>NW_028270151.1:85321346-86689933 GCF_037043375.1 Chiloscyllium plagiosum
TGAGACAGACAGACAGACAGACAAACAACAGCAGTGAATAGTCATGGAGTACAACAAGATTGCGAAGGAGGTGATAACATCATTGGGAGCAAGGAGGGGCCACAGGGCAGGAGGCAGGAGAAACAAGATACGAGAGAATAAACCAAAAAGAAACATCAGGAATACAGAATACGAAAGAATGAATGCAAACCTTTGTGCTTTGCATTTGCAGAATGGGAACTTTCGATACAAAGCCATTTTTCCTGCCTGCCTACATGGATGCAGAGTCCGGGGCAGCAGCCTGCATATTTCCCATGCAGCCCCCAGCTCCTACCCAAGGATCAGTGTCCGTTTGCTGGTGAAGACAGCTGACAAGATGGAAGCTCTTACCTTTTCTGGCCAGACTTTTACATCACATCCTCCTGGCTTCATTCACACTGCACAACGTATTTTTGGCCGTTTGCACATTTGGTATTTGATCTTCAGCCAAAACAAATAACAGGGCCCTGCATTAAAGTGCACTGGAGTACAGAAGCAGCCCAAAGTAGAGCAATGGCAAGGCAGGCACTCTGTAACAACCGTGTTCACTAAAGGTGGTCAATACACAGAAATCAGGGCTCAAGATCGCACTTGCAATGTCATATTGAAAAATTAAGGGAGTTTGTAAAACTCCGAGATATTCAGAGGGGGATACTTTGGAGCCAATATTATGTAGATTGAACAATTTTTCGAATTGAGATGCTCAAAACAGTGAAAGAGCAGGGAGACACAGGGAGAAAGACTATTAACTTTTTGATTCTGATAGAACTTCTGTGGATCTCTGAAATGGAAGGAGTCCTATTAGTCTTGAAACACTAAGTGTTTTTCTCTTCACAGCTGCTGCCTGACTTGACCGAGTTTTTCCAGCACTTGTCATTCACTTTCAGATCTCTAGCATTTGCCATATCTTGGTTTTGTTGTTATGACTTCAGAGGCCAAGTAACCAGATCACACAAAGCCAGGGCAGGAGAATGAAAATCATTATGAAAAGGCTAACAGAATGTTGGCCTTTATCTCAAGGAGGCTACAACAAAGATATGTGCACATGATGCTACAGTTGTAGAGCTCTGGGTAAACCCCTGCTGTATTCAATTTGCCTCATGAGGGCCTTAGAGGAGATGCGTTGTAGATTCTCCAGAATTCCATAAGGATTGAAAGGGTTATACAAGGACAGTTTACATTCCCATGAAAATGGAAAACTAAAGAGGGGATCTAATTTCAGTGTTTACGATGAGTAAAGGATTTAATAAGGCATATGAAAAACTATTTCCTGAACAATGGGAGCTCCTTACCATACTGCAGCTTGACTATTTGATATTGGGAATCTTCACTCAAGGATTAGTGGAAATCTGGAACCCTTTCTCCTACTCTCACACCATTTCCACATCCTCCACTAACACCCAGCACCCCCCAAAAAAACCCACAAAATTTCTGTGGTGGTCAGCTGAAAGTTTCAAAACTAACACTGGCCATTTTTTTCCTCTCTTTTGTTTGGTGAAGGTAACTAAGAAACAGGGAACCAGGCAGGTAAACAGAATTCAAGTACAGAGCACTCAGGGTCTAAGTGAGCAATCAGGTTGCCAAATGGTCTCCTCCCATTGCTAGACTGGTGATATATGGAATTAACAGCATGGACCTTTCCTAGCTGTCCAGTGGACAGGAGCACCTGTCTGCCAATAAAGTTGCCAGGCTGATGATTAAGTGCATTCTGCCTTGCGTTCTGGTGAGGAACAATTCATCTTGATGACACACAAACTCTGTCAGCAGTCAAACTCTGCCTGATCTCGGGCCACTTTCTCAGACATCTCTGACCATGCTGTTAGTGGGTCGACTCTATCCCATTTGGGAGTTGGGGTTTGAACAGTTCAGCAACTTTAATAAATAGAAGGGTACAATGACTGACCAGTCGGACGTTCTACAGCAGCGGGTCAGTGGGGAGTAATCGGGAAGAATAGTCATGCTTTTCTTTACAGACATTAAGATTAAAAGCAATATTTTGCTTCTAACTGTATCAATTAAGGTAGAGTTGACTAATTTTTACATAAAACTAGGTTGACTCATTGCAGTCTTCGTTAAAAAATTGAAAATAACACAGCCTTGAAATAATACCCTTAATAGTTACCAACTGCTTAAAATTATTCAAACTTAGGTAAGTTAACCTTGGCACTGTTTCCAATATTGTGTCCAACCCATTGCTCACTCCTTGAGCTCAAAGACATCAGGAAGCTATTTGATCAATGTACACTCAGTCATGTCCTAATCTGTTCATAACCACATGTGCATTTTCCAGCAAGGGCCAACTAGACATTAGCAATGGTTAGAACAGACTGATTCTTCCCTCCCCTAGTCTCAGAGCTACTCTAGTCAAAAGGAGGACACTGAATGGCAATCAGATCATTCAGTCTAGCCTGGGATCCTCTCGTCACTGTTCCTGACATTGCTTTTACTCAAGCCGTCAAAAGGAAGAGTCTTCACTGTCTTCATTTAATCTGGACTCTGAGTGTGAACAGCCCCAAAATACACAGCGTTAAACTCACACATCAGCGTCGTCTACCAGAAGATCTCTGCACTCAGCTGGGTCATTCCAGAAAGACAGCAAGGCTATGGAGAACAGGCATGTAATGTCATACACAGACCAAGAGACACAGAGTAAATACAATTCACTTTATCAAAGGGTTTTCATTCACAAAATGTATACGTTTGGGCTATAGATATACAAGTAGCAAATGAGGCCAAAGGAAAAAAAGGTCTTACTAGATTTTAGTGCCCCTCCAATACTGTTGATTAAAAGCTAACCAGATGATTGCCAGAGTGACTGCTGGATTTGGGACTGTGCTGTACTCTTGGATAATGTGCAGAGAAATCCAGCATCTACACTTGGTTTCTACATGACTGGCAGACATGTGACAAGTAACCGCTTGGGCCAGGTGGGCACTTGGCAACCATGCACAACATGTCGGCGTGAAATCCTGTTACTTGCTTCAAGGTAATACTTGTGTAGCCGGGGCTGGGGCCGGGGGAGGGGACAAGACTTTGTAAATAACAAGGGAAAACGTTTCGGTCCTGACCCTATTTTCAGTTGCACCACGTTGGCAGACCACTGCTATGTCAAAGTTAATTTTTGTTACACAGGACTTTTCCTCAACTTTCACCTGCGTTTTGAGGAGTCTTGGCCCACATGAAAACTGCAAGCCATGTGACACAGGGAGACACGACTGAAAATAGTAACTTAGTGGAAACGTTGTCCATTATCAAAGAGCCTGAGCACCCTACACACATCAATGGTTTCAGTACTAAAACCTGCAGTTCATAACTGGAGACCTGCAAGTTACCAAAGTAAGGCAAACATAGGTAAACAAGTGTAGAAACAGAAACAAGATTTGTTAGAAATCCCTCCCCGTTCCCCAACGATATTCTACTGTTTTGCTGCAGCGTTCCGTTGCCAAGTCTGTCTGAGGTAGCGCTGACCGAAGGCTTGCTTGGCAACGGAAGCTAGCATCATAAAATAGTGCAGTAGTAAAAGTAACTAGACCAGGAAGTGGAGGCATCAGCCCCGATCAGGTCGTAGGTGGAGTCCCGTGATTGGTCCTGCAGCCTGTTGTCAGGAGTAATGATTGTAGAGAGGTGGGGCATGGAGAGTGCCATTCTGGAAATAGTGCTGTCGAGATGCCATGTACTCAGTGTAGCTGATTGTTACTTTCTCACTGCGGTACCTGGGCAGAAAGAAACAGAACTACAGCAAAACTTGTTTTAACCAAACCCCTTGATAAACCAGCAAACATTATACACGTCAAAGACTGCGATGTCCCCGAGTATTAATGCTGTGAATGAAGTGTAACAGTGATGTGTGGTGCTGGAAAAGCACAGCCTGTCCTGATGAAGGGCTTATGCCCGAAATGTCGATTCTCCGGCTCCTCAGATGCTGCCTGACCTGCTGTGCTTTTCCAGCACCACACACTCGACTCTGATCTCCAACATCTGCAGTCCTCACTTTCTCCTGTAACTGTGATGCGTTTACTCCCTGCATCACCTTTCCATTAGACACTGATTTTAGGAGGTGCTTTGACGCTTTAACACAGACCTTCTGTGGCACGTTAATGTCTTGAAGCTTCAGTTGGTCAGGGTACACTGCAGTTTACACATACCTCTTGATTATCCAGAATACCCAGCGCACCCTGGGACCCAAAGGTGCCAGTTAATAAAAACTTTGCTGTACGTTAATGTGGCTGCAGCTGGTTAGACTCAAAACAGGCGAATGGCACAGTTAATGTCCCTTCTAGAACGTGTCCCCTCCATCGTCAACCCCTTCCTGAAAACACTGAGTAATGATCAGATAGTAGCACAGATGCAAGGCTATCCCACCTTATGTTCCCAGAAGTAACTCTTTTCTTTCAGGGAGCCTTGGGGAGTGAATGTGAACAGGCTATAGAAATCATAATGAGATTCAACGTGACCCCAATCCTTTAGGGAAGCAAGGATCCACAATTAAACTGCTATCCAGAGGATATTAGCAGTGATTACTCTCTCTACCCTTGAGACCAGGAGTGTAATTGCAAACTGCTGCTCTCATGGAGGTTAGATAACATGTCACGAGAGAGAGATCAAATCGGATGGCACTGTCCAACATATGACCTAAATCAATTGGCAGCTTGAAAGAAACTTCAACTCAGGTTCTCATGGAGTTACTGGGCTCAAATTCAGCTCCAAGAGCTGCCAGGAAAGTACAGATAGGGCCTTGGCTCAGAATTCTAGTCCGATGACCAGCATCCAATGATGTCAATGATTTCTCACCATATTGGTTGTGGGTGTTCTCCCACCTTATAGGACTAACGCCTATTCTTGGCTGGTCTGAAGACAGGGTTTTGACTATGAAAGCAGCTTTCATCTTACAGTATGTCAGACTATTAACATAAAACCCTTCCACTCTTTCCAATGGAGTAGCATGTGAAGATTCAAGAGGTGATCACTTTCAGAGAGGCAACTAGATTCAAGGCCCACGTTGTAAGTTAGAATTTTCATCTGCCGTCAAGAAACCTTCTCCATTGCTTCGCCATTTCAATCTTTCCCCCATTAGGTCAGCACCAAAAACCATGGATGATCAGTGACCACTGTGCAGCCAGATCTGAAACACTGACCTGCCTTTTCTCTTTTAACAAAGCTGTTAAACCTGTTTGCAGGGTGATCATCCCATCTTTCCTGCTTACAATTTTTGGCATTTGAATGTTGTTTCCATTTCTGCTTTCATTATTTGTTCCTTTCGTATTGTTTGCTTCTCTTGTCTAATTCTCTAGCACAGGAGGGAAGGAGAGTTACTTCTATCCTTCAGCAAGCTGTGTTCAAGTGACCAAGACACCCTATGTATCCAACTTCACAGAACCGCTACAGCGCAGGAGACGGCCATTTAGAGTGGTGCTGGAAAAGCACAGCAGGTCAGGCAGCAGCCAAGGAGGATGTTTCAGGCAAAAGGCCTTCATCAGGAATAAGGCAGGGAGCCGCCGGGGTGGAGAGATAAATGGGTAGGGGTGGGACTGGGGAGAAGGTAGCCAAGAGTACAATAGGTGATGAAGGTGGAGATGAAGGTGATAGGTCAGAGGGGAGGGTGGAGCAGATAGGTGGGAAGGGGGGAGGAGTTGAAATGTTGGGCCACAGGGCGGTGTGGTTGATTGGTGCGGGTGCCCCGGAGATGTTCCCTAAAGCGCTCTGCGAGGAGGCATCTAGTCTCCCCAATGTAGAGGAGACTATGTGACTACCTGGTCAGGTCCATGCCCCCCCACAACCCACACTCCCATCCTGGCACCTTCCCCTACCACCGCAGGAATTGCAAAACCTGCGCCCACATCTCCTCCCTCACCTCCATCCAAGGCCCTAAAGGAGCCTTCCACATCTATCATTGTTTCACTTGCACATCCACCAATATCATATTGTATCCGTTGCTCCCGATGCGGTCTCCTCTACACTGGGGGAGACCAGACGCCTTCTCGCAGAGCGCTTTAGTGGACATCTCCGGGACACCCGCACCAATCAACCCCACCGCCCCGTGGCCCAACATTTCAACTCTCCCTCCCACTCTGCTGAGGACATGGAGGTCCTGGGCCTCTTCCATCGCCGCTCTCTCACTACCTGACGCCTGAAGGAAGAACACCTCATCTTCCGCCTCGGAACACTTCAATCCCAGGACATCAATGTGGACTTCACCGGTTTCCTCATTTCCCCTGTCGCCCGCCTTACATCAGTTCCCACCTTCCAGCTCAGCACCGCCCTCATGACCTCCCCTGCCTGCCAATCTCCCTTCCCACCTATCCACTCCACGCTCCCCCTCTGACCTATCACCATTACCCTCAACCCCATCCACTTATCGCACTCTCAGCTACCTTCCCTCCAGCCCCACCCCCCTCCCATTTATCTCTCCACCCCGGAGGCTCCCAGCCTCAATCCTGATGAAGGGCTTTCTTCCAAAACTTCGATCTTCCTGCTCCTCGGATGCTGCCTGACCTGCTGTGCTTTTCCAGCACCACTCTAATCTCGACTCTGATCTCCAGCATCTGCAGTCCTCACTTTCTCCTATTTGGCTTATTGTGCCTATCTATGGCATGGTCTATGGCAACTGGAATGTAGAAGACAATGCTCCAAGGTTTCAACGTTTCCTTGAGTGGGAGATGCTCAATAGCTAGAATAGGAGATTGACCACATCATTACCTGTTCCGAGAACAAGGTTAAGGGAGGTTTATCCTGCATCCAAACTGTTTTACAATTCACCCAGCTGTGCTTCCTAACTTAGTACTGTAGCTTAGTAGGAGAATCCAGTCATACCCCTCCAAGCCAGAAGTTTAAGAGTTGAATTCCACTCCAGACAACTGGTCACAAAGCCAAGGGTGACGCTCCTCTGCTGTACTAAGGGAGTGCAATACGGTCAGAGGTGACAGCTTTCAATGAGATATCTCCTTGTCCATTGAAATCGACACAAATTATTCCACACTTACTCACACAGCAGAGTTCCTCCTGTGTCTTTATCCCTTGGCCATTATCACCAATTTAGTCATGGATTTTCAGTCTGTTTGAGACATCTTACTGTACCTGATAGGTTTTCCTATATTATAACAGTGACTACATTTCAACAGTACTCTGTTAGCTCTGGTATGCTTTGAGGTGCTCTTTTGTTAATATTAAAAGGTTTGTAGAAGAAGCTACATCCTTCACCTGGCCGAGAGTATACCTGCTCTCACTGAACCCTCCCTGAGACGGCCTCGAATGGGGCCTCGCAGTACTTGAAGCAGCACTCCTGAGCACCATCATCCAGGACACTCTAAACAACAAGCAATATCAAAATCTCAGAAATCTGAACTGAAAAACAACCACTTAGCAATCCATAGGCATCTCTGAAAATAGAGGGTTCCACACACATTGCAACAAAGAAATAAGCTTGAAAGGGACTATTTCATTTTAGGTAAGGTCATCTTGTAGTTTGTCTGATCTACTTTTCTACCTCAACTTATAAAGAAATGTATTGTTTAGTAACCATAACCTGTATGACAGAGTGTCAACTGTGATGTTTTCAGAGTGAAGAGGAAATTCTACAGCAGCTTCAGTACACAACACAACTGCAAAGCAGTTAGTTTTCTGGGCTCCAGAATTATATTCAGGGAGCACAAAGGTGTTACATCATCAAGGAGGACATTGCTACAACTGCTCTGAGGCAAACAGTCCCAAAGCATGACCATAACATATTATAGCTGCCTCAAAACAGTTGAGGAGTCAGGGGCATGCATACCTGAAACAGATTTCAATTCCCTTGTGAACTCCCCCACTGAAACAATGAACATATTTCCCACCCTAAAACCTGTTACTCCTAAAACTCTTTGGTGGCCCAATAAACAGCCCCAGGATCCAAGATCGAAATTAGCAACTGACTTCACTTCTGGCAATAAAACTCAAGCGAGAAAGGTGGTCACTTGGCCAACTGCAGATGCTCCATAATCAACTAGGGACAAGGATGTGATTGAAATGCAAAACCAATAAAGGGCGTGTTGCATACCTGCAACAGACCCTGACCAAACCTGAACAATAAAAAGGACTTCATCCCTCTCAAATTACTGATACCTTACCTACTTCATTAGGAGCCATGGCCAATATGCAACCAAGTTCTGTACTTCCACGTAATCCATCTCTGGTCTTTATTCAGATGCACATATCTTATTGGCCTCCAAGCCTGATAACACCGTTTAGAATAAACCATTTTACTGTGTTACTCACCTGGTCAGCTTGATTGCTTTCCTGAACTCGTTTGTGATTGGAGCTTTGTAACCACCTTTTCTCAGAAGAGAGTCTATGGTCTGAATCTGGTCCCAGTCTGCAAGACAAGCACACACACACACACAGGTAGTGCCAGGGACATGGATTGGCACCATGATATCAGCAAAAGCCTGTAATGAGGTGCCTACACCAGTTAAAATGGCAACACAAGTTCACCTATCCAAAGTAACAAACTAAATGTCACCCACAGGAAGGAAGTGAACTGATGGGAGGGGAAGTTTTGAACACTGCCAGGGTGGTAGCAGCATTCACCGTTTAGAATGGAGTGTGCATGTTGTCACGGGGGGAGGGTTGAATGCTGTCAGAAGTGGATAGGTGGTCACTGGTGTCAGGAGAGGAGGAATGGGTGAGGTGAACAGTGACAGGAGGGAGCTGCACCATCAGCTGATTCACTTAGAAAACTCCTCAGTAGTCTTGACATCTGTTAGGAAAAGCTCAATGCAAATCCCAGAGTAATCCAGGGTCGATAGGGGTCAAACAGTCCCAAGTTTGGAAACTACCCTCATACAGCACTGTCCTGAGGAACCAGGCAGGGTAAAACCAGCAACTGGAACTCCAAACTTCCAGAGTAAGTACGGCACATGCGCACGTTGGGTTTTCCTCAGTTTCATGAGGCAAACCAGGGAGTTACATTGAGCAATTTACCACCAATCCACTGGAAATGTTAATGTTGCTTCTCTATTACCAAACTATTGGCCTTCAACAATGCACCAATGGTTAGCAATCACCCTTTAAGGACAATCCCAAGGCATTTTATACAAATAAGAAGCAAGGTAGCTAGGGAAAGGGTAGGTCCACTCAACGACAATGGAAGGAATTTATGCGTGGAGCCAGAGGAAGTGGGTGAGGTCCTTAACAAATACTTTGCGTCAGTATTCACTATCCACTATGTCCTTTGAGTGTGTCAGGATGGTAATGTTAGGGTTCGTCAATATGAAAAAGGTGGAGGTTTGGATGTTTTGAAAAGCATCAAAGTAGAAAAATCTCCAGGACCTGATGGGATCTATCCCAGAATGCTGAGGAAGGCAGATGAATAAACTGCTGGTGCCCAGAACAAAATCCTCATTAGTCACAGAAGAGGTCCCAGAGGACTGGAGAATAGCCAACATGGTTTCTTTGTTTAACAGGGGCAACAGGGATAATCCGGGAACTCACAGGTCAGCGAGCCTTACATCAGTGGTAGGGAAATTACTGGAGAAGATTCTTAGGGATAGGATTTGCTCACATTTGGTAAAATACAGTTAATAGCGACAGGCAGTATGGCTGAGTGGGGAAAGTCAAGTTTCTCAAAAGTTTTAAGGAAGCAACAAAGATGACTGATGAAGTCAGGGCAGTAGATGCTTTCTGTATGGACTTCAGCAAGGTCTTTCTCAAGGCCCCTCTTAGCAGGCTTATACAAAAGATAAAGTCACAAGGGACTCATGGTGAACTGATAAGCTAGACACAGAACTGGCTTAGTCATAGAAGATACAGTGACCATGGAAGGGTATTTTTTAGATCCTCTGTTGTTTGTAATATATATTAATGATTTGGGGGAGAATGTAGGTGCCTGGTTAGTAATTGAGGATGACACAGACTGGAGGTGCTGTTGATCGTGAGATGGGTTGCCAGAGGACACAGTAGGGTATTGATAGGCTAAGAGACGTGGGTGGAGAAATGGCAGATGGAGTTTAATCTGGACAAATGCAAGGTAATGCATTTTGGAAGGTCTAATGCAGGAGGGGAGTATGCAGTAAATGGCAGAACCTTAATAGCATCGATGGGGGGAGGGACCTAGGCATACAGGTCCATAGTTCCCTGCTGGATAAGGCAGTCAAGAAGGCATGATTCTTTCATCAGTCAGGGCACGTAGTATAAACATTGGCAAGTCATGTTGAAGCTGTACAGAAGTTTAGTTAGGCAACATTTGGAATATTGCGTACAATTCTGGTTGCCACACTACCAGAAGGATGCAAAGGCTTTGAAGGAGGTACAGAAGTGGTTTACCATCGACGTTGCCTGGTTTGCAGGGTATCAGTTATGAGGAGAGATTGGACAAACTTGGCTGTTTTCATTTAAACGTCAAAAGGACAACGGGCGACCTGACAGAAGTTCACAAAATTATGAGGGGCTTGGGTAAAAGGGACAGTCAGAGTCTTTTTCCCAGGGTAGAAATGTCAATTACTAGGGACCACAGGTTTAAGATAGAAAAGAATAAGTTTAAAGGAAATGCGAGAGACAGGGTGTTCTCTTTTTACACACAGAGGGGGGGGTAAGTGCCTGGAATGTGCTGCCACAGGTAGCGGTGGAAGCAGATACAATAGCAACATTTAAGATGCATCTTGACAGGTACGTGAATAGACAGGGAATACAGGGATGCATAATGTACAAGCAAAATGTTTTTAGTCCAGCAAGGCATCATGTGTCGGCGTTTTCTTGATGGGCCGAAGGGCCTGTTCCTGTGCTGTACTGCTTTTCGCTCTTTCCTGGCCCTCAATAAACACACGCAGAAAAAGAGGGTTAATAAATTCACCAGGTTGGCATTCACACGTACCCTGTTCCTTGGCCACTTCTGGTAAGTATGTTGCTGTGCGTTTTGCTCCCTTTTCATTCACAAACTCTATCCGAATCCCATGTACTCCCACCTAAACACAGATTCAACTTTATTACTACGAGAAAACAAAAGACAAATTACCAGCAATTGCTGCAAAAGCAATGCCATTTTACATACAGCAGAAGACCGACACTAATCTGCTTTGCAAAAGGGTCAAGTGACTAACTGTTCATTTAAAACAAAACAGCCTTTTGCAGGGACCAGGAAAGTCGCAGGTGAATCCCGTATTTGCTCAGCTAAGGCATTGGAAACTGCAAAATCATTAGCCTCAGATGCTCACCTCTCAATTTTTCAAAACGCAAGCAACTCAAATCAAATTAAATTTGACCCTTTAAACCCTGGCGTCCTCCATGTGAATTTTGTTTTTGGTATATCTGCTCCAAAGCCAACATTCTTCCCATGGCTCAGTACCTGAAAAATACCTGAACACACTACTGTTAACCAGGTGGGAGTCAGGCCGAGGTGGCTCTGGAGAACTGGAGCAGCATTTCCTCTTTCTGATGTTACAACTGTCTTGGAGATGAAGGGAAACTTTCCAGTTGCCTTTCTTCATTAGTTGATATCTACGCATCAGCTTTTGGTACTTTGTGTACACAGATTCCTAATTAAATCCTTTTGCTCCTCTACCATATGCAGTGTGGCTGCACTATGAACATATTCTAACTTATCTTTCTCAGATTCAAAACAGATGACCTTCCATTTCCCCACACTGAATGTATCAGCCACAGTTTGGCCCACACATGATCTGTCACTATGTTTTTCTAACGTCTTCCACAAAAGTTGTTGCGTAACTTTGTGCAATCTTGGATATAAAATCAAGATTCTGATCATTAACGAGCCTCATTGTTAGTTAGGTGTGACAATTAAGCATCTGAATTCTCATTTTGAGGTAAGTATTGTCCCAACAATGAACTTGCAGGTCACTCTGGTAAGAAACTCATGTCCAATCTCAGATACCTATCGTTGGAGCTACACGCCCTCCCACCCACATACCCCAAACTCTCACAACATTGTGCACTCTTGGTGCTGTTGTTTAAAACACACAAGTCACCAGTCACACCACCAGAACTGGCGAGTGTGGCTTGACTGACTGCTTTAGTAAAATAAAATAAAGAATTGATGAAAATCTAAAACACACAAAACCAGAAATTGCTGGAGAAACTCAGTGGGTCTAGCAGCATCTGTGGAGAGAGAAACAGAGTTAATGTTCAGTCCTGGGATTCCATTGACCATCCTTCAGTAAAAATGCTTGAAAATGAAGAAAATTAATACTTCCAAGATGTACATCAGGAGGCAGTGAGAGGACACGTCAGCAAAATCCAGACTTGATTCTTTTTGAGAGAAAAGGTAATTATTGTTCACAGTCAGGGAATACAACTGAGCCACCTAGTGGTTGTATTACAGCACAGCAATTGGTTGGTCCCTTTTAACACTCGCTTCTGAAAGTGGAGTCAGGCCGTTGCTGACTTTGGGAAAAGGGGGTGGGAATCATTGAAATCGGATCTCCCTGTTAGGTGAAATGACAAACTACCATTGTTTCATTCTGTAGATTGAACACCAATTTTGGACAGCAACCTACCCGCGTCCTATATCCCATTTACAGTGGCACGGTGGCTCAGTGGTTAGCACTGCTGCCTCACAGTGCCAGGGACCCGGGTTCAATGCCCGCCTCAGGCAACTGCCTGTATGGAGTTTGCACATTCTCCATGTGTCTGCCTGGGTTTCCTCTGGGTGCTCTGGTTTCCTCCCACAATCCAATGATGTGCAGGTTAGGTGAATTGGCCATGCTAAATTGCCTATAGTGTTAGGTGCATTAGTCAGGGGTAAATATAGGGTAGGGGAATGGGTCTGGGTGGGTTACTCTTCGAAGAGTCAGTGTGGACTTGTTGGGCTGAAGGGCTTGTTTGCACACTGTACGGATTCTATGATTTACAGCATAAGCATTGGCAGGTTACCAGTTCTATGAGTGCATCTTTATATTGTCACTGAGTTTGGCCAGTTGTACGGATGTTTAAACTAGAATGATAACCTTATTTCTCCCCAGTGCTCAATCACCTGTGGAGATCTCTGCCTTTCAGGAGCTCACCAAGTAAGGTAATGGTTTAAAATTAATGAGCTATTCAGTCAAATGACTTCCGTTAAAACTATTTAACTACAATGAAAGAGAGACAGCTACATAGCCAGAAAGGACTTCATGTATCACTGAGCTTGTCTCGTATTCTATCAGTGGAAATGGCAGCTGACAACCATGCTGAGATCAAGCCTTTTTGCAAAACTTTGCATTAGCCAGTGTGCTGTCAACAATGTACGAGCGAGTTTTTCACAAGTATCAATGGAGATCTGGAGGGTACCCAAATTCCATGTTGCCCCCTTCACTTTGCTGCCTGGATTAACAATTCTCAATGGAATCTTGCAAAGTGAAGGAGAACAGGCACCTGACCTGTGGAATATCTATGGGAGAGGATGATATCAAGTAAGATTCCCTCACCTTTGGTAACTTATGGACGGTAGAAGAGGGGTTGAGACATGAAAGAAGAGCATTATTAAGATATTTTCTAATCAAACTATTGGGAGATGTTATGAAACATCTCTGGAGCAGGTGGATCGTGAACCCAGGCCTTTTGATTCAAAGATAAGGATACTCCCACCACAACACAAAGGGCCCTCATCATTAACAATATCAGCTGAAATGGGAGACAGGAGGGCTAGTGGCCTGAAGTTCAAGATAGGGAGGATAGAAGGATGAGAAGCAATGAGAAGGCAAGTGGAAAATGAGGGAGAACCTGCAGATTGACCCAGGACCGGAGTGCCTGGGCTCAGAAAGGCTGGTCAGGAGCCATGGGTACATGTGAATTGAGGGGAGATGGTAGTAGATGCAGATGCATTAATGGTCTCCATGCTGGAGAATGTTGTGAACACTAGATTAGAGAATCGTGGCTAAACACTTTACTATTACATTAGGATCTATCATTACTAGCATTCTCATCCAGAAAACATGAGCTGGATTGGTTGGAAAGAATTAGTTAAGACAAATCAGCCTGGTCTGTTTGGTTTCATGAAACTGGAGCTCTGATGTTGTGACTTTTCTATCCTACATCCCACGAGGTGTCCATGTATGCAATGGATGTTAATTAGTGGTCAGCTACACCAATTCCCATTCCCCTAGTCTGTTCAAATATCCTGAGGCATTCAGCAGTACTTCCTCCAGAGTTTGTATCTGCTGTATCACCTCATCCTGGAGGTGTGCATCTGAGGTCAATGATTCAGGTTGGGTTCCTGTGAGGATATAACTTTATTCCAGTCAAATACTGGCATTTATCAGCAAATGGGAGACCCTCTTTGCCCTATTAGTAAATATTCTCAGCCTGCCTCAGAGAATCATACTTTTATTCCCCAACATTATTTTGCCAAGTCGAACATCAATTTCTGAGGCACATAGTCATCTCTTTGCTTTGTGGAAAAGTGACAAGATCCACTTTCAGTCACTGTCGGGGTCTCCAAGGGTAAACTTGTCTGCATCATGGTTTTTCAAAGTCTTCTGCTATATTGAGCTCCAGAGGTTATATGACAGTAACTGCCCTTGACAGCAAGACCACGTTTGAGTCTAGCATTAAGGTGTCAACGCAAAGCTCGGGTCTATGATAAATCAGAGTCAAATCTGACAAAAGGAAGATTGTTGTTGTTGATGACGACTCATCCCTGCAGGAGTTCTTCCAGAGTGTGTCCTGGGCCCAAATATCTTCAGCTGTTTCATCTTTAACCTTCTTCCATCACAAGTTCTGATGTGGGGAAGTTTGCAACATTCTGCACTATTCACAACTCCCATAATGAGGGAGCCCGTGTCAAAATACAGCAAGAACTTGGACAGCACCCAGGTTTGGGTTGATATATGGCAAGGAAGATTTGTTAAACAGGTGGCAGGCAATTACCATCTCCACTAAGGATGTATCTAACCACTGCACTTAGACATTCAGTGGCATTAGCATCAGTGAATACTCTAACCTGAAGGTAACCATTGACCAGAAATTACACAAGTGGTTACAATAGCAGATTGGAAGCTGGGAAACCTTCAGCCAGTAACTTACCACCTGACTCCTAGAGTGCACTATATACAAGATTCAAAGTCAGGTGTGGGTGTCTCACTTGCCTGAACAGTTCCAATAACACTCATGAAGCTTGGCACTATCCAGGACAGAGTAGCCTGCTTGAATGGGAGCACATCCATAAACATTAACACTCTCTCCATCACTGACATACAGTGACAGCAACCTGCACCATCTCCAAGATGCACTACAGAAATCCATCAAGGCTCCTTAGACAGTACCTTTGCAAACCCATAACCAATACCATTGAGAACACCACCACCTGCAAGTTTCCCTCCAAGCCACTTAAACTCCTAACTTGGAAATACATTGCCATTCCTGCAGTGTCATTGGGTCAAAATCCTAGAACTCCCTCTCTAACAGCATTGGGGGTCTACCTACACCAAATGGACTGTAGTAGTTGAAAGCAAGTAAAGATGGGTAATAAATGCTGGCTCAAGTAGCAATACCCACAACCCATGAATGAATGAATTGGCTGACCATCTAGCTCTTATCTCAAAGAGATAAGTAGACAGGAATCTTACTAGCATTCTGCACTGATGGATTATGCAATTTTAATTAGAAGTACAGCACCTTCCATGTCTTCTGGATGTCCCAAATCGCTTCAGAACCAGTTTGGAAACATGGCTACCATTGGTATGTAGGGAATTACAATTGTTAGTTTGTGTGCACAGCAAGATCCAACAATCAATAAAGTATAAATTAATAGACAACTTATTTTGAACTGAATTGACTGAGAGGATTACTGATCAGGATGGAAGCATTTCCCATCTGCTCATAAAATACTACCCACTTTTTCTGACAGAGCAACGTTGCCTCAGTGCTTTGCTGAAGTATTAGCATGGAATGTGTGTACAATTCTCAGGACCAGAGCTTCAGCACATGACCTTCCCTTTCAGAGGCAAGGCAGAGTCCAATTGAGGCAAGGCAGAGTCCAATTGAGGCAAGGCAGAGTCCAATTGAGGCAAGGCAGATACAGCTGATTAAACATGAGCAGTACGCTCTGAGTCAGAACTAGGAGACATCCCCATCAGCATGATTGCACACTATAAGGGAGACAACAGGAATCTAAAAAAAAGGGTTGTACAGATTTCCAATTAGTTTGATTTCGAAGAATGGGAATGGGCTTTCATGCAGCAACAGCCATAATGAAATGGCCCTTCTGGAATGTGCACGACAGGTATCAGAGAAGGACAAAAGTCACTGCCCTGGTTTAAATGCTTCAAATACCAGAAAGATTCCTGCACCCCAAGACAAATCTATTCTAGAACAACTCAGCACATACAAGGAATGGAGAAACACTTCCCATTTAATTCCCCACCCGCCTGCCTCAGCCTTCAGAGGTGACAGTAAGTTTGAACTGGAATTCCATTACCTCCCAGTCCAGGTAATCACTGGCATCTTCGAAATTAGTGAGCAGCGAAACAGAGCAGAAGAGTTTGGGAAGTTCCTCACGAGTCAGCGGGGGGAAGCGGCTGTCCTTAAGAGCACTGCGAGGAGAGAAAGGTATCGACAAGATCAGGCTGGAAATTAAAGACTACTGATAGAACATGACCCATTTTCTACATAAAAGGAAAGCCAAGAAACTGGTCATGGTAACGTGTGGGATCTGTTATAATCCAGAAAGACAAATGGTGAAATACAGAATCGAATCTTTATACATATATTCATAGAGTAGCACAATAAAAGCATAAATCCCCAAGCTCAACCACCACTGTTTCAGTCGGAATCTATGACAGTAATTCAAGTGAATCATTACCAACAGAGGAGCATGGCAGCAGGAGTAGACCATTCAGCCTACCAAATCTATTCTGCAATTAAATGGAAGCACAGCTGATCATCCATGCCCATGTTTGTTTTCCTCCATCTACACTACTCCCACATCCCTTTAAATCATTGGCCATCAGAAATCCATCACTCAACCAGTGCTTTAAACATACTCAAAGACTGAGTTTCCACAGTCCTCTGGGATAAAGAGCTACAAAGATTTACAACCATCAGTAAAAAGATATCATGTCTCGGGATTAAACAGTACCATCATTCTTTAAAACTCCTCACAATACAAGCCCTCAATCTCTCTTCATAGGACAGTTCCATCATTGCAAGAATGAGCTTTTGTTGCACTCCTATGGCAATAATATCCTTCCTGAGGTAAAGAGACCAAAACTATACACAGTATTTCAGGCGTGGTATAACCAAGGTTCTGTACAATTGAAGCAAGACTTTATTACTCCTGTACTCAAGTCCCCTTGGAATAAGGGCTAAAATACTATTAACCTTCCTAATTGTTTGCAGTATCTGCACGTTAACCTTCAATCACTTACAGACAAAAACACCCAGGTCCCTTTGTACACCAATATTGTATAATCCCTTCCCATTTCACAAATACTCTGAACATCTGTTCCGTTTATCAAGGTGAATAAACTCACATTATGCCACAATGTATTCCATCTGCCACATTCTTGGTCACTCACTAAATCAATTTAAACCCTCTTGAAGCTTCTTTGCACGTTTCTCAAAGCACTCATTCCCCCACAACTGTCTGGCATGCACAAACTTGGAAATGTTGCACTTGGTCTCCAGATTCAAATCATTGATATGTATAATGAACAACCAGAGACCAAATACTTGATCTCTGTGACCCACAGCCTGCCAACACAAGAATGATCTGCTTATTCTTTGTCTTCTATCTCTTAGTTAATCCTTCATCCAGAGCAGTACATGATTACCTTCTATCTCAAGGGCTTGAATTTTGATGACCAATCTCCTGTAGGTGATTTTATCAAAAACATTCTGAAACTCCTAGTAAAATACATCGACTGATTTCCCTTCATAATTCTGTTAGTACTCTCTGCATAATTCTGTTAGTAGCATCCTCAAAACACTCAAAGGTTGCTGAACTCAGAGACCTTAGAGTGCAGGTTCATAGCTCCTTGAAAGTGGAGTCGCAGGTCGATAGGATAGTGAAGGCGGCATTTGGTATGCTTTCCTTTATTGGTCAGAGTATTGAGTACAGGAGTTGGGAGGTCATGTTGCAGCTGTGCAGGACATTGGTTAGGCCACTTTTGGAATATTGCGTGCAATTCTGGTCTCCCTCCTACCAGAAGGATGTTGTGAAACTTGAAAGGGTTCAGAAAAGATTTACAAGGATGTTGCCAGGGTTGGAGGATTTGAGCTATAGGGAGAGGCTGAACAGGCTGGGGCTGTTTTCCCTGGAGTGCCGGAGGCTGAGGGGTGACCTTATAGAGGTTTACAAAATTATGAGGGGCCTGGATAGGGTAAATAGACAAAGCCTTTTCCCTGGGGTGGGGGGGAATACAGAACTAGAGGGCATAGGTTTACAGTGAGATGGGAAAGATATAAAAGAGACCTAAAGGGCAACTTTATCACGTGGAGGGTGGTACGTGTATGGAATGATCTGCCAGAGGAAGTGATGGAGGCTGGTACAATTGCAACATTTAAAAGGCATTTGGATGGGTATATGAATAGGAAGGGTTTGGAGGGATATGGGCCGGGTGCTGGCAGGTGGGGCTAGATTGGGTTAGGATATCTGGTCGGCATGGACGGGTTGGACCAAAGGGTCTGTGTTTCCATGCTGTACATCTCTATGACTCTAAATATGCTTTCCCATTCACAAATCTGTGACAACTATGTCCAATCAGATCATTAATATCCAAGTGTCCGTTAATCACAATCTTTTCCTTCTAATGATCAACGTTCCCACTGATTTTTCTTCCTTGGCTGTGAAATTTATAGGTACTTGCACAGCAGTGACTTTGAGAAGCAAAAGTCTTTCAAACCTTGATGATCGCCATGGACAGGGGCCCTCCAGTGGCTGTGCAAATGCAGAGCTCTGCGGGAACTTTGCTACTGATGCAAGGCAAACAGTTTTGTAGTTCCTCCCACATTCTTAGATCATGGTGTGACATTTGATTCCTTCCAATATGCAGCAACCAATCACAAATGGATGGAATTTTGAAAGATCCATTCAATATCTCCACAGCTACCTCTTTCAATACTCTGGGATGTAAACTATCAATCCCTGAGGACTTAGTGACCTTCAGTTCGAAGAATTGCTCCAACACTACCTCCTTACTATACTAATTTCCTTCAATTCCCTTGGATCTCTAATACTGGGAGATTTCTTGTGCCTTCCTCAGTGAAAACAAACATCAAGTAATGAATTAGGTTCTCTGCCATTTCTCTTTCCCCCATGATAAGGTCTTCCGACTTTGCCTGCAATGCGCCCACAGTTGTCTTAGCCAAATATTTTCTTCTTACATATCTACAGAAGCTTTTGCAGTCCACTTTTATGATTTTTTTGGTAGTTCACATTCATATTCTACTCTCAGTTTCTTGGTTCTTCTTTGCTATATTCTAAAAGCCTCCCAATCTTCAAGTTTAATATTATTGCTGGCAACTTTAGAAATGTCTTCTTTTAATCTTGTATAATCCATAATGTCCATAATCCATAACACCCATTAACTTCTTGGGTGTTTTTTGCATCTTGAAGGAATGTACAAGTTGCTGTAAACTATGTAATGATCCCTTAAAGACTATCCAATGATTTTGGATAAGATCCCTTTATGCATTTTTTCAAATACACCCCTGCCCATTAGCTCCTCATACCCTCAATTTTGTCTGTTCTTTTGTTCCAATTTAACTTCAGATTGGACTACCTCACTTTCAAACATAATACAACATTCTATCATGTTATGGCCTTAAAAAGGCTCCTTTACAGCTAGATTATTAATAAACCCTCTTGCATTACAGAATATTACACATAAAATAGCTTATTCTCTTGTCAGGTCTCCAACATTGTATTCTAGAAAACCTGTTACTAAGACACTCCAGAAATTCATCCTCTATAGCTTTTGTGCTCACTATGTTTACCCAGTCTAAATGCAGATTGAAGCCATTCCTGATTACTGTATTGCTCATGCTACATGCTTCTATAATCTCCTGGTTAATACCATGCCCACACTACTGTTTGGTGGCCTATAAACAACTCCTGATGAAGGGGTTATGCTCGATAAGTCAACTCTCCAGTTCCTCGGATGCTGCCTGACATGCTGTGCTTTTCCAGCAACACACTTTTTCTGATCTCAAGCATCTACAGTTCTCACTTTCTCCTATAAGCAACTCCTACCAATGCTTGCTGCCACTGGTCGTTTATTAGCTCACACAAGCAGATTCCACGTGTTATTCTTCTGATCTGACTTCACTGACATTCTAATCCTGTCCCTTTATTATCAGTGCCATGTACTTTTCTGCCTTTCCTTCCTAAATATTGAGTATCCTTGAATATTCAGTTCCCAGTCTTGGTCACCCTGCAGCTATGTTTCCATAATGGCAATTAGATCACACCCATTTACCCCTATTTGTGGTTCTAAATCATCTACCTTTTGTGTCCGTTCAGGTAAATGGTCCTTCAATTTGCCTTTTGGAAATTATTCCACACTAACAGGGTGATGGTTATTGACTCAAACATCCAGAAAATACTAGGAATTTGTTTCTTTCAGCACAAAAGAACAAACTGCAATCATTCTCAGCTTAGCCCCCACCACCTCACCAAAGCAAGGGATGCAGTAGTTTCTCTCTTCCCCACCCTTGAGATGAGACCTAGAGTAAACTACTTTCAGTCAGGAGCTAAACAGGTTACATCTCCCTAAACATTGGCTGCAACACATCTCATTAAATCAAGAACTGCAGAACATCTGGCTACCTACTCCAGTCAGAGGTGCTTGGGTTACCCTCCGTACCAACCACTGTACAGGTCATCTTATGCTCCCCATCTGCTACCTTGCCAACTACTAGAGGAGTGAAATGCAGACTCTGTAACATATACATGTCAACAGATACACGGACATCCAAAAGTTCCATTTACATCACAATGCATGAAATTAACTATTATCCAAGCTATTCTTAAAAAATACACAGCACAGACATTTAGTACTAGTACATGCCAATGTTTGTACATCACACAGATTATACGAATACAAAATAAAGCAGTATAATTTCACACTACTAGGACATACTTCATGCCCCATCTTGAATTTTTTGTAAAAATTATTACTTAGAGAGCTTAAAAGTTCTTACCTGGTAAGTGTGTATTCCCTGAGTCCTGAATGGAGGTTCATGGCAGAGAAGGTCCCAATGCAGCCTCGCAAACGTTTATCTCGGCCCATCTTCCACGTTACAAACAATGGGCTACAAAACACAAAGCCATTCATTCCTACACAATAGAATCAGGTCGCAAGGATTGCACAGAACACAAACACCTGACACGAGACTCTGCTGGACAGATCAATCTAAAATGCAGACAGGAAGCCCAATGCCTCGAATACTGGACGATAACTGTGGTCCCTTGGGAGTTTTGGGTTTAGCTCAATAAATTTATTATTCTGACCTTAGCGGGATATTTGAGGCATAGGACCAAGAGCTCAGAGAACTTATATATTATTGGTAATAACCTACAGCACTCAAATACAGGGATTATGCCAGCACATCAGAAATCTGGGATTAGCCAGGCAACTCAAAATATTCTTCAAGAACCTTGCAGCAATCATAGTGGTAGTATCTATATTCTGCTACTCCTGACATTTAAAATCTAATCTGGAAATATGCAAATTAGGCTACATTCCGGTACTATAAAACTTCACAAAAACCACGTTTCAATATATATTTTCACACACGAATACTCTGGTATAATTCAGTACAGAACATATCCTGCGACATCAGATATACAGAATACAATCGATAACTGCAGAGATTCTGGTGCAGTACCTTGGGCAGAATGTTGGTGGATTATTAAACTCATCTATTATGTATTTACAAGAGAATCACCTGTAACTACTTTGGCTCTACAAATATTTTGGCTCTACAGATAGTCAGTATATAATGTGATGCTATTGATATGCTGATACAATAGGCATAGAGCTCAGTAGGAGTGCATTCTGGAGTATGATAGCTATCAAAGGATCTCTAGTTGTGTACCCAATATATCTGGGTTCCTGGTTCAGTCTCCCAGATTCTGATTTTAGCCCAACCTCTCTAGAAACTCTGGAATTATTCTGACACTTGAAGACTGTTCTGTTACCTGGCATATTCTGGGATTTGAGTATTACATCAAATATTATGGAATTAGGAATTATTCCAAATTTTCTGTGAAATACCCCATGTTCTAGAATGATATGCCAAAGAAATCATTACTGGAGCATCAACTTGTTATTTTTACAATTTATATAAATGGATAGATTGGTAAATTTGCTGCTAATACAAATATAGGTAAGGAAGTAAGCTGTGAAGGGAAGTGAAGATTGGGGACAATATTTCATCTCCACTAACACTCAACACTGGAGCCCCCCAGGGATGCGTACTCAGCCCACTACTGTACTCTCTGTACACCCATGACTGTGTCGCCAAGTATCAGACTAATACCATTTACAACTCACTGATGACATCACCATTGTCGGTCAAATCTCAGATGGCGACGAAACAGACTACAGACAGAAGGTGGAAGACCTGGAAAAATGGTGCACTGAGAACAACCTAGCTCTCAATGCCGGCAAAACCAAGCAACTGATTATTGACTTTCAGCAGGATGTTACTTATGCCCACCTACACATTAACAGCACAGAGGTGGAATGAGTGGAGAGTGTCAAGCTCCTGGGAGTGGTCATCCACAAAAAGCTTCCTTGGACTCTTCATGTGGACGCACTGGTTACAAAGGCCCAACAATGTCTCTTCTTCTTCAGGCAGCTGAGGAAATTTGGCATGATGACAAATACCCTTGCCATCTTTTATAGGTGCGACATCGAGAGCATTCTGTCTGGATGTATCACTACCTGGTATGGCAACTGTACCATTCAAGATCGGAGATGGTTACAGAGAGTGGTGAACTCGGTCCGGACAATCACAAAGGCCAACTTGACTACACCTCCTCCCATCCTGCCCCCTGTAAAAACGCCATCCCATTCTCCCAATTCCTTCGTCTCCGCCGCATCTGCTCCCAGGAGGACCAGTTCAAAATACGTACAACACAGATGGCCTCCTTCTTCAAGGACCGCAATTTCCCCCCCGACGTGGTCGACGGTGCCCTCCACCGCATCTCCTCCACTTCCCGCTCCTCCGCCCTTGAGCCCCGCCCCTCCAACCGCCACCAGGACAGAACCCCACTGGTCCTCACCTACCACCCCACCAATCTCCATGTACAGCGCATCATCCGCCGTCACTTCCGCCACCTCCAAACAGACCCCAGCACCAAGGATATATTTCCCTCCCCTCCCCTATCAGCTTTCAGTAGAGACCACTCCCTCGTCAGATCCACACCCCCCACCGACCCAACCACCACTCCCGGCACCTTCCCTTGCAACCGCAGGAGGTGCAACACTTGCGCCCACACCTCCCCCCTCATTTCTCTCCAAGGCCCCAAGGGAAACTTCCATATCCGCCACAGATTCACCTGCACCTCCACCCACATCATCTACTGCATCCGCTGCAGCCGGTGTGGCCTCCTCTATATTGGGGAGACAGGCCGCCTACTTGCGGAGCGATTCAGAGAGCACCTCTGGGCCACCCGGACGAACCAACCCAACCAACCTGTGGCACAGCATTTCAACTCCCCCTCCCACTCCACCGAGGATATGCAGGTCATTGGACTCATCCACCGCCAAACCACAACAACCCGACGGTCGGAGGAGGAGCGTCTTATCTTCCGACTGGGAACCCTCCAACTGCAGGGGATGAACTTGGACTTCACCAGTTTCTTCATCCCCCCTCCCCCCACCTTGTCTCAGCCGGATCCCTCCAGCCCGGCACCGCCTTCCTGACCTGCAGTCTTCTTCTTGACCTCTCCGCCTCCACCCTACTCCGACCTATCACCCTCACCTTGACCTCTTTCTACCTATCACATTTCCAACTCCCCTCCTCCAAGTCCCTCCTCCCTACCTTTTATCTTCTCCTGCTGAACACTCTCTGCTCATTCCTGAAGAAGGGCCTGTGCCCGAAACGTCGAATCTCCTGTTCCCTGGATGCTGCCTGACCTGCTGTGCTGTTCCAGCAATAAAGTTTCAACTTTGATCTCCAGCATCTGCAGACCTCACTTTCTCCTCCCATCTATAGAATCAATCTACCAGGCCCGCTGTCAAGGAAAGGCCACCAGCATTCTCAAAGATCCATCCCACCCTGGCAATGTTTTTTCTACAACCTCTACCATCGGGGAGAAGGTACAGAAGCCTGAACACACGCACCAGCCGGTTTCGAAACAGTTTCCACCCTGAGGTTCAAATACTGAATGTACTCTCAAGCTCTTAACATTGGCCTGTACCTGTGTTTTTGTTTTTGCCGCTGTGTACCTATTATTTACTTATCTATGCTACTTAACTCTGTAATCTGCCTGTATTGCTCGCAAGACAAAGCTTTTCACTGTGCCTCAATTCAATTCAATTCATTGTAGATAGGTTAAATGGGTAAAGATTTGGCAAATGAAGTAAAGTACCAGAAAACATTAAGTTGCACATTTTAGTAGGGAAGAGAAAAAGTATTTTATCTATGAGGTACCTGGGTATCCTAATGTAAGGATCACAAAAGATTAGCATGCAGGTACAGCAAGTGATCAGGAAAACTAATAACACATTAGTACTTATTACAAGGAACTGATTAAAAAGATAAGGTGGTTTACTTCAATTATAGATTTGGAGAACGCTAGTGTTGGACTGGGGTGTATGAATTCTCCACAACCACCTGATGAAGCAGCAGTGCTCTGAAAGCTAGTGCTTCCAAATAAACTGGTTGGGCTATAACCTGGTGTTGAGTGATTTTTAACTTCAGTTATAGAGGCACTGCTCAGACCACGTGTACAGTACTGACCTTTAAAGAAGGATATAGAATTGGAGGAATTTCAGAGATGCTAGTCATACGAAGAATCATTGGATAGACTAGGATTGCATCCACTGGCGGTTATAAGACTGAGAGGAGATTTGATTGAAGTACACATGTTCCTACAGAGGTTTGACAGAGCGCATGTGGAAAGAATGCTTCCTCTTGTGGAAGAAACTAGAATTTGGGATCGCTGATTAAAAGTGAGAGGTTGGTCCATTTAAACCAGAGATAAACAGGTTGAATGTTTTTGAAACTGTCTTCTCAAAAAGGCAATTGAAGCAGAGTCTTTGAATGGTTTTTAAGGCAGAATTAGATTAATCTTTGACAGGCAAGAGGGCGAATGGTGATGGCGAAAAGCTTTCGGAAATAAACAGGGATGCAGACTAATCAGATCAGTCATGATCTTGTTGAAAGGCTGAACAGCTGAGGGAAGCTCCAAGTGACTTCCTCCTGCTCCTGATGTGTACGTTTGTATATTTCAAGACTGCCTAGTATGTCAGGTATTCTGGAATTAACCTGCATGTTAAGAGAATCCTGAACTAGGACATCCGCAAGCTTGGGGCAGCATGGTGGCTCAGTGGTCAGCACTGCTGCCTCACAGCGTCAGGGACCCGGATTCAGTTCCACCTTTGGGCTGAATCTCTGTGTGGAGTTTGCACATTCTCCTTGTGTCTGCGTGGGTTTCCTCCGGGTGCTCCGGTTTCCCCCCTCAGTCCAAAGATGTGCAGATTAGGTGGATTGGCCATGGGAGATTGCCTGTAGTATCCAGGGATGTGCAGGATAGGTGGATCAGCCCTGGAAAATACAGGATTACAGACATGGGGTTGAGTCTGGGTTCAGCGTGGACTTGATGGGCTGAATGGCCAGCTTCCACACCGTAGGGATTCTATGATTCAATGACACTAAGTCCCCTTGTGTTTCAGAATTCTGAAGCCTTTCCCCATTTAGAAAACAGCCTCTGTCTCTATTCTTCTTACCAAAGTGCATAACCTCACACTTCCCCACAGTGCATTCCATCTGCCATTTTAGTCCACACTCCTAACCTCGCCAGGCCCTTCCTGCTTCCTCAACACTACCTGTCCCTCCAATTATCTTTAAGTCATCTGCAAACTTAGCAACAATGCCCTCAGTTCCTTTGTCCAGATCGTGGAGGCATAACGTGAATAATTGTGAACCCAACCTGGACCCCTGCAGAACTCCACTCGTTACTGGCTGCCATCCTGAAAAAGACCGCTCTCTCTCTCTCTTCCTTCTGCCAGTCAGCCTATCGTCTATCCATGCCAATACCTTGCCCCTAACATCATGGGCTCTAATCTTATTTGGTAGACTCCTGTGCAGCTCCTCATCAAGGCCTTCTGGAAATCCAAATCAATCATATCCCCAGGTCTCCTTTGTTGAGAAGGAAGTATTGCTGAAATCAGTCACTGAGCAGATAGAAGTTCCATATTAAGATATTCCAGTCCCAGATTGATCATTCAAAAATTCTAGATTTGATCAAGGACCAGATAATCTGTAATCAACTATATACCAAATATTCAGCAATTTGTTAGCTAGCTCAGTTGACAAGTTGGCTGGCTTGTGATGCAGAGTAATGCAAACAGCACTGGTTCAATTCCTGCACTGGCTGAGATTACCATGAAGGCCCCTCCTCTGAGGAGGGTAACCCTCAGATTAAACTTATCACTTGTCATCTCAATCAAATAAGAGAGCAGCCCATTGGTCCTCTGGGACTACTATGACTATATCTCTTTATCCCAATAGGTTCAAGAATGTTGTCTTTTCACTCTCGAGTAACAGAGTGTGGAAAGACTGAAATGTTTACCAGGCAGGTGTAGCAAACCATAAAGGTGGCAAATGGTATGTTGGCCTTCATTACAAGAGGATGCAAGCTCAGACGTAGGGAGGGCTTACTACAGTTAAACAGCACATGGGTAAGACTCCTCCTGGACTATTAAGTGCAGTTGTAGTTTCCTTACCGAAGAGAGGATATACTTGACTTATTGGGAGTACAGCAAACATTCACTCAGTCGATACCATGATGACAGTACTGCCATTTGAGGAGAGATTGATTCAATTGGATATATACTCACTGTCACTTAGCAGGATGAGAGAGGATCTGATTGAACCATTTGAAACTCAAACAGAGCTAGATAGACTAGATGCAAGGAGGATATTCTCCTTGCTTGGGGAGTCTAGAACTAGGGGTGAAACTCTCAGCATATGGAGTAGGCCATTCAGGGCCTCTCAGAGAGGTCAATCTGTGAATTCACTACCACAGAAGGCTATGTAGGCCAGGTCATTGAGTATATCCAAAATAAAATTGCATTTTTTTTAAAAAATGCGTAAAGGCATCTGGGGTATGGAGGGAAAGTGGGAACATGGTATTGAGATACAGGGTCAGCCATATTCACATTGAGTGGTTGTGCTAATACTGCAATATAAATAACAATAGGTGCAGTACTAGGCAATGTACCACATGGTTATTGTTCAGAAGCTAAGTATTGTTTTGTCTACAGTGTCATTCGGTAGAACACTTTTCTCTTAAACTGACTGCACAGGTCAGGTGGCAGGGTCTAGGCAATAATCAACAGGAAAATGAAGGGACAGACGTATAACCGAGATTGTAAAATAAAGTGAAGCATGATCTTCAGCCCACTGCTGGGAGCTCGAAATGAAGGTGATCAGATTTTGAAGTTGAAATCAGCCTGTGAGAAGGGTAATACCAAAAACAAATTTCCCCCATTTTGAGAATGACGAGAGATTGAATTAAATGAAATCTACTTTGACTGCTGCTCTGGGCTCACTTGGAATTTAATGCATTCTCCAGACAAGGACAAATTTATTGTGGATCCCAAGCTCCACAGATTTGATCCAATCAGACCGGATCACATCAAAGGGTCAGTTAAGAGTCGACCACGATGACGTGGGATCAGATTCCCACACAGAGCCAATAGGTACCAACAGCAGGATTCCTTCCATTAAAGGTCAAGAATGAGCCAATTGGGCTTTAACGACAAACCAACAGCTTTGGAACACTTTTCCTATCACCAGATTTTGCAAATTCAAATTCTCAAACAACAATGTTGGGGAGGGAACTCATTCTCAGGATTATTAACCCAGGCACTAACATGAACTCTAGACTCGGTGTTATCACATCCAGGTTTAAGCAAAGCTCGCCTGGCCCAGAGGTTGGGACACGATCCTTGCAAACAGGACCCCCCTCATGCTGAGGTAGTGGACAATTTTTCAAGCAATCTGCTCAGGAGGTGTTACAACACGCCTCTGGAGCAAACGGGGCTTGAACCCAGGCCTCCTAGCTCAGAGATCAGGGTTGTACCACTACACCACAAGGCAACCCTCACGCTGAGAGAGAAATAAGGCAGCCTGCCTTGTTTCACAAATGGTTATCAGGCCTGGAGATAGGCACAAAAAGACTATGGCGAAAGGAAAGGGATGAGAATGGCACTGCAAGTCTTTCGAGCTCAAAAATAGTATCGATGGTGCATAAAGACACTTGGGACACGCAACCTAACAGAGGCCACTTTGGAACAGGCTTTAGTGTGCAGACAGCAGACATCCACCAGTAATATTCAGAGCAGGCGGAAAGCTCCTGTAGTGTAATGGTAGTGGCTCTAATACTAAGCCAGGAGGCCTGGGTTCAAGTCCCACCTGCTCCAGGCAGGTGTACAATAACATCTCTGAACAAATTGATAAAACAATACCTATACAATAGGCCAATCATGAAGTCAGTGTGAAACAATAATTTGACATCCGTGCAGCCAATCTTGCAGCTGAACACTCCAGACAATGCCCTTTCTCCAGCTCGCACAGATATTCACACGTAGGACACATCCTGCTATCTAAAGGAATTATCGATCATTCAATTATTCCCAAACCTAGACACAAAACATTCTGAAAGTCAATCTGAGAGCCCATTTACTTGACTCCACTAAATGGCAGCGTGAATTCTGTTTCTCTTCACAAGTGCTGTCTGATTGTTGACTTTCTCCAGATTTTTTTTTCTTATATTGAAAGCACAAACCCTAGACTGATTCAAAACGAAAAGGCTCTTGTTACCAAGCAATCTTGACAAATATGAACACAGCTAGATCCCTATAGGATCCCTACAGCTCCAGCAGCGACTTAAATACACAACATTTGCAATGGGATCTGCAAATCAAAACTTGATTTAACATTGTGTACGAGATGACACCAAATTAGGTAATGAACACATGTCCACTGAAGCGGCAAGAGAATCCAACAGCAGGTTAGTTGCTTGGTTATTTTCACAAAGTGCTGGTGCTATCCAGAGCCATTTGAAAAGTCTACAGGGAATTGTGTGGTATGTGCTGAAAGGTTTTGCTGCTGACTTCAAGGCTTCTTCACAGACCCAACTGCTCCCCAACACATGAGGGGAATAATAACCCTTCCTCTTGGAATGTGGCATAACCGGAAGAACGTGCAAATGCCACAAAGAGCAGGATCAGCAAGTAAAAGAGGAAGGGGGGAGGCAAGAAGGGCTCTCAGCAGACTGAACACCACTGCATTTGCTCAGATTGTAGGCTCACCCCTGGAGAGGGTGCCGTTGACCACATGTACATGGGTTTACAAGCAAAATGTTGCCATGCACTGGAACGGAAAGAGATACAACTCCCTCAACATACAGCTGGTGTGTAGCTGTAGGCAGCGAGAGTCATTGTGATGCTCCCATTCTGTGACATTCAACAGTGCCAGCTGCGTTTCAGCCCGCACAGCAAACCAGAAGTGGCTGCTGGGAGACTAAGGGGACCCTAGGGTTAACATTGCTCTTATGAAATGACAGCCCTTAGCACCAGATATCTTTGAATCATATAGTTATTGTCTCCATCACATTTTGCACACAGTAGTCACTGGATGCAGGAGTGTGAGTGGGTTACAAACCAGAATCAGTGGTTAGTCCTAGTTTCCCAGTAGTCACCGTTTGGATTACTCTATGGCTGAAGCTATCCAGTGTGAAGTTGTGGACAGGGATAAGGTTCAGGCAGGACAAGGAGGAGGGGGGAAGGAGGAAGGCAACAGTCCATGTTACCAAGAGAGCGCCTCTTCATAGGAGCCGTACATGAGCTAATTCACAAGATCCATTGTTTCTCTCTGAACTCTTCACCCCAAAATAAACCAGTTCACAATTCCCTGCATTACATCTACCTGTCGATCTCCTTCAGAAATTCTATACAATCCATCTCATGGTTTACAAGGCTTCTAACTATTGTATCATCAGCAAATTTTGAAATTGTACACTATACAAGGTCTCAGTCATTAAATACATCAGGAAGAGAAGGGCAAGGTTAGTAGTAACACCACTCCCCTTGGGAGCTCCATGATAAAACTCTCTCTGGTCTGAAAGACAACCACTCACTACTATTTTCATTCCTGTCATTCACTCAATTTCTGATTCATATCACCACTGTTCCTATTATTCCACGAGCACTGAATTTGCTCACAATTCTGTTGTGCTGCACTTTATCAATGTATGCCACATCATATGGATTACTCTTATCAACTTTTAGAAATCTCAAGCCAATTACTTAGACGTGATTTGCCCTCAACATTTTCTGGCTTTCCTTAATTAATCGGTATTTGCCCAGGCGATTATTAGTTCTGTCCCAAATTTAGAACTAATCACTCTTGTACATGCTCTTAGTATTGATTATAGTGCCCCCAACCAGTGCTAGGCCAGTGACTGCAGAATGGCTAGTGGCTTTCAGTGGAGGAGATTGCAATACCTTTGCCAAACAAGCTTGAGGAGTTCTAGGCTTACATTATTGGCTGGTTGACGAGACCCAGAACAACAGGGTCACTGGCAGAGTGGGCAGAAGGAAGATTGATGCTGTTGTGCTGAAAGTGTACAAGACGCTCACACTGAAAGGAGCCACCGCACTAGGGTGATGCCTCAGGCACCATGTAATCTGTTCAAGGACAGATCGCTGGACTGTCTGCCAGTCACTTTGGGTACTGGATTGGCTGCATGAATAGCAGTAGTCGAGAGTGTGATGCAGGAAAAAAAAAACAGCAGATCAAGCAACATCCGAGGAGCAGGGGAATCGACGTTTCTGGCAAAAGCCCTTCATCAGGCATGAATAGCAGCAGTCTAGGTTGGTGAGGCAGCATCATACACTGGATCATGGTGGCACAAATATGCAGATGGATCTGGCAATTCCATGCTGGAAGGGATACCCTCTAAGGTCTGTACAAAGCCCTGAGCTGAGTTGCTGCTGGCTTCTCCAAGCAGCCAAACATTTAATATAGAGTTTCATAGTAGGCTCCCCAATGCACCGAACATCTCATTGTGCGTGTGCATCAACATTCTGCTGCAGCTTGATGCAAAGGCTTCACCCTGGTCCACTACAGCAGAAGCCCAGTGAGCTGGAACCACTACTAACCTTGCCCAAATTGCAGGGTATATATGCCTAGCGTCTCACCATATGCTGATCCCACCACTAATCTAGACATGCAGTGTGTTTGTATCTGGGATCGTAAAGGGGTCATGGGATGAGGACCATTAAGGACAGAATCTGTATGCAATTACATCAGTCCCACCATTGAGCACATCGCCAAAAATGGGGATGTGCTCAAAGAATGGCCATTATAGACACCTCCATGGCAGTTAGAGCATGAGGGGTGTGTGCAGTCCTCACCCAGATAGCTACTGCTATCTTTGGAGTGTGCCACCTTCTCAAGGGGGAGAAGAGGGCTTCAGTGAGTGCAATGCAGTGATGTTTGGCTGATATGGGTGGATAGCTAGCAACATGTGCAACCTGACAGATGACAGCTTGAGGCTCCCAACAGTGCAGTGTGCACATGGGTGAGGCAAAGCATGATAAAGTCGTGATTGATATAGCTAGCGGATAGACGGATGACCAGGATGAGCTGAAAATGTGTTGCTGGAAAGGCGCAGCAGGTCAGGCAGCATCCAGGGAACAGGAGAATCGACGTTTCGGGCATAAGTCCTTCTTCAGGATGACCAGGATGAGGCAATTAAACAGCAGTTGAAGCAGTTAATTGGACATGACATTTGAAGAAGCATTCGCTAATCCTGACCACTGGACTGGGGTTCACTGAACTTCCACTTGGAACTGCATTTGCCAAAGTACATTCTTACCTAATTGTTGCCAAGGTGCCATTTGGAACACTGTTCCTACGCTTCTACCTTTCAGTGACCCCAATGACCCATCTTAGGCTCCTCCCAATTTACCCCACTGTTCAGACAATGAGACACCTTGCCAGCTTTAGCTCAATGGCAGCACTGTCACTTCCAAAGTGGTTTAATTTCTACTCGAGAGCCACAAGCTGGCACTGCACTTCAGTTCAAACAAAATGACAAGAAGTTAAACCGATATCTATTCTGCCCTGACAGTTGCTTCTTTAGCACTCACCAGAGTGATTAAAAAAATAGGGAAGTTCTTCCTGGTGTACTGGCCAATCGTTATCCCTCAAACTCACCAGGGTAGCCATGTTCATTTGGTGGATTGAGGCAAACTAACGTCCGTATATCCGCGTGGCAACAATCACTGTACTTCCAAAGCACTTCATTGGCTGTGAAGTCTTTTAAGACAGTGACATTCACTGTTATATGCTGAGTTATATGCTGAGACAACAGGCCGACTGGCATGAAAGAGACCCAGGACACTGATGAGAATGACCAGCAACACTGTACCCGAGATAATATCTACTGAAGGTTCCAATTGTGGAACAATACCCACAGCTGTGGACTTACCTAAATAACTTCCCTATAGCGTATCTTTGCAGGACTTCGAAGATTCCAGAACAGGGTGGACAATGCCAGAATAACATCGAAAGGACTAAAACAAGCTCCAACTCCAGTAACATAAATTCTACAGCAAATAGTAGACACCACACCTGATAGGCAACATCACTCCTTAAGAGAGAATCTAACCAGCTCCCCATGATATTCAATGGCATTACTATCACTGGATTCCCTAATGCCCCCACCCCCGCCCACACCAAATGGTGAACTGTTTCTCCTAATGGCATTGTGGGAACACATATACCACACAGACTGCAAGACATTCAAGGGAGGAGGTCACCATGACCTTCTCAACAGCAGTTAAGGATGGCAACAAACTTTGGCTATGCCAGAAATGCTCTCATTCTATGAAGGAATTTCAAAAAGCATACATAGCAACTCAAGATGCTTAAATTATACAATCTTGACCCTAGTGGTGGGGGTATACAGCATCGTGGGTACAGCATAGACAACTTTTTTCCTTAAAATGAAGGGGGACAGGTTTAAGATAAATGGCATTTAGAAGTTAAGGAGATATGAGGGGGAACGTTTTTTTCACAATAAGTTGATAGGATCTGGGATGTGCTTCTCAAGTGTGTGGTGAAGGTGGGGTCAATGGAGACTTTCTAGAGGAAACAGGATGATCTGAAAAGGTAGAATGGGCAAGGTTTCAGGGAGAAAGTGGGCAAGTGCAACGAGGGGAGTTGCTCCTTCAGAGAGCCAGAATAAACATAATAGGGCTGAGTGTCCTCCATCTGAGCAGCAACTATTTTAAGTTTCCGTGAGGGTATACTGAAGGCCTTTTCAGGACTCTACATAGATTTAGAGGTAGAGCAAAGAAGACTGAAGCACATTCGCCTGAAACCAGGATTCAAAGCTACAATTCAATTGCTTAAAGTCAATCTACAAGAGCGAAACAAAAGCAAAAACAGCGAACACTGGAAATCCAAAATTAAAATTTAAAATGCTGCAAGTACTCGGGTTTGGCAGCATATATGGAGAAAATGAACAATATTTCAGGTCAGTGACTGTTCATCAGTACAGTGGTTTAGAATTGTCCTGAAACATCATCTCCACATTTTCTGTTTTTATCACAATGTGAAACTTCTAACAAACCTGTTACAAGAGATAGGAGAGAATCAACAGTTAATTATTTTCAAAATCTAACTCTGAACCTCTTCCAAAAGGTTCAGTTGGTAAATGCATTGTCAAGATAAGGAGCAGGAGGGGCTCACATCAGACTTATAGTCTGCATAATTACCCAAACTCATGCAAAATGGTTGTCAGGACCTCTTTTTATGGTACCACAGTCACAATCCTGATCACTAGCCACCACTAAAAAGTACACCTCAGACAAAAGACTTCCAGTTTGCAGTTTACCTACACTCAACCGCCCAGGCTTGCACAAGGGGAAACCGACCTCGGGGCAGAAGGAAGCCAGCAGTCATGGAGTTGTCATAACAGAGTTATAGGAGCTTCAGGGAAGAAAGGATGAGAATGGAAAGGGAATCCTACCCACACACACACACACACACACACCCTTCAAAGGATATACCCTTCACACACACACAATCTTACACTCACACTGGGAGCAAGGTCCCCAGATGACACCTTCCCAACCCCAAGTCTCCCCCTTGCTCTTCGCCAACACTCCTCATAGCCATTCAAGTCCCATTGGGCATTCAACCATCGTCGGGCAAGCCTTGCAGTCCCAAAGAGGAAAAGCTGGCAGCCCATGAAATGCTTCCTTAGTTTCAGTTGAAAACCTAACTCAGAGAGCCTGGACTCATTATGGGAAGGCTCGCAGGTCCCAGTGAGGTCAGGAGCCTGAGAATGACAGAATGGTGGGCTGCAGGAGAGGGAGATGGTGAGATACCTCAGCCAGTGATGAGACCCAGACACATTCGCAGTTAGAGGGGATGGAGATAGATTTGTTTTTTGGGGGGAGGGCCACAAATGGGCACAAGATAAATAGAAGGAGGCACTCCACCTCTCAGCTCAACCACGTCAGTTTCGCAGCAGGAAAATCTCAGACGGCTGAAGGCCCAGCAGAGCTCAATGATGGAAACCTGAAGGAAACGAACCAACCCACAAGGCAGCGTGTAATATTCTGGACATACATGCATTTGCAGAGCCAGTGCAACACAGACGCATGCATGCACACACTGACAGCATCATGGATCTACCTACAGTAAGCAGAGTGCAGCAGTTCAAGGCAGCAGCTCACCACCATCTTCTCAAAGGCAACTAGGAATAGGCAATACGTCATGGCTCAGTGAGTGCCACCTCCAGACACGAGAGTGAGCAACGCCTCCTCTGAGCCTGTGAGACCCAGGTAAATTTCAAAACAACAACCAACTTCCTCCTTTTGATCAGATTTCCACTACTTCACGCTTGCATTGTCAGACAAGGCGGCATGGTGGCTCAGTGGTTAGCACTACTGCCTCACAGCACCAGGAACCCAGGTCCAATACCACCCTTGAGCAACTGTAAGTAGGGTTTGCACGTTCTCCCCGTGTCTGTGTGGGTTTCCTCCAGGTGTTCCGGTTTCCTCCCACAGTCCAAAGATGTGCAAATTCGGTGGATTGGATTGCCCATAGTCTCCAGGGATGTGCATGCTCGGTGGAATAGCCATGGCAACGCAGGGTTACAGGGGTAGGGAAGATGGGTCTGTGTGGGATGTTCATCGGCGTGTCGGTGTGAACCCGATGGGCCAAACAGCCTGCTTCCACACTGTTGGGATTCTATGATTCTATGACAGAGGAGAAACAGGACTGGCATCAGCTTCTCAATCATCTTTTTACAATTTTACCCTGCCATTTTTAGTTGCAGTACAAGAACAGCAGCAGTAAATTACAGGTATACATTGCCAGAACTGCTCAAAGTGTCTGGAGCAGACAGCAAGCAGATACGCTAAATAACCTCATTTTGTTTGAACCTATTCACTGACACAATGAGCAGGTAGGTGGCTGGGAATGTAAAAGCTCACATTTGTTGACGCTGCAGCATCTCCTTGCATTTGTTGCTTTCAGATCTCTAGGCTCTGAATTCAGTCACTGCAATCAACTCCCACTTTAAACACTGCGAGGGGAAGAATGCGTGATTGACTGAGCTTTACACTGACCTGGAAGACTTAAATAATTTAAATGTTCCTCACCTATGCCCTACTCCATCACAATTTGAAAATTGTGAATTGAAACAGATAATAAAAATGGAATCAACTCTCAAAGGCCAGTGAAGGATGGGCCCAATCTCCCACTGAATTGGCTTGGTGTTGGCTGGATCCAATGTGGAAAACTTTTTTTTATAAACCAGTAAAATTTTCCCAGGGTCTCAAAATACTAAGTCATCAATACTGAGTGTTATAGACCCCACTCCAGAACAGCTGCCGTGAGATCACCCAAATATACACCGGCTCAGGAATGCCACATGGGGAGTCTGAACTTTTACCTTCTGCATCACAGTCAACCCAAAATACAACTCAGACACGAGTCGAAACTATTTGTGCGACTCAATGATAGCACTCCTGTCTCGCTCAGAGGTTTGAGGGTTCAAGCCCCACTAAGATTTGCATCGGCAATTAACTCTGCTTACTCAGTGCACCGAGAGAGTGCTACATTGTCATGATCTCAGGGGAAACATTGAAGCAGCTCACTCAGATGGATCTGAACAATCCCGTACATTCATTGATTGTTGATCCAATTATTATTTGTGGAACTGCATTTTTACAACAGTGATTATACAGCTAAAGTGTCATGAAATACTCGAATTGTGAAAAGTACTGTGTAAATGCAAGCCATGTGTCTGGCAATTCTTATGCCCAATCATTTTTCAAATGTTAGGAGCTCATCTTTTCAAGTTCTTCACATTCCTATTAAATTCCCTGCCCTGAGTTTAATCAACCAACATTTCATCTATCTGATTTAGACCACAGCAGCATTGGGCTGAAAGTCTTTGGCAGATCATTGACACTGTCTTTAGTCTTTCTCCCACTTCAACAGCTCATGTGCAATCTACAGAGTTTGTGTCACGTGACCTTGTTTCAATAAACACCATTTTACAGTTAGCCAAGTTGAACTATGAAAGGCCAGTGACAAACCCACCTTAGCATCGTTATCAAGGACAAAGAGGAGACTCGTGTCTGGTCAGTCTGGACTGAAATTCAAGCCAAGTCTCAGAAATACGGCAGCAGCATCTCTTTTGCTTTAAACCAAATGTGCTTCCTATTCCAACTGCAAAAGCTATGAAGGAAACCATGCTCCATGCTTCCAACATACAGTTATTAGGCCACCTGCTGGGAAACAAGAAAGCAGCCCAAGCTCCCTAACCTGCGAATGCTTGGTGGTAGGATGCAGCCCAGGAGCTCATTAAAGCATAGGAGTGAAATCCTGCACAGTGTCTAAATGGTACAAGTAGCACATTGCATCTAAAAAGCCTTGGCACAGGTCACCGCCCAGCTTTGAAACAGCCTCTGTGCCGATCTGAAGAGCACTTACGCAATAGCAGTGCTGATTACTGAACTGCATCCAAATGACTTCAGCAATGGTGACTACACTTGCAGCCAAATGGTTCTGGCACGGCTTGCTGGACAGAGTCTAAACAAATCAGCAAGCATCCCTTAGCTGAAAGGAGTGGCTAAATATTTTGCACTCAGGTTACTGACAATACAGTACTGCAATCGAACCGGCTGCCAGGAGCTGTCAGGTAAGCAGGGGACTAACTCGCAGCCACTTCTCCCGACCATCCCCACGGCATTATGGCTGAGATCAGCACTCCTTCTATGGGAAGTCAGAGAAACACAGCTCACTAATACACCCAGGAGGTATGTAGCATTAATCTACCCCAACACACCCTAATCACCCAGAGAAGAAGAATCTTGTTTATTTGACGAGGGGACTTACCCTCATGCTTCACTAATGTCCCTAAGTGGGAAGCATCAATGGGGAAGTGTTTGCTCCTCTCTACATTGAGTAGTATAGCGACTATCCTTATCCTGCAGTACTCACTATGGGTCATTGGTGAACCTGGGTGATCGGGGCAGTGGGAATCCGTACAGATGACAGTACAACACATCAAAGCAGTAGCAGCACATCTCTGCGGTCACCACCAAGTTCCTCACATTCACTCCACTGGTTCCACTGAGCCCAGTTCCGTTCGGACGGTTTCCCACTGTGGTCAGCCCAGTCACAGGGCTGAGTGCAGAGTTCAAGGAGTTCAGGTTCCCATTGCTCTCCCGGTTGTTCCTCTCGCAATGGTTCTGGCTGTAGTTGTGGTTCTGGCTGTGGTTGTGGTGATTCCCCAGGGCTGTTCCAGACTGCAGGCCAGGCACCGAGCCACAGCCTAGGCCCGTGCCAGGGTGGTTCAGCTGGTTGTGCACATTGCTGCCCGATAACTTGGGCTTCTTCACTCCACAGCAGCCCGCTGCTATCTTCTGCTCGAGCGTTGGCTCCACTTGAAGGCACCGCCTCTTTCCCATCCTCCTCTGTAACACAGTGTCAGCACGGCAGCCTGACAAGAGAAGGTCCAACAATTAGAAACATGACATGAACTGAGATAACACACTAATTGTTCATTCTCACAGTATGAGCATTAAACAAATGCACAACACATTATTCAGAAGTAATCACAGGGTAAAACTAAGAATTTCCCTTACCCCCACCACCACTAAAATGCAAACACTTCATACCAAAGCAGATCAACTATGACAAATTACCCAGGAATGCAGTCAGATTCTATCCTTCTGATCTTGGGTTGGTTCGAGAAAATATTTTTATAGGCTATGCAGAAGTTACAATTCATCTTCAGTTCTGGTGGAAACAGTTTGGATCAATGAACAGAGAACAGTAATCATAGGTATTTTAAGTGAATTCAGTTGGTCAGTTTTATAAGTAGTTCTAGTGCTGATGTCCTAAATGGGGGATGGGGTCAATGGATCAGTGTTTACACACCTCCTCCAATTCCATCAATATCCAGGTGCCCCAGGAAAGCAAATGATCCTACCAGTAGACTGGATTCCAAGAGAAAAGTAAAGACTTCCAGAACAGTCCTTTGCTGAATCCCAATCAGCCCAAAGCCATTAGTCTCAACCTTGGACAACCCTCTGGATTTATGGTAATAGGTTAGCTCTCCAAATTTCTTAGCATAATGTTGACAGTCTGTTGGTGTCAAGTGAAATCCCATTGGCATGGCTTGCCACCCAACACTCCGTTAACATGTAAGCCCATGCCAGACCAACAATAGATCGGAAGGTGATGTGAAAAAGATTGAGGGGTGACCATATAGAAGTTTATAAAAACATGACTATTCACCCAATCCATGCCCCTCAAGATCTTTTCACAAGAGTAGGGAGTCCAAAAGTAGAGGGCATAGTTTTAAGGTGAGGGGGAAAAGATTTAAAAGGGGCCTAAGGGGCAACTTTTTGTTTTACACGGAGGGTGGGGTGTGTGTCTGTGGAATGAGCTGCCAGAGGAAGTGGTGGAGGCCGGTACAATTACATTTAAAAGGCATCTGGATGGGTACATGAATAGGAAGGGTTTGGAGGGATATGGGCCAGGTGCTGTCGGGTGGGACTAGTTTGTGTTGGGATATCTAGTCAGCATGGACAAGTTGGATTGAAGGGTCTGTTTGTGTGCTGTACATTTCTATGACTTATTGCCGTGCCACTCCCCTCATGCGAAACACAACCAAACCACTTACATCTGCCCAAGCATTGCCATTCAACAAGAGTGTCAGGGCATTGCAAGAATGTACAATGACCTAAATATCTCAAGTGCAAATATTGAATTGTAATGTAGTGCTGAATGAAGAAATACAATGAGAACCTTTGATTTATTATCTGTGACTCCAAACAGCAATTCACCCAATCAGCATCAACCCATTTATAACAGCCATAGCAGCGCTACATAACAACACACCCAACAGTGCTACTCAGTCACAGCACTATTCACACAATTCAGAATCATGCCACCCAACATCAGGTAAAAGCACTGTACACTACACTATCTAGATGCCGCACAGCCACACTGTATCAAACACCAGCACTGGGTCCAGCATCATTCAGCTGACCTCATCAGGTTATTTCCAAGCTACGTCACTGTCATCCCCTTTTGGAAACGTTTCTAATAGTCATCATGTCAACCATAATTAACAGCATTTCTCCCCAATTTCATTACAACAGCATCTCAATAATTAAAACCTCTTGGTATTGTATTGATAATGGCAAACAGGCTAAACGTTTCAGGTGAAATGATGAACCGTTTTAAGAAAAAAAACAAAGGTAAAAAAAAACAATCAAATTCTCCCCAAGCCTGGCAGCATTCTTCAATAATCTGAGCGCTACACCTTGACAAAACCTAAGCCCAATAGCAGCATAGTGAAATCAGAAAACAAATCAAGAAAGTTTGGCCTCAACAACAGAAGAAATCCAGAACTCCAGCTGAAGATTCTGGGGACACGGGTTCAAATCCAACCGTAGCATATAGTGAAATCTGAATTCAGTTGTTAAAAAAAAACTGGACTAAAACGGTAAATTCAGAGGCATTATGTAATTACTGTTTTGAAAATTAGAATTGCCAATCAATTTGACTAACTTCCTTTAGGAAAGGAGATCTGCTATCCTTACCTGATCAGGCCTGTATGCAAGCCCCGACCCAGTAGCATGGTTGATTCTTAACTGCCCTTTGGACAATGAGGAACAGGCTATAGATACTGGCCTAACAAGGGATTTCAATGTACGAACAAATTAAAACAATCTGGTTTTGTATGTTTATATTTTCAACACCCATGTTGACATAACAGAATATAAAAGGAGATGCTTCTTAATTAAACGGTTTGATTTGGAATCAATTCCTGCATTACCAGAACAAAGAGAAAGTATCTGGAAGACAAATGGTCAGACCCAAAGCAATGTCAAGCAAGATCTGACCTTAATTAGATTTTAATAAAAAAAACTAAATCCTTGGCTTCAATACTAGATTATATAGAAATATACAGTAGACAGTTTTATATACTTAGAGCCACCAGTCACTTCCCAAATACTAGAAATTAAATCAATACAAGTACACCATGTGAATTAAGTCAAAATAGGAATCAGACCTGACATTATAACCTATATGACATACGAACTGAAACTCCGAGAGTGTCATTCAACCTAATCAGTTTATAATGTTACACAAAGTATTCCTGACCCATCATGCCATAATTACAGGTTCCATACTAGATAATAATGTAATGTAATTGCAGGATTATACTGCAGTGTAATTAAAGGCTGAATGTCAGATTATACTGCAGTGAAATTATAGGATCAATAGTGGATTACATGGAGCTGTAATTACAAAGGACGTGTACCAGATTTTTCAGAGGGGTAACTACAGGCAATATAATAAATGATACTGGAGTGTACTGGACTACATGCAAGGCTCACTGCAGGCAGTGCACTGGATTAAACGCAAGGTTCACTGCAGGCAGTGCACTGGATTATACAGAAGGTTCACTGCAGGCAGTGCACTGGATTAAACGCAAGGTTCACTGCAGGCAGTGCACTGGATTATACAGAAGGCTCACTGCAGGCAGTGCACTGGATTAAACGCAAGGTTCACTGCAGGCAGTGCACTGGATTATACAGAAGGCTCACTGCAGGCAGTGCACTGGATTAAACGCAAGGTTCACTGCAGGCAGTGCACTGGATTATACAGAAGACTCACTGCAGGCAGTGCACTGGATTATACAGAAGACGCACTGCAGGCAGTGCACTGGATTATACAGAAGACGCACTGCAGGCAGTGCACTGGATTATACAGAAGACGCACTGCAGGCAGTGCACTGGATTATACGCAAGGTTCACTGCAGGCAGTGCACTGGATTATACGCAAGGTTCACTGCAGGCAGTGCACTGGATTATACGCAAGGCTCACTGCAGGCAGTGCACTGGATTATACGCAAGGCTCACTGCAGGCAGTGCACTGGATTATACGCAAGGCTCACTGCAGGCAGTGCACTGGATTATACGCAAGGCTCACTGCAGGCAGTGCACTGGATTATACGCAAGGCTCACTGCAGGCAGTGCACTGGATCATACGCAAGGCTCACTGCAGGCAGTGCACTGGATCATACGCAAGGCTCACTGCAGGCAGTGCACTGGATTATACAGAAGGTGCACTGCAGGCAGTGCACTGGATTAAACGCAAGGCTCACTGCAGGCAGTGCACTGGATTAAACGCAAGGCTCACTGCAGGCAGTGCACTGGATTATACAGAAGGCTCACTGCAGGCAGTGCACTGGATTATACAGAAGGCTCACTGCAGGCAGTGCACTGGATTAAACGCAAGGCTCACTGCAGGCAGTGCACTGGATCATACGCAAGGCTCACTGCAGGCAGTGCACTGGATCATACGCAAGGCTCACTGCAGGCAGTGCACTGGATCATACGCAAGGCTCACTGCAGGCAGTGCACTGGATCATACGCAAGGCTCACTGCAGGCAGTGCACTGGATCATACGCAAGGCTCACTGCAGGCAGTGCACTGGATTATACAGAAGGTGCACTGCAGGCAGTGCACTGGATTATACAGAAGGTGCACTGCAGGCAGTGCACTGGATTAAACGCAAGGCTCACTGCAGGCAGTGCACTGGATTAAACGCAAGGCTCACTGCAGGCAGTGCACTGGATTATACAGAAGGTGCACTGCAGGCAGTGCACTGGATTAAACGCAAGGCTCACTGCAGGCAGTGCACTGGATTATACAGAAGGCGCACTGCAGGCAGTGCACTGGATTAAACGCAAGGCTCACTGCAGGCAGTGCACTGGATTAAACGCAAGGCTCACTGCAGGCAGTGCACTGGATTAAACGCAAGGCTCACTGCAGGCAGTGCACTGGATTAAACGCAAGGCTCACTGCAGGCAGTGCACTGGATTAAACGCAAGGCTCACTGCAGGCAGTGCACTGGATTATACAGAAGGCTCACTGCAGGCAGTGCACTGGATTAAACAGAAGGTTCACTGCAGGCAGTGCACTGGATTAAACAGAAGGTTCACTGCAGGCAGTGCACTGGATTAAACAGAAGGTTCACTGCAGGCAGTGCACTGGATTATACAGAAGGCGCACTGCAGGCAGTGCACTGGATTAAACGCAAGGCTCACTGCAGGCAGTGCACTGGATTATACGCAAGGCTCACTGCAGGCAGTGCACTGGATTATACGCAAGGCTCACTGCAGGCAGTGCACTGGATTATACGCAAGGCTCACTGCAGGCAGTGCACTGGATTATACGCAAGGCTCACTGCAGGCAGTGCACTGGATTAAACAGAAGGCTCACTGCAGGCAGTGCACTGGATTATACACTAGGTTCACTGCAGGCAGTGCACTGGATTAAACAGAAGGCTCACTGCAGGCAGTGCACTGGATTATACAGAAGGCTCACTGCAGGCAGTGCACTGGATTATACAGAAGGCTCACTGCAGGCAGTGCACTGGATTATACAGAAGGTTCACTGCAGGCAGTGCACTGGATTAAACAGAAGGTTCACTGCAGGCAGTGCACTGGATTAAACAGAAGGTTCACTGCAGGCAGTGCACTGGATTATACAGAAGGCGCACTGCAGGCAGTGCACTGGATTAAACGCAAGGCTCACTGCAGACAGTGCACTGGATTATACAGAAGGCTCACTGCAGGCAGTGCACTGGATTATACGCAAGGCTCACTGCAGGCAGTGCACTGGATTATACGCAAGGCTCACTGCAGGCAGTGCACTGGATTAAACGCAAGGTTCACTGCAGGCAGTGCACTGGATTATACAGAAGGTTCACTGCAGGCAGTGCACTGGATTATACAGAAGGTTCACTGCAGGCAGTGCACTGGATTATACAGAAGGTTCACTGCAGGCAGTGCACTGGATTAAACGCAAGGTTCACTGCAGGCAGTGCACTGGATTAAACGCAAGGCTCACTGCAGGCAGTGCACTGGATTAAACGCAAGGCTCACTGCAGGCAGTGCCCTGGATTAAACGCAAGGCTCACTGCAGGCAGTGCCCTGGATTAAACGCAAGGCTCACTGCAGGCAGTGCCCTGGATTAAACGCAAGGCTCACTGCAGGCAGTGCCCTGGATTAAACGCAAGGTTCACTGCAGGCAGTGCACGGGATTATACAGAAGGTTCACTGCAGGCAGTGCACTGGATTATACAGAAGGCTCACTGCAGGCAGTGCACTGGTTTATACTGAAGCTTCACTGCAGGCAGTGCACTGGATTAAACAGAAGGTTCACTGCTTGCAGTGCACTGGATTAAACAGAAGGTTCACTGCAGGCAGTGCACTGGATTAAACAGAAGGTTCACTGCAGGCAGTGCACTGGATTAAACGCAAGGTTCACTGCAGGCAGTGCACTGGATTATACGCAAGGTGCACTGCAGGCAGCGCACTGGATTATACAGAAGGCTCACTGCAGGCAGTGCACTGGATTAAACGCAAGGTTCACTGCAGGCAATGCACTGGATTAAACGCAAGGTTCACTGCAGGCAGTGCACTGGATTATACAGAAGGTGCACTGCAGGCAGTGCACTGGATTATACGCAAGGTGCACTGCAGGCAGTGCACTGGATTATACAGAAGGCTCACTGCAGGCAGTGCACTGGATTAAACGCAAGGCACACTGCAGGCAGTGCACTGGATTAAACGCAAGGCTGACTGCAGGCAGTGCACTGGATTAAACAGAAGGCTGACTGCAGGCAGTGCACTGGATTAAACAGAAGGCTGACTGCAGGCAGTGCACTGGATTAAACAGAAGGCTGACTGCAGACAGTGCACTGGATTAAACGCAAGGCTGACTGCAGGCAGTGCACTGGATTAAACGCAAGGCTGACTGCAGGCAGTGCACTGGATTAAACGCAAGGCTCACTGCAGGCAGTGCACTGGATTATACAGAAGGCTGACTGCAGGCAGTGCACTGGATTAAACGCAAGGCTCACTGCAGGCAGTGCACTGGATTAAACGCAAGGCTCACTGCAGGCAGTGCACTGGATTAAACAGAAGGCTGACTGCAGGCAGTGCACTGGATTAAACAGAAGGTTCACTGCAGGCAGTGCACTGGATTATACAGAAGGTTCACTGCAGGCAGTGCACTGGATTATACAGAAGGTTCACTGCAGGCAGTGCACTGGATTAAACAGAAGGTGCACTGCAGGCAGTGCACTGGATTATACAGAAGGTGCACTGCAGGCAGTGCACTGGATTAAACGCAAGGCTCGCTGCAGGCAGTGCACTGGATTATACAGAAGGCTCGCTGCAGGCAGTGCACTGGATTATACAGAAGGCGCACTGCAGGCAGTGCACTGGATTATACAGAAGGCGCACTGCAGGCAGTGCACTGGATTATACAGAAGGCGCACTGCAGGCAGTGCACTGGATTATACAGAAGGCGCACTGCAGGCAGTGCACTGGATTATACAGAAGGCGCACTGCAGGCAGTGCACTGGATTATACAGAAGGCTCACTGCAGGCAGTGCACTGGATTATACAGAAGGCGCACTGCAGGCAGTGCACTGGATTATACAGAAGGTGCACTGCAGGCAGTGCACTGGATTATACAGAAGGTGCACTGCAGGCAGTGCACTGGATTAAACGCAAGGTTCACTGCAGGCAGTGCACTGGATTAAACAGAAGGATCACTGCAGGCAGTGCACTGGATTAAACAGAAGGTGCACTGCAGGCAGTGCACTGGATTATACGCAAGGTGCACTGCAGGCAGTGCACTGGATTATACAGAAGGCTGACTGCAGGCAGTGCACTGGATTAAACGCAAGGCACACTGCAGGCAGTGCACTGGATTAAACGCAAGGCTGACTGCAGGCAGTGCACTGGATTAAACAGAAGGCTGACTGCAGGCAGTGCACTGGATTAAACAGAAGGCTGACTGCAGGCAGTGCACTGGATTAAACGCAAGGCTGACTGCAGGCAGTGCACTGGATTAAACGCAAGGCTGACTGCAGGCAGTGCACTGGATTAAACGCAAGGCTGACTGCAGGCAGTGCACTGGATTAAACGCAAGGCTCACTGCAGGCAGTGCACTGGATTAAACGCAAGGCTCACTGCAGGCAGTGCACTGGATTAAACGCAAGGCTCACTGCAGGCAGTGCACTGGATTAAACGCAAGGCTCACTGCAGGCAGTGCACTGGATTAAACAGAAGGCTGACTGCAGGCAGTGCACTGGATTAAACAGAAGGCTGACTGCAGGCAGTGCACTGGATTAAACAGAAGGCTGACTGCAGGCAGTGCACTGGATTAAACGCAAGGCTGACTGCAGGCAGTGCACTGGATTAAACGCAAGGCTGACTGCAGGCAGTGCACTGGATTAAACGCAAGGCTGACTGCAGGCAGTGCACTGGATTAAACGCAAGGCTCACTGCAGGCAGTGCACTGGATTAAACGCAAGGCTCACTGCAGGCAGTGCACTGGATTAAACGCAAGGCTCACTGCAGGCAGTGCCCTGGATTAAACGCAAGGTTCACTGCAGGCAGTGCACTGGATTATACAGAAGGTTCACTGCAGGCAGTGCACTGGATTATACAGAAGGCTCACTGCAGGCAGTGCACTGGATTAAACGCAAGGCTCACTGCAGGCTGTGCACTGGATTATACAGAAGGTTCACTGCAGGCAGTGCACTTGATTAAACAGAAGGCTCACTGCAGGCAGTGCACTGGATTATACAGAAGGTTCACTGCAGGCAGTGCACTGGATTAAACGCAAGGTTCACTGCAGGCAGTGCACTGGATTAAACGCAAGGTTCACTGCAGGCAGTGCACTGGATTAAACGCCCAGATCGTGTACCGATTTATACACAGCGATCATTACAAGCAGTGTGTCAGATTATGTGGAGGGGTCAGCAGAGGCTGTGTACCAAATTATACTGCAACATAATCGCTGGCTATGTACTGCATTATGCAGATGTATAATTAGACTGTGTATCAAGTTATTCACAGATATAAATAAGACTGTATACCAGATTATACTGCAATAAAATTGTCGGTGTACACAAAGATATTGAGATTTAATTACACAATACATAGCAGACAATACGAAGGTGTATTATCAGGTTATATCTATAGTTCATTTCTATTAAATTTATTTTGTCTAATGAGAAATGGCAGGACATTTCAGTCTTGTGAAATGCATATCTTGTGCCATGTTGGAACTCCAGGATGTTTCTCAATGCCTGAACAACCAAGTGTGCAGGAAATATCACCAGTTTAAGGATGAAACCTTCTAAGTTTCAGAAGCTGAATTCATTGCATTGCATCCATGAGGCTGAGATATACAAGGATACAATATTGCTACAGATGTGACCACTCTGTTTCTTGTGAATGTCCAGGTAGAGGGGAGTTAGGCTGTCACAAGCAGGGGAGAAGGAATAGGGAAATAATGCACAAATCTCCTAACTGCATGCTGCTCTCCATCCAGTACTCAACTCTGGATACGAATGGGATTGAAAGTTCCTCTGGAGAGTGCACCCAGCACCACGTTCACAACAAGCTCAACTGTGCAAGGGACCAAGAGGAAGCTTGAGAAAGAAAATAATTGGGTATTCAATACTTTGAGGAGTCCGACTTTCCTGCACCTGCAAAAGTGATCACAGGAAGACATGTTGCATTCCTGAAGCCAGGTGGCTTGGTTGCAGAGCACTTTGGGCTTGTGAGCAGCCAACGTCGCAGCTCATATCAGTAACAACTTGGGTGTAAAAATAGGTGCAGCCCTCCAGTCAATCTTTAGCGAGACACTGGTGGTGTCTCAAAAGCAATAACATCCAGATTTACACTCTGTGTCACCAAACATGAGTACAGAAATACAAGGATACATTGGATGAATGCATGGGGTGGGGGAGGGGGGGGGGGGGGGGGCGGGGGGTGAATGTGGTGCAAAGATGGGTTTCTGGGACATTGGGACTGGGTCTGGGGTGACGAAGGTCTGTACAGGACAGAAGAATTCAGCAGAATGGAATCAATATTATGGCGGAACAGTTTGCTAATGCTGTGGAAAGGGTTTAAACTAACTTAGCAGAGGATAGGAGCCGAGATGCAGTATAAAAGAAAGCAGAGATGACATACACAAGGTTTGGGAAACACAGATAGCACCAGAATAAGAATGGAAGGTAACACGTGGGCTCAGAATGAGTAGCAATGCAATGAAATCCAATTTAGCTTTACAATGTATGTGTGGAAACGCATACAGAATCATTGCAAACTGCAGGTATAGTTCGCCACATGGGAATGTGATGTCTGCAACACCATGCAGACGTGACTCTATAAAGAGCAGGAATGGGCACTAAATATTTCTAAATACAAGATGCCGCGGAAAAGAAATGAAATAAAGGACGAGGAGGAGAACATTATAGCACCAGTGATACAAAGTGCCTTGGAGATGGCAAGGACATAAAGAAACAGTAGTGATACCATTACACAAGGATGTATATCCTATGAGCTACCAATGTATTTTTCCTAATCAATGCATCCTGTTGATGAGAGTAATGCAGTTGAGGTAGTGTACATGAATTCCCAGACTGGAATGGATGAAGTGGCACAAAATTATAAAGTTGAAGCTTGTGGAATGAAAGGAACTTGTGGCAGCATGGATGCAAATTTGGCTAAATGACACCAAACAAGGTCACAATTAGAGGAAGTTATACAATGGTACCTCCACAGATTGATTTGAGGATCAATGCCTTTTTTAAAAATATATTAATGACCTACATTTGGATGCATAAGATTAATGATTGGCAAAAGAACCATGGGCAGGATGAGGTAAAACATTTTTATTTCTATTTAAGACATTATCTGAAAGGTTGGTGGAAGCAGATTCAAATCAGGGTTGACAAAAATGATTTGGATAAGCAGCTGAGGAAGGATTTGCTGGGCTACAGGGAAAAGGCAACAGAACAAGACAATTTGAGCTGCTCTTGCACAGATCTGACACTGACAACAGACCCAAATACCCACCATCTCCTGTGCTGTAACAATTCAATGATACTGTTGTGCATTGGATTATGCTGAAGCTAATTACGGACTTTGTGCATCGTGCAGTACATACAGAGCTTCTTCATAGGAGTGTTATCAGACAAAAACTGACGTTCTGTCACGTGAAGGATTATTAGGTTAAAGGATTTGAGGAACAATTTAAACGACGCAGGGGGCAGCATAACAGGCTGTGCATGGGATTCTCATGGGGTTAGTCACAGACTATGTAGGCACTGAATTCTGATAGGATTAACCAGACGACATATGTACAGGATCATGATGGGGTTAATCTTGGGATATGTACGCACTGGATTCCAATAGTGTTAACGATATGCTTTCTGCTGGATTCCAGTGGGGTTAAACACAGGCTATACACTATCTTCCGATAGAGGATAAGAGGTTATATACTTTATTATAATGGAGGATAATTACAGGCTACATTCAAATGGGGGTGATTGTAGGCTCTATAGTATATTCTGATAGGGGTGGGAGGAGATAATCACAGGTTGGATACTGTATTCAAATGGGGGGGGATAATCACATGCTATATACTATATTCTGATGGGGGAATAATCGCAGGATATGCACTCTATTCCGTGGGGGATAATCACCAGCCAGACACTATATTCTCACAGGGATAATCCAAACAGTTTGCACTGGGCTCTGATGGGGTTAATCACAAGCTACAGTCATTGCTAATGGGACTGATCAGGGTTTCAGACATTTTTGCAGCCGGGTAAGCAGATCATTTTGCCAGTCATCTCAACTTCACTCAGTGGTAGATCAAATTTAAACTTTCAATTCTTTTTCCAATTTGTTGTGTTCCCTTCTGAAAAGAGTTTATGACAATTAGATACTACCTGTGAATGTGACATTGACACAGGAAAATCTTCTGCAAGTTGAAAGTGCTCTTCCACAAAAATGATACATTTAAATCAAATCAAAAAATGTTTTTAACGGTAGAAGCAGTCTGAACTGACTATTTTAAACTGCTACTTCACAGTACAGAATTTGAGTTTTTCCTGGAAAAGAAATGCTGTCATGTAGGTATCAGCACAAAAACACAAGAATATTAAATCTCAACAGGGAACAACAATTTATACTATATAGATTGGATATTCTTTGGTTGGCAAGTGGACCCTGGTTGAGGAATTGCCATGGTGAGTGCACCAGAAAACAGTTAACTGTCAAGCTTTTGGCTAAACCGAATGGCAATTGTAAGCCATTGTGTGCGACAATAAAGACAGAAAGTGAGGGCTGCAGATGCTGGAGTATCAAAGTCGAAAAGTGTGGTGCTGGAAAAGCACAGCAGGTCAGACAGCATCCAAGGAGCATGAGAATCGATGTTTTGGGCATAAGCCCTTCATCAGGAATTGGGGGGAGTGCTGAGAGATAAATACTAGGGTGAGGGTTGGGGGTGAGGGGAAGGCAATATGTAGATGCAATAGGGGAATGATAGTGATAAGACAGAGGTGAGGGTGGAGCGGAGAGGCTGAGCCCTCTTGAACTGTCCCACCAATCCATCTTCCTTTCCACCTATTTGCTCCATTCTCCCCTCCAACCTATCACTATTAACATCCTCTTGCATCTAGCTATCTATCTATCACCTTCCCCTCCACCCCACACTTGTACTTACCGCTCAGCAACTCCCCACCCCACACACACATTCCTGATGAAGGGCTTATGCCCGAAACGTTGATTCTCCTGCTCCTCGAATGCTGCCTGACCCGCTGTGCTTTTCCAGCGGCATACTTTGATTCTGTGACAATAAAGCTAAGTCAGTTCAAACTCAAACCAGTTAAGTAGACTGACTGGTCAAGTCAGTTGCTCAAGATTGGCAGCCAACTATTCCCTAGCATATTCTCCATAGCAATACATCTACCAGAGTCCACTTAACAAACTGCATCATCTTCTAGTGCAGTATAAAAATTGATCTCCTCTTTGAGATTTGGTACTCTTGCAATTTTATCCTAATGTATGAAAAACAAACAGCTTCAAGAGTATGCCTCTTGATTATTTTAAAGGGAAATTAGCAAAGTTCCAGTCAGCTAATCAGAACAATAGCATAGAGCCCCAGCATCTATTATGTTTCCACAGATGGAACTCCAAAACCTAGCTATTAATTTGTCACATAGAATTCACCAGAGTTCTTCCATCATCTACAGGAACACCCCACATATTGCATCGGAGCCTGTGACACTGAAAGGTTTAAAAGAATATAATGCCCAGAATCTCAAGCATTAGGTCAGTGCTTCTCAATTGTTCGCCACCACAACCCCATATCAAAATTTTAATTCTTGCCATCCACTAGTGAAAAATGAGAGAGTGGAGTAAAGAGGGAGCACAATTCCGATAATGCAGTTGGAACTCCATGATGGCCATTGCTGCTACAGCAGTCAGGATCCCAAAAATGCAGCTTGCAACTTCGCCTGGTGTTTCAACCCCCTTCCCTGCATTAAGTTGAAATTACAACTTCAGAGTCACATTCTTAATCTTTCCAAAGGGATGGTTCCAGTTTACCCATCTATGAAACCATTCAACACATAGTAAGCTTTCTGCTTTAGTTATATCACAGCCAGTCCAAAGCTGAAGCATGTGAAATTATATCAACTTACATCGCTACAACATCTTTAATAAACCCAAAGCACTCAGTTCAATGCACTCACCTTACAAATCAGACAGAAATCGACACACACAATTTCAAAATCAGAACTAAGCCATACACAATTTAAATTTGCACATAGTGAATTCATCATTTAGTCTCAGTCAACACCGAGGGTTCTAAATGAGATTGCATCACATTTTGACTTGTAAAGATGTTGAACACTACATTCTGATATCTAGCATTCTTTTTCAATGAGATGGGATACACTCTAATAACCTGGGAGCTTCCACAAGTAGATCTAATGCCCATGATTATAACAGGTCTTTGATAGTGGGCTATTTGGGAATGTACACTTAGGTCCAAATCTTGGGTGAAATGTGAAGTGGAGATCTTAGGAAATCAGACACCAAGTTGGATAATGCTACGAAACAAATTGGGTTTTTTTTAAACTACAATAAAGACACTTAAAAATGTAAGTGGTTGTCACTGAATTCAAAACAATAAGTACTGTAGCAAAGAATCGAGTGAGCTCTGCTATATGTTCTCAAGTTTGGAATTTCCCATAACAAGACCTCAAGTTAAGCCCTGAGAGATTGAGGGATTTACATATATCATTAATACTGCCCTGTGTCATCACATGCAAAGCAAGATGGTTGTCAGCACTTAGAACATGTTCCTGCAGTGCTCAACAGTTTTTATTACGATGTCAATAATTTTCCAAATAAAAACATCGGGATAGGGTTTCTAAAACACAAATTGCAATACATGGTAATCTTTCCAATCTGGAAATGTATTACCAAGGAATTTTCTGAGCATATCTAAACAACTCTTAGACTCAACTGCTTGCATTCTGCACCAATCTAAGTGGAAGGGGTTTAGTGAAGATAATAAACATTCGATTATACTTCACAGTTTTGGAACAAGCAATGCGGGTATCGAGTACAGTACTAATATGTTAGCACTCCGACGTCACCTTGTAAAGCTGGGAATTCTGAAATCCACAAATCATTCAGTCCTGGATTGGAAAGGTTACAGTGATTGAGGATTCACTAAGACTTGGATGACCACCCCTACTACTGCACCTAGTTTTCTTAATGAGAGACACAGCCACAAATTCTGTCACAAATTTGAGTTTCCACAATGGTCCCAATAACACTAGAAAAAATTCCTAGGGTCCTCACAATGAGAAGTCACATTGGCAGTTCACCTTCTATTACAAATTTTAAAGGTTGGAAGCTTTGAGTGACAACTTGGTAGCACACTTAATTTTACACCAGAAGTTTGTGGCCCAAACCTCATGCACAATACTGAAGAGATGCTGCCTGTCATAGAACATAGAACAATACAGCACAGAACAAGCTTTTCGGCCCTCAATGTACCGCCGATCTGTGAATTAATCTAAGCTCATCCCCCTACACTATCCCATCATCATCCATGTGCTTATCCAAGGATTGTTTAAATCTCCCTAATGTGGCTGAGTTGACTACATTGGCAGGCAGGGCATTCCACACCCTTACCACTCTAAGCAAAGAACCTACCTCTGACATCTGTCTCACAGTTTGTAACTGAGGTTATAAACGAGGTGTTAAACTGAAACACTTTGTCTGGTCCTATACTTCAGTGTGACGATGTTGTCACTTTAACAAGGTTATATTTCGTCCTTGGGTTTTTTACCAAAAGAGAGACTGTAAAAGCAGAGGTGCCAAAATGTCTCGGAAAGGGCCTAGTTCAACAATGGCAGGCAAGTGGCCGGTTCTCCCAGTTCAGGTTTTTCTGGTTTGGTTTTAGTTTTAGCAGAAAAACTGCTGTCCGCAGGCAGTCAGGAGCTGCTGCAGTGGAAAAATGTGCCATGCTTCAGCAGATGATCCCTGCCTGACTTTTCTCTCTGAAATCTCTACTGCCTGTCAGAACCAGTGCTTGAACTTACTTTTTTTAAGGTGTGTTTATGGGATGTTACGGGAATTGGAACAACTTCTTAATTAAACTGCGATATTGAGTTAGTTGAGTTTTCAGATAATTAAGTACTTTTCTGAATATCACCCATTGCTTTTCTGGAGATTTGCCAGTTAACAGCTTAGTAAAAACAATGACTGCAGATGCTGGAAACCAGATTCTGGATTAGTGGTGCTGGAAGAGCACAGCAGTTCAGGCAGCATCCAAGGAGATTCGAAATCGACGTTGCTTTTGTCTGAAACATCGATTTCGAAGCTCCTTGGATGCTGCCTGAACTGCTGTGCTCTTCCAGCACCACTAATCCAGTTAACAGCTTAGTTCAGTTTAATACCCCTCATCACTGTCTTGACCAACATTACTAAAACCATAATTTGCTGGAAAAACTCAGCAGCTCTGGCATCATCTGTAGAGAGAAATCAGAGTTAATGTTTCATATCCAGTGACCTTTCCACAGAATTGAGCAAGTTCTCAGGAAGGATCACTGGACCTGCAACGTTAACTCTGATTTCTCTCCATAGACGCTGCCAGACCTATTGAGCTTTTCCAGCAATTTCTCTTTTTGCTTCCAATTTACAGCTTCAGCTGTTCTTTTGTTTTTAATCACCAAAACCATAAATTGTCATTATCGTGCTGAGGGTGCAGTGACTGTGACATTGTATTACGTGATTATTACTTATCCAAAGTGATTCACTAACCACATTTCTTACAAACATCTCAGGGTGCTTTATTGTGTTTTGTAGAAGTATGTACCTTATCCCATGGTTTCCAAATCAAGAATCTGATGCCTTGGGCTTCCAGGGAGAGGTTAAAGCACACACATTATGATGTTTAGAAACACACTCTCCTGTCTGTTTCTTGAGGATTCTCAAAGAGCAGCCTGTTCTTTCACACTGTGATGGTCAGGAAATGGCCTTAAATTAGGAGGACAGTCTGTTACTGCAACAGCTGGTCAATTAAAAGGTCTTTCAGCACAGCCTAAGGCCTGAAGCTTCCCAGTTTGCAGCTTATCAGCTCAGACAGTGAGCGTATCGTTTCTTCATGTGAGGTCTCATAGGACTCTTTTGGATTTGTCAATTTGTAGCCTATCAACACAGACTGCAATATCAAATGACTCAGTAGGGAGGTTTCTCACAGAGCATCTCTCATCTTCAGAGTTAATAAACCACAAACAAAGACAGCATTACACAGCACCTTGAGCAGAATAGTTATTCATCCCATCTCAAGATCTGGGCACCACTGAAATTTGGTATCTATCCCTAAATTCCCTGAGATAACTACAGTGGTTGATACAAATGAATAGCTTGCAATGCTGTGTCACAGGGCAGTTAAGAGTCTCGCACATTTAAAAGGGACTGGAGTCACATTTAGGCCAGCACAAATCTCCTGTTCGATATTTGTGAATCAGTTGGCGTTGGACAACTGCAGCTTTTATTTTTAATTGAACTAAAACTCTTAAACTGCCGCAGTGAGATTTGGGCAGGCCTCTTCTTGATTGTTGTAATTGTGTCTAATGTTTGGAAAAGCTACAATACCAAAGGCATTCCAGTAATATGCTTCCAATTGCAATAAATCCTCCTGCTTTTCCTGACAGCAGTGCAGGAATATATCAGGTTGACAGCAGTGGCTGCAGCTGTTCCTGGAGATTAGAAAGCATGATATCCAATCATATGACATGCCCAGAATTGGCAAATTTTGCTCTATTTACTTTTCAAGGTTGGTTTGCCTGAAGTTTGAGTATGTTTGCGCAGCATTTTGTGGTTGCTTGTATGGTTGATCGTACCTTCCCTAAAGTCTGAACGTCCTTCCTCTGCTGGAGTACAATGCATTAGAGTCAGAGTCATTGAGATGTACAGCATGGAAACAGACACCTCGGTCCAACCCAACCAGATATCCCAACCCAATCTAGTCCCACTTGCCAGCACCCGGCCCATACCTCTCCAAACCCTTCCTATTCATATACCCATCCAAATGCCTTTTAAATGTTGCAATTGTACCAGTCTCCACCACATCCTCTGGCAGCTCATTCCATACAGGTACCACCTTCTGCATGAAAAAGTTTCCCCTTAGGTCTCTTTTATATCTTTCCCCTCTCACCCTAAACCTATGCCCTCTAGTTCAGGACTCCCCGATCCCAGGGAAAAGACTTTGTCTATTTATCCTATCCATGTCCCTCGTAATTTTGTAAACCTCTATAAGGTCACCCCTCAGCCTCCGATGCTCCAGGGAAAACAGCCCCAGCCTGTTCTACCTCTCCCTACACCTCAAAACTTCCAACCCAGGCAACATCCCTGTAAATCTTTTCTGAACTCTTTCAAGTTTCACAACATCTTTCCAATAGGAAGGAGATCAGAATTGCAAGCAATATTCCAACAGTGGCCTAACCAATGTCCTGTACAGCCGCATCATAACCTCCCAACTCCTGTACTCAATACTCTGACCAATAAAGGAAATTGCCCTAATAGGTCTCAAGTTCTATAAGTGCTCATCATTATGTCCTGACGTTTAAATTCTACAGCTTTAGCTGAATCTTCCAACCCTATTAGCTAATTCAAAAAGACAGACTCATTATCCAGGGGAATTGCCTTCAATATCCTGGACTTATAACCCAAATTCCTTTCGTTCCTCTACAGGAGTGAGCCTTCCTCCATTTGCTACAACTCTTTTAAAAAAGTCATCACCATCATCTCACACACAATGCTGTTGAATTATCTGTAGTTTTTAGCCTATTACCCCCATCTTATCTCATTCCTTTAGTCTAAGGAATCAATCATCTGCAAACTACAACACCACTCCCTCTGGACTAGACACAGCCTACTTTCCTTATGCTGCTTGCAGATTACATTCTTGGCTCAAATATTCAATGTATGGCAGGAATACTAGGTGAATTTTCTGTTTTGAATTAAAATTAAAACTCAGATCAGTTGCAGGGCCTTGGAAGCTCATTAGTCATCGTACTTTGCGTACCGTGGTAAAGCTTTCAGTTGCACACACGAGACAGCAAAATGCCTTCAACAAGATTAAGTCTACTCTACATTCTCTCTACAGCTTTACTTTGCACCTTTTTCACCTCCCCCCATTTCCCAGGACCAGACTTCAGTCGCACAAATGTTTTATATTAACGGACAAGACACTACTGTGGCAGGCTGGCCACAGATAACCAGGTTATCACCTCAAGCTGCATTTCTAGTCACCACAACGATACAAGCATTGCCTCACCAAGAGTACCACCTTTAAATTTAAATAGACATAGATCCTACAACAAACAATAACGTTTTCTGAATTTTTAAAAAATCTAGAGCTCAGGGTTGAGGAATAGAGAGCTCTCTGTGTATGGACACATATCATTTGGAGCAATGCAGGTTAAGACCACCATACAAGAATGAAGTCATTCAAGAACTGGGGTTCATCTCTCGAGAACAGAAAAGCAGGCAAGCTGTGTCAAATCTTGTGTACAACCGTGGTTACATCATTTGGCTTACCTTACACGATTCTATTCATATTGTCAAGGTGATAAACAGCCATTAGTGAAGAAGCAAAATAATTTACAAGGTGAACACCAGAACTAAAGGGTTAAAAGTATGTGGAAAGATTAGACTTGGGTTCTATTCTTTCACAAAAAGGAAAGATAGAAGATACTTTCTAAGTGATTACACAACGTGGCCATCAATGGCTATGTGAGCATTTACTGCCCATTCCTCGTTGGCTTTGAAGTGGTGGTTGTGAGCTGCCTTCTTGGCATACTTCAGTCCGCATGATGGTCACGCACCTAGTGTGTCACTCAGGAGTGAGTTCCAAGATTGTGACCCAATGACTGTGAAGGAATTACAATACCTTTCCAAGTCAGCCTTAGAGAGGAACTTGCAAGCGCTGGTATTCCTATGTATCTGCTGCCCTCACCCTTCTAGATGGCAGAGGTCATATATCTGGAAGGTGCTGACAGACTCTCAGAGCAATCTTTACACAACAAAAGATTTTGACAGAGTAGATATAGAGAAAATGTTCTCCCTATCCAGTTTCTGAAAATGAGAGACCACGAATAAAAATCCAAGAGATTTAAGGAAAAGCCTCATTACCCAGAATGGTCACACAATAGAATGCAGCGACAATAATTTATGGAGAGAAATTACATAAATGCATTTTTTTTAAAATAGCAAAGTAAATTCAAGGCAGAGAGGAATAGGAGATTTCTGTTCAGATTAGATAAAATGGAACGGGAGCCTAAACATTAGCAGTGGCCAGCTGAGCAAAACGACCGGTTTCTCTGCTGCAGACTTGATATAACTTAATGCAGCTAACCTTCACGGATGGTAAAATTCCTCTGCATTATTAGAAATATTCCCAAAGCACAAGGTCCCTACCTTAAGCTATGCCCTCTAGTTCTGGACTCCCCCACTCGGAAAATACTTAAGTACAAAGAAGCACAAAGAATAGTGCAAACAGATACAGATGTTTATGACTTGTTTGACAGGACTGTAAATCAGGGGATTGCAACCACTTCCTGGCATATTAAAATAAAGCACTAAGAGGTCAGTGTTTATCATACAGCCACACACTGGAGTTTCTCCTGACCTTGGGTTTTGTCCACCCCCAATGCAGAGTAGGTCAGACTGAGTTTAAGGTTGCATCTGAAGTTGTCATACTGGACATGAAATGTGAATTCTGTCTCTCTCTCTCCACAGACTGCCATCCCTAATTCACAGTGGGTCAGTCCACGTTGGTATTTTCATCTGGTGTCAGTGAAATTAGAGTCAGGCACAGGTCAGAGTAGAGGGGGAGAATGTGATTGGTGCCTGATCAGTATTCCGAGCTCCAGTGCACAAGAGTCTTGTATTCCAATCTGGGAAATTGGCATCCTTCCAGCTGGGTAAGATGATGGACATGCCTCAAACCAAATCCCGAGGGGGTAGGAATATCTTAATGCGATGGCTGAATGACCAATCATTAAAAGGTAAGTTCTGTCCCACAGGTGGCACGTGATGAAGTGATTGTCAGGAGTCATTCTGGGGTGTTGCTTTATGCCAAGTTTGTGTAACCATTGATAGACTCGCTGGCACACAGACGTCTACCTTAAGTATAAAAAATTACAAGTAACATATGAAAAGGACAGAAGCTTATAACTTATTTGACATGACTCTCCCCCAGAGGATCTGGTTGAGGGTAAGCCATTAAGCATTTTCAAAAAGACATTAGATGTAGTTCTTAGTGCTAAAGGGATCAAAAGGTATGGGGAGAAAGCAGAAAGAGGGTACAGAATTAGAGTCATAGAGATGTACAGCATGGAAACAGACCCTTCGGTCCAACTTGTCCATGCCAACCAGATATCCCAATCCAATCTAGTCCCACCTGCCAGCACCCTACCTATATCCCTCCAAACCCTTCCTATTCATATACCCATCCAGATGCCTTTTAAATGTTGCAATTATACCAACCTCCACCACTTCCTCTGGCAGCTCATTCTATACACATACCACCATCTCCGTGAAAAAGTTGCTCTTTAGGTCTCTTATTTCTTTCCCCTCTCATCTTAAAGCTATGCCCTCTAGTTCTGGACTCCCCCACTCGGAAAATACTTTGCCTATTTATCCTATCCATGCTCCTCATTATTTTGTAAACCTCTATAAGGTCACCCCTCAGCCTTCGACACTCCAGGGAAAAAATTTCCCTAAAAAACAATTAGCCTATTCAACCTTTCCCTGTAGCAATCTCTGCCTATTCGTTCCCAAGAACAAACTGGCTTCCTGGAACTGACACACTGTCAATCACTCCCACTGTTACTTGATGATGTTGAATGGCGAAGTAGGTTCGAGGGGCCAAATGGCCGACTCCTACCCCTGTTTTCCATGTTTTTATGACTCCGATCAGGTTCTTGGCATCTAAACAAAATGCACCAGGAAGCCAGAATGCTGCTGCCACTCCAGTGTGAGACATATCTAGATAAACTCGGAGGGTTAGAAACTTTACACTCAGAGAGGTGTAACTCAACAGTTCAACTCAAAGCACTCAACTTTTCTATTACTGCCGCTGAATAAAAATACATTGTGCAAGTCAAATTGATAATTTTTCAAAAGTTTTGGGGTGGGTAAGAAAAGGCAATAATAGTGTCATGAAGAAATCCTGATAATCTGCTTAATAGACAAAACTATTTTGAAAGAGAAAAATGAGGAGTACATAAACCATGACTGATAGATTTTGCTCAATGTACAGAATGGTTCCACCCAAGGCAGCATTTCTGTTAACAAGTGGAGAACAGGCTGTTAACAGGAGTGTGCTCTTGTCTATCTACACTCTTCTTCAGTGCATTTCACAGGTACGCTGATTGGACTGCACTTCTGGTTAAGTTACAACTGCAGGAGCAGCTGGCAGGAAATTCCAGGCTGTTTTTGGAATAGTAGCAGGCCTAAGATTGATGTTTGCAGCCACGGATGGCAGGTGGCAGGATCCAGAAAGGCTCTCAGCTTTGGCAGCATCAGCTTGTGTGAGACACAGGCAAGTGCAAAGGAGCAACACGCTCAATGTTTGCTCTAGTTCTCAAAAACCAATGTCCTATTCCAGGCAGGTGACCTTGGGTGTACAGGCCAGTTCTCACCAGTACATCATAAAAGATGCCAATCTTCAGTTACACACCTTGAAGGCATCAGCTATTGACAGCATTACAGCTCAGCCCAATCTTCTCATCAGCTAATATCCTAACTTGCAAGGATGACTGGCCATGAAGATTATTCTGATCTCTATTGTAGGCCTCTGTCACCACCCTGGCTAAATAAGCTAAGCTAACTCAGCACTGACTGTGAAATCAAACCTAGAGCTGCCAGAAATGCTTTGACTCTCAAAGTCATTTGAGAGCAATGTCCAATCCGGTTCTGAAATTTTTTTAATTGTACTTTTCACATGTAGTCATGCCAGTTCTGCAGGATAAAACAGCATCCAATTTAAGTATAGAAAGATCCAAGAAATGGGGAATGGGATGAATGACTATTTAATCTACCCTCCATGCTGGGTGAAACAGGAACACTGTCCGTGACAATGAGAACTCGCTGTTTTTCAAGAAGTGCCCTAGAATCTGAAGTGTCCACTTGAATAGAAACATGGAGCCTAGGCTTTATTGGCAGTGAAAAACAGCAATCCCCAACATTAAGATTTAGAGCAGATTACACCTGCTGCTTATAAATGAAAGGGGAGGTTTCCAGTAACGGGTGCTTGTTTCATTGTGGGACACTATTTAAATTATCATTGCAGCCTGCTCCCTGAGCTCTCATTCACTAACCTAGGTCACTGAATCAACACTGCACAAAAGGTCTGGAATTCAAACCGCATTCTCTGCTGAATAAACAACTGGAATGCTAGAGCTGGGCATGCAGTGAGGTCGATCAAGGGCATGACTTCTTACCAGTCTGATCTCAATTACCTACCACCACTAACTGTCTGGCTTCAAATTAACTATCATCAGTCAGTCAAGGAAGGAAGAGATAAAACAGAAAGTAGATGCTAAAGAGTTATCAATAACTACAGTAAGCCATACAGCACTCGATACACATGCAGCCACCTTTAAATTACTGATGTGTACCTGCTCTGGAAGTTGGGAACCAAATAATTTACACACAGTTGATTGTGTTATTGAAATCCCAGGGAAAATTCAGTCAGCTCTACTTCCATTCCTGGCTGGGATCAACCTCTCCCAACTTGTGAAGCCTGAAAGACAGGGATACAAACAGAACCTGTCATAAAGCAAAAGAGCAACACCTACTTCAGAAATTAAATCCAAAACATGACAGCCACCAGATTGCTCTGAACTGCTACTAATCCTGAAGAAATGAAATGTTGGCACTAACATCCCGGTGAAGAATAAATCATGAGCATGTGAAAGCTTCATACCATATTCACTCAAACTGTGAACTGGTACAGTTACTTAAAACCCTTGTCCTTCTAAACTATGTCTGAAGAGTGCATTTTAATCCATTTAACACAGGGGTAAAGTACTGCTGGGTTCAAGTCTGTCACTGGTGATAGCAGCTGCAAAAGTAATTGGGAACGTTGGGTGTCTCACAACATGAAAGCAATGTGGTTTCAGAGAGTGCTCCACATAGGCCCAGCGACACTGATAGACCGGAGCAGTATCCTGCCAAAAAGATCTTCATCTCCTGTGCAGATCCTCAATTACTACAAAAGTACAAAATGTACAGCCACGTTCCTTTCTTCAGATGCTTACACAGCATTAATTTCCAAACATATTTACATTATCTCCAAATGCAAAACTTCAATTAAATCCACTCCTGCTTACCACACACTAAGCATTTACCATCACTGCTGTAACAATTGTGGATACCATCTGCACAGGCTACCAAGCAGAGTCTCAGTGCCTGCTTCCTCCAACTAGGTTGGCATGTAACACTCTGCATTCTCTGGATAGCTGAAGACAGAGAGATTGGGGATGGTGTTGTGCAGGGAACTCACAGGGGCACCGAAACTGAAGACTGGCTGACATACGTCAGGAAGCAGAGCAGACAAGTATAGAGAGGCCAACGATATGCATAGGTGGCAAGTGCCAGGAAAACACAAAAGGGAAGGCAAGGAATCCAAAAACAGCATAACAAAGGGACAACTCAAAATTAAACTCATCCGGACAGAGCAACAGGACCCTAGGTTGAACCACCAATCCATGTAGGGAAGTTACAAAATGTCAGCTGAGGTTGTGACAATGGCACTACAATTAACATTAGTTAAACAGTAGGAGCAGGAGGTGCCCACTCAGCCCTCTTGAGCCTGCCGTGTCATTTAATTTGATCGTGGCTGGTCTGTACCTTCAGGTCCATCTAACCATCTTTGTGCAAACCATTGCTAAATAATTTTTTTTTGGGAGAACTCCAGAATTTATTAACTTGTGCACATTACCTGATTTCCCTCTTGAGCAGATTTTTTCCTAATTTGATTATATCCCAGTTCAGAATTCCATCACCAGAGAAGATAGTTATCTTTTTATTTGTGACTATTTTAAACGCCTCCATCAAATTGCCTCGTATTCCAAAAGGCCACACAGGATTGCTTTTTAAAATACAACCAGTGGAGAGCCTAAAGAAAAAGCCTGAAATTGCAACTTGCTGTACATTAGCCTACAAAGTAGTTGTGGCATTTCTAAAGGGTGTTTCCCTGCTTTGAGGCGCTGGGGGATGGACAATTACATTGGTCTGAAAGTGAACAAAAATATAGAGAGAACATATATGGGTCCCAATGGTCTTCACTCACACCAGACACACAGCAGAACCTGCTCCCTAAATGCTCTTCCTTGTGACTGTTCTGAGCATCATTTGAAATTGCTTCCATTTTCAAGAGCAATTCTTTTATAATTCACCAAACAAAAGGACCTGGGATTCTGAGAGCTTCTGCAAGGCTTTGTGTCTGCAGTAGCACAAGACATGTCAAGGATAAAAAAAAACAATAAATTGCAGATAAGAAATGCTACAGGGTAAGCGACTACAGTCTACCCAGTTTCATCTTGTCCTATTCTTAAAGTTGCATGACAGAATTCTAATGGAGTAATTGATAAATCATTACAATCAATTTCTCGCAATTGACATCAAATAACCCAGACACAACACAAGGAAGCCTCGCCAGTGGAGAGCTCTGAGAATTATGATCCAGTCACCTGTTCCTCCCAATCATTCTGTGCTTATGTCACATTTGAATTTACTCACACACAGGATCCCTAAATGTTATTTTTCCTGAAAATGATCAAACATCTATCTAAATGCCAATTGATGCTCCAGTCTCCCTGGGCGCCTTGTCTGTGGATTGATGACTAACTCAATGAAAGTACATTTGCCCAGATTCATTTTGAATCTGCAGCCTTTTCAAGCACAGGCCATGTTGAAAGGTAGAAAACTGCAGATGTTAGAAATCTGAAAACAAAACAGTAAATGCTGGAAATACTCAACAGGCCAGGCAGAATCAGTGGAGACAGGAATAGAATTAACATATCTGGCCAATGACCTTTCATCAGAACACACCATGCCCTCTGTTTCTACTGTTTTGGAGAAGTTGCAAGGGCTCATTATAGTTTACATTTTCCATTCTCTCTGTCATCCAGAAAACAGCAAGCACATCATCTTGTAACCTTCTCTTTTTCAGTGAGGACATGACCAATTTACATAATCACTCCTCATAATCTAATCCCTCAATCATTCTGGTTGCTTTCTTCTGTATTCTTTCATTAACTGCAATTTCCTGTCCAAATCTGTGGTGACCAAGACGGTGAACAGTATTCTAATGAAATCATTAGTGTGTGTGTATTTAAAAGTGCAAGGTGACCTCACCATGGACCTTTCAATACAACCCACTATTTGATCTGCTTTACTCCTTGCCACTGAGCATGGTTGTGATAGCTTCAATATATTGTCTGTTGAGAACCCACAGATCTCTCTCATTATCCGTGCACATTCTTGTCTTACCATCTAAGTAACAACCTCTCCCTGGAATTCTTTCTAGTTTCCATAGTAGGAATCAGGGGATTGCTGATGAATAAGGACACCTCCACGTTTTCCTGAATTCTGCCTTCATCGATTTCAAACCATCTGCATCAAATTACCCTAAGGTTTCAATTTTGTTTCTTTTGATTCCACTTAAAGGGGTTTCTCTTTGATTTTCTCCATTGTATTTGGCACTTGGGGACCCAGGCACTGCCCAGTAAGCCACAGGAAGTCCTAGAGTTAAATCATACCTCTGCTCAGCTGTGTATCTTGTCTGCAGCTCTCCACTAGACTCAGATGGGAAGCGCCCTTGAGTTGACAATCTATTTAGCCAGACTAGCCAATCCATATGCACTCTCTTAGACACATGTACAGTAAAGTCAACCAGCAACATCACTCATCAAGAAACTAGACAATGTCTAGACAATGTCAAAAGCACAAAGCAGAACTGGTCTACACAGCAATGAAACCAAAAATACATTTTAATGCATTTAAAATTGATTACATGTGCACACTACAGGTGCATTAAAAGTGTCTTTCCATTCATTTTTCTTTCAATCATTCCATGTAGTCAACACTATTCATTTTGTGGGATTATTATCCATGATAAGTAGGAACTCCCAGAAAAATGATTCTGGACTTGGGATAGTTCTTGTCTCCACGTAAAATAGGACATAGTGACACCATCACAAGGAGGCGAAAAGATTCACTGGACTAGTACCAGAACACACAGGTTTTAAGCAGAGGGTAGATTAAGCTGGTTGAAGACAAAGAGGTGATTTGACAAAGATCTTGAATCTTGCAAAAGCATTTGAGAGGGTGGGTACAGAAATGTCTTCCACTGCCAAGATATAACTTGGAGATGCTGGTGTTGGACTGGGGTGGACAAAGTTAAAAAGCACACAACACCAGGTTATAGTCCAACAGGTTTATGTGGAACCAGTAGCTTTCGGAGCACCACTCCTTCACCACCTGATGAAGGAGCGGTGCTCCAAAAGCTAGTGCTTCCAAAGAAACCTACTAGACTATAACCTGGTGTTTTGTGATTTTTAACTTGCAAGACAAATCAGAACAAGGTACGGCCGCAATAAAAGGGCTACTGATCCAAAAGAAAATTTAAGAGAAACTTCTTTGCCCAGAGGGTAAGTGAAAATGTGGAACTCACTACCAGAAGAAATAGCAATGGCAAATATCACAGATGTGACACAGTGTGGAGAAGGGAATAGAAGGATATGTTGATGGGGTTAGATGAAGGATTGAAGGGAACTTGTGGGCAGCACAAAAAAACAGAATTGACTGTTCGGCTCAACGCCCTGTCTGTTTGCTATAAATATAATGCATCAGCTCAAGTGGCAGAATAGATGCATGAGCTGGTTAGATACAAATCTCACTGGCAGCAAGCACCAAACATTTGCACGTAGGAGGGAAGAGAAATCACAGGGACATTCACCTCCAACACATTGCAGCAAAGAAGGCTGCCAGATCACCCTCCTGCACACAACTGGTACACGAATGGTAATTTTAAACCAAACATTTCCACTTCACTCAAAGTAACATTTGTGCTTCTTCATTCTCATCTGTCTTGCATTATTGACGTGCAATACATTGTCTCCTGTTCACACAAACTCTAAAATCGACTTTCCAGAATATCTATATATTCAGCATGCATATTATTTTGTAGTTCATTTCCTTTGTCGCTATATTGTTGGTATTATCTACCGTTATAGAGGGGAGATGGTGATGCAGCGGTAATTTCATTAGGACCAGTAATGCATGGCTCGTGCTTTAGGAACTGGAATTCAAATCCCACCGCAGCAGCTGACGGCATTTAAATTCAATTCATATATCTGGAAATATATACGCCTCGATGGCAGTGATCAAAAGTGATCAATTGTTGTAGAAACCCAGCTGATTCACTCACGTCCTTTATGGAAGGGAATCTGATGCCCTCATTCAATCTGGCCTAAGTGAGAATCTAGATCCACAACAACACAACTGCCTTGGAACTGCCTTCCGAAGTTGCTCATCAAACCATTCACTTCAAGGGTAATTAGGGAAAGCCTTGCCAGAGACAGCCACTTACCAAAAGAGAAATATGAAACTAAAAAAAATGAAACCATCTGCAATTCTTGCGAGCACTCTGCCAGTCTTCCCCTCTTCCTTACCAAAGTTCTCTTTCTCCCCTCTCTTATAACTTGGGTATATAATTCCTACTTCCTGTCTCCTACATCCATCTCTTCATATCATTTAATCCTTCCCACAATAACAGGTGATGCTCAACATGACTATAAGAGGTAAAACAGCAAATGCAATACCACCTTCAGTAAATCACAGAATCACATACAAGGCCGGATCTCCCACTGCTTGCTGGCTGACTCAGAGGAACCAGGTGCCTCACTGCTCCATGTGGGCTACAGGCAGCAGTAGCAGTGAGCCCTGCTTCTTGATGCTAAATCCACCCCCTTTCATAGATTTTTTTTGAGAGAAACAAAGTAAACATTTGGAGCCCTACACCTGCTGCCATCACACCACAGCCTGAAGCTCCCCACCCAAGGCTGTTGCCAATATCAAGGGGTGTGGTTTGGAGGAAACAACTGGATTTCCAAACAAGAAAAGTTTTTCTTTAAAATCCCTTCTGGAAACAGCTTAATGGCACAGTCATTCCCCAGGATATAGTCAGTGGTGTTTAATTTGAATTTCCACACAAGCCCGCATCAAGAGACAGATTGCATCAGGAAACATGGGGCGGGGGGAGAGGAATGGGGACAGGAGGGGGCAGGAACTGGGACTAGAAAGGGGCAGGGGCAGGGGTGGGGAAGAGGGGCACTGACGGGGGGGGGCAGGCAGGCACTGACAGGGAGTGGGGGCCACTGACAGAGGGGGCGGGGGGGCACTGACAGAGGGGGCGGGCGGGCAGGCAGGGGGGGCACTGACAAAGGGGGCAGGCGGGTGGGCCGGCAGGCACTGACAGAGGGGGCAGGTGGGCACTGACAGAGGGGGCGGGTGGGCGGGCAGGGGGCACTGACAGAGGGGGCAGGCAGGGGGGGGCACTGACCAAGGGGGCAGGCAGGCAGGGGGGGCACTGACAGAGGGAGTGGGCAGGGGGGGGGGCACTGACAGAGGGGGCAAGGACAGGGGCAGAAGAGGGGGGCAGTGACAGTGGGATGGGGTGGGGTGGAGGAGGGGAACAGGGATGAGTTGATGGCTAGGAGGCGGACAGTGATAGATGGGGTGGCAGGGGAGGGTGGCAGACGGGGGGTGGGGGGGAATGCAGTGATGGGATGGTATTGGTGGGGGAGAACAGTGATGACCGGTTGGGGAGGGATGGGGGGGTGGGGGGGGGGGGGATGTTCTCTGGGATCGTTGCCCGGGGGGGGGGGTGAAATCACTCCTCTCCCTCACAGAGGATGGACAGGGCAGGGCTGGTCTCCACAGAATGCCATCCTGGGGGTGGAGGGGGGTGATGTGAGGTCAGGCGGGGGCACACACACACAGCCCAGAGGCAGGTGGGCGAGCCTGTGAGGAGTAAATGTCAAACCTGGTACAGTGGAGAGTGCAGCCTGGGACGGTCCCTCAGTCTCAAACAAGGGCAGGAGCAGGAGGCCGGCCTCTTTCCTGGCACACATTCCCTCCTCGATCATCGAGCCATATCACGCAGCACAGACTTCACCAGAAACCCCCCCCGACAGCGCAACCGTCAGCGGGCGGAGTGTGTTTTGGGGGGAGGGTGGGGCGGGGCGCGGGGGACACGGAGAGAGAAAGACAGCGGCCGACAGCAAACGCGGCCAGTTGAGCCAGCGGAAAGACTGAAGAAAGCCGGAGGACCGACACTGCCCTCCACTATCCCGGCGGCCACCGCAACACGGCGCATGGAAAAGAGGGAGCCTGCGCGCACCGCCTCCAGACACGTTGGCGTCGAATCAGCGCTCGGAGGATCCGAGGGGAGGCCCTCCGGTATCCCAGCGATCACTGGGACAAGCGCTCAGCCGCAATCAGCGCTCGGAGGATCCGAGGGGAGGCCCTCCGGTATCCCAGCGATCACTGGGACAAGCGCTCAGCCGCAATCAGCGCTCGGAGGAGCCAGGAGAGGTCCTCCGGAATCCCAGGATTCTTTGAGAGTTGGCGCCATGGTAACGCGTTGCTGATGGCGTTGGAGCTGATCGCCTGTCAGCTTTTTCATGTACAGTAATTGAGATTGGGCAGGAGTGTTCAAAATCACGAGGGATCTCGACCGTGTAGGCAGGGAGAACATGTCCCCCCCCATTGGTGGAGGTCCAGAGGAGGCACAGCTTCAAGGTGATTGACAAGAGAAGCAATGTCGACGTGTGGCTTTCACAGAGAGAGAGAGAGGTTAGCACCAGGAATAATGCTACCTGTGGGGGAGGGGAGGCAGATTTAAATGTGGCCTGCATAAATCACGGAAGAGAAACTACTTGTACTGATATAGAGATGACTGCAGATGCTGGAAACCGGATTCTGGATTAGTGGCGCTGGAAGAGCACAGCAGTTCAGGCAGCATCCGAGGAAAGGCTGGCGGGAAGTGGCACTCCGACCAACTGGCGCAGATTTTACGAGGCGCCCCAGTATTTTGCTCACAAAGCTGCCCTGTCTCTCAGGTTCGGCAGCACCTCCTCACCGTCGGGTTCCCATTCATTTGCTGGCCGTAGAGCGCCCCCACACACCCCAACCCCACGTCTAATTGTCCACGAATTGTTTTCCTCAAGACTTGAGGGTCATTGTTGAGGGTGAATGGCCTCTTCCCAATCTATGACTCTATCAGTTCATTTGTTGTGCTGCCGCAGTGCCTGCCTGCATAACAACAGTCATTTCACTTTCGACACTTTTAGATTAGATTAGATTCCCTACAGTGTGGATACAGGCTCTTCAGCCCAACAAGTCCACACCGACCCTCCGAAGAGTAACCCACCCAAGACCCATTTCCCTCTGACTAACGCACCTAACCTATGGGCAACTGAGCATGGCCAATTCACCTGACCTGCACATCTTTGGATTGTGGGACTTCGGTCAACTTCTGTGTAAATGCAAAATTTCTCCCACAACTACAGAAAAAAACTCAAACCAGAATATAGAAAGGTTCGCATTTATGTATTACCTTTCACAACCAAAGCATTTTATAGCCAAGCAAGTATTTTTGAGTGCCACCACTATGGTTCAGAAGGCACAGTAGCCAATTTGCATACAGCACAAGTTGATTACCCCCAATAATCTATTTTTATGATGTTGAATGAAGGATACGTACTGGCCAAAGCACTGAAAAAATCTGACCTGCTCTTCTTCCAATTTGTGCCATGAGGTCATTTATATCCACTTAAGAGGGCAGTTTCAATCAAAAGATAGCAGCACTCCCAACAGTACTGTACGGAGTGCTAGTTTACTCAAATCCTAGTGTATGACTTAAAACACATCTTTCTGATTCAGATATGAAAGCACTGTAATTCGAGTTATAGTTGGTTTAACTCTAACCTGGATTGTAGCTAAGACAATAATCCAGGTTGATAATAAGCTTCAACAGCTATGCCCCATACAGGTCTAAAATCAGCAATAATATTCACTATTCACGGTTCAGTGGCTTCCAGACATGCATATTGTGAGTGTTGGTGTGAACCAGACTAGGCCATGACAGAATGGCTTATTGTTCAGAGCCAGAATCAAAGAGTGGCCATGTCAACAAGGAGTGATTCTGCATTCTGAGTTAGCACATTTCGGCCAGGAGGAAATAAAGGGAGCAAACTCCAGAGAGATAGCGAAAATATATCAGTTGTTTACCAAATAAATTAGGCAGGGTATCTCACTCATACTTTAGTTTGTTTTTCACCGTCTCTGGTCCTAAGTCAATAATGTTGCAGAAGACACCTAAAACCAATTCAGACCTTGCCATCAAACTGGCATCTACATCAGCTGGATCTTCTGACGTGATCTCTGATCATTTCAACGGCTCCTCAATTGTCCTGTCTTGGATTTTCCTCTGTGCATTTTCAGCATATGAACAAGAAGCAGCAGCAGGCCACTTAGACCTGTGATAAAAAGATCATGGTTGATCATGACACAGTCCTGCCTATCCCTAATAAACTTTCCTCTCCCTGCTTACCGAGAGTCTATCCATATTTTCCTTAAAGATATTAAAGGACTCTGCTTCCACCACCTTTTCATGAAGAGGCTTATGATTCTGAGGGGGAAAAAAAGGTTTAGGGTTAAGAGATTAAGAAATGCTTGCTATCTTTCTCACTCTGATTTTACTGTTCCTCGGATGCTGTCTGAGATCTTACTGCTCCCCTGATGCTGCCTGAACCGCTGTGCTTTTCCAGCACCATTCTAATCTTGACTCTGGTTTCCAGCATCTGCAGTCATTGTTTTTACCTGAGGAATGCAATAAGCAGTTCAGATGTTTACTAGACCAAATAGAATGGTCAGGTTGGCTTAGAAGGAAGTTTTGGAAAGACTGGAATTTAGAAGACCAAGAGACAGCTTGATTGATACTAGACTTTTTTTTGTAAATATTTTTATTAAAAAGAAAAAGGTTTTTGAGTTTTTTACAAGATTACAAAATTAATACAAAATAATGTAACCACTTCACAATACAATAACAACATCAATATAAAATTTAAAAAACTAACTACTAATCTACTCTACAAACTACCAAAACACAAAATAAGATATAAGAAAGAAGATTCCATATATAAAAAACACCACAGTATAGTACATAACTAACAACAAAAACAAGGTAAATAAATATATAAATAAGCATTCAAAATAAAATTATACTAAGATTAGATTAGATTCCCTACAGTGCGTAAACAGGCCCTTCGGCCCAACCAGTCCACACCAACCCTCCAAAGAATAACCCACCTAGACCCACTTCCCTCTGATTAATGTACCTAGCACTATGGGCAATTTAGCATGGCCAATTCACCTAACCTGCACATCTTTGGCCTGTGTCCGTTGTTCTCGATGTGATCCCCTCTACATTGGGGAGACCGGATGCCAAATTGCAGAACAGTTCAGAGAACACCTCCAGGACACACACACACCCAACAACCTCATCGCCCTGTAGCTGACCACGTCAACTTCCCCTCCCACTCCGCCAAGGACATGCAAGTCCTATGCCTCCTCCGTGGCCAAATTCAAGCCACCCAACACCTGAAGAAAGATTATCTCATCTTCCGCATTGGGACCCTCCAACCACACGGCATCAATGTCAATTTCAACAGTTTTCTCATCTCCCCTTCCCCCCACCTAATCCCAGATCCTACTCTCCAACTCGGCACCGCCCTCTTGAATTGTCCTCCCTGTCCATCTTCCTCCCCACTTATCCGCTCCACCCTCCAATCTGACCTGTCACCATCATCCTCCACCTCCATCGACCTATCACATTCCCAGCTACCCTCCCTCCCAGACCCACCCCCTCCTATTTATCTCTCAGCCCCCTTGGGCACCCCCCCACATTCCTGATGAAGGGATTATGCCTGAAACATTGCCTTTCCTGCTCCTTGGATGTTGCCTGATCTACTGTGCTTTTCCAGCGCCACAAGTTTTGACTCAGATCTCCAGCCCTCACTTTCTCCCGACCAAACTCCTATATAATTCAAGCAAGACTTCACTACTCCTGTATTCAAATCCTGTTACTCTGAAGGCTAACATGCCATAAGCGTTTCTAATTGCCACTGCACCTGCATGTCAAGGAGCTCATGTAGCCCCTAATAGCAGTATGAGGATGAGGTGCTGATATTTAGTTACTCTGTACGATGACCCCACAAGGAGCTGTTAATTTCCTGGTACCATTCATATGTTAATTGTAGCTGTTCTGAGTTGTAAGTGACTGTTTAATTTGAAAGTTTCTTTAACTAGAAATGAAGTGTGACACTTCACTGTGTATGGTGTGTGGTGCTACAGACATGTCCTTGTCAAAGCGCTATATTTGAACTCATTGGTGAGGCAAAGTGCTTTAGGACGTGCTGAAGAAAGTAAGGAAGGACTTATGTTTGTGCAGCACCTTTTACAACATTAGGATATCTCAAAGCACTTTGCAGCCAATGAATTTCTTCTAAAGTGTAGTCACTGTAAAAAATGTTGAAAGCAACAGCTACATTTGTGCACAGCATGCTCCCACATAGCACTGTGAAAATAACCATATAAACTGTTTCATGGTTATTAGTTGAGAGACAAATATTGCCAAGAAATCATGAAGAATTGACCTGCTCTTTTGAATTGTGTTTTGGAACTTTCCAGGCAAGAAAGGTGCTGTGCTGAAAATGTGTTGCTGGAAAAGCGCAGCAGGTCAGGCAGCATCCAGGGAACAGGAGAATCGACGTTTCGGGCATAAGCCCTTCTTCAGGAATGAGGAAAGTGTGTACAGCAGGCTAAGATAAAAGGTAGGGAGGAGGGACTTGGGGGAGGGGCGTCGGAGATATCTCATTTCCGATGCCCCTCCCCCAAGTCCCTCCTCCCTACCTTTTATCTTAGCCTGCTGTACACACTTTCCTCATTCCTGAAGAAGGGCTTATGCCCGAAACGTCGATTCTCCTGTTCCCTGGATGCTGCCTGACCTGCTGCGCTTTTCCAGCAACACATTTTCAGCTCTGATCTCCAGCATCTGCAGACCTCACTTTCTCCTCAAAGAAAGGTGCTGTGTTAAATGGAAGATCGTTCTATGACAAATGCCTTAGCATTCCTCTTAAGTAAATAGGTAAAAATAGTTGCAAAGTTGAGTGAATATTTAAAATAAGTCAGAGCTACTTAGAACCAAAATGAGGAGTTTTTTTTACTTAGAGGGTTATGAATCTTGGAGTTCCCTAGCACAGAGGGCTGCAGAAGCTCAGTTATTGAGTATGTTTAAAATATAAATTAACGTTTTAAATATTAATGATGTAAAAAGATATGGGGTACTGTGGAAAAAGCTTTGAATGGGGTGATCAGATGTGATCATATTGTTGAACAGGCTCAATGGGTGAATGGTCTACTCCTGCTCCTACATTTCTCACAGCATAAAAATATGCAAGTGAGTATGGATCGTGAGCCCCAAAGTAACAGAAAGACTGCTACAATAAATTATATCGTTAAGTTTAGGAGATCTTTCCCATTTACACTAAAAGTGCACTTCAGCAACTTCAAAGGGATTTCCTAGGAATGCTCGGAACAAGAACAGCTTTCATGTTGAGAGTAGGCCTCAGAGCCAATGTCAGGCTCAGGACTTGATCTGGCAGAGAGGGTCTAGCTCAAGAGAAGGATAGCATTTGGCTATGGTGTTGATGGGGTGGAGGAGGACATTGAATGAGAAGAGTGCTAATAAGGATGTGGTTGGAAACTTGGGTCATACTGGTTTGGAGGTCTCTGGCTGGTTGCAGCCACTGGGGAGAGGTTTGGCAGCATCAATTTTATGGGACTGTGAGTGCAGTGAACATCAGGCCAGAGAACGGCATTCAAGCACATCCATTGTGGGATACAGTTGGAAGCTCCCAAAGCTCAGTAATAAGGAGTAAGCATAGAGTAATAGGGGAATGAATCTGGGTGGGATACTCTTCAGAGGGTCAGTGTGAACTTGTTGGGCCGAAGTACCTGTTTCACACTGTAGGGATTCTAAAAAAAATGCAAAATACTTTGCTAATCAATTTAAAGGACACATCAGAAGCAAGTAAACTGACGAGGTACACCTAATGATGAGTCTAACAGTGTAAACTGGCACAATGAATATTTTGATGCAAAAGGTATGACAGGAAATGTGTGTGACATTAGAGTATTGTAATCCTTATATTCCTGCTATGTAACCTTCGTTTCCTGTGATTGTTCTTTGTTATAATCACCTTTTAACCAGGATAAGTGGCTGTCAATCATCCTGATTACTTCAAAATAAAACTAAAGCAAAGAAGAACAAAAGAGGGAAGCAAAAATGTGGACAATTGTCAAGAAATTGCCGACTGGGGAGTATTGGAACTCTCACCCACTCACTTGGTCACTGTTCAGGTCCCAAATATTTCTTCCAGGTGAAACAGCGTCATTCTGTTTGGCAGATTATATTTGGTGCTCTGAATATGGTCTCCTCTGCATTGGGTAATTGCTTTGTAGAGCACCTCCATTAAGATTACAAGTGTGGCTCATATTTTCTGATTGCTTGTCATTTTAATTTTCTGTCCCAGTCTGATCTATCTGTCTCCAGCCTCCTACAATGTTCAGTGAAGCACTTCATCTTTCTGCTGAGCACTTTACATCCTTCCAGACTCAGCATCAAGTTTAACCAGTTTTGATCTTCGTCACTGCTTCCATTCCCCTCAAACATTCTGGAAAAGTTTCTACCTCCTTTGGATTTATGATTTGATTCTTTATTTGTCTCATCACCCCCTTTTACTTTATGCCATCAATTCTTTCACCATTGAATATTTCTGTTTTTTTTTACCCGAGGCTATAAAATTCGAAAGTAGTACAGTACTTGTACTGGACCACGGTCAGTCTACATGTAGAACACTGTGCACGGTTCTGGTCTCCATAACATTACAAGCTTATAAAGCACTATAGGGAAATTCACTCATCCAGGAACTATTCAGAAATCACTGGACTCAGTGTTTGCAGGTAATTCTCAGAGACTTAAACAAATGTTACCAAAGTCAGATATTGCCTCCTAAGCCTGACACTACCTCTTCCCTATCCTGGATAAACCTCAGCAATCCTTCCTTACTTTGAAATTTATGCTACTAACCACCAGCTTCCTCCCAAAGTGCTACCACATCCCAGGATCATCACTTCAGTATGACAAAAACCAAAGAAAAATCTCTCCCAGTGAAACCAAAACTTGTGACACATTTCTCACCAACAACAGTAAATGCAGAATCACCCTCTTCCAAATACTATTGAACATCCTTGATGTTCCTCCTTAATCGTAGTTTAACTGACAGGCAATATGGCTTAGCTACACAAAGTAAATGTCTACATAGAAAATAAAGGTGTCTCATTTGCAGTTTTCAATAATGGACAAAATCACAGAGTTCAATACCAAAAACAACCTAAAATTCCACAATTTAATCTAATACAACTGGGATTTAACTTATTCCATCAACTACATGACATAGTCATTGAGCTGTCCAGACAGAAACAGACCCTTCAGTCCAACTCATCCATGTGACCAGACATCCTAAATTAATCTAGTCCCATTTGCCAGCTTTTAGCCCATATCCTCCAAACCCTTCCTATTCAAATATCCATTCAGATGCTTTGAAATGTTGTAATTGTACCAGCCTCCACCACTTTCTCTGGCAGCTCATTCCATACACGCACCACCATCTGCGTGAAAATGTTGCACCTTAGATCCCATCTCACCTTAAACCTATGCCCTCTAGTTTTGGACTCCCTTACACTGGGGAAAGGACCTTGAGTATTCACCCTGTTCATGCCCCCCATGATATTATAAATCTCTATACGGTCACCCCTTAGACTCTGCTGCTCCAGGGAGAATACCCCCAGCACATTCAGCCTCTCCCTATTACTGAAATCCTCAACCCTGGAAATATCCTTGTAAATTTTTTCTGAAGTTTTTCAAGTTTAACAACATTCTTCCTAGAGCAGGGAGACCAGAATTGAAAGCAGTATTCCAAAAGTGGTCGAACCAATATCCTGTACAGCCACAACATGACCACCCAACCTCCTATACTCAGTGCACTGACCAATAAAGGCAAGTGTACCAAATACCTTCTTCACTATCCTGTCTACCTGCAACTCTACTTTCAAGGAACTATGAACTTGCATTCCATGTTAGCACTCCCCAGTTTCTTACCCCTATTAAGGTTGTTATAAAACTAATTACTTGTGGTATTCCTTACATATTCCCTGGTCTTCCAAGTGCAGCACACCGGGAATCTGTTTTATATTAGGGTGTTATCAGTGGCGTACAGGAAAGGGTTTGGCAGGAAGAAACAGTGATTTTGCAGAGGCTTAAAAATATAGTAAAAGAACCTTATGTATTATCAGGGGGTAGTCATTCGACAAAAGGGATATAGTGAAGTTTGCAGTCACCAGTTAATCTCATAGTGAGTGATGAAGCAGAGGGCAGTGGAAAGATAGCAAATGCGTGACAGAAGGTTCAATGTGCAGATATGGAGGTTTCCAGAGACAAGGAAGATAACAGTACTACAGGAATTATTTTAATTTATTTTGAAACCATAAGTGTCTGCTCAGATGGGAGATATATTTGTAGAATTGAAAACAATTTGTTCAGGAACAGCAGAAAATACATTTACCTAACAAGGTTATCTATTTTCAATAAAATTAAGGTTTTACAAATGAAAAACAGCCTTAGGGATAGTATGAGAAATGACCGGAAAAAAGAATTAAAGTCAGCAGTTGGAAATATGAATTAAATAAAGATGGACAGGAAATTAATCAATTGAATCAAGTCGTCAGATTGGCAGAAAGTTGGGGAAATAATGGTATAAGTATTTAAAATTCAAGATGGAAAGAATTCTTGAAAAATTAAAATAAACTTGGTAAAGCTCCAAGAAAAAATAGACTTACACAGAATTGGAAGAAATCAAATGAAATGTGTAAAGTTGATAAATTAAAAGAAGATGTATAAAGTTGGCAATGTGGTATAAAATTTTAAAAATCAAAATCAGCAAAAAAATGTATTTGTTAAATAAAAGAGTCAACTGAATCTGCCTATCCCTTCATACAGCCTTACAGCTGAGAGGCAGAATTACAGAGTGATTCTCTGTAGGACATCCAGTTGTAAGAGCAGTGGACAGGATAGCATATTTGGTATGTTAACTGGGGATAATCTGATACCTGTAACTTTGGGCTCTAGCTAGTGTTCACAGTGTGACAGTCGGTGACAAAATAATTTCTTCAGGTTCCTTCCTTTTCTCAAGGGTTGGATGCAGTATTAGACCAGTGGCTTCTATTGTCAGCAACAGCCTTTTTGCAACTAGGTTTCATTGCTAACTGTGGGATCATATTTTGTAAGGTACAAATCTTTTCTGAGGTGACTGGCCAGAAGAATACATCTTCAGGAGAGCCGTTATCCTCTAATTAGTATAATCTGCGTCTTCCATCATTCCATCCTAATGCAGAGCTGAGGACACTGTGGAACGCTGATAAGCCTTGGCCATACTTAAAACTAGAGTGTGCGCCAGTAATGAATGAGATACTAGTCCTGTGACTGAAATACCCAATATTCCCAAAAATTACTGGTACCAGAAGTAAGGAAATTTGACATAGGAAGTGCATTTGGTTGCAAGAAATTTGATAATTTGAATACATCTGTCCCACTAGCTTGCTTTTGTGGTGAAGGTCCTGCATTTTATAACAGCACAGAATATGCCAGACTTACTACGTTTTTGCAGCAATTTCTGTTTTTGTTTCAGATTTCCAGCATCCACAGTCCTTTGTTTTATTCTCGTTCTGTATTATTCTATTCAGCTCTTTCCCTTTTTCTTTGTGATTGCCCATGGGAGGGAGGTCAAAAGTGGGTGAGCTTTGGAAACAGTGATTCCCAGACAGAGGGTCAGTGTTCTGCTGCATTCGGAACAGGCTGCAAGGTTCAAAGTGAGAGGGCAGAAGAGTCCGCAAACAACCTCGTCAAAAAGCTAATGAATGGCTTGGGGAGGGCCACTTGGAGATTTGCAAAGCAGCCATGTGAAAGTGTGAACCCTCTGAGGCACATTGCTGCCATCATGTATTGTTGTTGCTGAATTAAGTATTGGTGAGGGAAAAGGTTATTGAAACTGTGGTGCTCAAAGCATGACACAAAATTGGGATCACTTTAGCAGAGTGAGTCAAATACCTTGTGGATAGTTCTGTTTTACAGGAGATGGTGGAGTGGTAGCAATGTAATTGGACCAGTGATCAAGGCTAATACATAGATTCAAATCCCACTACAATTTAAAATTCTAGTAAAATAATCTGGAATTGAAATCTCCTTCAAGGTAAGAAATCTGGTGACTTTACCCGGTGTGGCCTGAATGTCATTCCAGACCCAAAGCAATATGGTTAACTTTTAACAAGTGCTGGCTTTTCCAGTGACATCATGTTACTTGAACAGTAAAGGAAAAGCTGCTGGCTCTGTGTTCTCTGTTGCTGTATTCTGCCAGCCTGGTCATTGCTACCAACTGCCTTTGGGCATTGCCACAAATTTGGCATTGAGAAAGTGAGGACTGCAGATGCTGGAAATCAGTGTCAAAAAGTGTGGCACTGGAAAAGCACAGCCAGTCAGGCAGCATTCGAGGAGTAGGAGAGTCGACATTTCGAGCATTAGTTCTTTGTCAGGAATGTGAGTTGAGGGAGCCAAGGGTGCTGAGAGATAAATGGGAGGGGGGTGGGGCTGGGAATGCTATAGGTCATTGCAAGTGCGGGGTGATGGTCATAGGTCAGAACGGAAGGTGGGAAGGAAGATGGACAGCTAGAACGATTCAAGAGGGCGGTGCCGAGTTGGAAGGTTGGATCTGGGATAGGGTGGGGGGGAGGGGTGATGAGCTGAAAACGTGTTGCTGGAAAAGCGCAGCAGGTCAGGCAGCATCCAGGGAACAGGAGAATCGACGTTTCGGGCATAAGCCCTTCTTCAGGGAGGGGTGATGAGGAAACTGGTGAAAATGACATTGGTCCCTTGTGATTGGAGGATCCCAAGGTGGAAGATGAGGTATTCTTTCTCCAGTTATCGGGTGGCTAGGTCCAGGAGGACTTGCATGTCCTTGGCAGAGTAGCAGGGGAAGTTGAAGTGGTCAGACTCCGGGCAGTGGGGTCGTTTAGTGCGTGTGTCCAGAAGTGTTCTGTGAAACATTCTGCAAGTTGATGTCCTGTCTCCCCAATGTAGAGGAGGCCACGTCGAGAGTAACAGACACAGTAGATGAGGTGTTTGAAGGTGCAGGAAAATCTCTGCCGAATGTAGAAGAATCCTTTGGGGTGAGCGAGGAGATCTGGGTGCAAGTTTTACACCTCTTGCAGTGGCAAGGGAAGGTGCCAGGAGTGGAGGGTCAGTTGGTGGGGCGTGGGGATCTAATGAGGGAATTACAGAGGGAATGGTCTCTGCAGAATGCTGAAAGGGATGGGGAGGGAAGTATATCTCTGGCGGTGGGGTCTGACTTTGGTGGTCGATACAGTCATCAATATAGCAGAGGAAAAGATGGGGAATTGTGCTGGTGTAACTACGGAATATGGACTGTTCCAGGTACCCGATAAAGAGACAGGTGTAGCTGGGGTCTACATGGGTACCCATGGCTACCTCTTTAGTCTGGAGGAAATAGGAGGATTTGAAGGAGAAATTGTTGAGGGTGAGGACCAGTTCAGCCAATTAAATGAGCGTGTTGGTGGAAGGATACTGGTTGGATAGGCGGGAGAGGAAGAAACAGAAGGCTTGGATAGCCTTTGTCATGGCAGATGGACATGTGCAGGGACTGGATATCCATGGTGAAGATGAGGCATTCGGGGCCAGGAACCAAACGTTATGGAGGAGGTTCATCAACTTCATGAACTTCTTCCACCTTGACCTCAAGTTCACCTGGACCATCTCGGACACCTCCCTTCCCTTTCTGGACCTCTGCATCTCCATCTCCAACAATCGACTCAACATGGACATCTACTTCAAACCCACTGACTCCCACAGCTACCTAGACGACACCTCGTCCCACCCCTACTCCTGTAAAAATGCAATCCCTTACTCTCAATTCCTCCGCCTCCGCCGTACCTGCTCCCAAGAGGACCAACTCCACTCCAGGACATCCCAGATGGCATTCAAGGACCACAATTTCCCCTCCCACATGGTCAACCATGCCCTCCAGCACTTCTATTCGACTTCCCACACCTTCGCCCTTGGGCCCCACCCTTCCAAATGCAATAAGGACAGAACACCCCCCGTCCTCACCTTCCACCCCACCAACCTCCGGATACAACACATCATCCTCTGCCATTTCTGCCACCTAGAGTCAGACCCCACCACCAGAGATATATTTTCCTCCCCACCCTTTTCAGCATTCTGCAGAGACAATTCCCTCCCAACTCCCTCATTAGATCCACGTTCCCCCACCGACCCACCCTCCACTCCTGGCACCTTCCCTTGCCACCGCAAGAGGTGTAAAACTTGTGGTCACAACACAACCCCCACCTCCACTCCAAGGCCCCAAATGATTCTTCTGCATCCGGCAGAGATTTTCCTGCACCATCAAACACCACCACAACCCCACCCCCCCCAACCTGATGAAGAGCTTTTGCCCGAAATGTCGATTCCTCTGCTCCACAGATGCTGCCTGACTGGCTGTGCTTTTCCAGCACAACACGTTTTGACACAAGTTCTGTATGTCCTGGCCAGAGCACATGAAAAGAAAGAAAAGTATTATATTTTTTTGTGTGTTTAAATTCTGTTTCTAAAATGGATAACCTTTCTGGAGTCATTTCCAGAAACTTCGGAACTCCCAACTTTGTATAGATATTTACATAAACAAATGGTTTGGAGACAAGTCAACTCCTTTCAACCAGTTCAGGACAAAGGAAAACACAAGATCTGTAATTTTAACATGGGAGCTGATGCTTTTACAGTTACCTTAACACCTCGCAACGGAAACACTGACAGGTGAGGTAAAGCTTCACGGCTAGGTTAAAGGCCTTCCAATTAGCCCACTGAGATGGATACTCAGCACCTGAAATGCCTGTCATTGTCACATGAACTGAAATTGGAGCTTGTTGAATGTCTTAAATTGATGATTCTGGGCTTCTAAGTTAATAACTGTCTGACCTCCACAGAGAAAGCAGGACTGTAGGGTGAGTTGGCAGTCTGCCTCAGATCCTCCATCACTGTCTACAAGTTGGAAAGAAGATTACGCTTTGCCTGCAAAAACGAAAAACCACTGGACCAACTCAACAATGCAACTTTTACTGGACAGACCACCAGGAAATTGTGAACTGTTCTTTAATACCTCTGGATTTACTAAAACCCGTAATTTATGGCCTATCTCCTCTCCTGTCTTCCTTAATTTCCTGAGGGCATGTGTGTTTTAAATGCTTTGTCAATAAATCCTATCTTTGATGTCAACTTAAAGAATTTTATTGTAAGGTTATTTTTAAAAATGGAATCTAAACACAAGAATGTGAGGAACACCATTCTGCCTATCTCAGTAAGGGATGGAAGTAAAAGTGAAAGTCATGCTTTCACTGTCTCAAATTTCTCTCGCCTAATTGGGTCTTTACATATTAAATTAGCATTGCTTCAGTGACACAGATACAGTAGGGGGGTCTGGACCTAGAAATGATCTAGGCAACGTGCCTGAACTTGACCCCAGATTAAAAGTTCAACCTTATGTAATTGCTATTTCAGTGTTATATCCACTCTTTTAATCGAATATCAGCTTCAAACCCTTTTTTTGGAGCATGCAGGAAGATTGAAGGTGAGATTGGTAGACAGACGGTTACACGATCTATAATATGGGTATCTTTGAGATAGGATGAGCTGAGGATTAAAGTGTGACAAACTGTAGCTAGTAGGAAACAATGGATCAGAAAGTGGGAATAAATCCCTTGAATGTTCACTTGGATCTAAGGTTGCTAGTGAAATAGGTCTCAGCACATCTTTCTGTCATAGAGTTTATTGAATATTTTGTCACCCAGTACTGCCAGATGTTTTCTAATCAATCTGTTCAGAGATATTATTCACATTTCTGGAGTAGGTGGAACTGGAGTCCAGACCTGGCTCTGAGATAGGAACACTACCAATGTGCCATTGGACTCTTACCTTGATCCCCCTTGATATTTGCACAGTCCCTTAAACAATGAACCCTAATTAGCAGAATAACTCTTATTATACTGGCAGATTCTCCTCTTTAAAAAAAACTCTTATAGAACAGAAATTAATGAAAAATAAACAAAAATGATTTGTTTCATGTTGTACATCTCATAACAAAACTTTCCATATTCTCCTTTCTTTCTTTAACCAAAGTCAGAAATCAAAAACATTCTTTTTTTCATATTTTTGTAACTTCTCGTACCATCAGGCATCCCTGTTCGAGGGAGCAAACACGATTTTTTGTGTAACAATCTGACAACTGGTGACTTCCATCTAATTAATTTATGATATAAATTTATGATATTAATTTATGATATAAATTAATTTTGAGCATTTCCGTTATGCTAGCCAGGTCAATTCTCAATCTGTATCAAATGTACATTGTCCCAGAAAGAGCAGGTACCCTCATAATGCACAGTGGCCTCTTAGGCTGCCCCTTGCATAAAATTCCCTTTCAAATATTGACTAAATACAACCTTGTATCTTTAGCTTCTGTGAGCACCAGTGTTTCAGTAGTTAAGATAACTTCTACCCCTTCTATTTTCTTGGTTCCCATCCCAACGAACAGCATTTATTATTCTTTCCCACCAAGAATATTTTAAATTCTGCCAAATTCGAATTTCTGTCTAGAAGATTAGCATTGCTAAAAAGGACGAGCTTCATCTCCTCTGGGTAAAGTAAGGCTAAAAATCTGAGTATGCATTTTCTGAATTTAATTTCTTTAATGTTTTATTTGCTGTCAAGATATCCTCAACTGTTGCCTGTTTCGTCATTGTTACTCAGTTCCAATATCTCATAGCTGGCATCAGATCTGGACTGAGTGTACAAGCATTCAAGCTTTTGAACTGATCTGTTTCTTCTCAAGATTCAAAATCATCTTGCTGTGAGGATGTTGCCTAATTTTGATCCAAAGTCACTCCTGACTTATTCTGCTCAATGCCGAAAATGTGCTCCTGGAAAAACGCAGCAGGTCAGGCAGCATCCAAGGAACAGGAGAATCGACGTTTCCGGCATGAGCCCTTCTTCAGGAATGAGGAAAGTGTGCCCAGCAGGCTAAAATAAAAGGTAGGGAGGAGGGACTTGGGGGATGGGCGTTGGAAATGCGATAGGTGGAAGGAGGTCAAGGTGAGGGTGATAAGGCGAGGGTGATAGGCCAGAGTGGGGGTGGGGGCGGAGAGGTCAGGAAGAAGATTGCAGGTTAGGAAGGTGGTGCTGAGTTTGATGGTTGGGACTGAGACAAGGTGGGGGGAGGGGAAATGAGGAAACTGGAGAAATCTGAGTTCATCCCTTGTGGTTGGAGGGTTCCTCGGCGGAAGATGAGGCGCTCTTCCTCCAACTGTCATGTTGCTATGGTCTGGTGATGGAGGAGTCCAAGGACCTGCATTTCCTTGGTGGAGTGGGAGGGGGAGTTGAAGTGTTGAGCCACGGGGTGGTTGGTTTGGTTGGTGCGGGTGTCCCAGAGGTGCTCTCTGAAACGTTCCGCAAGTAGGCGGCCTGTCTCCCCAATATAGAGGAGGCCACATCGGGTGCAGCGGATGCAGTAAATGATGTGTGTGGAGGTGCAGGTGAATTTGTGGCGGATATGGAAGGATCCCTTGGGGCCTTGGAGGGAAGTAAGGGGGGAGGTGTGGGCACAAGTTTTGCATTTCTTGCGGTTGCAGGGGAAGGTGCCGGGAGGGGAGGTTGGGTTGGTGGGGAGGGGTGCGGACCTGACGAGGGAGTGGTCTTTTCGGAACGTTGATAGGGGAGGGGAGGGAAATATATCCCTGGTGGTGGGGTCAGTTTGGAAGTGGCGGAAATGACGACGGATGATACAATGTATATGGAGGTTGGTTGGGTGGTAGGTGAGGACCAGTGGGGTGGCGATTGGAGGGGCGTGGCTCAAGGTCGGAGGAGTGGGAAGTGGAGGAGATACAATGGAGAGCATCATTGATCACGTCTGGGGAGAGAATTGCGGTCTTTGAAGAAGGAGGCCAACTGGGATGTACGGTATTGGAACTGGTCCTCCTGAGAGCAGATGCAGCGGAGACGAAGGAATTGGGAATATGGGATGGCGTTTTTTTACAGGGGGCAGGGTGGGAGAAGGTATAGTCTAGGTAGCTGTGGGAGTCGGTCGGTTTATAGTAAATGTCCATGTTGATTCGGTCGCCCGAGATAGAAATGGAGAGGTCTAGGAAGGGGAGGGAGGATTCTGAGACGGTCCAGGTAAATTTGAGGTCGGGGTGGAAGGTGTTGGTAAAGTGGATGAACTGTTCAACCTCCTCGTGGGAGCACGAGGCAGCGCCGATAAGGTCATCAATGTAGTGGAGGAAAAGGTGGGGGGTGGTGCCAGTGTAGCTGCGTGCGGAGGAAAAGGCACCACCCCCCTTACTTCCCTCCAAGGCCCCAAGGGATCCTTCCATATCCGCCACAAATTCACCTGCACCTCCACACACATCATTTACTGCATCCGCTGCACCCGTTTTGGCCTCCTCTATATTGGGGAGACAGGCCGCCTACTTGCGGAACGTTTCAGAGAACATCTCTGGGACACCCGCACCAACCAAACCAACCACCCCGTGGCTCAACACTTCAACTCCCCCTCCCACTCCACCAAGGAAATGCAGGTCCTTGGACTCCTCCATCGCCAGACCATAGCAACATGACAGTTGGAGGAAGAGCGCCTCATCTTCCGCCTAGGAACCCTCCAACCACAAGGGGTGAACTCAGATTTCTCCAGTTTCCTCATTTCCCCTCCCCCCACCTTGTCTCAGTCCCAACCCTCGAACTCAGCACCACCTTCCTAACCTGCAACCTTCTTCCTCACCTCTCCGCGCCCACCCCCACTCTGGCCTATCACCCTCACCTTAACCTCCTTCCACCTATCGCATTCCTAACGTCCCTCCCCCAAGTCCCTCCTCCCTACCTTTTATCTTAGCCTGCTTGGCTCACTTTCCTGATTCCTGAAGAAGGGCTTATGCCCGAAACGTCGATTCTCCTGCTCCTTGGATGCTGCCTGACCTGCTGCACTTTTCCAGCAACACATTTTCGGCTCTGATCTCCAGCATCTGCAGTCCTCACTTTCTCCTTATTCTGCTTAATGTCTAACTCTATATATAAAGGCTTCTGAAGTTGACTTCCAATCTTAAATTGTCCCTGTTTTATTTATCATACTATCAAATCAAAATCCATAGAATCTTTCTACAAAAAGTCACAAAGATGCCTGCTAATTTGCCTTTGTGGTATCAGTACAACATTGTTAAGTCTGCTTTCAGCTGAATGCAACCTATTTTCAGCAAGATGGATCTAATTGAGAACTCCTACACCCTCCATGTAGAAAAAGAGCTTGGGGAGTCTACTCTAATATCTTGGTCATCCAGTTTCTCTTCAAAACCATAAGCTATTAGCTTGGCTTTAGCCATATCTATCGCATTAGAGAGAACTTTTTCTGTATACATCCATCTGTGTTATCAGTTTGCCTGTTTTCTATCTAGTACCTCCATATATGCAGCAAATTCTTTTTACGTATCTAACTGCTTTTTGGATTTTTTATTAAGTTTCCTTTTGATTTGTTGGTAGACAATAAAAATTCTCAATAGTAAGAGTTTTTGCTCCTTGTTATATTTTCTATCTGTTCCATAATCTTTGTCCTTGTCAAACTATGACCTCTATTCACATAGATTTCTACAACTATGACTATTTTTTTTTATCCAATACTTTCAAGCCCATTGCCACAACTTTGTCAAGGTATTTTGCTATTGGTCATGCCCTTCCATTTTCTTTTACAGATGTTATATTTATCATTGATCTTTTCTGCAGATTTAGTATGCTCATTGTCCGTTACTACTGCAGCCTTGTGAAAGGATGGATGGGCTAACTGCTGATGTCATTTTAAAACAATTAGCCTTTTCTTTAACCTTTAAACTGCTATCTCCCACTATCAACAATACCTGCTTAGTATTTTGATTAGCAAAATTAGTTTTTTTTTTAAAGAATTAAAATAATATCTGGATTGTATAAGTTGCTAAACTACTGACTTTCCAAAACGGTTTCCTTATTATATTCCATTTAAATGTTCATTTGAGCCTTTTTTGTGCTCAGCCTGCCCACCAGTAAGGGTCTTTCACTCTATATCTGTGCTGATAAAATAGTTTAGCCCAGCTGTGTTACAGGGAATCAACACCTTTTCAAATAACTTCAGCACATAGTCATCCCAGATCTGAAGAAAGTGGAACATTCAAATTCCTTAACTTTAGTATTGAAAGATCTAGGTAACATTTTAACCAATCCACTCCACACATTGTGAATGTGGATTGAATTGAATGAATTTGTGACTGAAACATTCATTCCCAGGCTGAAGCCTCTTGCAATGCATTCCCTCTGCTCAATCAGTACCTTCACCTTCTCCTTTCCAACCTCCCATTGTACATTACTTGAAAACCTGTATTGTTCCATTAGGACCTTTCATTGCAGAATGGTATTTTGAGTACCATATAAAACCCTAATTCAGTCTTCAGTGATAGTTCCCTAGATCGTGTCATAGAGTCATAGAGATGTAAAGCACGGAAACAGACCCTTTGGTCCAACTCATCCATGCTTACCAGATATCTCAGCCCAATGTGGTCTCACCTGCCAACACTGGCCAATTAGAAGCTAATGTTTCTTTGAAATGCTTTTAAAATAATTCAACAAATATACAGCAAATTAATTCAATTGGCTTGAAAATCATGAATAACAACAATTTCCCTTCATCCTGATCATTTACCTGTTTAACATCCTTTGGACTTCATTTCAGGTTTACAGGAAATGCCCTTATTCTGAGTCAAGGGTTTACACAGTACAGCCTTATTCTTCAGTGTCACAGAAGGTGGAGATGGTGGTGGAGGAAGTGGTGGTTGTTGTTTCGATGACCAAGTCTGTACAGATGCTTCAAGCTGCGTGGGTATTTAAATGTATCATGACCTCACTAAGACTCTCATTTCAATACTTTCAGCCCGTATCTGAGTGCTGTAGCATTGTTGCCACAAGCAAATCTTCCATTTTCTATGTGACACTTAAGCCAGGAAGTCCACCAGGGATGAATGTTGTCCCAGAATTTATTTTGAAGGCTTCAGATATTTGTACTTCTTTCTGGAAATCTACCTCTAGTTAACATGTCTGTCCACATTCAACAATTTAGCACAGTTCACCGATTTAAAGGCAAATGCTGAGTTTGGGATTTCCCAATAGATATTTTTCAATCTTGAATATGGCCTATTAAATTAGATTATATGTTTTATGGAATAACCATCAAATGTATCAAAATCTATCCACACATCATGCATATTTAAGAGTTTGCTGTTCGTGGGAACTTGCCATGTACAAATTTGCTGTCGTGTTGCCCACATTACAACTGTGGCTGCATCTCAAAATAGTACTGAATTGACCGGAATTGATTAAAAAAAAAACTTCTTTATCTCTCCCTGTCCTTAATTTCAACATTTCCAAACCATGAGACAAAGCCTTAATGCTAAAGCTGTCTGTGTGGTTTCCCCGTCAAACTGTTGACAGAGAATGTGTAGCTTTGACAGTGGACAAAAAAATTGAGTTGTCAAGAATGGATACTTAAATAGATTTTCTGGAAGGACTATGCTGTTGCTGCTCTTCACAAGTGAAATTATTTTACTAATTTCAGCCACTTAACTCCCCATCTCAGGTGGGTAAAATTACAATGGAAGCATTTTTATGGTGCAGAAGTAGTGTCCTTCCATTTGAGCCCAGAGACCTGCTCCAGAGGTGTGTAATATAATCTCTGACATGTTGGTTAGAAAATATTTTAAAACACAGTTTACGTAATAGGAACAGAATTGTGCAGGAGACAGATCATACTAATTTCTCCAGCTCACTTAGGTGCAGGCCAGGTGGCACGAGTCCATATTTGTCAAGGTCAACTTATTAACCTTGGCCTAACATACACATGGTTCTGGGTGGAAACGTGCAGCTAAAAACAGGGGCAGGCAGACAACCAATCATGTCTTGCCTCAGGAAACTCTCAACAGTACAAAGACAACCTGAAAGAAGCAAGTTTCCTTGGTCACAAAATAAATCAAGAGAAATCACTTAAGTCGTTCGACATTGAAGATAAGATGTAATTGGAACAGAGGTGGATTAATTAGACCCTCTGACCTGCTTCACCATTCATTTGGCTTACGGTTAATCATACTTTGCTCCAAATTACTTCATGTTCTTGCCTAACAGAACTTATTGATCTTATAATCTTGGAATGTTAATTTGATCCCCAGGACCATCGTACTTTTATGGAGAAATGTTAAGAGTTCCTTTGAGTAAAAAAACAGCAAACTGATTTCATTCCTGAATGATCTGGCTCAAATTTTAAGATGGTTTCCCCTTGTTGTAGATTCCCCTGCCAGAGGAAATAGCTTCTGTCGATCTATCCAGCAATTCTTGTTTTTTTTTAAGAATTAAAATCCCTTTTTTAACACATTAGAAACCCAGTCACAACACAATGGACTGAATGATCTCCTTCCATGCTGTAGGTTTTTATCTACCTTTCTGATCACCTCTTAATTTTGTAAACCCAGGTGTTCAAGTCACATTCTTGCACCTGATTCTCATAATTTCACCATTTAAGGCCCAGTATCATCTTGATAAATCTGTGCTGTACCCCTCCAAGGTCAGTTTATTCTTCCTTAGATGTGGTACTCCACCTAGAATCCAACCAAAGCAGATCTTTATTTCCAAATAATTAACTACCCAACCATGTCTGAGTTGATGCTAGGGCAAAGCAATGGTAAAACAATTGTTAGTTAAAATTGGAATCAGTTAAAAAGCCTAAACCCACTTGTCTCCACCAATAGGAGTGATTTAGAAGTCTTTACCCACCCAGTCATGTGGGTATTGCATCCAATTTTAAAAGTTTGAAGAGAATGACAAACTCTTCATCTGAGATCCCAAATCTAAAGCTATCACGACAAGTAGACCAGATAACCAGACTAACTCTTAGTTATACAACCATAGAACAGTTACAGCACAGAGTTTTTTAAAAAATTGTTCATAGGATGTGAGGTGGTCCAGCATTTATTTCCCATCCCTAGTTGTCCAAGAGAAGAAGGGGATGAACTGCCTTCTTAAACCATTGCAGTCCTTGGATTGTAGGGCCACCCACAGCGCTATTGGGAAGGAGCTCCAGGACCTTGACCCAGCTAAAGTGAAGGAACAATGATTCAAAATATTTCCAAGTCAGGATGATTTGTGTCTTGGAGGGCAATGTAAACTGGTGTTGTTCCCATGTGTCTGCTGCCTTTGTACTAGGTGATGGGTCATGAGTTTAGAAGGTGTGGAAGGAGCCTTTATGTATTGCTGCACAGAATCTTGTGGATGATACACACTGCTGCTACTGAGCATCACTGGTAGAGAGACTGAATGTTCTGTATATGTCAGCCCTCTAAGAATTACTCAGCTAGTCCCACACTTTTTCTCTGTAGCCCTGTATGTTTTTTCTCTTCAGATAATTATCCTATTCCCATTTGAGAGTAATTTAATCTGCCTCCACCTCATTCTCAGGCAGTGTATTCCAGATGCTATCAAACCACAACATAAAAGCATTTTCCCTCATGTCACCACTACTTCTTTTGCCATTTCTTTGAATTGGTGTCCCCTGATTTTTGACACTCGCCATTGAGAACAATTTCTCCTTTTTTATATTCTGTTGGGGCCCCTCATGATTTTGAACAACTGTCAAATCTCCTCTCAACCTTCACCTTCCTAAAGGAAGAACTACTTCTGCTTCATTAATTTATTCTTGGGCAAATAGACACTGTGAGGACCCAAGCCCATTGTTCATTTTGTGCCTGCAGTTTCAAATTCAAACACACTCACACTAAACCCCCTGATGGAACCCATCTCAAGAACCTTTCTCAAAAATATTTACCAAAATGTCCAGTAAAGGTCTGTAATAACGTAGTTAAATGCTTATTGTGAAGAGTCTCATGGCTACCAAAAGAGGTAAATCTTTATTTAAATTTTCACTTTGCTAGTTAAAAATAGGAAAAAGTAGGAGTTTATCAATAACACAGTCCAGCTGTAATGCAAGCTCACTTCTTGGACACTCAACATCCACGTTATAATGGACTTCCTCTCTATCTCTTTACAATTCCTCTGTGTTAACTGTGCATTTAACTACCATGTCTACCCATTCCAACAGCCTATCCATGTTCTTTTGAAGTGTAACAATAGTCTCCTCACAGTTCACAATACTTCCAATTATTAATAATAACAGTTCCATTAGATGCTGTCAGGACTCCATTGTTAATTTTGTACCTGCTGTTTCAAATTCAAACACACACATTAAATCCTCACATGGAACACGTGCAATCTCTCTCTCTTTCTCATGTTCCTTAGAATTATGATCATGGTCCAATTGCAGAGTTGCACATCAAATGCCACAGATCTGGGGGCGTGCATTAGCGAAATGGAAATGCCATAGGTCAGACTTTGCAGCAACCATCAGTTTTGGGGACATATACTGTCAGCAGTGTTGCCTCTGGCTGCATTCTTTTTCACAAGTGTACAAGATTAAAGCAACCAGCTACATCACAGCAGAATCACCAAACATGTCAAGCCATCTTATATAATAAATTAAACAAAATAAAATTATTACAGCATAATGCATACCTTGGAGTGATTCCAATCCAGTAATTTAATGGTATTCTGAGACTATCATCAATCACTGATGTGAAGAACCAGCAGAGACATCAGATTAGATTACAGCCTTGAAATTATTTAGTTGTATCTTCTATGCAATGCTTTTATTATGTGTTATGTACTGGCAGTGGCTATCCCATATCCTTGAAGGGTGGAAAGTTCACAGTTTCTACATCACAGGAGTAACTTAAAACCAGAAAATTGTTAGACTATTAGAATAAGCCTAAGAACCATCTCAGCTCTTGATTTCATCAAAATATTTGAACCTTTGACTCTCTGGGATTCATTTTGGTTCATAATAAATTTTAATGGATATGCAACTTTTTTCATAAACTTTTCATATCAGCCATCTTTGCAACTGATGTTTTCTGACAGCTCTCTCACCGAGAGTGCTTCTTTCTCCACTCCACAGAGGTGACCATCTATTTACCAAATTCATCCAAATTAATATTTATCTGTGATGCCATTTCATTGAGAGAATATCTTCATTTTGTTGCATGATGAATTCCTCTGGAATGTATTGTATACTGGAAGAAGAGCCATTCTTTGTGCGTGAGCCCACATGGTGTTGCAGGCAAGCTGTTCACCCAGGGATGGTTTCACAACCGAGTCCACCTGACAGAAAGATTCTCTATTTAAATGCTCTGACTCGGGTGGAATTAACAAACAAGACTTTCTTCCTCAAGCTCCACTCATGTTCCCACCATTGATTATTCCACACTTTCTATCCCACTCTGACCCCAGCTGCAAGTCAGACCGCTAAAAATATGTATCTCTGTGACTCAGCAATGCCTTACATAGCTGGTTTATTCACTGAAACCATGGCTTGTGGTCCCTCATAGCTCCTGTATCCTGAAACCCCAACCTCATCTTAGCTCAACTCATATCTCTGATATCTTTGATGTGCCCTCTAGATTATGTGGGTTTCACAGGTTGGAAGAAACTTGTTTTAAAGGTTGTGCTTTCAGAGAGGATAAATAGAAACCAGGACTGTCAGAGCAGTAGTAGTGTGGGTATGAGAGAAACCCTCTGAACAAAGCATCAATGTGGGAGCTAACCCCAAGTTTGTTTGACAGCACTTCATTGTTCTCAAAGTTTATATTTCAAACATCTATTCGTTCAAAATAGATTTGAGTTCACCTATGAGAGAAAGTAAAGACTTGCAGCGGCTGTCATGGGTGGACATCCCAAATAATGATAGCCAGCAAAGTCGATTTGAATTGTAGGACTGGATTTTCACAGAATTGGGCACTGTCCACTGATCATTAAAAATGATGGGTGGATTCTCTCACCCCCAATTGTTTTCCACAGCTCTCCTCCAGCATTTAATAAGATCATGGCTGATCTAACTGTAAAGCTCAAATCTACATTCCTGCTACCCCTGATAATCCTTCACCCCTTTTCTTACCAAGATTCTATCACTACTTTAAAAATATTCGAAGTTTTTGTTTCCAACACCTTGTTTCCATCCCTTAACACTCTTTCCAAGCAAAACGTAAACCCCAATGTTGATATTTTCAATTGACCTTCAGCCTCAACATTATTTTTGAGGGAATGCAAAGAGATGCAAATTTCCATTATCCTTTGCATGAGGAAGTGGATTGTAACATGAATGGCTTAGCTCTAGTTTTAGGGTTATGTCCTTGTGGTCTATATTCATCCACCAGAGCTAACAGCTTCTATCTTTCTAACCTTCTTCTTGAGTTAGCATGCTCAGCTATTCAAAGGTCAGTTTAGGGTGTGATTTTACAATGAGACAGCTGCACTGTCAATGTCAACAAGTGTGGTGCTGGAAAAGCTTAGCAGATCAGGCAGCATCCGAGGAGCAGGAAAGGTGACATTTTGGTCATAAGCCCTTCATCAGTGATTTCATAATGAGACAGCTGTACTGTCAATGTTATTCTAAACTGCCTACTAGCTGTCTGCCCATGCCAAGCAAATCCTACAAATTAAATGATAGTTCCTTCAACCAGACCATCTGTAATCATCTACAAGGGAACTCAAGCCAAGTCAATGCACCCTATCATCATAATTTAACCGTTTTAGCCACAATATCATTCTGGTGAATCTACACTCACTCTCAATACAGATATGTCCTTCCTGATGTGTGGTGCCCAGAACGGAATACACGAGTCTTGAGATAAAAGGTCCGGAATTGAAATTGTAAATAAAAGAGATGATAAAGGATAGACATGAAGGAAGCAACACAAAATGGAACGCACTTGAGATTTCCTCAGGGCAGCTTATTGAAGAGTGAGACCTGAGGAAAAAGGATAAAGGTTTAATACTCACTTTGAGGAACAGAAATATAACCTCTCCGCTGACCCCCTACTGCTTCATTTCCTTAGATAATCTAGATCTGTCCTGAAATTCACCTTTAAAAACTAACCAAACTCTTAACCTATTTTAATAGTGCTGGAAATTTCACATGTACTGCCCTGACAAAGGATTTAGAATTATTAACACATTTCATTTGAAAAATTATCATACCTTCATTTCCAGAAAAACTAGGCAGCTGATAAAAGTGAATTGCTTGACCCAGCACATTGAAATAAGTGATCCTTCAATAATCAGACGATTCATGTTTCTCTAATATAGCATGTCACAACTTACAGTGCCACTCGAGTTACCCTCAGTGGATTATAACACTTCTGAGAAATACAAAAATATGTTTGTGTCTGTCTGTGTCTATGGAGCAGGGGAGGAGTCAGCGTCATGGTACTTGGGAATAAAAAACAAATGCAATCCAAATATTCCTCAAAAACACTGATCAGAAAAATAACGCGTCTCTGGTATTTGAACGCAAACATCAAGAATGACATTCCAACACAATACTGAGTGAGTACGACAGTGTCAGAAGTGCCCTTTTCAGATGATGCTATGAACCATCCTTTTGATTTGGAGGAGCCGGTATTGGACTGGGGTGTACAAAGTTAAAAATCACACACCACCAGGTTAGTATCCAACAGGTTTATTTGGAAGCACTAGCTTTCAGAGCACTGCTCCTTGATCCTTAATGAAGGAGCAGCGCTCTGAAAGCTAGTGCTTCCAAATAAACCTGTTAGACACTAACCTGGCATTGTGTGTTTTTTAACCTTTTTTTGTTCAGGTGGCTGCAACAGATCTGATGACACTCCTTCAAATTACAGCAGAGGAGTTATCCCAGCACCATAGCCAATGTGCAACTCTCAATCCACATCAGATTACCTGGTCATGATCACATTGATTGTAGAGGCAATTCCTGTGTGCAAATTGGTTGTCTTTACTACATTACAGCAATGACTAAACTTCAAAAGCATTTTAGTGTCTGAAACGTATTTTGAGACATTAGTTGAGTATCATATAAGAAACAAGATTTTATCTTTATCTACAAATAGGTATGCTGAGTCTTTAAACTGACTCTACTTCTCTTAGATTCTTCTGCCTACCCTCACCAAGCTTCAATCTGTGGCCAGTGACTTGACCTCTGAATCTTTGTCCTCATCTTATTTTCACTTGTATTAGAATCCTTGTTGATTTTTCATATTTTATAAATTTTTATCAATTTTAGTTCAAAGCTGTCAACTGAAAACTGTGGGATGAGGATGACCTTTGAACTCCAAGCAGTAGCAAGTTAATCACAGGTTGATTCTTTATCAGAGGAATTCCATGGACTTTTCAACAGCGGAGAGACCAGTATGTTTAACCAGATAGCAGGTATTTGGCATCAACAAGGTCAGTACTTGGGAATTGGTTCTAGCAAGTCTGGGAGAGACCTACAGAGAAGCACTTGGTAGAGGTTGAATGATAACGTCATGGGGCAGATGGTCAGTCTGACAGGGAAAGGCCAGAGTTTTGAATTGGATTTATTGGGAGAAGGACTTTGGCTACTGATGCTACAGCATGAAGGTTTGAAAGCTGACTGCTGAACCTCCCATTATCAGCTATTGGAAGTTCAGAGAAGAGAAACTAAGTTATAAGTTTCACTGGCTTCCTCTGAGAGAACAGAAAGGGTGTCCCTGATCAACATCTTCGGGAAATCATTGAAGAAACAATCATCTATGCCAAAGGAACAATACACCGTGAAAACCACTCAAGTAATGTGACCACAGAGTCTCAAAGTCAGAACAGCACAGAAACAGACTCTTTGTTCAACCCATCCATGCCGACCAAATTTCCCTAAACTGAATTAGTCTCCCATTTGCCTGCGTTTGGCCGATGTTCCTTTAAACATTTCCAATTCCTGTACCTGTCCAAATGTCTTTTAAATGTTGAAACTGTACCTGCGTCTACCACTTTCTTACGCAGTTCAATCCATATACCAGGGCCAGTGGCTGCCAGGTCATCCTCCTGGTATTCAGGTCCGGTGGCATCAGCAGCAAGTGCATTCTCCCGCCATTTGGAGCCTGTGGCAGCAGGGTCATTCTCCCGGCGTTCGGGGCCGGTGCCAGCAAAGCTCCTCCAGCAATCGGTGATGGCAGCACCAGCACCAGCGGATTCTCCAAGATGGCAGCACTGGCAGGGCAACATCTGCAGCTGAAGTGGGACTCGTGGCTCGGCAGTGGCCTGGCCTGGCAGTGGGGCGATTGCGCGGTCAACGGTATCAGCAAAGTGGGCCCAGGGGTGAAGACATGGTGCCTAAAGTGGGGCAACTCCTGCATTGGTGGGTCCAGCACAGGCAGCAGCGAGATGGTGGAGGTCTCCCTTGAGGCTAGGTGCTGGCATGGACTGGGTCAGAAAGACTGATACTCTGAACTTTTTAACTTCTTTATTTTTCTAACGTATTCCTGTGGCCTCTAATGCTAGACTATTTATTTCTTCATCTTTCAAATTTTTTTTATTTCTTAAGAATTTGATCCTGAATATCTATACCTTGGTATCTTAGCAAAATTTTTTACTGTACTCGTTTGAGTATGTGACAATAAAGCTAATCCAATTCAATACACAAACCACACTGTGTGAAAAAGTTGCCCCTCATGTCCCTTTTAAATCTTACTCTTCTCACCTTAAAAATATGCCCTCTAGTTTTGAACTCCCCTATCCTCGGGAAAAGACCTTTGCTATTCACTTTATATATGCCCCTGATGATTTTATAAACCTTCACAAAGTCACCCTCAACCTCCTATGCTCCAGTGAAAAAAGTTCTACCTCTCCTTATACCTCATGCCCTCCAGTCCCAGCAACAGCCTCATAAATCTTTTCTGGACTGTCTCCAATTTAACAACATCTTTCCTATAGCAGGGCGACCAGAACTGTACATAAGAGCATAAGAACCAGGAGCTTCTGGCCCTTCAAGCCTGCTCCGCCACTCAATAAGATCACGACTGATCTTTTCATGGACTCAGTTCCACTTACCCGCCCTCTTGCCATAACCCTTAATTTCTTTACTGTTCAAAAAATTATCTTAGCTTTAAAAACATTTACTGAGGAAACCTCAACCACTTCCCTGGGCAGGGAATTCCATAGATACACAACCCTCTGGGTGAACAAGTTCCTTCTCAATTCAGTCCTAAATCTGCTCCCCCTAATTTTGAGGCTATACCCTCTTGTCCTAATTTTACCCTCTAGTGGAAATATCCTGTCTACTTATATTTTATCTATTCCCTTCATAATTTTATATGTTTGTATAAGATCCCCCCTCATTCTTCTAAATTCCAATGAATATAATCCACTCTACTCAGTCTCTCCTCATAAGCCAACCCTTTCAACTCCAGAATCAACCTGGTGAACCCCCTCTGCACCCCCTCCAGTGGCAGTACATCCTTTCTCAAGTAAAGAGACCAAAACTGCACCCAGTACTCCAGATGTGACCTCACCAGCACCTTATACAGCTGCAACATAACCTCCCTGCATGCATAATGACACCCAGGACCCTCTGCTCAGCAGCAATTTTTACCATTCAAGTAATAGTCCTTTTTACTATTACTCCTACCGAAATGGATGACTTCACATTTATTAACATTGTACTCCATCTGCCAGACCTTTGCCCATCCAATTAAACTATCTGTGTCCTTTTACAAAGTTTCACAGTCCTCTGCACACTTTGCTCTACCACTCATCTTAGTGTCATCCGTAAACTTTGACACACTACACGTGGTCCCCAATTCCAAATCATCGATGTAAATTGTGAGTAATTGTGGTCCCAACAGTGATCCCTGAGGCACACCACTAGTTACTGATTGCACTCATTTATTCCCACTCCTTGCTTCCTATTGGTTAACAATCCTCTATCCATGCTAATCCATTGCCTGTTACGCCTTGCATCCTCACCTTATGCAGCAATCTTTTGTGTGGCACCTTGTCAAATGGCTTTTGGAAATCTAGGTACACCACATCTACTGGGTCCCCATTGTCCACCATGTTCATAATCTCTTTGTAGAATTATTTAAGTATGATCTGCCGTTTATGAACTCATGTTGCGTCTGCTCAACTGGACAATTTCTATCTAGATGCCTTGCTATTTCTTCTTTGATATTAGACCTAAGCATTTTCCCCACTACAGGAGTTAACCTAACTGGTCTATAATTTCCCCATATTTTGTCTATCTCCCTTTTAAACAGTGGCATAACATTTGCTGTTTCCAAGCTGCTGGGACTACCCCAGAGTCCAGTGTATTTTGGAAAATTACAAGTGCATTTGTTATTTCTCCTACCAACTCTTAACACTCTGGGATTCATTCCATCCGGGCTAAGAGACTTGTCTATCCTTAGCTCCATTAGCTTGCCCAACACTACCTCTTTCAGAATAATGATTATTACCAGATCCTCACCTACCTTGGTCTCTTTGTCACTTACTGGCACGTTATTAGTGTCCTCCACTGTGAAGACCGATATAAAAATACCTGTTCAATGCCTCAGCCATTTCCTCATATCCCATAACTGAATGCCCCTTCTCATCCTTTAAAGGACCAATGTTTACTTTAGCCACTCTGTTTTATATATTTATGGAAACTTTTGCTATCTGTCTTTATATTCTGAGCTAGTTTATTCTCATGATCTATTTTACTTTTCTTTATAGTTCTTTTCGTGGCTTTCTGTTGACCTTTAAAGCTTTCTCAATCTTCTAATTTCCCGCTGATCATACTACTATGTATGCCTTCTCTTTCAATTTGATAGCCTCCTTTAGTTCCTTAGACACCCATGGCAGATTACCCCTTTTCCTACAGTCCTTCCTTTTCACTGGTACTTACTTTCGCTGAGCACTTTGAACAATTGCTTTGGAAGTTCTCCACTGTTCGTCAACTGTTCCACCATAAAGTCTTTGCTTACAGTCTACTTTAGCCAACTCCTCCCTCATCCTATTGCTCATCTCCTTTGTTTAAGCACAGGACCCTGGTATTGGGTTTTATCTTTGCACTTTCCATCTGTAATCTAAATTCAACCGCAACATCGCTCCTTCCAAGAGGATCTCTAAGAATGACATAATTAATTATTCCTGTCTCATTACACAGGATCAGATCTAGGATAGCTTGCTCCCTCATCGGTTCTATTACACACTGTTCAAGAAAACTATCATGGATATATTCAATGAACTTCTCCTCAAGACTACCCTGACTGACCTTTCTACCAATCGACATATAGATTCAAATCCCCATGATAATTGCCATTCCATTTTTACAAGCATTAGTTATTCCTTTGTTTATCGCCTGCCCAATGTATTATTATTTGGTGGCCTATAGACTACGAGGTAAAAACAATGACTGCAGATGCTGGAAACCTGATGAAGGGCTTTTGCCCGAAACGTTGATTTCGAAGCTCCTTGGATGCTGCCTGAACTGCTGTGCTCTTCCAGCACCACTAATCCAGAGCCTATAGACTACGCCTATCAGTGACTTTTTCTTCATTCCACCCAAATGGATTAAATCTTATTCTCCATAAAACCTATATCCCCTTTCACCACCCTGTCATCCTTGAATGTCAGAGCTACAGCACCTCCCTTACCTCCCTGTCTGTCCTTCCAAATAGTCTGACATCCCTGGATGTTTAACTCCCAGGCGTGACCATCCTCCAGAATGGCTACTAAATCATATTCATTCGCAATAATTACCTCATCCACCTTGTATGGTAGATGCCTCGAGCATTCAGGTAAAGTGTCCGAATGCTAGTTTTTGTACCTTCTTTATGAATTCCAACATCTCCATTAATAGTACCTCTTGAGTTATCTTTCCTTTTTACTTCTTTCAGTCTGCAATGTAGTTAAACCCTCCTGCACACATGCTAACCTGCTGATTTCCTTTTCATTTACCATCATACTTCCTGTCGTTTACCCTACCCCTCCAATTCATGAGTTAAAGACCTTGTGTTCAGTTGGAGACCGTCCCATCAAAACTAATGCCAATACCCCATGAAATGGAAACCCTCTTTCCCACACCACTGCCTTAGCCATGTGTTTACTTCCCTAATTTTCTTATCCCTAAACCAATTTGAACATGGATTGGGTAGTAATCTGGATATTATATTCCTTAATATCATTCATAGTGGGGGTCGATAATCCCCAAACAGATCCTCCTTCCTAGACTTGCCCATGCTGTTTGTCCCAATGTGGATCACATGAACTGATTCCTTGTCTTCCTGCTCCAATGTTCTTTCAAGCCAGTTAGAGATGTCCTGCACCCTGGCACCGGGCAAGCAACATGTCATGTGGGACTCACAATCCTGCTTACAAAGGATACTGTCTGTCCCCCTTATTATAGAATCCCCTGTAACCACCACTTGTCTATTTGCACCGCCCTCTGCAATGGCCTCCTACATCATGGTGCTGTGGTCAGCTGGCTCATCCTCCACGCAGCCCTTTTCCTCATCCACACACAGAGCAAGTACCTCATACCTGTTGGAAAAGGTCAAGAGAAGAGGCTCCTCCGTTTCTAAACTCAGGATCTCCCTACCTACCTCATTTACAGTGATACCCTGCTGTTGAAATACTTAATCTACCAGGTGTGACCATCTCCTGAAACAAAGCATCCAGGTGACTCTCCCCCTCCCGGATGTGCCGCAGTGTTTGAAGCTCAGATTCCAGATCATCAACTTTGAGCCGGAGTTCCTCCAGCAACCAACACTTGCTGTGGATGTGGCCGCTGCAGTTCACAATGAGGTTAGCAGCTCCCACATCATACAGCTACAGCACACCACCTGCCCAGCCATCTCTACTTAGTTACTTTATTAATTTATATAAAAACTTATGAGTTAATTAATTTCTTAATACTTTGCTGCTACGTTCTTCAAACTTAGTGCAGATTTCTTACCAGCCAATCATTCACAGCTTCCCTGTGACATCATCACAATGTTTTGTAGCTACAACGTGCCCGAGTTTTATACTGTACTGTACACAGTACTCCAAAGCTAGCTTCACCAACATCCTGTACAATCACAATATCACATCCCAAATCCTATACTCAATGGTCTGAGCAATGAAGGCAAGTATGCCAAACGCCTTCTTAATGACCCTGTATACATGTGCCACAGCTTTCATGGAACTTTTTTAAATTATTAATCACTAAATCAGTCTGTCTTTGTGTGACTATGGCTGAAAGCAAATGTTATGAAGTTTAAACATCAACACCAATTAGATTAATTTGTTGTATAATTTTTCTCTGCTAAAGTTCCTGTATTGTCAGTAAATCTTTTGTTGAAATCGATTATTCACAGAATCTGGGATTGATTATTCAAAAAAGTCAGGGTTCGTTTTGATGGCCTTTGAAGGTTTCATTTTTACTGTGTTACAGAGGTGGAAAGGCTCTTTTGGTTTGGCTGTCTATGTCCCTGTTGTAACACTTGAGTAAAGGACTCCAGCCATATTACCTTCAGTCAGGCCTCATTGACATTGGAATTCATCATCGCTGAACATGATTAGTGACTCTGATCCTCGAGTGTCAAGACCTGGACTGCTATGAACTTATCACCAATTGCACATACAACTCCCAAATCTTGAGGAATTAAAGTTTAACCTGCAAGAAATGCAAGAAAAAAATTGTAAGGAGTTAAAAGCCAGTCTTGCACAATTACTTTAATATATTTGCCCTGTGGGAAAATGTGCTTTTTGACTGATTATCAGGAATTATCCAATCAGGAGTGTTTTGTTTTTAAATTAATTCATGGGATATGGATATTGAAGTGATGATAACAAGGTCAGCCAGGTGGACCTCAAAGAATATGAGTTCGCTGATTGGGGCTCTTAATCTGGTCCAGTCAGGGAGCCCAGGCTGACAGACATAAACAGGAGTGCAAAGAGAAAAAAAATAAACAGGAGTGTGAGAGGTTCTGTTCCCTCTAAGAAAATAAAGAAACAGTAAAGGAGATCTGGAGGGCAGCTTTTTCACGCAGAGGGTGGTGTGTGTATGGAATGAGCTGCAAGAGGAGGTGGTGGAGGCTGGTACAATTGCAACATTTAAGAGGCATTTGGATGGATATATGAATAGGAAGGGTTTGGAGGGATATGGGCCAGGTGCTGGCAGGTGGGACTAGATTGGGTTAGGATATCTGGTCGGCATGGATGGGTTGAACCGAAGCTGTACATCTCTATGACTCAAAAATAATAAAATAAACAGGATGACCCCCCTCAATACTGTCTTGATTTAATCCTTACTCTCCCCTTCACCTTTTCTTTCACATATGCATTGCCCCGGCTTGTCACTGGTTCCTTGGCCACTGGGGTGTTTTTCCTGGTGGTGGAATAGCAATAGAGTTATTTGTACAAATCGTGTTTTCACTGTGTCCTGCATCGACACATACGCAACACAGGTACTGGGGAAAAATAAGCACAACAGCTGTAAAAAAACACCAAAAAACCAGGAGTGTCAGACATTCTGTTCACTCTGAGAGCTGGCTCTGAGGGAGCTGGATCAGTGTCAAGGACTCTCCACTTGTCTATAAAGACTGACTTCGTGATGCGATACTGGCCTCGGTGGAGTTATTTCAGGTGTCACTGAAGCATTCATGGCCTGTCCATAATTGCCCTTGAGAAGGTGGTGGTGAGCTGCCTTCTTGACCTGCTGCAGTCCATGTGTTGTAAGTTGACCCGCAATGCCCTTAGGAAGGGAATTCTCGGATTTTGACTCAGCAACAGTGAAGGAATGGCGATATATTTCCAAGTCGGGGTGGTATGTGGCTTCAGGGGAACTTGCAGGTGGTGGTGTTCCCATATATCTGCTGCCCCTGTTCTTCCAGATGGAAGTGGTTGTAGATTTAGAAGGCGCTGTCTAAGGATCATTGGTGAATTTCTGCAATGCATCTAATAAATAGTGCAGATTGCTGCTACTGAGCGTCACTGGTGGAGGGAATGAATGTAGTGTCAATCAAGTGTGCTGGTTTGTCCTGGATGATGTCAAGGTCTTGAGTATTTATGGAGCTGCAGCCATCTAAACAAGTGGGGAATATTCTATCGTACTCCTGACTTGTGCCTTATTAGGTGATGGACAGGCTTTGGGGAGTTAGGAGGTGAGTGAGTTAATCGCTGCAGTATTCCTAGCCTCTAACTTGCTCTTGGAGTCAACATAATTTATTTGGCTCTTTCAATTTCTGGTTAATGGTAACTCCCCAGGATGTTGATAGTAGTAGATTAAGTAATAAGATTAATTCTTGTTGAAGACAGTCATTGCCTGGCATTTGTTGAGGTACAAGTGTTACTTGCCATTTGTCAGCCCAAGTCTGGATATTTCCAGATCTTGCTGCATTTGGAAATGGACTGCTTCGATATTGCAAAAGGTGCTGATCATTGTGCAATCATGGACGAACATCCCCATTTCTGACCTTTTGATGAAGGGAAGGTCATTCATGAAACAATTGAAGATGGTTGGGCCTAGGACACCAACCTAAGGAACTCCTGCAGAGATGTCTTGGAGCTGAGATGACTGACCTCCAACAACCATGACCATCTTTCTTGTGCCAGGAATGACTCCAACCAGCAGAGAGATCTCTCCCTCTCAATCCCGCTGACTCCAGTTTTGCCAGAGCCCCTTGATGCCACGCCCAGTCAAATGCAGCCTTGATATCAAGGATAGTCACTCTCACCTCACCTCTGGAATTCAGCTCTTTTATCCATGTTTGAACCAAAACCGTAATGAGGTCAGGAGCTGAGTGGCCCTGGGGGAACCCAAACTGGGTGCCACTGAGCAGGTGCTGCTCGATAGCGCTGTTGGTGACACCTTCCATCACTTTACTGATGGTCGAGAGGAGACTGATGGGGCAATAATTAGCTGGGCTGGATTTGTCCTGCTTTATGTAGACAGGAAATATCTGGGCAATTTTCCACATTGTTGGGTAAATGTGGATGTTAAAACTTTACTGGAACAGTGGTGCGAATTCTGGAGTACAAGTGAGCAGTACTAGTGCTGTAATGTTGTCAGGATCCACAGCTTTTGCAATATCCAGTGCCTCCAAACATTTCTTGATGTCATGTGGAGTGAATCGAATTTGGCTAAAGACTGGTATCTGTGATACTGGGAACCACTTAAGGATACCGAGATGTATCATCCATTCAGCACTTTTGGTTAAAGATTATTGTGAATGCTTCAGCCTTTGTTTTTGGCACGGATATACTGGGCTCTTGCATCGTTGAGGATGGGAATATTTGTGGAGCCTCCACCGTCGGTGAGTTGCTTAATGATTCACCAGCATTCACAACTAGATTAGGCAGGACTGCAGAACCTAGATCTGATCCATTGGCTGTAAGATCGCTTAGCTCCGTCTATCGCTTGCCACTTATGCTGTTTGGTGGCTTCACCAGGTTGACATCTCATTCCTGGGTCTGCCTGGTGCCGCTCCTGGCCTCCTCATCTGCATATTCCATTGAACCAGAGTTGATCCACTGGCTTGATGGTAATGATTGAGTGGGGATAATGCCAGGTCATGAGGTTTCAGATTATGTGGAGTACAACTTTGCTGTTGATGGCCCACAAAGCCACATGGATGCCCAGTCTTGATTTGCTAGATCTTTCTGAAGTAGTGCTGCTGCTGAACATCTCTTTATGGTGGACATTGAAATCCACTACCCAGAGTACGTCCTGGCCCCTTGACATACACAATGATTCCTTCACATGTTGTTTAACACAGAGTAGTACATGTCAACCAGATGGAGGTTTCCTTGCCAATGTATAACCTGATTGCATCAGAATTCATGGTTGAGAATGCCCCAGGCAACTCCCTCCTTACTGTTTATCACAGTGCTGCTGTGTCCTGCCAGTAGGACAGGACATATCCATTGGTGGTGGTGTCAGGGACGTGGTGACAAATGATTCTGAGTATGACCATATCAGGCTGTTTCCTGCCTAGTCTGGGAAACAGCTCTCCCAATTTTGTCACAATCCCAAAATGTTAGCAAGGAGGACTTTGCAGGGTTGACAGAGCTGTTTTTGCCACCATCACTTCTGTTCCTTAGTCCACTTTCATTCATTTTTCAATATTTTCTAGCTGTTGGTACAACTGAGTGGCTTGCCAGGCTGTTTCAGAGGGCAGTTAAAAGGCAGCCATACTGCAGTGGATCTGAAGTCACATGCAGGCCTGACCAAGTAAGGATGATAGATTTCCTTCCCTGAAGGACATTAGTGAGGATGGGTCTTTAAATCAATTGACAGCATTAGATTTTTGATTCCAGATTTTAATTGAATTCAAATTCAATGTCTCTGTATAGGATATCAATTCACTGGATAAATAGCACATCAAAGGCTTAACAGGTCACAGTAGGGTTATGCCACCCTTGAGATCCTCCATCTTTCCTCATCGAAACCTAGAAGTATAATCCTCTATTCAGTCTCCATCACGCGTTTTTCTAGCCTTCTTTCAAGTACAGCTTTACGATTTACTTTAATCATCCCATGCTAACAAGTGGGGCAGCTCAGTGGCTAGCACGCTGCCTCACAACACCAGGGACCCAGGTTCATTGCCAGCCTCAGGTAACTATATGGAGTTAGCACATTCTCCATGTTAGTGTGAGTTTCCTCCCTCAGCCCAAAAGATTGTCTATGCTAAATTGTCTGCATTGGCCAAGGATGTGTAGGGATAGGGCAGGGAAGAGGCTGGGTGGAATGCTATCTGGAGAGCTGGTGTAGATTTGGTGGGCCGAATGGCTTGTTTCCACACTATAGAGATTCGACAATTCTTACCGATCTTTGGATAAAGAAGTTTCTTTATCTTCTGAATATCTGATTTGAATATTTTGTTACACGCATGGTCTCTGATATTCTCTTCCCACCTACCCATCAAAACTTTTCAGAATTTTAAAGACCTCACTTAGGTCAACCCTCAGCTTTTCCCTTCTTCCAAAAGCAACTCAGCCTGTCAAAACGTCCCTTATGTCTACACCCACACATTCTTGGTATTTTTCAGAACAAACCTACTCATACCAGAATGAAGGTGGAAGAGGCTGAAGTTAAAAGAAATGTAATTGGGATTTGAATGGCTCAGATATTAGAAGGGGACAAGGCTTTGAATAAGTTATTAGTGTGGTTTAATAAAGACTGGACACAGCTTTGATGGGGATGAAATACAGGCAGCAGAGTTTTGGCTGATGTGAAGTAAATGTGCCATGGAGATAGACTAGTCAAGAGATTCACAGAGTAAATCACGTCTAAAGAAACCCAAACCATGGATCGGGCTCAAGGGAGGGACGAAGCATCAGAATTCAATTCAACTTTGCACATTAACACCCCCCATAAATCAGTCAATTTAATTTGCATTATTCAAGTACTCGGCTTTGGTGCAGTAGCTTATCAGACTTTTCAGTGTCAGCACATATATCTGACAACCTGCTGCACGCAGTGTCTCTGGGACAGATACAACAGCCCAATATGCAGTTATGAAAAGCAATAATAACTGTGGCTGCTCATTCGCAATTACTATAATGACTTCAAACAACCATTGCTAGAGTTGACAGCATTGAGTTGGCAGCACAGTTTTGGACAATATTACCAGGAAGCATTGCTTTAGCTAATTCTTGAACCTAAAAGCGGTTGCTTGCTGCTAATGACCAGGATCTCAAAACAAAAAATAAAGACTTTAGAAATAGAAGGAGCATACAAAAAGACATCTAGCAATTCTAACATTCTCTGAGGCATTACGACAGGACATATAGCATAGAAGACAATATTTTTGCAGGAAGGAAATAAACTAGTGCAATGGTACAGGTCCGAGGTCTGATATGAAGTAGAACATTTTTTGAAGGAGTAACTATTATAACAAGGAACCATTTAAGAAATACATCTGGATTTTCAGAAGGGTTTCAGGTTCCTAAATTAGGACTGTAAGAATTGAAGGCAATCTGTGATAGCCATAGGCAAAAATAAGTCCAGAATAAATGAATGATTTTAGGATGGCACACTGTAACTAAGTTACAGTCCAAGTACAGAACTCAAGACTAAGCTACTTAAAAATCTATACTAGTGAATTAAATGAGGGAACCAACTATAATAAAGTTGGGTAACCATACAAAGCTAGGTGAGAAAATGGACTGATGACAAAGAGGCTGCAAAATGTGGATTGGTAATGTCACTGGGTGCAGCACTGGCAAAGAGTATACTGGGCAAGTGTTGCATTATTCACTTTAGCGGAAAGAATGTAAAAACAATGGTTTCGAAAACAGAAGCTCAGTAAATGTTCATATGCAAGGTGAATCATGGAAGTGGCAATTATGCAGATGCAACAAGAAATTAGGAAGGCAAATGGTATTTACCCCAACTCTCTTACAGTAACAGTTAACAGTAAAGAAGTATTTGATTACACAGCACTTTAAAGAGATCACACCTGGAATGCTGAACACTGTTTTGGTGACCATACCCAAGGAAGGGTATTGGTCTTAAAAGGGGGTACAAATGTTTCACTAAATTAACTCCTGTGATAAGGAAAAAATAGTAGTATCAATCCATATTCTCTAGAATTTAGAATCTGAAATATGAAATTCTTAGAGGGTTTGACAAGATAGATGATTTTTCCTCTGGCTGGAGGGCCACACTCTCACGATAAGGGACCAACCGTTCGGAACTGAGTTGAAGAGAAATTTACTCACTTGGGATTGTGAATCTTTGGAATTCTCAGCTGCAGAGAGTTGCAGGTGCCCAGGTGGCGTACATTCAAAACTGAAATCAGTCAACCTTCAGGCATCAACAAATCTCAGGTCTGTGGATCAGGCAGGAATGTGGAGTTAAAGGAGCAGTTGTGTTATGTAGATTGAACGGCAGAGCCACATTGTCTTGCCCTGCAGCTTTTTCTTTTAAAAAGAGGGGTGTAAGACAAAGTGGAGAACTGATAGCGACATGGCTTTTGATATCATGTACTAATATTGTGTCACGACCAGATCAAAGGCAGCCTTATTCCTACAGCACATGGATACTGCTCTAACTAAGACAATTACTTGTAGCACAGGAAGATTTTCTATTCTTTTGCAGTTGTACTTCAAGCAGCCTAGGTAAGGGTAAATCAGAAGTGGAAATTTGCAAAGTATTCCCACCACCGTACACACTTCTCCTCACTAGCGAATTGGGTGACAGTCGAATGCATATTGGATTCAGATAGCGAGACGTTAGCCACTGCTTTGATCAAATGCTGGAGCTTGTGGAGTGTTCGAAAGTCAAAGGGGGCTGTGCTATCATGCTAAGTATAATCAGCACCCCGCTCCCTTGGCAACATTGAGAATTTCACCCCCTCACTAAGCCTCCCAACAGACTAGCGGTGTCTCCTTTCTCTCTGTGACAAATTACCATCCTCACACTTGCTAAATTTGGTGGCTGCAAGAAGTTTCCAGCTTCAGTCTTACGTCTTACATGCAGTATCCCTGAGGGATGGAAATATCATTGGGGTTAGGGGTCATCTCCCAGTAAGGCAAAAATCTCAAAGTACTGACAATGTAGCCCACTGGGAAAAATGAAGTCAAATTGTAAAAGTAGCACTGAAAGAGACAAAATACACCCTTTAGGAGCTGAAGTGATACAAAAGGAAATAAATATTTAAACTGTGAAGTTCAAAGTCATAGCTTTGACCTTTATTACTATAAAGTAAAAATGATATTAAAAATACACCTCGAAGGAGAGAGAGAGAGAGATATTGGAAAAGATACAACACTTGCTGTTGAGGAGTGTGTTTGGGATGGAAAAAGTGTTAATTGGAAAAAAATTGCAAGGGAACAGTAATGAAACTGGACATCAAGGAAATTATTGGTTTTTTTGAAATATAGTTAGTCAGCTCTAACAGTACTCAACCCAAAGACACTCCGTGTGCATAGGCAATTATGTCTCAGAGACCTGCCTCACTACAGTACAATTAACCACATTTTCAGGGAGCAAGCCAAGTGCAGTGTTGTATCTTGAGCACTGATCACAGCTCCAAGAATATAAATGCAAACCTTGGGAAAACTGCACGGATTGCAGGCAAAGAATTGAGGAACTGGCTGACACTGATCATCTCACAAAATCATTAGCAACAAAATGGTCATGGGCCTCAGACAAAGAAAAACTGACTTTAGCCCAAACTTACTTTTCAGTTAGTTACCAGGCCAAATACCTTCCCCAAATTCAATAACTGTGACCAAATCAGTAAGCTAGGGAGATTCAAAAACCAGCAAACAAGACAGGTAACATGGCCGCTATTCTGACATGGTACGAGCTTTGGAAAATACAAACAGACAGATACACACTGAAAAACTATACAATTCACAGAGCATCAGATTTTTCAGAGAGATTTGCATTATTGGTATAAAAGCTTGTACTGTTTATTAATGATCTCCAAGTGTATATGTACAAGAAACTGCAACACAAACTACAAACATTTCACACAAACTCACTTCACAATAGCAGTAGTCCAGGCTTTACCTACTGAACCTTCTGAGTACAAACACTACTGGTCAAACACCAAACACATCGAGTCTGCGCTAAGAGGCAAGCGGTGTGTGGGGAAGGAAGAAATGCTGCCAAGTCTAACGAGAAATGTGCGAGCTTTCATTTTTGTTTTAAAAAATCTCAGTTATTCCACTTTTTTTTAAAAAGTTCTGTTAGAAAGACCATCACATGGTAAGACTCTGTACTTCACCAGCATAGGAATCTGGTGTGGGGAGAAACTGAGAACTCAGCTGAAACAATGCAGCACTCAGTTCCAATCAGCCTGGTGAGATAGCAAGAGATGCGGAGAACTGACTTCCTCTGCAGACCAAAAGTGTAAAGCTATTCTTTGTAACAGATTTACAATTCTGTTGTACATCCTGTCAAGAGTCACACCAAACTCTCAATACAGTGAGGGCCCACCAGCAGATGAGTTTGATTCGCAAACACCTTTTTCTCCCCTAAATTAAAGCAATGGAAATTATAGGGATTTTCTTTTTCTCATTGAGAAAACAGTAGCTTGAGTCACTCCCAGTCATCACAGAAGACCACTGAACTTTCAGGACTGAGAGTCCCATTCAACAAGCACAAAGGACAGCCATAAAAGCAACCCTAAGATACAAACCTCTTCTACCTGTAGAAGAGGAACACAAACTCTGACTGGGGGACTTCTTCCTCTGTCACCTACATTGCACTTGCATGCTCACTAACAGTAGGTGTTGGAACGAATCATTCTTCACATCTGCTCCACAGCCAGCCCTCTTAACTCCAGCAACTGACCAAGGTCACCAATCGAGATGAGTGAATTAGCATCCTCTCTTGCTCTGTAAACCAACAGAAGTAATGAACTGTCGCTAATTCAGAGGAATGGATAATCCATTAGTACAAAATTCACACCCCAGAGATACAAAGTTAACAGGAAAAAACTGTAGGTTAGTGTGAATTTATTGTTTCGAAGTAGTTAACAAAGGCTAAAAAAAAGCACGGGAGGAAGAAGCCCTGGTCTTTTAGCTCAGAGGATATTTCCTTGGTATCAAAGGTTTCAAATTGGGTCAAAATCAAAACCTTTTTGTAGGTACTCATGATTTTCAAAGGGGAATGGGGGCTTACAAATCAATCTATCACTGTCTGACCAACAATGGAAGCGCTTTTGGGAAGGTGAGTGCTTCTTCTGCTGTGACCCCTGGACACACTGCAGCATTGTTCATGTTCTGTAGAACCTATGCATCACCTGCAAATCTCGGCTTTATTTAGATACCAAACTAAACATCTATACAGTGGCTTTAAAACAGATACTATCCAACATGATGTTTTAGGACTTTTCTTTCCTCTTCAATTTAGACACTTTTTTGACTGTGCCATTTTTGTTGAGGAGCTTCAGAACTCTATCCTTATGATCCAGAACCTTCATCATGGTATCTTTGGCCTCGGTGATCTGGTCAATAACCAGTTTGCAGCGTTGCATGTTTCCCTGTGAATACAATAGTACAAAAGTAGTTTGATAGATGTTAAGAAATAAATACCCACATCAAGAACAGCAGAGTAACATCATAAATAAAACCCATTACGTACAAAATTTAACAGCACAACTAAATATCAGATGCAACACTGGTGAAAATTATCGAATACTTTGTGCTAAGGGTGTGTGTTAGGAAAGAAGGGTGAAAACAGATAAATACATTCCATTGACCTTTGTTTAAGAAAGAGATTAAGATCTGCTATATTTCATGTTGTCCAGTTTGAGGCCTCTCAGTTTATTCAGTCCGGATGCAAGGCCACGACATTTATCATTTACCTTGAACCCATCGGAAATAATACATACTTTCTCCATCAACCAAGCTAATTTCTTACCCTGGGCAATTCTATACAGCCAGCTACATGGCACAGCCGATTCATTTCATTCTTCATTCAGAGGACTTATTGATTTAGCTACCCAACATTTATTTCCCATTCTGAACAACCCCTTTAAAGGTGCTGACTCAAGTGGTGGCTTAATTCATTCAAGTGGTTCACTAGGTCATAGAGTCATACAGCACGGAAACAGACCCTTCGGTCCAACTGGTCCACAGTGACCATATTCCCAAACTAAACTAGTCCCACCTGTCTACGCTTGGCCCTTAACCCTCCAAACCTTTCCTATTCATGTACTTATCCAAATGTCTTTTAAACATTGTGACTGTACCTGCATCCACTACTTTCTCTGGCAGTTCATTCCACACACAAATGACTGTACTAAAAAAAAATTGGCCCCTCATGTCCTTTTTTAAAACTTTTTCCTCACATTAAAAAATATGCCCCCTAATTTTGAACTTGCCCATCCTTGGGAAAAGACCCTTTGCCATTCACTTTTCTGTGACCCTCATGATTTTATAAACCTCAATAGCATCAGCCCTTAACCTCCAACACTCCAGTGAAAACAAAAATCCCTCAACCCTTCATTCCAAACAATATCCTGGTAATTGTTTCTGACCTCTCTCCAGTTTAATGATAACCTTCCTATAACAAGGCGACCAGAACATCAGATAGCCTCACCAACCTCCACCTGACATTCCCAGAGATCAGGCAAGAATCACCCAGAATGTGCAAAACAACAGGCTTCCTTTCCTAAGGGACATTAGTGAATCTGTTGGGGTCATTTTCAGCTTCCATAGCAGTCCAGCAGCTTCCCGACTACCTTTATTGACATCAACTATTTATTGCCAGTTTTATTGTAAAACTGAACTGACACCCCTTACAGCATTCCTCAGTTACTTACAATATTCCATGTATTCTGAAGTTCATAAATAATGCTGGAACACAGATATAGATAGTTCTGGCGTTAAAAGATCCCATCCAGATACTTGTATATCCTATTCATGCCTGGACAGCAAGCTACCATTGCAGAATCTTATTCCAACTCATTTCCAACAAGCTCCAAAACTTATGGACTTTCTGATTTCCTTGCTTCATCTCATTCGGCACTGCTGTGTAATGTATTTATTAACACCACACACGGACTGATGAGGATCAATCATTTGTACCTCCTCCATTCCATACTTGTTTTAATTCATTTGTGTAATGTGGGTGTCGCTGCCTGGGACAGCATTTGTTCCCCAACCCTAACTGCCTGGAAGTGGTGACAGTAAGCTGCCGTTTTGAACCACTGCAATCCATGCGGTTTGGGTACAGCCACAATGCTGCTAGGGAAGGGAGTTCCTTTTGTTTGTCATTTATATAGGAGCATATAGGAGGCATAGTTAGTAAGTTTGCAGATGACACCAAAATTGGTGGTTTTGTGCACAGTGAAGAAGTACCTAAGATTACGAAGAGATCTTGATCAATTGGGACAATGGGCTGAGGAGTGGCAGATGAAGTTTACTTTGGATAAATGAGAGGTATTGCATTTTGATAATACAAACAAGGTCTGGACTTATACAATTAATGCAAGGGTCCTGGGGTAGTCTTGTAGAACAGAGAGACTTAGGGGTTCAGGAAGGTAATTCTTTGAAATTTGCATCACATGTAGACAGGGTGGTTAAAGCGGCATTTAGCACACTTTCCCTCATTGCTCAGACCTTTGGGGTATAGCAGTTGGGACGGTGTGTTGAAGTTGTACAGAATGTTGTTGAGGCCTCTCCTGGAGTATTGAGTGCAGTTCTGGTCTCCTGTTATAGGAAGGATATTGTTAAATTGGAGAGGGCTCAGAACAAAATTACCAGCATGTTGCTGAGAATGGAGGACTTGAGATATGAAAATAGACTAGAAAGACTGGGACCTTTTTCACTGGAGCATAGGAGGTTGAAGGGAAGCCTTATTAAGATTTATAAAATCATGAGGGGCATGGATAAGGTGAATGACTAGGGCCTTTTCCCTCAGGTAGGGAAGTTCAAAACTAGGAGGAATATTTTTAAGAAGATAGGAGAAAGATTTAAAAAGAACATGAAGAGCAACTCTTTTCACACAGTGTTTTGAGAGTGGAATAAACTGCCAGAGAAAGTGGTAGATGCAGGTATGATTACAATTTTTAAAAGACATTTGGATAAGTACATGAACAGGAAAGGTTTGGAGGGATGTGGGCCAAGTGCAGGCAGGTGGGACTAATTCAGTTTATGAACATTGTCTGTTTGGTCTGGTTGGACCAAAGGGTCTGTTTCCATGCTGTATGACTATGTCTTTCACCCAGCGACAGTGAAAGGTTGGTGATACATTTCCATGTCAGGATGGTGAGCGGCTTAGAGAGGACCATGCAGCTGGTGCCCCTTTCCTCTGAAATGGAAATTGATATGGGTTTTGACGCACTCCCAGAACAGCTTTCTGAAAAGAAACCAGACTTTCTTAAAGAAGTCTAACGTAGGTCTGTATTTAGCCTGATGTTAACAATCCAGAGGTGGTGCCTTTGTGGAGTTTCCAGGCTACTGAACAAGCAGCTCATATGAAACATCCACATACCTGGATCAGCTCATTGATTCGATGCATGTCATCATCTGCAGCCGCCTTCTTCTTTGGAATCAGTCCTTCTTGTAATGAAGCCAAGCGGCTGTACACATCATGTTCCAAACTTGTCTGTGCCAGTCAGTATTTAAGGAAACAAATAAAAAAAGAGACATAAGGAGAAGTCCAAAATTGAACATTTTTCCAATTAATTACAGAGTAAATCCTTGGATAACATGATATTCAGCTAATAAACATTAAGAGTTGGTTTTCCTCTTCAATCTTTTCCCCACAAAACATTGTTAACTTGAAGCTACTTTGAGTATCTTAACCTAAGAGTCCATTCTTCAAATATGCACCTTGACAGTTATATACCACTCTCAAAGGAACCCTAAGATGTAGGAGCAGAGGCAGGCTGTATGGCCCATTGAGATCATGGCTGATCTGATAATCCTCAACTCCACGTTTCGGCCAAAGAGTGAGAGTCATACAGCATAGCCCTTATTTCCATAACCCCAACCAGGAAGATTCCCTTACTGATCAAAAATCTGTCCATCTCAGCACTTAACGGCCCAGCCTCAACAGCCCTCTGCATTAAAGAATTCCACATTTACTACTGTTAAAAAAAAAAAATTCTTCATTCCCCCTAAATGGGTGACTCCTTCTCTGAGTTTATGCCCTCTGGTCCTAGACTCTTCCACAAAGGGAATCAACCCTGTCAAGGACCACAGAAATCTTGCATGTTTCAAAAAAGTCACCTCTCGTACATCTGAACTCTAATATGTACAGGGTCAGTCTACTCAACCTCACCTCTTAAGAAAATCCTCCCATGCCTGGCATCAACCTCGTGAACCTTCTCTGGACTGCCTCTAATGCAAGAATATCTATCCTTAGGTAAGAGGGCCAAAACTGTTCAATTTTCCAGCTGTGATCTGGTACCTTGTCTAATTTTAGTAAGATTCCCATTATCTTTGAAATAAGGGGCAACATTCAATTTGCCCTCACTATTACTCACCGAACATGGATACTTGCATTTTGTTTCCTACATGTGGGCCCTAATATCCTGCAGTGCTACAGCATTTGGTAATCTTCGGCCACCCCCTCCCTATTTAAATAATAATCAGCTCCTCTAATCTTCATGAAAAGCATAACCTCATATTTTCCTTTCTTACATTTACTGTGTTTTTGCCGACTCATTTAGCCTGTCTATAACCATCTACAGCCTGCGTCATCCTCACCTTTAGCCTTCCTACCCATTTGTGTGTTATCTACATACTTGCTGATACCACATTCATTTCCTCATCCAAGTTATTAACATATATTGTAAGTAATTGGGACTCTGCCACTGCACTAAATACAGCTATCAAGTGAGGCCTAACCAGGGTTTTATAGAGGGAGTGAGGGAGGCCATATTGGATTCGGTGCTAGGCAACGAACCAGGCCAGAGGTCAGACCCCTCAGTGACAGTGCCACAACTGCCTCACCTTTACCAAAGCCATGGAGAGGGATAGAAACAGACACTATGGGAAGATGTTTAATTGGGGGAGGTGAAATTATATTGCTGGTTGACAGAAGCTGAGGAGTATAGATTGGGAACAATTTTTCTGTGGGAAATGCACAAGAGAAACATGGAGTCTATTCAAGGAGCACTTATTGCGAGTGTTGAATAACTTTGTCCCACTGAGACAGGCAAGGAATGATAAGGTGAAGGAGACTTGGATAACAAGAGAAGAGGAGCTTCTTGTCAAGAGGAAGAAGGAAGATTACTTAAGGTTGAGGAAGCAAGGATCTGGCACAGCTTTCGAGGATTACAGGGTAGCTAGGAAAGAACTGAAAAATGAAGAGAGCTAGGAGGGGGCACGAGAAAGCCTTGGTGGGATGGATTAGGGAAAACCCAAAAGGTGTTCTACACTTACATGAGGAATAAGAGAATGATCAGAGAGAAGGTAGGGTCGATCAGGGTTATAGGGAGGGAACGTGTGCCTGGAGTCTGAGGAGGTATGGAAGGCCCTAAATGAGTTTTTTGTTTCAGGATTCACTGGAGAGTGTGACCTTGTTGATAGTAAGTACACTGTGGACCAGGTTAATAGGCTTGAACAGATTGATATTAACAAAGTGGATGTGCTGGAAATTCCAGGAAGCATCAAGATTGATAAATCCCCAGGGCCAGACCAGATATATCCAAGGTTACTAGGGGAAGCGAGGGATGAGATTGCTGCATCTCTGCGATGATCTTTGCATCCTCATTTTCCATAGGAGTAGGACCGGATAATTGGAAGGAGGTGAATGTCGTTCCTCTGTTCAAGAAAGGGAACAGGGAAATCCCTGGGAACTACAGACCAGTCTTACAGCAAGCAAGGTACTGGAAAGGATTCTGAGAGATAAGATTTATGACTATTTGGAAAAAAATAGTTTGATTAAAGATAGTCTGCCTGGCTTTGAGAGGGGCAGGTCATGCCTCACAAGGCTTATTATGTTCTTTGAGGATGTAATGAGACAAGTTGACAAAGGTCGAGCAGTGAATGTGGTGTATATGGATTTCAGTAAGGCAGTTGATAAGGTTCCCCATGGTGGGCTCATTCAGAAGGTTAGGAGGTAAGGGATACAGGGACATTTGGCTGGCCGGATATAGAATTGGCTGGCCAAAAGACGACAGTGAGTGCTAGTGGATGGAAAGTATTCATCTGGAGGTCGGTGACCAGTGGTGTCCTGCAGGGATCTGTCCTTGGGCCTCTGCTCTTTGTAGTTTTTATAAATGACTTAATAAATGAAGAAGTGGAAGGGTGGGTTAGTGAGTTTGCCAATGACTCAAAGGTCGGTGGTGTTGTAGATAGTGTCTAGGACTACTGCAGGCTACAATAAGACATTGACAGGATGCAGAGCTGGGCTGAGAAGTGGCAGATGGAGGCCAACCTGGAAAAGTGTGAAGTGATTCATTTTCAAAGGTCTAGTTTGAATGCTGAATATAGGGTTAAAGACAAGATTCGTGGCAGTGGGGAGGAACAGCAAGATCTTGGGGTCCACGGACATAGATCCCACAAAGTTGCCAGGGTTGTTAAGGCGGCATATGGTGTTTTGGCTTTCATTAATAGGGGGACTGGGTTTAAGACCCACGAGGTTTTGCTGCAACTCTATAAAGCCCTGGTTTGCCCACACTTGGAATATTGTGTCCAGTTCTGGTCGCCTCATTATAGGAAGGATGTAGATGCTTTAGAGATTGTGCAGAGATTTACCAGGATGCTGCCTGGATCAGAGAGCTTGTCTTATGAAGCAAAGTTGAGTGAGCTTGGGCTTTTCACACTGAAGAGGAGGAGGAAGAAGAAGAAAGGTGACTTGATAGAAGTGTACAAGGTAAGGAGAGGTGTAGATAGAGTAGATAGCCAGAGACTTTTCCCCAGGGCAGAAATAGCAGTCATGGGGGGGTCATAATTTTAAGGTGGAGGAAGGTATAGGGGAGATGTCAGAGGTAGGTTCTTTACACAGGAAGTCGTGGGTGTATGGAATGCACTGCCAGCGGTGGTAGTAGAGTCAGATACATTAGGGACATTTAAGTGACTGCTGGACAAACATATAAACAGTAATAAATTGAGAGGTGTGTAGGTTAGGTTGATCTTAGATTAGGATAAATGCTCGGCTGAAGGACCTGTACAGTTCTATGTTCTAGCATCCTAAAATATGCTCCCCAATCCCACCCATCTTCTAATAGTTAGCCAATCCTCTGTCCATGCTCATATACGTCCCCCAAAATCATGGGTTCTTATTAAGCATCCTGTCCAGCCCTTTCAGAAATCTAGGAAAACATCCCATAGGACATTAAAGAGTACAATTAGACAAAATACCTTCCTTTGCCTTGACTGTTCAAAAGATCAGCTTGCACAATCAATTTGAAAGGAGAGGGAGACAGATGTTCAAAGGGATTCAGAGAGGAATTCTGGAGTGTGGAGACTAGACAGCTGGAAGTAAGAGGCCATAAAAACTCTTACAATTTTTTATAAATGCACCACAGAATCTGGATGCATCACAGAGGGGTGTAGCAACTGCTCTGCCCAAGGATTGAAAGACACTACAAAGAGTAGTGAACACAGCCCAGACCATCAAGGAAACCAGCCTCCCATGCACTGACTCCACCTATACATCCTGCTACCTCGGGAAAGCAACCAACATAATCAAGACCTCTCCCACACCAGTTATAAGCTCTTCCACCTTCTTTTGTCAGGCAAAAGATACAAATGTTTGTATAGATGTCCAAACAGACTCAAGAACAGTTTCTTCCCCGCTGTTACCAGATTTTTGAATGGACCTCTAACCGTTAATGCTGTTCTCACTCTGCATCTTATTGGCAGGTGTAACATTGCATCCTGCACAGTTACTCTGATACACTTGTACTATACAATCTGCCTGTAAAGCACGTAAGACAACCCTTTTCACTATACCTCAACACATGTGATAGCAATAAATCAAATCAATGGTGGCCCAAAGGAAGGATGGATTCAGACGAGGGAAGACTTAGAGGAATGGAGAATTGATGGGAGCACAGTCAAGTGCTGTCAGACTGGACAAGATAAACTGAAGATTTATGGGCATGGACGTGAGGGGGACTAGAGTCTGGAGGTGACAAAGACAAGGACATGGGTTTCAGGGACAGACTGAAATGTGGATGAACAATATTACATTGTGGATGTAGGCAGACATTAAAGGTGTGAAAATGGAATTGGAAGCTCAACTTGAGATTTGATAGTTTGGAGAGGTTACAAAAAGGTTACACCGACAGTGGCTATGAAGGGGGCTAGATATGTTTATTGCAATGGGCTGTAACCGATGACTTGAGTCTTCCCGATTTAAGTGAGAGGCAATGCATTTTGGGAGGTCTAATAAGGGAAGGATTTACATAGGAGTTGTAGGTTGCTCGGGATGTACAAGTCCATAGATCTCTGAAGGTGTCAGCACAAGCAGATAGGGTAGTGAAGAATGTATATGAATACTTGCCTTCATTAGACAGGATGTACAATACAGGAGCAAGAAGCCTTGTTACAACTTTATAAAACATTGGTAAGGCCACAGATGGAATACTGTGCATAATTCTGATTGCCACACTAACAGAAGGACATGACTGCACTGGAGAGGGTGCAGAAGAGATTCATCAAGATGAACCTGGATGGAAAGTCTTAGTCATAAGGAGAGATTGGATAGGCAGAGTTAGTTTACTTTAGAACTAACAAGGCTGAAGAGGGGTCGGTGTGGATCTCATTAGATTGGATTAGATTAGATTAGATTCTCTATCGTGTGGATACAGGCCCTTCGGCCCAACCGCCCCTCTGAAGAGAAACCCACCCAAACCCTTTCCCCTACCCTATATTTACCCTTGACTAACACACCTAATACTATGGGACAATTTAGCATGGCCAAATCACCTGACCTACACATCTTTGGATTGTGGGAGGATAAAATTATTAAACATAGATACGGTAGATCATGAGAACCTCTTTCCCATTGCAGATGTTCTTATCACTAGAAGGCAAAAGATTAAGGTGAGAAGTAGGTGGTTTAGAGGGAATCAGAGGAAAGATAGTTACACCCAGAGAATGGTGGAAATATGGAACGTACTGCCTGAGATACTCTTGCAACATTTACGAATCATCTGGACAAATACTTAAAATGCCAGGATACAATAGGCTGTGGACCAAGTGGAGTTAAATGGGATAAAGTAGTTTGTTCTTGTTGGTCAACATAGACACGGTGGGCCAAAGGGCCTGCTTCTATGCTGTTGACCTTATGACCCTATAATGAAAGAAAACCAAGACTCGTGTTAGACTGCAATACACTGAAGAGCTGGTGAATAGGTAAAATTGGCTGTTAAAAGCATACAAGTAGAATCTAACTCCAACAGGAATAGGATGTAGATGGCAAAGAGGAAGTTGATAATATAAAAAATGAAAAATACCAGTGTGGGAAGAGATGATGCTGCTGAAAATGCCTTGACCATGACATGAATACATGATAATGCAACTGAACCGATGACAATTTTGGAGGACAATGGCGTGGTCAACCAGGTCAAAGATTGCAGAGAGATTGAGGAAATTATGTATCACAGTTGCAGTCACAGAGGACGCTATTTGAGCCTAATTAGCATCTTCAACTTGCAGCAGGCAAGTGGGCCTGTGGTGGCTTTTCAAAAGTGCAGTCGTCATTAGGCGCACATCATTTTTCTTTCTTCCATAAGCCTTCAATTTTAAAAAGTTATTTGCAATCAGAGCTCATCATCTTTCTAAGTACAATCTTTCAAATTTTGACAAGTCATTTTAAAAAGAATTCTCTCGTCCCTTCTGGATCTTTCACCAAAGCTCTGACCCCTGCCTAGTATTTAGTGCTCACTTGGCACTTTCTTAGATGTGTACAGGATCTCAGCCTTGTCTTGCCTTTTTCACATTTCTGTTGGCACAATGCTTGTCATGTGTTGCCACACTGAACAGCCAAGTGGATGAATGTGTTACTGTATGGCACTGTGATACATCAATATCACACCTGGAGCATGTGCCTGAAGCTCACCAGGTAAACACAGTGCAATTTTTTCAACTATGCTAAATTGGTGCCACAATTTAAGAAATATGGTAAGGACAAGCCGGGGAACTATAGACTGGTGAGCCTGACGTCGATGGGGTGGGCAAGTTGTTGGAGGGAATCCTGAGGGACAGGATGTACATGTATTTGGAAAGGCAAGGACTGATTAGGGATCGTCAACATGGCTTGGTGCATGGGAAATCATGTCTCACAAACTTGATTGAGTTTTTTGAAGAAGTAACAAAGAGGATTGATGAGGGCAGATCAGTAGATGCGATCTATATGGACTTCAATAAAGCATTTGACAAGGTTCCCCATGGGAGACTGGTTAGCAAGGTTAGATCTCATGGAATACAGGGAGAACTAGCCATTTGGATACAGAACTGGCTCAAAGGTAGAAGACGGAGGGTAGTGGTGGAGGGTTGTTTTTCAGACTGGAGGTCTGTGACCAGTGGAGTGCCACAAGGATCGGTGCTGGGTTCACTACTTTTTGTCATTTATATAAATGATTTGGATGACAGGTTAAGAGGTACAGTTAGTAAGTGTGCAGATGACACCAAAATTGGAGGTGTAGTGGTGAGCGAAGAAGGTTACCTCAGATTACAACGGGATCTTGATCACATGGGCCAAAGGGCTGAGGTGTGGCAGATGGAGTTTAATTCAGATAAATGTGAGGTGCTGCATTTTGGGAAAACAAATCTTAGCAGGACTTGTACACTTAATGGCGAGGTCCTGAGGAGTGTTGCTGAATAAAGAGACCTTGGAGTGCAGGTTCATAGTTCCTTGAAAGTAGAGTCGCAGGTCGATAGGATAGTGAAGGCGACATTTGGTATGCTTTCCTTTATTGGTCAGAGTATTGAGTACAGGAGTTGGGAGGTCATGTTGTGGCTGTACAGGACATCGGTTAGGCCATTGTTGGAATATTGCGTGCAATTCTGGTCTCCTTCCTATTGAAAAGATGTTGTGGAACTTGAAAGGGTTCAGAAAAGATTTACAAGGATGTTAGATTAGATTAGATTACATTTCAGTATGGAAACAGTCCCTTCGGCCCAACAAGTCCACACCGACCCGCCGAAGCGCAACCCACCCATTCCCCTACATTTACCCCTTTTACCTAACACTACAGGCAATTTAGCATGGCCAATTCACCTGACCTGCACATCTTTGGATTGTGGGAGGAAACCGGAGCACCCGGAGGAAACCCACGCAGACATGGGGAGAATGTGCAAACTCCACACAGTCAGTCGCCTGAGGCGGGAATTGAACCCGGGTCTCCAGCGCTGTGAGGCAGCAGTGCTAACCACTGTGCCACCGTGCCGCCCACATGTTGCCAGGGTTGGAAGATTTGAGCTGTAGGGAGAGGTTGAACAGGCTGGGGCTGTTTTCCCTGGAGCATCAGATGCTGAGAGGTGACCTTATAGAGGTTTATAAAATCATGAGGAGAATGGATAAGGTAAATAGACAAGGTCTTTTCCCTGGATCCAGAACTAGAGGGCATAGGTTTAGGGTGAAAGATATAAAAGAGATGTAAGGGGCAACATTTTCACACAGACAGTGGTGCGTGTATGGAATGAACTGCCAGAGGAAGTGGTGGAGGCTGGTACAATTGCAACATTAAAAAGGCATTTGGATGTGTATATGAATAGGAAGGGTTTGGAGAGATATGGGCAAGGTACTGTCAGGTGGGGCCAGATTGGGTTGGGATATCTGGTCGGCATGGACAAGTGGGACCGAAAGGTCTGTTTCCATGCTGTACATCTCTATGACACTAGTGAATGTTTTTGGGAGAGGACAGCAAGAACTAACTAGCATTGGATGTGTACAGGGCACATTTCAAAATCAGGAACATGGAGGCATTATAAATAGTACAATTCTAAAGGAGATACAGAACCCAAAGGATTGAGTATGTACATGTGCATAAATCAAACAAGGCAAGTCAAATTGAGGAGGAAATTAATGCATACAGTATCTTAGACTTTATTAATAGGGGTACAGAGTACAAGAGAAAAGTAGCTACATTCAACTGTGTAAGATAGTAATTTAGCTGAGGTCAGTGTGTGTTCAGTTCGAGAGGCAATAGAATTGGAAGAGAAATCATTGTTGGAAATACCCTGATCATAACATGGTTGTACGCCCAAGGCAGCCGAATGGAAACCAGAGTAATTCCAAGTTTCAACAGTCAAAAAGAGTCATTCAAAGCTGTGACTAGGCAACACTAGCCCTGGGAAAGGGAGTGAGAGCTTGTTTCCAACTCTGTAGCATTTATGGGAGAGTACTGACAGCACAAGTGCAAGGTCATAGAAGATTAGAGGATGGCATAGCCTGACTTCTGAAGTTTTTATCACGTGACTATCACACAGGTTTGATGAATTAATAGCTGTTTTTGGACACGAGGAATTTCACTGTTACCAATATACATATAAGATACTGGAGCAAAACAACCAAAAATGCTTTAAGTAGAGTATGTGCTGACTATTTATACAGATGAATGCTGCCTACATAAGATAACAGCTTTCATGGCAATGTTATATATTTGGCAGTGGCACCACTTTGGAACTACTTAAATACTAATAGCAGCTTCACATCAGTAGCAGTAACTGAGGAAGCCACATTCATACAACTGACAGAATTTGAAATCAAAGAAGGTGCCTGTTATTCTGAATTGCAAATACCCATATATAAAGGCTGAAACTGTCAATCAAAAATACCAATGGCCTTTTGAGAGTTACAATAGAGTTTTGGAAAGAAAACATCTATCAAACATATCCAAAAGTTGGTTTGTGGTCAAACTTGCAACTATCAGTCACTAGCTTTTATGGTTACTGATTACTTGCAGGATCAGCCTGAACAAAGCATCACAAGAGCTGCACAAAAATAATGGTGCACAATGTATCTTGCAGCATTACAGCTGGTGATCGGTAACAAAAGATCACTGTTGACAATTAATTAAATGTAAAAAAAATTCTGTAAAGCATCAGTGGAAAGTTTAGATTTAGCTAAGGCACAACACAATGGATCCTTTGTTATAACATCGTGATGCAAGAGGCTGATATACTGCAAATGAGAGAGTATCTGGTAACCACATAACCCAAATCCATCTCCTTAAACACCTCAATTGCTAGGTGACCAATCAACACCAGAAGGACCATTATAAAATGCAACTCTCCCCTTGGAACTGATACACAACAAGTACTGCAAGCTAGATTTCCAACTTGAAATGAAAGACCCAGAAATACCATCCCTTCTAGTCACAGTGATTTCAGGCTGCTCCAATGCACAAGCCAACCCAAACAAAAAATCCTGAACTGAATAAATACCAAGTTAATTAAACCATAAGTGGTAAAGCTAGCACAAATTACTTTCAAGTTGGACAGTTATCTATAAACTGCCCAAAGACTCCCATCAAGTTCCAGAACACTTCATTTATTTTTGTTTTGAAAGGACCTAGTTGAAACAGGACATTTTCATTGCTCACCTGGAAATAAACAATTTCCTGCAAACCTGAGGCAGTTTTGAAAATATCCATTTTGGCATTTTCTGGTAGGCAAGGGTGACCTGCAGGACATGTTCACAATTTCTGCTTCATAGGTCAGTGGGTGAACACCACTGCTGGTATTTCTGTGACAAAATGCTGCCAAGGCTTTTGAAGAAAAGAGCTGATATTGCTGATTGTATGTGACTGTCTCACAAAAGACATCATATTGACTACCCACTACCGTGATTTCCACCGCCCTCTCGCAAACTACACCTCCCCTCCCTGGCTTCACTTACCAGCTGCATGAGTTGTGCAGCGCAGAGATGCACTTTCCAACCCTGGGCCTTGCAGACAATTCCTTTCTGATTGGCTATCTCCTGCAATGTGGGCTTCTTCTCCTCTGCCATTAAACAGAGAGGACAGGTGAGAAAAGGCACCAGTCAAGATTATTAGACAGCAAGGTCAAACTGGAAGGAAAGGCAGATTTCCTGAACTTATTTTGGTTTTCGCTATTGGAAGTGAAATCTTCCAGATTATTTAAGGCTAGATTCAAAGCCAAACTCTGCCACAGTGATATGTCTAACAGTCTCCACCCCTCAATCCTGTAAAATCTAAAACGGAAGCAGACTTCTGACCTGGTCTTTTCTCCCCCCCAATTTAGCTGATCTAAACAAAGTAAACTTGAAAGAAAGTGGGTCATTTCAGCATTATTTTACTTTGCCTGAAAGGATACACACATTACTTGAAAGTAATAGCCAGTCATGCTCCTTGGGTTTAGCTCATTTAGCTCACAAGCAGAAGGCTGAGTGTTTAAATAAGGATTGCTTATCCAAGCTGACAGACCAGTGAAATCCTGAGGGTGCTGCATCACTGCAAGTGTATCATGTGTTATGAAATATTAAGCCAAGTTGGTTTATTTTAGTGGTTCTGACGTATTTTCAAGATACCTTGATAATACTTATTCTGGCAGACAGCTCTCCTACAGCTATCAGCATCACTAAAACCCTGAATAACTGGATATTTACCCAAGATTTATGGCTCTTGCCATGTGCAGAATACATAGATTTGTGGAACGGTTACTGTATGACAGATCACATGATGTTTCATAACCTGTCAACTAGACATTAAAATTTTGCTACTACCATTCAATGTCAAATGTCAACTGATAAGTATCCTATAAAAATAAAATCATCAAAACCAATTAATAACAATTATGGGATGTGGGCTTTGCTGGCTAGACCAGCATTTAGTGCCCAGCCCTTTTTACACTGAAACAACTGTGGAGTCAAGTAATAAGTACTAAGTGCAGTGGAAGGTCATTGCAATACAATAATGAAGTTCTAACTGGCATTTAGTAGGGCCCAATAGTTGGAGGAGGCAGTGATATAATGGTAATGACATTCACAACACCCGGGCTAATGCTTTTGGGATATGGGTCCGAATGCTGGCATGGCAGATGACGGATATGAACGTAATAAAAATCTGGAAATAAACGGCCTAATGATCATGTAGCTACTGTTAATAGCCATAAAAATCCATTTAATTCACTAATGTCCGTCAAGGAAGGAAATCTGCTATTCTTACTTGATTTGCCCTATATGTAACTCCAGACCTACAACAATGTGCCGGACTCTTAACTGCCCTCTGGGCAATTCATGACAACTAATAAATGCTGGTTTAGACAGCAATGCTAACGTCCAATAATTCTTTATTAAAAGAAAGTTTCGATTGCAAACAGTTTTATTTAACAGGTATATTATCTGATAAATACAGACTAAACATACAGCTGTGTACATGTACATTGAGGAAATGACCTTTTTTAAGATAAGTTACTGGAACACAACGATGTTAAACAGCTTGATGAACTCTGTTCCAAACAGAATGCCTTTCCTTTTGGAAACATTCACTATTCGTACGGGTTCCTTCAGTCAGACACAACAGAAATGCAAAATAAAACTGACCTTTGACTTTCACATCACTGTATCTCTGGAAATGATGGTATGCTGCCTTCCAAGGGTTCCTGTAATGACGAAGCAATGTAACTGGAGGTCGAGGGCGAACAGGAACGTACCTCACACCCTCTTCATCTGCAACATAATATCAAGTTGGAGTGAGGGGGTTACAAAAGGGTGGATAACAATACTGCAACCCGATACCTGGAAAACCTTCATCACCAACTTCCCAAAGCAGGTGGGTCACAGACTCCACACCTGATATGACAATACAGTGGACACAAAGGTGAAATTAGACACACAGTGGTGTACAGAGAAATATTAAGCTGCAGTAGAACTGAAGGCACCACCAAAGAATCATAAGGTGTCAAATCACCTTGATTGACTGAACTTTCACACTGCTGATAACCAGGCCCTGATATTTACTACCCTAAGTACTGAACTGTCCTCAAACACATAGGAGTGGAAAACCACCAAGGAGATTTTATAGTTTAGCTGTGAATGGGATCACACGCTATGACCAAAAAAAGCTTTTGACGGCTCTGTGTAACTTTAATAAGTGACTTGAATAACCCTTCAAGTAAACCATTTGCCTGTTTATTTTTATGGATGTGAAAACAAACCAAATTAACAAGGACGAACTTCATCGTCAGGAATGCAGACACGAGGGCAGGGCAAAGAGACCAGACCCACTAACACCACCCCCCAACTCCAGGTCACAAAGACCAGCCCCAATCTACACCTCCCCCATTTCCCTATGGCTACAGACACCAGCCCTTTCCCATTCCTCTTTCAGGTATAGAACTGTTTTACCTATATATTCTTTGGGAGGTGATTTCCTTTTCTCTGCTTTGAGGAGAACCGGCTTGCTACTGCTGTTCTTTTCTTCATCTGTGCTGTTTGTTTCCATCATTTCACTCTCTTCTGTGGAGATGACGTGCTGCTGTTTGCGGGGTTTCTTCCGAGGGGATGCACCAGGCAGCAGCTCATTACCAGGAAGACCAAGGTTGTTTACCATTGGAGTCAGAGCAGCTGAGCTCACTGACATGGGCTGTGATGACGAGACTGTAACTGGGATTAGAGATAGAGGAGGAAGAGTGGTGAAACAGTGAGGGACAGAGAGGGAAACAAAGGAAAGATGAACAGACATCTTCAAAAAAAAAGACAACAATATGATCATTTACCACACGCCAAATAAAAGCAAACAAAATACAGAATCCAAGCAGTCTTTCCAAGGGTCCTGGCTACCCCATTCTAAAATGTCAAAAAATTCACTAGTGTGAAACCTTTCGCTTGAATGGGGGGAGCTGGCTGCTCACTCCCATGGGAATACACCGGTCCATTATCCAACAGTTTCACACAATGGCAAGGCCAGCAGAAATGGACTATTGGAATTCAACTGCACCACAATACACTCTTCTCCTCTACCACTTCCTTTCTCAAGGTCTAATAATTCACTAATTCTTCCTCTATAGATGCAGAGTATTGCATCTGTGTGTTCAAGAGTCCTTCTGCAAGTCTGAAAAGACAAATCAGTGGCAAGCGTGAACAACTCAAGACTTTCACAAGGAGCATAGTCTTTCTTGACACTTTCCTGACCCTTGATGCTTCCTGGCAGGCCACAGAATACTGACCTTTCAGCTACTTTAAGGTATCTCACCCCACCCACCTATATTCCAGATAAAAAGCATTAATGCATGAAATAGTCAGGCAGAAAGAGAATTCAGCGCACTCGTCAACTGTTCAAATGCCTTTTCTAGCAAGTATTTGACTGAATGTGAACCATTATCCACGAGGAGGAGAACTCCTTCCACCAATTTACTTACCAGACACTGGCTGCAGCGAGTCCACAAGCTCGCTCTCTTGTTTGATTTTAGAATCTGGTAATGCTGAGCTCATGGAGACAGGAACAGAAATGGCGACCGGCTGTGACGGAGGAGCTACCACTGTGGCCATGGAGACTGAGCTTGAAGGCGTGGCTGAGACAGCCGCTGTAACAGTTGACAACGCAGTCGGTTGAGCATGAGGGGCTGCTGCTGCAATGAGGGTTGGGATTGGTGGCTGAGGCTGCTGGGAATTTGGCTGTCCCAGCACAGACATTTGCTCCATACTCTGGCTGCTGACCGCCTCCATGGCGACAGCCACTGGCGCAGTCATGGAAACGTGGATTTCTGGTTTGGATTTGGAACTGAAAGGTGCAGAAAAAACAAGTGAATTAGATTAAAACATTGCAAAAGGAACATCAACTGCCTCTCATCCAGGAAGGATACAGTGGGTCACTAATGGCACTTACGGTCAGAGAAACATTGAGTCAGAGGAATGTGGATTTAAACCCACATTACAAAAACCTGAGCATATAAGTCTAGGCCGACACACCAGGGCAGTACTGAGTAAGTGTTTTGGAGTCATTTAGATAAACCAGGACCCCACATGCCCTTAAAGAGGGACATAAAACATCCCATAGTGTCAAAGACAACCAGAGGAGTTTTGCCCAGTGTCCTAACCAATACTTATTCCTCAATCAACATGATTGAACCAGAACATCTGGTCAAATTGCTAGTTGTGGGAGCTTGCTGTGCACAAATTGGCTGCTGTACTTCTTAGCTGAAAATGTGTTGCTGGAAAAGCGCAGGTCAGGCAGCATCCAAGGAACAGGAGAATCGACATTTCGGGCATAAGCCCTTTAGAAGAAGCTCTCTTCCAGAAGGGCTTATGCCCGAAACATCGATTCTCCTGCTCCTTGGATGCTGCCTGACCTGCTGCGCTTTTCCACCAACACATTTTCAGCTCTGATCTCCAGCATCTGCGGTCCTCACTTTCTCCTGCTGTACTTCTTACATTACCAAGGCATTCCAAGGACTTAAATTATCTGTAAAGTGCTTCAAAAGGTGCTCTGAGGTTGTAAAATTAATGCTAATTTATTTTCTATTTATCAGGAATGCTGATGATCTAGTCTTTTACTTGCGTGGCAAACATTGGTGTGCAAGATTCTGCTTGCATTCGGTCAGCACTCTATGGATTGAAATTTATACCCCACATTCATTAACCTCATTTTATGTAGTGAATCTTCTCACTAGAATATGGCAACAAATCCTATTGAAGACACACAGAAGTGGTCAAGCCTTATAACCTTACTGAATGGTGGTGCAAGCTCAAGGTGCCTGCAGCCCGTGCCAGCCCCTAATTTGCACATTTGGTAGCCTCTCAGGATCTGGTAAATGAGCAAGATAAAACCAGCTTCTTAAACAGACTGTTAAACGCATGTCTATTACTTGAGTCATTTCTCTACATTGTGCTGAAGTACTTCAATCATAGCTCCAGGTTTTACCTAAACATTGCCTCAAAGTCAAGGAGTTACCAGCAGAAAATCTATAATTAAGTATCTACTCTAATCAAAAACAGAAATTGCTGGAAAATCTCAATAGGTCTGGCAGCATCTGTGGAGAGAAATCAGAATTAACATTTCAGGTTCAGTGACCCTTTTTCAGAACAGTTCAGATTTTCAGCATCTGCAATTCTTTCATTTTTTGTTTTGTCTATTCAATCTCTCCCTTTCACCAGTTTCTAACCTGATTTTGAAAGCTTTGATCTCCTGGCTGAACTCGGGAGACATTGGTAACTGTCAAAACCGCCCAAGTCTTGACCAACTGGACAAACCTAATACGCCGACTGTTACCAGTGTAAAAACAAAATCTCTCCTCCGGGATCATCAAGAAGGTTTTGATACTTGGATTGGGTCTTTTATAAGATTTATTTTCTTTCCTGTTGCCAAGTCTTGACTAGGAATGCTAATGGACTATTCAATCATGGTTACATCACAAATCAGAAGAGCTGCATATGTACATGCCTTTCAGAAGAGCATGCTGCCTAGCAATCATAGGAACATAAGAATTAAGAGCAGTAAGCCATTCAGACTCTCGAGCCTGCTCTGCCATCTGACAATTGGAAACAATGATTGATTTTTTTCTGAATCCAGGGACTGGGACCAGCTCGGAATTATCTACTAAGAACAAACACAACACTAGCAGTAACCAAACCAGGAGATTTTCTTAGGCTAAAGGATTTTGACTATGCAGAGAATCCTCAGGGTACTTATTATGAGGTGACCTGTTATGATATAGGACTCTTCAGATACTTGTCTCTCACAAACATTGCAGCGAAGAACCATAGATTTTTAAGTTATGCTACAAATACTCAGCAGCTCTGGCAGAATCTGAGCTGTCAATGACCTAAATAAAACGATAACTGTTTCTCTCTCTCCACTGATACTGTCAGGCCTGCTGATTATTTACAACATTTTCTGTACAAGATGCAAGAGCTTGAGGAACAAAAAAAAAAATGCACACCCAAAGAGTACTTACCCAACTGGTCGTGGGGATCCCGATGCAGTTCGCATCGTGCCATCTAGTCGAGGGCTTGTAGTCTCTGTTGGCTGTGGAGGAATGAGGCTTTTCCGGACAGCCAAGCTGCAATAAAAAAAAGGAACACAAAAAAGTTTCAATATCTTGGTGAGCAAGATCACAGCTCAGTTATTTTAGGCAACATAACGTATACTAGGGGCCCTAATAATAAAGCAGTGATTAGAAATACAGTCGCAATTTAGTGGCATTTCAACTCAGGTCCAGCTGAATAAACATACCAAAGGTCAGAGGTCCTCAGTAGAACATCAGACTCCAGGCAACCAGATCAGGTGTGTAAAAACCTGAACAAAATCATTGGCTCTGACGTATCCGGATCAAGTGTGTGTGTGCACTAAGCCAAATTTCATAGGCATCACTTTCAGGTCAACTGATCTGCCTAACAAGTCAGATAAAAATCTTTTCAAAACAATTACATCAACCAACCTGCATAAAATTCTAACAATGGTACTTAGTTGAGTTTGTTTTGGCTAGAGGAAGCTTATTTATTGGTTGTGGCTCTGGAAGTCTGCTGCATGTGAACTGTTTTCAGATGTGTGAGGTATAGACAGCATATGGATGGGATTATTTGAGACTGAACAGCATTTCCAACATTGGGAATGTCAGTTCAGTTGCTGTATTGAGACCAGCAACCATAAAATCCCCACCCCCTGGATCCTCAAGGAGGTTTCTATACTTGGATTGGATGATTTATCAGATTTATTTTTTCTCTCATCTCCTAAAATGTACTGACATTACAGAAAGATGGTGTTCAATGCATAATAGTCAGAATTCACTACATGTCCCTGAGCAACTGATAGTTAGGCTGTAGAAAAACTTCAAATCACAATTCCCCTGTGATCTCTGCGCCTATCGAGCTGACAAAGTACAACCAGCATTTTAAAAACTCTTACCCATCACAGGCAGGCTTCTTGCGTAGAATGCTGGGTCGCGGAGACGATCCCTGTGCTGGTGCAGTCGTACTGCTGCTCTGAGTGTGGGTCTGGATCACTGTGGTCACAGCAGGCGTTGCACTGAAAGTGCTGATAGGATTCGCTACTATGGTGGCTCCATCTGCTAGCACCACTGCTGAGAAACAGGCACAGATAAGTAATATCAGACTTGCAAATCCTACACACGCCAAGCTCAGGGACATTTGACATTTTGGGGAAGTGCTCATCATTTGAACCCTAAAGTTTTTGTTACACCATCCATACAACAGTGATTACTGTCTAATTTTCTGACGGTGTAACAACAGCACCATTCCCTGTCTCCAGCGTGCAGTATTTTGTAAAGTGATCTGTGGCAGCAGGCCCTTGGCCATTGGTGGAAGTAGAGCACGATGTATCTGATCAATTCACAATGGAGTGTGCAAATACTCCCTCTTCAATTACCTGTGGCCCTCTCAGCATCATCATCCAAACACTTCCATTTCTATGTCTCTATCTATAATGTCCCAAAAGCAGGTACTACAAATTCTCTCTTTGCAACTGGAGTCACTGATGTAAAGTGGGAATGTGGCTGCCAATAAACACACAGCAGAGTCATAGAGATGTACAGCATGGAAACAGACCCTTTGGTCCAACCCGTCCAGATATCCCAACCCAATCTAGTCCCACCTGCCAGCACCTGGCCCATATCCCTCCAAACCCTTCCTATTCATATACCCATCCAAATGCCTCTTAAATGTTGCAATTCTACCAGCCTCCACTACTTCCTCTGGCAGCTCATTCCATACACCTACCACCCTCTGAAAAAGATGCCCCTTAGATCTCTTTTATATCTTTCCCCTCTCACCCTAAACCTATGCCCTCTAGTTCTGGACTCCCCAACCCCAGGGAAAAGACTTTGTCTATTTACCTTATCCATGCCCCTCATAATTTTATAGACCTCTAGAAGGTCACCCCACAGCCTCCGACACTCCAGGGAAAACAGCCCCAGCCTGTTCAGCCTCTCCCTATAGCTCAAATCTTCCAACCCTGGCAACATCCTTGTAAACCTTTTCTGAACCCTTTCAAGTTTCCAACAGGAAGGAGACCAGAATTGCGTGCAATATTCCAACAGTGGCCTAACCAATGTCCTGCACAGCCACAACATGACCTCCCAACTCCTGTACTCAATACTCTGACCAATAAAAGAAAGCATACCAAATGCCTTCTTCACTATCCTATCTACCTGCGATTCCACTTTGAAGGAGCTATGAACCTGCACTCCAAGGTCTCTTTGTTCAGCAACACTCCTGAGGACCTTACCATTAAGTGTACAAGTCCTGCAAAGATTATCTTTCTCAAAATGCAGCACTTCGCATTTACCTGAATTAAACTCCATCTGCCACTTCTCAGCCCATTGGCCCATCTGGTCAAGATCCTGTTGCAATCTGAGGTGACCCTCTTCGCTGTCCACTACACCTCCAATTTTGGTGTAAGTAGAATCCAAAAATGTGATAATGACAGGGTTAGCAGCTCTAGACATGTTATTGCAAGCTAAATGCTTCTTACAGGACACTGGTGCTGGAGTGAGAAAGAGAAACCACTGTCCACGGCTTTAAATTAATACAATCAGATTGTTTATGTCACACATCGCGTAGACAAGGCCTTGGTTTTGCATTTAAAAGATAGCACTTCAGATGGTCCAGCATTTTCTTATGCGTGTCCTGAGCGTTCTCTTGACTTTGCACTCCTGCTTTGAGTGGGACTTAAACTTACAACCTTCTAACATAACCACAACTGGTCAACATTAAGTCTCTGGATTAGGCAGAATTCCTTTGCTTTCTGACCCTGCCACAAACACTGTTCGCTCACTGTTGTTTCCAACCATTGTTCCAGGCCAACCCATACTGTGACAAAACCTCGGGGTTCTATTAAAGTCTGTGTTGAGCTTCTAATTCGATACTTGCCATCACCAACACTTAACTCCACCTCTGTAACATCAGGTGGCCTCAGCTCATTTGCCACTAATATCCCTCAACCAAACTTATATGTCAAATTACCTGGCACCATACCAATCAGAATGTTCCACCAACTGGATTGTCTAATCTCCCCCATTAAAAATGCAAACTTCACTCATACAGACAAGTCAGCGCATATGACTATATGTTCCAACAGCCAAGCAATGTATATAATACGCTGGTCAAGAAGCTTCTGTAGTCAAGAGGATAATGGGTCTGTTTCTGTGCCGTACGACACTATAGAGAAATAGAGGTATTGCATGCTTTTCATTTGAAAACAAATCTCTTACTAACCAACATTTTTGAGTTATCCCAAACCATTCAAGATGTAAGCTGTGTAATACAAATTCCTCTCTTTAAAATGTTCGACTGGCTGGCCTCCCATAACAGAATCCTAAAATTTGTGTTCATTCAAAACTCTACTGCCCGTCTCCCAAGTTGCACTGCGAATCATTCACAACACCCATATCCCAGGTCACAGATGGGTTTAATTTCCAAATTCTCATCCTCATTTTCTATCCATTCATGGTCTCGTATTTCCCGTTTTGTGTAACCTCTCCAGTCCAGGCTGCTTGCCCATCCAGATTATCGTGGCATCACCATTTATGTGCAGGACCTGAGCTGTATGGGTTGCAAGTTCAACAATTTCCTTCCTTAACCTTTCACCTTTGTCTCTTTTTCTCCTTCAATATCTCCTATTACTCATATCTCTGCTCAAGGAAATAGTCACCAGCCCCAATGCCTCCTTTCCACGGTCAATGTCAATTTTGTCTGACAAGTCTCTCCTGGCAAATGGGACATTTTACAACATTAAAGTCACTGTGTCAATGCAATTTTCTCCTCTGGGCTATCAGAGCAGTAACATAGGTTCTGCTAGACAACACAAAAGTTATTAATCCTTCCCTATAATTAAAAGTATTAGGAACACACAAATGAGCTACAATATGCCTCCAGACGACTAGGGCTAAGCTTAGATTCCTAGGCCAAGTAAGGTCCAGAAACTTTAGAACTCAGAACATTGCAGCGCAGCACAAGCCCTTCGGCTCTTGATGGTGCGCCGACCTGTGAAACCAATCTGAAGCCTATCTAACCTACACTATCACATTATCATCATATGCCTATCCAATGACCATTTAAATGCCCTTAAAGTTGGCGAGTCTACTGCTGTTGCAGGCAGTGTGTTCCAAGCCCCTACTACTCTCTAAGTCAAAAAACCACCTCTTGCCATCTGTTCTATATCTATCACCGCTCAATTTAAAGCTATGTCCCCTCATGCGAGCCATCGCCATCAGAGGAAAAATGCTCTCACTGTCCACCCCATCTAACCCTCTGATAGATAATTCACAGGAGTTGGAGTTGCATAGCATAGAAACACCCATTTGCAAATTATGTGTACTTCTTGAAAAAGCCAACAACTCCTATCTGTAAGGCATCTTGGAACATTAATAGATACATTTTAACACGTGAACAACAGTAGGACGGTTACCCAAACATTTGGTCAAAAAGATAGGTCTTAAGAGCAAAGTCAAAAACAGCCACACTCCTCTGCCCTTTCCCCACACCGCAACAAACTTTACTTCCATTCTCTTCTGAAAGTAACTCCAATCTCTACTTTCACTGCCCTTTCAAACAGCGAATCCTAAATATCAATTCAATAAGTTTACAAACAAAATTCAAACTATCCTACTAGTTGTCTTAGCAATTATGTTCAATCTTTCCCCTCTGGTTACTGATCTTCCCATGCTTACTTTCATCAAATCCTTGACCATTTTCAACATCTCTAGTAAATTTTCCATGCTTACTTCTCTGCTCCAATGAGAACAATCCGCTATGTAAGTGAAGTTTCTTATCCCCAGTACCATTCTAATAAATCTTCTCAGCAGCACCTTCAAGGACTTCACATTCTTCCTGAAGTGTGCTACCAAAACTGAACACAATGATCGTGCTGAGGCCGAACCAGAAACTTAAGAGTTCACCATGATTTCCTCGCTTTTATACTTTGCCTCCGTTTATAAGGCAAAGGTGCCTTATAAATCGCTTTTTCAAACAATTCAAATCATTTACTTATGTGGACATGCAAGTCTATCATGCTGCCAATTTTAAAATTATCAAGATACAGCAAAAACATCAAAAATTCGGCCACAATCGCTTCACTTATTTAAGATACATTCAGGATGTATCGCTTGCTAGCGACTGTTTCTATGCGCTGTGCAGCGATATGTTAAATCCATTAATTATTCAAAATGAAGCTTTCCCTTTACCTGGTGGTTTGTTCTCAGTGGTCTGTTGAGGGCCAAGTGGTGCAGGTTGCATAGCTTGAGTGCTGATAGATGTTGACTGAATCCCCTGTGTCCCCAGTGGAGCTGGCTGAATCCCTTGGGGACCGATTGAAGTAGGCTGAAGGCCCTGGGCACCAATTGACGCAGGCTGAAGCCCCTGAATGTGACGTGCATGGGTGGTGTCGACTGTCATCAGCTGCATGGGGTTCAGATGGACAGTGGAGGCCACACCCACACCCGCCTGAGCTGCAATGGCTGCTGCAGACACGGAACTCGGTGTTTGTGCTGAAACTGAGACAAAGATTGGAAATCATTCTTTAAAAATAGAAACTTATTCAGGAGGTTCGTGGTTTACAAAGACGTTTTAGAACCTTTCAAGACCAAAGGAGACCATTCAGCCCATGTTGCCCATTCTTGGAAACAACTTTCCAATTCAGTCACACACCAAGCCCTTTCTCCATTGCCCTGCAAATTAGTCTTTTAAAATCATATATTAAGTCATAGAGTTCTACAGCATAGAGACAGGTCCAAACTGATCCATGCCGACCAAAATGTCCATTATCGCTAACCCCATTTCCCTGCACTTAGCCCATATCCTTCTAAATCTTTCCTTTCCATGTATTTGTCCAAATGCCTTTTAAATGTTGTTAATGTATCCACCTCAACCACTTCTGCATACCACCCTCTTAAAAAAATATTGCCCCTCAGGCTCCCTTTTATTCTTTCCCCTCTAACCTGAAACTGATGTAGTTAAGTGGAAATCATAAAAACAAATAGCCCAGTCACTGGCCTTAACTAATCTCAAACTGTTCTAAAGAGGAGTCATAAGAGACTAAAAACATTAGCTATTACCCTCTAAACAGATACTGATCTGAGCTTTCCAGCAATTTTTATTTTTATTACACCTAAAATTGGGATGCCTCTGAACAACAACAATATCTAGTGTAGCACAAGTCAAAGACACAGGTAGTCTCAGTTTTAATATCACTGCATCTGGTGAAGGATTAATCACAAGAGTGAACAAATACCTTCAACTGACCTCAGAACCCAATGGAAAGAGGTCTGTAAGCTGGGTGAAAAGAGAAACAAGAAAATAACTCTCCAGATATCCAGCTGGATCAGACAAGCTTGCCCAGTCAGAGAAAATAAAACCTCGGGATAATCAGCCTGACAAGATTATCAGCCACTTGTAAAAGGTACTAGAGAGTTGTCAGTTCCCAGGATGCAGTCTGCACTTTGGAGCTTGGGTTCATTTAACAGCGGTACTTCATTTAAAAAATAATTGATGAAGTTAAAAAAAAAATATGGTTTAAAAATCAACAGAAAATTCTATTTAACATGCTATTTACATACACACACAAAATATACTTTTAGAACTGCAGAAATTAAGTTTTATGCGTTTACTGAAGATGCAAGAACATCTGTGATTATGGAGCCCAGCCTAGTCTAAAAATCTCTCTCCAGGAGATGCACTGAATTAAGTAACAGAATTTCCATTAACGATAAGGACAGCACAACTTGTCACTAAGTGTAACATCAAATGTCAAAGCAATCTTATCTAAATTTCAACTTAATATCCACACTGACTCACTGTTGGAATTTTTAACAACAGCATGAAACACATCAAGCAGCTTTCTATCATAATTAAAGAGAAAATTACAAGGTTGTTTCATGACATTTAAAATGAGACATTTTATTTCACGTCAATGGGAATAATGCAAAGATCACAGGCACATACCTTCATAACATTTGGTGTTAAATGTTCAAGCTAATTATTGTGCAATAAATAATCACATGAATACTAATTGTTGATTAGTCATTAAACCTGTGGTGAAATTTAGTGCAGGAAATTAGGTCAGCCAAAATGCATGCTTTCAATTAAGCCGGATTCTTTTTGAAAGGCATTGCAAGATTTAAAATCCAGTAAGGTGCTGTCATGTTTTTAAGTGCATATATGTATCTTTGGGAACTCAATACTGTATGGTTTCAAGCAGACTGATTTAGAAGCAGATTTCCAGGAAGCTGCTGACAAAATAGGAGTTAAAATCGAATGACAGACCCTCAGAAATTTAAGTTTATTCAGCCAAGAAACTCAACTTTAATGAATTATATAAAAAGCAGGCTAGAAGTCTGAAATGTAGACAGTTAATCCTGGCAATGTTAAGTAGATCAGGGTGTAAGGTTTCCTTCTTGAGATTCATACACGCTTGATGCTACTGCAATACACCAACGTCTGTGAACAGCCAGGATTTATTTCAGCAAGTACAAGCTTCTGGAGGATCACTTAACACTCTTCGCAATGCTTGCACAGTGTGTCAAGCAAGGCTCCCCGAACAAGAGAACCATCCTCCCTTTATACAGGGTTTTACATCACAGTCAGTCATGCATGCAAGATACAACCCGCTGACACTCCCCCATTGTCACATGCCACCCAAAATCAATGTAAAGTGATTAGATTATTTCCAGAAACAATGTGTGAATAGGTTATTCCTTAAAACAGAGTGAGATTAGGTTATTCCTTAAACTGCAGCATTTACAGAGTGTGATTAGATTGTCACAACCTGCCTGCAAGACAGAAAAAAACATCTCCTGGGACATCCAATTTCTTACATGTCAGCAGAACCAATTAAAACTAACAGATCAAGGGCACACATTTGGAAAGAGAAAGAGTTTACATTGCACAGCAAAAATATTTCAAAGCCAGTCAGCAATCTGAAACATTAACACTTTCATTCTCCCCAGTTGTCTGACCTGCTGGGTACTTCCAGCATTTATTATTTGAGCTTTCAACACTCCCTTGACTGAACACCTCTGACAGCTCATTGTTCCATATTCATTCACATCCTGGCTACTGTAAAAATACACAAATAAATTAATGCAATACATCCATACCTGGGTACTGGCGTATTGTAGACACTGTACTGCTTATTGGAAAGGTATGTGCCAGTGTTGAGTAGCCAGGAATGGCAGCCGATGGTGGGTAAGCTGGCAGATAATACTGGAACTGCATAGATACTTGTCTGGATGGCAAGGAAAACAAATTACAACACTAAGTTGATCTTAATTAGTAGCAATTACAAAAGGTTTCACAAACTGATCTGGGATTAGACCATTTAAATTTAGAACCAACCTCTACAGGTTTACTTAGATTTCAGTACGTTCAAATGCTTTAAATTGAATTGGTCACCTTGTCAAACAGGTACAATCCCCTACCTCTGGACTAAGAGACTGAGGTTCAAGTCCATCTGCTCCAGATGGATGTAATAATATCACCGAATAAATTTATTAGAAAAATAGATGTTAAAAGAAACATTCAGGGGCAGCTTATGGCACAATTGTAGTGTCCCTACCCTTGGACCCGAAAGGCCTGGGTTCAAGTCCTTCCAGGTCTGAACAGGTTGATTAGAAAATAGAGGTCAAATTGCCAATCTGTGAACACAAACAATGGATTATGTTCTTTGATCAGGTTCCTTAAATCGTGTGCAAAGCACTGGAGAGACAATCGCATCCTAATCAATCCTAAATTTGGAGCATGGAGTAGGAAAGAGGGGAGAAACAGAGGGTGCGTGGAGAGAGAGAAAAGGGAGACATCATGACAGACATTACCCCCTTCATGCTACAGTTTAGGGCCACTCAAGTATCACAAGGCATGTCTGTAGCTACCGTCAAAAATAAGTCAGCACCCTCAGAAGGATGGGAATGGCAGAGGTACAAGGGGAAAACCTTGACATAAATCAACTACATTATGTCTGGACGCCTTCAAAAATCTTCCTTTGGGCTTCTAGCCTATCGAATCAAACACTGGAGATCATAGCTCTGCCTGACAGCTTACCTGTTCTCAGTTCGTGTTTCCATGGTAACAGGGTTAGGCGAGGCCCTGTGACCAGGGATGGGGATCAGGTTTCCTCTTTCTGTTGTATAGTCAGGCTGGATCCGTGGGGACGTGTGGGTTATTGGTTGAGGAACAACTTTTGCTGCAACACAAGACAAAATAGCATATGTCAGTGGTGAAGATTGGAGTCCTTTTTGCCAATGCCAGATTTCCAGGGTTACTGTAACTTTTCCAAAGTTGTCGTGGATGAGCAGGTGAATTTACATACACCCTACCTATAAAATCAAACCCTGGTTCAAGATTAGAAAATAGCAAGATTCCATCTCTAAGCATCTCAAAAATGGATCATTTTATTTCAGTGCACTATTGCAGTATACAGTGCACAATTCAGGTCACCACATTACAATGTGATTGTACTAGAAAGGAATAAAGGAGATTTTTGTTAATTCATTAGTGGGATGTGGGCATCACTGACTGGCCAACATTTATGCCCGTTCCTAGTTGCCATTGAGGTGGTGGTAGTGAGCTGTCTTCTTGAACCACTGCAATCCACCGGCTATGGTGTGATCCACATACCCCTAGGGAAGGAATTTATAGAGTGTTGCCAGGAATGGAAAATTTCAGCCGTGAAGACAGATTGGCTAGTTTGGAATTGTCTTCCTTGGAAGAAAGGCTGACAAGAGATTTAATTGTGGTGTCTAAAATAATAATAAGCCTTGAATTTAAAAGATGTGCCACAATTTACAGAGGTACAGACCAAGAGCTGGAAGGTGGAACATATTGCATTTTTGTTTTCAGTCAGCACAGACATAGTGGCCAAATGGCATCCTTCTGCGTCATAACTTTTCTGTTTGTATACCTTGTAAACTGAGAAGTGAAGCAGTTTTTTTTCCTATCCATCTATACTTTTATCGCATTGCCGGGTCACCAGTTCACTTATATAGGAAGGGCCGTTCTAATAAAGTCCGCCAAATGCTAAGTCTGACATTGTCATTCAATACATTATTCCACCAGTCTCTGGAGGCTGCTATCAGCCAGAACAGAAACCTGAAGCTTGCATGTAAACACTTCCAATCTCCAAACACCAGCCCAGGCTTGGGTTGAATCAAATTCCTTTCAACTATGGAGTTTGGGGTTCAGTGATGTTGACTCACCGACTGGAATAGTAGAAGTGGTGACCACGGGAGCGTGTGGTGTGTGAGAGGCCATTGTCATGTTAACAATTGTACTGCTGGTCACTTGAGCATGGGAAACTGCACCTGTAAAAGTAAAAGTGGGATTGTGAACAGTGAAAATATCAGTAAAGTGGACAGACAGCCAATGATATCTCTTTCCTAAGGAAGGCAACCTCTCAGATGACAACATATAGATTAAATTAAGTTGGAGATATAGAAACACAACAAAATGAGGGAAAAAATGTTTTTTATCCAACTTCCTAGTCCTGTTGTTTAACTGGAAACAAAACACCTTTTAAAAGGCCTGTTTTTAAACATACTAATGGTTCAGGTTTTGATTTTCTTCTATTTGTTTCACGATAAATTCTCACAAATTTTGCTTTCTCTGTTACAGTGTAGGAAGCCTAAAACTTTCCACAGTGCAAAGGCAATTGAAGCAACAGATTCTGCTAAAAATCAAGCATCATTCTAGCCATTGAACTGTGTTGCACAAAAGACCAAGACCAGAAGTATGAATGTTGGCACTTCCTTTTCACAACCATGCTCAGCCTACTTTAGAAAAAGGATTAACACTAAAATATCCAGCATTGATATGCAGCAAAAATAGATTAAGTGCTGGAAACAATATCACACATCGGCCATTTTTGATACGAGTAAGTCAATTACTACGTAAATTAGTCCTTTACTGGGATTCCAGTCTTTCCCATCTACTGGTATGCTGAAGCATTATACATGTGTTGTGACTTGTGACAAGGGCAGGAAGAGCATTTTAGTGACTAGTTTAAATATAGCTTTACCATCTGAAGCTTTGAAACTGCTGCACTAAACATGGAATACAAATAAGAACCACAGCCACACAACTTGAATAACAATTTAATGTTTAGCTTCAGAATAGTAAGATTGCAACCCTAATCATTGGCGACGGACCATACTGGCCTCAATTTCCTCTTTACCAAAATGAACCAATTGAACACTCATCACTCAAAAATCTATCAAGCCTGGATTCAAATAATGACCATTACACTGGAGCTATTTTCCAAGTTGGAGTTGTTATCACATACTTCTGGAGGTGGGACTTGAACCCAAACCTCTTGGCTCAGAGGTAGGGACATTACCACTATACTGTGAGCGTTACCATTATAGTGGAAAACAACACAATCTCAAGGGCGGCACGGTGCCTCACTGGTTAGCAATGCTGCTTCACTGCACCAGGAACCCAGGTTCAATTCCACCCATAAGTGACTTCATGGAGCTTGCACATGCTGTGCCTGTGTGGGTTTCCTCTGGTCACTCCAGTTTCCACACAGTCCAAAGATGTGCAGGTTAGGTGGACTGGCTGTGCTAAGTTGCCTATAGTGCCCAAGCTAGGTGGGTTAGTCATGGAAAATGCAGGAATACAGCGGTAGGTCTGGGTGGGATGCTCTTCAAAGAAGTCGGTGTGGACTCGATGAGTCAAATGGCCTGCTTCCACACTGTCAGATTCTCTCTCAGCCAGGTCTCAAATGCCAAATCAATCTGTCCAATGATATGGCTACTTGTTTACATTCCTGAAATAAATGCATGAAGGACCAGTATCCCATCACCAAGTCACCTTTTATTTACTTGTGCACAGTACACTGGCTGTGGCCAGCCAGCTCGGAGTCAGTCCCTTGAACTGTGGAGATACCTTTCCTTCCCCAACGGTGTAACCCTTCTAAGGCATACACCCGCCTTGGCAAAACATTTAAACACTATGTCCAAATTCTCCAAGTGCTCTTTATTGGTCTTTCCCATCATTAGAACGTCATCCAGATAAATAGCAGCCTGGGGTAGCCCTTGTAAAATGTTCTCCATGGTCTTCTGGAAAAGGGTGCAGGCTGATGATACCCCAAATGGCAGTCTTGTATATTGATATAAATACCTCATGGGTATGAAGTTTGGGTACTTCTGGCACTCCGCATCCAGTCACAATTGCAGGTAGGCATGGCTCATGTCCAGCTTTGCAAAGGACAGCCTCTAGGAATTCCCATGCGTGTCTCTGTTTAGCCTGACCTGGGATGGATGTGTTGTCCCAGTTGAAATGGTGTCCTTCATCGTCTGTGTGTAAGGATACTAGTGATAGCTGGTCATGTCTTTTGTTGGCTAGTTTTCTGCCTGTTGCAACAAACACTATATTGGACAGACAGGCAGAAAACTAGCCACCAAAAGACATGACCAGCTATCACTAATATCCTTACACACAGGCGAAGGAGGACATCACTTCGACTGGGACAACACATCCATCCTAGGACTGGCTAAACAGAAATACACACAGGAATTCCTAGAGGCTGGCATTCAAACCAGAACTCCATCAATAAACACATTGATTTGGACCCCATTTACCAATCTTTGAGAAAAAGAACCGGAAAGGAGATCACCCGCCTTAACGGATAGAAAGCAGGACAGAACACCACCTCTTCACCAAAAACTCACTGATGATGTTACCTAGCGTGATGATGAAATGCCTGAGAACAAATCTACCAGTTCAGCAAGCAAACATACTATTCAAAATTGCTTATCTCAGGGTTGAGAAGGTGGAGACAGATGCCAGGAAGAACAGAATTGGTGGCAAATGGAAGAGAGTTTGGACTGGGTCTGAAAACAATGAACGTATTCTTTCCAATATTTTACTGGAAGAAATTCTATTCATCCAGTAATGAATGCATGACCAGCAAACTGATAATTATGGTAGAGTGGTAGTGCAATAGAATACGAAAACAGTCTTTAAGATTCAAATGATGCCACTTAGAGAACATAGCTGGTAAACAGAAGGGAGCTAAAGACAGACCTTGAGATGACAACAGAGGTTAATTGTGCAGAACCAGGAAGGGACACCACAGCAAGGATTTTTGGTCAACAATTAGCTGAATGGAGACAGAGCCAAGGGAGTACAGTCTCACACAGGTGGATGGCAGTGGAAAGGCACTGGAAGAGGATAATGCATCAAAGGCTGACACGTCGAGGATGAGAAGGATAGTTTATCTTTATCGCAGTCACATAAGATGTCATTTGTGACTTTGATAGCATGGATTCAATACTGTGATAAGGAGGAAACCTTATTGAGGGTTACTGTACAATTGAGAAAAGGAATTCTATCTCCAGAAAATTTCTATATTGAAAGTATCAGCACGTGCCGTACTTTTATTGTTTACTTAACTCACCCGAGGAGGCTATGTTTTAAAATGTGCCTAGAGATGCTTTGCTTTTAGGCTGGTGATGACTAAACAATGTGAACCCAAATTTGAATTGAAATGCAGCAACTGTACCCAGAAGTCTCAGTACATGATTTTATTTTTAAACAGACCTATACCGTGACTCTCGTTGAGGTCAAGTATGTTTCTCTCTCTCTCTGTTCTTATCAGAGTAATCTTAATTTAAAGAGCAGTCAACAGTCAGTCAGTCTAAGATGAAATCTCTAGAGCAAATGTACAATAGCATTGTTTTTCAGAAACCAGGTACTCACCCTGACTTGTAGTAGAGGGGATTGAATTTGTGGAGAGTATGGGTGCCACAGTGGCAGCAGCAACTGGCGTCCCGGTACTGAACATTGTTTTCTGTTGAAAGAGAACTGGTTTGTTGGTCTTGAGGCTGACAACATTACAAGCTCTGGTTTCAACTCTATTTCCAATAGCTGACGAACAACAGGAACAAAGCCATTTTGATATAAGCACAAAATATAACACGCTACGAAACAAAAATGTCAAGCCAGCTCAACTAGACCTTGCATTATGAATAGTTGACAGTGGTCAGCTTGAGAACACAAGTAGCTCTGCCATGATGGCAAAATAGTATGCTGTTGTTGGCATTATTCACTGGCTACAACCAGTGCTGCTGAAGCACATCAGTTCTGAACACACTCAATGCTTTCCAGTGTTGCTAATCTGTTTAAAAAAACCTTTATTCCATTGAAAAAGCAATGATAGCTTAAGAACCATCAATGGCTATGTTGCTGCAGAAACTATCCTGCTAATAAACACATACAAGAGTTTCCTGTGTAAGAATGTGTCAAAAATCACATTCACAGAAGGTGGCTGATTTGTCCATCAATCCCAATGATCCTACTTGTTTGTTCATCACAGCCTGACAAATGCCCCCAATTACAAAGACATTGGAGATTTGCTTCAGCAAAGCAGCCAGTACTTTGTGCAGACATTACTAGATGCACAAGGGTCTCAAAAGATTTGTCTCAAATGCATAACATCTTCCACTTCTGAACCAACTTGAAGATACTTAATTTACAATCACCTGACTTGAAAACAAGAACATGGTGCAAAGTTAGTGACCTAATGGGGCAAGAACAAGAAAGTCAACTGACCCTTACACTCCAGTTAAATTATACATGAGTTTGATTCTAAAGCAATAATTGACCATGCTACAGAAACATGCCATTTCTGAAATAATACTTAAAACTTGGATCAAAGTGGAAGAGTCTCAAGGGGTATTGGATGGGTGTTGGGATTGTCCCTGGTAACTCTTAGTGCAGCAAACCCAAATGGGAGGGAAGGGGAGGAGTGCTGGATCCTTTACCTGTGTAATGTGGAGCTGTGGTTTCTGGGCAGCCACTGCAGGGTGGGAAGGTAATGTAATTCGAGCTGTTGTATCCCTGGACTGCTGTGTGCGCTGGATGCTAATTGTAGCAGCAGATGGGTGAGGTTGGATGGTCAGCGCTGGTCGACTGCAGAGGATAGAGGGAGGAAAGTAACAAAATCAGACAAGAGATCGCAATTTGAATATCTAGTGACAGATAATCATGTTTGGAGCATAATCATAGGAGCAGGAGATAGTGGCTCAGCATTTCAAGGCTGGTCCACCATTCAATTCGCTTGCAATCGATCTGTATCTCAACTTCACTTACAACGTCTTAATTATGTGACTCTTAAGGAAGGAAAATTCAGTTTGTTTTGACATCGTCAACTGACTCCCAACTCCAACCGAAGATTATGTTTCTGCATTTTGTGAAGGTGTGCTTCTTGACAACATCCCTGACCAACCTTGCTCTAATTTTAAGGTTATGCCCCCTTGCTCAAGATTTGCCCTGCAGAGGGAACATTTTATTTTGTGATGATGCTATCACTGTTACTTTGTCCTGGTTTTGTTTTTGAAGAGGGATTGTAAAGCAGAGTTATCAAACTGACTACTAAAGACTTCTTGAGTAAATAGCTTGGGAGGCCTAGAGTTTGTTTTAAAAAAAAGAAACAGCCTGATTGGATGTGGCCAGCTCTCTCAGATCCAGATTCCTGGATTTTGTTTATTTAAGTAGTAGAAGCAGCATTTGGGATCTCAAAAGGGTTGGAAGCTTCAGTGACTGTCTCGTGGCTGCTACTTTCTCTGAGCTTTCTCTTGATTTTTTTTCCTCCTGGACGGGAGAAGTGCATGTGAGAATCTGCATCTGATTTTTCCTTTTTACCAAGGGGTGTATTTATGGGATGTTACTATATTAGTTTATAGTTGCTATATCTACAAAGCAGTTAAGTTTTCCAATACTTGTTGCTCTAAATTCCTCATTCTTTTCCTAAGTATTTTAACTATAGCGTTTAAATAAATTGTGTTTTGCTTAACGTCGAGTAGTTTGACCGATTGTATTGCAGCTGGAACATGGCACTTCATGCCTATCTTGCAAATAAGAAAATGTTAGGGTCTAGGCTACCTTCTTAAAATGTTTTGAGGGGGTCTGGTCAAATGCATAACACTATCTACCCGAACAACTCCTTAATTTAATCAAGCACCTCAATTAGGTCATCGTTCCATCTCTTATTTTCAAGGGTATGCAGGGCAGTCCATGTTACAGAAACCTAAAATTAACCTTTTCAGCCTCAGTATCATTGTGGTCAATGTATTGCAATCCCACCAAAGCCAAACATCCTTCCTGAAGTTCAACAGCCAGAATGGAGCGCATTCGTTAAATATGGTCTTCCCAGAGACTTATTAGACTGCAATTCTGGTCTAACAGTAACTGTGTATTAAAAGTTACCCAACGTATTATAATAATGTCCAGTGATAATCGTTGGTTATAGGTATGACAGTTAATTCCTCAGATATAGACAATTATCTATATCTCCAAATCTCCCTCATTCAGAATCAGCTGAGAATAGCATTTTTCAGAATGGCATTACAAGATGCAATTCTTGTGGGACAATTAGTGTCCCTACTCCTGGAGGCCCAGGTTCACGTCTCACCTGCTAGAGGTGTGAAGTAACATCTGAACAGGTTGATTGGAAATATAAGTACAATACTCAGCATTATAAATAGACAGAGCAAATGGCCAATTTTTAAAACCACGACCACTAAGGGAGCGATGCTATTCATCACAACTCTAAACAATTGACAAAAGCCTGAGAGATGGACCAAGTCTCAGGCAGTGTTCCCTGATTCATTTCTCTTGTGGGACTCAAAATTTTGGACAGACTCCAACATCAACAGCTGTCACCTTCTGATAGCATCTCAAACAGCTGAATTCCAGTTTCTTTAAAAAAAAGCACTAAAACATTAATTGCTACATATTACATGGGCAATACATTGACTGCAAAGAACAGGCACCTTAAAAGATAAGCAGAGCATTAGACAAGCCCAACTTCAGTCATGCAGGGCTGTTACATAAGAAACTTTTCCTTGGCTCTCTAATTTCCTGAAATTACCTGTGTGCCACATCTGTCCCATGAGCTGCTGCTGTTGTAATGACCGGAGACTGGGCTCGTGTTGCAGATACCGTTGCTACCACTGCTGGAGGAATTGCTGTAGAGGTGGTTGAAGGAGGACGAGACTGCAAAACAAAACTCAAAATTAACACACTTAAAACAGTGAGGCAATGCCACTGCATATCAAACAGCACAAGCTGACACACTGGATGTTAATTCATCAGAGAATCATACAGCAGAGGTCAGTTAGACCCATCACATCCACGCTAGAATTTGAAAGACTGATTCATTTAGTGCCACTTTCCAGCTCTCCCCACACAGCCCTGAAAGTTTTTCCATTGCAAATATACAAACAGCTCTCTTTTGAGAGAGACTGTTGAATCTGCTCCACCACCCTTTTAGACATTGCTTTCCAGATCATAACATCTATTGAAGACAAGTATTCTTTCAGTTTGATAGAACAGGAGCTGCTCAGGTGATAGATTCCTCAACAGCTGCTGTCCAATCTACACAATGTGACATGGCCTTAGACGCATTCAATGCTCATCACCCTCTAAAAAGAGTTAGAGCAATGCAGGATGAAGATCATCTTATCTCAGGTTGCACTAGAAAAGATAGAAAAGGAGGAGTGGTGAGATGCTGCAACACCATGAATAAATAAATCAAGGTAAACACATTTTACTTGGGAGTAGTCTAGTGAATTTCAAGGGCTTGCCAACTCCAACAACTGAATCACAGGATACCAGTCAAATTCAGAACGGACAATGCAAGGAATCATGTGGAACTTGATGCTGGAGGATATAGGTGAGGATGGGTTGAAGGCTATGCAGAACACAGTTGGGAACCCAAAGAATGAGAACACTACATGAATCTGCCTCGCCTCTGATGAAGGTGTAAGATGTAGAGAACGGTTCACAGCAGTGGACATGATGAGGTGGACCTAAACAGGAGGTGAAAAAACATTCTTGACGATCAGCCTCCCACAGGGCAGAAAACCCAAGCTCAGGAATGGTCAACCAGGGAGGTTAAGAGAGTTCAGCATGCTAACAGCCTATGGAGGTGTATTTCAGTCTTGCTTAGAGTTGAGAATTATATCTCATCCAGATCCTTCTTTTGGAAAGTCTGCTGAATGTAAAGCCTTTTATCTTTAACAACACGACACTCACCCTACCAGATCTCAAGAGCTCTGCAACTCCATCACAATAAAAGGCTTTAGTTTAGAAAGGGCTCAATATTTAAAAGTACTTACCTGTATAGGTAGGTGCAGAGAATGCTGCACAGCGGTCTGAGGATTTCCAGCTGTTGGTAATGGTGCTGGAGCAGGACGCAAAACTGTAGTTACTTTGGAACTCGATATTGCTGCTGCTACTGCTGCACCTATGTATGAAAACACTTAATTTAAATATCTGCAAGAAGCATCTGAACAGGGCTCACCAGGAGGGAATTCCTGTACTGACCAGAGTTACTCTAGTGCAGAAAAGTCATGGAAACATGTGAAATAACTGATCAGCTGGAGGGTTATCAGTGTATCAAGGCACCAGGAATGCAAAGTGACCATTTACAATTGTTTTTCCAAGTTACCAAAGTGTAGGCAGATGGATTTCAGTTTAAACTCATTCAAGGTGGACTCATCTAGTATGCGGTAGTCAACACTTCACTGAAGTGTCAATATAGTTTATGGACCCATGTGTGAAGCAGGGCTTGCATTCACAGACCCCAGATCCTAGGGACAATGTCACCAAGACAGACAAACTGACACACGTGATTAGCCTTTAAACTGCATTATAAAATGGAAAGATTGCTTAACAGGCTGTATCGAGGACAGTTTCAGCTTGTGGGCCTAAAAACAGGAGAAAGTGAATATGTCTGCAATTTTATTGGAACAATATGATGGGTGTTACCTCATCTGCACAATTTATAAAGTATCCTGAGCCCAAATATGAGAAACACAAAGAAAGGTGTGTACATTAATCAATGTCATACACCCAGTTGACCACTGGGCAATGCAACCTTTCACAATTTTAACCTAATTAAAAACCATAAAATTAATCCATGAAGTTAAATGCAACAATCCATTACTTTTACTTTATTTCCACTCTCAAATCTCTACAGAAAAACGTACAAAGACTGACTAGACCTAATGCACTACCTCTTGGCACATGCGATGAGAACATCTGTGGCTGTGCTGTGGAAGGTCCAATATGGAGCGAAGCTGGAACAGAGTTTCGGATGATTGACATTTGCACGTTGGTACCCATCAGATGAGGGATGTTAGGATGCCCCTAGTAATGAAATGATCCAGTGTCAAGTCAACAATGGAAATGACAACTGCAGAATAGAACAGATTGCCCTTGTTTAAAGTGCTTGAGGGCGCATTTGTGAATTGCCATGTTAGGAGATTGGTGCTCTTACCTGCTGCCCACTAATCGTTGCCACAGGGATTGCAGAGGCCTGCGCTACACTCGCGTCCATGCTAACAGGCACATGTCCTGAAACCTTCGGAGGAACAGCCAAATGTCCAAGGCTAGATGACGGAGCCGGAGCAATGGGCCGACTGGGCAAGGGGGGCTTCAGGGTGGTCTATGAAGACAAAATTACCTTCTGACTTTGTGCAGGTAAGCAAAAAATGGCAATATTGGGACTGGAAAAGGCAGCAAGAATTTAGCTGGTTTGAAAATGTTCACAAGTACTTTGGAGCAAGACAGATAGTATCATGGGTGCTGTACCTACAAACACTTTAACCACCTCAGTGGTGTTACCAGTTATTCTGTGGATCTCAAGGAAAAAATTGAAAGTCAAACAAGAGTGTGATACAATCACTTACAACATAACAGATAGGCTAACAGAACAGGCAGGCAAAGGGCAAATGGAATTTCACACAAAGCAATCTGCAGTGACACATTTTAGCAGAAGGGATAGGAAGAGGCAATATAAACTTATAATGCTATAGTTTTAAAATCTATACAGGAAAAGAAGGAGCCGGAGGTTCATGTTAATCAGTCCTTGAAAACGGCAGGACATATTAGGAGAGCGTTTCACAAAGATTTGGGATTTTAGGTTTTATGAAGAGAGGTACTGAATTCCCACACTAGCTGGAGGTTACCACAAAGGACAGTCCTTCTCAATCTCTTCCCTCATCCGAGACCCTGAGCTTAAACCACCACTGGTTGTCTCTTGAATGAGAGACCAATCTGACTAGTAAGACTATGGCAACTTTACTGTATTCTTTTGGACTGAATATTACAACAGGGCCTTTATATTGAACCTTTTAAAAAATGCCCTGATTAATGCCAACTAAAGACAGTACAGAGTCCTGGTTACTACCCTTTAGGATGCAAGAGCTCTTGACAAAACACAGAACAGATTTAGTGGAATATCCTGCAACGTTGAGGGATATTAGTTTTCAGGTTAGGGTGGAAAAACTAGACTCTTCTTGGAAGAAAGGATATTGACAGGAGATCTGATGAAAGTACACCAGATTATGGCAATTCAAGATAGAAAAGGAAAAATTGTTCCTATTACCTGATTGCACAAAGACCAAGACAGACATATTTAAGATTTTGGACAAGAGTTGTGGGAGCTTGAGGGGATATTGGAAGAAGCCAAACCTGCAGGGCAATGGAATTGATTTGATTTTCTTGCAGAGAGCCTACATAGATTCAACAGCCACCTACTCTGTAATTTAATAAATGCCACAACTCAATGCTGTTGGCATCCAGTGGGTACTTGACTTGGAAGAATCAGAGCTGGTCAGGCTAGCATAATGCTATAGGAATAAAAACAGCAATTGCTGGAAAATCTCAGCAAGTCTGTCAGCATCTGTGGAGACAAAGCACAATTAATGTTTTGGGTCCAGTTATCTTTCTTCAGAACCTTTGAGGTTTCCATTTTGCTTTCTCTCCACATTTACTACATGGCAATAAAATCTCACATTTTTGGGAAGGATTCCATATGCTTACTGCTGGAAACAAAAGTAAGGTCACATAAGCTATTGAAACACACAGACAAGCTGCTCAAAATACAGGCTTCCTGATTATGCTGTCAGGCAGTAAGCAGGTCCATGCCTCAGTGAGGCAATGCGTTAATGAAGTCCTCCACCATAATCATTTAACTCTCAAAGCTGGCAAATTTCAACAAGGACCATGCCCTACTAGACCTTACATTATATTCAACCACGTCCCTGGAAAATAAATGTATTAAAAATCAATGATGGCATAAATCAGACTTCAAAATGTGTCCCTAGTACAAAGGGTCATTGTTTTTCAACTGTTAACTTAATAAAAAAAAAACTCATCAGGAATCATTCAAGAAAAAAAAAATGTATCAAATAGAACTGCCATATTCTTTGACTCACTACAAGTAATATCCCAGGAGATGCATGAGTCATTATGAAATAATTGAGCCCGTCTGACAGATGCAGCACTGAAAGAATAGCGATGTGACTTCACTCAGGATAACGAGCCAGCTTGATGATCATGTTGAAAATCAAAGGACTGGAAAGAGCCACATGCAGCACACCAACCTCAGCGAGGCACAAGCTCCAAAGGGCTTTGTAATTACTTGCAGCAATGCTGCTCAGCTTCGTGGTGCTGGAATGCAAAAGAACGTGATGCCAACTGCCAGTTCTGAGGAAGGGTCACTCGATCTGAAACATTGACTCGGCTTTCTTTCCACAGATGCTGCCAGACCTGCTGAGTTTCTCCAGCAATTTCTGTTTTTGTTTGTGGTGACAACTGCATCGACGTTGGAGCAGTCCTGATTCCATTGCCAACCTGCAAGGATGAGAAGTGGCCACAATGCTTCTCTCGGGTGCTCCACCAATGAGTTTGGTACCTCCACTCCATCTACCTCTAACAATATCCTTACCAAACAAAAAGCTATTGATCCAAGTACTGAATACTCCAACTGACCTCAGCATCTTCAGCTTTACCCCAACAGTTACAGATTTCCATTAAGACAAAACAAAGAACTGTCGATGCTGGAAATCTGAAACCAAAACAGAAATTTCTGAGAATTTCAGGTCTGGCAGCAACTAGGGAGAGAGAAAGCAGAGTTAAGGTTTCAGGTCTCACTCCTTCAGGGTCACTAGACCCAACATATAGATATCCATTATCCTAAGGCAGAAATTGTTCCCAGGTTTCAATTTTAATGGCCTGGCTCTAATTTTATGATGCCACCTTGTTTTTGACTTGCCCTCAAACCACTTCTCTACACCTACCACTTTGAACCCCTTTTATTGTTTTGAAGCATGTCAATTGGATCATGCCTTACTGGCCCAAATACTAATGAGACAAAGCAGGAATACCTAACTTACAGTTAACTCTAGTCCCCAGTCAGAAAGTACAGGTAAAACTACAATTAAAAGAATCACCTATGTAAGTAGTGTCCTGGTCGCATAAGCAGAAGAAAACAACATATGGCCCCTCAAACTCAAAACCACCTGGGATGCACTGATATCATAATTAAAACACCGGCAATGAACAGAAACATGATTAACGCCATCTCAAATTTAAACTTAGAGGGGTTCAGTGAATGGTTTTTAGAAGAAGACAACGTACCTTCATTAGTCCTTCAGGGAAGGAGAGCTGGGTGCCTTGTGTGAGGTGTGTGGGAGGAGCACCCAGAGTTACAGGCACCCCAGACTGCTGTAGATGGTGCTGTGCAGCTGGTAGCGGCTGTGCATGAGTCTGCACCTGTGGGTAAGGCCGAACCACAACAGTCTCCTGTTTCTCATCTCGGAATGGAAGTGAAGGGATCGGATTAGAATGCTCACGGGGCAAGTGCTCCACATCCCGATTCATCTCCTCGTTGGGGGCTGGAAGTAAACAGAAAATAATGGTTAATCCACACATCACACAACTGGAAAGAGCCGCTGATAAAATGCTAAAACTCCAAAACACTTTGTAAATATTTACAGATACAGTTTTCAGCATGCTGGCATTTCAATTTAAAGATAACATAATAACATAAGAACTAGGAGGATGTGGTCATCTGGCCCTCTGAGCCTGCTCCCCCATTCAAGAAGATCATGGCTGACCTTTTCGTGGACTCAGCTCCACTTACCTGAACTCTCACCGCATCCTTTAAGCCCTTTATTGTTCAAAAAAAAATCTAGCTTAGCTTTAAAAAATGTTTACTGAAATAGCATCAATTATTTTCCTGGGCAAAGAATTCCAGAGATTTACAACTCTGGGTGAAATGGTTCCTTCTCAATTCAGTCCTAAATCTGCTCCCTCTAATCTTGAGACTATGTCCTCTTGTCCTAGTTTCACCTGCCAGTGGAAACATTCTGTCTACTTCTGTCTTATCTATTCCCTTCATAATTTTATGTGTTTCTGTAAGATCGTTCCTCATTCTTCTGAACTCCAATGAATATAATCCCAATCTACTCAGTCTCCAATCATAAGCCAACCCCCTCAACTCCGGAATCAACCTCGTGAACCTCCTCTGCACCCCCTCCCATACCAGTACACCCTTTCTCAAGCAGGAGACCAAAACTGCACGCAGTACTCCAGGTGGGGCCTCACTAGCACCTTGTACAGCTGCAATATAACCTGCTTTTAAACTCAATCCCTTTAGCAATGAAGGGGAAAATTTCATTTGCCTTCCTAATTACTTGTCATACCTGCAGACCAACCCTCTGCGATTCATACTCAAGGTCACCCAGGTCCCTGTGCACAGCAATATGGTGCAACTTTTTACCTGATGAAGGGCTTTTGCCCGAAACATAGTCTCTTCTGCTCCTCGGATGCCACCTGACCTGCTATGCTTTTCCAGCATCACACTCCCGACGCAACTTTTCACCATTCAAGTAATAATCCTTTTTACTGTTACTCCTACCGAATGTATGACTTCACATTTATTTACATTGTATTCCATCTGCCAGACCTTTACCCATTCACTCAAAGTATCTGTTTCTCTGCAAAGTTTCACAGTCCTCTGCACACTTTGCTCTCCCACTCATCTTTGTGTCACCTGTAAACTTTGACACACTACACGTGTTCCCCAACTCCAAATCATCATCTATATAAATTGTGAATAATTGCAAACTCAACACCAATCCCTGAGGCATACCGCTAGTCACTGATTGCCAGCCAGAATAGCACTCATTTAACCCCACTCTTTGCTTCTGGTATGGCACAAAGGCATTGACTTGGGAGCTATCCTGAGCCACGCATGTCAGCATTTCTTTAAAGTTTCTTTCAGGGAATGTTGATGCTGTTGGCAAGGCCAGCATTTGTTGCCTACCTCTAATTACCTTTGACTGTCCTCCGCCCTCCTTAATTCAAAGAGTCAACCACACTGTGTGCACCTGGAATCAAAAGGGTTCAAAAGGTAGATTTCCCTGCCTAAAGAATATTAAATGAACTGGATGGATTTGCACAATGACTGAAGACAGTTGTCAGTGACGTGATGGCCCAGTGCTATTTTTGTTGGATTCGTAATCCAGACACCCAGGTAAAGGCTCTGGGAACCATGGCAGATGGTAGAATTCGAATTTAAAATATTTGGATGAGATGCATTTGTCCATTACAGTATCAGTCTGATTGAACACCACACAGTCCTTCTGAAGATGAAATTCCATCTTCATATCGATGAAAGCTTCCATCATGAGACCCTGACAAAAACACTTCAGCAACAGCATTGAAAATTCATACCCCAGAATTTGCCATGACCCTCTCCAAGCCCTGGCATGTACCCAACAATCTGGAAAAGTGCCCAGGTTACATCTGGAGTTGTGTTAACTTTCAAGGGTAAAAATTGAAAATAACTAAGGAAGCATTGGTTTAGATGAGAAAAAAAAATCAAACATCTTCCATCAAACCAACCACTGATATTGTCACCTGTTTCAGCTGAATTACCAACAAAAACAAAAAAAAGTCATGTTTACAGTAACCTTCATAACATGCCACGGTCCATTTTAGTGAAGTGCAGTTCTTGTTAAAAATGTAGGGAGTGTGACAACTAATACTGCCCCCTTGACCATGACCCCACCTCCCACCACCAAACCATCATCTCCCAGACCATCCATAACCTCATCACCTCAGGGGATCTCCCATCCACCACCTCCAACCTCACATTTTATCAGCGGCTCTTTCCAGTTGTGTGATGTGTGGATTAACCATTATTTTCTGTTTACTTCCAGCCCCCAACGAGGAGATGAATCGGGATGTGGAGCACTTGCCCCGTGAGCATTCTAATCCGATCCCTTCACTTCCATTCCGAGATGAGAAACAGGAGACTGTTGTGGTTCGGCCTTACCCACAGGTGCAGACTCATCCACAACCCCGCACCGCCCGTTTCTACCTCCTGCCCAAAATCCACAAACCTGACTGCCCCAGCCGACCCATTGTCTCAGCCTGCTCCTGCCCAACCGAACTCATCTCTGCATACCTCGACATGGTCCTGTCCCCCTTAGTTCAAGAACTCCCCACCTACGTTTGGGACACCACCCACGCCCTCCATGATTTTCGCTTCCCCGGTCCCCAACGCCTTATCTTCACCATGGACATCCAGTCCCTGTACACCTCCACCCATCCCTGAAGAAGGGCTCAGGCCCGAAACATCAATTCTCCTACTCCTTGGATGCTGCCTGACCTGCTGTGCTTTTCCAGCAACACATTTTCAGAACTAATTTAAACACACAAAGTTCCCACAAACCAGCGAAGTGAACATGAACAGATAACCTAGGAGAAAGTGAGGACTGCAGATGCTGGAGATCAGAGCTTAAAAATGTGTTGCTGGAAAAGCGCAGGAGGTCAGACAGCATCAAAGGAACTGGAGAAACGACGTTTCGGGCATAAGCCTGAAGAAGGGCTTATGTTCCTTTGATGCAGCCTGACCTGCTGCGCTTTTCCAGCAACACATGAACAGATAACCGCCTTAGTCCTGTCTGTTGAGGAAATACACTGGCTATGACAAAACTCCTTCTAGTGAACAACTGAGCTCATTTAAAACCTTTGTTTGTTTTTAAGAATATTACTTCTGCAATAACTCCCATGTGCTGAACTTTACAAAACACGAAATACTAATTATTTATGTATTCTTTATCTCACTTTCAGCAGATCTAGATAGATTCTTACTATCCCCAACCAGAGAGCTCCATTTCTGAGACTCGCCCAATTTAAGTGGCAATAGGCTATTGCTTAGTCCATAGCTTAAAAATGTGTTGTTGGAAAAGGGATGAATGCAGATTTCTCCAGCTTTCTCATTTCCCCTCCCCCCACCTTTTCTCAGTCCCAACCCTCAGACTCAGCACCGCCTTCCTAACCTGCAATCTTCTTCCCAACCTCTCCACCCCCACCCCCTCTCCGGCCTATCACCCTCACCTTAACCTCCTTCCACCTATCGTATTCCCAACGCCCTCCCCCAAGTCCCTCCTCCCTACCTTTTATCTTAGCCTGCTTGGCACATCCTCCTCATTCCTGAAGAAGGGCTTATGCCCGAAACGTCGATTCTCCTGCTCCTTTGATGCTGCCTGACCTGCTGCGCTTTTCCAGCAACACATTTTTCAGTTCTGATCTCCAGCATCTGCAGTCCTCACTTTCTCCTATTGCTTGGTCCATGCCAAACAATGCCTGGTGGAGCCAGGAATGAAGCTTTTACTGATGCAAACTCCGTAATTGCAGTCCAATTCTGAGTAATCTCAGTCAAGTTCTCATCAATTCTCTCCCACTGCAGAAAGTCAGATTAGCCAGTAGGATGGTCAATGCATAGAAATACCTCAGTTGAAAGGATGCATTTGAACAAAACTTCTTTTTCTATCCTCAAAACACTTGATAGACAATAAATTATATTTTTAAGAGTACTCCCTTACACAGGGAGCTAATTTGCACAGAGCAAAAGCTTAATTTGCTTATTTTTATTGTCATTTAGGGGTGAGCTTTGGGCATAAAATAGATCTCCTTGCTCATAGAAGATACCACACAATTCTTTTGCATCAACCCAAATATACAGTTGTCATGTCTTGTATGCAAAACACCCCTCTGGCAATACAGCAACTGCTCATTACTGCACCAAAGTATCAATCTGAATGATCTGCTCAAATTCTGAAATGGTCTTAAGCTCACAGCTGGAGGAAAGAATGTCATGTCAAAGCAGAAACCAAAAGCGTAAAACAAAGCTGTAAGGGTTTGAGAATAAATCAGAGTGAACCAGCCTGTACAGGGGTGGCATGTTCCACATCCTGAAATGTATTGGCTTACCATAATGTAAATGTATATACAGCATAGAAACAGGCCCTTCAGCCCATTATGTCTATGCTAACAGAAGATCAGCAAACTACAGTTATTGAAGGGTCTGTTTCTGTGCTGTACATTTCTATGATTATGACTATGACTTGTACTTGATCTGTAGCTACTATGCCCTGGCATTATGTAGTCATCCAGATGTTTTTGTAAATGTTGGCAGAGTACCATCCTCCACCACCCTCTCAGGCAGTGAATTTCCTCTCTGGGGAGGTAATGGCCTAGTGGTATTATCACCGGACTGTTAATTCAGAGACCCAGGTAACGTTCTGGGCGCCATGCTTGAATCCTGCCATAGCAGAAGGTGAAATTTGAATTCAACTAAATAAAAAAAAATCTGGAATTAAGAGTCTAACCATGAACATGAATCCATTGTCAATCATCAGAAAAATTCATTTGGTTCACTAATGTCCTTTAGGGAAGGAACCCACTATCCTTACCTGGTCTGGCCTACATGTGACTCCAGACCCACAACAATGTGGTTGACTCTTCACTGCCCTCTGGTCAATTAGGGATAAGAAATACAGAGGAACCTCGATTATCCAGCATTCAATTATCTGAACTTCGGATTATCCGAACAAGATCGCAAGGTCCCGATGATTGGCTAAATGACATTATCTGGCATTTGATTAACTGATTGAAATACTCCCCACCCACGTCCTTCAGATAATCAAGGTTCCTGTCAATGCTAGCTTGGCCAGTAATGCCTTCATCCAGAGAATGAATAAAAAGAAAACTACATCCGTTTTCAGAGTGAACCAGCTGGAAGGAAATGTCAGGTAACCCTATTTGTTGAAATCATTTTTGCAACCCACTATGGTAACTAGTCCCAGCGTCATAAACAAGTCCTCCAATCTAGCATCCATCATTAGGATCTACATCATGCACCTGTTCATAAACTGCTTATCAAGATAGGAATAAAAGAATCCTCACTGAACCACTGATGGTAGAATTAATTCCACGATTTCATGGAGTTCAAAAAGTCTAACGATGAGTCCCTGCTTAATGCTCTCCTGTCAAGACCTTCATTGCAAATTCAGTTAATTTACAAAGATACTGATGAGATAGCTTTCCACTTGCCTGTTACAGCGTTGTTGCCTGACACCCCCGGACCACTGCTGTTCTGCATGCTGGTGACGGAAGACTGACCTGCTCCCAGGCCTGATGTGGGTGCGCTAGGTCGTGGAAACTGTTGAGTGCTCATTGGAAACTGGAACAAAATAGTAAAGGGGAAATTAGATAAAACCATTGGATGGTGCAAGTAGTACACTGCTGTAGTTTTGTTTCCCCATCGATATAAAGAAGAAGCAAGAGCAGGCCGTTCAGTCCCTCACACCTGCTTTTCATTAATATGACGGCTCAGCTTATTGCAACCACAAATTCACATTCCTGTCCACTCGATAACCTTTCATTCCATCACTTAAAAATCCATCCATCCCAACCTTAAAAATATTCAAGGACTCTACTGCAACTGCCTTTTCAGGAAGAGTGTTCCAAAGATGCTCACGCCTAGATAAACGTTCACCTCATTATTTCAAATGGGCAATCTGGCTTTTTAAATCTTTAAATAAGGTGTTGTCTCAACTGTGTCCTGAATAACTAGCACAGATGGGCATGGTGGCTCAGTGGTTAGCACTTGTAATGAAGGTGTACCTGTGTACTGTATCTTTAAGAGAGACAGGAAACTGGCAAGGACTGAGAGCACAGAGTGTGCTGAACAATTTAAAAATGTAACATCTGATTATCACAAATAGCTGGTTTTGTGTTGCCACGGTACAAAAACAAATTCAAATACCGTCAATCAGTTTAAACAGCACCAGAGACCAAAATCCAACTAATTAGCATTTTACTGGATATAGGTCTGCTCGGTGAGCTGGAAGGTTCATTTTCAGATGTTTCATCATCATACTAGGCAACATCGTCAGTGAGACTCTGGCTGAAGCACTGGCGGCATGGCCCGCTTTCCATTTATGTGTTTAGGTTCCCTTTGATTGGCGATGTAATTTCATGTGTCGACATCATTTCCCCCCCCACCGCCAAACAGTGGGTGGTAAATAGGATCCAAGTTAATGTGTTTGTTGATAGAGTTAGGTTGGAATTGTTTGGCTTGTCCGAGGATGGATGTGTTGTCCCAGTCGAAGTGGTGTCCTTCCTCATTTGTATGTAAGGATGCTAGTGAGAGTGGATCATGTCGTTTTATGGCCAGTTGATATTCACGTATCCTAATAGCTAGTTTTCTGCCTGTTTGTTACAGCTCTTGCACAGTAATTTGTAAATGACATTAGTTTTACTTGTTGTCTGTATAGGGTCCTTCATGTTGATTAGCTGCTGTGTTAGTGGGTTTGTGGGCTACCAAGATGTCTGAGGCATTCCCCTCGCCCCCTCACCTCCACACGCCCCCACCTCTCTTCTGCCCGCTCTCCACGCCACCTCCCAACCCCCCTTCGCCTCCGCTCCCTCCCCAACCCCCGCCCCGCCCCCACCCCGCCTCCCCACGCCCACCTCCCGCCCCCCCCCGCCCCACACTCCCACCCCGCCGCCTCGCCCCTCCTCCCCGCCACGCCTCGCCCGCCTCGCTTCCCCTGCCCGCCCACCCTCCCCTCCACCCGCCCGCCCACCTTCGCCCCCTCGCCGCCCCCTCGCCTCCCCTTCGCCCCCTCCCCGCCTCCCCTTCGCCCCCTCCCCGCCTCGCCTCCCCTTCGCCCCCTCCCTGCCTCCCCTTCGCCCCCTCCCCGCCCCCCCGCCCCCTCGCCTCCCCTTCGCCCCCCCTCCCCGCCCCCTCGCCGCCCCCCCGCCTCCCGTTCGCCCCCTCCCCGCCTCCCCTTCGCCCCCTCCCCGCCCCCTCGCCCCCTCCCCGCCCCCTCGCCCCCTCCCTCGCCTCCCCTTCGCCCCCTCCCTGCCGCCTCGCCCCCTCCCTCGCCTCCCCTTCGCCCGCCCCCTCGCCCCCTCCCTCGCCTCCCCTTCGCCCCCTCCCTCGCCTCCCCTTCGCCCCCTCCCTCGCCTCCCCTTCGCCCCCTCCCCGCCCCCTCCCTCGCCTCCCCTTCGCCCCCTCCCCCCCTTCGCCCCCTCCCCGCCCCCTCACCCCCTCCCTCCCTCCCCGCCCCCTCACCCCCTCCCTCGCCTCGCCCCCTCCTCGCCCCTCAACCCCTCCCTCCCTCCCCGCCCCCTCGCCCCCTCCCTCGCCTCGCCCCCTCCCCACCCCCTCGCCCCCTCCCTCGCCTCGCCCCCTCCCCACCCTCTCACCCCCTCCCTCGCCTCGCCCCCTCCCCACCCCCTCACCCCCTCCCTCGCCTCGCCCCCTCCCCGCCCCCTCACCCCCTCCCTCGCCTCGCCCCCTCCCCGCCCCCTCACCCCCTCCCTCGCCTCGCCCCCTCCCCGCCCCCTCACCCCCTCCCTCCCTCCCCGCCCCCTCCACCCCTCCCTCCCTCCCCGCCCCCCCCGCCCCTTCACCCCCTCCCCCCCCCTCGCCGCCTCCCCGCCCCCTCGCCCCCCCTTCGCACCTCGCCGTCCCCTCGCCTCCCCTTCGCCCCCTCGCCTCCCCCCCGCCCCCTCGACTCCCCTCCGTCCCCACCCCGCCCCCTCCCCTCCCCTCCGCCCCCTCCCCGCCCCCCCTCCGCCCCCTCGCCTCCCCTTCGCCCCCTCGCCGCCCCTTCGCCGCCCCCTCGCCTCCCCTTCGCCCCCTCCCCTCCCCCCCGCCCCCTCCCCGCCCCCTCCCTCGCCTCCTCCCCCCCCTCGCCTCCCCTTCGCCCCCTCCCCGCCCCCTCCCTCGCCTCCTCCCCCCCCTCGCCTCCCCTTCGCCCCCTCCCCGCCCCCTCGACTCCCCTTCGCCCCCTCCCCGCCTCTCCTTCGCCCCCTCCCCGCCCCCTCGACTCCCCTTCGCCCCCTCCCCCGCCTCCCCTTCGCCCCCTCCCCCGCCTCCCCTTCGCCCCCTCGCCCCCTCCCTCGCCTCCCCTTCGCCCCCTCCCTCGCCTCCCCTTCGCCCCCTCCCCGCCCCCACCCTCGCCTCCCCTTCGCCCCCTCCCTCGCCTCCCCTTCGCCCCCTCCCCGCCCCCTCGCCTCCCCTTCGCCCCCCCCTCGCCTCCCCTTCGCCCTCTCCACACCCCCTCGCCTCCCCTTCGCCCCCTCCCCGCCCCCTCGCCCCCTCCCTCGCCTCCCCTTCGCCCCCTCCCCGCCCCCTCGCCTCGCCCCCTCCCTGCCCCCTCCCTCGCCTCGCCCCCTCCCCGCCCCTTCGCCTCGCACCCTGCCCCCCTCCCTCGCCTCGCCCCCTCACCCCCTCCCTCGCCCCCTCCCCGCCCCCTCGCCTCGCACCCTCCCTGCCCCCTCGCCCCCTCCCTCGCCTCGCCTCGCCCCCTCCCCGCCCCCTCACCTCGCCCCCTCCCCGCCCCCTCACTCGCCTCGCCCCCTCCCCGCCCCCTAGCCTCCCCTTCGCCCCCCCTTCGCCCCTCGCCGTCCCCTCGCCTCCCCTTCGCCCCCTCGCCTACCCTTCCACCCCTCGCCTCCCCTTCGCCTCCCCTCCGCTCCCACCCCTTCGCCCCCTCGCCTCCCCTCCGCCCCCACCCCGCCCCCTCGCCTCCCCCTCGCCTCCTCCTCGCCCACTCGCCTCCTCCCCGCCCCCTCACCTCGCCTCCTCCCCGCCCCCTCGCCTCCCCTTCGCCCCCTCCCCGCCCCCTCGCCTCCCCTTCGCCCCCTCCCCGCCCCCTCCCCACCCCTTCGCCCCCTCCCCGCCTCCCCTTCGCCCCCTCCCCTTCGCCCCCTCCCCGCCCTTCGCCCCCTCCCCTTCGCCCCCTCCCCGCCCCTCGCCCCCTCCCCGCCCCTCCCCTCCCCGCCCCTCCCCTCCCCTTCGCCCCCTCCCCGCCCCCTCCCCTCCCCTTCGCCCCCTCCCCGCCCCCTCCCCTCCCCTTCGCCCCCTCCCCGCCCCCTCCCCTCCCCTTCGCCCCCTCCCCGCCCCCTCCCCTCCCCTTCGCCCCCTCCCCGCCCCCTCGCCTCCCCTTCGCCCCCTCCCCGCCCCCTCGCCTCCCCTTCGCCCCCTCCCCGCCCCCTCGCCTCCCCTTCGCCCCCTCCCCGCCCCCTCGCCTCCCCTTCGCCCCCTCCCCGCCCCCTCGCCTCCCCTTCGCCCCCTCCCCGCCCCCTCGCCTCCCCTTCGCCCCCTCCCCGCCCCCTCGCCTCCCCTTCGCCCCCTCCCCCCCCCCTCTCCTCCCCGCCCCCTCCCCCCCCCCTCTCCTCCCCGCCCCCTCGCCTCCCCTTCGCCCCCTCGCCGCCCCCTCGCCTCCCCTTCGCCCCCTCCCCGCCCCCTCGCCTCCCCTTCGCCCCCTCCCCGCCCCCTCGCCTCCCCTTCGCCCCCTCCCCGCCCCCTCGCCTCCCCTTCGCCCCCTCCCCGCCCCCTCGCCTCCCCTTCGCCGCCTCCCCGCCCCCTCGCCTCCCCTTCGCCCCCTCCCCGCCCCCTCGCCTCCCCTTCGCCCCCTCCCCGACCCCTCGCCTCCCCTTCGCCCCCTCCCCGCCCCCTCGCCTCCCCTTCGCCCCCTCCCCGCCCCCTCGCCTCCCCTTCGCCCCCTCCCCGCCCCCTCGCCTCCCCTTCGCCCCCTCCCCGCCCCCTCGCCTCCCCTTCGCCCCCTCCCCGCCCCCTCGCCTCCCCTTCGCCCCCTCGCCTCCCCTTCGCCCCCTCCCCGCCCCCTCGCCTCCCCTTCGCCCCCTCCCCGCCCCCTCCCCTCCCCTTCGCCCCCTCCCCGCCCCCTCGCCCCCTCGCCTCCCCTTCGCCCCCTCGCCTCCCCTTCACCCCCTCCTCGCCCCCTCGCCCCCTCCCCGCCCCCTCGCCCCCTCCCCGCCTCCCCTTCGCCTCCTCCCCGCCTCCCCTTCGCCCCCTCGCCTCCCCTTCGCCCCCTCCCCGCCCCCTCGCCTCCCCTTCGCCCCGTCGCCACCCCCCCTTCGCCCCATCCCCGCCCCCTCGCCTCCCCTTCGCCCCCTCCCCGCCCCCTTCGCCTCCTCACCTCCCCTTCGCCCCCTCCCCGCCCCCCCCTTCACCCCCTCCCCGCCCCCTCGCCTCCTCCCCTTCCCTTGGCCCCCTCCCCGCCCCCTTCGCCCCCTCCCCCTCCCCTTCGCCCCCTCCCCCTCGCCCCCTCCCCCTCCCCTTCGCCCCCTCCGCCCCCTCCCCTCCCCTTCGCCCCCTCCCCGCCCCCTCGCCCCCTCCCCGCCCCCTCGCCCCCTCCCCTCCCCTCGCCCCCTCCCCGCCCCTCGCCCCCTCCCCGCCCCCTCCCCTCCCCTTCGCCCCCTCCCCGCCCCCTCCCCTCCCCTTCGCCCCCTCCCCGCCCCCTCCCCTCCCCTTCGCCCCCTCCCCTCCCCTTCGCCCCCTCCCCGCCCCCTCCCCTCCCCTTCGCCCCCTCCCCTCCCCTTCGCCCCCTCCCCGCCCCCTCCCCTCCCCTTCGCCCCCTCCCCGCCCCCTCCCCTCCCCTTCGCCCCCTCCCCGCCCCCTCCCCTCCCCTTCGCCCCTTCCCCGCCCCCCCCCTCCCCTTCGCCCCCTCCCCCTCCCCTTCGCCCCCTCCGCCCCCTCCCCTCCCCTTCGCCCCCTCCCCGCCCCCTCGCCCCCTCCCCGCCCCCTCCCCTCCCCTCGCCCCCTCCCCGCCCCTCGCCCCCTCCCCGCCCCCTCCCCGCCCCCTCCCCTCCCCTTCGCCCCCTCCCCGCCCCCTCCCCTCCCCTTCGCCCCCTCCCCGCCCCCTCCCCTCCCCTTCGCCCCCTCCCCGCCCCCTCCCCTCCCCTTCGCCCCCTCCCCTCCCCTTCGCCCCCTCCCCGCCCCCTCCCCTCCCCTTCGCCCCCTCCCCGCCCCCTCCCCTCCCCTTCGCCCCCTCCCCGCCCCCCCCCTCCCCTTCGCCCCCTCCCCGCCCCCTCCCTCCCCTTCGCCCCCTCCCCGCCCCCTCCCCTCCCCTTCGCCCCCTCCCCGCCCCCTCCCCTCCCCTTCGCCCCCTCCCCGCCCCCTCCCCTCCCCTTCGCCCCCTCCCCGCCCCCCCCCTCCCCTTCGCCCCCTCCCCGCCCCCTCCCCTCCCCTTCGCCCCCTCCCCGCCCCCTCCCCTCCCCTTCGCCCCCTCCCCGCCCCCTCCCCTCCCCTTCGCCCCCTCCCCGCCCCCTCCCCTCCCCTTCGCCCCCTCCCCGCCCCCTCCCCTCCCCTTCGCCCCCTCCCCGCCCCCTCCCCTCCCCTTCGCCCCCTCCCCGCCCCCTCCCCTCCCCTTCGCCCCCTCCCCGCCCCCTCCCCTCCCCTTCGCCCCCTCCCCGCCCCCTCCCCTCCCCTTCGCCCCCTCCCCGCCCCCTCCCCTCCCCTTCGCCCCCTCCCCGCCCCCTCCCCTCCCCTTCGCCCCCTCCCCGCCCCCTCCCCTCCCCTTCGCCCCCTCCCCGCCCCCTCCCCTCCCCTTCGCCCCCTCCCCGCCCCCTCCCCTCCCCTTCGCCCCCTCCCCGCCCCCTCCCCTCCCCTTCGCCCCCTCCCCGCCCCCTCCCCTCCCCTTCGCCCCCTCCCCGCCCCCTCCCCTCCCCTTCGCCCCCTCCCCGCCCCCTCCCCTCCCCTTCGCCCCCTCCCCGCCCCCTCCCCTCCCCTTCGCCCCCTCCCCGCCCCCTCCCCTCCCCTTCGCCCCCTCCCCGCCCCCTCGCCTCCCCTTCGCCCCCTCCCCGCCCCCTCGCCTCACCTTCGCCCCCTCCCCGCCCCCTCGCCTCCCCTTCGCCCCCTCCCCGCCCCCTCGCCTCCCCTTCGCCCCCTCCCCGCCCCCTCGCCTCCCCTTCGCCCCCTCCCCGCCCCCTCGCCTCCCCTTCGCCCCCTCCCCGCCCCCTCGCCTCCCCTTCGCCCCCTCCCCGCCCCCTCGCCTCCCCTTCGCCCCCTCCCCGCCCCCCCTTCGCCCCCTCCCCGCCCCCTCGCCTCCCCTTCGCCCCCTCCCCTTCGCCCCCTCCCCGCCCCCTCGCCTCCCCTTCGCCCCCTCCCCGCCCCCTCCCCCCCCACGCCTCCCCTTCGCCCCCTCCCCGCCCCCTCGCCCCCTCCCCCTCGCACCCTCCCCTTCGCCCCCTCGCCCCCTCCCCTTCGCCCCCTCCCCTTCGCCCCCTCGCCCCCTCCCCTTCGCCCCCTCACCTCGCCTCCCCTTCGCCCCGTCCCCTCGCATCCACTTCGCCCCCTCGCCTCCCCTTCGCCCCCTCGCCTCCCCTTCGCCGCCCCTTCGCCCCCTCGCCGCCCCTTCGCCCCCTCGCCCCCCCTTCGCCCCCCCGCCTCCCCTTCGCCCCCTCCCCGCCCCCTCGCCTCGTCGCCACCCCCCCTTCGCCCCATCCCCGCCCCCACGCCTCCCCTTCGCCCCATCCCCGCCCCCACGCCTCCCCTTCGCCCCATCCCCGCCCCCTCCCCACCCCCCCTTCACCCTCTCCCCGCCCCCTCGCCTCCCCTTCGCCACCCCTTCGCCCCCTCCCCTTCGCCCCCTCGCCTCCCCTTCGCCCCCTCGCCTCGCCTCCCCTTCGCCCCCTCACCTCCCCTTCGCCCCCTCGCCGCCCCCTCCCCGCACCCTCGCCTCCCCTTCGCCCCCTCGCCGCATCCCCGCCCCCTCGCCTCCCCTTCGCCCCCTCGCCTCCCCTTCGCCCCCTCCCCGCCCCCTCGCCTCCCCTTCGCCCCCTCCCCGCCCCCTCGCCTCCCCTTCGCCCCCTCCCCGCCCCTTCGCCCCCTCCCCGCCCCCTCGCCTCCTCCTCGCCTCCTCCCCACCCCCTCGCCTCCCCTTCGCCCCCTCCCCGCCTCCCCTTCGCCCCCTCCCCGCCCCCTCGCCTCCCCTTCGCCCCCTCCCCGCCTCCCCTTCGCCCCCTCCCCGCCTCCCCTTCGCCCCCTCCCCGCCCCCTCGCCTCCCCTTCGCCCCGTCGCCACCCCCCCTTCGCCCCATCCCCGCCCCCTCGCCTCCCCTTCGCCTCCCCTTCGCCCCCTCACCTCCCCTTCACCCCCTCCCCGCCCCCCTTCACCCCCTCCCCGCCCCCTAGCCTCCCCTTCGCCCCCTCCCCGCCTCCTCCCCTTCCCTTCGCCCCCTCCCCGCCCCCTTCGCCCCCTCCCCCTCGCCTCCCCTTCGCCCCCTCCCCCTCGCCTCCCCTTCGCCCTCTCCCTGCCCCTTCGCCCCCTCGCCTCCCCTTCGCCCGCTCCCTCTCGCCTCCCCTTCGCCCTCTCCCTGCCCCTTCGCCCCCACCCCCTCGCCTCCCCTTCGCCCCCTCGCCGCCCCTTCGCCCCCTCGCCGCCCCTTCGCCCCCTCCCCGCCCCCTCCCCGCCCCTTCGCCCCCTCCCCGCCCCCTCCCCGCCCCTTCGCCCCCTCCCCGCCCCCTCCCCTCCCCGCCCCCTCCCCTCCCCTTCGCCCCCTCCCCGCCCCCTCCCCTCCCCTTCGCCCCCTCCCCTCCCCCTCCCCTCCCCTTCGCCCCCTCCACTCCCCCTCCCCTCCCCTTCGCCCCCTCCCCTCCCCTTCGCCCCCTCCCCGCCCCCTCCCCTCCCCCTCCCCTCCCCTTCGCCCCCTCCACTCCCCCTCCCCTCCCCTTCGCCCCCTCCCCTCCCCTTCGCCCCCTCCCCGCCCCCTCCCCTCCCCTTCGCCCCCTCCCCTCCCCTTCGCCCCCTCCCCGCCCCCTCCCCTCCCCTTCGCCCCCTCCCCGCCCCCTCCCCTCCCCTTCGCCCCCTCCCCGCCCCCTCCCCTCCCCTTCGCCCCCTCCCCGCCCCCTCCCCTCCCCTTCGCCCCCTCCCCTCCCCTTCGCCCCCTCCCCTCCTCCTCGCCCCCTCCCCGCCCCCTCGCCTCCTCCCCACCCCCTCGCCTCCCCTTCGCCCCCTCCCCGCCCCCTCGCCTCCCCTTCGCCCCCTCCCCGCCCCCTCGCCTCCCCTTCGCCCCCTCCCCGCCTCCCCTTCGCCCCCTCCCCGCCTCCCCTTCGCCCCCTCGCCTCCCCTTCGCCCCGTCGCCACCCCCCCTTCGCCCCATCCCCGCCCCCTCGCCTCCCCTTCGCCCCCTCGCCTTCGCCTCCCCTTCGCCCCCTCACCTCCCCTTCGCCCCCTCCCCGCCCCCCCTTCGCCCCCTCCCCGCCCCCCCTTCACCTCCTCCCCGCCCCCTAGCCTCCCCTTCGCCCCCTCCCCGCCCCCTCGCCTCCTCCCCTTCCCTTCGCCCCCTCCCCTTCCCTTCGCCCCCTCCCCCTCGCCTCCCCTTCGCCCCCTCCCCCTCGCCTCCCCTTCGCCCCCTCCCCCTCGCCTCCCCTTCGCCCCCTCTTCGCCCTCTCCCTGCCCCTTCGCCCCCTCGCCTCCCCTTCGCCCCCTCCCTCTCGCCTCCCCTTCGCCCTCTCCCTGCCCCTTCGCCCCCACCCCCTCGCCTCCCCTTCGCCCCCTCGCCGCCCCTTCGCCCCCTCCCCGCCCCTTCGCCCCCTCCCCGCCCCCTCGCCTCCCCTTCGCCTCATCCCCGCCCCCTCGCCTCCCCTCCCCCTCGCCTCCCCTTCGCCCCCCCTTCGCCCCCTCGCCTCCCCTTCGCCCCCTCGCCTCCCCTTCGCCGCCTCGCCTCCCCTTCGCCCCCTCGCCTCCCCTTCGCCCCCTCGCCGTCGCCCCCTCCCCCCCACTCGCCTCCCCTTCGCCCCCTCCCCGCCCCCTCCCCCTCGCCCCCTCCCCCTCCCCCTCGCCCCCTCCCCCTCCCCCTCGCCCCCTCCCCTTCGCCCCCTCGCCCCCTCCCCTTCGCCCCCTCGCCCCCTCCCCTTCGCCCCCTCGCCCCCTCCCCTTCGCCCCCTCGCCCCCTCGCCCCCTCCCCTTCGCCCCTTCGCCCCCTCGCCCCCTCCCCTTCGCCCCCTCGCCCCCTCGCCCCCTCCCCTTCGCCCCCTCGCCCCCTCGCCCCCTCCCCTTCGCCCCCTCGCCCCCTCCCTTCGCCCCCTCGCCCCCTCGCCCCCTCCCCTTCGCCCCCTCGCCCCCTCCCCTTCGCCCCCTCGCCCCCTCCCCTTCGCCCCCTCGCCCCCTCCCCTTCGCCCCCTCGCCCCCTCCCCTTCGCCCCCTCGCCCCCTCCCCTTCGCCCCCTCGCCCCCTCCCCTTCGCCCCCTCGCCCCCTCCCCTTCGCCCCCTCCCCTTCGCCCCCTCGCCCCCTCCCCTTCGCCCCCTCCCCTTCGCCCCCTCGCCCCCTCCCCTTCGCCCCCTCGCCCCCTCCCCTTCGCCCCCTCGCCCCCTCCCCTTCGCCCCCTCCCCTTCGCCCCCTCGCCCCCTCCCCTTCGCCCCCTCCCCTTCGCCCCCTCGCCCCCTCGCCTCGCCTCCCCTTCGCCCCTCGCCTCGCCTCCCCTTCGCCCCGTCCCGTCGCCTCCCCTTCGCCCCGTCGCCTCCCCTTCGCCCCCTCGCCTCCCCTTCGCCCCCTCGCCTCCCCTTCGCCCCCTCGCCTCCCCTTCGCCCCCTCGCCTCCCCTTCGCCGCCCCTTCGCCCCCCCTTCGCCCCATCCCCGCCCCCTCGCCTCCCCTTCGCCCCATCCCCGCCCCCACGCCTCCCCTTCGCCCCATCCCCGCCCCCTCCCCGCCCCCCCTTCACCCCCTCCCCGCCCCCTCGCCTCCCCTTCGCCCCCTCGCCGCCCCCTCGCCTCCCCTTCGCCCCCTTCGCCCCCTCCCCGCCCCCTCGCCCCCACGCCTCCTCCTCGCCCCCTCCCCGCCCCCTCGCCTCCTCCTCGCCCCCTCCCCGCCCCCTCGCCTCCTCCTCGCCCCCTCGCCTCCCCCTCGCCCCCTCCCCGCCTCCCCTTCGCCCCCCTTCGCCTCCCCTTCGCCCCCTCCCCGCCCCCTCGCCTCCCCTTCGCCCCGTCGCCACCCCCCCTTCGCCCCATCCCCGCCCCCTCGCCTCCCCTTCGCCTCCTCGCCTCCTCGCCTCCCCTTCGCCCCCTCGCCTCCTCCTCGCCTCCTCCCCACCCCCTCGCCTCCTCCCCACCCCCTCGCCTCCTCCCCACCCCCTCGCCTCCCCTTCGCCCCCTCCCCGCCCCCTCTTCGCCCCCTCCCCGCCTCCCCTTCGCCCCCTCCCCTCCCCTTCGCCCCCTCCCCTCCCCTTCGCCCCCTCCCCTCCCCTTCGCCCCCTCCCCGCCTCCCCTTCGCCCCCCCTTCGCCCCCTCGCCTCCCCTTCGCCCCCTCCCCGCCCCCTCGCCCCCTCCCCGCCCCCTCGCCACCCCCCCTTCGCCCCATCCCCGCCCCCTCGCCTCCCCTTCGCCCCCTCCCCTTCGCCTCCCCTTCGCCCCCTCACCTCCCCTTCGCCCCCTCCCCGCCCCCCCTTCACCCCCCCTTCGCCCCCTCCCCACCCCCCCTTCGCCCCCTCCCCGCCCCCTCGCCTCCCCTTCGCCCCCTCCCCGCCCCCTCGCCTCCTCCCCTTCCCTTCGCCCCCTCCCCGCCCCCTTCGCCCCCTCCCCCTCGCCTCCCCTTCGCCCCCTCCCCCTCGCCTCCCCTTCGCCCCCTCCCCCTCGCCTCCCCTTCGCCCCCTCCCCCTCGCCTCCCCTTCGCCCCCTCCCCCTCGCCTCCCCTTCGCCCCCTCCCCCTCGCCTCCCCTTCGCCCCCTCCCCCTCGCCTCCCCTTCGCCCCCTCTTCGCCCTCTCCCTGCCCCTTCGCCCCCTCCCCCTCGCCCCCTCCCTCTCGCCTCCCCTTCGCCCCCAGCCCCTCACCTCCCCTTCGCCCTCTCCCTGCCCCTTCGCCCCCAGCCCCTCGCCTCCCCTTCGCCCTCTCCCTGCCCCTTCGCCCCCACCCCCTCGCCTCCCCTTCGCCCCCTCCCCCTCCCCTTCGCCCCCTCCCCCTCCCCTTCACCCCCTCCCCGCCTCCCCTTCACCCCCTCCCCGCCTCCCCTTCACCCCCTCCCCGCCTCCCCTTCACCCCCTCCCCTTCACCCCCTCCCCTTCGCCTCCCCTTCGCCCCCTCTTCGCCCTCTCCCTGCCCCTTCGCCCCCGCCCCCTCGCCTCCCCTTCACCCCCTCCCCGTCCCCTCGCCTCCCCTTCGCCCCCGCCCCCTCGCCTCCCCCCCCTCCCCGTCCCCTCGCCTCCCCTTCGCCCCCTCCCTTACCTACAGCCCCCTGTCCCCTACCCGAGTCTGGCCTCACTATGTCACACCTCCTCTGTCATTAACACAGCCCCGGAGCTCACGGTGCGGATGTGAGCACCTCCGCCGGGGTGGGGTGGGGTGGGGGCGAGTTACCAACCTGACCCTCGCCGCTGGTTATCTTGCTGTTGGGGTTGAGATCGCGGGCTCTGTCCGCCTTCACTTCCCGAGGCTCCGCCGCCCCTCGACGGCCTTCCCAACAACTGGACAGCGGATTGGCCAGGCCTCGTTGCCTCCTGTATCGCTATTGGTGGAGGCGAACCCGTCCGCCGAACACCGCCCGCCGCGATTGGGTGGAAGCGCCCGGAGCCGACCCTGGATCCCGGCTGCCATGGCAACCGGCGGCCGCGGGCTGGCCTCCCGCAGGGCCCTCTGGGAGTTGTAGTCTTTTGCACACTTCCGGTGCCCGGTTGTTGTTGTTGGAGATGAGACACTGTCCTGAGGAGCGAGCACTAACTCTGTTTGTTTACACCGGATGTTCCCTGCAGTTGCAGATTGTTTCCAAATGAAATTTGAGATTACCAGCCTCTGCAGTCTTTATTTTTCTGATTAAAATGCTGAAAAGAGCGAGCTGTCTATCCCCAGGGGGGCCTTTGCTGAGTAGGCCCTCCCTGGAGCCTGGACACCGAGTGAAAATGGCCACTGTGGAAGATACCAGCCCCAGGGATTCACCATGGGATGACTATGCATCCCCCCCCCCCCCGGAGAGTGTCTCCTCCCCACACCCCATCCCCCAAGCAAAATGTCCCCCAGAAACTGCCCACCGTCAAACAAAGCACATGAAGTGTTGACAAAACAGAAATGGCTGGAAAAAACAAAGAAGAGTAGCTGGACCCAAAACCAGTCACTTTGCTACTCTTCTCCATGGACGCTGCCAGACCCGCTCCATCAGGTTCTGCTTTTGCTTCTGACCACCAGCATCTGCAGTTCTTTTTTTGTAATCATTAAGCGTTGCCAGCCACGCCGGGAACCGTGTGATGCCCAGGCTGCTCTGCATTCACTCAATAAAGTGGACAGGGGTGTGCGGTCACTTGGGTACCAAAGGCTCACATTTTCATCCCAGGGCTGTGGCTGCATGTCTCATCATTCCAACACCTCAGTCACCCCAGCACATGCTGGATGATTCACCGAATGCACGTGGTTTTACGTCTGAAACTTCTTGACCAAAAAGCAAATGACCCCTGAGCCGAGGCATCCAAGTAAAGCGCAGTGGGTGACTGTAAATAGGGCGAATGTGCAAGTGGCCAGAGTTGAACCACATTGGCTGAATCAGGAGAGTGATCTGCAATCTTGGTTACAAACCTCTCAACAAGAAGCAGGAGTAGACCATTCAGCCTGCTCTGCCATTTATAAATATCACAGCTCATCTGTTACCTCAAATCCACATTTCCCCCATACTACTGATAATCTTTCACCTCCTTCTTTAACAAGAATTTATCTCTGCCTGAAAAATATTCAATGGCCCTGGCTTTGACTGTCTTTAAAGGAAAAGAGGGTCAAAGAGAAATCTCGGGTGATTTAGAAAGCATATGAAATACTTGCCTTTATTAGCCAAGGAATTAAACACAAAAACAAGGTGGTTATGGTGGATCTGTATATAGCCTTAGTTCAGCTACAGTTGGAGTACTATGAGCAGTTCTGATCACGACAGTAGAGGAAGGATGTGATTGAATTAGAGAGGATGCAGAGGATATTCACTAGGGATGGGTGTAGGAGTGATTGAGGCATGAAGTGAGGTTAGATAGGCTCGAGTTGTTTTTTTTAGAGCAGAGAAGGCTTGAGGGGAGTGTGGGATCTGATTGAGATGTACAAAGTTCAGAGGGGTATAGATTGGGAGAAACTTTACCCCTTAGTAAAAGGATCAATAACTAAGAAACTAAGTTTTTAGATAAGAAGCAGGAGGTTGTGAGTGGATTTGAGGGAAAAATTTGGATGGTAAAGACAGGAGCCCTGAAGACATTTAAGAAATATTTAGATGAGAACTTAAAATGCCAAAGCAGATAAGGCTACAAGCCAAGTGTTGGGAAATGGGGTTAGATAGATGATTGATGTAGGCCTAATTGGCCAACAGGTCTTTAACCATTTAGTAAAAGCTCTCTAACTCTATAGGGTTACTTGGAACATGACCAAGTCTAATTGACAATCCTATTCATTTATTGTCACTCCCCCATACCTCAAAATTCAGACAATAAAGCAGCAGCCATTTCATTTGGTCAGTGGTATGTTCCAAAAAGCTCAAGCGAAGTGTTAAATTCCCAGAACTTAATTTATTACGTTCACTGTGCATTCAGCAAGGTGCCTGCAGTAAGATGTTTCCCGCCCAAATTGGCAAATGTCGTCACTATGTCACATGGTCAGGCTCTTAAAGCGGCAGTCCAAGCAATATCCCTCCACTTTTACATTAGAGGTTCCTGGAATGTAAGAATTCACAATATTTCCAAAGTAGGTAATTTCAGAGTTCATTGATTCCTGTATGGCTTTTGGTGCAGCCCAGGCTTTCGTTTATTCTTCTTGCTGGCTTTAACCTGTTATTTTAGGTATACTAGGAACACCATCTGTTGTTATCTTTTCCTGAGACAACTGAATGTTCAGAGGCTCACAAAATGCCTCATTAATCTCCACTAAGGTACTGAGTCCCTCAGATATTCCAGTATTCCAGTTACTGCTCTGTCCTCAGATATACCTGAGTTTCTGTTGGCGCAGTTAATAGTGGATCTTCAACTAATGTTCTCCCTGGCATATTAATCTCATTGCCAAGTTGATCTGTACATCTCCATACTACATCGTCTCAGTTGTCCAGTGTAGGAGAGTGTAGTCTGTGCTATAATAATGGTATAATGCTAGTACTTCTTGATATTTTTTGGAAAACGTGGCATTTGGCCTTGTTTTCTCATTGGAAAACCTGATTCTATTGTTTCCTGTCAACAATGTCTATTGCCAGGAGTGGTTTCAGCAGATCAAATGCCATGTGAAATTGACAATTTACCATGAGCAATACCGAAACAATGAAGTGTGAGTGGGTTATGTTCCGGTATGTTAACAAAGATTAGCTGAATCTTTTGGATAGTGATCTTGTTCTTGAATTACCTTTAACAAACAAACCTTTGCAAAATCATTTGTGGCTGAGTAATAAGGAGCTGATCGGATATGTTGATTTCCATTCAGCTTCAGTCGATAAACACTTGTCATTTAAACTGTCGTCCATTATCACTAACAAGTTGTTCTGGAGATCCAAACCTCACAAAGATCTACCCCATCTTTCTATGGTTTTCTCTAAAGATATTATCAACATAGATTCTTTGCTATGGCCTTGCTGGCTATCCCCATGGGAATTCCCATGGTATTAATGCAGTTAGGTTGTTTACTCTTTCACAACTTACACATATTCCCATCTCAACCTCAGTTTTGGAGTCAAGCCCTGACCACCAAAAATAGCTTCTGGCTATCATTTTCATTTTGACAATGCCACAACCACCTTCATGTAGTTGATTTATCACGCATTTCCTTGCTGTGGTGGAATGACGACCCTCATTCCCCAAGGGAGACATCCTGCTTGTATAGATAGTTCTAGCCACCATGCAATTGTATGGCTTCAGATCTGGGATTGTTCCTATGATCTTTTCACAAAGTACCATGTCCATCATTTCTGATAATAGTCAACCATTTCTAATGTCCTTCCTAAGTTGTCCTGTCATTACCAAAGTGTTCTCTACTTATTTGAAGTAGAAAATGTCTAAATTAGGGCTGTTTATAGTCAAGGAGAAAGTGAGGTCTGCAGATGCTGGAGATCAAAGTTGAAACTTTATTGCTGGAACAGCACAGCAGGTCAGGCAGCATCCAGGGAACAGGAGATTCGACGTTTCGGGCACAGGCCCTTCTTCAGGAAGACGGGCCTGTGCCCGAAACGTCGAATCTCCTGTTCCCTGGATGCTGCCTGACCTGCTGTGCTGTTCCAGCAATAAAGTTTCAACTGTTTATAGTCAACTTGCTTGGCAAAGGTAACATAGAGAGGCCATCAACATTCCCACATGAATTGCAATAAAACAAAGAACTGCAGAGACTGGAGGTCTGAAACAAAATCAGAAATTGCTATAGGAACTCAGCAAGCCTGGCAGCGTCGCTGGGAAGAAAGCAATGTTAACATTTAGAGTCCTGTGAATCTTCATCAAAACCTGTGTAAATTGGGTTTTTAATTGTATAAACGTGAGCTGATTGCAACAACAACCAGCTCTGGATATGGCTGGCAGCTAGAGAAGGTATCTGTGTATGAGATACTGTGGTCTGTGGTCTTTTGGTAGGTAAATTCCCGCCATGCAGCCATTGTTGGAAATGGTCTAATATCAAAACGATTCCAAGAACTTCTTTCTCTATCTGTGCATTTTCCATTTCTGCTTCGTTTAATGATTTTGATGCAAAAGCTATTGGCTTCTCTTCATCATTGGCTAATATGTGAGAAACAACTGCTCCCTCTCCATATAGTCATTCATTACATGCTCGTTGCAACAGTAACTTTGGGTCAAAATGGGTCAGGACTTTGACTTTAATAAAGCTTATTTGGCTTGTTTAAAGGCCCTTTTACATTGATCTTCCTCTTTCCAATTCCAGTTCTGTCATAATAAATTGTGCAACTGCATGAGAATGGGTGCAAGATTTGGGACAAACTTGCCATAGTCATTTAGCAGATTAGAGAAGGTCTTTTTCGTTTCTTCCTGTGACTAAAATATTCTCCAGGTAACACTGGGCTACTTCCAATCCACTTAAAGTCTGATCCATGTCATGTTGGAATAGCGCAGGTGATCCCAAATGGAAGTCTCTTGTATTTGAATAGTCCTTTATGTTTTACAATCAGCAAATATTTACATTCATATGGAGATAGTCTTGACTAAGGTCAATTTTACTGAAAAGCTGACCTCCAGCTTGATCACCAAATAATAAGTCATCGGTTAAAGGGAAAGGTATTGCTCAGTACATATAACCAGATTAATAGAAACCTTAAAATCACTGCAGGTGTGTACCAATTTATATCAGCCCAGTATGTATGTTATTCATGTTTATTTCCTATTCAGTGCGCCCTGTTTGGCCGCAGTTTCTGCATCTAGCTTCTTTATACCAGCAATTCGCTGCTATGTGACCTGCTTTTCCACACCAGTGGTAATTTTGAGTCTGTATTGGTACTGGACTCATCTCTCAGCCACCATTTTGCAAACTCTCATACCAGAGCTGCTGAGCTTCCTTGGTTGCTAGCTCCACCAAGATTGCTATTTCTGGTGCTTTCTTTAACTGCAGGTCCCTTTCCATCAGTAATCTTTTCTGGATTGTTTCATACATTAGACCAGCATTGTGTGTCTGCTAATTTCTTTAAAGTTGCTACAAACTAGGAGTTAGATTCACCATCATGCTGGCAGCATTTGGGGAATCTGAACCTTTCACCAATGGTTTTGGTGAAAAATTATTCTGTAGGATTCTGACAACTTCATCCAAGTTTTGGAACCTGACTTCTCTGGTTATACCAGACTCCTCAGAAGGTTAAACATCCCCCACCCCACCCCATTAATGTGCAGGCACTGTATCTGCTTCAATTTTCTTGGCTTGAATAAATTAAGAGAGTCTCTCTGTGAAGGACTTACACATCTTTGTATTTTCATGATATTGTATTCTGGCACTGAACTTTCCTGCCATTGTCTTTTTAAATGGGAAGGATATGATGTCCCACAAAAAAAAAATCTACACCCCTAGCTCAAAACACTTCCCTCAGGCTAGGATACTTGTATCTCACAGTGTTCTTTTAGAATGGAGCACCGTGGCAAGTTTCTTCTGCACTTTTCACCTCTTGGATGAAGGATTGTGAATTTCTAGTTGATGATTTAATGGATTGACCAGGAGGATTTCTTAAATAATTTTTATCTTTGTCACCACTTCTTGTATTACATTCCCAAACTGACGGAAGTCTTTAACAGAAGGATCTTTATTCCAAAGTTACTCACTCCACAGATGGGCAAGTTTGCCAAATGGCCACTCAAAATTGCCAATGACCTCTTATTATGTCACATGATTGGACCCTTAAAGTGACAGTCCAACATACACAAGTACACAATAGTCAACTTCTTAAAAATAGACTTAAGCCTGCCCACAAGAATTCAACTCATCTTTGCCCAATTCAGTCACAACATGCCATAATAAGCAAAATGTATTAAATTTAATTTAATAGATAAGTTAGTCAGTTAATTTCATGATATTTTGGGGGAATGTTTTTATTATTCAGAATTAAAATGTTACTGCCAAGATTGAACTATTTGCAGTCAGTGTCAATAGTGCCACTGTCCGAGGTTAGGTATAGTATCTATGCCCTTTGTAACTCTGTTAAGGCATACAACCAGGTAAGAAGGGGTGAATCATTCCCCTCTTTTTAAGCTTCACAGTTGACCGTAACAAAGATTTTAATTCTTTATGGCATGTAGCTATATCACACTTCATTAAAGCATAATAGTACTTCAGATTAAGGAGTTAGTTACAAGGTTTTCTCATGTGAAAGATAAGAATGATGTTGTTTACAAACTCCATGAAAATAAAGAAAAGCAGTATCGAACACAAACGCAAGTATAAATTTAAAAATAAGAGAGAGCCTGATTCAAAAAAGAAGACCAAGGATAAGAAGTCCTCAAAATCCTTGAAGTGTTAGGTCTTAACATGAGACCACAGTTGTAATTAATTAAGCAACAAGTCATTAATGGCATTAATGGTGGCTTAGTAGTTAGCACTGCTGCCTCACAGCACCGGGGACCCAGGTTCGATTCCCGCCTCAGGTGACTGTCTGTGTGGAGTTTGCACATTCTCCCCGTGTCTGCATGGGTTTCCTCCGGGTGCTCTGGTTTCCTCCTACAATCCAAAGATGTGCAGATCAGGTGAATTGGCCATGCGAAATTGTCCACAGTGTTAGGTGCATTAGTCAAAGAGAAATGGGTCTGGGTGAGTTACTCTTTGGAGGGTTGGTGTGGACTTGTTGGGCCGAAGGGCCTGTTTCCACACTGTAGGGAATCTAATCTAAAAAAAAAGTTGTTAAGACACACCAATGAAGGGTATTGTCTCATTAAGTACTTTTAAGTATCAATGGTAGCCATGATGAGGTGCTGGTTTTGAACTGGGGTTGACAAAATTAAAAATCACACAATACCAGGTAATAGTCCAACAGGTTTATTTGAAAGTACCATCTTTCGGAGTGCTGCTCCTTCATTGGGTAGCTAGTGGGGGAGGATCAGACTTTATTGTAAAAGATCATAGTGTCGTACAGCTGATGCGATGTATTGAACAAACCTAGATTGCTATTAAGTCTTTAATCACTTAGAAGGGGATGCAGGTTTCCATTCATTAATATATAAATCCCAGAACTTGTTACACGTCACAGTCCCGAGATAACTTAAAGTTTTATCAGTACAAACAAAGGTGACATCTCAGCTCGCGGTTAGATTCTGTCTGTATCCGAATCTTGAGTCAGACTGGTTCTATTTCCAAAGTAGGAATTTATAAAAAGTCATATTGACTGACTTCCTACAGATTGTGTGCTTTTTGAATACATTAGAATGTATCTGCAAATAAATTTGACTCAGAATTGTATAGAGAGGAGTTGATAGAACACTGAGGGAGTTGAGAGAAGGTCAACATTTGTAACGCTTCATTAATTAACTAAACAAACTATCAAGAAAAAGGTTTTACACTTTCAGATAGAATACTTCAACATTGGTTACTTAAGAACCGTTTGAAAACCGGACGATTTTATAATCTTCCTTATTTGATTAAAATTAAATAAAACATTTCCTTGACAAGTCTTTAGATGGTACTTTAGAGCAGTGAGGGTTCAGTCTAGTTACTGGCTTCACACACCACTCTGTCCTGCACTTCAAGCAACTCTTGACTCCAACTTAGATTCACCTGAACCACCCACAGCCTAAACTCCCCGATCTGAAATTTGGAAATATCTGGGATCCAGCATCAGTCCCGAGGTTGAGGTCTGGCATGGGATTTGTTTATCAGGCTAGTTCAGCAGGAGAGCCAGTAGCAAAGAAATGTGACAAGAAAAGTAGCCATTCAGAGAGAGAGAGAGAGAACTGACAATATGCAGAACATCTAACACTTTGTTACAGAGTAAAAAAGCTGAAAGCATCTGGTATTCCAAGTATTAATGAGGGCTGACACTGTTTGGTTTTCCAGATCAAATCAGATTGGGATCTTTCAGAGTAATGTGGCAGTAGTTTTTTTGCTTCTTTTCATTTCTCCTTAATGTCTTTTTCAGTACCTCATTAGCTTTGTGTGTTCAGACAAGAGCGAGTATGTTTTTTGATAGGAAAAGCTCAGCAGGTCTGGCAGCAGCTGTGGAGAGAAATCAGAGTTAATATTTCGGGTCAAGTGATCCTCAGAACTCCGAGAACTTCCTTAGTTCTTAAGCAGGGTCACTCGACCCAAAAATTAACACTGATTTCTCTCTCCACAGATGCTGCCAGACCTTTTCCAGCAATTTCTATTTTTATCTCTCATTTACAGCATCCGCAGTTCTTTTTGGTTTTTATGATAGCTATATTCAATTTTAAACCGATTACGGCATTGTGATGATTCCTCAAACAGTTTTAGCTACCAAAATTAAACTGCGAGCTGTTACCCATGGCATGTATTAATCTATTGAATGTGAAAAACTGGCCAAAAGATATTTTCTTATATTCTTTAAGTAGTTGCACAGCTTAGAGAGAACATTCCTTCCGATCATATACCATTGTGCCATCACATCTGCTGGGTTTGTCCAGTCAATGGGACAGGACATATCCAGGGATGGGGATGATAGTATCTTGGCCATTGCAAGATATGATATGATTCTTTAAACGTTATGATTCTTTGTAAGGAATGATTTCTTCTTCAAGTGTCTGTGAACAGGGGGCTCAGGCAGCAGGAGTGCAGGAATCGCAGTCTTTGCAATAGACCAACAGGTTTGAGTTTCTTTCATCTCAGTGGTTAGCACTGCTGCCTTACAGCACCAGAGACCCAGGTTCAATTCCACCCTCAGCCAACTGTCTGTGTGGAGTTTGCACATTCTCCCTGAGTTTGTGTGGGTTTCCACCTGGGTACTCCAGTTTCCTCCCTCAGTCCAAAGATGTGCAGGTTAGGTGGCTTGGCCCATTGTGTCCAGGGATGTACAGACTAGGTGGATTAGCCATGGGAAATGCAGAGTTACAGAGATACGTCAGAAGAGTGGGTGGGGTGGGATGCTCTTCAGAGGGTCGATGAGGACCCGATGGACCAAATCACCTGCTTCAACACTGTAGGGATTCTATTATTCTTATTTGGATGAAGATGAGGTCTACAGGGTAAATGAGCAAACTGGCCATGGCACCATGGTCCAGGAAGCTATTCAAATGGGGCATAGGGAGGGCAGAGGAGTGAATAGGAATATAATGACAGTGTAGTGAGGAGGATTGACACTGTTCTTTGCAGAAAAGAGGCTGACTCCACCTGACTGTGTTGCCTGCCCAAAGCCAGAGTTTGGGGCACCTGTTCAGGGCTGGAGAGGAACTTGCAATGGGATGGTCCATATAAGTACCGGTGGCACAACAGGACAAGGAGAAAGGTCTACATAGTTAGTAATGAGAAGCAAGCCACTAAATTAATTAGAACGTCAAAAGTAGTAATCTTTGGATAGTTATCTGAGCCATGTGCAAATTGGCAAAGGGAAAATAAGACTAGTGAAATAAATGTGTCGCTTACACACTGAAATACCAGAACTGGGGAATGGGATATGGACCATTAGAATGATCTACACTTGCGCAATAAAAGAACACATGGAACTGCTGATGCTGGAGGTCAGAAACAAATACAGAAAGATCTGGAGAAACTCAGCATATCTGGCAGTATTTGTGGAGAGAAACGCAGAGTTAATGTTTTGAGTTCAATGCCTCTTCGTCAGAATGGAAACCAGCTGGGAAATGGTGGATAATATGCTGATTGGTGGTGGAGTTGGAGTAAATTGGTGTTAGGGTCAGGGGTTTGGGATTGGGAAGCTTGAGTCATGCTAGGACCTATACTCTAGCAAATCAAATGATGGGAGAAGTGGAGAGGATTGTATGCAAAACACAGAAGCTAGTATTCTACTGTGGGACGGTGTGGAAATCAAAAAGTAGAGTGAAGTAGATATCAGGAAAAGTACAGAAAATGATAAACCATGAAAGGAAGGAATGGAAAGTATAAATATGAGAGTAAATTATATTGTTGCCTGAGGATACAATGGCCTAGGTTGTATTATCACTGGACTGTTAATCCAGAGACCCAGGTAATGTTCTGGGGACCTGGGTTCAAATCCATGGCTAAAGGTAGAATTTGAATTCAATAAATATCCAGAATTAAGAATCTAATGACTACTATAAATCCATTGTCAATTGTTGTAAAAACCCTTCTGGGTCACTAAAGTCCTTTAGGGAAGGAAACTGCCATCCATACCTGGTCTGGCCTACATGTGACTCCAGACCCACAACAAAGTGGTTGACGCTGAATTGCCCTCTGGGCCATTAGGGATGGGCAATAAATGTTGTGTTAAATCCTGTTAAAGAGAGAAAAAAAACAACAAAAATAATAATCAGTAGAAAAATAAATAAAAACTAAGGGCTTAGTACCCGAATGCACACTGCTTTCAAACCAATAAACTGAGAATGCAAATAGAAATAGTTATGACCTCATAGCCTTTACAGAGACTTAACTATATGACATGGATTGGGACCCAAACATTGAAGGGTGCAGCATATTTAGGCAACACAGAAAGCTAAGAAAAGGTGGAGGGTGGCTCTGTTAGTCAATGATGGTATTACTACAATAGAGAGGTAAGAATTAGGTTCAGGCAACTGAGATATAGAAATAGTTTGGGTAGCAGTGAGAAATGACAAAGGCAAGAAGCCACTTGCAGGAGTATCAATAGACACTCTTAATCCTATCCATATTCCATTCCATCTGTCACAATGTTACCCACTCAGTTAGTTTGATTATATGTTGTTGAAAAGACAGACGAGTTGTCCAAGTCTTTAAATTTACACCCATTAGGACAAGTGCACAAATGCTAACTATCAAACAGTCAACACAATTTGGTACTACAGGAGAAATGGATACTGAATGATCAGCAAGTCAACTCTCATTGGCCAAAGGATTGCCTTGGAGAATGCAACTGGAACTATAGATGTCTCAACCTCCTGGGTAATTCAAAAACAGGGCAAGGCTTGAACATGTTCTTTTTTTTTGCAGAGAAAAGGTTCTTGTGGCTGAAGTCTAGATTAGAGTGGGGTTTGAAAAGCACAGCAGGTCAGGCAGCATCTGAGGAGCAGGAAAATCGACGTTTCGGGCAAAAGCCCTTCATCAGGAATGATGCTTGCCACATTTGGCCACATAATGAGCTTGACTGACTAAATTGGTTTGGGATATCTGGTGGGCATGGATGGGTTGTACCAAAGGGTCTGTTTCTGTGCTGTACATCTCTATGACTCTATTGGCACACTTGGGATTGCTCAGCAAGTGTTGCCCAACTGTGGACTCACATCAAACAGTAGATGTTTAGTTTTGAAGTTTGCACGTATAGGCTGTAAGTTGTTAGAAATAGCCAAAGGAACACGTTATTGATCTGATCAGCCAATTGGTCTTTGTATCTGGCATAGCCCTAGCACTGAAATTGATAACAACATTGCTGAATGTGTGGTGGACAGAAGGTCCTTTTGAACTGACGGCAACATGTTTGAACAACAGGTTAAGTAAGTCAAATAAAAACCAAAAAAACCAAAAAAACTGCGGATGCTCGAAATTAGAAACAAAAATTGCCAGAAAAGCACACTAGGTCTGGCAGGATCTGTGGAGAGAAATCAGAGATAACATTTCAGTCCAGTGACTCTTCCTCAGAACTGATGGTAGCGAGGAAAAAGTTTTTTTTATGCAGAAGATTGCGTGGAGGGAGGGTAGAAGGAGTAAACAATAGAAGGAGATGGAGTCCAATGAGAGAGAGGAATAATTGGACAAACAATAGAGTGGTTAACAATCAGCCTGGGAGAATGGATAGCTATTAATGGGGTCAATTAGTGGCTAACAATGGGTAATATATGTAATAGCAGACCACATGATAACAAGGCCTGCTGGATGGCGGGCGGGGGGGAGGTTAGAATAAACATGTGGGAGAAGGTGCCTGAAGCCCAAAAATTATTGAACTCGATATTGAGTTTAGAAGGCTATAGATTTCCCAAGCGGAAAATGAGGTGCTGTTCTTCAGCTTACGCTTAGCTTTTCTTGAGCACTGCAGCAAGCCTGAGACAGAGATGTTGGCCAGGGCACACAGTGGTGTGTTGAAGTAGCAGGCATTGGAAGCACACAGTCTTTTTGCGGGACAGTCCATGTTTTGTTACCCCAAATGTAAAGGAGACCACATTGTGAGCAGCAAATGCAGTAGACTAGATTGAGGTTGAATAGGTTGTTTTGCAAGCAGTGGCTATTTCCAGTAACAGGCCCAAAGTGTTTTGCTGGTGGTCCCAGCTCTAATTTCAGATGTGCTACACTTAGCCATGTTTTCCCTTTTGTCCCTTCCCACCCCTTTTCTGGTTTCATTGGCCTCTCCCACACCCTTTCTCCTCACCTTACCTCGTACCAAACAGTTGGATTGAATTTATTGTCACGTGTACCAAGGCACAGTGAAAAGCTTTGTCTTGCGGGCAATACAGGCAGATTACAGAGTTAAGTAGCATAGATAAGTAAATAATAGGTACACAGCGGCAAAAACAAAAACACAGTTACAGGCGAATATTAAGAGTATGTGAGTCCATTCAGTATTCTAACAACAGTAGGGTAGAAACTGTTTTGAAACCGGCTGGTGCGTGTGTTCAGGCTTCTGTACCTTCTCCCCGATGGTAGAGGTTGTAGAAAAACTTTGCCAGGGTGGGATGGATCTTTGAGAATGCTGGCGGCCTTTCCTTGACAGCAGGGCTGGAGATGGATTCTATAGATGGGAAGTTGGCCTTTGTGATTGTCCGGGCCAAGTTCACCACTCTCTGTAACCATCTCCGATCCTGTATGGTACAGTTGCCATACCAGGTAGTGATACATCCAGACAGAATGCTCTCGATGGCGCACCTGTAAAAGTTGGCAAGGGTATTCACCATCATGCCAAATTTCCTCAGCTGCCTGAGGAAGAAGAGATGTCGTTGGGCCTTTGTAACCAGTGCGTCCACGTGAAGAGTCCAAGGAAGCTTGTTGTGGATGACCACTCCCAGGAGCTTGACACTCTCCACTCATTCCACCTCTGTGCTGTTAATGTGTAGGGGGCATAAGTAACATCCTGCTGAAAGTCAGTAATGAGTTCCTTGGTTTTGCCGGCATTGAGAGCTAGGTTGTTGTCAGTGCACCATTTTTCCAGGTCTCCCAACTCCCATCTGTAGTTTGTTTCATTGCCATCTGACATTCGACTGACCATGGTGGTGTTATCAATGAACTTGTAAATGGCATTAGTCTGGTATTTGGTGACTCAGTCATGGGTATACAGTGAGTATAGTAGGGGGCTGAGTATGACCCTCTGGGGACTCCAATGTTGAATGTTAATGACAATGAAATATTGTCCCCAATCTTCACTGATTGTGGCCTGTGGGTCAGGAAACTGAGAGTCTAGTTGCAGAGAGTGGGGCTTAGTCCGAGATCACTAAATTTAGTAATCAGTCTCAAGGGCATAATAGTGTTGAAGGCCGAACTGTAGTCAATTCATAGGATTCTTACATAGCTGTTCTTGGTGTCAAGATGTTCTAGGGAGGCGTGAAGGGCAAGTGATATGGCATCTGACATGGATCTGTTGGTCCGATAGGCAAATTGGAGTGGGTCAAGAGTTGTGGGGAGGCTGGAGTTGATTAATGCCATGAGCAGTCTTTCAAAGCACTTCATGACCACCGAAGTTAGGGCCAGTGGGTAGTGGTCATTCAGACATGCTGCATGAGCCTTCTTAGGCACAGGGATGATGTTGGTCCTCTTGAAGCAGGCAGGGACAGTGGCCTGCTGCAGGGAGAGGTTGAAGATGTCCTAGAAGATCTCTGTCAGTTGATCTGCACATGCCCTGACTGCATGGCCTTGTACTCTGCCTGGTCCCATCACTTTCCTTGGATTCACACGAAGGAAAACTGATCTGACCTCTGATGCAGTGACTGTTGGGATAGGTTCATCAGGGCTTGTTGGAATAGGTGTTACCTCTCCGCCGAAATGCTGCTCAAAGCGAGCATAGAAGAGACGGTCTGGGAGGGATGTGTCATCGTCTCCTATCTTGCACTGTCTCTTTTTAGAACCTGTGATGTCATTCAGTCCTTGCCATAGTCACCGGGTGTCTGTCTGGGTCTCTAGATCGGTATGGTCCTTGGCTGTCTTAATGGCTCTGGTAAGGTCATACTTGGATTCCTTATATTTGAGTGGGTCTCCTGATCTGAAGGCCTCATGCCTGGTTTTTAGCAGGTTCTGTATGTCCTTATTCATCCGGGGTTTCCTGTTGGGGAACACCCAGATTGACTTCCTCGGTATATAGTCCTCCACACACTTGCTGATAAAGTCTGTGACGGTGGTGGCGGACTTGTCCAAGGTACCTGCGGACTATTTGAACACGGCCCAATCAGCCGATTCCAGACAGCACCAGAGTTGATCCTCTGCCTCCTCCGACCAGCACTGGACCTGTATCCACGAGGGGCGGTTCTCCGGCTTGAGCTTTTGCCTGTAAGCCGAGAGTAAAAACACGGCATTGTGGTCGGAGTTCCCGAAATGAGGGCGGGGGATGGAGCGGTAGGCATCCATCAGAGTGGTGTACCAGTGGTCTAAAATGTTCGGGCCCCTGGTGGAGCAGGTAATCAACTGACTTTCAGAAGGATCTGTACGTGGAAATGTTTACTGTGCAGGGCAACCATTGCTGACAGATGACGTGGGGAACACCAGGAATCCGTGAGGGCAGTTTCAATTGTATTCTTTCACCTAGCTCCCGGATCTTCCTGCCACTGCTTCTGAGAGCTTTAGTTCAAAGGCAGGATAATGTGGGAAATGCAGTAATTGAAAGCATAAGTAGCTCTGCCACTTAAATAGAAAAAAGTGACCATCCATCACCTGGTCTGCCAAGTTGTGCTGTGCACACCCACAGCTTCACTCGACTGGGTAAATCAAGTTCCGCATTCAATGCGGCACGTTTTAGAGGAACCACATCAAATCACATCAGCTTCTCTACAGGAGACAAAAACATTGGCTCCCAGAAGGAAAACCCAGGAACTGGCATTAGTGTGAAACCAGCCTGCTGTGATATGTTGTGCACTGTTATATAATTCATGAGTAATACTGGTCATAGCACTGGTAATGCTAGTCTGATGCCAGTTGGTCATCTGTCATTATGGTCATAGACTTAGCAGTATTGGTCATGGCACCCATATGCATTAATGAGTGTGGTGCTCTATAATATAGGTATCATTGCCCAAATAGTATTTATTAGGTCAGTTGTGAAGAACTAAAATGAAAATTGCATATGGAAAAGCTACTGAGGCTGGCAGTGGCCTCTGGTGCTTGGGTGGGCGAGGGCCCACAGTCATCTTATTGACGACATCATTGAAGATTCTGAAACCTATTTTATTGGAAATCTAAATCATAACAGCGTACACCGCACTATGAAAATGGCAACACTTAAAAAGAAAGAAACATTTATAAAAATGCAGAGTCCCTCCCTCCTCTTCACTGTGACACCGACTCTTGTGCCAGGCTGCTCTTTCTTGTTCTGTTTAGGTCCATGATCTTCTCTGATATATAACCATGGACCCGGGCTTGCTCCTTACAGACCCCTTCAGTACTCATCCCCTTAGATCTGAGATAGTGGCCGTAGCAAGCTGAAGATAGGGAAGAAAAGGGGGAGAATATAATTAATGAAGTCATAATGCTGCCGTGTGAATTAAATAATATTTTACGGAAAGGGTTTACAACAGGGATATAATGACACTTTACAAGCTAATACAATAAGACATATTTTGGCAAGTGTGAACCTGGAACACCTCAAAGTGTTCACACCATCAGATATGATTGGAGGGGAACCTTATACACCCCAAGGCCTGTATCAGCCTTGGCAGCAGATTCGAGAGTTTAAACAGATTTCTGTGCACAGGTTAAGAGAAAGGACAGAGATTTCTGGTCATTGTTTTTATTTCATTCCTGTACAATGACTGCAGAGCGTCTGAAGAAGCCATTCCAGACTTGAAATATTTACTGTTTCTCTCTCCACAGATGCTACCAGACCTACTGAGTTTCTCCAGCTATTCTCTGTTTGGTTTAGATTTCCAGCATCTGTAGTAGTTTGCTTTTTTAAAAAAATACATTTTTATTTATTTTGATATTACAACAATGCAAAACAATATAATTCAAAACAGTACAAGGTAAGAATAATAAAAAAACAAACTGCACTCATGTACAAACATACAAATCTATATACAAAAAACTAAATATGTAAATAAATAATAACTAACAACTAACAAATAATAATATTAATAATAATAATAATAATAATAATAATAATGTAGCTCAGTGAGACAAAACAGTGGCTCTCAGCCATCAAGAGCATTAATTTACACATATTCATACATTCGCAGTTCCCCCTCTCTGGGTATTAGACTCTTAAAACCCAATCATTACAGCTATATAAAAACCTTTATTAGTGTGGCAAACAGATCTGTGTCCACGTAGTCAAAAAAGGACTGCCATGTCTTATAAAATTCTCAATCTTATGATGCACCATGCTTGTAAGAAAATCCAAAGGGACATGCTCCACAATTGTCTTATGCCAACCCAACAAACTTGAAGGATTTTCAGACACCCAATCTAATAGAATATTCTTTCTTGTGCAAAAAGTAAGGATGTTGAAAAGTTGTATTCTTATGCCCATCTACAGGGAAGAAGAAAAATCGAGTCCACCTCCGCCCTCGTCCCAAAGATCCTCTCTATTGCACCTACCACAGTGCTCCAGTACATTCGGAGCCTGCAGCAGAACCAGAAACAATGAGCGAGAGTGCCCGTACTCGCTTTGCACTTGGGACATGTTGAAGATACTCCTGGTTTAAATTTTGATAAACTATCTGGAGCCAAGTGGACCCTGTGGAGAATCTTCAACTGTAAAGCACGGGTCCGATTGCAAATTGAGATCTTTCTCGCATTCTCCTAAATAGCTTGCCATGTCTCTGAGGGAATCTCGACACCCAACTCTCCCTCCCACACCCTGCAAAGTCGTTCGATCTCACACCCCCCCCAAAAGAGATGATAAAGAGTGCTGACAGAAAGCGTGTTCTTAGCACTGAGCACCCCCTTCTCTATGTCAGATCTGTACAGATCGGTTGAAAGTGTTGTCCTTTTTTGAATTAAATCCCTAATTTGAAAAAAAAAAGGAGATCCCTGCTAGATAGCTTGTATTTCTGTGCTAACTGGTCAAATGCCATCATTGTGTTCCCCTCAAATAAATCACCCATGCAAGACACACCCCTAGCTGTGTCGAGAGACTGGTGCTGGAAAAGCGCAGCAGGTCAGGCAGCATCCGAGGAGCAGGAGAATCGACGTTTCGGGCATAAGCCCTTCAGCTGCCCAAATTTAAACTCAGAGTCCACCATCCCTGTTGAAAACCTGGCACACTCACTATAGCTGTAAAAAAAATAGATGTTTTGGCAATATTGCCTGCAATCTGCCACACTGCCCTCCACGCTTTAACAGTTTTAATAACTATTGGGTTGTGGCAATATTCCTGAACTGTCGTCATTTTGTCCAGGAACAGCATGAGAAGTTTCAATATCTAATCATATTGGAAGAGGGTCCCTACAAGCCCAGTCACTCACATAAGATAAAAGCGAGCTTAGTTGATAGTTTTTAATGTCCAGGAGATCCACTCCCCCCAGTCCTTGAGGCAATTGCAGTTTAGCTAATTTAATAAGGGGCTGCTTATGATGCCAGATAAAAGAGCTGAACCAGCTGTTCAGTTTCCTGAACATTTGCCTAGTGAAAATCAAGGGGAGCATTCACATAGGGTACAATAGATGGGGGAGAATGTTCATTTTAACGAGGGCTATCCGACCTAACCAAGTAAACGGAATCGCCTCCCATCTGCGAAGACCTTGTTTTTGTCAAATAAATGAACAAAATTAGGTTTAAGCAGCCGATCAAAAACTTGAGTAATGAATATACTCAAATAAAGAAAGCCCCCTGTGACCACTTAAAAGAGAATAGAGATTCGCCCTCAAAACCTAAAATTTTCGTGAGACCACCCATAGGCATAACCTCTGATTTTGCAAAACTGATCTTGTAACCCAAAAAGGCCAAACAAATTGATACATTGTATCAGACGAGACACCAAAACTGCTGGATTTGACAAAAAGACGAGGACGTCATCTGCATACAACAAAATCTTAAATTATTTTGACCCCATTTCTGGAGTCAATATATTAGGATCCCTACAAATGGGCTCCACCAGCAGCTCGATCACCAATGTAAAAAGCAGTGGTGAAAGGGCACAGCCCTGTCGGCTGCCCCTAAAGATATTAAAATTGCTTGATCTCACACCATTGGTGAGAACCACAGTGAGAGGATCACTATAGAGAATCTTTACCCATCTTATAAAGGCTTCACCCAAGCCAAAGTGCTCTAGAGTATAAAAAAGATACGGCCACTCAACCTGGTCAAATGCATTCTCTGCATTTAGAGAGATCACCAATCCCTGTACAGACTGTTGCTGACATGCTTGCATTTCAATAAGCAACCTCCTAACATTATTGGAGGATCTGCGATCCTTTATAAATCCCGACTAGTCTTCTTTAATAATAGAAGGCAACAACACAGTTTCCAGCCTTAATGCAAGATTTTTTTTATGATTAGATTCCCTACAGTGTGGAAACAGGCCCTTCAACCCCACCAGTCCACACCGACCCTCCCAGAGTAACCCACCCAGACCCATTTCCCTCTGACTAATGCACCTAGCACTATGGGCAATTTAGCATGGCCAATTCACCTGACCTGCACATTTTTGGATTGTGGGAGGAAACCAGAGCAAACTCCCGCAGACATGGGGAGAATGTGCAAACTCCACACAGTCGCCCAAGGCTGGAATCGAACCTGGGATCCTGGTGCTGTGAGGCACTGAGCCACCCAAGTTTTGGAAAAGATTTTAAAATCAACATTTAAAAGTGAAACGGGCCTACAGGAAGCACAGTCCACTGGGACTTTCCAGTTTTTAAGAAGAAGAGAGGTATTGGCCTCTCTTAGAGATGGGGGAAGGGCGATCATGAATATATGAGTCATTAAACGTATTGAGCATCAGGCCTGACAATATGCTTGTAAATTCCTTATAAAATTCACTGGGAAATCCATCAGGACCAGACGCCTTTCCATTCTGAAGCTGCTACACGGCCTCCTGCACCGCTTGCTCTGATAAGGAGCATTGAGAAAACAACACTTGTTCAGGGGTTACACCTGGAAGCTCCAAGTTCTTGATAAAAGACTCCATCCTAGCTCGCCCATCCTCACAAACTTCAGACTGATAAAATCTCTGAAATGCCGCATTGATCTTTTTAGAATCACAGGTTGGGTTTCCAGCACATTCCCTAATCGACATAATGGACTGGGGGGAGCGGGGTCACTCTTTTTTCTGGCAAGCACTTGCCCGGTTTGTCACCATGCTCAAACAAGCCTTTGTCTTGCAAAAGTAAGCTTCTTCTTTCCTGTCTGCGTGAGTGTGGAGTTCAATGCAGACCGAAGCACTTAGCCAACGAGGGCCTGTCAGAGTAAGCCTTCTCAGCTGCCTTCAACCATGCTTCGGGCAGACATTGCTGTTCACCCATCTGCCGCTCCCCACTGGTGGAATGGGAAATGACTAACCGTCTGGCATAAGCTTTAGCTGTTTCCCGAACAGACAGGCTACTAGCCAAACCTGAACTAATGTCTAGAAATGCCCTGTATTCATTAGAGGAATACTCCACAAACTTAAGGATTAAGGGATTAATTTACCAGTGCCTTAGACCCGCTACAGGATTTCCTTTTCCGAATCACCGCCACTGAGAAGTCCTGGAAAAACATGATCCTACAGCCCTCGTAAACTAAGGCCTTCAGATCCTTCCCCTGGACACTGGAAGCTTTCATGCTTCTCTGCTTTGTCTCTATAATTGTGGAACGGCACCAGGATAGGGCAAGGGTGTTGGTCCAGACCAGGCCTTCAAGCCGTGACCCAATGATCCCTCTCAATCTTCAGACCTCCCATTCCAGCCTCCAAGTTAAGGAATTTCAGCAGCCAATCCTCAATAAATTCCATTGGTTGCTCACCTTCCTTACTCTCCGGCAAACCAACAATCCAAATATTTTTCCTCCTGCCTCTGTTCTCAAGATAATCAACCCAGTCAAGCAAAGTGCGGACCTGCATCTCCTGGGCCCAGATCCTATCCTTGGAGGAATCAGTCTCAGCTTCTACCACTGTGACCCTGCGTTGGACCTCGTCCGACCTTTTCCCCGAGGTCTCCCAGCTGCAGCTCGTGCTTCTGCACCGTAACAGAGATCGGGGCCGGCATCTCCAATTTGCTTACCCAGCATCTCGCGAGATTTCGTGAGTTCCGATACCAGGGCCAAGTAAGAAATAGCATCCAAGGATCCTATGGGTTGGGCCGTGGTCCCAGCCTCAGATGAGCCTGCTTCCTTCTTCGGCATCCCTGGACGGCGAGATCGAAGGTAAGTGACTTCTTAGAACTTTCTAGGGCTCTGTGACCTTTTCAGAGTTCTAGAATACCACGATGACTTGGGTAGGGTGGGTTAGGGCTTTGTCCCTCCCACGGTGCAGTGCAGAGCTCAGCAAAGCGATCTTCCTAGATTGCCGCCATCTTGGTTCACCCAGTATTTTGCTTTTATTAGAGCATGAAAGTTGTTAATTTTCTGAGTGTATCAGACTGATCTGGACAGAGTGATCTGTTTAGCCAGCTTGAGACCCTCTCTCTGAGTTTCATGTACAGAAATTGTTGGAAAAGCTCAGCAGGTAGAGAGAAATCAGGGTTGAGTGACCCTTCCTCAGAACTCCCTCTGAGTTTGTTTGAGTAAACACAACTTTGATCTGCAAACATTAGTCCTCGGTGTTCTGTGTAGGAAACTAAGCACAACAATGTGAATAGTACATTCAAAGCTGGCATGATGTTTAGGATCCTAAAGGCTAGGTATCAAGGGCATGTAAGGGAACACATAAATGCAATTACAGTTTGCAATTGAGCTTACCTTTAATAGCACTCAGTTTAACAGGAGAAAGTGCAGGCTTCGGTACCGGAGGTGTGTCCGCGTTGATGAAGCGGGCACACACTCTGCCATGAATCGACCTATTGCGGAGCACGTCCGAGCCCCATACAGCGGCAGCCAGGGTCTTGACAAACATCGAGTTTGTCTTCGATCGCAGAACATTTTCCCATTGGCGCTCTGTAATCTCCAGACCACCCTGAAGTTGAACCTGTGGCAGAAAAGTGTACATACCAGTTTTCTGCTGGAAATAATGCAGTTTAGTGCACTGTGAACATACAGAGTCCAGGTACACACAGATGAGATGCGGAAGACTGCGGACAGAGTCCAATTTTTAACATCACAGCCGCCATACTACAGATGCACCATTACTTGGTACAATGTGATGATAATTAATGGTATAGTGGACAGTGAATCTGATTATCTAAAAGCTCAACAGGATCTTGATCGACTGTGCCAATAGGCCAAGGAATGGCAGATGGAGTTTAATTGAGAGAAATGCGAGGTGTTGCATTTTGTTAAGACAAACAAGGGCAAAACTTATATTGTTAATGGGAAGGCAGGTTGTCGACCAGAGAGATCTAGGGGTTCAGGTACACAATTTCTTGAAAGTGGAGTTGCAGTTAGACAGGGTGGTGAAGAAGGCGTTTGGCACGGTTGTCTTCATTGGTCAGAGCATCGAGTATAGGAATTGAGATATCATGTTTCGGCTATACAGGACATTGATGAGACAAGTTTTGGAGTACTGCATACAGTTTTGGTCACCCTGCCGTAGGAAGGATGTTATTAAATTGGAAAGGATGCAGAAAAGATTTACCAGGATGTCACCCGGACTGCAAGGTTTGAGTTATAAGATGAGGTAGGCTGGAACGTTTTTTCACTGGAACGCAGGAAGTTGAAGGGTGACCTTATTGAGGTTTATAAAATCATGAGGCACAGAGATAAGGTGAATAGCTAAGTTATTTTCCCTTGAGTAGGGGAGCTCAAAACTACAGGACAAAGGTTTAAAGTGAGAGGGGAAAGATTTTAAAGGGACCTGAGGGGCAACGGTATTACACGGAGTTCGTGTCTAGAATGAGCTGCCAGACGTAATGGTAGAGAGTTACTACATTTAAGAGACATTTGGATAGGTACATGGATAGGGAAGGTTTAGAGGGATCTGGGCTAAATGCAGGCAAGTGGGACTCGTTTCGTTTCGAAACCTTGTCGGCATAGACAAGTTGGGCTGAAGGATCTGTTTCAGTTCTGTATGACGCTATAATTACCATTCCATCGATAGGAATATAGAGATTATCTGCACAGGTGCTGGTCTCTCCGTCTGTGCCAGTGAATGTGGGTGAAGGCTCCGTATTCATCTGCACTGATCTGGGCAGTGCTGGTCTTGTCAGATCCACGGCCCGTCTGGACAGTGCAGGTTGGCGTGCTACAACACACAGCAAATAGAAAAATTAGCTCCTTATTCTCAGCTTCCCCAGACTTGAATCTAAAACATGAAATCACACCATCGCATATTCAGCAAACAGATCAGTTACGCTGGGCGCGGTTTAGGAGTCGCTCTTGGAGTCGGCAGTTGAGGTCCTGCAGCTGGTCCATTCTCTCCTGCAGGCGACGGATGATTCTTGTAGCCTCCTGCAGGTCACTGTTTAGGGACTCCACCTTCTGCCTGAGGACTTTGTTCTCAGCTTCCACCTGCATGAGCCCTGGTTTCCTTTCCTGCCAGTCATGTCCGACCATCCTTGGTGGCGGGGTCATCTCATTCACAAACTCTCCTGATACAGAGAGGGCATCTGTCATATTCCCCAGAGCACAGTCGGGCATCTCGGTCTTGAAACCATCTATTAGCCTCTGCAGATGTTTTCTCCACGCACTTTCTGTCCGAGCTCTCTTATCCTTCTGCCAACAAAGAGAAATTGGAGGTTACCTTTTTGGCATGGGTGAGAGATACGGCTCCATACATCAAGTGCTACTCTTTATTAGATGTGTCTCCGCAGTGTGCATTGTTGACCATATCTCAACAAAACCAAATGAATGGCTTAAGCACCTACCCTTGTCACACCAGTGGCCTCTAATACTCTCTTCCCCTGTGTGTTCCTGCTTGGGCCAGGCCCATGACTGGCACTGTCCGATTCCACATTGCTATCCCAGGTAGGATACTTCAGCAGTTTATGTTTAGCTCTTTCAGCTCTGATCTCTTCAGGGGACTCTGGAGATGAGATCACAAAAAATTTAATCAATACCTCATCATCAAACACAACTGTTATCTCAGATGATCACACTTACCTGCGAGAAGCATGATCTGTGCTTTATAGTATGGATCATTGGGGCTCCGCATATATTCACCAGAGTTATAGTCCTCTGACTTGCCAATGCTCGCCTGGATCCATCGAACCATATATACCCTGCTGGGATTGTGGGTCAGGAGCTTAAACTTTTGGACGTCCTCCTGAATGGACACAATCCTAGATACCCCATTGTCATCAAGGAATCTGACAAATGCAAATTTTGCGACTGCCGCCATTGTATCTGAATGAGGTGGAAAACATTCAAAAATTACATCCAAAGCAGACTGTTTTCAATTAAATTTGTAAAAAGCTTTAATTTCTAGCTATAATGCTGCCTTTAGTTTCCCCGGTTGGTTTCGGAAACCTTACCTGACCATAGAGCTTAATGCTGCCATTGATTTGTGAATGCCATTTTCAAACACCGCACCAGGGCAGGTTCTGAATAGAAACAAGCACACAACAATACCTTTACATACTGATATGAGTAAGCATATATCTGTTTCTTAAAACCTTTTCTAAAACACACCTTACATGCAGCACTTCCACATAACAGAGGGAAAGGTGCCCATCCAGGCGGGAAAACCAGTAAAACTTGTGAAGATGTATACTGGTCTACTGCAGTACAACCAATATGTTAATTTCCAGGTACCTTTTTTTTAAAAAGAAAATTTTGTTTTTCACTTCTGGGTGTGCTTATTAATTCATTTGAAAATAGATCCTTCAAACAAAGATAAAAGGTGGACACCCACTGCTGAGCACATTTTTTTTGAAAGACTGGGCAAGTTTGCAACATTCACTGTGACTGCGGGCCTCCCTAGGCCCCTTTCATTTCTCCAATTTGTTCTTCTAGTAGAGGTCCCATCTCTCTGTGTTCAGTTCTGCTGTGAAGTGATTAATAAACTAACATTATCTTCAAATGATTAACAATGATCAAATTAATAATGATTAAAGTGATCATTAAAAGGCAGCAACATCAGTGACAAAAAGAAACAACAGTGCACAAAATTAAGATTTTTTTAAAAAAAATTGTGTGGGCTGCAAAAACCTGCCCAGTGGGAAAAAACCAGTAAAAACAACACAGGTGGAAGTAAGCGTACTGGTACTACTGGTCGTCCATTTTGAGGGTATATAAGATGAGTCAGACCAGTATGTGTCATTCACAACTTTTACTGGTTTCTCCTTCTGGGTGGGAACAAAAATTGTCTGGGCAGCAAACAAAAGGACAACAAAAATTGTCTGGGTTGCAAGGAAAACAAAAGGCCTGTGCATTCATGTTTGTATTAAAAAGAATAATTAACATAATGTAGTGAATGTGATAGTATCGTGATGAGTGTTAATTATACTAATAACAATCTTCAGGGAATTGAGTGAGAAACTGTTTGTTGCCACGCGGAACGCAGGCGCGGGGCCCAGGTTTGCCGCCGGGGCTTCTTTGGGCGGCGCACCAAGAGGGGCGGAGAGGTGCAACCAGCTCCCTCGTCCCCGCCCACCAGCTCCACTTCCGGCGCGGCACCATGGCGGCCGAGGTGTCGGATCCCCTGGAGGAGGAGCTGAGCTGCCAGGTGTGCCTGGAGATTTACACCGAGCCGGTGATCCTGAGCTGTAAGCACAGCTTCTGCCGGGGCTGCCTGGAGGCGGTGTGGAGGGAGGCGGAGGGTTACTCGTGCCCGCAGTGCCGGGCGGCCTGGGCGGACAGGCCCCGCCTGGAGAAGAACTTCCAACTGGCCAACATCGTGGCCGGTTACCTGGCCCTGGAGCCCCGCCACGGCGTCGTGCCCTGCACCTACTGCACCAAGAAGAGGCGCTCGGCCCTCAAGAGCTGCCTGCAGTGTGAGGTGTCCATGTGCTCCCTGCACCTCCGGCTGCACCAGGACAACGCGGTGCTGAAGGGCCACCCCCTGACCGAGCCGACCGCCGACATGGCGATGGCCAAGTGCGCACAACACCAAAAGCTGCTGGAGATCTACTGCAAGGACGATGCTGCCTGTGTCTGCAGCCTCTGCGCTTTAATCGGAAGCCACAAGGGCCACGACTTAATCAGCGTCAGTGAAGCAGCAAAGGAGCTGAGGGTATGTCTGTGTGTGTGTGCATCTGTCTCTGTGTGTGTGTGTGTGTGTGTGCATCTGTCTCTGTGTGTGTGTGTGTGTGTGCATCTGTCTCTGTGTGTGTGTGTGTGTGCATCTGTCTCTGTGTGTGTGTGTGTGTGTGTGCATCTGTCTCTGTGTGTGTGTGTGTGTGCATCTGTCTCTGTGTGTGTGTGTGTGTGCATCTGTCTCTGTGTGTGTGTGTGCATCTGTCTCTGTGTGTGTGTGCATCTGTCTCTGTGTGTGTGTGTGTGTGTATCTGTCTGTGTGTGTGTGTGTATCTGTCTGTGTGTGTGTGTGTATCTGTCTGTGTGTGTGTGTGTATCTGTCTGTGTGTGTGTGTGTATCTGTCTGTGTGTGTGTGTGTATCTGTCTGTGTGTGTGTGTGTATCTGTCTGTGTGTGTGTGTGTATCTGTCTCTGTGTGTGTGCATCTGTCTCTGTGTGTGTGCATCTGTCTCTGTGTGTGTGTGTGTGTGCATCTGTCTCTGTGTGTGTGTGTGTGTGCATCTGTCTCTGTGTGTGTGTGTGCATCTGTCTCTGTGTGTGTGTGTGCATCTGTCTCTGTGTGTGTGTGTGCATCTGTCTCTGTGTGTGTGTGTGCATCTGTCTCTGTGTGTGTGTGTGTGTGTGCATCTGTCTCTGTGTGTGTGTGTGTGTGCATCTGTCTCTGTGTGTGTGTGTGCATCTGTCTCTGTGTGTGTGTGTGTGTGTGTGTGTATCTGTCTGTGTGTGTGTGTGTATCTGTCTGTGTGTGTGTGTGTATCTGTCTGTGTGTGTGTGTGTATCTGTCTGTGTGTGTGTGTGTATCTGTCTGTGTGTGTGTGTGCATCTGTCTCTGTGTGTGTGTGTGCATCTGTCTCTGTGTGTGTGTGTGCATCTGTCTCTGTGTGTGTGTGTGCATCTGTCTCTGTGTGTGTGTGTGCATCTGTCTCTGTGTGTGTGTGTGCATCTGTCTCTGTGTGTGTGTGTGCATCTGTCTCTGTGTGTGTGTGTGCATCTGTCTCTGTGTGTGTGTGTGTGCATCTGTCTCTGTGTGTGTGTGTGCATCTGTCTCTGTGTGTGTGTGTGCATCTGTCTCTGTGTGTGTGTGTGCATCTGTCTGTGTGTGTGTGTGCATCTGTCTGTGTGTGTGTGTGTGCATCTGTCTGTGTGTGTGTGTGTGCATCTGTCTGTGTGTGTGTGTGTGCATCTGTCTGTGTGTGTGTGTGCATCTGTCTCTGTGTGTGTGTGTGCATCTGTCTCTGTGTGTGTGTGTGCATCTGTCTCTGTGTGTGTGTGTGCATCTGTCTCTGTGTGTGTGTGTGTGTGTGCATCTGTCTCTGTGTGTGTGTGTGTGTGTGCATCTGTCTCTGTGTGTGTGTGTGTGTGTGCATCTGTCTCTGTGTGTGTGTGTGCATCTGTCTCTGTGTGTGTGTGCATCTGTCTCTGTGTGTGTGTGCATCTGTCTGTGTGTGTGTGTGCATCTGTCTGTGTGTGTGTGTGCATCTGTCTGTGTGTGTGTGTGCATCTGTCTGTGTGTGTGTGTGCATCTGTCTGTGTGTGTGTGTGCATCTGTCTGTGTGTGTGTGTGCATCTGTCTCTGTGTGTGTGTGCATCTGTCTCTGTGTGTGTGTGCATCTGTCTCTGTGTGTGTGTGCATCTGTCTCTGTGTGTGTGTGTGCATCTGTCTCTGTGTGTGTGTGTGTGTGTGTATCTGTGTGTGTGTGTGTGTATCTGTGTGTGTGTGTGTGTATCTGTCTCTGTGTGTGTGTGTGTGTGCATCTGTCTCTGTGTGTGTGTGTGTGTGCATCTGTCTCTGTGTGTGTGTGTGTGCATCTGTCTCTGTGTGTGTGTGTGTGTGCATCTGTCTCTGTGTGTGTGTGTGTGTGCATCTGTCTCTGTGTGTGTGTGTGTGTGTGCATCTGTCTCTGTGTGTGTGTGTGCATCTGTCTGTGTGTGTGTGTGCATCTGTCTGTGTGTGTGTGTGCATCTGTCTGTGTGTGTGTGTGCATCTGTCTCTGTGTGTGTGTGTGCATCTGTCTCTGTGTGTGTGTGTGCATCTGTCTGTGTGTGTGTGTGCATCTGTCTGTGTGTGTGTGTGCATCTGTCTCTGTGTGTGTGTGTGCATCTGTCTCTGTGTGTGTGTGTGCGTGTGTATCTGTGTGTGTGTGTGTGTATCTGTCTCTGTGTGTGTGTGTGTGTGCATCTGTCTCTGTGTGTGTGTGTGTGCATCTGTCTCTGTGTGTGTGTGCATCTGTCTCTGTGTGTGTGTGTGTGTGCATCTGTCTCTGTGTGTGTGTGTGTGTGCATCTGTCTCTGTGTGTGTGTGTGTGCATCTGTCTCTGTGTGTGTGCATCTGTCTCTGTGTGTGTGCATCTGTCTCTGTGTGTGTGTGTGCATCTGTCTCTGTGTGTGTGTGTGCATCTGTCTCTGTGTGTGTGTGTGCATCTGTCTCTGTGTGTGTGTGTGCATCTGTCTCTGTGTGTGTGTGTGCATCTGTCTCTGTGTGTGTGTGTGCATCTGTCTCTGTGTGTGTGTGTGCATCTGTCTCTGTGTGTGTGTGCATCTGTCTCTGTGTGTGTGTGTGTGTGTGTGTCTCTGTGTGTGTGTGTGTGTGTGTGTCTCTGTGTGTGTGTGTGTGCATCTGTCTCTGTGTGTGTGTGTGTGCATCTGTCTCTGTGTGTGTGTGTGTGTGTATCTGTCTCTGTGTGTGTGTGTGTGCATCTGTCTCTGTGTGTGTGTGTGTGTGCATCTGTCTCTGTGTGTGTGTGTGCATCTGTCTCTGTGTGTGTGTGTGTGTGTGCATCTGTCTCTGTGTGTGTGTGTGTGTGCATCTGTCTCTGTGTGTGTGTGTGTGTGCATCTGTCTCTGTGTGTGTGTGTGTGCATCTGTCTCTGTGTGTGTGTGTGTGCATCTGTCTCTGTGTGTGTGTGCATCTGTCTCTGTGTGTGTGTGTGCATCTGTCTCTGTGTGTGTGTGTGCATCTGTCTCTGTGTGTGTGCATCTGTCTCTGTGTGTGTGCATCTGTCTCTGTGTGTGTGCATCTGTCTCTGTGTGTGTGCATCTGTCTCTGTGTGTGTGTGTGCATCTGTCTCTGTGTGTGTGTGTGCATCTGTCTCTGTGTGTGTGTGTGTGTGCATCTGTCTCTGTGTGTGTGTGTGTGTGCATCTGTCTCTGTGTGTGTGTGTGCATCTGTCTCTGTGTGTGTGTGTGCATCTGTCTGTGTGTGTGTGTGTGTGTGCATCTGTCTGTGTGTGTGTGTGTGTGCATCTGTCTCTGTGTGTGTGTGTGTGTGCATCTGTCTCTGTGTGTGTGTGTGTGTGCATCTGTCTCTGTGTGTGTGTGTGCATCTGTCTGTGTGTGTGTGTGTGTGTGCATCTGTCTGTGTGTGTGTGTGTGTGCATCTGTCTGTGTGTGTGTGTGTGCATCTGTCTCTCTGTGTGTGTGTGCATCTGTCTCTGTGTGTGTGTGTGCATCTGTCTCTGTGTGTGTGTGTGCATCTGTCTCTGTGTGTGTGTGTGTGCATCTGTCTCTGTGTGTGTGTGTGTGCATCTGTCTCTGTGTGTGTGTGTGTGTGTGTATCTGTCTCTGTGTGTGTGTGTATCTGTCTCTGTGTGTGTGTGTGTGTGCATCTGTCTCTGTGTGTGTGTGTGTGCATCTGTCTCTGTGTGTGTGTGCATCTGTCTCTGTGTGTGTGCATCTGTCTCTGTGTGTGTGCATCTGTCTCTGTGTGTGTGTGCATCTGTCTCTGTGTGTGTGTGCATCTGTCTCTGTGTGTGTGTGCATCTGTCTCTGTGTGTGTGTGCATCTGTCTCTGTGTGTGTGTGCATCTGTCTCTGTGTGTGTGTGCATCTGTCTCTGTGTGTGTGTGCATCTGTCTCTGTGTGTGTGTGCATCTGTCTCTGTGTGTGTGTGTGTGCATCTGTCTCTGTGTGTGTGTGTGTGTGCATCTGTCTCTGTGTGTGTGTGTGTGTGCATCTGTCTCTGTGTGTGTGTGTGTGTGTGTGCATCTGTCTCTGTGTGTGTGTGTGCATCTGTCTCTGCGTGTGTGTGCATCTGTGTGTGTGTGTGCGCGCGCACGCGCGCACATCTGTGAACTGGCCAAGTTTCATTGACAGCAGATCATCTGTGGACTCTCCTACATAATGCAGTAGAATTAGCACATGAATACATGTACAAGAGCTCTTGGACACAGTGACAGTGTCTCCATTTCCGTTCAAGCTGCGTCTGCACCAGGCAGGTGTAGTAGCATATCTGAACAGATTTATTAAAATATCTTTGATCTTACAAATAAGCCCTTCCTGTTTCCTTCCTATAACCTGAGGCTGCACAATGCAGCACATTGTTATTACGAACTGAGTAGGCCTTTTGGCCCCACAAGACTTCTCTAGATTCATGGCTGATCTGACATTCCTCATGTCAACTCTCCCCTGTTTTCCCTGTAACCTTTGATTCCCCTCCACATCAAGAATCAGACTATCTCAGTCTTAAAGTTGCACAGTGACTGCTCCCCACAGCTCTCTGTGGCAAGTAGTTCCAAAGACACAACCCTCAAGAGAAAAATTACACCTCATTTCAGTTTTAAATTGAAACCTCTTTATTCTCACCCTCTGGTCCTAGACTCTCCCATGAGGGAGAGCATCCTGTCAGCATTTACCCAGGCAAGCCCCTTAAGAATCCTATATGTTTCAATCTCTCATTCTTCTAAATCCAATGAGAAAAGTGCTTTGATTGTGACCCCATATCCATTTTCTTCCCTGTTCCCTCTTCACTTTGGTTCCATTGTCAGGAATCTCCACCGTTTTTTCAAAAAATGTCCAATAACACAACCTCCACTGCAGCATAGGGAAGAGAATTTCACAGGCAAACAACTGAGTGAAAAAGTTTATTTCTTAATGTCTGTCTTAAATCTTTGTCTTAAATGGGAGACCACAGTTTTAGACTGTCCTCAAGTACCAATGTCATTTATGAGTTTTATTTGTATAGCAAAGCTTTGATAGTTGTGCAGATCTTTCAGTTAGATCCAAGAATATTTGGTTAATTAATAATCATGATAGCTGGTATTGAATTGGGATAACACAAATAAAATAAGTAATTGTAACTCCATAGTTACGGACAATCATTGAATTGAAAGCAAAATAACAGAAAGTACTGTACAATTAACTTAAACGTTCATAATACATGAAAAATGCAGATCTCTGTAATTTACAGAATAAAAATGAAAAGTTGACTAATACTTATGTTAAAACCTGAGTCTGTTGATTTTTTTTTCATTTATCATGTACACTATTTATACATTTAAAAATGATATCACAACCTGGAATGATTTATCTCTGCTGCTTCATGTTAGAATAATTTGGGAGATCAACAGGAGGAACTCAAGCAAAAAGTTAAAGTTTCCCAAGCTGCTCTTGAAGATGTTAAGAAAGAGAAGGAAAATGTTTTGGTGAGTAAACTAGCCAGTTGATGAATTTAAATTTTGAAAAGCTTAATGTCGTATGGTGTCAGCTGTTACTCGGTGGGTAGCACTCACACCTCTGAGCCTGCCACCTGATTTGAGGTCCCACTTTGTAGACTTGAGCACTTAATCCAGGCTGAAACTCCAATTCAGTACTTGGAGCAATCTCTTTCAGTTGATAATTGAAACTGGGCTCTGCCTAAGATTCTATGGCAATATTTTACAGAAGAGTGGGTGGGTTTTTCCTGTTGTCCTGACCCATATTTGCCTGTCTATCAGCCCCTAAAAACACATTATCTGATCATTAACAGATGTTTGTTGGATTTTGCTATGGGCAGTATAACGTTGCTTTTCCTGTATTACAATAGTGACTATACTTTAAAGGTATGTCATTGCCTGTAAAGAGCTTTGGTGTGTACTAATGTTACTGAAATACAAGGTCTTTCTTCTCTCTTGTTTGCCAAGCCCTATTTGATCCACAATGTGTTAATAAAGTTTGTAAGATTTAGGAGCAGGGTTATGCCATTTGACCCATTGAGTCTGCTCTGCCATTCGATCATGGCTGATATGCTCCTCACCCCCATTTTTCTGTCTTCTCTCCATATCCCTTCAACCCAATACCAATTAAAAGTCTGTCTAGCTCCTCCTCAACTTTATTCACTGTCCCAACACCCACCGCACTTTGGGGTAGGGAATTCCACAGATTCACAATCCTGTGGGAGTAGTAGTTTCTTCTCCACTCTGTTTTAAATTTGCTACCCTTTATCCTAAGACTATGACCCCTCATCCTGGAATGCACACAAGAGGAAACATCCACCCCACGCCTTTTTTATCACCTCAAATATCTCAATTTGAACTCCCCTTAGTCTTCTAAATTCCAGACAGTGTAGAGCTGAACAGTTCAATCTCTCTTCATATAACAGACCCCTCATCTCTAGGATCAATCCAGTGAACCACCTCCAAAACCACTATATCCTGCCTCAAATAAAGGGGACCAAAACTCTACACAATACTCAAGGTGCAGTCTCACCAATACCTACCTTTGTATTCTATTCCTTTAGCTGTAAAAACCAACATTTCATTTTCTTTCTTTATTATCTGCTGCACCTGCATGCTAGTTTTCTTTGACTCATGAATGGGTACACCTAGATCCCTCTGCACTGGAGCACCCTGAAGTCTCTCCCCATTAAGATAATGGGCTGCCTTTCCCATTTTTTTGACCCAAATGCATGACATTGCATTTATCCACAATAAACTCCATCTGCCACATCTTGGCACACTCTCCTCACCAATCTATATCCATTTGTAATTGGAATTTACCATCCCGCCTAGTTTTGTGTTGTCTGTAAATTTGGCCATAGAGCCTTCTATCCCTGTGTCCAAGTCGTTAGTGTAGATTATCAATAGCTGGGTTCCAAGGACTGAAGCCTGTGGCACCACGCTAGATACATCTTGCTATCCAGAAAAAAAACATGTATTCTGACTCTGAATCGATATGGGTTTGTCCCTAATCTGTGTGGCGTTTGGGCCAATGTGGGAGTGCAGGATTTTGACAGCTTCTCTTTAAATATCAGAATAATCTGCCTAGACGGTTGTAAAGGCTTAGTTGAACACACATTGATATTTTGACAACATCAAGGGATATAGGAGGTCCAGGAAAATGATGCTAAAGTAGAAGCTCTGCTATGACCTCATTGAATGGCAAAGTAGCTTGAAGGACTGGTTGGTTTCCTTTTTCTGATATAAATCAGCTGAGCTTCCGGTCTTATCCTGTGATTGTCTTCTATCATCTATTCAAATTATTCAACGGGCTGACCCTCAGCTATACTGCCCCCCCCCCCCCCCCCCCCCCCCCGACCCCAGTTAATTTGCAATCTTTATTGATGGGTTAACACCATTCATTTAACCAAAGGAAGTTCCTTTGACCAAAATCATCATCTATGCACATTGTGTGGTTGATGGAGTGATAGTGAACAATGGGGACATGAGGGGGTGAACTGAGAGAAAGTTCACAAATATCAGCGGTGCCCTAGTTTTTGCTCTTCAAGTTTTCCATCCTAGGCCTATTCCTCCTGTTTAAGGTTCACACAACATCAAATGCAACAGATATTATACGCAGTTTTGATGGGAGGGTAAAAAATTACATTTTCAATGTGAATGGATCAGAAATGGGATGAAATTGTTCATTTATTACATTCCTTCCCTCTGTTTTTACGATATGGTCTTACTATTGGGATACTATATGAGAAAAGAAAGATTTGCATTTCTGTAGTGCCCTGAATAATCTCTGGACACTTAAGCACTTTACATTATAACAGTGATTGGCTGTAGGGAATTTCGGTGCAATAGGTTTCTGCAGTGACAAGGCAATGAACAAGTCATCAGCTTGAGATGTTAGTGGAGGGGCAAATATTGACCAGGACACTGCCAACTCTTTATCAAATAGTGTTGTGGATATTTTCTGTCCATTGGAGAAACATATAGGATCTTGGTTTAATGCTTCAACCAAAAAAAAGCCTGCGTAATGTTGCCCACCTCTCCCTCAGAACTGTACTGGAGGGTTAGTCCAGAGCTCGAGTTTCTGGAGTGGGGCTTGAACTCTCAACCTTCCTCCCTATAGGAGAGATTACCAGCCCCGAGGTACAGCTGACATTACTGATGGTGAAGAATGAATATGCAAGATGTGTTTGTGTAAAGCCCCTGTATTATCTACTTACTCAAACCTTTCCACCAAAGGCAGCAATAAAGGAGAAGGAAATAAATGTTGAGGAGAAATACGAAGCTCTCAGGAGGCAGATTGATGATGAAGAGAGGAAAGCTTTCGAAGAGCTAGACAGGGAGAAGATCCAAGTAACAGCAGAGATCGATGCAAGGATCCTCGACGTCCAGAATGCAGCCAAAGAATTTGACAAGTCTCTAATGGATCTGAACAATCTGTCAGGAAAGTACGATGACATCCCATTTATACAGGTGATGAATATGTTAATGTAGCTTTTACTTGCAATCTATAAAACTGTTCAATATACTAAATGATCAATAATATTTCACACAAACTGAGCCCCTTTTGTTGACATTATTTGTGCATAATAATTGATGGCAGTGATCATCTACATGCCTGCCTTTGCAATAGCTTGCTCCATAAAGCTTACATTTTCCCAGCTTTCCTCCTCCGAATGACAGTGGTTGATGGAGTGTTGGTTTTGTAGGTGCACCGCGGTCAGTCATGAAGCAGGAGTCAATGAAGGACATTACACTAGTTTTGGACAGGCGTTTGCACTGTTGGTGTAAACGGTGTGTTTAATTCTTGAGTGGTTCGCAGTCGAGCTCAGCTCCCAACCTGATTTTGAAACACATTTATTTTCTGAGAATGGTAGTCCTGTCCTGTTCTGTTTGTCCTCTCCCTGTCCTGAAGGGAAGGTACTTGGGCTGATGCATGTATTACTGCCTGGTTAAAATTGCTGAGCTACTTGTGCTGTTCAGGAATAATTCAGGTAAGTGTGGAATAAACCCACTCTCAGCAGCTTCCCACGAAGTTCCCTCTAGGTTGCAAATGGAATGCCATCATTTGTTGCAAGGGGAATAAAAATAGAGAAGTTTTATTGCAGCTGTTCAGGGCCTTGGTGCCACTACGTCTGCAGTACTGCATTGTTTTGGCCTCCTCGTTTGAAAATAAATGATATTCATGCTTTTGAAGCAATTCAGAAAGGATTCATTGGACTAATTTCTGGGATGAGGAGATTGTCTTATGAAGAAAGGTTTGGTTTCTACCCAATGGAGTTTAGAGGAATGAGAGATGTTCTTATGGAAACACACAGTATCCTGGTCTGAAGAGCGTGGTTATTTGATGAATATTTTCTGTGGAGCAGACTAAAACTAGGGAACATGCTTTAAGCTTAGGAATTCTCCCCTTTAAGATAGATGAGGGTTTAAGGTTATTGGAGTCTGAAATTCTTTCCCAAAAGGTAGTTGAGGTTGGGTCTTGTTATTCAAACCTCAATTGGATAAATTTATGATGAGAAAGGGACCTGTGTGTTATGGAGTGCAGACAGAAAATTGGAGTTTAGACCCCAAGCAGAGAAGCCACGATCTCCTTAAACTGCGAAGCAAGTCTGAAGGACTCAAGAGTAGGAGTATTCCACTTCATGTTCATATTATTAGTGTAATTAGTACTCCGTGCAATAGTTTTCCATCTGCTCTCTGTCTTGTCATTGTTGGGTGACTTTCTCAGCTGGATGGGTGTAGGCAGGCTTGCTTTTCTCTTACTGTGGGTTCAGCTTCCATGTGCTGGGCCAGTGACAGCTCTCTTTGTCATCTTCTGTCCCCATTTAAAAGGAATTCCTTTAAAGTGGATCCATTCCCTTTCCATGGTCTGTGTGAGTGACCATCTGAGCATGGTTGGTTTTGTTTCAGACACCACATATCCCTCACCATGTTGCTTACTTCCACTTCAGGCAGCTGTTGCTGAATTCATTATCTGTGGCTCTATCATCGTTGTGCCAGTACTCTAACTGCCAGACTCCATTTCTCTCACCCCCACCCCCACCTCACCCTACATCTCTCTCTCTCCCTCTTCCTCTCTCTCCCCATTTTTTTCCTTTGCCTTTTCCCTTTTTTTTTCTTTCTATTTCCCTTTCACACTCCCTCTCATGCACCACACTTGCAGGCACTTTGCAACCTCTTTCCCCCTCACCCTGCACACTGTTTCTTTGGCTGTTTTCTCTTCAGGACAAACGTGGTTGGGTTGTTTGCTATATCCCACTCCTATAGCAGTAATGCTTTCAGTTTCTGAGCTCATACAGACTGAACCTCACTGTCCTTAAAAAGCCTTAACCTGCTTAAACTACCTCCTAGAATAAATCACCTGTCACCCTCGTCTAATGTCTGATATTGGGGCTTGACATACACCTCTGTGAAATACTGTTTTGGTCTTATACTATTTTACATCGGTCAGTTCAAAGACTGCACTAACCCAGCCGGTCGCAGTGCTGTGTGGCTTGTTGAAATATGATTTTTTTTTGTGCATGCAACAAAGGTAAATATATTGCTGAACAAAGACATGTTTGTCAAAGCTTTTCGTCAGAGGTAATTCACGAGGATATCAATTGAAGGGGAGCACCAGCACTGAGAGGACAGTGCTGATTGGTTTGGATAGTGGTACAGAGGGTTGATTTTTCTATAACTGTGGGTTCAGGCACTTGCCAACCAATGAGCATTAACCTCACATACAGCATAAATATTGTCTTTCCCTTTAAAATAGCATTCTTGTGAAATGATTTGGAGATTTCTTGTGAAATGTTCTGATGAGTGCAAGACAGGAAAAAAAAATTTTTTTTGTATCATTATTCAAGCTCTCTGTTGCCAAACCACTAAAAGTAAATGTGTGGTAATGCTGGTTCCACTTGTGGGTGTAACCCTTCCTGCCAGCCTTTCAGTAAGATTGAGCCTGTTAATGTCCTGTATTACACTGTGTTCCCTGTCTGTTTTGTTTCAGGAATTTAACTCCATCACTGCCCGGTAAGTAAAAACCTGCTCATGTCATTCGGCCAAACCGAAAGACATCACCAGACAAGCTGTTTTACACTTTACTAAGTTCTTTGCAGTTTAAAATCTCATGCCTTCTATCTGATCCCTGACACTCCCTTTGATCTTACTTCCTCCCATCCACCCCACCTCACCTCACCCCACCCCACCCCACACCAGTGGCATAAAACCCTCTGTTGCTCTGTCTTCTGTTCTGAAGGAAACTCATATTTGATTCACCTTTGATCAGTCTCTCTGTTTACAGATGCTGCTGAACCCACTGAGTATTTTGTTTCAAAGTTTCAGCATCGGCCTTATTTTTGTTTTGGTCTTATACTATTTTACATCGGTCAGTTCAAAGACTGCACTAACCCAGCCGGTCGCAGTGCTGCGTGGCTTGTTGAAATATGATTTTTTTTTGTGCTGATTTGTGCTCAGCTGTTTGAGCAAGTCCAAATAAACAGGCCCAGTTTGTGCAACCTGGGTCTTTTTAATACCAGTGATCTGTAATGGTCACTACAGTTCACTATAAGATTGTTAGACCTTTGTATTAAACACAAGTGCAGTGAATGGGACAAATGACAGATGGAGTTTAATTTGGATAAATGTGAGGTATTGATTTTGGTAAAATAAACGAGGGGAGGACTTGTACAATTAAAAGTAGGGCCTTGGGATTTGTTATAGAACAGAGACCTAGGAGTTCAGGTACATGATTCTTTGAAGGTTGCGTCAAATGTGGACAGGGTGATTAAGAAGGCTTTTAGCACGCTTGTCTTCATTGCTCAGACCTTTGAGTGTAGGAGTTGGGACGTCATATTGAGGTTGTACAGGATGTTGGTGAGGTCTCTTCTGGAGTACTCTGCCCAGTTCTGGATGTCCTGTTACAGGAAGGATATTATTGAGAGTTCAGAAAAGATTTGCCAGAATGTTGAAGCTTTGTGTTACAAGGAGAGGCTGGATAGGCCAGGACGTTTTTCCCTGGAGAGTGGGAGATTGAGGGGTGGCCTTATAGAGGTTTATAAAATCATGAGGGGCATAGCTAAGGTGAATGGCAGATGTCCTTTCCCCGGGGTGGGGGTTTTCAATACTAGAGGGCATATTTTTTAAGGCGAGAGGAGGAAGATTTTTAAAAAGACAAAAGGGGCAACTTTTTTTTTAATGTGGTTCATGTGCGGGATGAACTTCCAGAGGAAGTGGTGGATCCAGGTGCAGTTACGACGTTTAAAAGGCATTTGGATAAGTACACGAATCGGAAAAGTTTGGAGAGATATGGGCCAAGTGCAGGTAGGTGGGACTCGTTTAGTTTGGGATTGTGGTTGGTGTGGACTACTTGGGCTGTAGGGTCCATTTCTGTCATTGTCTCAGAGTGTAAACAGCTTTGTCATATTGAACGGTTGAGAGGCCAAGTGACCTGCTCCTAATCCCACATGTATGTGTGTGTGCCTTTTTGTTGTCTCTGTGGTTGTGCTCAGGTGGATCTGCATGTTTGACATTTGTTATTCGGTTCCCTGTGAACTGAGGCTGGAGAAAGATGGTTAGAGGTAGATCTTTTCCTCACTGGAGTATAATGTTACAGGGAGTTCGGTGTGTGTGTTAGTTACAGGTGGTGGGAGTGTGTTTGAGATATTTGTCTTTTGGAATATTCAGTGATATCCTCAGAGAAGAAGTGGATAAAGGCTCACTGTTGTTTGTTTTTTGAGTATATTATAAATATTTGAAAGTCACAGTGAATGTCATGACACTGACCTTGTCTACTTTGACTGAACTAATGTCACAAATGATTGCTGCAACAGGGCAACCACATTCCCATTTTGCAGAGTCCCAGGGACACAGCCCCTCTCTGGTCTTATGGATGTAAAGGAATGCGAGAGAGCACAGAGGGTACATGTTACCCAAGTCAGTCAGTCAGTCCAAATTCAAAGTAGGTCAAAAGCAACATAATCTGTTTTTCATTTTCAGACGCCTAATGTAAGGCTGGAAAGGCTACAAGCTCTACTTTCTTGCCACCATGTTCCAGGGAATAGAAAGATCCCACAGTGCTAATTGAAGAAGAGTAAGGAGTTCTTGTGGTGACCTGGCCAATGTTAGCCCTTCATGCAGTATTACAAAATAAGACACGTACTTGTCAGATTTCTATTTTTGGCACCGTGCTGGTTTCAAGTAGCTCCTATATTTGCTTCCAGAACAGGTGTCTCCCCTAAATGGATAATTAGTCACATGAAATGGTGAGACATTTCACTGTGACAGGTAGGTCTGTACGTGATATAGCAATAGTGCTCATTATATTCAGGATTTGTGAATAATATTCACTCTGCATGAATAGTCATGATCCGACTGTGTGTGTTTCTCAGGATGAGCATGTTGATTGGATTGGTTGAGACATGATCCTCATGTTAAACCTGATGAAGCTGGTCTTAACATCAGCAGAACAGGCAGTTTTTGAACCTGAGTATGTGATTTCACCAGAATGGATGACCTTTCTTAAAACTGAACCTTAGAAGGGCCTGTTTAACTTAATTAACTGTTTAGGGTGTAGGTTTGCTCGCTGAGCTGTAGGTTTGATATAATTAACTGTTGCACCTTCATGGAAGTTTTGCACTTTGCTGCTTAAATGCTTACTGAGAAATCGCAATGTATTATTTCACATGTCTTATTCTCATTTAGTCTACATATGTTTCCAGCTTGAAGGATATCTCGCTGCCACTCGAGTCGTTGCCTTATTCTTTGAATAGCGTGCAAGTGAAAGACCATATAAAATGTTCAGTTGAGGGAAGTGAGGAGCAGAGGAGCAGACAGATAATGGTCAAACTCTGTAAGTACGCTACAACAGTCCACTTTTTAAAAGTCATGCCTCCTGTTTTATAAATATTTGCTCATTGGTTCCTGTTCAGTTGTGCTGCTGTATTTCAGCTGTCATAATATAGTTGTGACCACCAAGTGGCTCTGTCAGAAGTTATTGGATCATAGGAACAGGAGTAGGCCATTTGACCCATTGAGCCTGATCTGCTACTTAATGCTGATGGCTGATCAAACACTTCAGTATCTTCTACCCATACTATTACCGTAACCCATTGCACCACTGATCATCGGATATTTTCCCACTAACATACTCAAACACTGTGCTTCCACAGCCCTCTGGGATAGAGAATTCCAGAGATTCACTGCCCTCTGTGGAAAGAAATTTCTCCTCATCTTGGTCCCAAATGGCATCCATGGTTTTGTTTTAATTTTATGACCTCAGTTCCAGGCTCCTCAACCAAGGGAAACGCTCTGCACAGTCGACTTAAATATTTTGTAGATTTCAATGAGATCATCTGACATGCTTCAAAATTCTAGGCTTTCTCTGGTTGTCACTGTTTTGGACATGAAAATTTCAGTTTGTTAATTGACTGTGGACAGATTTGAGGATTTATCGTGACTATTGAAACTAACTCGAGAAAAATGGTTATTTTGCCCTGCTGGTCTACGTAGCTTTTGACAGAAAAGTGAACGTTTTGGATGTTCCTAGTGAAATAGAAGTGCTGTGGATAACAGATTTCGCATATGCAAATACAGGGGTGACCTTACAGAGGTTTCTAAAATCATGAGGGGTGTGGATAGGGTGAACAGCCAAGGTATTTTACCTTGGATGTGGGAAGTCAAAAACTAGAGAACATAGATTTAAGGTAAAGGGGACAGATTTAACTTTTTCACCCAGAGAGTGGTGTGTGTATGGAACAAGCTGTCAGAGGAAGTGGTGGAGGTGGGTATAATTACATCATTTAAAAGGCATCTAAATTGGAATTTAAGATGTTCAGAGGGATATGGGCCAAATGCTGGAAAATGGGACTAGGCCAGATTGGGATATCTGGTCAGCATGGATGAGTTGGACTGAAGGGTCTGTTTCGATACTGTATGACTATTATCACATTGTGAGAGACTGGAAATGCGCACATGCTGGGAGATCTTGTTTCATGGGAATCAAGTTAACACTGGTCTTTTATCATGTGTAATGAATGTTAGTAACAACAAGTAGTTTTACGTGACATCATTGTAGAAAGAGGCCTCCAAACACTCACCCAATGTCAATGCTAGTGGTCAGGCAAGGTGAGAATGGAGTGTGTGTGTGAACTGTGCAGTTTAATTACTGTCAACCCTGAAAGAGTGGTCCCCCGGTGATTAGCTGAGGACAGTTGTAAGGGAAAGAAGTTGAAGGAGCAAATTACTGCAGATGTTGGAATCTACTGAAAACAACAAATGCTGGCGATCACAGTGGGTCAGACAGCATCCATGGACAGAAAGCAAGCTAATGTTCAGAGTCTAGGTGATTCTTCTTCAGAGCTGAAGTGAAGTGTGGAGGGGACAGCATTTATGCAATAGTTTAGAGGAGGTGAAATAATGGGTGTAGAGTGCTGGTAGAGAAAAGGTGTCAATAGTTCAGATTAAGTGATTGAATGTAAGAATTGCAGAACAATGGTGTGTCTCCTGCCAGACTTGAAAGGACAGAATCAACAAGGTAAAAACAAGGACTGCAGATGCTGGAAACCAGAGTCTAGATTAGAGTGGCACTGGAAAAGCACAGCAGGTCAGGCAGCATCCAAGGAGCAGGAAAATCGACGTTTCGGGCAAAAGCCCTTCATGCTCCGTTCCTGATGAAGGGCTTTTGCCCGAAACGTCGATTTTCCTGCTCCTCGGTTGCTGCCTGACCTGCTGTGCTTTTCCAGCACCACGCTAATCTTGAAAGGACAGACACTAGGACTGGGGCAAGAGGATATGATAACAAGCTAAAAGAAAAGGAAGAAATGGTTCCCGATTTGAAGGTGTTGAACTCAATATGAAGTCCCACAGGCTGTAAAGCGCCTTACCTGAAGGTTAGATGTTGTTCTTCCAGTTTGTGCTGAGATTCACTGGAGCACTGCTGCATGCCAGAGACAGACGTGAGTAGGAAGCAGTGTAAAAATGACCAGCTATGGGAAAGTCATGCTTGCGCACAGACTGGAGTGTTCTGCAGAGTGGTCACCCTGTCTCCATTTGGTTTCTCCAATGTAGAGTAGGCCACTTTTGGTGTAGCAAATTCAAGATTACAGGTGAAATGCTGCTTCACCTGGAAAGATGGTGAGCAGGCAGGAGGTGAAGGGGCAGGTGTTACACCTTCTGCAGTTACTGGGAAAGTGCATGAGAGGGGAGGTGGAGATTGTGGAATTGACTAGGGAGTCCCAGGGGGAACGATCCCTGTGAAGTACAGACCGGGGGAGGGAGGGGGAGGTATGTTTGGTGGTGGGATTGTGCTGTAACTATCTGAAATGGCGGAGAATGATCCTTTGAATGCGGACACTGGTGGGATGCAAGGTGAGGACAAGGGGAACCCAATCACGTTTTTGAGTGATGGGCAGGGATAAGGGTGATAGGTCAGATGGGGTTGAAGGTCCTGTTAACCACAGTGGGTGGGAAACCACAGTTATGGAAGAAGCAAACCCTGTCAGCAGCATTGTTTTGGAAGTTGGTATCATCTGAACAGATTCAATGTAGGTGAACTGGGAGGATGGGATGGAGTCCTTGCAGGACATGGGGTGTGAGGAGTGTAGTGAAAGGAGCTATGGGAGTCAGTGGCTTTGTAGTGGATGGCAGTGGATAGTTTATTCCCTGAAATGTAGACAGAAAGGTCAAGTAGAGGAAGGGAAGTGTCAGAAACGGACAATGTGAATGTTGTAGAGGTGTGGAAATTGGAGGCAAAATGAATTAAGTTTGCAAGGTCCGGGTGGGAGCATGAAGCAGCGCTGAAACAGCTGATGTAACAAGGAGAGAGTTGTGGGAGGGAGCTAGTGTAAGATTGAAACAAGGATCATTCTACATACCCCATAAAGAGGCTGGTATAACTGGGACCCACGTGAGAGCCCATAGCCACTCCTTTGACTTGGCAGAAGCGAGATTAATTAAAAGAGAAATTATTCAGAGAGAGAATAAGTTCAGCCAGGCGGAGGAGAGTGGTGATGGATGAGGATTGTTCAGGTCTCTGGTTGGGGAAGAAGCAGAGACTCTCAGGCCATCCTAATGGGGAATGGAGGTATAGAGGGATTAGACATCCGTGGTGAACAGGAGACAGTTAGGGCTAGGGAATTGGAAATTTTCAATGTGGTGTGGGGCATCAGAGGAATTGCAGATGTAGGTGGGGAGAGAGGATGGAGTCTGGGTAGGTTGAAGTTAAGCTTTCTATAACTACTCTGGATTCTGTACAGAAATAGGAAAATGGAAATAAAATACAGTGGACTTTTTTGGCCTCTCCTGTGTCCTGGTCCCAGATTAATTGAAAAATAAAATTTGAAAAAATCTTTAAGTAGTATAAAATAGAAGGCCTCCTGTTTTAAGACTAAGGTGTGAAGAATTTTTTCCTCTGTGGAATGTGAGTCATTGGAGTGTTCTTTCCCAGAGAGTGATGAAGTAAGGCCCATTGATTTTTTTTAAAAGGCAGAGGTAGATAGGTTTTTGACAAATGACAAAGACCCGAGTTGTGGGAGAGTAGGCGGGAAAATGGACTTAAGGTCGCATTGAGATCAGCTGTGTTCTTACGGAGCAGACTCTAGGCACTGAGTGGCCTACTCCTGGTTCTAATTCACATGTTCATACCTGAGTGTTGGTCTTGTGGGAAGCTTGGGGAGCCTTTATCCCACACAAAGACCTCGAGTTACAATCGCAATTGACTGGCTGCTAAATTCATTTACATCTGATCAGCATATATAAAATAGGTGCTGCTGGACTGAAATAGTTCAGAAATCAATTTATTAAATATTAAATAAGTTTATTAATCTACTAAATCAAACATTTATTAATAATTCAGGAATTGATCATTAATAAAAATTAATTAGTTATGCCAGAATGGCATGGTGGCTCAGTGGTTAGCACTGCTGCCTCACAGCATCAGGGACCCGGGTTCGATTCCAGCCTCGGGCGACTGTGCAAACTCCACACAGACATTCTCCCTGTGTCTGCGTGGGTTTCCTCCCACAGTCCAAATATGTACAGGTCAGGTGAATTGCCCATCCTAAATTGCCCCATAGTGTTAGGTGCATTAGTCAGAGGGAAATGGGTCTGGGTGGGTTACTCTTCGGAGGGTCGGTGTGGACTTGTTGGGCCGAAGGGCCTGTTTCCACACTGTAGGGAATCTAATCTAATCTAATTCCAAGTCTTGAGTCACACTGGCCAGTTTTTGCCCTCCAGGCAGTATTCTGATTTATTAGAAATCTTGCGGGAAAGGATAGTAATCTTGTACTCTGTCATCATGTCCAAAACTGCCTGATAACGAGATAATACTTCTGAATTTTGGGAATGGTTATAGTCAGGGGATGGTTTGAGCATGTTAGTAGGCTATTCAGTCCTTTACATTTCAGCTGGCTGTTTGCCCCCATAAGCACCTTGCCGAGTGAGATTCCCATGCCTTCTCTCTGTAACACAGCACAGTCTTCCTTAATGAGAAAATATGGCTGTTTGATTTACATGCGAAATGTTAGTTAAAGAAAACTATTGGCCATCAAGTGGGGAGAACTCCCTTACTTTTTAAGTCGTCCCAGTTTTTAATTTGTGCCCACCTGAGTGGGAGAATGGGTTATTCATTTAACATTTCATCCAAACGATGCCTCTTCCAACAGTGCACACTGTGTTGGTGCTGAACACTGTGTTGGTACTGCACTGTATGTCAGTCTGGAATTTGTGTTCAAGTCCCTCGGGGTGGGACTTGACCTTCTAACCTGACTGCCAAGGTGAGTGTGCCACCAATAAGCCAAGGATTTGGAAATGGAGTGTTTGAAGAAAGTGAAATGCATAAAAGGGTGGAGATTCTGCAGGAAGTGAGCAAGTCATTTACCCTCACCATCTTCTTTCACTGACAGATGGCCAATCACCAACTCTCGATCCAGATACAGCAAACCCATACCTCGTTCTGACAGACAACAATAGAACAGTGTCAGCATCGAATTACATCCAGGTGTTTCCGAAAAGTACACAAATCTTTGACCGGTGGCCCCAGATCCTTGGTGCTAAGGGTGTGAGTTATGGCCAGTCTTACTGGGAGATCCAGGTGAAGGATGGCGACGGGGCCTGGAGCATTGGAGTGTGCTACAAGAGTATCAACAGGAAAGGAGAGGGTAATGACTGTCTGCTGGGGTTTAATGATAAATCATGGTGCATCCACTCTGGGCCGGATGCCTTATCAGGTCTACACAACGGCAGGAGAATTGCCGTGAAGGCAGAGAAACCCTCCACAGTTGGAGTGTATATCAATTTTGAAGGTGGGATAATCTCCTTCTACAGTGTGCCAGGGAGTGAACTCACCTTGTTGCACACCTTCAATGGAAGATTCACTGAGCCCCTCTACCCAGCCCTGCGGGTCCGAATGGGAGTGACCCTGTCCCTGTCTGTCCTGAAGTGATTGTTAAAACTCTGATATACACTGCATTCCACCATTGTGTTCGGTTTCTCTGTCAAAATTGCCTTCGTCACAAAAATTTGAACCTACAATATTGCAAAAAGTTGGTTTTCCTCACGCTGTTCCTATTGACGATGTAATCAATCCTTCAGCCCAGGCATGTCCAAATCCGGTTTGGTTCTAGTGGTTTACGTGCTATTTAACTAAACTTCAATCCTCCTAAAAGGGCCAGTCAGGCATAATCTGTATCTGCTAGAAACAGTCTGGCTTCAAATCAGGATGCATGTATTTATTTAATATCTTCATGTGTAATTTAATGTTGGTGAATATGTTCCTGAATTTGAAGTGAATGGATTGGTGAAAATCGAACTCCTATAGGAGAGAAAGAAATAAGATCTGGAAATAAAGATTAGTTGCAAAAAAAAAAGCTGCAGCTTGCATATTTGTCAGTGTGTTTGATTAGAGTGGGCTCATTCCCAAATTCTTTGAGAGATTGAATGTGAAGCACTAATTGAATGGGAGACTTCTGCTATTACAGAAGTCTCATCAGTACATGGAACAAAGCCAAATTTCAAATGATAGCTGCAATTTATATTAGTGGAGAAATGGTGTAGCGTGGTTGAGTGTTGCCATGAGAAAGCAATAGGAAACATTGATTCCTTATTCCCCCAGATAATTTGATAGGCTCAAGGCTTGAACAATATGTTTGTAGAGCACAGGCCCTGTGCATGAATATTTGTCACTTCTAACCAGCCACAACATGAGCTCAATTGATTATCATCATTGGTTGTTAGTATAACTATTAGTACAGTTGGGATTGTTCAGCACCTGCAGGCCAATCACATGTTTCTGACACGTTTTATTTTTAAGCTTTGTAAATGCAGGCTGGTTGAGTACGATCTGTTCTCTGCCTGTTATGAGCAGCAAAAGGAACATGCTGTTTGATTCAGTCAACCAATCACCAATCTGTGGCTTATTTTCCTGGCATTCCAGTGACACTAAAATCCATACAGTCTTGCTCAACTGTGTTTGATAAGTAGGAACTCTTTGGATTTAGCACAGCACTTTGTTAGTAGGAAACTGTGGCATTCTTGTTTCTGTCCTGATGATTCCAAGACATAAATCTGTAGCACCACATCTTTCTGTCTCTCTTAAGCAATGTTCCACGTACATTAAAACTCTAAATGCATACATCAAGTTGGTCTCTATGACTCAAACTATACATTCCAAGGTAATAAATAGTAGGCATCCTTGTTAGATTTCAAACACTCACTGGAATAATTCTCATTACTGTTCAGTGTCTCACATCTGAACTTGAAGACGAATTAATTCTTGCATCAAACCTATCAAAAGTCGCTCATCTTGAAGAGAACTGGATTAATGTGCATGGTTTACTATCTGTGACATGAAAGGATGTTGCCATAAAAGGTTATACATTACCAGCTGAGTGATATATACGTGAACAGCTTGAACTCTCGTGACCAGCACAACATGTAGATCCACATACGAAGAAGTCAACAAGTCTTGACCTTTATCAGTCTATGTAAGAAATTCATTCTGAAGAAGAGCCTTGAATGTGTCTGATATCTGTGATATTTTTGTGTACATGGCGTATACTTTTGTTTCTCTATAATTGTGATTTTTTAAAAAAAATAAATTTGTTTTAGTCAATCATTTGCAGGGATTGCTGTATGATCTGTGTGAAAAGTCATCATGGGGTAATTGCTAATCTTGTGGGGGCTGGGGGCTCTGCCAGTTCTCTCGTGGCTCTCTACCAATCCTATAACCAGAAACATGACCACATCATTGAGGTTAGTCAAACCCTTACCTTGCCAGCAGTTTGACTTCAGTCTTATTTCTGTGAATGTGTACTGGTTGTCAATGCTTTGAGATTAAGATGGATGGAGAAGTGAGGTTTTGAACGCTGTTGACATACAATAAACCTCACTTTAAACACCGATTGCATGCACTAAGTAGGATGGCAGACTGCAAGATTTATAATGTTGTCATAACACAAACAGACCACTCTGCCAAACTATTGCCATCTTGATGCTCCACACCAGCCTTTTCCAGCTTCTCTTCAGCAAGATCTGTCCTTCTAGTCCCTTCTCCTGCATATCTTTCTCTATCTTGTTGGAAATCAGGGCCCCTCTTTAAAACTGAATTCTTCTACTATTTCATAATCAGTATTTTCTGTGTTATGGTAGCATCTCACCTTCAAATATAAACAGGTCATTAACAGCAGGAGACCAAGGAAAAGGTAATAATGTCAAAAAGCACTGAGGTAAAGAAGCCTCATTAAGCATGCATTAACAATTACTGGTACTGTAAATATTCTGTTCTCAAATATTGTTTGGGAAAATAAATTCTTAGACTCCTAAGCCTCACGTGGAGGTGGGCTAATGACCTTTAGGGAGGAGACTCTACCATCCTGACCAGTCTGGTCTATATGTGCCTTTAGATCTACAGAAAAACAGCTGATTTGTTAGGGCTGGGCAATAAATCTAGGCCTAGCCAGCAATGGCCAAATCCTGTAAATTAATAAACTAAAAGGGGCAACAGTTATTCAGGTGTGCAGAGAGTCAATGTTAAAAGGACTTCACACAGGTTGACCCAGCACAAGCACCTGCCGTCATGATCAGGTACATCAGTGGGACGAGGTGGGGAAAGAGGATCCAGGGGAACGTCAGACTGAAGGAAGAATAAAGACTTACCAACAAAGACTGCAAGACAGATGCTCCATTGCCCCCCAAACTGCTTGCCCTGCTCCTCCATTCTGTAGGATGGCCTTGGGTAAAGTGCTCTCATCTATCATGGATAATATGTTTCCTTTCTTTTCTAACTGAGTCATGCATTGTATCTATACTACTGGTACAGATGGGGAAAGGAGCGAGTTAACAGTCAGGGCAGGCAGGAACAAAGCAGAGAACAAGGTAGGACTGATAAATGTGGTTTAATTTATTTCAATGCAAGAGGCCTAACAGGGAAGGCAGATGAACCCAGGGCATGGTTAGGAACATGGGACTGGGCTATCATAGCAATTACAGAAACATGCCTCAGGGATGGACAGGACTAGCAGCTTAATGTTGCAGGATACAATTTCCAAAGGAAGGACAAAAAGGGGGCAAGAGAGGAAGAGGAGTGGCATTTTTGATACAGCATTATGGCTGTACTTAGGGAGGATATTCCTGGGAATACATCTAGGGATTTTGTTTGGATGGAACTGAGAAATAAGAAAGGGAGATCACCTTATTGGGATTTTATTATAGACCCCCCAATAGTCAGCAGGAATTTGAGAAACAAATTTGAAAGGAGATCTCAGCTATCTGTAAGAATAATAGGGTGGTTATGGTAGGGGATTTTAACTTTCCAAACATAGACTGGGAATGCCATACTGTTAAGGGTTTAGATGGAATGAAATTTGTTCCTTATGTACAAGAAAAACTTCTGATTCAGTATGTGGATGTACCTACTGGAGAAAGTGCAAAACGTGACCTACTCTTGGGAAATAAGGCAGGGCAAGTGACTGAGGTGTCAGTGGGGGAGCACTTTGGGGGCCAGTGACCATAACTCTATTAGTTTAAAATAGTGATGGAAAAGGATAGACCAGATCTAAAAGGTGAAGTTCTAAATTGGAGGTAGGCTAATTATGACGGTATTAGGCAAGAACTTTCATAAGTTGATTGGGGGCAGATGTTCGCAGGTAAAGGGACGGCTGGAAAATGGGAAGCCTTCAGAAATGAGATAACGAGAGTCCAGAAAAAGTATATTCCTGTCAGGGTGAAAGGCGAGGCTGGTAGGTATAGGGAATGCTGGATGACTAGAGAAATTGAGGGTTTGGTCAAGAAAAAGAAGAAAGCATATGTCAGGTATGAACAGCAGAGATCGAGTGAATCCTTAGAAGAGTATAAAGGGGTATACTTAAGAGGGAAATCAGGAGGGCAAAAACGGGACATGAGATAGCATTGGCAAATAGAGTTAAGGAGAATCCAAAAGGATTCCAAACATATGTAAGGACAAAAGGGTAACTAGGGAGAGAATGGGGCCCCTCAAAGATCAGCAAGGCTGCAGGAGATGGGGGAGATACTAAATGAGTATTTTGCATCAGTGTTTACTGTGTAGAAAGCCATGAAAGAGGGCAACATCTTGAAAAATGTTCATATTCAGAGGAGGTGGTGCTGGATGTTCTAAATGCATAAAGATGGATAAATCCCCAGGACCTGATCAGGTAGACCCCAGAACTCTGTGGGAAGCTAGAGAAGTGATTGCTGGGTCCCTTGCTGAGATATTTGTATCATTGATAGTCACAGGTGAGGTGCTGGAAGACTGGAGATTGGCTAACGTGGTGTCACTGTTTAAGAAGGGTGGTAAGGAAAAGTCAAGGAACTATAGACTGGTGAGCCTGACTTCGGTGGTGGGCAAGCTATAGTGTCATAGAGATGTACAGCATGGAAACAGACCTTTTGGTCCAACTCGTCCATGCCAACCAGATATCCCAACCTAGTCTAGTCCCACCTGCCAGCGCCCAGCCCATATCGCTCCAAACACTTCCTATTCATATATCCATCCGAATGCCTTTTAAATGTTGCAATTGTACCAGCCTCCACCACTTCCTCTGGCAGCTCATTCCATACACGCACCACCTTCTGTGTGAAAACGTTGCCCCTTTTATATCTTATATATCTCTTTTCTATCTTATTGGTCTCTTTTATATCATCCCTCTCGCCCTAAACATATGCCCTCTAGTTCTGGATTCCCTCACCCTGGGGAAAAGACTTTTGTTTATTCAGGCGAATGCTGGAAATTAGAGTCTAGATTAGAGTGGTGCTGGAAAAGTACAGCAGGTTAGGCAGCATCCAAGGAGCAGGAAAATCGACGTTTCGGGCAAAAGCCCTTCATCAGGAATTCCATTAAAAGGTAGCCTATGGCACCCACCTGTGTGCCTTACCTCTGAGTAAAATATTCACAGCTCGGGATCTAGTTACAAAGGGAAAATGACAGTTTAGACACTCAATTAAGATGGGAAACAGAAATGTGTGAGGGATGCAGTCATCAGTCTGTAGTGTATTGGCTGTGCACACAGTAAAATGATAGTCTGGGATGTGTTGATCTGTGATGCTAACACGTCCTGGGGACAGGTTCAATAATAATCTTTGCAGGAGTTGGGGAAATGCTCACATAGCAGCTGTGGAGAGCTCCTTATCCAGTCAGAAGGCTGGAGCACTTAAAAGCCTTGTGCAATGAAGATGTAACCAAATTCACTTTCCACTGAAATCTGAGGAGTTGCTGCGCCTAGGATTGCTGCAGTGAACAGGAAATGGGACAGCCTGACAAGGAGCGCCAGTGTTACATCCTACCTTCTCTCCCTCCTGTACATCTGAGTCTCGACCCAGTTTAACAGTGGTTGCAGAGAGTAGAAGCAGCAATCAGAGCCAAGAGGATCAAACAGGAGACTCAGCCGGTGCCTGTGTGGTGACCCAAAACTCCAGGCAAACATGCCAAAGTCTGTTGTGATTCCTCCAGGAATCGCAGGGAGAGATGCTGTCCTCTCTTCAATACAATGGTTGTGTTGATTTGATGATAATGGGGTGCGGATTGGAGTGGTGCTGGAAAAGCACAGCAGGTCAGGCAGCATCCGAGGAGCAGGAAAATCGGCGTTTCGGGCAAAAGCCCTTCATCAGGAATTGCTGATGAAGGGCTTTTGCCCAAAATGTTGAATTTCCTGCTCCTCGGATGCTGCCTGACCTGCTGTGCTTTTCCAACTCTAATCTTGACTCCAGTCTCCAGCATCTGCAGTACCCACCTCCGTCTAGTTGATAATGGAGTCCGTCAACAATTAACACTGGTTCTCCTACCACCACTATCCAGGACGTTTGCCCAGACTGCATGAAACGATCAGTGAAATAGATAATCTTGACTGCAACCTTGGAAAGAGAGGTCAGATGGCTTTGAAACTTGCTGGGACAATGTGAGAGATTTCAGCTGGTATGGGAGCATTGTTGAAGATGTTCACCTTTCTGCTCTGCCTTTCCAATATAGTGAAGCGAGGGTGGACACCCTGGTCATCCAGCATAATTTGAGAAGAGGTTACAACTGAACAGAAGCCCCTTGCCATCAGTGAGATTAAAGGGGCCCCAGTGAAAATTGGAAAGCATTCAGACAGAGATTCCATGACTGATACAAAGAGACTACATCATACGTTCAAGTTCAAGTTAAAAACAGTGTGTTTGCAAACATCAAGGATTTATAATTGATTTGAGAAAAAAGTCAAAAGTTTGGACAGAAGTTTGACAATAGGGTGAGCTTTACTTTTCAATTTCAGTTTTAAAAAATATGTTCTGTAAGAAGCTCCCAAAACGTACACATACGCTGAAGCTTGGCTGGCACCCAGCTTGAACTCAGAATTTGGCAATTGAAGAAAAAAAAATGAAAGATATGGGAAATAATCTTGTCCCTCCTTTTGTATTGTTTCTTGTTAAGGTAGACTTAAGAAAAAAAAACTAAAAAGATTTTTAAGACAATTGGAATGAACGACCAGGTCAAAGAAAAAACAATGATAATTGAAAAGGACCATTAGTCCATAAGATGTCGGAGCAGAATTTGGCCATTTGGCTGGTCAGGTCTGCTCTGTCAGTTAATCAAAGCTGAAATGTTTCTCCACCTCATTCTCCCGCCTTCTTCCTGTATCCCTTGATCCCATTACTAATCAAGAATCAAATATCAAAGAAAAAGAGAGAGCCTGTAAAGTGGCCAAGAGCACTGGGAAATCAGAAGATTGGGAAGGCTACAAAAACAGAGGATAACAAAGAGAGAAATAAGGAAGGAGAGGATCAAATATGAAGGTAGGCTAGCCAGTAATATTAGAAATGATAGTGAAAGTTTCTTTCAATACATAAAAAACAAATGAGAGGCAAAAGGAAAAATTGGGCCACTCCAAATTGATGCTGGAAGCCTAGTGATGGGAGATAAGGAAATAGCTGAAGAACGGTGGCACAGTGGTTAGCACTGCTACCTCACAGCGCCAGAGACCCGGGTTCAATTCCCGCCTCAGGCGACTGACTGTGTGGAGTTTGCACATTCTCCCCGTGTCTGCAAGGGTTTCCTCCAGGTGCTCCGGTTTCCTCCCACAGTCCAAAAATGTGCAGGTTAGGTGAATTGGCCATGCTAAATTGCCTGTAGTGTTAGGTAAGTGGTAAATGTAGGGGTATGGGTGGATTGCGCTTCGGCGGGGCGGTGTGGACTTGTTGGGCCGAAGGGCCTGTTTCCACACTGTAAGTAATCTAAAAAAAGTGATCTAATCTAATCTAAACTTAATAAGCACTTTGTGTCAGTCTTCACAGTGGAAGACATGAGTAATATCACAACAGTTAAGGAGAGTCAGGGGGCAATGTTGAGTATGATGGCCATTACAAAAGAGAAAGTGCTATAAAAGCTAAAAGATCTAAAAATTGATAAATCTCCTGGCCTTGATGTGCTACATCCTAGAGTTCTGAGAGAGGTGGCTGAGGAAATAGCGGAGGCGCTGACTATGATCTTTCAAAAATCACTGGATTCAGGGAATGTCCCAGATGGTTGGAAAATCGCTGTTGTTCAAGAAAGGATCAAGACAAAAGATGGAAAATTATAGGCCAATTAGCCTAACCTCGGTTGTTGGTAAAATTCTAGAATCCATTGTCAAGGATGAAATTTCTAAATTCTTGCAAGTGTAGGGTCGGATTAGAACAAGCCTGTCTCGATTTAGTAAGGGAAGGTCATGCCTGACAAACGTGTTAGAATTCTTTGAAGAGGTAACAAGTAGGTTAGACCAGGGAAACCCAGTGGATGTTATCTATCTAGACTTCCAAAAGGCCTTTGATAAGGTGTCTCATGGGAGGGTGCTGAGCAAGGTGAGGGCCCATGGTGTTCGAGGTGAGCTACTGGCATGGACTGGGGATTGGCTGTCTGACAGAAGGCAGAGAGTTGGGATAAAAAGTTCTCTTTCAGAATTGCAGCTAGTGACAATTGGTGTTCAGTATTGAGGCTGCAGCTGTTCACATTATATATTAATGATCTGGATGAAGGGACTGGGGGCATTCTAGCGAAGTTCGCCGATGATACAAAGTTAGGTGGACAGGCAGGTAGTACTGAGGAGGTGGAGAGGCTGCAGAAAGATTTAGACAATTTAGGAGAGTGGTCCAGGAAATGGCTGATGGAATTCAATGTGAGCAAGTGTGAGGTCTTGCATTTTGGAAAAAGGAATACAGGCATGGACTATTTTTCTAAACAGTGAGAAAATTCATAAAGTCAAAGTACAAAGAGGTCTGGGAGTGCTAGTCTAGGATTCTCTAAAGGTTATCTTGCAGGTTGAGTCAGTGATTAAGAAAGCGAGTGTAATGTTGTCGCTTATCTCAAGAGGGTTGGAATATAAAAGCAGCGATGAGCTTCTGAGACTTTATAAAGCTCTAGTTAGGTCCCATTTAGAATAGTGTGTCCAATTTTGGGCCCTACACCTCAGGAAGGACATACTGGCACTGGAGCGTGTCCAGCGGACATTCACATGGATGATCTCTGGAATGGTAGGCCTAACATACGATGAACGGCTGATGATGCTGGAATTGTGCTCATTAGAGTTTAGAAGGTTGAGGGGAGATCTAATAGAAACTTACAAGATAATGAATGGCTTCGAAAGGGTGGACTCTGGGAAATTGTTTCCATTAGATGGGGAGACTAGGACCTTAGAGTTAGAGGGGGGTCAATTTAGAACAGAAATGAGGAGACATTTCTTCAGCTAGAGAGTGGTGAGCCTGTTGAATTCATTGCCACGGAGCACAGTGGAGGCCGGAACGTCAAATATCTTCAAGGCAGGGACTGATAAATCCTTGATCTTGCGAGGAATTAAGGGCTATGGAGAGAGTGTGGGTAAGTGGAATTGAAATAGCCATCAGCCATGATTAAATGGCAGAGTGGACTCGATGGACTGAATGGCCTTGCTTCCACTCCTATGCCTTATGGTCTTATGATCTAAGAACCTGTCTGTTTCTAGCAATGATTCACCACCTGAAAAAATTCCTCCTCATCTCCCTTCTAAAGGATTGTCCCTTCAATCTGATGCTGTGCCCTCAGGTCCAATCTCTCTTCCTAGTGGAAACATCTTCTCCATGTTCATTCTGTCCAGGCAGTTTCATTACTAAGTTTCATTCCCCCCTCATCCTTCTAAACTCCATCGGGTTCAGACCCCAAGTCCTCAACTGAACCTCCTACATCAAGCCTTTCATCCCTGGGTTCGATATTGTAAACCTCCTCTGGAACTCCTCCAATGCCAGCACATCATTCCTTACGGGCCCAAAACCATTCACAATATTCCAAATGCGGTCTGACCAGAGGTTTATTCAGCCTCAGCCGTAAATCTCTACTCTTGTGTCTAGCTCTTTACCTGTACCTCTACCAATGTCATCTACTGTATCTGTTGCACCTGTTATGGTCTCCTCTACATCGGAGAGACAGGAAGCCATCTTGCAAATCATTTCAGAGAATATCTCTGGAACATCCATACCCACAACCCCACCGCCCTATGGCTGAACACTTCAACTCCCCCTCCCACTCTGTCAAGGCCTCATCCACCACCAAGCCATTACCACCCAATGCCTGGAGGAGGAAAACCTTTTTTTTACAAGGTTTGTGAAGGTATGAGGAAAGCCTCATATTCTGCCTTGGGACCCTGCAACCATACGGGATAAATGTGGATTTCAACAGCTTACTCATTTTCCTTCCTCTCACATTATCCTAGTCCCAAGCCTCCAACTCAGCACCATCCTCCGGACCTGTCCATCATTCCCCTCTCTCTGACCTATCACCTTCTCCTTCACATTCATCCACCTATTGCTTTCTGAGCTACTTTCCCCCATACCACACCCCCTCCCATTTATCTCTCAGCCCCAACCCACAAGCTTCATTCCTGATGAAGGGCTTATGCCCAAAACATTGATTCTCCTGCTCCTTGGATGCTGCATAACCTGCTGTGCTTTTCCAGCACCACACTCTAACAAGATTTTTAGGCATGACCACCCCTTCATGAAGCAGTGCTGACTCAGCCCTATGTATCCACATGCTTCCAATTACTCCACAAACGCATCCTTAATAAAGGTCTCTAAAATCTTACAAATGACTGAGGTCAGAAGTTTCCTGTCTTCTGCCTCCCTCCTTCTTAAACAAGGATGATACACTAAGGATGTCCAGTCCTCCAGAACCTTCCCAGACTCCAGTGATTGCTGAAAGACCACCACCAACGCATCTACAATCTCCTCTGCTATCTCCTTCAGAACCATGGGGTGTAGTCCATCTGTTCTGGGTGATTTATCCACCTTCAGACCTTTCAACTTCTGCACCACCTTCTCCTTAGTGATGGCCACTACGCTCATCTCTAGCCCCGACTCTCTTGAAGTTCTGGTATGCGGCTGGTGTTTTCCACTGTAAAAACTGATGCAAATTACCTGTTTAGTTCTCCCATCATTTATTTGTTCCCATCATTACTTCTCCAGCCTCATTTTCCAGTGATCCAATGTCCACTCTTACCTCGCTCTCACCTTCTAAATGTCTGAAAAAAACTCGTGCAATCTTCTTTAATTGCGATCTCATATTTCAGCTCCTCCTTCCTTATTGTTTTTTTACAGTATCCTCTGCTGGCTTTTAAGGCTTCCCAATCCTCTAGCTTTCCTCTAATCTTCACCACATTGTATGATTTTGCTTTTGTTTCTGTACTGTCCCTGACTTCCCTTGTCAGCTAGGATTGCGTCACCTTTCCATCAGTAACCTTCTTTCTTGGCATGAATTTAAGACCATAAGACCATCAGACATAAGAGCAGAAATTAGGCCATTCAGTCCATTGAGTCTGCTCTGCAGCTCAATCATGGCTGATAAGGTTCTCAACCCCATTCTCCCGCCTGCTCCCCTTAACCCTTGATCTCCTTGATACTCAAGAACCTTTTTTAATCGGCGTCTTAAATATACTCAGTGGCCTGGCCTTCACAGCCTTCTGTGACAATTAATTCCACAGATTCACCACTCTCTGGCTGAAGAAGTTTCTCCTTATCTCCATTCTAAAAAGGTCTTCCCCTTTACTCTAAGGCTGGGCCCTCAGGTCCTAGTATCTCCTACCAATGGAAACAATCCTCCCAACACCCGCTCAGTCCAGGCCATTCAGTATTCTGTTAGTTTCCATTGGATTCCCCCCTCATCCTTCTAAACTCCATCGAGTATAAACCCAGAGTCCTCAAATGTTCCTCATATGTTTAGCTTTTCATTCCTGGGACCATTCTCGTGAACCTCCTCTGAACATGCTCCAGGGCCAGTACATCCTTCCTGACAGATGGGGCCCAAAACTGTGCACAATACTCTAAATGTGGCCTGACCAGACCCTTATAGAGCCTCAGAAGTACATCCCTGCTTTTATATTCGAGTCCCCTCAAACTAAATGCCATCATTGCTTTGCCTTCCTAACTACTGACTCAACCTGCAAATTTACTTTGAGAGAAACCTGGACTTCAGCTTCTGAATTTTCTCTCCATTTAGAAAATAGTCTATGCCTCTATTCTTCCTACCAAAGTGCATGACCTCACACTTTCCCATGTTGTACTCCAACTGCCACCTCTTTGCCCACTCTCCTAACCTGTCCAAATCCTTCAGCAGCCTCCCCACCTCCTCAACACTACCGGTCCCTCTCCTTATCTTTGCACCATCTGCAAATTTAGCCAGAATGCCCTCAGTTCCTTCATCTAAATCGTTAATGTATAAAGTGAAAAGTCATTGTCCCAACATTGAGCCTTGCGGAACACCACTTGTCACTGGCTGCCACACTGAGAAGGACCCTTTTTTCCCCACTCTCTGCCTTCTGTCAGACAGCCAAGCTTCTATCTATGCTAGCACCTTGCCTCTGACACATGGGTCCTTATCTTACTAAGTAGCCTCCTGTGCAGCACCTTGTCAAAGGCCTTCTTGAAGTCCAGGTAAATGACATCCATTGGTTCTCCTTGGTCTAACTTGCTCATTACTCTTTCAAGGAATTCTAGCAGATTTGTCAGGCATGAGCTCCCCTTCATGACACCATGTTCATGTTGCCCTATTTTAGGGGTGAAAATGAGGACTGCAGATGCTGGAGTTCAGAGCTGAAAATGTGTTGCTGGAAAAGCGCAGCAGGTCAGGCAGCATCCAAGGAGCAGGAGAATCGACGTTTCGGGTATAAGCCCTTCTTCAGGAATGAGGAAAGTGTATCCAGCAGGCTAAGATAAAAGGTAGGGAGGAGGGACTTGGGGGAAGGGCGTTGGAAATGCGATAGGTGGAAGGAGGTCAAGGTGAGGGTGATAAGGTGAGGGTGATAGGCCGGAGTGGGGGTGGGGCGGAGAGGTCAGGAAGAAGATTGCAGGTTAGGAAGGTGGTGCTGAGTTCGAGGGTTGGGACTGAGACAAGGTGGGGGGAGGGGAAATGAGGAAACTGGAGAAATCGGAGTTCATCCCTTGTGGTTGGAGGGTTCCTAGGCAGAAGATGAGGCGCTCTTCCTCCAGCTGTCGTGTTGCTATGGACTGGCGATGGAGGAGTCCAAGGACCTGCATGTCCTTGGTGGAGTGGGAGGGGGAGTTGAAGTGTTGAACCACGGGGTGGTTGGGTTGGTTGGTCCGGGTGTCCCAGGGGTGTTCCCTGAAACGTTCCGCAAGTAGGCGGCCTGTCTCCCCAAAATAGAGGAGGCCACATCGGGTGCAGCGGATGCAGTAAATGATGTGTGTGGAGGTGCAGGTGAATTTGTGGTGGATATGGAAGGATCCCTTGGGGCCTTGGAGGGAAGTAAGGGGGGAGGTGTGGGCGCAAGTTTTGCATTTCTTGCGGTTGCAGGGGAAGGTGCCGGGAGTGGAGGTTGGGTTGGTGGGGGGTGTGGACCTGACGAGGGAGTCACGAAGGGAGAGGTCTTTTCGGAACGCTGATAGGGGAGGGGAGGGAAATATATCCCTGGTGGTGGGGTCCGTTTGGAGGTGGCGGAAATGACGATGGATGATACGATGTATATGGAGGTTGGTGGGGTGGTAGGTGAGAACCAGTGGGGTTCTGTCCTGGTGGCAATTGGAGGGGCGGGGCTCAAGGGCGGTGGAGCGGGAAGTGGAGGAGATGTGGTGGAGGGCATCATCGATCACGTCTGGGGGGAAATTGCGGTCTTTGAAGAAGGAGGCCATCTGGGTTGTACGGTTTTGGAACTGGTCCTCCTGGGAGCAGATGCGGCGGAGACGAAGGAATTGGGAATATGGGATGGCATTTTTACAGGGGGCAGGGTGGGAGGAGGTGTAGTCGAGGTAGCTGTGGTAGTCAGTCGGTTTATAGTAAATGTCCGTGTGGATTCGGTCGCCCGAGATAGAAATGGAAAGGTCTAGGAAGGGGTGGGAGGAGTCTGAGACGGTCCAGGTAGGTTTGAAGTCGGGGTGGAAGGTGTTGGTAAAGTGGATGAACTGTTCAACCTCCTCGTGGGAGCACGAGGCAGCGCCGATACAGTCATCGACGTAGCGGAGGAAAAGGTGGGGGGTGGTGCCAGTGTAGCTGCGGAAGATGGACTGTTCCACATATCCTACGAAGAGGCAGGCATAGCTGGGGCCCATGCGGGTGCCCATGGCTACGCCTTTGGTTTGGAGGAAGTGGGAGGATTGGAAAGAGAAGTTGTTCAGGGTGAGGACCAGTTCAGTCAGTCGAAGGAGGGTGTCAGTGGAAGGGAACTGGTCAGTACGACGGGAAAGGAAGAAGCGGAGTGCTTGGAGTCCTTCGTGATGGGGGATGGAGGTGTACAGGGACTGGATGTCCATGGTGAAGATGAGGCATTGGGGACCGGGGAAGCGAAAATCATGGAGGAGGTGGAGGGCATGGGTGGTGTCCCGAACGTAGGTGGGGAGTTCTTGGACTAAGGGGGACAGGACCGTGTCGAGGTATGCAGAGATGAGTTCGGTTGGGCAGGAGCAGGCTGAGACAATGGGTCGGCCGGGGCAGTCAGGTTTGTGGATTTTGGGCAGGAGGTAGAAACGGGCGGTGCGGGGATGTGGGACTATGAGGTTGGAGGCGGTGGATGGGAGATCCCCTGAGGTGATGAGGTTATGGATGGTCTGGGAGATGATGGTTTGGTGGTGGGGGGTGGGGTCATGGTCAAGGAGGCAGTTGGAGGAGGTGTCCACGAGCTGGCGTTTAGCCTCAGCAGTGTAAAGGTCAGTGCGCCAAACTACTACCGCGCCTCCCTTGTCTGCTGGTTTGCTGGTGAAGTTGGGGTTGGAACAGAGGGAATGGAGGGCTGCACGTTCCGAGGGTGAGAGGTTGGAGTGGGTGAGAGGGGTGGAGAGGTTGAGGCGGTTAATGTCGCGGCGGCAGTTGGCTATGAAGAGATCGAGGGCGGGTAAGAGGCCAGCACGGGGTGTCCAGGTGGATGGGGTGTGTTGGAGGCGGGAGAAGGGGTCGTCAGAGGGTGGGCGAGAGTCTTGGTTTAAGAAGTAGGCGCGGAGGCGAAGGCAGCGGAAGAATTGTTCGATGTCTCGCCGCGTGTTGAACTCGTTAATCCGGGAGCGTAGGGGAATGAAGGTGAGGCCTCTGCTGAGGACTGATCTTTCATCCTCAGAGAGGGGGAGGTCTGGAGGGATAATGAAAACACGGCAGGGCTGGGAGCTAGGACCTGGTGTGGGGCTGGAGCTGGAAGTGGGGGCGGGGTTGGGTGTGGGGGCGGGGACGGGGATCGTCGTGGGGGCGGGGTTAGGCCCCAATAGGTGTTATTCCCGACACCGTTTCTGTCATCGCCACAGCCACTTCCGCCCCCCCCCAGTGACATCACTAACCTGCACAACCACCACACTGCATGTGTCTCCGCCCCCATGTCCAACCCGGCCCCTACTCCCAGCTCTGCCGTGTTTTCACTATCCCTCCAGACCTACCCCTCTCTGAGGATGAAAGATCAGTCCTCAGCAGAGGCCTCACCTTCATTCCCCTACGCTCTCGGATTAACGAGTTCAACACACGGCGTGACATCGAACAATTCTTCCGCTGCCTTCGCCTCCGCGCCTACTTCTTCAACCAGGACTCCCGCCCACCCTCTGACGACCCCTTCTCCTGTCTCCAACACACCCCGTCCACCTGGACACCCCGTGCTGGCCTCTTACCCGCCCTCGATCTCTTCATAGCCAACTGCCGCCACGACATTAACCGCCTCAACCTGTCCACCCCTCTCACCCACTCCAACCTCTCACCCTCGGAACGTGCAGCCCTCCACTCCCTCTGTTCCAACCCCAACTTCACCATCAAACCAGCAGACAAGGGAGGCGCAGTAGTAGTTTGGCGCACCGACCTTTACACCAGCTCGCAGACACCTCCTCCCACTGCTCCCTTGACCATGACCCCACCTCCCACCACCAAACCATCATCTCCCAGACCATCCATAACCTCATCACCTCAGGGGATCTTCCATCCACCGCCTCCAACCTCATAGTCCCACAACCCCGCACCACCTGTTTCTACCTCCTGCCCAAAATCCACAAACCTGACTGCCCCAGCCGACCCATTGTCTCAGCCTGCTCCTGCTCCACCGAACTCATCTCTGCATACCTCGACACGGTCCTGTCCCCCTTAGTCCAAGAACTTCCCACCTATGTTCGGGACACCACCCACGCCCTCCACCTCCTCCATGATTTTCGCTTCCCCGGTCCCCAACTCCTTATCTTCACCATGGACATCCAGTCCCTGTACACCTCCATCCCCCATCACGAAGGACTCAAAGCACTCCGCTTCTTCCTTTCCCGCCATACCGAACAGTACCCTTCCACTGACACCCTCCTTCGACTGACTGAACTGGTCCTCACCCTGAACAACTTCTCTTTCCAATCCTCCCACTTCCTCCAAACCAAAGGAGTAGCCATGGGCACCCGCATGGGCCCCAGCTATGCCTGCCTCTTCGTAGGATATGTGGAACAGTCCATCTTCCGCAGCTACACTGGCACCAACCCCCACCTTTTCCTCCGCTACATCGATGACCGTATCGGCGCTGCCTCGTGCTCCCACGAGGAGGTTGAACAGTTCATCCACTTTACCAACACCTTCCACCCTGACCTCAGACTTACCTGGACCGTCTCAGACTCCTCCCACCCCTTCCTAGACCTTTCCATTTCTATCTCGGGCGACCGAATCAACACAGATATTTACTATAAACTGACCGACACCCACAGCTACCTAGACTATACCTCCTCCCACCCTGCCCCCTGTAAAAATGCCATCCCATATTCCCAATTCCATCGTCTCCGCGGCATCTGCTCCCAGGAGGACCAGTTCCAATACCGTACAACACAGATGGCCTCCTTCTTCAAAGACCACAATGTCCCCCCAGACGTGATCGATGATGCCCTCCACCGCATCTCCTCCACTTCCCGCTCCTCCACCCTTGAGCCCCGCCCCTCCAATTGCCACCAGGACAGAACCCCACTGGTCCTCACCTACCACCCCACCAACCTCCATATACATCGTATCATCCATCGTCATTACCGCCACCTCCAAATGGACCCCACCACCAGGAATATATTTCCCTCCCCTCCCCTATCAGCGTTCCGAAAAGGCCTCTCCCTTCGTGACTCCCTCGTCAGGTCCACACCCCCCACCAACCCAACCTCCACTCCCGGCACCTTCCCCTGCAACCGCAAGAAATGCAAAACTTGCGCCCACACCTCCCCCCTTACTTCCCTCCAAGGCCCCAAGGGATCCTTCCATATCCATCACAAATTCACCTGCACCTCCACACACATCATTTACTGCATCCACTGCATCCGCTGCACCCGATGTGGCCTCCTCTATATTGGGGAGACAGGCCGCCTACTTGCGGAACGTTTCAGAGAACACCCGGACCAACCAACCCAACCACCCCGTGGCTCAACACTTCAACTCCCCCTCCCACTCCACCAAGGACATGCAGGTCCTTGGACTCCTCCATCGCCAGACCATAGCAACACGACGGCTGGAGGAAGAGCGCCTCATCTTCCACCTAGGAACCTTCCAACCACAAGGGATGAACTCAGATTTCTCCAGTTTCCTCATTTCCCCTCCCCCCACCTTGTCTCAGTCCCAGCCCTCGAACTCAGCACCGCCTTCCTAATCTGCAATCTTCTTCCCGACCTCTCCGCCCCCACCCCCACTCCGGCCTATCACCCTCACCTTGACCTCTTTCCATCTATCGCATTTCCAACGCCCCTCCCCCAAGTCCCTCCTCCCTACCTTTTATCTTAGCCTGCTGGGCACACTTTCCTCATTCCTGAAGAAGGGCTCATGCCCGAAACATCGATTCTCCTGCTCCTTGGATGCTGTCTGACCTGCTGCACTTTTCCAGCAACACATTTTCAGCGTTGCCCTATTTTACCATACATTTCCAAATATTCAGTAATCTCATGCTTCACAATGGATTCCAGGACCTTACCCACGACTAAGGTTAGGCTAACTGGTCTGTAATTTTATGTCTTTTTCTTTGCTCCCTTTTTAAACAAGGGTGTCACTTTAGCGATTTTCCAATCCTCTGGGACCTTCCCTGATTCTAGCGATTCCTGAAAGATTACCACTAACGCCTCCACTATCTCCTCAGCTTTCTCCCTTAGAACTCTGGGGTGTCATCCATCTGGTCCAAGATGATTTATCCACCTTCAGGCCAGTTTGTTTAGCACCTTCTGCTTGGTAATGGCCACCATACTCAGCTCTGGCCCCTTACTGTCTTGAATTTTTGGGATATTATTTGTGTCTTCTACTGTGAAGTCTGAGGCGAAGTAATTATTCAGCTCCTCAGCCAGTTCCTTGTTCCCCACTACTATCTCTCCAGCATCATTTTTCAGTGGCCCAATGTCCACTTTTACCTCTCTTTTGCACTTTACATATCTAAAGAAACCTTTGCAATCTTCCTTTATATCACTGGCTAGTTTACACTCATACTTAATCATCTTCCTTCTTTTTTTTACCCTCTGTTGGTCTTTGTAAGCTTCCTAAACCTCTGGTTTCCCACTGCCCTTCACCATATTATATGCTTTCTCTTTTGCTTTTATACTATCCCTGACTTCCCTAGTCAGCCATGTTTGCTTCATCCTCCTTTCTTTTTCTTCAGGATGAATCTTCGCTGTGTCTCCTGAATTAATCCCAGAAATCCCTGCCATTGCTGTTCCATTGTCTTTCTTGCTGGGCTCTTCTCCCAGTGAATTCTGCCCAGCTCCTCCCTCATGCTTCTGTAGTTGTCTTTATTCAGCTGTAATACTGTCACCTCTGATTCTATCTTCTCCCTCTCAAATTGCAGAGTAAATTCAATCATATTATGATCACTACCTCCTAAGGGTTCCTTCACCTTAAGCTCCCTTATCAAGCCTGCCTCATTATACACAACACTAAATCCAGTCTTCCCCGTTCCCTAGCAGGCCACACCATAAGCTGCTCCAAAAAGCCATCTTGCAGATATTCCACCATTTTATTTTCTTGCAATCCACAACCAACCTAATTTTCCCAATCTACCTGTATATTGAAATCCCCTGTACTTTGTCTCCCAAATTATTCCTGAAATTCCTACCATTGCCACTCCCTGCTAGCCCCCCCCCCCTTCCAATCAACTCTAGTCAGCTCCTCTCTCACACCTTTATAGTTACCTTTACTCAATAGTAATACCATTACATCTGATTCCAGCTGCTTTCTCTCAAACTGCAGAGTGAATTCTATCATGGTCACTGCCCCCTGAGGAGTTCCTTCACTTTCAGCTCTCTAATCAAGTCTGCCTCATTACACATCACCAAATGCAGAATTGCCTGTTCTCTCGTGGGCTCTACCACAATCTGCTCCAAAAAACAAATCTTGTATACATTCCACAAATTCCTTTCTTGAGATTTGCCACCAACTTGATTTTCCCAATCTACTTGCATATTGACGTTTCCCATGATTATTGTAATAGAGCCTTTCTTACATGTATTTTCTATCCCCTGATTTATTTGCTTCCTTACATCCTGACGACTGCTAGAAGGCCAGTAAACAACTCTCATCAGGGTCTTTTCTCCTTTGCAGTTCTTCAAATCAATCCACACAGATTCTACGCCTTCCAACTCTATATCATTTCTTGCTAACAAATTTATTTTATTTTGTACTAACAAGGCAACCCCACCCCTCCTTTCGATAGGATGTATATCCTTGAATATTTAGTTCCCAGCCTTAACCCCTTACAGATCTTCCTCAATGATATCCACAACATTGTACCTGCCAATTTCAATCTGCGCTATAAGTTCATTTACCTCGATTTATAAACTGTGTGCATTTAAATACAACACCCTCAATCTTGTATTGACCGTTGTCTCTGCTCATAGTTTCCCTTTACCTGCTGTGCGTTGTGAGAAACAAAGCTCACACACTTCAATAATTGCAGTCCGAGACAAAATCTGAATCAGTAGTGTCCTTTATTTTACACTTGCAAGAGAGTGTGATGTCCAGATACATACACACCCCAAATTCAATTAATACACAATATTTATATAATTTGGTTTCTTTTGTTTTACATTGCTCCTCCCCTATTTACATCTTCCACTTCCCTGAGACCAGCGCCCATTACTCCTGTTTATCTCGGGCCTTATCCGGCCTTGTCTGTGACAAAATGCTTTTTCTGGCCTCACAAGGCCGTTTGACCTCATCCCGCTGTAGGTCATTGTTAGGCATATTCTTACTTCACCATTATCTACTCCCTCCATCTGTGCCTTCCCCTACCATACTGATCCTTATGGCCCTTTTAATTGGGGTTTGTTCCTGTGTCTCTGTAAAAGTGAGAAACCTACTGTTTGCACAGGCGTATCTAGCTTAACTTCCTCCCCTCACAGCATCTTATCTATTCGCCTGTAATATCTACCATTGTTTTGCTGCCACGTTTCTTCCTGGCATACAATTTTAGCTAATACAAAAACAATTATGTATTTCCTCCACATCGTTTTCATTCTTGTTGACTCAGCTCTTGGCTAAAACAATTACACACTGGTGTGAGTTCATTTACTTTGTAAATGGAATTGCAGAAGTAACACTATTTTTCCCCTTTTTCTTTAATTACCATTTGTTATCTTCTGCAATTTTTCCTTTAAGCATCGCCCCTGAAATTCGCAAGCATCATTCCTGAGATTTCATCCATCTTGGTCTCACTTATCCCCTCACTATTTAGTCGATAAAGTTCCTCTGTCTGATTCCCTTTTAGGGGCATCTGTTTCATCAAGGCTGTTTCAATCAGTCTTTCAATGAGCCCTCGTATACAGGGTATGACACAGCAGCCAATGGCCACCAATACCCCAACTACTACTATCAGGGAAGTAAGGATAGAAACCACCACCCCCTTCCATTTTCCAAACCATGATTCAAGCCATCCCGTGAGAGATGTGTCTGCTCCTGAATTCTCAGCCAGTTCCTCAATCCCCTTAAGGCCCGAGTAATTGAACCATTAGATGCAGTGTTATTAGGAATAAAGGTACAACAGCTTCCTCCTAACATCACACACACACACACACCCTTTTTCCGCTAAAATCATATCAAGGGCCATTCTGTTTTCCCATGCCATCCTACTTGTCGCATCAAGCTGTTCTAATATTCCTTTAACCACATCTCTTGTGTAATTTATAAATCGCTGTTGATTATAGAAAATGTAATTTATCCAATCTATATTTTTATTAATTGTTACCCACCAAAAGAGAGCTGACTCAAAGCCTGCTGCAATCTGGTTACGAGCCTTGAATTCATCAGGTACTCCCCTAGGGACTCCTACCGAGTCGAGATAAATCCCGTCATCAAAAGAAGTGTCTAACAGTCCTCTCTTACCCCTTCCCTTTTTTCCTACTATCTTTTCCTTCTCAAATGCCAGGGTAAATGGAATTGCCAATTGTACAATTGCACATATCCCTCTCCAATCCGGAGGTAGGGTGGGTCTCAATATTTTGCCTCCACAGTACCACCACAGATCCGCTCGGGGAACCTTTAGTGCTGAGTAGTTCCCTCCCTTCTCCGTTTCGGTAACATTCTTAATCTCTGTACATAATTTCAGTTCCCCCAAATCTCTCAACTGACTTGTACCTCGTCTACGCGCACACACGACATGTGATTTCCAACTGCGGCGGAAAATGTGGGTGGGACTTTTGCATCTTTCTTCTCCAAGGGAGGGAACATCAGAGATAGGGAGGTACAATCCCTATCATTCCATGCAGTCTCATCCTGATACAGGGCTATCATACATTTCATGCCCTTCCTGTCTCGCTTCCACCCGAGTGGAAAGGGAACCACCTGGGCCACTGGCCTACCGGAGGCACATCCATAGCAATTGCTTTTGTTCAGACTTTTTACAGTATACTTTACCCATTCAACACAGGCATTTGCATCTCCTTATCCAGTTTCTATTTCGATGGTTTGTTTCAAGTCCTTTACCTCTATAATCTTTACTACTTTAGGGTCATCGGGAGGGGTGAAGGGTTGTATCTTATTACCCAGTAATTCTACCCGTTTTCCCTGTCCTACAGTAATTCGAAAACAACAGCCCAAGAAATCATTCCCATTTGCTTTCATTTCTATCCCAAATGTTTCATTTAATTGTATCTCATAGGTGCCCCCCCCGCCCCCCCAGAATTGCTTCGTGCCATGTGGTTTTCCTTATTGTTAGGTATATTGGGTTACACTTCTTATCGAGACAATCGCGAGCTGGTCGGAAGGGGGCCCGGTGTACTGTGACGAGACCATTATACCAGGTACCATCCCCGAGGCCATCCCCATAGGACTTAAGATGTATCTCTGAGCTGTGGTACTGTCTCTGATTATCTACATTCCCACAATTTACTAAGCTGCATTCATCAGTGTCTATTACTTGTGGATTATCAGACTCAGGAACCGTTAATAATACATATGAAAATGATATTTGACAAAATCCCAATACTAAGAGGGCTAGCATCATAACTCTCAACATCCTCAGCATTCTAATCATCATGCTGAAGCACAAAAAGGCTTAATATACAATCTTACAGAAATAATCCCGCGCTCGAGTCGACACTCTATAATCAGTTACTCAAAGTCTCTTTAGTCTGAGTTTTAGCGGGTCTTGCGTTGATTCGGCTGTCCAGACTTCTTCCTCAACTGGAGGGTCCACTGGCCCTTTGATCCGAGTGTAATGAGTCCAGCCTTTCTCCGCCGTCCTTATTGCCGTTTCGGTCAAAAGAGCCTGGTACGGCCCTTTCCAGTCCGGCTGCAATTTAGTCTCTATCCATGATTTTACTAAGACCCAATCTCCTGGCCGGATGGGGTGAACGGTGAATTCAAGGGGTGGAGTCTGTGCCAATAAAGCCTGTTTTCTGAGGAAAGACAAAGAGGAGGACAAGCCCAGTATATACTTCTTTAAAAACAAATCTTTAGTTTCGGGAATTGGCAATTCTCCATTCGTTCCCAAGTAAGGTAATCCAAATAAGATTTCATAGGGGGATAGTCTCAAATCTTTCCTTAGGGCTGTTCGTACTCGCAAGAGAGCTATAGGTAAACATTTGGTCCAAGGGAGTCTGGTTTCTATTATCAATTTTGAGAGCTGTCATTTGAGTGTTTGGTTCATTCTCTCAAACCTTCCCGATGATGGCGGGTGCCATGGAGTATGGAACTCCCAGGAAATTCCCAACCCCTTCATTACCCCCTGTAACACTTTAGAGGTAAAATGAGTTCCTTGGTCGGAATCTTTTCGGTTCACTAGCCCATACCGGGGAATTATGTGCTCTAATATTGTTTTAGACACCCCACTCGCAGTGGCAGTAGTTAGGGGGTATGCCTCAACCCAACCAGATAGATGATCTACTATGACCAACATATATTTTAGTCGTCCTACTCTGGGTAGCTCAGTATAATCTACTTGTATACTCTGGAAGGGTCTCAATCCCGGGTCTCTTCCTCCCGGGGTCTGTTTTCTCAAGACTTTCTTATTTACCTTTCTGCATATTACACATCCCTCACCTATTTGTTTAGCAATTGTATATATTCCTTTACATCCATATTCCCTAAGAACTAAATCACACAATGCTTGTACTCCCCAATGGCTGCCTTGGTGTAGGACAGCCATAATCTCCGGTATCGTCATTTTGTTTAACATTTCCCTTCCATCAGGTAACCTCCAATGCCCGTCTGCTGTTTTTGCAGCCCCTAAATCTCTCAATTCTTTTTCTTCGCTTTCAGTAAATATAGAAGCTTCCCGAGGACCTGGGGCAGTAGGTATTAGGGAATGAATCACCAATTCTTGTGGGTTCAGGGCAGCTTCCCTAGCCACCTCATCGGCTAATCTATTTCCCCTAACCTCTGGTTTATTTCCTTTCTGATGACCGTTTACGTGCACTACCGCTATTTCTCGGGGGAGTAATAGGGATTCCAAGACCCGTTTAATCAATTCTTCATGAACTAATTCCTTCCCCCGGCTATTGATCAGTCCTCTTTCCTGCCATATCTTTCCGAAAGTGTGCACAACACCAAATGCATATTTAGAATCAGTGTATACTGTTCCTTCTTTATTTTCTAATGCCCTAAGGGCTCTTTCCAATGCATAGATTCGCGGGTCTGAGCTGACCACCCATTTGGTAACCTTCTTGCCTCCACCACACTACTGTTTGTCCCATCTACGACTGCATACCCATTATGTCTTTTCCCTTCAGTCACTCGGGATGATCCACCTATAAAAAGTCGGGCTCCTGCATGAAGTGGAACATCTCTCAGGTCCGGGCGGACCTTAGTTTGGTATTCTATAATGTCAAGGCAGTCGTGCCCTGGATTCTGAGGAGATTCGCCTTCCTCTTTCCAAAGTAAGGCAGCTGGATTTAAACAATTGTCCGTGACCAACACTAGATCATCCTTTTCTATTAATATCGCCTCATATTTCAGAATCTGCGAGTCTGTCAACCATCGCCCAGCTTTTTGGTTTAGGATCATTCTCACTTGGTGTGGAGTGCTTACTATTTGGGCTCCCCCAAATGTAAGCTTTCTGCTTTCCTCCACCAACAGTGCAGTGGCAGCCACGGCCTGCACACACTTGGGTCATCCCCAGGATACTGGATCCAATAGCTTTCAAAGATATGCTACTGGCTGTTTCATTCCTCCCCACCTCTGGGTTAATACTCCCAAAGCCGCTCCCTTATCTACAGTAACAAAGAGGTGGAAAGGTTTATCTAGGGAAGGTAAGGCTAACACGGGGGCATGGATCAGATCTCTTTTGAGTTCCTCAACTAGTTCTTTTTCCTCATCATCCCAACTTAGACATTTTGGTTCCCCCTCTAATAGTTTGAGATATAATTTCTTAGTCTTTTGAGCATAGGAATCAATCCACAATCTGCAATATCCCATTAGACCCAAAAATTTGCGTAACTCCCATTTAGTCCTGGGCAGCAGCATCCCCACTACTCCCTCTATCTGTTCCGGGCTTATCTTTCGTTTTCCCTCACTCACTAAATGTCCCAAGTATTTCACTTCTTACTCCACATATTGTAGTTTGTTTTTAGATACTCGCAGGCCCTGCTGACCCAGCAAATTCAATAATTTGTTAGTGGCTTCTACTACTCTTTCTCTTCTTATTCCTGATACTAAGAGGTCGTCTACATACTGCAACAGGGTAGTCCCCTTGGGGCTGTTAAATTTCTCCAATATTTGTTCTAACATCTGTCGAAATAAATTCGGGGATTCCGTAAACCCCTGGGAGAGCACGGTCCACCGGTATTGCTGTTTCCGTCCTGTCTTGGGATCTTCCCATTCAAAGGCAAACAAATTCCAACTTTCCTCCGCCAAGGGAGAAGCCCAAAAGGCATCCTTTAAATCTATCACACTAAACCATTTGTGGTCATGAGGGATCTTACTTAATAATGTATTGGGGTTTGGCACCACTGGGTGCCTGATCTGTACTATTCAATTTAATGTTCTCAAATCCTGCACCAATCGATAAGTTCCATCAGATTTCCGCACTGGTAGGATTGGGGTATTATAAGGAGACATTCATGGCTCCAACAGTCCATCTCTAATCAGTCCTTCAACTACTGGCTGCAGTCCTCGTTTACTTTCTATGGAAATGGGATATTGTCGCTCACAGACAACGTCCCCTTTCCTTTTTAAATTTATTAGAAGGGGAGGGATCTGTAGTTTTCCACGATTCCCTTCTCTAGCCCACACAATAGGGTCTACCTCTCTCTCCACATCTTCTGTCAACGTTGCCATTTGTACAACTAATTCTTTTTCCTGAATTCCAATCTCCGGTCCTAAGAGGATAATTAAGTCTCTCCCTAGCAAGTTACTTCCTATATCAGGAATATACAGCAGTTCCCCTGTGACCCTATCCTTAGGACCTTCTATCATCATAGGTTCAGATACTGGAACAGAAAATCCTTCCCCTTTTACCCCGGAAACAGTAATTGATCGTGTTGATATTCCTACCTTCTTTGTTTTAAAATTCAGCGATGACCGTGCTGCCCCCGTATCTACTAGGAAGACTGCCTCTTCCCTACAGGGTCCCACCTTCAAGTTTATCAAGGGTTCCTGGTGGGCCCCCGAGGGCAGGAACCCCTGACACCCCTATTCTTCATCATAATTCATAAGCGGAATTGCCCTTTCTTCCCTTTGTAGATCAGGACACTCCCGCTTAAAATGCCCTATCTTTCCGCATTAATAGCATCCTGCCTGTGGAGACCTCCATCTGTGCCCCTGTCGCCCAAACCCTCTATCAAATGCTCCCCCTTGTCCTCTCCCTCTCCCTCTCCCCTTTCCTCTCTGTCCTACCTGCTGCCACCTGCTGCTCCGGTTGCTCACTATTGGTTCCATTCTCCTCTTAACTACCTCATCAACCGTAGCTACCATCATTTTCGCCTTCTGTTTTTGTCTCTCATCCTCCCTCTTTACAAACACTTTCTGTGTCTCTCTCAACAATTCATCTAATGGTTTTTCGCTCCATCCTTCTATCTTCTGTATCTTTCTCTTTATGTCTGGCCATGCTTTTGTCACAAAATGTACTTTCAAAAGACCCTGTGCCACTGGGTCCTCAGGGTTCATTCCAGAATATTTCCGCACTGAGTCTCTTAATCTTTGCAAGAAAGCTGAGGGAGTCTCATCTTTCTCCTGTCTAACTTCAAAGGCTTTAGTCAAATTCTGTGACTTCAGAACTGCCTCTCTTATTCCTTTTAGAATCAGGTCTTTCAATTCCCTCATTTCTTCTCTATGCTCCGGGTTTTGGTTTTCCCACTGGGGGTCTCTGAGGAGAAACTTCACCTCTCCCCGTCCAGCATCCCCATCTCCAATCGGGTGTTCCCTATCCCATATTTTAATGGCTGCTCCTCATATAAGTCCCCTTTCTTCCCCAGTAAATAGTATTTTCAAAATAGACATTAACTCAGCCCAGGTATACAGACTGGGCCCCAGAAATTGATCATTTGTTCAGACAACCCCATCGGATCCTCAACCAGGACCTTCATTTCCTTTTTAAATGTTCTGACCTCCCCACTGGTGAGGGGGGCACTTACAAACCCAATCTCTTTGTCCCCTATTGGTACCTCCCGAAGGGGATAAGTCGTTACGTTCTTCCCTTTTTTTTGTTTACCCCACTTAGGCTTTGATTTAGATCCTCCGGAGGCCTCCTCTACATCCACTGTAGCTTTCCTTTCTTTTGCTGAGGATTGAGGGTCAGGAACAACAACATCCCCGTCCACTGCCCCTTCGTCCTCCTCTTGTGGGTCACCTGTTCCCAGTCCCTGTCTGTCTGTCTCTCCTCCTCCCCCATGTTCACCTAACCTGATTTTATGGTACGGGGGGGGGGGGGGGGGGGGGCAAACAGCCAAGAGGATCCCAGGGACTAGGTGGGGCAGAGGGGGAATCCCTTGTCTTTACACCATCATTCCCAAATTGCCCTTCCAACAGGACGCATAGTCCGCCTCCTCTTGACTAAAAGGTTGGTTTTGGCGGCACGGTGGCACAGTGGTTAGCACTGCTGCCTCACAGCGCCAGAGACCCGGGTTCAATTCCCGCCTCAGGCGACTGACTGTGTGGAGTTTGCACATTCTCCCCGTGTCTGCGTGGGTTTCCTCCGGGTCCTCCGGTTTCCTCCCACAGTCCAAAGATGTGCAGGGTCAGGTGAATTGGCCATGTTAAATTGCCCGTAGTGTTAGGTAAGGGGTAAAAATGTAGGGGTATGGGTGGGTCATGCTTCGGCGGGTCGGTGTGGACTTGTTGGGCCGAAGGGCCTGTTTCCACACTGTAATCTAATCTAATCTAAAAAAAACCTAAATACTGACAGACTCAATCCTCGTCCGAACCATACTTTGGCCAGAAGACAGCCGGACGAAGGATTGGGTCTTTGGTCCATACTAAACAACAATATTTAATCATTTTCTTTTTATCTTTTGCCCTTGTACAAGTATTCCTTGTCCATTCCCACAACATCCTCCCCAACGGACTTTCAGGAGGAATGTTACCAGGGACTTTTTCTTCTTCCTTTACTCCGTGACAGCTACTCTGCCTACCCCCCATTTCCTGGGGCCCTCGCCAGTCCCTCAGCGAGTAAATACCCCTTTTCCCAGACACCAAGGCAATACTTAAAAGTTTCTTACCTTGGTCTGTGCACAGAGTTGCCTGGCCCCTTTGCGCCGTATTTTCTATCGAGCTCCTATCACTGTTTGATTCAGATGTCTCTCTTGTGGGATCCGTAACAGTCGCCCAAGGGAGCAAACCAAACCGGGACATGAGACCGCTCCTCAATGGGGTACGGGACACATCTTCCCAGTGTCCAAGACCAGCCACTCCCCCCAGCGATGGAAGAACATCCCGGACGAGCCCCCAATTGTGAGAAACAAAGCTCACACATTTCAATAATTGCAGTCCGAGACAAAATCTGAATCAGTAGTGTCCGTTATTTTACACTTGCAAGAGGGTGTGATGTCCAGAGACATACACACCCCAAATTCAATTAATACACAACATTTATATAATTTGGTTTCTTTTACTTTACATTGTTCCTCCCCTGTTTACATCTTCCACTTCCCTTAGACCGGCACCCATTACTCCTGTTTATCTCTTGCCTTATCCGACCTTGTATGTGACAAAATGATTATTTCTGGCCTCACAAGGCTGTTTGACCTCATCCTGCTGTAGGTCATTGTTCGGCATATTCTTTCTTCATGATTATCTACCCCCTCCATCTGTGCCTTCCCCTACCATACTGATCCTTATGACCCTTGTAATTGGGGTTTGTTCCTGTGTCTCTGTAAAAGTGGGAAACAGATGTTTATACCTACTGTTTGCACAGGCGTATCGAGCTTAACTTCCTCCCCTCACAGCATCTTATCTATTCGCCTGTAATATCTACCATTGTTTTGCTGCCACGTTTCATCCTGGCATACAATTTTAGCTAATACAAAAACAATTATGTATTTCCTCCACATTGTTTCCATTCTTGTTGACTCAGCTCTTGGCTAAAACAATTACACACTGGTGTGAGTTCATTTACTTTGTAAATGGAATTGCAGAAGTAACACTATTTTTCCCACATCCCACAGCGTGACCCTTTCCTGACCCTTTCCACTCTCACTGTTGTATTACTTATTCTGGAAACTTTTAAAAACCTCTGCTGAGACATCCCTTTTAATTTTTTCCATAATTTTCCATGCAATTGAATGCCTCACGCCCCACTATTTATTTAAAAGCCCTATCCACATCCCTCATTATGTGATTCGCTAGGACTCTGGTTCCAGCTTGATTCAGGTGGAGCCCATCCCATCAGAACAGCTCCCTCCTTGCCCAGTTCTGGTGATGATGTCCCATGAAATCAAACCCTTTTCTCCCACACCAATCTTTGAGCCCTGCATTTGCCTCGTTAATCTTGTTGACCCTGGGCTAATTTGGTAGTGGCTCAGGAAGTAATCCAGAGATTATTATCTTTGTAGCTCTGCTTTTTAATTTATTAGGCAAAAACAATGACTGCAGATGCTGGAAACCAGATTCTGGATCAATGGTGCTGGAAGAGCACAGCAGTTCAGGCAGCATCCGAGGAGCTTCAGCAAAATCAACGTTTCGGGCAAAAGCCCTTCATCAGGAAATTTTAATTTATTCCCTAATTGCTCATATTGCCTCAGCTGAACCTCTTTCCTCTTTCTACCTGTATCATTGCTACGTAGAGTGCAACAACTGGATCTTTCCCCTCCTATTCCAAGTTGGTCAATCACGGCCAAACAGTCTATCACTACAAAACTGCTGCCCCTGTTCCTCCATTCTACAGAATCGCTAAGTTCTCATCTGTCATGCACCGTATATTTCCTTTAGTTCCCCAATTGAACAGTACACTGTCTCTAAACTGCTGCTTCTTAACAAATTTATTAAACTTTCTGAAAATGGCTTACAAAAGTTTGATTTCCTCTGAGTAGGTCACTGTGATTGTGACTTCCCAAAACCAAAAACCCTTCCCTTTGATGTTCATGGTTGTGTATTTGTCTCAACCACTCCATGACAAAGAAGCTGCACATTGTCACCACACAAATAAAAAAGTATTTCCTGAAACCCCTGTTGCATTTAATAGTGATTTTTATTTTTATGATCCTGACTATTGGATATTCTCCAACAAGTGGAAACATTTTCTGTCCACCTTCCCCATTAGAACTCTTTTTGACCTCTACCAGATCATTCTTTGGTCTTCTGTGTTAGAGAGAAAAGTGACCCAGCCTGTTCAGACCTTCCTAAGTAACATGTTGTTTTCAGTTCCCTCATCATTCCTGTGAATCTTATCGCATAGTCTCCAGAGCACCCCTTTATAATATGGAAATGAGTACTTTCAGTGCAGTTCAGTGAAAAGGCGACATCACACTTCGCCCTCAGAGAACCCGGAACGTTTATCTCGGGAGCGGATTATCGGAGAGTCCGAGTCACCGACGGACACCGGGTGTCAACAGGAGAGAGCATGAGGCGGAGGCTGAAAGAGGTGGCACAGCAGGTGAGAGGGAGAGACACAGACACAGACACAGACACAGAGGGAGGGGGAGAGACACAGACACAGAGGGAGGGGGAGAAAAGAAAAAGGGAGGGAGAGAGAGGAAGAAGAAGAGGAAACGATGGAGGAGGAGGGAAGAAGAAGGTGCCAGTGCTGTATCCATTCTGGATTAATGTCGAATTGTATTAATGATAAAATTGATTTGGGGAAATGGTGTGAGGATAGAACTCAATAAGTTCAGGAGGTATTTAATTAAATCCTTTGTACTGGCCTTTTGTAAAAGGGAAGGAAGTTGGATCCTGTACAGAGATAATGAATAAATAGAGCTGTCACTACATTTAAAAACAAAACTTTACATGTCACATGCTAGTCCACCTTCACCCTCAACAGGGTGTCTGATGGTGCACAGTGAAATTAAAAAGGTTTCAGAGTTCCACGTTCACTCTGGGCTGATTGTTTTTCATTAAACAGACAATGGAGCATTGCACTTTTGTCCTTACCCTGTTGGTGTTATCTTTCAGGCTGTAAGCTTGCACTGCCGACTCCACAGGATCCAGGCACCAGTCAGGTATTGGCCGCTCTGCACTACATTAGAGAGACATAATGCTCAAAATGCAGGTGTTTGGATATACACCTCTCGTGGCTTCTGTAAAGCTGGGATTTCCAGGCAGTCTGAGAAAACATCATCAGACTCTCTTTCAGCTGCAAAGATCAGCTCTGAGGTTTTGGAGAATCTCGGGCAAACCGCTGCGAAGCATTTTGGGAAGTCAAACATTGATGCCTCAGGGCTGGAGAGTGTGATTGAGTCCATTCTGAAGCTGGGTCTAAACCAGGCTCAGGTTAAGCAGTTGCTCACTTTGAATCCGAAAATCGCTGTGCAACCTCCACAGAGGAGCCTCGCTGCGCTCAATGTACTCAACTTCCTTGGCTTGAACCCAAGTAACATTATCAAGATCCTGGAAAAATGTCCAGATCTGCTTGGAACAAAGGCACATCAACTTCAGCCACTTATTGAGAATCTACAGAAGTATGGGCTGGGAGAAGGTAATATAATGGTTTCTGTCTATGTCTCAGGATTCACACAATATGTTGCATGGGAAGTATACAGCATTATGAAGATGATAACTTAGAGTTTGTAAGCCTGCTGCATTTATGCTTAAAATGTGGAAGGTGTCATATATCTTGCCCCTTCAACACTGATTTCACTTTGTCATGACCCATTGCTGTCTCATGTCTGCTTTCTCTGGTATTAAATCCTTTCTGCTGCAAGGAGGTGTTCTCTGTATAAACTGAAATCTAATTGTTTATGAGAGATTGATGGGACCAAACCTTCATGAGAAGACTCTTCGGGCCCTGTTGTTCATTTTCAGTGTGCCTTTCCTTTCTCTAGGCAGTCTACAACGTGTCTTGGTGCATTCCCCACAGATCCTGAATCTTTCTGCAAAACAGGTGAACAACACAGTACGTTTCTTCAAAGACAAGTGTATTTTCACAGCTGCACAGATCACAGAAATCCTCCGGACTTCACCTAATGTCCTTTTTGAGAAATTTGAAGAATTGGAATATAAATTCCAGGTAACGAGCACATCCTGGTTAACACCGTGTATTAAACTAACCCATTTTATTTATGCTTTCTCCTGCCCTTTGCTCTTATGTTTTATTGTAGAATAATCCTAATGGATTAGAATTATGAAGGTACATAGTTTTTAAATTTGATGTCTGTGAAAAGTACTTTCACAAGCAAAACGTTGAATGAGATCAATTAAGAATGGACTGTTTGAATCTAAACCCTTGGTTTGAAAGTTCTGAGTTTAAAAAATCTGGGATTCAATCCTTCATATCTAACTCTATAATTCAGGAATAGAGGGATTGGGCCCAACGAACCTGCTCCATCACTTAACCATGGCTGATCACCTATCTCGGTGCCATTTCCCTTGACATATTTATTATTCTATTGCTCTTTGTCTCGAACCTGTGCAATGACTGAACCCTCTCAGCCCTCTGGGGTAGAGAATTCTAAAGATTCGCCAGAATATTTTCTCCTCATCTCAGTCCTAAATGTCCTACCCATTGTTCTGAGAGTGTTTTCCCCCTCCACTGGTTCTACATTCCCCTCAGCTTGGCCAGGGAAAAATTTCAGGTGACATTTACTAAGACATTAACTTGTGTATTTCAACAATTATGTTTATGGATTTTAAAAAGAATTTTTAAATCTTCAGTTTGTAGACACTGACATCTGTCTGTTCAGATGTATAATAAAAATCATAAGGTACAGTTTGAAGGGGAGAATTCCTCTGCTGCTTTGAACAACATTACTCTCTCAATTAATACCATCAAGACAAAGACACCAAATCAGTTCATTCTCTCATTGCTCTCTGTTGCATTTTATTGAGAAAATGTTTGCAATACGGCACCATACAACAGTAACTGGACACTGTAGCTTATTCTGTAACAGAACTTTCACACTTTTGAGATGGGAAAGAGTAATGCACAAATTCCAAACTTATTTTGAAATTATTCTTAAAAACGTAATCTTTGAATACTACTAAACAAGTATTTTGTGTTATTGTTTACTGTGAAGATAGAGAACTTGGGAAAATAAATAGCAACATTTTGTACAGTGTCCATATTACAGAGGACGAGGTGCTGGATGTCTTAAACCACTTAAAGGTGGATAAATCCCTGGGACCTGATCAGGTGTACCCTAGAACTCTGTGGGAAGCTGGGGAAGTGATTGCTGGGCCCTTTGCTGAGATATTTGTATCTTTGGTAGCCACAAATGAGGTGCTGGAAGACTGGAGATTGGCTAACATGGTGCCACTATTTTAAAAAGGTTGTATGGCCGGTTTCCATACTGTAGGGCCAGGGGAAATGCAGTGTTACAGGGAAAAAGGTAGGGGGCTGCATATAGATGGGATGCTCTTTGCAGTGTTGATATGGACTTGTTGGGCCTAATGACCTGTTTTCACACTGCAGGGCCATGGGAAAAACCAGAACTACAGATCAGTGAGCATGATATCAGTGGTGGCCAAGTTATACAGTCATAGAGTTGTACAGCACAGAAACACACCCTTTGGTCTAACTCTTCCAGTCAACCAGATATCCTAACCTAATCTAGTCCCATTTGCCAGTACTTTGCCCGTAACTCTCTAAACCTTCCTATTCATGTACCTGTCCAGATGCCTTTTAAATGTTGTAATTGTACCAGCCTCCACCACATCCTCTGGCAGCTCATTCCATATACGCATCATCCTTTGCGTGAAAACGTTGCCCCTTGGGTCCCTTTTAAATCTTTCCTCTCACACCCTAAACCTATGCTTAAAGGTCACCCCTCAGCCTCCAGCACTCCAGGAAAAACAGCCCCAGCCTGTTCAGCCTCTCCCTATAGCTCAAATCCTCCAACCCTGGCAACATCCTTCCTATAGGAGGGAGACCAGAATTGCATACAATATTCCAAAATTGGCCTAACCAATATCCTGTACAGCCTCAACATAACCTCCCAACTCCTGTACTCAATGCTCTGACCAATAAAGGAAAATATACCAAACAACTTCTTCACTATCCTATCTACCTGCAACTCCACTTTCAAGGAGCTATGAACCTGCACTCCAAGGTCTCTTTGTTCAGCAACACTCCCCAGAACCTTACCACTAAGTGTATAAGTCCTGCCCTTTCTTGCCTTTCCAAAATGAGGCACCTCATATTTATCTAAGTTAAACCCCATCTGCCAGTCCTCTGCCCATTTGCCCATCTGATCAAGATCCTGTTGAACTCTGAGGTAACCTTTTTAACTGTCCACTACACCTCCAATTACGGGGTCATCTGCAAACTTACTGTTACCATCCTCTGTCTTCTATCTTTGAGCCAGTTCTGTATTCAAATAGCTAGTTCTCCCTGTATTCCATGTGATCTGACCTTGTGAACCAGTCTCCCACGGGGAACCTTGTTGAACGCCTTACTGAAGTCCATATAGATCACGTCTACCTCATTGCCCTTATCACTCCTCTTCATTACGTCTTCAGAAAACTCAATCAAGTTAGTGAGACATGATTTCCCAACCACAAAGCCATGTTGACTATCCCTAATCAGTCCTTGCCCCTCCAAGTATATGTCATCTACTGTTTCCATTGCTCTTGGTGTGGTCTCCTCTACATTGGGGAGACAGGTGTTGGAGGGTTGCTTTTCAGACTGGAGGCCTGTGACTAGTGCCACAAGGATCGGTGCTGGATCCACTGCTTTTCATCATTTATGTAAATGATTTGGACGTGAATGTAGGAGGTATAGTACGTAAGTTTGCAGATGACACCAAAATTGGAGATGTAGTGGACTGCGAAGAAGGTTACCTCAGATTACAACGGGATCTTGATCAGATGGGCCAATGGGCCGAGGAGTGACAGACGGAGTTTAATTTAGATAAATTTGAAGTGTTGCATTTTGGGAAGGCAAATTGGGCAGGACTTAATGGTAAGTCTTGAGGAGTGTTGCTGAACAGAGACTCCTGGGAGTGCAGGTTCATAGTTTCTTGAAAGTGGAGTACAAGGTACACATGATAGTAAAGAAGGCGTTTGGTCTGCTTGCTTTTATCGGTCAATGCATTGAGTATAGAGGTTAGGAGGTCATATTGTGGCTGTACAAGACATTGGTGAGGCCACTTTTGGAATACTGCGTTCAGTTCTGGACCCCCTGCTATTTGAGGATATTGTGAAACTTGAAAGAGTTCAAAAAAGATTTGAGGATGTTGCCAGGGTTTGAGCTATAGGGAAAGACTGAATAGGCTGGGACTATTACCCCTGGAGTGTCGGAGGCTGAGGGGTGACCTCAGAGTTTTAGAAAATTATGAGGGGCATGGATAGGGTAAATAGACAAAGTCTTTTCCCTCTGGTAGGGGAGTCCAAAACTAGTGGGCGTGGGTTTAAGTTGATAGGGGAAAGATTTAAAAGGAACCTAAGGGGCAATTGTTTCACACACAAGGTGATACATGTATGGAATGGGGAAGTGGTGGAGGCTGGTATAATTACATTTAAAAGGCATCTTCATGGGTATATAACTGGGAAGGGCTTAGAGGGATATGGGACAAATGGGACTAGATTGATTTAGGGTATCTGGTCGGTTTCCATGCTATACAGCTCTTTGACCAGATTTATGATTTTCTAAATAATAGGTTTTATTATCACAAGTAAATGTTCCTCACTGAAGAGCTCTTGGGCAGGTGGGTAGATGTATTATCTCAAACGTAGTAGAATTTGAATCCCTAATATTAACATTTTCCTCTTTGTACCCTCAGCCTGTAGCCGCCCTCTCTGTATTCTCCAGTAGTATCAATTATCCCTGGAGAAGTTGGCTGCCAGGAATAAAAAATGCTTGTATGCCACTGTGTTGTGCTGGTTGATATTGTATGGGTACCTGGCTTTATACCCAACCCAGCTGAGAAAAACAAAATCTCCAAACTGGGTTTCACAGATCTGCCTGACAGAATCAATTTTCTTCCTAGATAACCCACTGCAAATTGTTCACTTGGCAATCTTCAGGGCATGTGAAGTGCTCATTACAAACTGCAATTATCATCTGTAGCTGAGAAGCTTTCTTCTTGAGGACATTGCTTTGCAGCCTCCAACCTATGATGGAATTGAAAGTATAGGATCCTGGGAAACCAGTGAATCTCAGCGAGGGCAGGTGCCTCTGGAGTTCTGGTAGAATGTTGATATGTGGTAATATAAAACAGTCAAGAAGCAAACACTTTAAAGTCCAGTTGAGGGAATAAGCAGACATTAAAACATCAGGTGAGGTGGATCATGTAGGTGAAAAATTAGATGCATAAATAAAGCTGAGCTCAGTCAAGCAATATGTCAGGATTCTGTAGTTTGGGCTACATATGTGTGCTAGCAAATAGCTAAACATAACTTTCAGTACTGTTATCACTCTCTCTGTAAATTCTATCATTGTCTTCTAAAAGTACAATTTAATCACATGGTTATAAACTGCCTCTATTTTCCTAGTACACCTACTTCCGAATGGGTATAAAACAATCAGAAATTGTAAAATCCGCATTGTTCCGGGTGTCGCTGGAAGAACTGAAGCAGCGTCACATCTTCTTGGAACGACTAGGACTTTACCAGACTCCAGATAAGAAGGGACAGACTCAGATTGTAAACCCCAAACTGAAGGATGTACTCTCCACCAGCGAGGACCATTTTCTGGCTAAAGTGGCCAGGTCAACCCAGGAAGAGTTTGACATCTTTAAGAAGCTACTGAGCTGTGAAGAGATAGAGAAAGAAGAACTTGAGTCCTCAGAATGGGGAGACGAAGAAGAACTCGAGAAGGACTACAGCAGTGAGGAAGATGATGGACCACTTGAGAGAAATCGCTAAAGGTTATATTCCAGAAAGGGATTAGAGTTGATGAGTAAATGGAGTATTTGTGCTGGAGGATACCAATTAAAATTGCAAATGGGAAGCTACAAGCATTATTCATTAATTAAAAAAACATTATTCTCTGCTAGACTTTGTACAAATGACCATGTTTTATACAGATTTAAAAATTGGTAGAATGTAACTATAAGCCAATATAGTGGAAATTTATTGTCATTGGTAAGGTGCTATAGCAATACAGACCCTCTTTCAGTTACCGATATCAGCTATTAGCCTGGTTGAGGTAACTATCTCTAGACATATGATGCATGTCAGAAATATGTTCGAAGTAAATTAATCTTGCAGGTTACAACCCAGAGGAAAAGACCAATGAAAACACACTTTAAAAAAATAAATGTGTTTAAGATAAACTTTACTGTTCACACAGTGCAAATACAAAAATAGTGTGTAAAGGATAAGAAGATACAAAGCTTAAATAATTCATTCTGGCACTTAGAATCCTTATGCAATATATAATAGATTACACTTTATATAATTCTAGTGCTGCTTGGTGATCCCAACAGGTTTGGCAAAGACTGGTTAAAACAATTCTAATGGGATGTCTGACTTGTCTAATAAGATATTGTAGGTGTTGAATTACACATCACATAGAGCAGAACTTTATAATTTCACTTGTCAGACTAAGCCTTTTAGACCAACAGGAGTTTTCAGCAGTAACAGCCAGTTTAATCAGAATTAGTGTCATGTTGTGAAGGGAGTGCTGGACAGCAAATCCTGGACATTCCTATGTTGTGTTGTATATAACACATTTGTATTTTAATGGTAGAAGAGAAACACAGATGTGGAACTGAGTAAGTTTAACCGTGACAGATCTGCTTTGATAGCATGAACCCCCCCCAACCACACCCTATGCACACACATTTCTCACCAAGGGACCTTCCATTCTTGAAATGGGCTCACAGTGGGGGAAAGAGTTTTGAAAGTGCTGGTTTATATACTCCCAAATAAGAGTTAGTTACATTATTAAAGAACAGCTGACCATTTCTTTAGGGAGATATGTAGTGCAACGGTTAACAATCTCTTCACCATGTTGCTTTTTTTTAGGAATAGAAATGAAGCCAGCTATTAAAAATAAACTAGTACTAAACTAACTTAAATACAAAAGTATTAAATTTAAAATAACTATCCATTTAACTTATTCTGTACTAAAGCAATGCCTTAGTGGTAACTTTAATCTGGAACAAAGCAATGCTGGAGAACTCAAATTGCAATACTCTAATTGTAAATCTACAATAGTAAGTAGAGTGGGTTCTTTTTTGATATGTTTTGAAATGAGGTGGTGGAGATTGGTACAATTACAACATTTAAAAGGTATCTGGATAGGTAGATGATTAGGAAGGGTTTAGAGCAATATGGACTAAGTGCTGGCAAATGGGACTAGATTAATTTAGGATATCAGGCCAGCATTGATGAGTTGGATGGAAGTATCTGTTTCTGGGCTACAGATCTTTATGACTGAGAGATTATCACTTCTATCACTAAATGGTTTCACCATCAATCCTTTGTTGTACAGTAAAATGTATAACTTTAGCAAGAAATCAGTTGCAATTTGAGAAATTTACTGAAATCAGTTTGAGAAGTAGCTGGAAACCTTAAGCAAGTGCATTTCATAGGTTGCAAACAACAGCCATAAAATGAGAATTAAACAGAACAGTGTAGAATATTGGTGACTGAAAGATTGCAGTTTTAAAACAAAAGTATGCTGAACACATTCACTTGGGATTGGTGATGATCAACCAGACTCCAACGGTGACAAAAAACACCATTTCTGGCAATTCAATTGGAATGAAAGAGCAAGCTCAACTCATTAGATTTCACAATGAAGATTTCCAAGATGCTCTGATCACAACTCCTTCATATTCACCTTTTCCATGGAATGGTTGCAAAGAACAAAAATAATGTTCTTGAAGTGTCTTATTGATGTTCAGCACCCTCAACGTGTGACCTTAAATATTCAAACTTTTTAAAAATTGAGTGATTTGTGTCCTATATAATAGAAGTGTAAATCTAATGACAATAAAATAACATACTTTATATTCTAATACAGGAGTGTTAAACTTGGAACAAACCCTTACAAATATGCTCCCAACTATTGTGTAGCCACTCAAAAAAAAAAAGCATAGTCAGTATACAGTTATTTCAGTTTGGATTTGTTCTTTAGGGCGAGTTTGCATTTCTTTCTGGACTAAGGCACTTTCAGGGAAGCATTCAGATTTCCATTACCAGTCTGATGCATGTTAGCCTGTGACACAGTCTGCTGATCTGCCTTAACATGTTAGACATGAGCTCCCTAGTAAAAACAGTAAAGTGGAAGGAAATTCTCCAAGTAATTTAAGCAGTTTGTAATATTCATATTCCCCAAAAATTAAAGGTTCTGACTATCATTCAGTACACGAGTATATCAAGTTGTTATCTAAGGACATCAGATTGCCCTTTTGTGAAACACCAATTTATCAACGAAGTGGGAGTAAACCACTCACCCTCAACTTGTGCACAGCCTGTGATAGGGACGGTGCTGTTTGCATACTCCTATCATTAGGCAACTTGTTGGATTCAATATTATTTCCATCGGTTGCATGCAATGGATAGTCTTTGTTGAGGATGTGGGCTAAGAAGAGAGGGTGAGAGAAGGAGTGATCGCTGTGCAATATTGTGAGGCAGGCAGACAACTTGTTTGCATGGGGTAAGTTCTGCATTTCTCCCTCCAAATTCCTTGCCTTCATAGACATGTGTTTTTCTCCCAGGGTTCCACTCATCCCCAGAAGTGACTTCTAATCCTAGCAGGCTCCACTGTCACTCATTCTAAGTTCCTGTTGCATGAAGGAAGTATGTGATAAAACTAGTACCAATTGTTTCAAGTGAAGAGAGGTATTAATTCCAGGGCATCTCAAATCAGCAGCAATAATCATCTGAAAGCCCCTGGAATGGATTTGAATTGCCTGATCTGTGTACAATTAAAAGGAGTTGTAACTGGAGAAATAATGATCAATCTATGGCTACTTCAGTATCCCAGGGCAAGAGAAAATTTTCAATTGCTGTTCAGTCAAAATGCACGTTTGGAAAATTAGATGTGACTTGGTATAGAGGCTATTTTCGCTGGCACTCCTACCTTGGATCAATGATGAGGGATAGCTAAATGTGACCTGCAGCTGCTTCAGGAGTTTTACTCAACACCAATTGCTGTCTTCAGATGAAGGATTAGCATGGAGTTCAGCAGTCCCCCACAGCATGGTGTCTTCCACTCCAGCACACTACTAAGCTCTTACAGCCACTCCATTCTTGATTCCGCACAGCACTAGGTAATAAAAATTACAGGATGAAAATAAAAGGAATTAAATCAAATTAAAAACAAGTGCAAGTGCAGCTACCCTGCTTATAGCATGAGAATGTTCCCCTCAATCCTGGCTAAGCAGGTATTCGAGAAGGTCAGCTTGGAGCTCCTCAGAAGATGGCAGTGTTTGGTGATTCACATTCTCCTCATCACTCCCATACTGCTCGCAACATCCATGGCCATCTGGGAAATGATCCTCATTGGCACACACCTCACTCCTTCTGCCTGCTAACTTCAGAGAAGTTTTGAAATCCTGGCAGTTCTCTCCAACCATTGCAGAACAGTTTCTCGAGAGTCCTGTCAATGACACGTAGAAAGAGTTATTTTATATTCCTGAGCATGTGCTGCCCCATCCCAGATATTGTTGCAATTGGAGGCTGGAAGAACATTTATGAGCCAAGGTCCAATTGCGTTAGGGCATGAAGATCCTGGAATAACCTAGTGATCATATCACAGAGCTGCCCATCATTGAATATAAATAACACAGTATGCAGCAGTGTGAGAACACACACTGGACGAACACCAGCAGAGGGAACACTAGAGTCTGGAACTCTGCATCAGATCAACATGGACATGAATACAAAGTAGAAAGATTAGTCCTTACCCAAAATAATTCTAGGATAACAACCTGGTAAATCTACAATTACCGGGTATAGCAGTATTTAATATCAATCTAAAATTAAATAGTGTCACTTTGAAATCTAGATCTGAAGATAGTCCTGAACCTTGCCTTCTCCACAACCAGCTTATAAAGAACTGAAGCTCGATGCAGCATCAAACAACATGATAAAAGAGTTCCTACAGCAGGTACTTGCATGGAGACTTGACAAGGTGAGGAGTGTCAGGTCTACAGAATGGAACAACATTCTCTCACTTTCTCACCCAGTGTCGGTGTCACACTGAGGTTTTACCTTGGAAAGGATTTGGGAAAACGTATTTTCTAGATTTTTTAAAGCAATATATATTCCCACAAATTAAAAGAAAGTCAATGAGCAAAACACTGACGTAGACCTCATGGACTGTGAAAGATCAACAAATAGCCTGCACACCCACTGTTAGGAAGATTTGTATAGTTTCTGGAGTGTGGTCTGGCAGCTCCACCCCGAAATTGTGCAGTCTTGAACTGAAAGCAAGAACAACTTTAGTCATCAGAAGGGAATTTCAAGAAGCTGGTCAGGAATTACTTTATTTGTCATAAAAGATGACCCCCTGACCTGAGGCAGTATAGTTTCATCCTTATTTTGCATTCTGGCATAAAGTCTAATTGAATTAAATTAGCCTGATTATAACTACTTGTCAATATGTCCGTAGCTTCACCAAATGGTTTCTGGGTCTATCTTTCAAACAAATGCAAAGGTGTTTGTTTCTTCTTGCGAGAGTGTCTTGGACCAGAAGGCATAATCTCAGAGTAAGGGGTTGCCTGTTTTCCTCTGAGGCTAAGAAATTTGTGGAATCCTTTACCTCAGAGGGCTGTCAAAGTTGGGTTGTTAAGTATATTCAAGGCTGAAAATGTTTAGGTTTATTGGAAATCAAAGGTTATGGGAATATGGCTGGGAAGTGGAGTTCATTATTAGATCAGTCATGATCTCATTAAAAGCAGAGTTGACTCAATGGGCCAAATGACCTATTTCTGCTCCTACATCTTATAGTCTTATAAGCAAGGTGCACTTATCCCCAATTCATGTCCTGTATTAATGTAAAGCCCCAAGTATAACTGAGCATGCTGGGAGCCCATCAAATGTGGAAGGTGTTCAAAATACTTAAAAGGAATTATAAGTAGTAATGTAACCAAATTAACATTTAAGGCATTTTTGAATCTGCTTTAAGAAACCCTACATCATGCACAGGTCAGAACAGAATGTTGTGCTGATGTCAGTCGCTTCTCTTCCACCAGGTACATTAAACCCAAAAAGCAGAAAAACACCTTTTGTTGGGTCAATGAATTTGCCTCATCAACCAAGCCCAGGATTCACAGCTGTAATGGAAGGACTCTGGTTCCACACTTACTTCCTTTGCTGGAGTACACCTCTTCCCAGGTGTACAGTGCTAGGTTCACTGGCTGAATCACCCAGGAGTTCTTCATTAGCTTCTCTAGGCTCAGGCGCTGGTGAGGATCAGGCTGCAGCATCCAGGACACCAGCTTCATAAATTCTGCAGAAAAGGAAAACCATCACAGTAAGAAGAATTCAGTCCTCAAAGCAGAGATATTTGCATTAATGTAACAATATTATATGGGATCTTGTGCACATTTGATTCATATATTCCATGTAAATCCATTAGTTGCTTGTTTGCATTGTAATATTTCCATTATAAAAAAAATTATTTTGAATGAACCCATTGAGATGTTATGACACACCACCCTGCAGGTAGGACTTGAACCTTCTGACCCGGAGTTGGGGACACTACCACTGCATTATAAGAGGCCAATGTATTTCTGTTATATAATAGGTGAATAATAATCTCCCATGGCTTTATTTACAGAGAGTCAGACAATTGAGAATGTACTAGGAGGTGATGGGATGTTGAAAGAGCTGCAAAAGGATAGATAGAAAAAGAAAAGGAGGATGCTTGTGGACCATCTGAACAATGGGAGATTGTATGGAGCAATAAAAGAGAAACACAGCAAGTATGGCCTGGGAGAGAGGAGAGTGGAATCAGAAGCTGACTTAGGCAGATCACAAATAACAAATGACAAATTGTTATCAACACGGTGTAAGAAGCAGAAATTGCAGGGATGAGCACCAAATGTTCAAACAATTAGGACTTGAATGCAGAGGCTTTGATTAAAGGAGATTTCAAACAGTACAAAAAATAAGGCTGATAAAGGAACAACCTATATTTTATAGATAGGACTGGTGAGACCAGTGGCAAATGGAGTTCATCCCAGAGAAAAGACAAAATGAAGAAATTTAGAGGAAACAACCTTTTGTCTTTGCACATCACCTAGTCAATTAGAACAATTCCTTGTTCAAGTGTTTGGCTCCTGCTTCACATTTTAGACAGAATTAACTGTTTTCAGGATAACACTAGTTCGGACTTGGGAATATTGTGTTGGGGTTGTTCGGGATGTTGGTGAGGCCTCTTCTGGAGTACTGTATCCAGTTCTGTTGCTCTGTTATAGGAAAGATATTATTAAGTTGGAGATAATGTCAATGTATCTGGCAAACTACCTGCTTGGAGTTTATTGCCAGACATTTGGATGTTGTCTTGACTTGTTGTCAGACTTAAACTGACATGAAGAAATAGCAAATCCACACCAACCAAATCGCCAATGTTTGTGGGGCAGCTTTGTTCGAAGCCCACCATCAGCCAGGAAATCCAGCCCATTAAATGTTTTTTTTTCCCCCCCCTCAGCATATTCTGCTTAACCTGGTGAGTATTCCCAGCATTTTCCGTTTTTTTTTAAAGCATTCATGTCTAAGTTTGAGACACAACATTCGGTGCTAACAAGTTGTCATTGTATGATGAGCGCAGGGAACCATTCGGTCCATCATACTTGCACTGGCTATTCGATTAATCCTACTTTTCATTGATTTATAAAGTTTTATTTAGCATGCCCTTGTGAAACTGTGGCAATGCCAGGAAAAAAATTAAGATCTCCCAAGGTCTTACTTTGTGATTTCCTGTTTGCGAATGACCATGTGCTCATGCCCTGCTCAGAACTGAGCGTGTGTGGTTGAATGGACTTGTCCTCCAGTGCATACAACAGCTTTGGTTTTAAGACCACTGTGAGGTACACTGAAACAATATCAGCCTACTCCAACAAAGTCCCACCTCAAGCCCAAGATTTCATTCTGTGGCCAGAACCTGTCAGCGATAGGGAAGTTCACTTAGTTCAGCAGCACACTCTCATGAGCTGTCTACATCAATGGTAAGACACAGGCAGGAACAGCCAAAGTAAATGTAACCTTCAAACATTAGTCTGGGAAACCAAACTGAAAATCTACAGAGCAATTACCATGCCAAGTCTGTTCTATGCAATGCAAGACTTAGATTGAGTGCCAGCATCATGCCAGGAAGCTGAACCACATCCATTTGTGTGCCTTTAGGAGCTTCTGAAGATCAATCAGATGGCAGAACAAAATCCCAGGTGCTGAGGTGCCAAACATCCACACCATACTGTGACAGTCACAGTGAAGTAGGGCTGGCCATGCAGCCAGTATTCCTGACATTCACTCACCAAAGTGAATCTTCTGTTGAAAGCCTGAGTGTGGGGATCTCTCTCATGACAGTTAAAGGAAGTGCTACAAGAATACACTAATGGCTTCACTTTGGAGTTTTGGTGTCAACTTTGAGTTCTAGTGGAAGATCACAAAGGATCACTGCATCTGATATGATCAAATCTCTTTCAAAGACTAGTACATATCGGAGGCAGAGAGAAAATGTAAGGAGAGAAAAACCTGAGCCAGCAACTTATTTAAAACTCAAATCATCTACAGTATTCTGTTCTACTTAGAGTCATAGAGACCCTCTTCGCTGTCCGCTACACCTCCAAATTTGGTGTCATCTGCAAACTTACTAACTGTATCTCTTATGCTCGTATCCAAATCATTTATGTAAATGATAAAAAGTAGAGGACCCAGCACCGATCCTTGTGGCACTCCACTGGTCACAGGCCTCCAGTCTGAAAACAACCCTCCACCACCACCCCCTGTCTTCTACCTTTGAGCCAATTCTGTATCCAACTGGCTAGTTCTCCCTGTATTCTGTGAGATCTAACCTTGCTAACCAGTCTCTCATGGGGAACCTTGTCGAAAGCCTTAGTGAAGTCCACATTGGTCACATCTACAGCTATGCCCTCATCAATCCTCTTTGTTACTTCCTCAAAAAACTCAATCAAGTTTGTGAGACATGATTTCCCATGCACAAAGCCATGTTGACTATCCCTAATCAGTCCTTGCCTTTCCAAATACATGTACATCCTGTCCCTCAGGATTCCCTCCAACAACTTGCCCACCACCAACGTCAGACTCACCGGTCTATAGTTCCCTGACTTGTCTTTACCGCCCTTCTTAAACAGTGGCACCACGTTAGCCAACCTCCAGTCTTCCAGCACCTCACCTGTCACTATCGTAGATACAAATATCTCAGCAAGAGGCCCAGCAATCACTTCTCTAGCTTCCCTTACTTGCAGCAGAACCTGGATTCAGATCAACCTCAATAGTCACCTACAAATCTATTGGAACCCTATCACGCCAGATGTCAATGCTGTTTCGAAAGATTAACTAAAGCTTTATTTAGTGCAACAAAGGATTTTTGTTGTAAAAGGGGTGTACTGAGTCGTAAATGAGGAATATTTATAATATAAACAGACAATGAAGAACATGTCAATTTAAATCTGACATCAAATCAAAAGAATCTCCAAATGTCCAGCAATAAAGTCTAAGGAAGTTGCCCCATTACATTGACATATGCTCATAGACAGCAAACATTAAGCAAAAGTTACATTACAACAAGTCTTAGCATCATCCTCCTATCCTGGTACTACAAATGTGACATGTGCCTTCCCCATGCTCTAAACCAAGACAGATTCACAGAAAAACGCTTCACTGGCTCAGAGTCGCAAATGAAATGGTATCGATTGGCAAGGTTTCACCAACAGTCACTCCAGCCTCTCATTGTAGGCACAATGACGTTAGTATCCCAAGCTGTATAATATCAATGCTTTAATTCCAGAAACTGCAAAGTGAGCAGACTCAATCCATACACTCCAGATTACAAGTGTGTCCTTGGGCTAGCCAGTATTTGAAGACTGTATCTTACCATCTGATACTTGAAAAGGTGGTTTTAGCTTAGCTGCTACTGTCTCTTCCACATCACTGAATGGATTCTCTGCAAAGACTAGGGTATACAAGGTCACTCCCAGGGACCAGATCTCCAATTCAGGCCCAGAATACCTGGACACAAAGAAGAAGGAGAACATTAGATCCATTGGCAAAGGAATAAAAATTCTGCTCCTCCAAAATCAAAGGCCTGCTAATATTGGAAGCAGACTAAGTAGGAAATCTTTTGCCCCATATATTTACTTCATGAACACCACTTCATTTATATCAAAAGCAAACAGGTTTAGCAGTGAGAAAAATGCCATGAGGAGGATGCTGACTGGAAACAAAAGATAAGAATAAAATCAGATCTTCTCTGTAATATACTTTCAGTGTCAGATTGTATCAAAGATGGACAGTTAGAGCAAAGCGGCACAAAGCTGGTCTTTATGGCGCTGGAGGGTTGGGTGTGCTGCAGGATCTGCCAAGAAACCAGAGGTTCCAGCTTGCCCTGTTCAAAGGCCATGAACAGAAAAAGGAAAACTAATCTGATTTGGGGTTTGGCAGTGATCATAAAATACTCGGAATCATTTGATTTGTGACTGGCAGAATTTCGGGAGCAATTCTATCTTGATAATATCGAAGGAGAGGAACGAGGAGGAAATTTGTTAAACAGCACTATAACAAATTATCTGATATATAAAGAGAGCCAGGATTTCATAGACCATGTTGGCTCAGAATGACTAAGGAAGAGTTGGATTATAGATTTGATCTGTAGGAATGTACAGTGTAAAGTGAATAAAGAGGGAACAGCATCAGGATAAAAACTATTTATTGAAAAGTACAGGTTTCCACTGAGTCAATATGGAGTGTCAATTATGGACAGCTGTAGAGGATTTTACAGGCTTGACCCTTCCTGTAACAAGGACAACGAGTGACTGAGAAGTAGGCACCATGGAAAAAAAAACAAAGGGAAAGAGAATCTAAACGACAGGAGTGTTCAGTTGAAAATAAATGTTCAACAAACGTCATTCATATGTTTAACAGGTAAGTACTCACGGGTTTCCCATCAGCACCTCCGGGGAGCAGTATTCAATTGTTCCATAAAATGTATGGAAAACCTTCCCTGGTTCCAAATTCACAGCTGAACCAAAGTCAATGAGTTTGACAGTGAAATCCTCATCAATAATCACATTCTCATCTTTGATATCCCGATGTAGAATGCACTTGCTGTGTAGGTAATCCACTGCAGCCACAATCTGAAATGATTTGGAGATGCCAGTGTTGGACTGGGGTGTACAAATTTAAAAACCACACAACACCAGGTTATAGTCCAAGAGATTTATTTGGAAACACTAGCTTTCGAAGCGCTGCTCCTTCAGCTGGTGGTTGTAAAGAATAAGATCTTATACTCCACAACCACCTGATGAAGGAGCAGCAATCCGAAAGCTAGTGCTTCCAAATAAACTTGTTGGACTCTTACTTAGTGTTGTGATTTTTAACAATCTGAAATATATAAAACATACTAAGGTGGTGGACCTACTTACAGAACATACTACCCTTTGCAAACTCATGGTTACAGTTTAACATGTACAGCAAACTTTAATTAACTGACACTATGGTACCAGGATTGTACCGATTGATCAAACCTTCTGATTGATCGTGAGGTCCACACAATCAGTATAAAAACACACACTAAGCAATAGAAATTTAACGTAGGAGATATACACATCACTGTTAAACTGCATTTACAGCATAAATCACAAAACAATAATGCAAATTTCCTTTAAAAAGAACTTACTAGCAGACAGCCTTCTCACTTGCATCCTCAACTTACTACTTGGACATCACGGAGATTGCAATAATCCATTAAACTTCCAGTATTTGAGGTATAATATTTGCTGGTTTATCGAGAGTGCCAGTTAAAATAAAAGTTTGCTATAGATCAAGCCACTCTTATGGTAGCAAAATATCACCTCCAATTGCTTAAGCCATCACTCCATAAACATAAAACATTACAGCACAGTACAGGCCCTTCAGCCCTCGATGTTGCACCGCTTTGTGAAATTAATCTGATGCCCATCTAAACTACACCGTTCCATTATTATCCATATGTCTACCCAATTTAAATGCCCGTAACATCAGTGAGCTTACTACTGTTGCAGGCAAGCTGTTCCACGCTCCTACAACGCTGATTAAAGAAACTAACCCTGATATCTGTCCTAAATCTATCAGCTCTCAATTTAAAGCTATGTCCCTCATGTTAGCCTTCACCATCTTAGGAAAAAGGCTCTCACTTGGACATATCTTATCAAACAAAAATGATAGGATTTATTAACATTCATTCTAAGTATAGAATATGTTGATACATCTTACTGGGGTAGAGTACTGGAAATCAATCCTATGTATCCTTGGAGTTATCAAAAGTTAAAAAGATTTTAAACATTATGCAGAATTCCTCAATTTCCATCTCGTAGCCCATGGTTGACTGAAAGGTTTCTGCACATGACTATTTATTACAAATAAATTCTAACTACATAATTGTGAATTGTCTACACAGCTCTACTAGGGTAAAACTCTAGGGTTGAGACTCTGATCTCCAGCATCTGCAGTTCACACTTTCTCCTACATAAAACTCTAACCAACTTCCATTTGCTGTTAACTGATTAAAGAATGACCTTTATAAGTGCGAATCAGTCACCCTGTGAGAAGCAGCACTCTGATCAGCAAAAGGATTACTTCAGCAATTCCTTCAAGGCAGGAACCATTGAACTACCTCCTCAGCCTTTTGCTCTGTCCATGACATCCTTTTCTTTTGTTTGTCTGCAAGTGTATGTAGAGGGCAAGTTTATAAGGGATTCAAGTTTTAATGAGTAGGGTCAAATGTTGATTTCATTTTAGTTTAACTGTAGCTATTTATTTGCAATTAATTGTTATTTTTGTTAAGCACAGAAACACGGCCCATGTATTTCGTCAATCTTGGTCTGAAAGTTAGGCAAATTGGGGAATTCTGCATACGTTTTAAAAAATACTTAACTTCTGTAACATCTCAAGACAGCAGAGGGCCTCAATTTCCAATATGCAACCCTAATAAAGCACAGCAAAAGTTACATACACCCTTGAAAAACCAAAAAAATCATGAACCTACTGCCCTCTTCTCTTTACCTGTCTAAATATGAAGCTTGCCAATGGTTCATCTAGGTCTGGCTGTTGATCAATGAACTCGAAGAGATCCAAACCAACTCCATGTTTCTCCATCACAAGCTGAAAGAAATCCAGATTCTCAAACACATCAAGTACCTGTGGGAATTTGAAAGCACTTGTTTGAACTTGTAGCTATACCTCCAGAGGAGAAAAAACAAATAGAAAATAAGAACTGTCAAGCCGACGGAGTTTCAACTCCATTTATTCTAAAATGGTTGTCACAGTATGGAACTGAACCACTAGTTGAAATTCATGTCTGGCCTCAATTTCACAAACTAGTTTGCACATTGCAGCCTCTATCCAAGTAATACCAGAGTACAGTACTTGGTTCAGAGTGATGAGTCAGTGTTACAGTTCAGTCAAAAGGAAGGAACGCACACTTCCAACAAGCATTTTGACCTGTTTGCATATTGCAACAGGAATATATAATCACAATGACAGAAGAGATGCTGCCTAACTTCAGTTTCCTTCTCCCCAACATTTCTATTTTAGATTTCCAGCATCTGGGTTTTGACAGTGAGGATCTCCTATTGGAACAGAGTAATTAGGTATCTTGGAAAGCAACTTCAGTAAAATCGACGACCAGAAAGGTTCTCACTTTGCTGCCTGGAGTCAGTGAATTTATTCACATGATATACTATGAATCAGCAGCAGACACCTGGTGCAGAAAGACCAAATCAGAACAGAAAAAATAGGATATTTTAAAAAACTAAGAAGAAATGTGACTGACCTTGATTATGTTCGGATGGTTGAGTCTCGCAAGGATTGCAATCTCTTGACTTACTCTGCCTAAGTCCACATCATCCACCCAGCAGTCCTCCACAATCTTATCCTTCCGAATAAATTTCACCACAACCTGGAGACAAAAGAAATCTTATGTAGAAAATGCAATGAGTTTGCCGCATGAATGTCTTTCATACCATTATTAGCAACCATTGTTAGCAACCAAGTTAAGAAAAACCCCCTTGGAATGTTCTTAGCAGGAGGTTGGGAACATTAACAAAGCTTTCATACGTCTAAGTCAAAGTCAAACAAAACATAGAAAATGCTTATACAGAACCTTATACAAAAATATCCCCTCACCCTTCTCTCTTGAAGGCTCTGATCCATAGTAGTAGCCCAGATCTCAAAGAAATACAGCACTCCAGAAAATGTTAGTAGGTTATTTAAGCTGTCAGTACACAAACACTCAAGCTGTGCTCGCATTTTCTTATCCATTGACACATGCTAAAACAGTGCTGGGCTAGCAATTTGACCAACAATTCCACTATATCCATACATAACAAGAATCAAAGCTGCAATCTTATTAAAAGGCACAATTATTTTAACCAGTTGCTCCATCAAGATGGTTTATAACAGAATCTTTCCCCAATTTCTCTCAATGTTTTTGTTAATCCCTAATCCCCTATCAGGTCATACATTCCAAATCACTGTTGATTGTTAATGCTAACTTGCTAATGTTGAAAATTTACTTCGACAATAGCCCATTGCTATCATGGTCATTTTTTTAAAAATGACCTACGTGTGTCAAGTTGGGAAGTTTGTTCCACACGTACCTCTTGCTTGGTGAGCTTTTGACTGGCTGTCCACACAAAGCCAAAAGCTCCTTTTCCCAGTGGGCTCAGTGTGTTATAATATTCGGAGTATTCTCCTTCACAAGCTTTCATTGCTTCCAGCTCCTCTGAACTCTTCAAACCATTCGACCTGGCAGTCTCTATTATAGCCTAAGAAGAATGGCAACCCACATGTTAGATATGGCATCCCATGAACTTTGCACGATTCAAATAGAAATAGAAAGCATTTAGGTCCCCACCATGAGGCTGTGCTATTTAGTTCTAGAGATCCAAACTCCAGCTCATGAAGTTGCAATTTACCACTTTCTATACAGCTGCTATAACACCTGAAAGCCTGGTCATTGCAAACATGCAGTACAAAGGGAAATAAAAGTAGGAAGAATCAATGTTTGACACTCAGGTTGCTGCTAATTAGTAGAACATGCCATTGAAACCAAGTTTGAGCAACTAGTAGTTAATATTACCAATGAACACTTTGCCTTTCTCAACAGTAATCAAGACTGCTCATTCAAGGCACTTCTCATGAAGGGCACTCAATTTTCCAAAAGACTTTCAGTGTTCAATACAAATAAAAGCTGCTCAGCAGCACAGGCCAAACCAATGTTTTAAAACATGAGCAAATTTAGTAATCATTTGGAGGTCGATCCAGCAGGAATTGGTTTTGAAATTTCACCACCGAAGGTGCGCAGGAATGTTCAAACTCTCAAGCATGATTCAGCGAGATCATGCCTGATCAGTATCCCAACTCCAAACACTTACGTTGCTCCCTTAATATTATTGGTTAGCAAAAATCTATTCGCATTCTTTGGACCTTTTCTCAGATTCATACACCACTCAGATTTGACACAGCCATCTCCAAAAGTATTCATCTCACCAATTCCTTTATGAATGACATTTAGAGGTGAATTAATTTTCTGGCACAAAATGTTATAGCACTGACCAAATGCAAAATCCAGAACAAATTAATATTTCAGCATTGTTAATTTGACTGACCTCTCCTAAGCTGAGAGAGTGGTCTGCAGACAGGGAGGTAGTGTTCAGGGTGGACATTAGAAGAGACTTTAGTGCAGCTTCTTTCCGACTCTGAATATGATCACGCACTACCCATGCGCAATACAACTTTCCTCCATCTTGTAAATGCAGACATTTAACCTGAAACACAATACCTGGGACAAAGATACACAGATCGTACAAGTCCACAGCATAAATGACAAATACATGATATTCTGGTCATATCATTCAGGAGAAGCTTATTGTACAACTTGGCATTCAACCATTAATCACATACATCCCCATACTTAATACAAAAGCAAAATATTGCACATGTGAGAAATCTTAAAACAAAAACAGAAAATACTGTTAATAGTCAACAGTTCGGGTAACTGGTAGAGAGAAACAGAATTAGTGTTGTGTATCTGATGAAAAATCAGAGACTTGAAACGTTAACTTTTTTTCTTTCTCCACCGAAGCTGCCAGATCTACTGAGAATTCACAGTATTTTCTGGTTTATTTCCAGCATATTTCATATGCACTATTTTAACAGAACTGATTTTCCACAGATCATTCTGGGCAGGACTCAAAATCAAATATGAAAGCCTCATGTTGCATAATCACTTTGTGTGTAATTGTTAGATGTTAACGTAGCCAAGCCTTCAAATGGTAAACAAAATGCATCAAATTGTGAGGCTTCTAAAATGCATGAAATACTCTTGCCAAGGGAGATGATTGATACAAAAGTAGACAAGTATCCCTGGGAGAAAAGGACAACTTTCTGCAGCTCATTTGTTCTAACCACAAAGTTTTCTAAAAGTAATTCCCAAGGTAGATCTGGACAAAGAACAGTCCGAGTTTCTCCTTCATGTATGGAATGAGCTGCCAGAGGAAGTGGTGAAGGCTGGTACAATTGCAACATTTAAAAGGCATCTGGATGGGTGTATGAATAGGAGGGATTTAGAGGGATATGTCAGGTGCTGGCAGGCAGGACTAGATTGGGTTGGGATATCTGGTCGGCATGGACGAGTTGGACTGAACAGTCTGTTTCAGTGCTGTACATCTATGTCTCTAATACAACCATATACTTCCAGTGTGGCCAGCAATTGCTTTCAAATGATTATCCTGTGTGTAAAGAAAATCTTTCCTACATTTGTCTTTTGGACTCTCCATGCCCTCTGTTTCCACAATGCTGAGGGATCCAAAAGTACCATTTCAAATTGATTCATCGCACTGAGGTTCTTGTCTACATTTGCAAACATTTCTGAGAGAAGTCAGAGGCCTAGCTGACTGAGTTCACCAGTGTGATGTGGGGAATCGTCATCAGTGGTTGAAGCTCAGAGTCTCACATTTGGTTTTGTCACTTCAGAGACCTGGAAAACAAACCCCACGAGCTTGCCTTCATTGCTTGGTTCTGAGTACAGGAGTTGGGAACATCATGTTGAGGTTGTACAGGAGGTTGGTGAGGCCTCTTCTGGAGAACTGTATCAAGTTCTGGTCACCCAGTTATAGGAGGAATATTATTAAGCTGGAGAGGATTCAGAAGAGATTTACCAGGATGTTGCCAGGTATGGAAGGTTTGAGTTATAAAGAAAGGCTGGATAGGCTGTGACTTCTTTCCCCTGGAGTGTAGGAGGTTGAGAGGTGACCTTATAGAGGTTTATAAAATCATGAGGGGTGTAAATAGGGTTAATAGTAAGTGTCTTTTGCCTAGGATGGGGGATTTCAAGACTGCGGGTACATTGTTAAGGTGAGAGGGGAGAGATTAAAAAAAAGACATGGGGGCAAATATGTGTACACAGAGGGTGGTTCACGTGTGGAATGAACTTCTTGAGGAAATGGTAGACATGGGCACAGAGATAATGTTTAAAAGACACTTGGATAAGTAAACGACTAGGAAAGGTTTGGAGGGATATGGGGTAGGAGCAGAAAGGTGGGAGGAGTTTTAGTTTGGCATTATGTTCGCTATGAACTGATGGGACTGAAGGGTCTGTTTCCACACATAGACTTTCAAAACAATAAAGACCTAAACAGCAAGAATCATGTTGTGAATTATTCATTTTTAAAATAAACTCTCATGTCAGTAAACATGTACTTATGACTCTCAAGTTGACTGGTAACAAAACACGGTGGACAGAATTTCCCTCCAACCTAAACAATCCAAAAGATTTCAGAGCTACCTGCACAGAAGTCAATTTCTGCTTCATGCAGACTAAGCATCCTGAACACTCAGTTTCAGAACTACTGCTCAAAGTTTTCTGATTTAATTTTGTGCGCAGTACCTTTTCAGTTTGCGATTTGTCAAGTGTTTGACAACAATACGACTTGAGTCAGTTTGATGTGTGCAAGGGATGCAGACTGGACAGTATTTTTATGTACACACATACAAGCAGATTTCAAGTAAGTGATAAGTGCAATTTCATATTGGCATACATATGTTTCAGGAGTGTTACACCAGGTTTTATAATGACAGGAATATCATGGCATATATCATGTCAGCTGTGTTTTTATAGTGATTTATTCCATTAATGTCATAAAGTCCAATAATGAGTCAAGTTTAATTGTTATTTGGAAGCCGATTGTAAATTCTGGGTATGATAAAGAACAGGAATTCAAAGTTTCCTTTTTCTCTCCATCCACCAACAAAGACACTTTTGAAATACAAAGCCTGGATATCTAACTTGTGCAGAATTAAAAAAAAACATTTCAGGAATGAACTGTCTGGGAGGGTAGTTGAGGTAGGTAACATCAATCTTTTAAAAAAATACTTGGATAAGCACTTGAAGTCATAACATGGAAGTCTCTGGGTCTAATGTTGGAAAGTGGGACTAGTGTCAATTGTGTATTTTTGGTGGTACATACACAATCCTTTATCCAAAATTCTTTTTGTGAAGTTTTTCTGCATAACAAGGTTGTTTGGAGTGCAAACAGGTGACCCAACTAGGCGAAAGTGAGGACTTTAGATGCTGGCGATTGGAGTTGAGAGTATGGTGCTGGAAAAGCACAGTAGGTCAGGTAGCATCCGAGGAGCAGGAGAATCAACGTTTTTGGAAAAAGCTCTTAATCAAGAATGAGCTCATTCCTTATGAAGGGCTTTGGCCCAAAACATTGATTGTCCTGCTCCTCTATTGTCCTTGGATGCTACCTGACCTACTGTGCTTTTCCAGCACCACTCTCTTGACAGGTGACCCAACTCCACATCCACTCGACCCACGTCACTCAAATGTGACGTGGCGGTGTGACCCAGCACTGGCTGGCGACAATTGTGTTTCAGCGCTCATACTAGTCACAAGTGGGTCTGCTGTTCGGTAATTTTAAAAAAAATTTCACTATGAAAATGTCACTTATTCTGAAATCCAAAAAATTTTGAATTCCGAGAAACAACTGGCCTCAAGGATTTCTGATAAAGGATTGTGTATCTGTAAAAACTTGACATGCCAAAGGGCCTTTTCTGTACTGTATGATTCTGTGAAAGTTCTGCAATACCCAAGATCATGAGAACAGTCTCACACATGAATACATCAGACACTTTCAGGTTGGACATCTACTGCTGAAGCTCACTATGTAAACATACCTCACCAATGGAACCCGACAATGACAACTGTTACTGCAAGAGTTTTTATGATAGTCTTAATTATACAGAATTACAATGACTTACAGAGCCTGGAACCGTCCCTGTGATAGCAGTTTCCCGTGTAGTTCCCTTCATAAATTTCATTGTTGGGGCCTACAGAAGCTTGACTTTTCAGCTGCTTCTTGGCTATTGGTGTTGATGTCACATGCCCCTCCAACACATCCTTACTTTCTGACATTTCCAAATAAGGACTGTGCCACAGTGAGAGTTCACTGCTGCTCATCATTTCCTTATTATAGTGACGAACCTGGCTGTAAATTGATCCTTCAGGTAAATCACCAACCAACATGGGATCAGCAATCTGTTCCGATGCAGTTACACAGCGGCTGGTTAACTTTCCACTTTGGTCACTGCAACTGGAGGTACCCATAATCATTGGCTCTTCCAAATCAGCTGCTGGGGAACCTGTGCTACTCCTCTCAGCTTCTGGTTCAAGATCTGAATCTATCACATAGGGAGATGGAGTCCTGAGAAGTTCTGAGGTAGCACAAGAAGTGCATGATCGATCTATAGAAACCAACTCGGAGTCACTGCTGAGTTCCAAATCTTTGAAACCAGAGAGAATCTGGTTCACATCAGCATCAGATGCATTTACAGCCTCTGTGCCACTCTGACTACACTGTCTTGAAGATAATTTTATTTGTCTGTTTAGCCTGTCCAGAGAAATGCTATTGCAGGCGCTCATTTGTTCTTTGAGGTCATCAGGTAGTAGAGTGAGTGAGTGAGAGCACAAACCTACTTTGTTAGCTGTACCTAAAGTATTGCATTTACCACTGATACAATTGTCAGACATAAAGTCACATTCATCATATTTGTTTTCTAAAGTACAGTAGGTACAGGTTCTATTTCCAGGCAACGCTTCATCCAAGGTGGGAGTTCCTGGGGAATCATAGACTTTGCTATGGTGCTCTCTAAAAAAGTTGCAGTTACCATTCAAACTGTGAATCTCATCTCCTGGCAGACAGGTTGGGGTACTAAAAGTGGACCTGAGTGGATTTTGAACTGGTGACCGTGGAAATGGACTCACTCCTTCACAGACTGTTGCCGATGCTACTGAAATTGGATAATTCCCAGATACAACAGTACAGTGCAGCGTCTCTGTTAAGTCTTTTGGACACAAAATTTCCTGGCTTTCCTCTGGGCGAACCTCGTCAGAGCGAAATGAAATGCTCTCTGTCTGTTTTGGCCAGTGAGATGTGGTGGATTGCATTATGAAATGGTCCTGTGTGCCAGTCCTACTTTCCGAAAGCAGTAAGGAATTACTGTTCTCGCCCATAGTGTAACACTGATCAGTCTGGGCAACAATTTGTTCATTTGTGTTGTCACTCCCTGGCCTGAAACAATAAAAAAGTGTAAGGTAAGGATATTAGGTAGATATCAAGTCCACCCAAACAAAATATGTTAAAATTGGAGCACACATTAGCATGAAATTACAGGAATGCAATGCTAGGCAAACTCAACTCTCCAAATTTGGCAGAGATTAGGTGGATTGGAAAGAGGTGAAATCATTTCCAATGCCCAGAAAGCAAAGTTTAAGCCAAAGAAATGGGACAACTTTAGTGTCTTAGCCAATTGTGGAAGATGAGTTGAAATGCTATTATTCCAGATTCTAATGAATGCTCACAGAACTAATCACACACAATAGATTTGTAGCTTCATAGTGTTCACCAACATAAATACCAGCTTTTTCTTAACATTCCAGGTTCATTTAACAAATCGAAGTTAAACTCCCCTGCGCTGTGATTAGATTTGAATTCATGCCTCCAGATTATGAGCTCAAGCCACTGGACTATTAGTCTGGTTGCATTTACTACACAGCAAGTTCTATATTTTGAAGTCTGCAAATGACACAAAGCTAAATGGGAATGTGTGCCATGAGGAAGATACAAAGTGGCTTCAAGGGGATTTGGCCTTCCTTTAAGAACGTGCAAACTCCACACAGTCATGAAAAGATTCAGTCAACCCGGGTCCCTGGCACTGTGAGACAGCAATGCTAACCACTGAGCCACTGTGCTGCCCAACAATGAAACTATTCTTGTAACTCATTTCTGTGCCTACTCCAATGCCTTCACATCCCTTTAGAAAGTAAGGTGCACCAAAATGACAATATTCCAGTTGAACCAGAACCAATGTATTTTAAAGTTTCACCATAACTCCCTTGCTTTACTGCTGGTCATCAAAACCATAGATCTTGTACATGGCTTAACCTACTCTTAAATGCTTTATACCTACAGAATCCTCTGCTCTTATGTCCTCTTTACACCTTTTATTTTTATATAGTTTTTCCTCATTCTTCTCATGAAAAGGACTCGGTTCACACTTCTCTTCGTTTCTATCTTTGATGCTCCACCCATTGCATCAGCACATCTGCATCGAACCCTACTTCGTGTCACAATTGTTTTAAGCTTTGCCCAAGTTTGACTTTTCGACCTGCACACTCAAGATCTAATATTAATATGATCAAGAAAAGCAAGGGTCCTGTAACTGACTAAAAAAAACTGTAAATCAAACATAAATAGATAGAGAAACTCAGTAGGCTTGGCTTTATCTGTGAAGAGAAAGCAGAGTCAATATTGGGTCCAATCCTTCTGAAGGATGAAGGATCTGAAATGTTAAATCTGCCTCCTCTCCACAGATGCTGCCTAGCCCTACTGTCTTTCTCTAGCTTCTTCTGTTTTGGTTTAATACTGAGCCCTGGGGAATCCAATTATGCACCTACTACAACTTTATTGGAATAGTGCTGCAGGCACAAGGAGCCAAATGACTGACATTTGCATCTAATTCATCTAATGTGACCAACAAGTTATCTTGCACAATGAGGATGTGTATACCATGACAATACTGGAAATGGCATCTATCTCTCCTAAACCCTGTTTGTCTTCATACATTTGAACCCTTTTACCTGTTGGAAGGAGTAGAGGTGACTTTGGGAGATGACATGGTGGAAGGGAGGCTACCATCAGCATCTAGCCTTGAACTGGTTCCAGTAAAAATCGAGACGCTCAGCTCCTGGCCACATTGTTCTTGCTGCTGTTGTAAAAGACCCGTATCCCCAGCAAGCAGTGGACTTGGATCTAAGTAAGAAATCCATACATAGTAAACACTCATGTTATGATTCTAGGTTAGTAACATATAGTACTACCCCATTAGTAAGTGACTATACAAAAACATTGAGAATGCAACTCAAGGGGCTACATATGTATGATGTATGCAGGTAGATTTTGTTTCATGTTGAAACTGTTTATTTGCAGGGTGGTTTAAACATACATTCTCCATACTTTCTCAGTTACACATTACAGCAATGTCATTCTGAGGCAATACTTTAACAGCATGTCACTCCCGAACAATGCTGTCAGGGAGCTGGGTTGCTTTTGAAACCCAGAGTGAAATAGCTCCCTCCTCTGTTTTATTATCAATTCAAAGGAATATGTAGACCAGCTCAATACTATCTGAAAAAGCCAGGAAAATAGAAAACCATATGGCCCAAAATGGTCAACGGTTTAACTGGCCAAAAACTGAAGTTGTGCACAGCATTTTACGGCTCATGAGGTAAAGGTATCATGCAGGAAACATGACACCAACTTACACATTGCAAGATGCCACAAATGTCAACACAATAGTGACCTATTCATCTATTTTTGAGAGATGTTTGAAGGATAAAAAAGGTCAGTAAACCCAGGAGAACTGCCTTCCCTTCATCAAATCATTTCAAATCCTTTACTTTGATCTGAAGGGGTCGGGGTGACCTCAGTTTAACATTTCATCTGGAAGATGGAAGTTCCGATAGCACAGCACTCCCCAGCCTACATTTTGTACTAAATTGGTTTAGGACATGAAGTCACAACTTTATTATTCCAAGGTAAATGTGTTACCAACTGATCCTTGGATAATAAATGGGCATTGTATAAACACCGCTGAAAAATGTGTTGCTGGAAAAGCGCAGCAGGTCAGGCAGCATCCAAGGAGCAGGAGAATCGATGTTTCGGGCATAAACCCTTCTCCTGAAGAAGGGCTTATGCCCGAAATGTCGATTCTCCTGCTCCTTGGATGCTGCCTGACCTGCTGCGCTTTTCCAGCAACACATTTTTCAGTTCTGATCTCCAGCATCTGCAGTCCTCACTTTCTCCAATTGTATAAACACCCACAATCTTGGAAGTAGATGTTTTGATGAATGGCGGAAATTACAAATAGGCTTGGATATTAACGGTTTGCTAAAAATTACAAGTACTGAATCAAAATCAAAATAGCGCAAGACCCTCAGATTTTAACCCAAAGTATGAGTGCAGTCACCTGCTGTGCAGCTTATTTTCCCCTCCAAACTCCTATATGATTCAGATTTTTCCTGATATCTCCTCCCTCAGTTCCCCTAATCTCAGTTATCATCATACTGTACCTTTTCTCACTGTAGCAGACACTATGGGGAGTATGTTAGGTACCTCGATGTCACTGCTCAGTGGGTTAATGCTATCTGCACGATGTTGGTCATCAAAACACAAACAGAACCCAAAGAAACAGACCAAAAGAAACACCAGAAAAAGAAAAAAAAGAGAATGTCAGTTGGTAAGAAATAAAAGCATTATTACTTGCATTGTAAGCCTTCACATATGTTCACCCTGTGAAAACAATGTGAGCAGGCAGATCACCAAATACTCAAACAAAAACAGAAATTGTTGGAAAAGCTCAGCAGATTTGGCAGCATCTGTGGAGAGAAATCTGTGTTAATGTTTCAGGTTGAGTGAATGGATGGTAGTTACCAAATATTCACACTCTAAATGTCATATACACAGATACACAGTGACTTCTCAGTGCAAGATTCTCACATGCTCTCATTGTGTTAAACAGGTGAAAATACCACCAACATAAATTAGCCAAAAGCACCACCAATAGCATTTTTGTAAACAATTCTACACATCATTTTCTTCTTTTTCCTTATAAGTCAACATCTAAAGAAAAGGTACCAGAGAGCAAAGCCCATCTGGAAATTTACTGTGCCAAATCATATCTGATCAAGACCAGCTTCACTGAGACTAGACTCAAAGCATGTAATTTCTTGCCATGCTTTAAAGAAGTCCACCTCCAAACAGGACAGCAGACTTCGAACTTCAGTCATGCTTCACTATTTTCCCCCGAACTTTCACTTAATATTACTCTACTCTCTGATAAAGTGTGTACAGGTCTGATTCAATCTTCACAATGCTGCGATTGACACATTACCAGTGTGACTGGTTATCAAAACTTGCTTGGGACCTCATTTTTATTATAGCAAGGAATTCATTTTAGTGAATAACAACAATATAATAACATATGGTAGAGCAAACAGCAAGATTTGCATACATTTAATTAAACCTTTTAAAAAAGAAAATGCTTCATGCCGCTAAGTCACTTCTTACAGGAGGACCTATTGCCATGGAAATGCCAAGTTGACATCCTAGGGGTTACTGCTGACCAGAAACTGAACTGGACATGTAAATACCATGGATACAAAAAGAAATCAGACAACAGCAATTCTAACCTACCTCCCTCCTACCCCACCGGACTGAACTGACCACTTCCTTCACCCACTAGTACCCAGCCCAGCATCCAGCATCACCCCCTCCAAACCCGGCTGGACTCAATCCAATATTCATCCACCAAACCGTCAGCTTTCTGGACCTTTACATTTCAGAATTCATCAATTGGCTGCTGTGAAAGAAGGGGTATGGTGTGCTTTTCTCTGACACTTCTACACTCCGAAGGATCTGTCAGAATGCAAGTACGGCTCTGCGTTTCTAGGACAGCCCTGAGAGGAAACTGCTCAGAAATGCAAAAATGTCTTTTTTTGTTTTTCAAAAAAAAAAGGCCTGAGTGGCAATTTGCTCGAGATTGCTACTCCTTGGAAATCTTGCCCTTTGTTTAAGAAGTGAAGATGATTTCTTTCTCCAGAGTTTGAAAACCTGATGCTGTTCCACATCAGACTCAGTCTGCATTAACCAAACTCTCCAAGTGAGGCAAAATAATACAATTAAAGAGGTTTGTTTCTCAATTGTTCAGAGTGGAAACCACAGAGTTAAATAATAGATACTTGAAGATTACTTTAAATAAAAACCTATTAAAAGCATTAACAGTTTACTCATTAACTTGTCTGGAATGCCACTGCTGCATTTTACTAGTTTTAGGAAAGATTGTCAATTTAGATTGCTACTGTTGGTGCCTTCTTTCTTCCTCATCTACTTAAGAAGACAACTACAGAGATAACTACAGCAGTGAAGCAGGGGGGGGAGAAGGCAGGTGCTGACATTAGAAGAACTAGACAGAGGTGAAGCCAAGTCAGGAATTTATTTTGTAATGTTCAACTTACCCTCTACATTGTCAGATAATACCGAGTAACTATGGCATTCTCCTTCACTTGCCTCACCATTACGACAAACCTCTACTTCCTGACTACAATCATCCAGTAATGGCAATGGTATAAAACCATCATCAATAGGATCCATGTAGTCATAGAAACCAGGAATTAGGAATGTAATATTCTAGAAAATAAAAACACTTCCATTTCAGGATGATCGAATTAAACAATGAATGAATTAAAATCAGATTCTTTACATACTCTGATACAAAACAATTTATTCTTGCAAGAGTCCCGGGTCTGCTTTATCAAAATGAATACCCATTTGGGTTAACTACTCTCTTACAAATAGCAGATAATAAAAATTCAAGCAAAACTGTTTAATATTTGTATATTAATATTCCAAAGGTCCACTCTGAAATAAGAATTGGTCAAGATGGAAAAGCTGAAACAGAAAATTCTATATTCCCCTGCAATTTATATAAGATCTACAAAATAATTCAACGGCAACAGTTGTAACATGAGTCTTCACAAAGTAGGGATCAGGAGCCAAACTTTAGGGGCTGTGAGATCCAAGGCAGTAATGATGACCGTGAAGTCCAGATATGGCTACAACAGCTATGCTCCCGCTGAGCAAGCGCTGGCTCTCTCAGTTCTCATTTAAGAGGTTTGATAGTTTCCAAGCCTTGCAGTGGGGAAAAAGTTGGGGAAGTGTTGCTCTAATGAACATTAAAAAGGAATTATTTGGATATATTGAACAATATTTTAGACAGACTATCATTGTAACACAGACAGAACAATAAAAATTAAAAGTTTTGGAAGTTAGCTATTTATTGTACAAGGACTCTACTTGTGTTTTAGCTTATCCATCCCTTGAATGAATCAGGAGTGCTAAAATACCACTTGTGGTAAAGAGACTGGTCTACTTAGTATAACTTACCGACTGTTGTTTTTATTACCCACTGTTATTGCAAAGCCATCCCTCAATCAGGGATTCAGACTTACCATTTGTTTATTTGTAAGTATAAAATTAGCGAGACCGAATGCATGGTTTGAAGCATGGTACAGGAGGGAGAGCTTCACAATCTTGAAAGATTGTGACCATTCTGGTGGATAAGGCATTGATTAAAAAGTGAGGAGCTTGCAACTCAACATAATTGAGACTAATATGGAGATTCTAGATGGTTTAAACTAAATTGACAGGGGGATAGGTGACAGCATAGAGATGTAGAAAGTGGCATAAGATACATGAACTGAAAATGTTGTCAGCATTTTCAGCAAACCCTCTCTTCTACTGTGCTGTCTGACTTGGAGTCAGTACAAATGATCTCACCACGGGAAATAGAGATGAATAGCAGCAACTTTATTAAAAATGCACAAGAAGAAGCAAGCCATTCAGATTGTTGATTATGCCCCACCATTGAATACGAACATGGGTGTTTGAGCACTTCAATGCCTTTTACCCATACTATTGTTATGGACCAGGCCAGACCTCCTCAAAATGTTTTAAGAAGGTAGCCTAGACCCTAACCTTTTCTTATTTTAAAGGCAGATGTGAAGTGGATATTCCAGGAGTAATGCATCTGGACAAACCACTCAGCTTTAAGCAAAACAGAATTTATTTACACACTACAACTGAAACACTAAAAGAGAATTTAGAATATCTTAACAATTGGAAAACTTAACTGACCCGACACAACAACTTAACTATGGAGCTGTTCCAATCCAGTAACATCCCATAAACCCACCCTTTGGTAAAATGGTAAATCGAAACACAGATTCTTACAAGCAGGAGGAAACAACTCCCAAAAGATATTTCAGAGAGAAATCTCCCCTGCCCATTATTAAACTAGACATTTTGGCACCTCTGCCTCTGCGACCTGTCTTGACAAAAAAAAACTAAGGACAAAATAACCTTTTTAAAGTGACAGCATCATCCCTATATCCCTTCCACACCAAATGTAATCAGAACTCTACCAATCTCTACTTTAAACATGCTCAAAGACAAAGCTTCTGTAGCCCCCAGTAGATGGAATTCCACAGATTCACAATCCTCGGAGTAAAGATATTTCTCCTCATCTCAGTTCTACATGGCATTCCTTTCACGTTTAAATTGTGCCTTCCTGGTTCTAGACTCCCCAACCAGGGGAAGAAACTTACTTGCATCTATCCTGTCTATCTGCTTAGGTTTCAATGAGATCACCTCTCCTTTACACTCCTGACACTAGCCCCAGACATGGCAGACAGGGGAGAAATTGGTGCCCATTTTGCCAGGACCTGAAAATGCTTCTGGATGGGGTGGTGCAGAGGCAGAACTTCTTCATCTCCAAGGAACCCTAAGAAGGCAGTGACCATAATATGATAGAATTTACTCTGCAATTTTAGAAAAGGGTCTTTCTCCACTCCAGAGTAAGCACTCTCCAACTCTTCTCGCCAATACCTCTCATTCACTCTGCTATTGTAACCACCACTTATCAAGGTTCACACTCTCCATTTTCACCAATGCCAACAACATCCTTCCCCACTCACTCATCCCTCCCCAACTTCCAACTCACTAACTCTGCATGTTCTTTGTGCTATTTACTCACTCGCTTGAGAACTGCTCACCTGCACAAAAAGTAATAGTTGTATTCCGACTTTCACCTCCCAAAATACTCCCTCTTTCTCATTCTCGGAGATAAACAGCCCACAACAGGTTAGAAACAGGCCATAGGCTGCCTAACATAAGCTCCTCACCCGTTATGTGGACAGCATCCCGATTCTGACCATCCCTAGTGGCTGACTAACAATGTCCAAGCTCCTGGACTGACATAAGAGACTGCCTTTGATTTACTTGCTGGGATACCCTTGACTTGATTGAGGCCTAATGACAGCCAGGAGGTTCCTGCTTTTGTCTGTGCTAAATAGCATGGCAATACAGAGAAATAGGAGCCCAGTGGCAGGGAAGGCAAGGCAATACAATACAATTTATTGCAATGCAACACAACGAAGCTGAGAGTATCCAGATAGACTTAGAGTAAATGAACACTATGACAGTGAGCAAAGAGCCCAGAGATGCAACTTATGGTTCAGTTTATGAGCTGGGTTTGTGTCCCAGAGTGCAGTGCCCCCTGCTGCAGCATTACAACGATAGTTGCCAATCTAATATGGAAGTGCGGAAGTGCCTGGAAAGGCATATGAGGTGTGCCATGAAGGATCTTAGATGGTGGACACATATCTGAATCCAATACCCATGAAAGGGGAGTGATAAATGGCCAGTGCCCATGGAGTGTATCCTGAGATGTTGATGTTCAGGCTCCAACATGGAAGTCCTTCACAGCAAACACAGAACTGAAATCATGGAGTCACTGAGAATGGAAAGCACCCTTCAATCCAACCAGTCCATGCCAACCCTAATCCCAAACTAATCCTGCCTCTGCTTGGCCTATGTCCTTCCAAACGTTTCTTATTAGTGAACTTACCTAAATGTCTTTTAAATTTGCAACTGTACTGCACCCACCACTTCTCTGGAAGTTCATTCTACACACAAACCACTCTGTATTTAAAAAAATTGCCCCTTTTTAAAAAGTCTTTCTCCTCTCACCTTAAAAATATGCCCCCTTGTCTTGAAATTCCCCACCCTAGGAAAATGACAGCTACATTCACTTACCTAAACCCCAAATCAGCAAGTACCAACTCCATGTTGAGAATTCTCAACAACCAGTTTGTTTGGTAAGATAGGAAGTCAAATGTTCATGAGGCAAGTTAAGCAATTAATTAGGTATTTAACAAGCAATAATCCCTTTCTTGGCAACTCCCCATGGCCTAGTGGGCAATTTGTGCAAAACATAAAACATAGCATGAGGTGATCCTGAGACTGAGATAGGCCTTGCCAGATTTCTCTAACAACTCTGCCATAAGTCTCAACATAGCCCTAGTTGCTCAGATTCTATAATATTCTGTCCTCAGTCAGTTAAAAGGGAATGGGATTAGAGGAAACTGCTCTGAATGGGATTAGAGGAAACTGCTCTCGTTTACAAGCTAGCACAGGTATGATCAGCTAGATGTATGGTCAACCTCTGGTATAATTGCCAATACTAGCCCTTACACGCATCACTAATGCAACAGATTTTTACCATCTTACCTTGCCTTGTAATTCTCTGCTCTCGTATCCAAACAACATCAGTGCAAAGTTATTATTCAAACTGTGAATTGTTCCATCTGGCAGAAGAGTGATCAGTCCACTGATGGTAGTGAAAACCCACACAACTCCTGAGAAAACCACTTTCTGATTCACATCATCTTCCACAGATACAGCTGGGAGAAAAAAAAAACAATCTTTTCACACAGTTATTACAGAATCATTAGAGGTTTGAAAAGCATTTCAGGATCGAACAAATCAGTATCAAAGCATCCAGTCTCAGGGAAAAATTCATCATTCAAAATTTATTCAGTGCTGATTGTATTGCTGCACAGTCTGCTTTCTAATACCAGGCTCTGCTAAGGAAGTGAATTGAATCTGGAACATCTTATTCCCACTCTGAGTGCAAGACCACAAATGCTGACAGCAATTTGATCCTAAATTGACAACTTCATTCTTCCATAACAGGATGACTGTTTTGAGAAGTGGAAAAGTTGATGTTGCATTAGCATTTAACGGCTGGTTTCGAACCACAGAGCAGAGAGGTAATTGTTGCACATCTAGCTGATGATATTTTAATTTACTGACATGCAATAGTGGTGTGGATGCAATTAGAGATGAGTCATTATATGTACTATACCCCAGCAGTACAGAATAATGAATGGATAGCTCGGAAATACAAATGGAGGTTGGCAAAAACTCCAGTCAGTAAGGGGTTAGGTCAAAATATCACTAGGGTTAGGGTTAATGTGGAATCAAAAGAAAAATGGAAGGAGTCAGTGATAGCAGGAAACTAATTAGCACATGGAAGCATGGAAGTATGGAGAATTAGTAAGGATGGGTATGGCCAGTAGGGAAAGAAGCTGCATTTTCCCTTCACCTGCCACCAAAATATCTTGCAAAACCACTTCAAACCATATCATCTCCCAGCTAAGACAAAAGAAAAGCACAGAATGAAAAGAGATAAACAGATGAGCAAAGAGAAAAGAATAAAGAGAAGACAAAATTAGAATTTGAATTGAAAGTCAGCCTGATGGCAATCACATAGGTTCTTACAACTATCAAAGAAGTTATCTAGGTCACGAATGCCCTTTGTGCAGTACAGTGGCTCAGTGGTTAGCATTGCTGCTTTACGCTCTAGGGACAGGTTTGATTCCAGCCTCAGGCAACTATGTGTGGACTTTGCATTTCTCCCCACATCTGTGTGGGTTTCCACTGGGTGCTCCAGATTCCTCTCAAAGATGTGCAAGTTTGGGGATTGGCCATATTATATTGCCCATAGTATCCAGGGATGTGCAGGCTATGTGGATTAGCTATGATTTAGGGAAGACAATCTGCTATCCTTACCTGGCCTGGCCTATATTTGACTCCAGACCCACTGCAATGTGGCTAATTTTTAATTGTTGTCTGGGTTATTAGGGATGGGCAATAAATGTTGGCCTAACCAGAACTGCACAACTCATTTTTTATTTTTTAAATTCAATCAAGAGACAGATAAAAAATCAAGATGATGAGAAATTTGGGTAAGAGATAACTGCTTTCACTAGTAGTTTTTGAGAAACCAGAGGACTCAGTTTTAAAGTATTGCTGAAGAAACAGAGGGAAGATAAGGATTTAAAAAAATAATGAATGCAAATTATGGCAATTTAAAATGCAGAAATGGTGGACAACTGTAATTTTCGAGAGTCAGATAAATTCTTCAAGGAGCTAACTAGCAGTGTTCTTTCATAAGCAATTATGAATCACCCAAGCCCTTTCTCTCCAATGTGTGGTTCTATTACACCACTGTAAGCAAAAAAGAATAATTGTAATTCTGACATATTGCAAAGCAAATTTGGATGGCACATGGAAAAGCTCCAATGAACATTTGGAAGTGAAGAATACAAAACATCAGCAAACATATTGAGTTGGTTCCATATCATTTTGTAATTTACATATATGAAGAGCCCCAGGCACCCCACAAAACCCTCAATCACCCACAGTCACACAACCACATGGGAGGAAGGTAAAAAGCAAGAGGGGAATTAACATTGTTTATTATGTAACACAACAAACGTGAAAAATTTAAGTCTCAGGAACTCCTTTTTAACCACATTGTGTTGATTGTCTCTAATCCCATCAGCACATTAAGACAGTGGTTCCCAGTGGTTCCCAGTGGTTAGCACTGCTGCCTCGCAGCGCCAGAAAACCCGGGTTCAATTCCCGACTCAGGCGACTGACTGTGTGGAGTTTGCACATTCTCCCCGTGTCTGCGTGGGTTTCCTCCGGGTGCTCCGGTTTCCTCCCATGGTCCAAAGATGTGCAGGTCAGGTGAATTGGCCATACTAAATTGCCCGTAGTGTTAGGTAAGGGGTAAATGTAGGGGTATGGGTGGGTTGCGCTTCGGCGGGTCGGTGTGGACTTGTTGGGCCGAAGGGCCTGTTTCCACATTGTAATGTAATCTAATCTAATCAAATCAAACTTTAGCCTCCAGTGGGATCACAGAAGCCAAATATGGAGTTACGAGCCTCTGAGAAACAATTGCAACTGTGGACAGATGAGAGGCAATGACAGGATGAGACTGTCACCCACTGGATCAATTGTGCCAAACAGCCCAAAGTGCTCTTCAACTTCAGAAAACACTTTTGGTGGTGGGCCTGGGTTGTGTGTGCTGCAAACAGACACAGTAAGAGACCGGCAAAGACACTTGTGCCTGGAGTACGGTAAAGTAATGAGGTAATAGGAGACCTGTGGTATTTCAAACTTCACTGCATCGCTATATTTAGCATAGATCGAGGACTGGCTAATTAATAGAAGACAGATTTGGGCAAGAGGGGCTTTCTCAGGGTGACAACCTGTACCACAGGGATGAGTGCTGGACCGACAGTTATTTACAACATAAATTAATGATTTGGATGCAGGAAGTGAACGCACTATCACCAAGTCTCCAGATGAAACAAGACAGTGGTGAGAATGACACAAAGAGTCTACAAAGGCATATAGGCATTTGGGGCAGTACAGTAATCAGGACTCCCGCCCACCTTCCCAGGGTCCCTTCACCGCCTCCAACACACCCCATCCACCTGGTTACCCGCGCTGGCCTATTATCCGCCTTCAATCTCATTTCCAACTGCTGCTGAGACATTAACCGCCTCAACCTGTCTACCCCCCCTCCCACCCCCAACCTCTCACCCTCACAACGCACAGCCCACCACTACCTCCGTTCCAATCCCAACCTCACCATCAAACCACCATGAAGGGGGTGCCGTGGTAGTTTGGGGCACTGACCTCTACACCGCTGAAGCCAGATGCCAACTCGAAGATACATCCTCCTACCGCCCCCTCGACCATGATCCCACCCCCATCACCCCCCAGACCATACAGAACCTCATCACCTCGGGAGATCTCCTACCCACAGCTTCCAACCTCGTAGTCTGGGAACCCCGCACCGCCCAATTCTACCTCCTTCCCAAGATCACAAGCCTGACCAACCCAGCCGACCCATTGTCTCAGCATGCTCCTGCCCCACCGAATTCATCTCCACCTACCTCGATACTGTCCTATCTCCCCAGTCCAGGAACTCCCCACACCACCCATGCCCTCCACCTCCTCCAAGACTTCCATTTCCCTGGCGCCCAACACTTCATCTTCACCATGGACATCCAATCCCTCTCCACCTCCATCTGCCATGACCAGGGCCTCCACGCCCTCCATTTCTTCCTCTCCCAACAGTACCCTTCCACTAACACTCTCATTCGTTTGGCTGAACTGGTCCTTACACTTAACAATTTCTCCTTCGAATCCTCCCACTTCCTCCAGACCAAAGGGGTAACCATGGGCAACTGCATGGGCTCCAGTTATGCCGTCTCTTTGTCGGCTAGGTATAACATGTAGTTACACCGGCACCACTCCCCACTTCTTCCTCCGATACATTGATGACTGCATTTGTGCCACCTCTGGCTCCCGCGAGGAGGTTGAGCAATTCATCAACTTCACCAACACATTCCACCCCAACCTTAAATTCACCTGGACAATCTCTGACACCTCCCTCCCCTTCCTGATCCTCTCCATCTGCATTAATGACGACTGACTTGACACTGACATTTTTTACAAACCCACCGACACCCACAGCTACCTGGATTACACCTCTTCCCACCCTACCGCCTGCAAAAATGCCATGCCATATTCCCAATTCCTCCGCATCCACTGCATCTACTCCCAGGAGGACCAGTTCCACCACAGAACACACCAGATGGCCTCCTTATTTAGAGACCGCAATTTCCCTTCCCAAGTGGTTGAAGATGCCCTCCAACGCATCTCATCCACATCCCGCACCTCCGCCCTCAAACCCCACCCCTCCAACCGTAACAAGGACAGAACCCCCTGGTGCTCACCTTCCAGCCTACTAACCTTCGCATAAACCGCATCATCCGCCGACATTTCCGCCACCTCCAAATGGACCCCATCACCACAGATATATTTCCCCACCCCTTTCCACTTTCTGCAAAGACTGTTCCTCTGTGACTATCTGGTCAGGTCCACGCCCCCAACAACCCACCCTCCCCTCCTGGCACCTTACCCGCCACCGCAGGAATTGCAAAACTGCGCCCATACCTCCTCCCTCACCTCCATTCAAGGCTCCAGAGGAGCCTTTCACATCCATCAAAGTTTCACCTGCACATCTACCAATGTCATTTATTGTATCTGTTGCTCCCGATGCAGTCTCCTCTACACTGGGGAGACTGGATGCTTCCTCGCACAGCACTTTAGGGAACATTTCTGGGACACCCACACCAATCAACCTCACCACCCCGAGGCCCAACATTTCAACTCCCCATCCCACTCTGCTGAGGACATGCAGGTCCTGGGCCTCCTCCACCGCCACTCCCTCACCACCCGACGCCTGAAGGAAGAACGCCTCATCTTCTGCCTCGAAACACTTCAACCCCAGTGCATCAATGTGGATTTCAACAGTTTCCTCATTTCCCCTCACCCCACCATACCCCAGTTCCAGTCTTCCAGCTCAGTACCATCCGCATGACCTGTACTGCCTGCCAATCTCCCTTCCCACCTATCCACTCCATTCTCCCCTCTGACCTATCACCTCCATCCCCACCCCCATTCACCTATTGTACTCTTTGCTACCTTCTCCCCAGCCCCAGCCCCCCCCCTCCCCTCCCCATTTATCTCTCCACCCTTGAGACTCCATGTCTCCATTTCAGATAAAGAGTTTTTGCCCGAAACGTCGATTTTCTTGCTCCTCAGATGCTGCCTGACCTGCTGTGCTTTTCCAGCACCACTTTAGTCTAGACCCTGGTTTCCAGCATCTGCAGTCCTCACTTTTGCCCAGTAACTAACACCGCTTCCTCTTGGTACCAGGTTCAATTCCAGCCCTGGGTGACTGTCAGATTTTCACAGTGTCTGCGTGGGTTTTCTCCGGGTGCTCTGGTTTCCTTCCACAGTCAAAGAATGTGCAGGTTAGGTGGATTGGCCATGCTTATTGCCCCGTAGTATCCAGGGACGTGTGGGCTAGGTGTATTAGTTATGGTAAATGCAGAGTTGTAAGCATTTGAGGTCAGGGTGGGATGTTCAGATGGACCAAATGGCCTTGATCTGCATTGCAAGGGTTCTATGAATTCTATGATTCTGTGAACATGTTAAGCGATTATGCAAATATTTGGCAGATGGAATAAAATGTCAGAAATGTTAGGTTATGCACTTTGGCAGGAAGAAGTGAGGAAATTAATGTTATCTGAATGAAGAAAGACTGCAGTAAACTGCAGCACAAAGAGATTTTGGAACCCTCCTGCATAAATCTCAAAAATTCAAATTCAGCAAGTAATAAGGCAGGCAAATGGAATGCTGACTTTTATTTTGAAAGGCATGGAATAGGAAAAAGGGAAGTCTTGACAAAAACTATGCAAGACACTTGCTAGACATCTCCAGGAATATTGTAAAAACAGCTTTGATCCCCTTAACCAAAAATGCACTGGCACTTGAGGCCGTCCAAAGCTTCATTAGGTTAAAACCAGGCACAGAAAGATTTTCTTATGTGATGGTGAGTAGACAGGGCCTAAACACATTGAAGTTTATAAAAATAAGAGGTGACCTCACTGAAAGATTATGGCTCTTGAGAAGGTAGATACTGAGAGGTTGTTTCTCTTTGTGTGAGACTCTAAAATCAGAGGAGACAAACACAGTGTAAGGTATTGCCCAGTTAGGACAGAGATGAGAGGGACTCCTTTCTGAGAGGGTACTGAATCTGTGACATTCTTTACTATAGATGTCTGTCAAAACTGGGTAGTTTAGTATATTAAAGTCAGTGATAGATCAGTCAGGGTGATGGGAAAGGGAGCAGAGTTGAGGAACATTAGATCAGTCATGATCGCATTGAGAGGTGAAACATACTTGATGATCCAAATGGCCTACTTCTGCTGCTATGTAGTATGATAACTGTTGTTAAAAAGATGCTCTGATTTCTATAACTCCAAGGAAAGGTTTCCATCTGAAAAACTGCTCATCTTATTGCTTCACAGATATCATGGTCAGCTGATTGTTTAGTGTTTGTTTTGGTTTCAGCTTTTCAAAATCAGCAGATTGTATTTTTGACACAAGGTCTACTTTAGAAACTTCAAGAGTTAACAACAGGGTATTTTCATCTCTAAAGTAAAATCCACTTTCATAATAACAAATTATATCACAGTTAAAAATCACACAACACCAGGTTATAGTCCAACAGGTTTAATTGGAAGCACACTAGCTTTCGGAGCGACGCTCCTTCATCAGGTGATTGACAATCACCTGATGAAGGAGCGTCGCTCCGAAAGCTAGTGTGCTTCCAATTAAACCTGTTGGACTATAACCTGGTGTTGTGTGATTTTTAACTTTGTACACCCCAGTCCAACACCGGCATCTCCGAATTATATCACAAGTCACACCAATCAAAGGTTTGCTCAGTATTAACTGTTCCCTTCGACATTTATTTTTTTCCTAAGGCAAAACGAGAGCTATTCACTGTACCTGCATAACTGAGATCTGGTGGATGAGGAGGTTGATGGTCTTCACTGCTTGGCCCCTGCAGGCCTTTATCATTCAGTTTAATGCTGAGAGGAAAAGTAGTGCCATCTTTTGCTCTGCCAGCTGCACGCTGAATTTTCAAATTCTGAAAGAAGAGGTAAACTGTAAAAAGTAACAAACATCTAACAAAGACTTCAAAAACATCCCTACCACCTCCTTCAACCATTGGTAAACTACTATCCTTTGCCTCCATTTGTACTGTAACTTTAGGCAACATGATTTTTCACAGCTAAAACACAATGTTGGAGTTCTATGCAAATGTTAATGAGCATACAGTACTGACTTTGTTAACTATTTAGATGCACAAACGTTTCTCATGCACATAAATAAGTGCCCTTGTTCTCTTGATTATATGTTGAAGATTTTTGTCTAAATCCAGTGTCCAAAGACAAGATCAAGCAATTCAACTAAATACAAACATCTAAGGTTTGGTTAAACATGTTTGATTTTTCAGCGCAATAAAGTTGTGTTATTTAACATTTGGCATCAGTTGTTTCCTGGAAAGTATTTCTTGTCCTACTTGGTTTAAAGTTTACCTCCCTAAATGAGAGCAGTAGCTGAGATAGATTCCTTCTACATTGAAAATAGGAAAAGAAAGACCATACAAAAATACACAGTTCAATGTGGTCAGGACTGTCTGTCATTTCATACTTAAGAAAGCTTTAAGATTAAAAAACTTTAAACCCAAAATGAGCCATATGGAGTAAAAAAAATGAACAATTACTGTTCTGCAATAAATAGAACAACGGCTTATCTTGTATCTGTCTCTCCACTGGTCGTCCATTCTGTTTCTTTACTTACTTACCATTTTTCTTTGTCTCCACATAGGTTTTGTATGTTGAAACTGGATCTTTTCCTCAAGTTTGGCATCTTTAGCGCACAGTAAACACAAGCGAGTTGTAGGTCATACAGCTGTAGTGAGTTTTCATTTGATTGCTATTTTAGGAAAATTGGGCAAATCCAGGAGGGATTGTCGGACAGGATAAGGCCATTCAAGTCCTCTAGTCCACTGTTCAATTAGAGCAGAGTTGGTTTGTACCTTAAGCACCATCTCTCCATCTTAGTTCCATATCCCTCAATGCTCTTACCTATCAAAAACCTAACTTTGTTTGAAATTATCAACTGAATACCAAACTTGAGAAAATCCCAGATACCCATAATGCTGTGTGGATAAGTGCTTCCTGCAATCACCCCAAATCTCCTAGCTTTGTTAATGTCACGTTCTCATGCACTGAAACAGTTTTGCTCTATTAACATATCAAATCTTTTAATGAACTTTCCACATTCAAGGGCATGCAGTGCTCCCACAGCTAATATAAATGTAATAGTTCCTTCTGCTTTAAATTCTTGTCCTTTGAAAAAGGGTACTTTGTCTTTATGAGCTTGGATGTCCCACCAGCTGTGAGGAATTTCTGGGCTTGAACCCTGAAATCGCTATACTCATTTACACTTTCTGAACTCCATCCTATAGTCTTGTGCACTCAGCTAACTACTAGTGTCCCTTTGCAATCCTCTGTTCTAATCTGTACTAATTTATTGTTTGATCTAAAGCCATTGTCAGAAATTTCTATCTAAAGTTCTTCTGTCACACAAGTCATTTTCTTCATACAACGATAAGCTGTAGCAATGGTACAGATCTCTGGAGATATTAGCCGCATCCTAACAATCAGGACACATACGTAGCATCCTTATTCTCCATCTGCTATCTTCTGTAGGTACAGATATACTGTAGGTAATCTAATCTAAACAAATCCTTATTCAACCCAACAGGTTAGCTTTAATATTATGAATTTTCATATTTGAAGTCTCTGTTCATCTTGTTGAAAGTCTTCGGGACATCCATGTAAACAATTAAGTCAATAAACTCTCAGCATTGCATTCCAATTTACTATTTTGACTTCAACAAGTGGTGGAATAAACAAACTCATCAAGTTGTGGCTTAGGTTGTCAAGTCAGATATACTCAGTATTCAACACATACAGTAACAATACAGCATTTAAATTAATTTGTAGCTTTGGACATGACTATTCTCTTGGAATACTAAACAAATAAAAAAGGCACTTAGCTATGTCTGAGCAAAACTGCCCCTTGAAACATAATCCCACATGTCAGGTGTGGCTTTCAATATTATCCAGTTCCACAGTGGCTTGCTACTCTTCTTCATAAAAACTGCTGACTGGAAGGAAATTAGCCAAAGATTATAGAAAAAAATTCCTTTCAGGATACCTTGGAACACACTGGTCAGCATTTCAGGATCTCAAAAACGTGTCTAGCAAAGCAGCTGCATTCAAAAACATTAACCTCCCTGTATCAAACCAAGGTGCCCAAACAGACTGCATAGAACATTGCTTCAATAAATAGAAATACATCTTTAAGTTAACACGTACTTGATGTGTACACCCCTCCCTGTATTTTAAGGAAGCTGTTAGAAGCCTTCCATCCTTCTCATCTTACTTTACAATACCCACATTCAGCATTCTCAAACCTTTGGTATCTTTGTGCAAGATGAGGGTATCTTTATTGAAGGAATAAGATCAGTTATTGCAAAGCCTATTATTTCATCTGTAGATGTGTATCCATGGAGATAAGCAAACGATGCATCACAGGATACAATTCTTCCCTAAAGAAAGAAATAAATCAACGTGAAATAAATCAAAGTGTGTGTGGAACAGGCATGCATTTTAGCATCCATAACATGCAATACATAGGGCAGGGTGGACAATAAGAGTACAAGAGTCTGGAAATTCTTATTTTGAAATTCCTTCAGCCCTACAATTCTCCAAAATATCTCTACTGTCAATTATGATATCTTACAGGTGAATTTAAACTGTTCCAATAATCAGTGCCCTTACCTTCAACTACCATTTTAAAATTCCCTTCTAAAATATTTCAGTCTACCTGTATTTCCTCCCAAAGACATTCCTTAAACCTAACCTCTTTGACCAAGATTTTAATCACTTGCCCTAATATCTCCATATGGTAACTTGGTGACAAACTTTCTTTGATGACGCCTGTGAATTGCTTTGGGATTTTTACCACATTAAAAAATGCTACATAAATGAAGTTGTTCAACTTCAAGTTGAGGCACACAACAACTACATATATGTACTCACACTGCCTGTGAATGTGACAGAGGCAGTAAGTCGCTCTACAGGTTCCATCACCACAACACAGCACTGCCTGTCTTCACCAGTCATGCGCTTCATCCAGACTGATACAGGGATCTCCACTCCACTGCTACTAATAATGTCAATCTGTAAATAAGAACACAAGCCATGGTAAGAAAACTGGAAGAGGGTTTATCAAAAAGATACAATGCAAACAATTGTTTGTTTATCTCGTTTGAGTTGATGGGGAGAATCCCAATAACGAGTCTCTTTATGTTACATACCAGGAAGCAGCAGCTTGCTTTTGGATAATGACTTTCTAAAATAATGTGCAATAAAAGTTCAAAGTGCCATTCCACTTGTCCCTTCCCATCCTGAGCAAATGCAGGTTGATTTTATGTTAATCCTCTTCCTTCAGTACTGGGTTTAACATACATAGTGGGAAAATGTGAACTTGTCCACTTTAGCAGGAAGAATAAACAAGTATATTATTTAAATAAAGAGCAATGGCAGAATGTTTTTTTGTCTGTAGGATGAAGTACAGATTGAAGGTTACACAATGGAAGTGTGACTGTCCATTTTGACAGGAAGAATCTGAAATATTATTTAAATAAGGAGAGATTGCAGAGTATTGGATAGAGAGATCCTGTATCCCATTACATATGAATCACAAAAAGCTACTGTACAAGTACAGTTAATAATTAGGAAAGCTGAGATAATGTTATCGTTTATTGCAAGGTGAATTGAAAACAAAAGCATGGAGGTGTTGCTTCAGGCATTCAAGGCACTGGCAAGACTGCATCTGAAATATTATACACAGTATCGGTGACCTTATCCAAGGAATAATGTAAATGTATTATTGGAGAGAGATCAGATACTACTTGCTAGACTAATCCCTGGAATTGATACCCTGGTGGATGGATGGTCACAAATAGTTGGCTTACGAGGAAAGGTTGGACAGGTCAGGCTTTGTTTCTGATAAAGTTTAAAAGAGAGGGGACACAATTGAAATATATAAATTCCTGAAAGGTCTTGACAGGGTACAGAAGCTGTTTCTTTTTGTGGGACAATCTGGAACTGAGGTCAATGTTTTAAAAATCAGACTTCAGCCATTTAAAACAGAGAGAGAAGGTGAAATGCTTTCCCTGAGGGCCTTGAGTATTTGGAAATCTCTTCCTGAAAAGGTGGTGGAAGCAGCGTCTTTGAATATTTTTAAGGCCAAGGTTGATAGATTTTTATCACTCATACTTTCAGATTATGAGGCGAGGTGAGCTTTTATGTATGTTTGGTTTAATTAGCAGAAGGATCCACTGCCATCTCATAACAGTAGCCAACTTTGCACCTTCAACACAAATAACTCATCAAGAGCACGACAACAGAAACATGAAGAGACATCCATTCATTGTGCTGATTTGGTCACATACCACTTTTCCAGAGATAGTCACAACTCGTCCATCAAGTTCTGGATGTTCTTCATTCAGCACCTCTTCCAGCTCATGACTGGACTTTGACACGAGTAACGACAACTTCTGACCAATTAGCTCTTTGCTACTGTAACAAAGCAGCTTACAAGCCATGTCATTGGCCACTAATATCTGTTGAAACAGAGAAACAGCAAAAAAAATCAGAATGATAAGAGGTGTCAGATAGAAAATCACCAGTGTTTCACGAAGGCATCATATCATTTTGTGAAACAGATCTAGAAGACTAGATAATTGGAGTTTTTACTCTTATCTGCAGGCAACTGTTCCAACAGGTCAACTAAACAGGTGGGGAACAAAAGGGGTTAAATAGCAGGGAAAGGAAAGAAATGCTGTACAGTCATCAAGAAGAGTTCAACATTTCTTAGCTTAAAAACTGGGTGGCAGTAGAAGACTTTTTTTAAAAATTCACTTGTGGAATGTGAGCATAACTGACTGGTCAACATTCATTGCCCAACCCTAGTTGCACTTGAGAAGGTGGTCAAGGGCTACCTTCTTGAACTGCTGCAGTTCATTTGGTGAAGGTAGGTCCACAAAGTCCTTAGGGAGGGAGTTCCAGGATTTTGAACCAGCAACACTGAAGAAATGGTAAGATATTTTCAAGTCAGCATAGTCAGTGGCTTGGAGGGCATCTTGCAGGGCTGGTGTTCCCAGGTATCTGCTGCTCTTTTCCTTGCAGATAGAAGTGCTGTCGAAGGATCTTTCGTAAATTTCAGCAGTGCATCTTGTAGATAGTAGACACTGCTGCTATTGAGTGACAGTGGTGTAGGGAGTTGATGCTCGTGGATTAAATGCCTATCAAGTGAGCTGCTTTGTCCTGGACGATGTCAAACTTTTTGAGTGTTGTTGAAAGTACAGTCATCCAGGCAAGTGGGCAGCATTCCAACACTCCTGACTTGCGCTTCATTGACAGTGGACAGGCTTTGGCAAGTCAGTATGTGACTTTCTTGTCACAGTATTCCAAGCCACTAACTTGCTCTTCCAGTCACTGTATTTATATGGCGAGTCCAGTTGAGTTTCTGGTCAATGGTAACCTGGACACCACTCAGCTGAGGCAAGAGAATCTTAACAGTATTTCAGACATGGCACATTGTTACAAGCATTCCCAGCTCAGGCTGTAAAAAGCATGCAAACAAGATTTGAATTTGACTTGAATCTCAATTAGAATGTCCACAATATACCAGGTGCACATGCAGGATTTAGCCCAATAAGATAGAATAAGCACAATTTGCTGTTTTAGATAGTAGCAATGTAGCATGACAGAAATGTCATCATTAAACACACCTGCGAGTGTATTTTATGAATAAATTGGCCCAAATACCTAAGAAATCCTAAGATAAAAGTTAGCATTGAACAATACCATCCTCCCTCAGACAAGTATAACTTGACTATGTAAATATTAGAGGAGAAAGTGAGGTCTGCAGATGCTGGAGATCAGAGATGGAAATGTGTTGCTGGAAAAGCGCAGCAGGTCAGGCAGCATCTAGGGAACAGGAGAATCGACGTTTCGGGCATTAGCCCTTCTTCAGGAAAGGCTGAAATGCTGTACAGTCATCAAGAAGAGTTCAACATTTCTTGGCTTAAAAACTGGGTGTTTCCTGAAGAAGGGCTAATGCCCGAAACGTCGATTCTCCTGTTCCCTAGATGCTGCCTGACCTGCTGCGCTTTTCCAGCAACACATTTCCATCTATGTAAATATTAGGTCCTTTTCTGTGTTGCCACTTTCACAAAACCACACAAAGTCTCCTCAGGATTATGCACCTTTGACCTTCTGCAAATACAATGTGGCTCTACCTCTTCCATTTCTCCAAGCTATATGTAGTAAATATATGCCAAACGTGTCCAGTAGGCTGAAAGATCAGGGTCTATCTTATACCTCTGTAGTCAGGCCATCAATTGTAAGGATAGCTTTGTTCGGGTTGCGCACGGCAGCAGGTAGGGTAGAATTGCCATCACTTCCGAGAAGATTCCAAAAGTTGCTTGATATATTAGAAGCTGACCCAGGCCCAGGGCAAGAAATGGAACCACTGAGATCAGTCACGAGAAGGTTTCGGGAGGCCACAGAGGAATAACTGTAGGAGTTCAGAGATTCTCCTTTTGGAAGCAAGCAATGAATAATCAGTAAGGTCAAGCCAAACTTGGTCACCTTCTAACTTCAAAAGATTTTGGGTTAAACAGTTAAAATGCACTAAAACCTAAACATATGGTCAAAGATTACCATGTAATCTGAAACTTCATTGTAATACATCACCTAAATTTGAAGGCAAACAACACTATCCAGTACCATAGCAGAATTCTACAATGTGCATACTTATTAATGGGTCAATCTACATTTCAATTCTTCTCAATTGTTGCAAATTGCAATTAAAGTTTGAACGTTCCTAACAGAAAAACTCTTCCAGCACACACTACAACAATTGGAAAATGTTACCTGTGAAAGATTCCAAGTTCCAGTGGGTGCCTGGAGGTACCTTCCGCAGTGCAGGCTTTGTTAAGCGTGGAAATGTTTTGCTGAAGTCAAAAGAATCGTTTAACTTCTTTTCAAGTCCAAACAGAGCTGCCCTCATTCTCTTGCCTTTCTCCAAACTATCACATGGGGATAAAGCTCTATATTTACGATCAAAGGAGCCCAAGAGTCGTGACTCCATGTTTAGCACTTACACAGTAAATTACGTGACCATTCACCTAACAAACAGATAAAGGACAGTCAGAAAAAAAAATAGAAACACAGCAACTGTTCATAACATTTTGGTCACTATTCCAAGTTTGCAATGCAGAATCAAGTACCAAGCACCAAAACAGCCGAACAGTTGGCAGTGAAAGACCAGGCAGAAGAAGTGCAACTTTACCCACCTTAAAATTGCTACTGTATTTTTTTGATAAAACAAATCAGAAATGTGGCAAACTTGCAATTTTTGAGAAGATTTGTAGTTCAGATTGAGGTTCAGGTTGCAAGTTTGCTCGCTGAGGTGGAAGATTTGTTTTCAGACATTTCGTCACCATGCTAGGTAACACCATCAGTGAGCCTCCGTTGAAGTGCTGGTGTTCTGTCCTGCTTTGCTATTTATGTGTCTTGGTCCGTTGTGGTGGATGACATCACTCTTGGTTCTTTTTCTGAGATGTTGGTAAATGGAGTCCAAATTGATGTGTTTGTTGATGAAGTTCTGGTTTGAATGCCTGGCCTCTAGGATTTCCCATGCATGTCTTTGTTTAGCCCACCCCAGGATGGATATCCCACAACCCACTTCACCTTCAATGACAAGACCTACAGACAAATCAATGGGACACCCACGGAATCACAAATATCAGGATTCTTGGCAGAACTCCATCAACAAACACATTGATTTGGATCCCATTGACTAACGTGTCAGAAAAAGAATCAGAAGTGATATCACCCATCACAACAGACCAAGACACAAATAGAAAACATGACAGAACACCAGCACTTCAAACGGAGGCTCACTGATGATGTCACCTCGGATGGTGACAAAATATCTGAAAACAAATCTTCCAGCTCAGTAAGCAAACTTACAACACATGGCAACTGTTAGTGAAACTAAAAATTAACCATTCAGATCATTCACACATACCCTGACTGAAGATCATATTATTGGCACAAACTTTCAGAGGTGTTGTATTAACAAACATTGTCAGGGTCAGAGTTATACAGCATGGTCATAGACCCTCCAGTCCAACTCAGATAATCTAAATTGATCTAGTCCCATTTGCTAGTATTTGGCCTATAACCCTCTAAACCTTTCCTATTCATGCATCCATCCAGATGCCTTTTAAATGACATAATTAAACCTGCCAGCACCACTTCCTCTGACAGCTCATTGCATAGACATACCACCCTCTGCATGAAAACATTGCCCCTCAGATCCTTTTAAATCTTTCCCCTCTCACCTTAAACCTGCACCCTTAGTTTTGGATTCTCGTACCCTGGAAAAAAGATCTTGGCCAATCACCCTATCCATACCCCCCCATTATTTTATAACCCCTCTAAGGTCACCCCTCTGCCTCTGACGCTCCAGGGAAAAAAAGCCCCATCCTATTCAGCCTCTCCCTATGGTGCAAACCCTTCATTTCCACCAACATCTTTGTAAACCTTTCCTCTACCCTTTCAAGTTCAATAACATCTTTCATAAAGCAGGGAGACCAGAATTGAATGTAGTATGCCAAAAGTGACCTCAATGTCCTGTACAGCCGCAAAATTACATCACAACTCCTACGCCCTAATCAATGAAGGCAAGCGTGCCAGATGCCTTCTTCACCACTCTGTCTAACAGCAACTCCACTTTCAAGAAACTGTGCACCTGCACCCCTTGTTCTCTTTGTTTGGCAATACTCCCCAGGGCCCTACCATTAAGTGTATAAGTCCTGCCCTGGTATGCCTTACCAAAATGCAACACGTCACACTCATCTAAATTAAAATTCATCTTCCACCCCTCAGCCCAGTTGGCCCAGCTGATTAGGATTGCATTGTACTCAGAGATAACCTTTGTCGCTGTCCATTACACCACCTACTTTGGTGTTATCTGCAACCTTACTGATCATACCTCTATATTCACGTGCTGTTCATTTATACAAATGACAAAAAGTAGTGGACCCAGCGCTGATCCTTGTGACACACCATTGGTCACAGGCCTCCAGTCTTTGTAAAAAGGTTAAGCCCCATTTTTGATCTTCATTTTGTTTTTTAATTGAACAGCTTTATTAACTTATTCTGCCACTTTCCATGACTTGTGTGCAAAACTCTACAGCTGACAGTGGCTGCACCCTCTTTAAAATTGTCAATAACGTGGTCTCTTTTCAGTCCTCCTCTCAAGAACACAGATGATTTCAGCTGATTGTTAAAATTACAGCATAGGCAGTCACTTGACTCAGCATGAATTTGCTGACTCTTCATGTACTATTAATTCAAAGTCCTGCTTCATCTGCCCTTTCCCACTCCCACAAGCTCTTATTTTCCACCTTTCAAGAACCAAGCGAAAATATTATTTGTTAAGAGAAGCTTTCTTCCTGCCCTGCTTCGAGAGACTTTTCCAGGGAAGCAGTCCATTGCTGTCCACTATCATCACGAAATGACTGTTTACAGTTCACCGCAGGTGCAGCTGAGAATTGAGAGCATAAGCTGACTTATCAAGTTTCCTTGCAGCCTTTCTTTCACCCTCAAATCCACCTGTTTCAAGGTACTATATCCAACTTCTGCATTGTTCCATCAAAACAAAGGCAGACCTGTATTTATATAGTGCCCATGGTGATATCTGGATGTCCTATATCACTTTATGCCCAAAAGTAGTATGAAACTGGTGCTCTGTTGTATTGTAGGAAATGGCAGCCATGTCGCCACAAACAGTACAGGCCATTCTGCTATAATGTGCATTTCGTTAATGTGAATTGGCCATAATAGTTTGATGAATTGGGGACACTGTTTCTAAAGCATGTGTTGGCTGTAACGCAACTACAGTGCCAACACTTTTAAGCATTGTTTCTAAACCGCTATTTCTCTATAACACGGGGTTGTACAAGAATGCAACTAACGTGTTATTGAAGAACTATCTGTGGTGAGAGAATAACCAAATAATCTGTTCTGGAAACATAGGAAATAGGAGTAGATGATGATTTGGTCTTTTGAGCCTGCTCAGCCATTTAAATGATCATGACTGATCATCTACCCAGCACCCTCTTCCTGCTCTCTCACCATATACTTTGATCCCTTTAGGTCTAAGGAGTAAATCCGATACCCCTTTGAAAACATTTGATGTTTTGGTCATAACTGCTTTCTGTGGCAGAGAATTCCAGAGTCACCTCTCTATGGGTGAAAAAAATTCTCCTCATCTCAGTCCTTAATAGCATACCCTATAGCCTTAGACCATGGCCTCTGCTTACATACCTTCTGATCCATCAGGAAAATCCTTCCTGCATTTACCTCATCTAGTCCTGTTAGAATTTTATAGGCTTCTAAAAAAAAAACCTCCCTCGTTCTTTAACACTTTAGTGAATACAAATCCTAACTGATCCAGTTTCTCTTCATGCTCCACTCCTACTATCCCAGGAATCAGCCCGGAAAATCTTTGATCTTCTTGCAAAGCCAGAACATCCTTCCTCAGATAAGGAGATCAAAGCTGCAGACAATACTCCAGGTGTGGTCTCACCAAAGGCTTATGCAATTGCATTAGAGAAGGTGGTGGTGGTGAGCTGCCTTCTTGAACCAGTCCAGTATACTGTTCTGTGGAAAGTTCCAGCATTTTGACCTAGCGACAGTGAAGGAATGGCAACTTGATTCCAAGTCAGTATATGTCTAAGAAGGGAATCACTTGAGCCATATTTTTAACAAATATTTTTAAAATTATAATATATCCAATTTCAGATCATGATAACTTTGTAGAGCAATGTGTCCTAGTTGAAGGGATGCAGCTCTGTTGTAGCAACAGCAAAAGATTAGCTTCAGTGTCAGAAGTCAGATGACAGTTGACCAGCCACGGTAAGAATGACTTAGCTGCTAATGTGAATCTCTTAAAAGAAGCAAAACTAAATCGAGTCCTACTCATCTGGATTGTTTTCATATCTGTCTCACTGTTAAGAAGCTTTCTACCATTCCAATCTGTTTCCCACTGTTTTCTTTCCTCTTCTGAAAATCTCACTATTGGCAACAGTTCAACTTTAGAATGTCTTTCACCATTTTCCAATGTGTATTCAATGGGATGGGATGGGGTGGGGTGGGGGAGAACCTCGGTCGGGGAGTGATCCTCCAGGGGGGATGGGGTTGATCCGTCAGGGGGAATGGTGGGGGGGGGGGGGGGGGAGGAGTGATGCATCCGGGGGCTTGGGGGGTGATCCTTCAAGGGGTTGGGGGGGGGGGGAAATGATCCTTCGGGGGGATGGGGGGGGGGGGAGGGGGAGAATGATCCTTCGGGGGGGGATGGGGGGGGGAGTGATCCTTCAGGGAGAATGGGGGGGGGAAAATGATCCTTCGGGGGGGTTGGGGGAGTGATCCATCAGGGGGGATGGGGGGGGGTGATCCTTCAGGGGGGTTGGGGGGAGGGGGAATGATCCTTCAGGGGGTTGGGGGGGGTGGAGTGATCCTTCGGGGGGATGGGGGGGTGGAGTGATCCTTCGGGGGGGGGGGGTTGTGTACGAGATCCGTCAGGGGAGTGAGTCAGGGGTATGTGGGTGGGGGTAGACGCCGGTAAGCCCGTGCGGAGCTCCCACTCCCGCTCCCACTCTCTCACTCTCTCACTCTCTCTCCCCACGATGATTGTCGGGCGGTCAGGCCCGAAGGGCAGCGTTTCTTGGAATGAGACCGCCCCGTTCCTATGTAGGGGGTGGCCGGGCCGGGCCGGGCCACGCCTGGCTCGGGACGACCGCGCCGGCAGCTCGCGCCTGTCCTACCTGCTCTTCAGTTTCTCCCCGTTCGGCCGCGAGCCCGCGCTCCGCCGCCAAATTCCGTCGCCGCCGGTTGGCGCCGAGCTTTGACGGGCAGCCCAAGCCGACCAATCGCAGGCCGTGCGCCGCATGGAGCCAATGGAGCAGCGCCGAGGGGAGGCAGGCGGGGCTGTTCCCCTGGAGACGGCCACGCGGTACACGTTACCATGGGAGCGCGTGGAGGGAGGTCAAAGGTCACTGGGTGGTGCCGGGTTCCCTCACCATGGGAACACCTCGACATCTGAGCTCCCCACGTTCAATTTGATTTGCACAAATTCAGCCACCTCGGCCAGTTAATGTAATCGACAAACTTTTGATATCCAAAACAAACATCCCAAGAACTGCGGATGGCGGAAATCAGAAACGAAGGCAGAAATTGCTGGAGGAACTCAGCAGGTCTGGCCGTATCTGTAAGAGAGAGAAAGTATAATTAACCGTTTTGGGTCCAGTGTCCCTTCTTCAGTTTCGACCCGAAACGTTAACTCAACTTTGATATCAAGTTATTTATTCCAACTCTTCTATCAGTATAATGCATACTGAAGCCTCCCACATTCCCCACTGCCCTCGGGGGATGCCATTGCTAATTTTTCTTTCATCTGCTTGACTAGGTTTGAGTTATAAGGAGAGCCTGGATAGGCTGGGACTTATTTCACTGATGGTAGGAGATTGAATGATGACCTTATAGAGGTTTATAAAATCACGAGGGGCATAGGTAAGGTGGATGGCAGGTGTCTTTTCCTGAATGGAGGATTCCAAGACTTAAGGGGCTCCACTCTGCAGGCACCCTGCCTCTATTCCTGACCGAAGCGTCAATTTTCCGGCTCCTCGGATGCTGCCTGACCTGCTGTGCTTTTCCAGCACCACTCTAATCTAGGCATATTTTTAATGTAAGAGGAGGAAGATTTAGAAAAGAAACAAGGGTATTTTTTGTTTGCATAAAGTGGCTCGTGTGTGGAATGAACTTCCAGGAGAAGTGGTGGATACAAGTACAGTTACAATGTTTAAATGACATTGAAATAAGTAGAGTCATAGAGATGTACAGCATGGAAACAGACCCTTCGGTCCACCTTGTCCATGCCGACCAGATATCCCAACTAATCTCGTCCCATTTGCAAGCATTTGGCCCATACTGTCCAAACCGTTCCTATTCATATACCCATCTTAAATGTTGCAATTGTACCAGCCTCCACCACTTGCTCTGGCAGCTCATTCCATGCACGCACTACATTCTGTGAAAAAAAAAGTTGCCCCTTAGACACCTTTTATATCTTTCTCCTCTCACCCCCTTGTTCTGGACTCCCCCCATCAGTGAAAAGACTTTGTCTATTTACCCTATCCATGCCCCTCATGATTTTATAAACCTTTATAAGGTCACCCCTCAGCCTCCAACACGCTAAGGAAAGCAGCCCCAGCGTATTCAACCCCTCCCTGTAGCTCAAATCCTCCAACCCTGACAACATCCTTGTAAATCTTTTCTGAACCCTTTCAAGTTTCACAACATCCATCCAATAGGAAAAAGAACAGAATTGCATGCAATATTCCAAAAGTGGCCTAATCAATGTCCTGTACAGCCACAACATGACCTTCCAACTCCTCTGCTCAGTATTCTGACCAATAAAGGAAAGCATACCAAACGCCGCCTTCACTATACTATCTCACTGTGGCTCTACTTTCAAGGAGCTATGAACATGCACTCCAAGGTCTCTTTGTTCAGCAACACTCCCCAGGACCTTACCATTAAGTGGAAAAGGCCTGCTTTGATTTGCTTTTCCAAAATGCCACACCTCGTATTTATCTAAATTAAACTCCATCTGCCAGTCCTCAGCCCATTGGCCCATCTGATCAAGATCCCATTATAATCTGAGGTAACCTTCTTCGCTATCCACTACATTTCTAATTTTGGTGTCATCTGCAAACTTATTAACTATAACCTCCTATGTTCACATTTAAATCATTTATATAAATGAAGAAAAGTAGTGGACCCAGCACAGATCCTTGTGGCACTCCACTGGTCACAGGCCTCCAGTCTTCTACCTTCGAGCCCACTCTGTATCCAAATGGCTAGTTCTACCTGTACTCCATGAGATCTAACCTTGCTAGCTAGTCTCCCATAGGGAGCCTTGTCAAATGTCTTACTGAAGTCCATACAAATCACATCCACCACTCTGCCCTTATCAATCCTCTTTGTTACTTTCTCAAAAAACTCAATCAAGTTTGTGAGACATAATTTCCCATGCACAAAGCCATGTTGACTATCCCTAATCAGTCCCTGCCTTTCCAAATACACGTACATCCTGTCTGTCAGGATTCCCTCTAACAACCTGCCCAAGACCAATGTCAGGCTCACCGGTCTATAATTCCTTGGCTTGTCCTTACCACCTTTCTTAAACAATGGCACCATGTTAGCCAACCTTCAGTCTTCTAGCACCTCATCTGTGACTACTGATGATACAAATATCTCAGCAAGAGGCCCAGCAAACACTTCCCTAGCTTCCCACAGAGTTCCAGGGTACACCTGATCAGGCCCTGGGGATTTATCCACCTTTATGTGTTTCAAGATATCCAGCACCACCTCCTCTGTAATATGGACATTTTTCAAAATGTCACTATCTATTTCCCTACATTCTATATCATCCGTGTCCTTCTCCACAGTAAACACATGCAAAATATTTGTTTAATATCTCCCTCATCTCCTGCTGCTCCACACAAAGGCTGCAAAGGGTTCTGTTCTCTCCCTAGTTACCTTTTTGTCCTTAATGTATTTGTAAAAACCTTTGGATTCTCCTTAACCATATTTGCCAACACTACCTCATGTCCCCATTTTGCCCTCCTGATTTTCCTCTTAAGTATACTCCTACTGCCTTTATAGTCTTCTAAGGATTTACTCGATCTCTGCTGTCTATACCTGACATATGCTTCCTTCTTTTTCTTAACCAAAACCTCAATTTCACTAGTCATCCAGCATTCCCTACACCTACCAGCCTTTCCTTTCACCCTAACAGGAATATACTGTCTCTGGACTTTCGTTATCTCATTTCTGAAGGCTTCCCATTTTCCAACTTTCCCTTTACCTACGAATATCTACCTCCAATCAGCTTTTGAAAGTTCGTGCCTAATACCGTCAAAATTAGCCTTCCTCTAATTTAGAACTTCATCTTTCAAATCCAGTCTATCCTTTTCCATCACTATTTTAAAACTAATAGAATTAAGATCGCTGGCCCCAAAATGCTCATCCACTGACACCTCAGTCACTTACCCTGCCTTATTTCCCAAGAGTAGGTCAAGTTTTGCACCTTCTCTAGTAGGTACATCCATATATTGAATCAGAAAATGTTCTTGTACATACTTAACAATTTCCTCTCCATCTAAACCTTTAACACTCTGGCAGTCCCAGTCTATGTTTGGAAAGTTAAAATCCCCTACCATAACTACTCTATTATTCTTACAGATAGCTGAGATCTCCTTACAAATTTGTTTCTCAATTTCTCACTGACTATTTGGGGGTCTATAATAAAATCCCAATAAGATGATCATCCCTTTCTTATTTCTCAATTCCATCCAAATAACTTAAGTACATGAACAAGAAATGTTTGGAAAGATATGGGCCAAGTGCAGGCAGTTGGGAATAGTGTAGTTTGGTGTTATAGTCAGCATGGACAGGTTGACCAAAGGGTCAGTTTTAAGCTTTATGACTATGAATGACTTTATTTAAAATGGTGGAAACAACACAACACAATGAAATGCTGTCAGTGGTTTGTAAACTAGAGTCCAGTATGACAGCTTCTAGGAGTATGGAACATGAAAAGTCACTGACAAGTTCCTTGCAACATTTGTCAAATTGCTTTGAATTGAAATTGGAGTTACCACGGTGAGAGTAGTTCTTGCTAGGACCTTCTGAGTAGCCAACCTCCATTGTAGAGGCCTCAAAACAAACCCTTTCTGTGCTTTGGAGAAACACAAACAACCCACATGTTGCTGTGGAGTGTCCCCTCCACTGACCAAGAGGCATACTAATCACCATGGTGATTGCAAGGCTTTATGAATATACATTCATAAAGTAATTACAACCTCATGACAAAGAGCTAAATATCACTTAGAGTAATAGAGTCATACAGCATGGAAACAGACCCTCTGGTCCAACCAGTCCATGCAGAACATAATCCCAAACTAAACTAGCTCCACTTGCCTGTGCTTGGCCCGTATCCTTCCTAACCTTTACTATTCGTGTACTTATCTGAGTGTGTCTTAAATGTTACAACTGTACCTGCCTTGTTACATCATACCAAATTGTACACCTCCTGATATGGCATGTAGCCAAAGTCTCTTCCACAGGGTAGGGGAGTCCAAAACTAGAAGGCATAGGTTTAAGTTGAGAGAGGAACTCTTTAAAAAGGACCTGAGGGGGAACTTTGTCACACAGAGGATGGTGTGTAATGGAAGGAGCTGCCAGAGGAAATGTTGGAGGTGGAAACAATTACAACATTTAAAAGACATTTGAATAGGCACATGGATAGGAAAGGTTTAGAGGGATGTGAGTCAAATCAGTTTGGAAAACCTGGTGGCATGGATGAATTGGACCGAAAGGCCTATTTCCATGCTTTATGACTTTATAACATAATAAACATTCTGAGGCGCTTCAAATAAGCATTATAAGGCCTGTCACCTAAGGTGACGTTTGACTTGTCAAAGAGGTTAGTTTTAAGGAACATTGTAAAGGAGCAAAATAATGGACAAATGTGGAAATGGAGGAAATTCTAGAGTTCAGGCAGCAGATGGCTTGGCCACCAATAGCACGTTGAGTAAAATTGGTGATGCTTAAGAGGCCAGGATAAGTGGTGCACAGAGTTGTGCACCCTACAAATTTTCACACTGCTGTGCAGATTTAGAGGTCTATGCACATCAGCAGTTTCCAGAAGCAGAGGCCGTGCATTAGCGCACCGATTAATGTGTCTAGAACTTCTTTAAGCAGTGCAGCTTTGAGACAATGTTGACTGTGGGGCTGGAAGAGATTATACAGCCAAGGAGTGATAAAACCATGGAAACAAGGATGTGAATTAAAGTGTTGCCAAACCAGGAGCCAGCATAGATCAGTTAACACAGGAGTGATGGGTGAAAAGGATTTGTTGTGAGTTAACATTCGAGTTTTGGGGTGATATTTATGTTTAGGAAGGGCAGAATGCAGGAAGCTGGTCAGGAGTGATTAGAGTAATTAGGTTTACAAATGTTTGGATGAAGGTTTCAGTCACAGGGGACTGTTCTGGCAGGGGAGTCAAGTTCTGAAGTTCAGGTGGAAAACGAGTATGTTTAATGCTCATCTTAGAGCCAGAGATAACATTAAGATTGAAAACAGTCTCGTTCATTTCCAAATAGCTGCTTGTAAGAGATATCTGTCTGTAATTTCTGCTTCTTGTTAATTGTACCCATAGCAAAAGTTGCCTCCGATATAATGTGTTGTGAGTCTTTTGCACAGCTTTTTAATTGATTGTCCTTTGGAATTCCTTAAAACAAGTTAAAATTCTAAAGTGGGACAAGGCCAATTTTGATGGTATGAAACAGAAACTTTCAAAAGTTGATTAGAGGAGGATGTTTGCAGGTGAGGGGGTGTCTGGCAAGTGGGAGGCTTTCAAAAGTGAGATAAGGAGAGTTCAGGAACAGCATGTTCCTTCTAATGTGAAGAGCAAGTCTGGCAGGAGTGGGGATTACTTGATGACTAGAGATATTGAGGCTCCTTCCCCAGCCTACATGTCGTTTCAGATCCACAGCAATGTGGTTGATCCTTAACTGCCCTCTGAAATAACATGGGGAGAAAATGAGGTCTGCAGATGCTGGAGATCAGAGCTGAAAATGTGTTGCTGGAAAAGCGCAGCAGGTCAGGCAGCATCCAGGGAACAGGAGAATCGACATTTCGGGCATAAGCCCTTCTTTCTGAAGAAGGGCTTATGCCCGAAGAAGGGCTTATGCCCGAAATGTCGATTCTCCTGTTCCCTGGATGCTGCCTGACCTGCTGTGCTTTTCCAGCAATACATTTTCAGCTCTGAAATAACATGGCAAATGGCTCAGTTTATGGGCAATCTGGGATGGACAACGAAACATTGGCTTTGCCAGAAAAGCCCACATCCCATGAAAGAATAAATAACTAAAATAACCAAACTTTAATTATAAGACCTAAATTAATTGTGATTATATGAGGTTAGAGAGTCTGTACTTCCATTCTGACAGTTCTTTCATAGTGCAGAATTGTTTGCAGAAACCTAACCATGCCCCCTTTTCAATTAAGTATTCCAAAGTTTAATGATTCTGACAACCAACTTGACAGCTGCTATCAGGGGGTAAGTCTGCAAAGTAATTGATGTAAGTGTAATGTTAGGGTGCTGGGAGGATAGAGTGCCAGTTGAGTGGGGGTATACAGCGCCATTGAAGGAGGGGGTAGAATGCCAGTTGGGTAGAGTGTAAGTTGGTAAGGGTGCAAGGTTGCAAGGTAGATGCTCAGGGGAGGTCTGTGTGGGCTGGAGAAATCAAATCTGGCAGGGAATGGGGAGAATGGGTGTCAACTTGGATTGAAGATTGGTTAACACAGAGGCAGGAAATTGGGATAACTGGGTCTTTTTCAAGTTGGAAAGACATAACTAGTGGATTGCCACAATTCTAGAACCTCATTTTTTTACTATCTACATTAATAATTTGGAGGAGGGAGGCAGAGTGTAACGTATCCACATTTCCTGCTGATTCAAAAATAGTGGGAGACTATGTCGTGTTGAGGACATAAGGAGTTTTCAAGAGATATAGATAGGTTGAGTGAGGAGACATAAACTTGGCAGATAGAATTTAATATAGAAAAGTGTGAGGTCACACATTTTGTAGAAAGAATCAAAAGGCAGACAGTTATTTAAGTGAAGAAAATCTCCAGAAAAAGAGCTATGCAGAGAGATATGAGTTTCTTGTGCATGAGACACAAACAATTAGCATGCAGATAAAGCAAGTAATTAAGAGGATAAATGTAATTTTGAGCTGAAAATGTGTTGCTGGAAAAGTGCAGCAGGTCAGGCAGCATCCAGGGAACAGGAGAATCGACGTCCTGAAGAAGGGCTCATGCCTGAAATGTCGATTCTCCTGTTCCCTGGATGCTGCCTGACCTGCTGCGCTTTTTCAGCAACACATTTTCAGCTCTGATCTCCAGCATCTGCAGTCCTCACTTTCTCCTAAATGTAATTTTGCCCAATATTGCTAGGGGATTTGTGTTTAAAAATGGATAAGTCTTGTTAGACTTGGAAAGAGTGTTGGTGAGGCCATATCAGACATAATGTGTACAGCTTTAGTCCTCAATTTAAGGAAGGATCTACTGACATTGATGGCAGTTCAAAAGGGATTTACTTGGCTGATTCCTGGATTGAAGGAGTTGACTTTCCTAGAATGGCGTACAGCTTAAGTCTATATTTATTACAATATAAAGGAATGAGGATGATCTTATCGAAACATGTAAAATTTTGGTGGGGAAATAACCTCTCAGCATCTACCCTGTGAAGCTGCCTAAGAATTTTATATGTTTCAATAAGGTCTCCTCTCATTCTTCAAGACTCCATTGAATACAAGCCCAACCTATTCAACTTATCTTTATAAGAAAATCCCAGGATCAATCCAGAACTTTCTCTGGATTGCTTCCAATGCTAGTATATCTTTCCCTAGATAAGGGGATTAAAACTGTACTCAGTATTTTGGTATGAACTAACTAGTGCATTTAACAGGACTTCATTATTTTTATACTCTATTCCCTCAGAAATAAAGCTAATATTCCATTTGCCTTTCTTAATACCCACTGAACTTGAGTGCTAGCATTTTAAGATTCATGGACAAAGATTCTCAAACCTCTCTGTGCTGCAGCTTTCTACAGTCATTCCCCATTTAAATAACATAAATTTGATTTTTAATTCTATTTTTTATTATAATTTCTACTTTCCAAACCAAAATGCATAACCTCACATTTTCACACACACTATTCCAGCTGTCAGTTTTTGTCCTTAACTTAATCAGTCTATATCCATCTTTATACTTGTATCATTCGCACTACAGTAGTCCCCCCATACCTGTGGGGGATACGTTCCAAGACCTACTGCGGAAGCCCAAAACCGCGGATAGTCGCGAACCCATTCATGTTAATGGGAAATTTACCTTCCCGGCAGCCCCATGGTTCTGGAACAAACCCTGTACTATGTTCGGGCTGCAGTAAACCATGGGTAACTGAAACGGTGGAAAACTATTTTACGGGTAAGGTGGTCAGCCTGTACTTGCCTTCCTACGTATTTTTGTGCAATCTCCAAAATTGGTGATAGTATGTTCAATTCCATCATCCAAGATATATATTGTAAATAATTGTGGCCCCAGCACTAATCCCTGTGGCACTCCACTAGTTTCAGGTTGCCATCATGAAAATGCTTCCTTCATCCCAAATGTATTTCTGCTTTTAGTTAGCCAATCCTCTATCTATGCTAATACACATGGGCTCTTATCTAATTCAATAATCTTATGGAAAATTGGAGAGCCTGTTGCTTTCTCCATTGCAATGTCTTGGTCAATCAGAGTGGATCTGCCAATCAATTAGCATCACTTTCTGGTTGTAGTTTTGTTGAACATTTTAAATTTGGCATTTTCATGTTTGTCCTGATGACCAAGTTGAAAAGCTTCGGCAGCTCATCTCTTTTTTTTCAGCAATGTACAAGCTTGTGAAATCCTGTAGATGTCACTAGCCGATCTTTGGAGTAGCTGGAGGTGATGAAATGCAGGGCAGTGGTGACTTTTCTCCTTACTGGCACATTCTGGTGACCTAGAAGGAAGTCTTGCATTAGGACACTGCAAATGTCAAAAATTATGCTATTAATGTTTGAGCTTTGAGAGACACTAATGCTTTACTATGTCCAGGAAGCCCATTCTCTTCTTGTGGACCCTTTGTTGAGACAATGCTTAGTAAGAGCCAGAGCTCAATGTCCATCTTCTTCGTCCTGCACGTTATAGACAAACTGAAAAGTCCATGCATTGGAAATTTAAGCCAGAATCCAATGTTTAAAATGGAGTTAATTATCCTTTAACCCATGTTAATCAAGGATGCATCTGTTCTACAGAGGTTTCCCACACACCAAAAGAGGCACTTGAGTTAATTGTGGAGGTTGACATGTTTCAGTTGGTTTTTGTCTGTTTAAAGCAATTTTGCCGCTTTATCTTCTTCCATATGGATTATTGTTATGTGGAGGATGTTTTCAGTTGAAGGATGATCATAATACAAGGTAGCTCATGTCACTTACTATTTTCCCAGCACCCATAGACATTCCCAAAAGATGACTTAATTCAAACTGGATGAGTTATATACTTTAAGACATTTTTGTTTATGCAAGCTGCACCACAAACATAGCAACCCATCCATTTGAAGCTTTTTCTGTACTTTGTCAAGGAGTTTTCCCAGGGGTAGTTATCAGTTAACAATCTGTTAGAGTTGTGCATTTTGGAATTACTTTAATTTTGATTTATTGTATTTTAAATTAATTTCTATAAATATCTATTAACACGGTGCAATAAGTGTCACTGATTATATTTTACACCAGACAACCATTTAGTGACCATTAGACTGACTCCTAAGTATCCAATTAAAATTGATAATCCAAATTCTCTGCACTGATTTACTCTGCTTGTGGTTAATATTCTTTATTTTTGATACCCAAAGACATTTTCTCCCTTTCTTTTAATTTCTCAACTCACTTTCTGGGTGCATTTATCACTCTGTGTGTTGCTGAATTATTTAGATTAGAACGTTGCAGGTTCTAGTTTTGGTCTGTGCTGAGCTTTTGAAGGGACATTCTAAGAAGTTTCAGTGTCCCTGAGAGAAATACAGAAGTGAGCTTCCCACACTTCGCCATTAACCGATGATGCCTCACAGAAGCTGTAAACATTGGGTGAGGGGATACATTGTGATGCTTTCCATAGAATCATAGAATCCCTACAGTGTGGAAACAAGCCATTCGGCCCAACAAGTCCACACAGACCTTCCGAAGAGTAACCCACCCACACCCATCCCCCTACACGACCACTATACATTTACCCCTGACTAATGCACCTAACTTACACATCCCTGAACACTGTGGACAATTTAGTGTAGCCAATTCACCTAATCTGCACATCTTTGGATTGTGGGAGGAAACCAGAGCACCCGGAAGAAACCCACGCAGACACGAGGAGAATGTGCGAACTCCACACAGACAGTTGCCCAAGGCTGGAATTGAATGCAGGTCCCCGGTGCTGTGAGGCAACAGTGCTAACAACTGAGCCAGCGTGCCACCCTTTTTTATTATTTCAATGGGATATATGTGTCACAGGCATCCCATGATTTGTGATGCTGTTACCAGAGGGGAGTTGAGTCAAACAAGTTGCTGTGGGTCTGGAGTCACATAATGGTCCACATCACTTAAGGATGGCAGATTTTGTTACCTAAAGGACAGCAATAAACCAGAGGGGTTTAGTTTAGGGCAATCAATGACTGTTTCATGGCCATCATCACATAGTTTTATATTCCAGATTTATCAATGGAATTTAAATTCCACCAGCTCCAAATCTTTGTCTGGGCCTCTGGATTACTGGTCCACTGACACTACCATGATGCCACTGTCACTTGGACTATGGTATCTACTGTCACAGCATAAAATCCAAATACTCACTATATGTAGAAGTATAATTTGGACAAGGGACTGGAGAGATCCTCATGGAACTGTATTCCAAATTCAGTCGTTACTTCTAGGAGAAATCACAGGCTGGTTTAGGGTGGTCTATATGCTGAAGGAATAAACAACAGCATCCTCACAAAACAAGGTCATATTGGGGTAAATATTTGGCATTAATAATTAACAACAAAACTGTCACAAAATGATTTTCTGAGTACAATAAAAAATAACTGCGACAAGGTGCATAATGTTACTTCACGACCATCAGCAACTGTGTTAACAGTGAGATAAAAGCCTATTTCTAAACCATATACATTATCTATCTTATTAAATCAAGCTCTCCTCTGATTCTTTAGGAGCTTGTAATAAAAAGTAAAATTAAGTCATATTCTTGCCTTACTTCTGAATTGGGAATTTGGGGAACAAACCTCAAAAGATATAATTGAGGAGATGATCAGCCATGATAGAATGACAGATAGACAAGTAGGAGGCTGAAAGAACACAGCAAGCCAGACAGCATCAGAAAGTGAGAAGTCTGCAATTTTTTTATTGATAGAATGGCAGGCAGGCTTGGTAGGCTGAATAGCCTCCTCCTGTTCCTATGTCCCCCCTTCAGAAACCTGGGCTCATAATCCAGACTGAGATGATAACATGATGCTGAGACATTCATCTAGGAGCACTTCTGTCCTCTCATGTGAACCTATAAGAGATAGCACTATTCATTGAAGAGTAGCAGAGGCCAGGTCAACATTTACCCATGAATAGGAGAAAGATTATATGGTCATTTGTCATATTGTGGGACTTTGTTCAAATTTTCATATAGTAACACAACAGGGATGCTTCAAATGTCCTTTTGTGACTGTGAAGCACTTAGGAATTTCCTGAGGTCAGAAGGTGGCATATAAAGTGGGGGAGATAGTGGTAATGTCACTAGTCTGGTGATCCATAGATGCATGCTAATACTCTGAGGGCAAATGCTCAAATCTCAACAAGGCAGCTGATGGAATTTAAATTCAATTCCTAAATCTGAAATTGAATGCTAATTTCAGTACCAGTGGACATGAAACTAACATAGTTTGTTACTAAAAACCAATCAGGGAAGGAAAGCTAACATTCTTCCTGGTTTGTCTTACATGTCATTCCAGGCTTACAGCATTGTAGTTGACTTCTAACTGTCTTATGAAATGTCTGAGCTAAACTCAAGGACAGTTAGGGGGTGGGCAACAAATGACGGCCTTTGTAGTAACGTGCCATTAAAAAAAAATGCAAGTTATTTACGTCTACATGGTGCAGACACAGATGGATACTGTCAACAGTGAACACGGAACCAAAATTCAGCAAATGCTACCTCAATGCTGTGAAAATTTTGAGACAATTTTGAATGAAAGTGGTAACTCCTGGCATTGACTGCAGTTTGATATTGACTGAAATCTTGAATTATCTGCAGCCAACTCCATTGACTCCAGACTCAAAGTGTCTACAGCCTTTCATTGGCTATATTTAAATCCAGATTGGCAATAAGTGCTACTTACAATGAACTGAAATATTGCATTGACAGCAGACAGGTATTAACTGCAATATTGCATTGACTGCAATTTCGCATTAACTACGGCTTGACATTGACTGTAATATTGCAGGAACTATAATATTGCATGGACTGCGAACTGTAGTATTGCAGTGGATTGCAGCCCGGCATTAACTGCAATTTCGCATGGACTGTAATATTGCCTGGAGTTACAGCCTGGCATTATCTGTGACACCGCACTGACTGCAGCCGGGCAGTGATACCATTCACAATAACCATCAGGCCATGGCCAGGCTGACACACGCATGGCCCCGCCTCTGACCGACGCCTATTGGCCAATGCCGGCATCCCCGCCCTCCCATTGGGGGAGGGAAGCTGTCAATCCACAACGGGAACTTCCGGTTGTTTTGGGGCGGAGTAAAGAATGGCGGAGAACGGAGGGGAGCAGCAACAGCAACATCAGCAGCAGCAAGCTATGGAGAGTGAGTGAGGGGAGAGAGAGATGGAGGAAAGAAGGGGAGAGCGAGTGATGGGTGTGGATGGAGAGTGTGGGATTGTGAGGGCCGAGGTTGGAAAAGTGGGGATTGAGTAATGAGGAAGGGCGGAGTGAGAGGAGAGTTGGGGAGGGAGGGAGTTGGATGAAACTGGAAGGTCTAAGGAGAGGACAGGGAAAGAGTATGGGGAGGGGTGAGGGAGAAGGGGAGGGTCTGAAGGGAAGGGGGAAAAGAGGTGATGTGGATGGAGAAGGGTGGCAATAGAAGAGAAGGTTGGGAGGGTGAGGAGTGTGTGTGTGTGTGTGTGTGTATGTGTTGGAGGGGGAATGGACAGCAAAGGGGTAAAGAGTGGAGAGGGAGGAGAAAAAAATTAGGAGTGGAAGGCAGGAGGTGGGAAGATGGAGGAGACTTTGGGGACATGGTGCTAAGGATGGGTGCTGGGGGAAGGATGATGGTTGTGAGGGAGGGAGCAAGTGGAGGGACTAAATTGAGGGTATTTGAGGGATGTTAGGAGGTGATTGTAAAAGAGATGTGGTGAAGGATGTGCAGGCAGGTAGGGAAGGATGGCATTCAGAGGGTGCATGGGAGTGAGGATGGGTGATTGAGTATTTGGAGAATGGGGTTGGGGTGGGAGAGGATCTTGAGGTTTTTGTTTGGGTTATCCTGTAGGTGGTTGAATGAAGAGTTGCTGCAAAGGGGTGGGGATAGAAAGTAGGGAGTTCTTGGGGTAGAATGAGGCCAGGAGCATCACTGGCTGTGATGAGTGGCTGGGTCACATAAGTGCACGTGTAGTGCTGAGGAAGGGGTAGTGAGGATCTCTGAGGAAATGAGTGAGTGTGCAAAGCTGAGAGAGGGTGCTGAGTTCAGGATGTGCATGTGTGGAAAGGATAGCCATCAGGGTGATGGAGTTGGGCATAGGAGGTTGAGTAAGGGACTCTGTGAGGTAATGGAGTGATTTAGTGAGGGAGTGTGGAGAATGGGGGGAGTGACTGAGGGAGCAGCAGCCAAACTGATTGAATGCTTACTGGAAACATTTTCAAAATGAAATAACAATCACCATATCATGTTTGGTAGTTGACAGACGTGCAGAATCTGAAGAGTCTGGTGATGAAGAAGGGCGAAAGAAAGGGACGATTGATGAGTTATCACAGAACATAAGATTGAGAGGAACTGGAGGGAGCGCGTCAGGTACTGAACTTATGTAGTTTTATGTTTGGTGCAATTAGAAAGCTCCAATGGCAAACAATGGATTTGTTTCAAAATTCCATCTTGTTGCAGATTAAATTGCTATTATTTCCCCCTCACTTGAAGTATGGCATTAGTGTGGCTGTCCTGGGGCACCTTGGCATATCTGGCCACCCCACAAAGGCATTTGTTTGTGATGTAATATGTTATTACCTGTCTTCCTTTTTGCCTTTATCTGGCATTCTCCATCTTTATTTTTCTTGTAAATGTACAAGAGAAAGGGCAGCAACTTCTGGGTTTAAATTGCTCTCCATTTTAAAATAATTTTTAAAAGTTTAGAAATTAAAGGTAAAAACTGGCAATGTGAATCAAAAGAATTTGCTGGCTCCAGCAGAGTCTGGAAAGAAAATAATCTTGTGACAGATTGAGGTGTTGTTGCATATGCACAATTTATAAAGAATCAGAAGTCATTCGGACTTTGTGCTAACTTGTTAAAGATGCTACAGAAATACCGTTTTCCTGTCATCCTTCCATTTCTATGCAATTTTTTTTTGTCACTGCAAGTATTTATCCAATTCACTTTTGAACCATGCTCAGTGATTAGCACTGCTGCCTCACAGCACCAGGGATCCAGGTTTGATTCAACCCTCTGGCAACTGTCAGTGTGGAATTTGCAAAATCTCCCTCTGTCTGCGTGGGTTTCCTCCGGGTGGTCCGGTTTCCTCCCACAATCCAAAGACGTGCAGGTCAGGTGAAATGGCCATGTTAAATTGTTCAGGGATGTGTAGGTTAGGCTCCGTCTGATCACGTTGAATTTATCCAAATGTCCTGTTATAATGTTTTTAATAAAGCTTCTAACATTTTCCCCATGACAGACATTACAAGTAATTGGAGATAGGCAAGAAGTGAAGCCTTGCCAGCAATGCTCGCATCCGATTCGGAAAAAAATTAAAGCTCCACATATATAAGATTAATAAGCTGTAAAATGAGTAGGGTAAGAACAGGCAGAGCTGTCCCTTGTGGGCTGCAGGGTCCAGGGAAAAGTTGTGCTGTCTCCTCCTCATCCCAGGACTCCTGCTTTTCCATCCATTCCATGTGCAAAGTTCCAAAGTCTGCAATTTAACTTTGCCATGATTACCATTCACCACTATCTGTTATATATTCTCCTATGCTACTTGTGTGTTGTTATGGCAGCGTTCAAATAATTCTTTATAACTGGTCAGTTTTCTTTCAAGGGCATGCCGATAAGGTCACACAGTATCATTTGTACTTGTTCGAAGGTCACCCCCAACCTGACTTCTCATTCCAGTCACCCTAAGTTGCTCTCCCCAGGGCATAATTTTGCTAGTAGGAAAGGGCATGTACAAGACTGGAGAAATTGTGCTTTTGTTTTCTATGTTTCTTAGCAACAATGCAATTAGTGAAGTGATAATTGATCACTTTTATTGGGTTGGCAATGCTCAAATAGCTCCTGTAGTTCAGCACCTCTTGTCTTACAATGATGAGAAGCTGCAGTGATACCACAGTTATGTTTACGAAAGGAAAGTATTTAGCACAGCTTGAAAGTTGCTATTGCAGTTGGAAGGGTTGGTGATACCTGACATATGGAACAGCTGACTTGCAATAGACAACTGAAAATAATTTGTTTGCCAAAACTACCGTGGTCCAAAATTATGTGAAGATTTGTATGAGCCAACTTAAGTCTTTTCCATTAAAACTGTCTTTTGTCATACCAAGGGTAATGTACCATCAATCTTAACATGGTGCAACATTAATGACCTATTCCTTCAACTTTCTTCAACAAGATGAGTAAACTTTTATACTAATTTTGCCTGGGGCATATATTGACATGATGCATAAGCAATCTGAATTCTCCTGTTCAGTTACAGCGTGCACCTCTTTTCCAGTTATGTCCATGTATGCAACATGTTTCTGCCATTTGGCAATCATCTTGGTTCTCTATTCATAGCCTGTCCGGTGCTTGGCAATGCAGGTTTATCGACTATTTGTCTTGAGATGACTTGCCTGTTTGTTTTGATACTTTTCTCCTTGTAGAGAGATAAAGATGAAGGAGAACTGTTGAGACAAATTACTGAAGTTTGAAATACATAAATTTATTCTTTATGCAGTAGCCAAAGTCACGGGTCTTCTGTACCATATAGTTCATAGTAGATCATACATAAATTTACACCAATCCTAAAAATCTTTATACAAGAGCTACTCTAAGGTATTCAATTATCGCAGTCACTTCTACCTTTGTGTGCAGGCGTGTTGCTTTCAGTACATTTGGAGTAAGTAGAAGTGCCATGTTATAAATTTGAAATATTCCAAGTTAATTTTAAGGTACAAAATCACAATATAGACAGTTACATTATAATATCACATTTAAGTAAAGTTGGCTGGGCAGTTTTGAGTTTTCTGGGTTAACCAAGGAACTCCTATCTAAAGGGAGGTTTGGCAGCTTTCTGAAGCTAGACAGTACAGACAGGCAGACTTGAAGATTATTGATACTTCCCAATGAACTGCAGCCAATCGATTATCTCCTTGTGGTTGTATCATGCCCTCTTGAATCTGTTTCCATTATGAAGCTCCATTGTGGCTCCTGTCTAAACCAGTACTGTTCGGAAATACCTTGATGTTCTTTGGGTTGTTTTGATCAGTCATAAGCACCAACCTCCTGGATTTCCTAGTTTGTACTTTCCCATTTTCCCCAAACTTCCTGCATTGTTTGTTTTCTGCAGAGGGAAATGGAAAAGTCTTTTGCAGAAGCAAATAGGACGGAGACTAGTGACAGTTACCAAAGGCAATCGGGCAATAGATAACTATAAGAAAGCTGAAGGAGCTAGTGGGTCCAGACGGAGAGAAATTCAAATTATGGAGAATAGTGGAGAAAGACGTGGTGGAATTGAAAGGAGAGGGATGTGTTAATAGAAATAGTTAGACAACTGAGAGGACATGAAAAGTTCATTAGAAGATCTAATACTACAACCTGCTAGTGTGGGTGTGCCCGAAACTTCGATTCTTCTGCTCCTTGATGCTGCCTGACCTGCTGCGCTTTTCCAGCAACACATTTTTCAGTGCTGGAAATCAAGCCCTGCTAATCTTGGAGTCATTTCAAAAGTTAAAGATTTTAAAAAGTATGCAATGATTTCCCAATCCATTTAACTTTTAGACGCAGTTAAGCACAGACCAAGTTTATGTGCTTAACAAGAATTATTATTTATTTATAAGTATTTAGACAAGCTCCAGGTAAATAATTATGAACTGTTGGCACATAAGTGCTAATTAAAACTCTAATCCCATTATCAACTTGCCCTTGCACCCATGCATGTGTTCAGATGTGAAAAAGAGTGTGGGTGTTATGGATGGAGGGAGTGACAGGGAGTACAGGTCAGTGGTTCCTGAGATGAATTTTCTGATCTTGATACTTCCCAATGAACTGCAGCCAATCGATTATCTCCTTGTGGTTGTATCATGCCCTCTTGAATCTGTTTCCATTATGAAGCTCCATTGTGGCTCCTGTCTAAACCAGTACTGTTCGGAAATACCTTGATGTTCTTTGGGTTGTTTTGATCAGTCATAAGCACCAACCTCCTGGTTTTCCTAGTTTGTACTTTCCCATTCTCCCCAAACTTCCTGCATTGTTTGTTTTCTGCAGAGGGAAATGGAACATTGATTCTTGGTCTTCCTTTTCCAGATGTTTCCATTGATTTGCAAGAGGCACAAGGCTCACTCATAGAAAGTCTCTGAATTATAAATTAAAAGTCACAGTTTACAGCAATTGCTGAAGGAAAACTGAAGTGGTTCCATCAGTCTTAGCCAAACTGCCTAACTGTACACTGCCCCTTTGTTCCAGTTTGTCTTCAACCACACTTAACCACTGCTTGTTCAAGCAGTGGTTAATCAGTGCTTAGAATGAGTGTCAGGTTACTTTCAGACCAGGTAGCAATCATTAGTTTCAAAAGTTATTTCTTCTTTTGCAATTAAAAATACAAGGGGAGAAAAAGACATGGTCTTTATAGTAGGAACATGAGAAATGGGAGGAAGTATTGCACATATAATTCCTCAATCCTGTTCCATTCTTTACAATTATGGCTTTAAGATTACTCTTCCCATCCTCCTTCCAAACTTTCCTACCCTGATTTCACTCAGTGATGAGCTATGACAACCTTCTGGCTTAAAGAATTCCAAAGATTTGCAACCCTTTTGAAGTGAAGAAATTTATCCTCCTGATCCTAAGCGCTCACCTCTTCTTCTGAGACTATGACCCTTTGTTCTTAAATTCTCCCTATCCAGGAAAGCAGCAACTTTTCCACTCGAGGATTTCCTAAAGTGGGGTTGCAAACTGAAATTTTTGTTCACCAGTTCCACTGCAGTAAGGGTGTTGTAGACATCCAACCAAGGGCATAGCAGCTGTGCTCCCTCTTTAACAGTCCCCTACTGTGTGGCCTCCCCTGCCCTTTGCTCTCTTGTAGGTCCTCCCTAATTCTCCCTATTAATCACCCCTCCAACTACCCAGTTTGGAAAATCTTATTGCTGCTAAATCTGGAAATTAAAAGATATTGCAGACATCAACAGGGAGAAGGAGAAAAAGCATCCCAGCAAGTGTGGTGACGTGTTAGATGAGGTGTTCCCATGCATTTGAAACCAGTAAAATGATACGTGGCATGACAGTACCCATTCCTGCATTTCCAGTTGTATGTAAATATTGAGACATTGTCAGTTTAGATCCATGCATGCTAGAAACATATTGGTTAAAGAAATTTGTGGGGAAGAAACTAAAACTGAATTGCAGAAGTAAACACTGGATTTTACAGTCTTCCAGTTGTAAGGTTAACTGAGCAAGCCTGGCCGGGGAAATTGGGTCCCCACTAGCTGCTGGATTGTGATCAAGGATCTCAAACCCAAGTTTGCCTATCAAATGTTTCTGATTAAAATCTGAAGAGGGATGTGTAATTGTCTTCAGTTTCGTATTTCAGTATGTCGATATTAATATTGATTAAGCTAATAAAACAAAATGCTAAATTCTATTTCAGGAGAGCCAGATACTCCAGTTGATATTGACACCATCATTCTGGATCCTGAAGCAGAGGTAAGTGACCTCTAAAAGGAATTTTGATACATTAAGAGTTGCAAGTACAGGTTGTTGGGGTGAATGGTATAGTTACTGTAGTTCATTGCTTTTGGTTGAGTTTGTCACCTTCATGTATTTCCTGTTATTGTGTGGCGTTGTGAACCTGTTGAACTCTGGCAGACGCCCTCTCTTGAGGTTACAGCCCATGGCTGAATATGAGCTCCTCTGGTTGAAGGTGTCTCTGTTCTCCTTCCCACTTGCAGCATCAAATCCTGTGGCATTGACACTGCTGCATTATTCACTAAGTTGCAGTTCAGGTGAAGGTGTTAATATTTATAAATCCCTGGAAGAGGCGATCAGGTCATTTGTGAATTGAAATGGGTAAGGTGCTATTATTTCACAAGCTAATTGGCTGATTCTCCATTCCATTTGCATTTGGGAGCTGAGCAATCCTGGTTATTACTCAGTGAAGACAGGGATCCTTGGTTGATTGGAACCACAGAATTGCGGCTTCCATTTATGTGAGCAGGTGAGTCAGTCGTGCAAATGCTGAACATTTACCTGATGATTCCCTGCACACACACTTTATCCCGGTCCTTCCAAATAGAGTTAGTTTTCTTTTATTGAAACCATTTTTCTAATCGACCTGTTCAGAGATGTTATTACACGCCTCTAGAACAGGTAAGACTTGAACCCAGGTCTCTCAGCCCAAGAGTAGGGACACTACACTGATACAAAAAGCCAATCAGGGAGAGCTTCATAGCATTAGTTTTTAAATTTACTGCAAATATGATTCTTGGTGAGTCTTTTCATTCACCATATCTATCTACATTGCACCTCATTTATAATTCTACATAATGCATTAATCTAAATCAGAATTCCTTGTCTGTTGTTAATTGAATGTACAGTACCAAAATATATCAACCCTGCAGACAATGTGGCATTTCCTTTTGCACCCATGTGACCATTTCAAATACTAGGCTGCATCGTGTGAGCAAGGCAGAGTAAAAGATAAAGTAAAAGTGTGTGAAGTGCTGTACTCCTGTTCTGGAGAACTGAGTTTGAGACAGGAGACCTTGAACTCTTAGCTCTAAGGTGTAACTGCTATTGATAAATGTTTTTATTGAAATTTTATTTTCAAATCTATGGATGCTATCTTAAATTGTGATGAAATATTGATGTAATTCGATTTTCCTTTTTGGAAAATTGTGTTCTTGTTTCAAACAGTGCTGTCAAGAGCACTCGGATCCCAGGTAAAATGCTTGGACTAAACTCTGTACCTGAATGTACCTTTGACCTGTTCAGTATATAGAAGAATAACTAGCAGCTGAAAGAAGGAAGGGCTTTCACTTCTAATGTCTTTCACAATCCTAATATATTTCAAAAGCCTTACGACCCAATAGAATATTTGTTTTCTAACCAGAAGTGCTCTTACACTGAATGGTTTTTTTTCTCTGTCACCAAATCACCTGCCAGTGGAGTATTTGAAATATTCCCTATAATGTGGAAATTGCACCATTCAATTTGCTCACAAAGTCCAATGAAAAAAGATGTGGTAATGACTAATCTGTACTTGTGATGTAGTTTGAGGGATTGATCTTGACAGGGATTTTGGTGCCAGTTACCCTGCTCTTTAAAAGGTACAGAAGAACCTGAACCACAACTTCTGAACTTTGGTGCCAGTGCTTTCAGGTGTGACACTACAGAGTAGTTTTGTTTAGGTTGCTAAACCAGAACAAAGTTAACTAATTTTTAAACTCCTGACGCAGGCAGTCCCTCTGAGGAAGCAATGGTGCATTGCATGTTAAGACTGCCACTCCTTTTTAAGACTTACTTTTCTTTATTTTGAAAGGTTTTATGGTAATTTTAGGACTTGATTGTTCATTGCATTTTGCAGGTTCTTGGCTCACATTACTGCGGTAGCTTGTAAATTAGTGTCCTTTGAAGTGATATGATTTTACATGCAATAAGTTGCCAATTAACCACAACCTTTAATGTTCTCTCCCATTCACATTATATATTCCAAGTAAGCAGTCTTGGATAGTGGATTTTGGTGCAGTTTTCACTTCAGTGCAGCTTTTGTGCTTTTCTAGGATGTTGATCTGAACCACTGCCGGATTGGAAAAATAGAAGGATTTAATGTACTGAAGAAAGTGAAGGTGAGATCAGTTGACATCCCAGGTGTAGTAGTCCATTCTTGTACCACCTCTGCACATCTTAATTGTTTCTATTATAGCCACTGGGTACCTTACTGCTTCATGATGAACAGTAAAGAACCTCAATAAACTGTTCATGGCAGATGACTCGTCATCTCTGTTTAAGTTCTCTTTCACCTCTGTATCCATTATATTCCCTGCTATTACTTAGCTCGTGTATTCAGTGAAATGCAAGAGGTTAGGTGTTGGTATGTTGGGAATTTTCTTGAATCATGACAGGAAGTTGACACATAGAGCTCAACAAACTGCACATCAGAATATCTGTATTCTGAGGTCTCACTCGTTCCTCCCTTAGCCTGGGTATTTTCTGAAATAAAAGTTAGGTTTTCAGTTCTGTTTTTGACAACTGCTCAGTCCTGCCATTGCTGATGAGATTTGAGAGTCCCCTTCAGTCCTCCCATAATGCTGTGACTGCAGTCGTGCTTGTGCCTTGGTGTGAAAAGCTAAGTCCATTGGTGAGCTGGCTGCTCCAGACTTGCCACATTGCAAGTTAGCCTACTTCTGGGGTTTATTCCCATTCCATTATTACCTGTTTATATTTCTATTTACATCCAGCTTTAAGATCATTGCAACATTGCTGACAAGAATTGGATATTTGAAACTTAAATTGAATTGATTTTTGTTTGTTGCTGTGAAGATCGATCTTCGGCTGAATTTCTGCCTTTTACTGTATTTTGCTATGTGGTGGTTCTTTCCAGTGTGTTAGGACGGTCTGCCAACTTCTGGCAGGTTTTTTATTAAACCGTCCTGGTTGAGATCATTTAATTCTCTTGGTGTGTCCTGGCATTCCTGCAAAATGTGCTTTTTGATGTGCTCCATTGACATCCTGTTTCACTGTGTGTGTTGCACATTGCTGCTTCAGGAATGGGTTCCAAATTTGGATCTCCTGCTGTCTGTTTTGTTTGAACAGGTCACCGCTCAGGAATGCAGGTCTCAAACTTGATGGTTCAATAGCCAGAAGCTGAAGCTGACTCGTGTCCAAAAATTAAACCTGCCCTGGAAATTTTGCCACGTGACAGGAATAAGGCAGACATTTTGATGTCCAAATCAAGAAATATGCAAAAATCATTTCCCACCTAAAAGTATAGTCAGTTGTAAAAGAAATGCAATAAGTCAAAACCCACAATGGAATATAAAATTTAAAGAAATTGAAAGAACTGTAAATGCTGGAAAGCAGAAACAGAAACCAAAACAGAAGTTTCTGGAAAATCTCAACAAGTCTGGCAGCATCTGTGAGAGATTTAAAAATCCAGCCTTAATGAACTCTGATTTCTCTCCACAGATGCTATCAGACTTATTGAGATTTTCCAGCAGTTTCTGTTTGTGTGGGGGAAATGCAATTAGTAGTTTCAATTTGAGGTCTTGATTTTCAACGCAACTAAATTATTGCTGATCTGCAGAGTGGTATGTCGAAGGAGCGGAAAGTTAAGGAGTAATGGTAGAACTTGTCCTCAAGCAAATGATTTTACAAGATAAACAGGCTGACCTGAATTGCGAAGAGTAAACAGTCTGTCTTATGCTTTTAGTGTCTGAGTGTTATAGATAAAAATTGTTTGGTGCAAGGAAATGTGATGGCAATAAAATCAGCTATGATTAAGGTGCAAGTTCAGTGACTTGTAATATGTATAAATAGAGGGATTTGTCAACTGTAATACAAATATGGTTAATTAAGCCTGGTCTTTGTTGAGATTGGGTACCACAGGGTCAAACAGTCTTGACATGCGTGTCTTTGGAGTAAAGAATATAGTTGTTGACATACATAGTATCTTGAGGATTTGGGAATAGATAGACAATGAGAATTTATTTTACATGCAACTTTGAAAGTAGAAAATGGTACACAAAGGAACATGATTTTTCTACAGAGAGCTTGAAAGATACAGAAACAAGCAAATATTGCTTTCTGTGTATAGTTAGGCTAATCACTCAAACTAGGTGTCAGTAAAGAATGTTCGTGTTCTCAATTATCAAGTGTTTGTGCTTATTCAGACATACTGTACTGAATCAGATCAGAGGAGGTCGACAACTAACCGTTATTATATCCTATGAGCCTGTGTGAACACTTACCTTAGCCAACATTGGCCCTTCTGTTCCTTATTGCTTTGGTATATTGACTGAGTCAAGGGACATCAACAGCACTGTTGTCCTTGCACTTTTCTAACAGGTATGCCTATTTGTAATGGTTTCCAGAGAGATTCCTTTTTAATTACAAAAGGCACTCATGCTCGTTAGCCCACGTGTATATCCTATGCTTAAGTCTTAAACTTCTGCTGGTGATAGACCTGTATCAGTGTAGCCTGGCACACAACATTCTATCTGTGCAGGCCAGCTGGGGATTACACCAATACCAGTTAGATTTGTACGTCACATAATTTAAGGCTATTCCATTCCTTGAAGGCACCATATAGGACACATTGAATTGTCAATAATAGCTAGTCATTTTCATGTGTTTAAGGGATGAACAATTTAATTCACTGGCCAGTCAGCGAATCAGTGCCAGATTGAGATGTGGATGTGAGTTCAGTTTGATATTTTAATTGATATACACAACTTCAATGTTTTCCAATAGTATATCAGGCAGTCAAAGTAAAAACTTTTTTAAAAAAAATTGCATTTCTTCCATGGAATGTTATTTGTTACATTTAATAAATCCTTCAACTGCTTACCAATCCTGTCCACACTCCCATGCATTCATTGCTAAGCATGCATTTCTTTCTCCCCTTGATGTCTGACATTTTGTTCTGGATGTAGTAACATAACCAATCCAATTGTAATGTGTTTATAATAAATGTACATTTGTAGCTGGGTGTTTGTGTTTGGAATGCTGGCCTCTCAAGTGCTTCCTGGTCTCTGGATTTATCCTAGGTACTGTGTCTTCGTCAGAATCTTATTAAGACAATTGAGAACCTTGAGCATCTGATAACACTCCGAGAGTTGGACCTGTATGACAATCAGATCCATCAACTAGAAAATCTCCAGACCTTAAAGGACCTTGAGTAAGTATTAAAACTAATGAAGTTTGTTTCTTTGGTGGTGATTCCAGTGCTTTGCTCTAGTTCTTTTGGTAAGAACATATTGTGTTATCTAGAGTAATCTAGTCCCTTCCAATTTCCCTGCTGTATTCTAACAATTCTAGAAGTTTAATTTCCTCAAGCAACCAACCAATCTTGTTTTGAAATCATTAGCCACCTCTGCTTTCACTACCCTCCAGTACAATAAGAGATCCACTTGATGCTTACCCTATCCCTTCACTTATCTCTTGTTCAAAGCCATAATTCTGTCTCCTATTTGTCTCTTTAGCTAAGGGGAACAACTCTTCTTTATTTACCTTATCAAATCCTGCTATGATCTTCTACACGTGTCAAAGCTTCCTCTCAGTTTTCAATGTTACTACGGAGAGCAATTCTAGCTTACAAATTAAAAGTAAAATACTGTGGATGCTTGAAATCTGAATAAAAACAAAAAATGCTGGAGAACCTCAGCAGGCCTGGCAGCATCTGTGGAGAGACAAACTGTTAACATCGAGCCCAATATGACTTCACAACTGAGGGGAAAGATTGAGAAGATTTTCCAGGTAGAAAAGTACGTTATCAAGAGATGGTTATAGAGTCTGCCCAGGGACCCAGGTAGTTTAAAGTGAGTGGGCAAAAAATAGAGTACAATGTGAGAAAATTTGAACTTGACAGCTTTGACAGGAAGATAGCAAGGCGTATGCTATAAGTGGGTAAAGATTGCGTGACTCAGTCCAGAAAGGTCTTCTGGAGCATGTACGTGAGTCACATAAATTTAGTTTACAGGTACAAGTGATTAGGAAGGCAAATAGAATGTTATCACTATTGCAAGGGGCATTGAATACAGAAGTAGGGATGTTTTACTGCATCTGTAAAGGACTCGAGTGAGATTACATGGAGTACTGTTTAGTTTTTGTCTCCTTAGATAAGAAATTACATTATTGCTCTGAAAGTACTTCAGAGAAGGTTCACATAACTCATTCTTAAATGAAATGCTTATCTTTAGAAATTTTGAACAGGTTTTGGAGTTCAGTTTGTTGAAACATAAAATTTCAAAAGATTTGGTAGAATGATGCTTTCAAGAGACAGAAGACTAAAGATAGAGGGTATAGTTTAAGGATGAGAGACCTCCCTTTTAAATCTGATGAGGGAAATATTTTTGAAGTATCATTAGAGTTGTGGCATTCTTTTCCCCCCGAAGGTAGTTAAGACCAGTTCTTTAAATCTACTTCAGCCTGGATTAAATTTTTGATTAACAATGGAGATGGGTTACGGGGCCAAACAGGAAACCAGATCAGCCATGAATATGTTCCGAAGAAGTCATGTCAGACTCGAAACGTTAACTCTGCTTCTCTCTCCACGGGTGCTGCTAGACCTGTTGAATTTCTCCAGTATTTTCTGTCTTTAGATCAAACTTGATGTTGAATGATGGACCAGGCTTAAAGGGCCAAATGGCCTATCGCTGCTCTCATGCAGCATTCCCTCTCAATTTCTTTCCTGCTGCTTGGGTCTCCAAGATCCATGCTCAATTTTGATGTCTGGAACTGGAAGTCAATATTGTGATCCATGTGCTGACACTAATTGTGCGCAGGACATGGGAGTGGCTGTATGCACAGCTGTGCAAATTAGAGGGAACATTATCCTATGTTCTGGGCCTTATGAAGGCTCTGCATAACTTTTTTTGCATTTGTCTCCAATGCCTCGACTTATGAAGCCCAAGCTCCTGTATACTTTCTATTTAATCTCTCAATGTGCTCTACCACCTTCAAAGAGATATGTAGTTGATCGTTCAGCTCCTTCTTTCTTAAAAATATTTTTGAACTCTGCCAAGCCATCTATGTTACTTTTCCTCATCCTTGAGGTGAAATGCATCACCTCAAACTCTAATGGCTGTTATCCACCCATTAAATTGACTTGTTTAGCCGTGTCCCATTGCAGTTAATTGATATCATCTTGACTCTTCGCCATCAAATCCAGAGGCTTGTCATTACAGAAACTGTGACAATTTCTCCTCCCACTAGATTACAGCTCTGATCTGTTCATTGTACCACAGATGTGCAGATGACTCCTTTATAAAGTCCACTGATTTCTGGGGAATGGCCCTACACCAATTTGGAGACCGATTCCAGAGATTGGTGGAAACACAACAGATTTTACCAACAGGCAGCAGTTGTTTTTAAAACACTATTTGTTCAAATAGAGAAAGCCCTAAGGTTTTATGCTGTTTCACCATTGGCCTCATTTCTTGCCATTTTTTAAAGCTGTGTCAGCATCTCACCTGGAAACCCTGTCTGTGCATTGCAAACATCCGTGCCTTGGTTGTGCTGTGGAATTGGAGTGATTTCTTGATACCTTTTGCTTCCCTGCAGGATTTTGGATCTCTCCTTTAATATTGTGCGGAAAATTGAGGCTCTTGAGTCTCTGACCAAGTTAAAGAAGCTCTTCCTTGTGAACAACAAAATCTCAAAGATAGAAAATATCGGTCATTTGGATCAGCTGGAGATGCTGGAGCTTGGTTCAAATCGTATCCGGGTAAGTCTAAGCTGGGATGGCCACTGGGACAGAACAAATCCCAGGGGGGTATGTGTTCAGGTAAAAGGCGTAAGTGTCTAATGGAATTCTGATGGCTTTACCTGAGATCATCTGGAACTCTAGTAGCAGGAAAGTATAGTTAGTTACTTGGTGCGTTTCTTGAGTTCCAGATGATCTCAGGTAAAGCCATCAGAATACACTGTATCTTTTAAACTACTGGCTGTAGGAAAGCCTGAGGACATTTTAAACTGTACACTGTTGTACAGGAATTGGAAGATGCTTTTAAACAGTTGTGCATGAGGAGATGATGGTGATGGGATGTTTTGATTAGCTGCAGTCCTTGTGACACTGCTCTCAATGACATTGGAAAAGGGCTGACCGTGATATACATCTGAATCAGAGTAGTACAACTTGGAAGAGAACTGAAACTTTCAGTTTGAGACAGGAGAAATGTAAATGTGTGAAAATCGTATCTCAGTAACTCAGTTTTTGAAGAGGTAGCAGAAGGTTGATGAGGGGCAGGCTATTGATGTGCTGTATATAGTCATCCAAACGGTGTTCAACACAGTCCCACATGATAGACTCAAAGAAAATTACAGATATGGAATAAAAGAAGCAGTAACAAAGTTGATACAAAACCGACTGAGGGATAGACAACAAAGAAACCAGGTTAATTAAAATTATTCAGGCGGTGAGAGGTTTGTGGTAGAGATCCCCAAGGGTCAGATTAAGAACCTTTGATTTTCTTTGTCTATGAATAAGCTAGATCTAAGTGCAGCAGGGGGAAATTTCCAAATTTGTAGATGACTCAAAACTTCAGAAAATTGTAAGCTGAGAAAAGAATAATGTGAACTTTACCAGCTTGTCAACACTCCTGGAGTAGGCACAAGGTGGCAGGTGAAGTTCAACGCAGAGAAGTGTACTGTGATTCAATTTGATACAAAGAATGTAGAAAAATAGTAGAAAGTAAGTAATGTACAGGAGAAGTGAAACCTGGGTGCTTATGTACATTGAAGGTAGTAGGATGCTAGACAGAGCTGTTAATAAAGCATGAAGTATTTTAGGCTTTATAAATAGGGGCGTAGAGTACAAGGCAGAGAGTTTATGATGAACTGCAAAGGTGAAATGTCAGCAGTAAGTTTGCAAATGACATGAAAATTGCTGTGGTAAAGAGCAAGAAGGCAGCTTCGGACTACAAGATGATGTAGATGGGCTGGTGAGATGGATAAAACAGTAGCAAATGTAATTTAATTGGAGGATTAAAAAGGCAAGGGAGTATATGAGTGGTAGGATCCTGTGAAATATAGAAGATCAGAGAAACTTTGGTTTGCACATCCATAGATCATTGAAAGCAGTCGGACAAGTAGATAAGGTGGTTAAGAAAGCATATGGGATGCAGTTGCTTCTGCTGTAACATGGTGGCTCCATGCTTGTGCAATCCTGTGTTATAATAAAATTGTGTAATAGCAGCACCATTTAAACTAATGGGGCCAGAATGGCGTTATAACCAGTTCACACTTCAGAAACCGTTTCCCCAATTTGTCAATCGTGTTATAGCGAATTCACATTAACATCATGTGTATTACAGCAGAATGACTGTACTTGCCTTTATTAGTTGAAGTATTGAACACAATATCAGGGAGGTCATGATGGAGCTGAATGGAATGTTTATTAGGCCAGAGCTGGAGAACTGTGTGCAGTTATGATCACCACACTATAGGAAGGATGTGATTGTACTACAGAGGATGCAAGAGGAGATTCGCAAGGACATTTCACCCGTGAAGAGAGACTAGAAAGGCTGAGGTTATTTTCCTTTGAGCAGAGAAGGCTGAAGGGTTACAATTGAGGGGCGTAGATGGGAAGAAAGCTTGATCCTCATCTGAGTCAAGAACCAGGGGAAATAGATTTAAGCTAAGGGACAGGTGATATGGAAAGAATTTGAGCAATTTTATTTTCACCCAGAGGGTAGTGGGCATCTGGAACCCACTTCCTGAAAGGATGGTAGAAGCTGGAATCTTGACATTTAAGAAGTATTTAGATAAGCACTTGTAACGATGTGCTGTACAAGGCCATGGGCCAGGTTGGTGAGAATAAGATTCAAGTAGATAGTCTTGAATCTTGTTTCCAGCATCTGCAGTCATTGTTTTTACCTTGGTGACTGATGTGATGGGCCTTGTGGAAATCTAGAACTGGGAAGTACAATTTCAAAAGAGTTTCAAATGTCTTCCATTTAAGACAGTGATGAGCCCTTTCTTCACTCTGAGGATTGTTTGCCGTTGGAACTCTCTTCTCCAGAGAGCAATCAAGGCTGGATTATTCAACATAGTCAAGGCAGTAATTAGAGTTTCAATCTACAAGGAGTTAAGGGTTGTAGGGGCAGGCAGGAAAGTGGGGTTGAAAAGATGCAAATCAAATTAGTCATGATCTTATTGAATGGAGGAGAAGAGCTAAGCAGCCAATTTTTTTTCCTATACTCTGTTCAGAGTCTCTAGTTTAGAAGACGGTGGGAGTAATCTCTTTTTTAATTTATTTTTCACAGGTTATAGAAAATATTGAAAATTTGAAGAAGCTCAGCAGCTTGTTTTTGGGTAAAAATAAAATCACAAAACTACAGAACCTGGACGGGCTGACGAATCTCACAGTCCTCAGTATACAGGTAATTGCTGACCCTGAGAACAGAGATATTATTGTTCAGTGCATTGAAACAGAGCTGTTTCTTTGGAATGTTTCACTGAGCAATGCAAGTCCGTATTCCTGTCTGTAAACCATGTTTAGCTAGGTGGGCTTTGTTACTGTGAGCTGTTGCTGGGTTCTTTTTTATCTCTTGAATAAACTTGCCAGCCAGTGGATGATCCAAAGTGTACAGACTCGTTTACCAGTGCTCTAAATCTGGAAATGTACGTTTTTATAAGGTTTGCCATTGCTTTGCCCTTTAGTATACCAGGTGCCACAGAAACGTGTCTTAAATCTGCACCTAAATTTTCTGATGCCTAGTTTTTAATCATATGATACTCAACTGCAGCATTCGTGCCAAATTGAAAACAAACTTATGGAAATCTTCAAAGTTTAGTTAGGAGAAACCTATTGATGGCTTTGTTCTGGTCAGATCCAGTGCTCAGCAGAGGTGAAGTTTCAGGGATTAATCTGCTACTGATTGCATTCGCTTGATAATGCTTCTGCACAGCTCGTTGGTATTGATGCACGATAACCTTACCTTGCAGAGTAATCGGCTGACGAAGATAGAAGGTATGCAAGGCCTGGTCAACCTGCAGGAGCTTTATTTGAGTCACAACGGCATAGAGGTGATTGAAGGCTTGGAGAACAACGTGAGTCCCTGTTGCAACATGTTAGTTTCTGTGCACTAATTAACACTTCGTGTGAGAAGAGTAGAACTAAAGCATTCAAAATCTTCAGACTGTACAATATCGTCAAACATTCCGTCACCTCCAGTTTGTGGTTAGTTCAGAATGTTATACCAATAGACTGTGCATCTTACACAGTGAAGTGCAGGTATACTGTTCAGGTGATGAGGTCTGTGAATGCAAGGTGATGAAATTGGGATCTGCTAAGGGCTTCACATCTCATGAAGTTCTTCATGGTAGTCACTAACGTAGGAAACATCGAAAACAATGTATACAGTGTCTCTCAAACAGCATAGCGATAAGTAATAATGATTGTGTTTTGAATGGGAGGTAAATGTTGATCAGAACACAGCTGTCATGATATTCCAGTACCGTTGTGGGATCTTGCACATTCACCAGAGATGCAGGCAGAGTCTCTGTTTAACCTCTCATCCTAAAGTTTGTGTCTCCTGACTCTGCAGCTCTGCCTCAATGCACTGATTGTTAGCCTGGATTATGTACTGAATTCTCTGATATGGTGGGCATGGTCCCACTGTGTCCAGACCAACAGTTGTAAGGGATGTTTTGACCTGAGGTGCGTGGCAAGTTTGTCTTGATTTTTAAATCCTTTTTTTTTACCTTTCCTCTTGTACATTACATGCACTATAAAATTCACTGCTCAGTCTATGTAAGTATCATGTTGCATTTGGGGTCAATGGAATTCATTAACATTTAATTGAGATGTGGTCATCACTGGGAAGACTGGCATTAGGTTATGCATTGTCTTCAGGGAATAGTGGAAATTGCCAGGGATCAGTGGTAAGCTTTTTCACGTAGCAAATGTTTAGGATCTAGAGTGCATTGCAGTTTATGTCCACCGCCTTGCTTGTCAGAATAACCTCAAGGTCTTTCTCTGAGTGCAGATCATGTGCCAGGACAATCAAAATTCCACTGTTTGCCTATCACAAGCTGGTGTGACTGCATCTGGTGCTTTCTACAGAGCCATGTTGCCTCATTCCTTGTCTGTTTCTCTGTTCCAGAAAAAGTTAACAACTTTGGATATAGCAACCAATAGGATCAAGAAGATCGAAAATGTCAGTCATCTGACAGAACTTCAAGAATTTTGGGTAGGTTTATTTTAGTCTTGAATAAGCATTCTGATACTGAAGGGTACCACCCCAAATTAGCTTCCTATTTTAGAGGGATAGGCATATAGTAGGCACTGTTGTACACTGATTAACATGCATCTTGAAGAGTGAACTACAGGGAGCAAGGAAAAGGTGGAGGATTGACCACTAATTAATGGTGGTATTCCCATAATAAAGATGGACAACACAAAAGAGGCGGGATATTGCACTGGCGCTTCACTGGAGACTCCCACTGATGATGTTACCTCATAATGGTGACGAAATGTCTGAAACAAACTTTCCAGCTCAGCGAGCTAACTTGCATGCTTATTGTGAACCTGTGCTACACGTCTTCTCAAAAATGGACAACCTAAGTTTAGGAAACCAGGAAATAGAAGCAATTTGAGCTGACATGAAAAATGTTAAAGGCAATAAGTCGCTTGTGCGAATAGTGCACAGGACCACCTAGGACCACGTGGTAGAATGGAGTATAAAGAAGTGGATGTTTGTCCAAAAGGTTTGACGATAATCATGCGGAAATTTTAATCCACTTGGGCAAAGATAGCCAAGATGAGTTAACGGAGATTCACAGAATTTCTACCAAGTGGGAACAGGCCACTTGGCCTATCAAGTCCACACTGACTTTCCACAGGGCATCCCATCCAGACCCTCCTCTCACCGCCCCCCCCCCCCCCCCCCCCCAAAACCATATCCCTGTAACTCTGTATTTCCCAAGGCTAATCCGCCTACCCTGCACACCTCTGTTAGGTCTTCAGTAATTGCCGGTCCACCTAAACACAGTTCATTAAATTTTCTTGTGCTAGTTTCTCAGAGCAGCACATTCTGGGACAAGCTCCATTAGACTTGGTATGGTGCCACAAGAGAAGATTAATAACTTTGTAGTCAAAATATCCTGGGGGTCACAGTGATCATAATTAAATTTTACATTCAGTCTGAGGGAGAGAAGAGTGGGTTCAAGACTAGTATTTTAAACTTAAATAAGGGACATTATAAGAGTTTGAAGGAAGAGCTAGCAAAAGTGAACTGGAATATTGGATTAAGGGAACAAGTAAATACCATGCAATGGTAGAGGTATTTCAGAATGCATAATTGATATGTTTGACTTGAATAAGGATATAATCGTGGAAAACTGAATGGCATGTCAGAAGCTTGGACAGAATATGAAAAGTAGCAAAGAATGATTAGAAGCTTAAGGTAAATCCCATTGTCCCAGAGAACATGGGTATGCTGTCATCAGAAATAACTCGTGGTGGTGTAAGCTGAAGCAAGGGGAGTGGGTGAGAAGGAGAGTCTTTCTTTCATGGTAACCTCAACTGATGCAGAAATTGAATCCATGCTGTTAATATCACTCTAAACTACAAACCGGCTATCCAACCCAACTGAGCCAATGGAGTCCCTTTTGATAAAAGATTGCTAAGGAGGGAAAGTTAGCTTATAAGAGAAAGTTAGCTTGAAATATTAAAAACAGTAACCGTTTTTATAAATATTCAAAAGAAAAAAGACTTAAAGTGAACATTGGCCATGTGAAACTAAGTCTGAGGGATTATTGGTTATTGCCAAATAAAAACTCGTGGTGCAAGGGTAACATTGGCACAGATAGATGATTGAGGAGAAAGTGAGGTCTGCAGATGGTGGAGATCAGAGCTGAAAATGTTTTGCTGGAAAAGTGCAGCAGGTCAGGCAGCACCCAGGGAACAGGAGAATCGACGTTTCGGGCATAAGCCCTTCTTCAGGAATGAGGAAAGTTTGTCCAGCAGGCTAAGATAAAAGGTAGGGAGGAGGGACTTGGGGGAGGGGCTTCAGAAATGTGATAGGTGGAAAGAGGTCAAGGTGAGGGTGATAGGTCAGACTGGGTTGGGGGCGGAGAGGTCAGGAAGAAGATTGCAGGTTAGGAAGGCGGTGCTGAATTCGATGGATTTGACTGAGACAAGGTGGGGGGAGGGGAAATGAGGAAACTGGTGAAATCCGAGTTCATCCCTTGTGGTTGGAGGGTTCCTAGGCGGAAGATGAAGCGCTCTTCCTCCAACCGTCGTTTTGTTGTGGTCTGGCGATGGAGGAGTCCAAAGACCTGCATATCCTTGGTGGAGTGGGAGGGGGAGTTGAAATGTTGAGCCACAGGGTGGTTGGATTGGTTGGTCTGGGTGTCCCAGAGGTGTTCTCTGAAACGCTCCACAAGTAGCCGGCCTGTCTCCCCAATATAGAGGAGGCCACATCGGTGCAGAGGATGCAATAGATGATGTGTGTGGAGGTGCAGGTGAATCTGTGGCGGATTTGGAAGTTTCCTTTGGGGCCTTGGAGGGAGGTGAGGGGGGAGGTGTGGGCGCAAGTCTTGCACCTCCTGCGGTTGCAGGGGAAGGTGCCGGGAGTGAAGGTTGGGTTGGTGGGGGGTGTGGACCTGACGAGGGAGTCACCGAGGGAGAGGTCTTTTCGGAATGCTAATATAACCTTGGTGGTGGGGTCCGTTTGGAGGTTGCGGAAATGACGGCGGATGATGCGCTGTACATGGAGATTGGTGGGGTGGTAGGTGAGGACCAGTAGGGTTCTGTCCTGGTGGCGGTTGGAGGGGCGGGGCTCAAGGGCAGAGGAGCGGGAAGTGGAAGAGATGCGGTGGAGGGCATCGTCGACCACGTCGGAGGGGACATTGCGGTCTTTGAAGAAGGAGGCGATGGCCCTCCAACCACAAGGGATGAACTCGGATTTCACCAGTTTCCTCATTTCCCCTCCCCCCACCTTGTCTCAGTCAAATCCATCGAATTCAGCACCGCCTTCCTAACCTGCAATCTTCTTCCTGACCACTCCGCCCCCACCCCAGTCTGACCTATCACCCTCACCTTGACCTCTTTCCACCTATCACATTTCCGACGCCCCTCCCCCAAGTCCCTTCTCCCTACCTTTTATCTTAGCCTGCTGGACAAACTTTCCTCATTCCTGAAGAAGGGCTTATGCCCGAAACGTCGATTCTCCTGTTCCCTGGATGCTGCCTGACCTGCGCTTTTCCAGCAACACATTTTCAGCACAGATAGATGATTGGAAAGCTAACAGGAAATGAGGCATAATTGGATCACTCTCTGGTTGCAAAGATATGTTGTGTTGTGTGCCACAATGTTTGCTGGTGCCTCAGCTTTTTACAACTTATATAAAAGGCTGATGAATGGACCAAATGCAGGGTTGCTAAATTTAGTGATGACAACAGATGGGTAAGGGAGTAAGTTGTGAGGAGGACATGAGTCTACAACAGGGTATAGATAAGTGAATGGGACCTGCAAGTGGAGAATGAGAAGTTCACTTCGGTGGGAAGAATGAAAAACTGGAGGATGAGATAAACTGCGAATGACTACAGAAGCTGAGGTGGGGAGCGAGAAAGTGCACAAACCACACAAGTTAGAATGCTGGAGCAGCACATCATTAGAATGCTAATGGGAACTATATTTTATGGGAAGGAATTGAACATAAACGTAAGGGCTTAATGTTTGGTACATAAGACGTTGGTGAGACCACACCTCAGGTACTGTGTGCAGTTTTGATCTCTTTATTTAAGGAAGGAAGAATGAAAAGAGAGCTTTTTATCTAAATGGTGAGAGATTGTAGAACAGTTGAGGTGCAGAAGGATCTGGGAGTTCTTGTGCATGAATCTGAAAAACGGCTAGTGTGCAGGAATGCTAATGGAATGTTATGGTTTATTACAGGAGGAGTTGAGTCCTCAACTTATATAGGGCTCTGGTGAGACCACATCTGGAGTGTCGGTCACCTTTTTTTAAGGAAGGATGTAAATGCATTGGAAGCAGTTCAGAAAAGGTTTTTGAGACTAATGCATGGAATGTGTTGGTCTGTTAGCTCATTTGGCTGGATAGCTAATTTATGATGCAGAGTGATGCCAATAGCACGGGTTCAATTCTCACACCAGCTGAGGTTGCCATGAAGTACTCTCCTTCTCAACCTCTTCCCTCATCTGAGGTGTGGTGACCCTCCAGTTATATCACCACTGTCATCTCTCTCTAGTGACAATGCAGCCATAAGGTCGTTTGGGGCTGTGGTGACTTTACCTGGAATGATTGGGTTGTCTTTTGAGGAAATCCTGGGCAGGCTGACATGTGTAAGAATAAGAGGTGACTTGCTTGGAATACAAGGTCAAGGATGAGTGCAGTGGAGTATTCAAATGCAAGCCCAATAAAAGTTTAGAGTAATCATTGAGTTGATGGTTAGAATGAAGCAGGTAATATTGTTGCACAAGTTCTGGGTCAAACAAAAGCCAAGACTTTCATAGTCTGGTTCACTCTGAGGAAATGGGTTTGGAGGAATTCATGCATCAGCCAAGGTGGACATTATTTGTTGGTCATCAGGCTGGAAGCCACATTGGAGGGATTTGAACAGTGAGGGGATCCAAGCCTGCAGGAACTGCCGAGCAGTATGTGGTTTAAGACGATGGCTGGTAGTTATGAACGGCAGAAAGGCGATGCCTGAGGGGAGAGAGAGACATAACTAATACTAGCAAGCATGGGAAATTATGCTGATAGTGCCAGCTAAAGATTTTATGGGCATAATGCCCTCCTTCCATGATTATTTCAAATTCAGTTACTGGATAACCAATTACCTTCAGATTGACTGTCTGCCTTGTGTTTGAACAGTTTCTCTCCCTTGAATTTTCAGATGAACGATAATTTAATTGAGCAGTGGAGTGACCTTGATGAATTGAAGAATGCCAAAGGTTTACAGACAGTGTACCTTGAGGGTAATCCACTGCAAAAGGACCCACATTATCGGCGGAAAGTCATCTTGTCTCTCCCCTCTGTGCGACAGATCGACGCAACCTTTATCCGATTCTGAAAGGGAAGCAGCTTCTTATCACTGACTCATTTGGAGGAAGCTCCATGTGTTTTACTTGACTGAGGCTCTTAAAGTATTTGATAAAAGTACTAAATTATAGCTAAATAACTCTATGCATGATTTTGTTATTGATTCCTGTCTGACATCTTGTGTGCAGCAGCCTTGCACAATTTCTAAGGTGACTCATCCTTGGTTTGTGAGGGGCAAATGAGTCTGTTTTGTTTTGTATGGAATGAATATTAAAGGCACTGAACTGCATGGATTGTACCCATTGTATGGTCCGCAATTCCAAGAGGAATGAAGAAGATGAAACATTCACTCATGTGACACATAAAAGTCTCAGAAAAGTTAGTAGGTTACTTTGCAATGTGTATTGACTGCGACTTGTAACCAAGAGCTTTCCAATAATGGGCAGTAGTGCATGCTGCCTGTAATATTCTCACAGAATATATGTGCTGGGTTATGCTACTCATAGAGATATAGCTTACTTTCAGTTCCCTTGATTCACTCAGTCACAATAATTGTTTAAATTGTTTGCTCTCCTGTCAGCACTGCTCCCAATCCAGAGTAATGGTTGGTGTGCACTTTCCCTGTATAATTTTGTCTCCACCTTACTCACCTGTCCACGCTGCACAGCTCCTCTGAGCTAGCCTGATACTGGCAGTATCCTGAACTCAGGAAATGACATGGTCCCCAAGCTGGAGTCTGGTATTAAATGGATACTGTACATGGCTGGCGTGCAGTATTACAGAAGCTGATTCATGAGGTCACGTTACAAAAAGGAGTAGAGATTGGGGCAGAAGGAAAAGTAATTCTGACTTGGGGTGTGTTTAATGGGTAAAGAAATGGAAGCTGTTGTGTTCCCAAATACTACTATTGCAATAATGAGAACAACAAACTACCAACATTGTGACCTGAGGAACTCAGGTGCCCAAGGAGTCTCGGTGTAACAGAACTTCAGGAGTCATGAGAGCAAATAATCCCTTTATGCATGATGCCTTTAAAAATAACTAAGAGAAATGTTGAGTGTATCGTGTTGCATTTTGGCTCTTAATTTCTGGCATGAATTCAAATCTAGCCCATCATGATAGAAAAGCAGTCTCTACATATTGCCTGTGGGTCTGCCATGTGGGATGCATGTCACCTGACTTAACCTGCTTCTTGGCAGATGTCTGCTCCAGTGTACTAGGGCTAATTTGCCATCTTATCCTGGGACTCAATGTTTAGAGTTGAGGCTGAACGTTTTCTCACTAACTTTGATGTTTAGCAGCCTTTCTGTAGCCAGACAGTCATTATTGCCTGTGCAGTAAGAGAAATGAAGTCCACATCCACGTGGGGCTATTTGGCTAATCTTGTTCATGCCAATACCAAGGCACCCAGATCCCTTTCTAATCCCAGCTTCCTGCATATGACCCATAGCCCTGCAGCTTACAGCACTTAAGGTGCAGATCCAAGTACTTTTAAGAAGAGTTTAGGGTCTCTGCATCCAGCACCAACTCGGGCAGCAAATATCAGACACCCAACCCCTCTGTGTAAAAACAAATGTTTTTTCCCTCCGGTCCCCTCTAATCCTTCTGCCACTTTGCTTGAATCTATGACCTGGTTTTTGAACACTCTGCCAAGGGAAACCGGTTTCTCCAGTCTACTCTTCTCCACCCCTTCACAATTATGTCATCTCACGGCCTTCTTTGTTTTGAAGGAAAATGACCCCAACCCTCCAATCCCTCTTTGTAACTACAATTCTCCACTCTTGGCAACATTCTAGTAAACCACCTCTGCACTCCCTCCAGAACAATTACATCTTTCCTTTAATATGGTGACCAGACCTGCATACAGTACTCCAGTTGTGACTTCACCACTGTCTTATACAGTAACATCATCATTATATCCCTACTTTTGTATTCTGTACCTCTCCCAATGAAGAACAGCGTTCTTTCTTTACGGTTTTACCTACTTTCGCTGCTACCTTTAGGGACCTGTGAACTTGCCAAGATCTCTCACTTCATCTACCACTCTCAGTATATTCCCATTTATTGTGTACTCCCTTTTACTGATTGAGCTCCCTAATTGCACTGCCTCACACTTATCAGAATTGAACTCCATCTGCTACTTTTCTGCCCACTCCCATCTATATCATTTTGGAGCTTAGAGTTATCTTCTAGACTATCCAGTACACAGCCAACTTTTCTGTTGTATGAATTTCCCAATTGTGCACCCCCTACAATCAAGTCCAAATGGTTAATGTATAAAACTAGCAGCAGAGATCCCAATACAAAGCCACTTGAAACAGCTTTCCATTTACCGCTATTCAACAGTTTTCTGTTACTAAGCCAACCTAGCATCTTAAAATCCATGTGGACAACATCTACTGAACTGTCCTCATCAATCCTCCTTGTCACTTCCACAAAGAATTTAATCAAATTTGTTAGGCATGACCTTTCCTTAACTAAGCCATTCTAACTATTCCTGACTAGTCCATGCTTTTCTAAGTGACAGTTTATCTGAGGTTTTAGGATTTATTTTAACAATTTGCCCATCACCAAAGTAAAATTAGCTGTCCTGTAATTGTTTTGCATTTCCTTTTTAAACAACAGAATCACATTTGCATTCGTTTAATCTTCTGGCACATCACCACCTGCTTAGTGAAGATTGGAAAATAATCCTCAGCATCTGCTATTTCCTCCCTCACCACCTTCCACATCCTGGGAAACGAGCCATCAGGCCCTTTCGACTTATCCACTTGAAAGGTTCCACCTCTAACGCTTTTTCTCTCGATATGATCATTTTTGTCTAATATTTCACATTGCTCCTCTTGGATTATTGTATCCACATTAACCCTGTCCTTTGTGAATACAGAAACACAAAATTTATTTAAATTTTTCACATACCCTCTGCAACTTCACACAAGTTCCCTTCTTCATCTCTGATAGGTCCCAGGTTTTCCTTAGATATTTTACCAGTATACAATATTTATGGATTTTCCTTAATCTTGTTTGCCAGTATTTCTTCATGCCATCTCTTTTGATTTCCTTATTTCCTTATTTGATCATTTGTTTAAAAAAGTTTTCCTGGACGCAGTACATGAATTTTCACCCTCAATGCACCTTATACTACTTGAAACCCAGTTGATATTACCTCCTATTACTGTCCTGTATTCCTGCAGTTGAGAATTGGCCTAGATATGTACTTGTATTTCCTTCTATTTACAGTCTGTAGTATACTGCTAACAGTGTGACTGCTTTTTTTATTCCTGAACTCAACCCATAAAGCCTCATTTGTTAACCCGTTTCCTATATCATCCCTTCTCACAACTGTAAATGATTCTTTAGCCAATATAGCTCGTTTTTCTGTAATGCGTGTTTTGTTAACACTAATTCACTGTAATGCAATTGACGAATTGGTGACGCTGTTTCTAAAGTGCAAACTTTTAAAACGTGTATTGACTGTAATGCGATTATATCAGCAACTCTTTAAGTGCTGTTTCAAAAGTGATTTTTTTTTCTATAATGTGGGATTGCACAAGAACACAACTGCATTATAGAAAAACGACTTGTACTGCTACCCCTCCTCCTTTTTGATTACCCACTCTATCATGCCTGAAAACTCTACATCCAGGGATATTGAGCTGCCAATTCTGCCCTTTTAGCCAGGCTTCTGTAAAAGCAGTGACATGGTGTTGTCCTTTGTTTATCTATGATAAAGGAGAAAGCATCTGAGACAACAACAACCCCAGGATGAAATCTCCCGGCAAGCGAGGAGCAGATCCCAGGCTTAATCCCCAGTCCACACTTACTAGCTGAGTCGAGGGTCCAGGTTTATGGCTCGGTCTGGGCACCTAGCTGCAGAGGTGGCAACGGCAGCAAGTTTGGTCCCAACGCAGGACCCTGTGGCACTGATGGCTGCATCAGCGATGTTGGCTCAACATGAACTCGTGCGGTGGTGCTAGCACAAGGAAAGATGGCGTCAGAGAGTGGGGGCTCTTTGTTCCAGCGTTGGCAGCGTGGCAAAGTGCGATTGCAGGTGTGTAGTCGGTTTTGCAGCAGGGACTCGAGGTATCGTGCTGGAGGAGCCAGGATCCCGACCCATGGCTGAGCTAGAAGTGGGAGCTGTTCCATAGACCATGCAACTCTATTGAGATAAGACTACAAGACTCTTGTTTTATTTTTCTGGCCCTATATTCTGTGTTTTGGTGTTTTTTCTGTGTTTTAAGATGGCATCAGGGAGTGGCGACACTAAACAACCGTATTTGTGATAAATATACATGACAATAAATCAAATCAAATCTGTGCCATTAATTCATCTGCCTTCTTTGTAATAGTGGTCGCTCTGCTACAATGTGTTGCGTTTCTTTGCAACCTCCTGCTATGGAAGATCGCACTATGGGAAATCCCTATAGAAATCACGCTGTAGAAGGTTGTGTTGCAGCAAACCTGGTATACCTGTTCAGCAGAAAGTTTGCATTACGCAAACAACATCCATAATTCATCAATTGTGTTCTAGAAGAACTATCTGTACTCCAATTGCTATACCTGCCTGTAATCTACCTCCTACTACTTGGCCAATTTCCTAACTATTATCGATCTTCCTCTGATTCTGTGAGCTTCAGCTTTCATTTCCCGTGAGGGAGTGGGAATGGAGTCATGGTGGTAATGTCACTGGACCAGTAATCCAGAATGTCAGGCTAATATACCAGGAATATGGGTTCAAACCCCACCATTCGCAGAAAATGACTTTTGAACTCAATAAATATCTGGCATTGAAAAGCTACTGTAATCCTCACTGCCATCCCAACAGAAGGACTGATCACCCTTCTGGCAGATTTCAGTGTCAGCTATGGCCATGACTCCAGTATCTGGATCTCTGATCACTGGGGACCCAGGCTGGCAAAAAGGCCATGTAAATGATGTCCTCCTGCTGACAGCATATGCTCAGCATTGCCTCATTTTAATATACACACTCTTCCACCAGGAAGGCAAATGCTAAACCATGCAGAGAAATCTGGATCAAAACACCAGGACTTTCTGGATTGTCATTGTTAAAGATCACTTACCTAAGTGATGTCTGGATCACTTAATCCTTGCAGGGGGTGCCAATTCCTGCTGGGCAGATCATTCACTTATTCAATCACAGATGAGTATCCACAAGCGTCAATGTTTATGAACTGAGTTCACTAAATCAGGATCGGGACTGGGGGCTTTGGCTGATTTTTCTTTTTCTCTCTCATTCCGGAGGCCTTTGGCTTCTTACTGGCTTCTGCCAGCCTAAAGTTAAAAGTCACACAACACCAGGTTATAGTCCAGCAGGTTTATTTGGAAGCACTAACTTTTGAGACACTGCCTCTTCATCATGAACCACCAAATAAACCTGTTGGACTATAACCTGGTGTTGTGTGATTTTTAACTTTGTCCACCCCAGTCCAACACTGGCATCTCCAAATCATGACAGCCTAAAGTTAGCATTTTTTTTGTTCTTTCATGGGGTGAGGGTTTTGAGGGCTTTTGTTGCCTGTACCTGATTGCCCTTGTACTGAGAGGCTTGCCAGCTGTTTCAGAGACCAGTGAAGAGTCAACTCTGCTGCTGTGGGTCAGGAGCTGCATGTAGGCCAGACCAGGTAAGGACACCGGATTTGCTTCCCTCAAGGACATTTGTGAATCAGGTAGGTTTGTAAGGACAATTGGCAATAGTTTCATGGCAGGAGAAAGTGAGGACTGTAGATGCTGGAGATCACTGTCAAGTATGTGGCGCTGGAAAAGTACAACCAGTCAGACAGCATCCGAGGAGCAGGAAAGTCGATGTTTCCAGCACAAGCTCTTCATCAAGAATAATTTCATGGTGTTCATTATAGAGCCTAATTTGCAGCAACTTCGAGGTATTGTTATGGACTAGTCATTGAGAAATTCAGTTCTGTGGGGTTAGAGGTTCAAATTCCACCATGGCAACTGGTAGAATTGAAATGAAAAAGCAGCTGGAATTATCATCTCTACGATAGGCAGTTGCCTCACTTCCCCTGGTCAGTGCTGTAATTCTGTGCAAATTTGCTTCTGCTCCACCTAATGGTAGCATTGGTCTCAAACGCAGCCCTCCAAAAAAAGATTGAGATCAAATGTAAAGTTGCCATAGCCCTACTCTGTTCTGAGAGAGACAACTGGTCTTTAACCTGAGGGTCACCATGTTTCAGACAAAGCGAGAGTTTGAGGAGAGTCCGTCATGATAACCTCAGCCACTGTGGCAATTGAACCCCTGCTGTTGGCATCACTCTCCATTGCAAACCAGATGTCCAGGCAATTATGCTAACTTGCTAACTGACACCACCACAACCAACTGATACCACCTCAACCAACCAAAGTTAAAAATCTCACTACACCAGGTTATAGTCCAACAGGTTTAATTGGAAGCACACTAGCTTTCGGAGCATCGCTCCTTCATCAGTGGCACTGGTGTTGTGTGATTTTTAACTTTATACACTGCAGTCCAACGCTGGCATCTCCAAAACATGTCAACCAACCAACACCACCTCCCCGCCCCAACAGACTGTGGTGAGTTTGAAATTAGAAAATCTAATCTGAATGAACAAAAGAGATGAATTTAGCAGTACAAGTTTTGAACAGGTTGCAGTCTGACGTCCTCGGATTTACTTACGTAAACCTTTGAAGACGACTGAACAAGTCAAGTAGGCAGTTAAAAGGCATATGGAATTCTTGGCTTTATTACAAGATGTTTAGGACAGAAATTATTATGCTCAACATTTTAAAAATAAATTCTGGTATATCAAATTCAATTCTGGATGTCTCACTTCAGTGAGGATACCTTCGAAAGGGTGCAGAGGAGATTTACTTGAATGGTACTAGAGGGAAGGGGAGTTGAGGTTCAAGTTCCACCATGGCAACTGGTAGAATTGAAATGAAAAACAATCTGGAATTATCATCTCAATTATCAGCAGTTGCCTCACTTTCCCTCGTCAATGCTGTAACTCTGTACAAATTTGTTTGTGCTCCACCTAGCTCCAGTAAACTTGAGAATATGAGGTTGTTTTCTTTAAAGTAGAGAATGTGAAGATATTTGATCAAAATGTTCAAAACCCAGGAAGGGGTTTTGACAGAGTAAATAAGATAAACTGTTTCCAGTGGGTCAGTTAATGGAGAACACGCACTGAAGGTGATTGGCAGAAAGACCCAAGGTGGCGAATTGGTCTGATTTGGGCCATTCAATCTGAAAAGGTGAAGAAAGCAGATTGTATATTAACATTGAGAAAGAATTGGGTACTTGAAGGGGAACGGTTACAAGAACAGGGGATTATAACTCATAGAATAGATCTTTCAAAAGGCCAGCAAAGTTGTGATGAGCTGAATAACCTCCAAAATCATTCCTCGATTCTATTGGAATTTAGAAGCTGGAGTAATCTTGAGAAATCCCAGCCCCACATCCACTCCATCAGCAATTCCATCTAGCCCCATCTCTGTGATATTGCCTACCTCTGGCCTTCTCGCAACCCATCTACTGTTAAGAGGCAACTATATCACTGCGGATGTGGAGACACTTGTAGGCCAGATCAAGTGAGAACATCCGATTTCCTTCCCTAAAGGATATTAGGGAACCGGATGAGTTTTTACAACAAGTAGTGATAGTTATCATGGTCACCATTACTGAGACTAGCTTTATATTTCACATTTGCTGTTTGAATTTAAATTCTACCAGACACCATGGTGTGATGTGAACCCATCACTGCAGAACAGAAATATTGGTCTCTGAATTAGTTATAAAACAGAAGGAGCTGGAGTTTCAGCAGGTCTGACAACATCTGTAGAGCAAGAGAAATTGAGTTAATGTTCTGTTCCTGATTTAGTTCTTCGTAACTGCAGGGCTTCTGAGTTTCTAAGAAACCTTTTCTTTTTGTTTCAGGCACCTGCAGTATCTTACTTTTATTCCTTGATGTGCTAGAGTCATAGAGTCACACAAGATGGAAACAGACCCTTCGGTCCAACTGATCCAACTAGATCACTGGCTGATTTGATTGGAATCATGGGCTAATTTCATCGGGATCACTGGCTGATTTCCTTGTCTCTACCCCATGCATTGAGGGAATGCTGTGAAAGTCCAGAGAGAGTAAAAGCAGTAATGAGTCCAGTTAACTCAATTTAGGTGTACAATATATACAGACCAGGTCATTGTAATCAACATTATCTGTCATTTTAAAGCACTGTTCAGAATGCGGACACTGTAGAATAATGACATTCCACAAATAGCTGAAGCTGTATAGTAAGCTAGAAATTAAGACAAAAGATGATAGGAGATATAGGGGCAAGTCAGGCACAGGCAGAGGAAAGGGGTGGGAAGGTGAGGAGGTTTGAGTGGGAAAGTGAGGAACTGAAGGGAGAGCAATAGAAGATGAGGCATGGAGAAATGGATGGAGTGCTGAATTCAGGGCAGAGTATGAGGGAAAGGAAGAAGGAAGTCGGAGAGGAGATGAGGGAAATGGCAGGGATCAGAGTGTGAGGTGGGAACAGGAGGTTGATGGAGGACTAGAAATGGCAAGGGATGAAGCATAGCAGTGTGGGAATCACCCAACACCATGAGGTAGAGACTGTTGGCGCTCCATGTGGGTTGGAGGAGGGGGCATGCTGAGACTCACTCCAGACACTGGGACCAGTTAATACAGCCCTGTATCATAGAGAAGAGGGGCAGAGGAGCATGGTAGGAGCCTGCAGATCTGGCGGGGGGGCAGGCTTCACCACATTACAGGGAGCCTTGTGGTACATCCTGTGCTCCTCCAGACTGGGTGCAGTGGCCTTGCAGGAGGGGCAGGGTGTTCAGCACCAAGGGTTGGGTGGAAGGTGTGTCTCGGCAGGACACAATTCCTAATGCTTTTCGTTGGGCACCTGAGAGTGCCCTTGATCATGAGCATTACCGTACTGTCTCCTCCCTAATTCTGTTACCCCCACCAGCCCCAGAACCTTGGGTCTTTATATTCCCAAAATTCTAGCATCCTGCACCTTCCCAACTTTGTTTGTTTCATTGCTTTTCCTCACCCATTTTAACACCTTGTCCTTTAGCTCTATCAAAATTTTGTCTGATTTGTGAATTGTTTTACATTATAAAAATGAGCGTGATTTGTAATGTTAGCCATTCAATAGGATTGTGGCTAATCTGTACGTTTGACCCCATCCGCCCACCTTGATTACAGAAAATTCCCCCTGAAAATTCCTGAAATTTTCAATTGACCTTTAGGCTCAGCAGCTTGAGGTGAAACTCGGGTGAGTTCCTTATTTCCAGGATGTAGAGTTGCTTCCTGTCACCCTGATTCCTGGGATGAAGGGTTTGCTTTCTGAGGCAATGTTGACCAGGTTGAGCCTTCACTCTTTGGAGTTTTGAGGAATGAGAGGTGATCTTATAGAAACATACGGAAGGTTCTGAGGGGACTATACACTATGGATCCCTGGATCACGTTCTTCCCCCATGGGAGAGTGTCAAATAGGGAAAACATGATGAGGAGAAATTTCTTCCCTGGAGGTATCCGCTCTTTAGAATTCTCTTCCACAGAGAGCAGTGGAGGTTGAATCATTGAATATATTCAAAGCTAAATTAGATTTAGATTTTATTGTCACATCTATTCAAGTCCATTAGTACTGTGAAAAGTGTCTAAAGTTGCCACACACAGGGCCATCTTTCAAGGGTACCTTGATGCAAAAAACTCAGGTACAATATAGTAAAAGAAACGAAGTTAAAATCTAAAGCAATACAGACCTTCATAGACTTTGTAAAATAAAAATAAAGAAATTAGATAATAGTTAACATGAAAGTCCTTCTTAATATAAACATTTTTGATGGACAAGGGAGTTGAGGGTTAAGGAGGAGCTGACTGGAAAGTGAAATAAGGTCATAATCAGATCACCCATGATCATATTGAATGACTGAGCAGGCTTGAAGGGCCGAATGGCCTATTCCCTCTTTCCTATGATCTTGCAGCATCGATCCTGAACAGTCTATTTTTAAATGTCTGCCTCCTTTTCCTTTCCAATGCTGTCCACTGGAAGAAACCAGTTTCCATCTGTATTGGCTACTTCAAATACACCTAACACCTCCATTCTGAAGAAAAGTCATATTGGACTCTTTGTTTCCTCTCTCCATAGATGCTGCCAGATCTGCTGAGTTTCTCCAGCACTTTGTCTTTTTAATTTCAGATCACCAGTCTCTGCAGTATTTTACTTTCATCAACACCTGGATATGATCATCCATAATCTCCTTCACACACGGTGTAGTCTCTACAGTATAATTGAATTGGTGATGATTTGACGGTCACAGAAAGAGCTTCCTTTAGTGACAGTTCCAGTTTGATGTGTTGCTCATCTCTCTCTCTCTCTCTTTCGCTGCTCCATGCAAACTAAGGGATTGTTTGCACACCAGGAGGGTGCACTGTTGAACAAACAAGAATTTCCTCAACACTGCTGATACTTCCTTGCAGACCGACACTTCCTCACAGTCTGTTTGTGCGTGCGAGGCAGAGCATTAATCCAGAGCACGGCTCTGGTGTATGGGTCACAGTGTGGTGTTCTCTGGGAGACATATCGCCAGCACCTTACTGAATGAAAGGTTCACAAGACTGCATGATGGACAGAACCTGACAAGGTAGGGAATCATTGCTAATATTTATTAGCAAATAATTGCACTGCAATCCCGAGAGTGAAAACTTCAGCCTGCATTTTGCAGGCAGGTGCTTTAGGAACTAAAGACATCCCTAAAGAGTGAGTTTAAATGTTGAGACAGGGAGCAATGATTCTGCCCGGGTGGTGAGTAGTTGAATTTCTCATCTGGGTCTTTGCAACAAGTAGAAGCCCTGCTTCAACACCCTTTATATTTTCTAATCAGAGATGTTATAAATGCTCCGAGCTATTTAGGTTTCTTCCAGGTGTTCAAGTTCCAGCTGAAATTTGCCAAAACTCCTTCAATGCATTGTGCCATCAATTAACTGAAGTGAATACAGAACGTGTGGAGGCTGGACTGTTTGTTTGAGGTGGGACAGATTACTTTATGACTTTGGGATATGTTATGACACTCCTCTGTGGCACTTTTATATTCCGAAGTGGATCTTGAGATAGGGTACTGCCATTGCACCATAAGCGCACCCTGTCAGATTATGTTGTTTGTTGATTAATATGCATGTCTATTTGATGTTGCGGTGTGAGGGTTGAGTTGAGGGAAGAGTGTATTGTCACATAAGATGATACTGGCACGGGACCCAGGTTCTCGTGTGCCTGTGTCAGAGACCACTGGGGATATCAGTTGGGTGTCCTCTTTAACTTCATGTATCAGGGCATCATTGCTGTTGTTTGTAGCAAGAGCGACGCTGTTTGTTTGAATGTCACCAGTGCTTCCCAGGCTCTTTCCTCTTTGAAAATTATTGTAACCGCTCAGAGAACATGGGACACTGAGGTGGGCTTGGTGAAAAATGACTGAAAGTGAAGGACTGACCTGCTAGAGTAGGGGGGCAACATTCAGGAGTTGGTCAGAGGTCCACAGTAAATATTGCTGCTTTGAGTTTGCGACATCAGCATTTCAGCTCACCACACCTCATTTTGGGAATCCCTACCGTGTGGAAACAAGCCATACCGACCCTCTGAAGAGTATCCCTCCCAGACCTGCACCCCTACCCTATTACCCTACATTTCTCCTGACTAATGCCCCTAACCTACACATCCCTGAACACTATGGGCAATTTAGCATGGTCAATTCTACCTAATCTGAACATCTTTGGACTAAGGAGACATGGTGCACAGTGTATGGAGAGGGGGAGACACTGACCTAGAACTCAGGAAACATATCTTGACTTTGGATGGGGTGCAGTCCAGATTTATCAGAATCTTAGCATCATACAGATGTACAGCACAGAAACAGATCTTTCCATTCAACTTGATCCAGGCCAACCAGATATCTTAAATTAATCTAGTCCCATATCCCTCCAAACCCTTCCTGTTTATATAGCCAGCCAGCTGCCTTTTAGATGTTGTAATTGTACCAGCCTCCACCATTTCATAAACGCAACACCCTCTGCGTGTAAAGGTTGCCCCTTAGGTCACTTTTAAACCTTTCCCCTTTCATCCTAAACCTATGCCCTCTAGTCTTAGACTCCCTATCCTCGGAAAAAAACCCCTTGGCTATTCACCCTATCCACGCTCCTAATTATTTTATAAACTTCTATAAGGTCACCCCTCGGCTCCGATGCTCCAGGGAAAATAGTCCCAATCTATTCAGCCTCTCTCTACAGCTCAAACTCTCCAAAACTGGCAACATCCTTGTAAATCTTTTCTGAAACCTCTCAAGTTTAACATCATCTTTCCTATAACAGGAAGACCAAAATTGAACGTAGTATTGCAAAATTAGCCTAACCATGGATAACTGGGGAGAGAATAGGGCCCGTCAAAGATCAACAAGGCAGCTTATGTGTGGAGCCGCAGGAGATGGGGGAGATACTGTAGGGATTCTATGATATTAAATGGTGGAAGAAGCTCAAGAGGCTTTTTTGAGGTATTTTAGGTTTTGGAAGTGATTTCCTCGAATTCCACAAGGTCAATCTGAGACTGGTACAGTTGGGAAAAGGAGTGAGTCAAACAGTCAGGACAGGCAGGGACAAAGCAGAGAACAAGGTAGAACTGAAATTAAACTGCATTTACTTCAAAGCAAGAGGCTGAACAGGGAAGGCAGATGAACTCAGGGCATGCTTAGGAACATGGGACTGGGATATCATAGCAATTACAGAAACATGGCTCAGGATGGACAGTTCTGGCAGCTTAGTGTTCCAGGATACAGATGCTATTAGAAGGATAAAAAGGGGGTCAAGAGAGGAGGGAGAGTGGTGTTTTTGTTAAGGGATAGCATTACAGTTGTACTTAGGGAGGATATTCCTAGAAATACATCCAGGGTAGTTATTTGGGTGGAACTGAGAAATAAGAAAAGGATGATCACCTTATTGAGATTGTATGATAGACCCCCTAATCGTCAGCGGGCAACTGAGAAACAAACTTGTCAGGAGATTTCAGTCACCTGTAAGAATAATAGGGTGGTTATGGTAGGGGATTTTAACTTTCCAAACATAGACTGGGGTTGCCATAGTGTTAATGGTTTAGATGGAGAGGAATTTGTTAAGAGTATAAAGAAAAATTTCTGATTCAGTATGTGGACGTACCTATTAGAGAAGGTGCAAAATTTGACCTACTCTTGGGAAATAAGGTAGGGCAGGTGACTGAGGTGTCAGTGGGGGAGCACTTTGGGGCCAGCGACCATAATTCTATTAGTTTTAAAATAGTGATGGAAAAAGATAGACCAGATCTAAAAGTTGCAGTTCTAAATTAGAGGAAGGCCAATTTTGACGGTATTATGCAATAACTGTCAAAAGCTGATTGGGGGCAGATGTTCGCAGGTAAAGGGACGGCTGGAAAATGGGAAGCTTTCAGAAATGAGATAACGAGAGTCCAGAGACAGTATTTTCCTGTCAGGGTGAAAGGAAAGGCTGGTAGGTGTAGGGAATGCTGGATGACTAGAGAAATTGAGGTTTTCGTTAAGAAATAGAAGAAAGCATATGTCAGGTATAGACAGCAGAGATCGAGTGAATCCTTAGAAGAGTATAAAGACAGTAGGAGTATACTCAAGATGGAAATTAGGGGAGCAAAAAGGGGACATGAGATAACTTTGGCAAAGAGGGTTTTTATAAATACATTAAGGACAAAAGGTAATTACGGAGAGAATAGGGCCCATCAAAAATCAGCAACGCAGCTTACGCGCGGAGCCGCAGGAGATGGGGGAGATACTAATGAGTATTTTGCATCAGTGTTTACTGTGGAGAAGGACATGGAAGATATAGAATCTGGGAAAATAGATGGTGACATCTTGAAAAATGTCCATATTACAGTGGAGGAAGTGCTGGATGTCTTGAAACGCATAAAAGTAGATATATCCCCAAGACCTGATCAGGTGTACCCTAGAACTCTATGGAAAGCTAGAGAAGTGATTGCTGGGCCCCTTGCTGAGATATTTGTATCATCGATAGTCACAGGTAAGGTGCTGGAAGACTAGAGTTTGGCTAACGTGGTGCCACTGTTTAAGAAGGGTGGTAAGGAAAAGCCAGGGAACTATAGACTGGTGAGTCTGACGTTGGTGGTGGGCAAGTTGTTGGAGGGAATCCTGAGAGACAGGATGTACATGTATTTGGAAAGGCAAGGACTGATTAGGGATAGTCAACATGGCTTTGTGCATGGGAAATCATGTCTCACAAACTTGATTGAGTTTTTTGAAAAAATGATGAAGAGGATTGATGAGGGCAGAGTAGTAGATGTGATCTATATGGACTTCAGTAAGGTGTTCAACAAGGTTCCCCATGGTAGACTGGTTAGCAAGGTTAGATCTCATGGAATACAGGGAGAACTAAATATTTGGATACAGAACTGGCTCAAAGGTAGAAGACAGAGGGGTGGTGTTGGAGGATTGCTTTTCAGACTGGAGGTCTGTGACCAGTGGTGTGCCACAAGGATCTGTGCTGGATCCTCTACTTTTTGTCATTTACACAAATGATTTGGATGTGAACATGGGAGGTATAGTTAGTAAGTTTGCAGGTGACACCAAAATTGGAGGTGTAGTGGGCAGTGAAGGTTACCTCAGAGTACAACGGGATCTTGATCAGATGGGCTGAGGAGTGGCAGATGGAGTTTAATTCAGATAAATGTGAGGTGCTGCATTTTGGAAAAGCAAATCTTAGCAGGACTTATGCAGTTAATGGTAAGGTCCTGGGGAGTATTGCTGAGCAAAGAGACCTTGGAGTGCAGATTCCTTGAAACTTCCTTGAAAGAAGAGTCATAGGGAGATAGAATAATGAAGAAGACAAAAGTGAGGGCTGCAGATGCTGGATATCAGAGTCAAGATTAGAGATGTGCTGGAAAAGCACAGCAGGTTAGGCAGCATCTGAGGAGCAGGAAAATAGACGTTTCGGGTAGGAGCCCTTCATCCTGCCCGAAACGTCGATTTTCCTAATGAAGAAGGCGTTTGGCATGCTTTCCTTTATTGGTCAGAGTACTGAGTATAGGAGTTGGGAGGTCATGTTGCGGCTTTACAGGACATTGGTTAGGCCTATCAGAAGGATGTTGTGAAACTTGAAAGGGTTCAGAAAAGATTTACAAGGATGTTGTCGGGGTTGGAGGATTTGAGCTAGAGGGAGATGGTAATGTCCTCGGGAGTGTTGCTGAACAGGCCTGTTTCCACACTGTAGGGAATCTAAAAAGAAGAGACATTGGAGTGCAGGTTCATAGCTCCTTGAAAGTGGAGTCGCAGGTAGATAGGATAGTGAAGAAGGCATTTGGTATGGTTTCCTTTATTGGTCAGAGTATTGAGTACAGGAATTGGGAGGTCATGTTGCGGCTGTACAGGACATTGGTTAGGCCACTGTTTGAATATTGCATGCGATTCTGGTCTCCTTCCTATCGGAAAGATGTTGTGAAACTTGAAAGGGTTCAGAAAAGATTTACAAGGATGTTGCCAGGGTTGGAGGATTTGAGCTATAGGGAGAGGCTGAACAGGCTGGGGCTGTTTTCCCTGGAGGCTGAGGAGTGACCTTATAGAAGTTTACAAAATTATGAGGGGCATGGATAGGGTAAATAGGCAAAGTCTTTTCCCTGGGGTCATGGAGTCCAGAACTAGAGGGCATAGGTTTAGGATGAGAGGGGAAAGATATAAAAGAGACCTAAGGGGCAACTTTTTCACACAGAGGGTGAAATGGAATGAGCTGCCAGAGGAAGTGGTGGAGGCTGGTACAACTGCAACATTTAAGAGGCATCTGGATGGGTATATGAATAGGAAAGGTTTGGAAGGATATGGGCCAGGTGCTGGCAGGTGGGACTAGATTGGGTTGGGATATCTGGTCAGCATGGACGGGTTGGACCGAAGGGTCTATTTCCATACTGCACGTTCCTATGGCTCTATGGGTCTATGAAGTTAGAGCTGGAGTACATCAGGTGTTCTCTCGGGAAACATTTCTTTGCCTAACACGAGTGAAAATTCACAATATTTACATCAAAGAGAAACAGGTGAGGCTGTTGGTTAAAAATGTCAAAATTAGATAGATCTCTGTTGAGGAATGGGTAATGAATGTTGCTGAATGAAGGGCAATGGATAAAGTTCATACAGAGATAGCAATAATCCAATAAAATGACTAAACAGGGTCCTGTTCTCATGGCATGTGGTTCTTGGCCTCCTCTAATATAGTGCTTTGATTGTTGTGCAATTAGAATATTATTTGCACAATATAATTCCAAACATCAGTGGGGGATTTAGTATTGGAAGTGGCTGGTGCTACTTAAAGGTAGATTGCATCTTGGCTGCAAAGTAAACTAAGAGTTACCACCCAATGCCTGGAGGAAGAACGCCTCAGCACCGCCCTCCTGACTTGTCCATCACCTTTCCCATCTATCTGCTCCACCCCCCTGACATATCACCTTCTCCCTCACTTTCATCTAACTATCGCTTTCTCAGCTACCTTCTCCCCAACCCCACCCCCCTCCCATTTATCTCTCAGCTACCCCCAGCCCACAAGCCTCATTCCTGATGAAGGGCTTTTGCCCGAAACGTAGATTCTCCTGCTGCTCGGATGCTGCCTGATCTGCTGTGCTTTTCCAGCACCACTCTCCCATCTCTGATCTCCAGTGTCTTCAGTCTTCACTTTCTCCTGGCTATGTGAGAGAGCTTGCCCCAAAGTCTTCTGATTATGTACTTGAAGGACAGCTGTCGAGTAACATTTTCACACAGAGGGTGGTGCGTGTATGGTATGAGCTGCTGGAGGAGGTGGTGGAGGCTACAATTGCAGCATTTAAAAGACATCCAGATGGGTAGGTCAGATTCGGATGTCTGGCTGGTGTGAACGAGGCAGACAGAAGAGTTTGTTTCCATGCAGTATGACTCTATGACTCTAAACACTGGAGAGGGTGATACTGCAGGTAAGAACTCATAACTGTGAAGAAATAGTGAACCTGCTGGGACACTTTTGCGAAGGAAAGGTTAAGGGATGTTTTAATAGAGGTTATTCAAATAAAGATGTGGTGTGGAAGGGCAGATTGGAGAAGGTGTTTCCACTTTTATGGGAGACAAGAACTTAAGTCCAAAAATACACAGTGGCAACTACTCAGCAGTGAGACCAGGAGAAACTCAGGCAGTGGTTGAGAGGTGGAACATTCCACCATAGGGAGTGCCTGAGGCAGTGACCATAGACACTCTTGAGGATGAACCAAAAAATGAAAGAGATGGGATTACAGGGCTACCCAAAATATTGGGGTAGGCAGGCTGCAAGGAGGCTCATGTGGGATATGATCAGAGGAACATGTGGGATATGATCACAGGAACAGCCTGTCCTGTGGAGTGTGGGACTAGATTACTGCAGGGACAGCCTGTCCTGTGTAGTGTGGGACTGGATTACTGCAGGAACAGCCTGTCCTGTGGAGTGTGGGACTGGATTACTGCAGGGTCAGCCTGTCCTGTGGGGTGTGGGACTTGATTACTGCAGGAACAGCCTGTCCTGTGGAATGTGGGACTGGATTACTGCAGGAACAGCCTGTCCTGTGGAATGTGGGACTAGATTACTGCAGGGACAGCCTGTCCTGTGGGGTGTGGGACTGGATTACTGCAGGAACAGCCTGTCCTGTGGGGTGTGGGACGGGATTACTGCAGGGACAGCCTGTCCTGTGGAGTGTGGGACTGGATTACTGCAGGAACAACCTGTCCTGTGGAGTGTGGGACTGGATTACTGCAGGAACAGCCTGTCCTGTGGGGTGTGGGACTGGGTACTGCAGGAACAGCCTGTCCTGTGGAGTGTGGGACTGGATTACTGCAGGAACATTCTTTCTTGGTGAGGTTAGGACTGGATTAATGCAGTAACAATCTGTCCTGTAGAGTATGGGCAGTAGGAACACCATGCGCTTTTGTTCAGTGTATAGATTGTGGCCCAGTGTAGAAAGGTATTGCTTTAATTTGTTCTCTATACGATGCCACCCATTGTCACAGCGTATCCCTTCCCTGTCTGGTTGGAATGTAGGCCTTACATAAGGATAGATCCTACAACTAGCCAAGTTGAATTGTTACAGCCTGTGCTGTCGATGTGTTGGAGTGGGTGTTGCAGCCGTTAATCTGACCCCAACACACACTCAGACACCCCTGGGGGAACTGGAATTAAGCATTAGAAAAACAGACAAAACATTACTGACAATCAGGTGTAGGAATATATGATAAAGAATATATGTCCTTTGATTTCTAAATACATGTTTATTTCAAAAATATACTTTATTCATGAAAAAAGGTCTTTATATACATACATAGTTCCTGGAGTAGTTCACTTCTGTACATACTTTGCATATGGAGAAACAAATAAATGTCTTTCCTTACAATTGCAACAAATCAAGACAGTTCTTGCTTATGCAAGATACTATTTACATATATTTGAGACACCGGAAGTGTCAGTTAACTGAATGGTTCCCTGTTGTACTTTGGCCATACACGTCTTGTGCTGGGAAAGGCTGACAGTCTGGGATCAACTGATGGAGCATGTCTGTCACTGCTTGTGCTTAAAACAATGCTGTCTGTTTATGTGTATGTTCCTGATGCAGGAACTGCTGGGGCTCCACCTCCCTCAATGCCGGATCTTTGTATGTTATCTCAATAAACGCATCCTTGTGATGTGGCAGATAAAGGAACAGGATCCTGCTGGGTTTCCCTGATTTGCACTCACACGCAGCTCATATGTCATTGCAGAGAGTGAGTAAGAGAGAGCGCCAGGCAAAACAAACAGGGATTAAAGAGTCGAGAGGACCAGTTACTTCCTGATTCCTTCCTCACTTTTCAGAACAAAATCTACTGAGGAAATTCCTAAATCCAGCAAGCTGTTGGTGCTTAGAGAGTTGAAGTGCCTGGTTTTGTTTGCAGTGCGTGTTACTAGTTATAACTGGTGAATATCCAAAGTGACATGTCTATTCTCATGATTTGGAGGTGTCGGTGTTGGTCTGGCATGTACAAAGTTAAAAATCACACAACACCAGGTTATAGTCCAACAGGTTTATTTGGAAGCACTCGCTTTTGGAGCATCACTCCTTCAACAGGTGATTGTGGAAAACCCATAACCATCTGATGAAGGAGCAGCGCTCTGAAAGCTAGTGCTTCCACATAAACCTGTTGGACTGTAACCTGGTGTTGTGTGATTTTTAACTTTGTCTGTTCTCTGCAGGGATCTACTGGTCTCTCCCACGCTCCCACCCCCTCCCCTGAGTAATGGGGGGGGGGTCGATTGGTACAGTTCAGCCACTTGTATGCTGGAATCCTGGAAAAGCTGGCATGAAATCACGGGCTGGATGTTTCTATATCTTTATCCCCAGAACTTTGTTTTTGTGGGTCAACTGAAAAAGTTCTCTTGTGCTAGAAATCATTAGAGTTTTAGAAAAATTGTATAAATTTGCTACACGTCTGACTTATGACCTGGAGATCCAGTCTCAACATCCCGTTGGAGAGGGACTGACTTGCTGTAACTTACACCAGCTCCATTGTGATAAAAGCAGAATGCCCCCCTCCATTTTTTTTCTCTATGGTTAAAAAAGATGGCACGGTGATTCAGTGGTTAGCACTGTTGCCTCTCAGTCTTTCATAAATAAAGAGACTAAAACTGTTTTCCATACTCCCGATGTGGAGCCTTCTCTTCTCCAAGGAGAACCACAGAATCTTGACAGTGTGGAAGGCCTTATAGCCCATCAAATCCATACTATCCCTCTGAAGAGCATCTCACCCTGACCAACCCCCTATCTTCTGCCTGTAACCCAACATTTCCCATGTCTAACCCCCAGCCTGGATACAATGGGCAATTTAGCATGGCCAGTCCACCCAACCTGCACATTTTGGACAGTGGGAGGAAACCAGAGCACACAGAGGAAACCCATGCAGACACAGACAGTCACCCAAAAGTGGAATTGAACCCAGGTCCCTGGCACTGTGAGGCAGCATTGCTAACCGCTGAACCACTATGCCACCCATAGATTAGGGGACACAGTTTAACAATAAGGGATCTCCCATTTTTGACAAAGGATTAGCAGAATTTTTTTTTCTCTCAGAGAGTCATGAGCCTGGAGACAGGGCAATTGAATAGTTTAAAGTCTAACAAGAGGGTCAAAGGATATTAGAGGTAGGCTGGATTGTGGAATCGAAACGGCATGATCTTGCTGAGAGTAGATTAGATTAGATTAGATTATTTTACAGTGTGGAAACAGGCCCTTCGGCCCAACAAGTCCACACCGACCCGCCGAAGCGTAACCCACCCCTACCCCTACATTTACCCCTTACCTAACACTACGGGCAATTTAGCATGGCCAATTCACCTAACCTGCACATCTTTGGACTGTGGGAGGAAACCGGAGCACCCGGAGGAAACCCACGCAGACACGGGGAGAACGTGCAAACTCCACACAGTCAGTCGCCTGAGGCGGGAATTGAACCCGGGTCTCTGGCGCTGCGAGGCAGCAGTGCTAACCACTGTACCACCGTGCCGCCCACAAAGTAGGCTTGTTGCTTGTTGGCACGTAAACTAAAGGAGGTGACCAGCCTGCCAACCTCCAGCATACCGTTGACACGTTCAAGGTAAGGATAAAATGTCAAGTAATCCATTCATCCTGAGACCTATTGAGATCCTTAAGAGGCCAATTAATGCCCATAAGGACCCCAGTGCACTCCACCGCTCAAATTCCTGTGGCTAAGAAAGGCAGGCAGCCCACAAGCAGCCCACAAAGGCAGGCAGCCCACAAGTAGAAGGGCTGAATGGCCTACTTCTGTTCTGAATTGGTATGTTCATATGTAAGTGAGGAGAATTGATTGAGGTGCTCCAAACCATGAGAGACATGGAGAGAGTAGAAAGGGAAAATCTTTCAGAAACTGTCAGCCAATACCAATAGCTACTTTGTCAACAGCTTGAAGGTAAGCTGTACTGGAATACGGTATGGAGTGTGACATTGCTCATGAGGGACATGCCTGTTAGATTGGTACATGGTGAGTTAGGAGTTGCGTCACATTCTATTCACTTTCCCAATGACCTGCGGTACCTGCATATTAACCTTTAGTAATTCACGCACTAGCATACCAAGATCTGTCTGCATCTCAGTGTTCTGCAATCTCTTGCAATGTTGACAATATGCCTTTTTCTTTGTTTGTTTCTGTCAAAGAGGACATTTTCCCACATTATACTCCATTTGCTAGATCTTTGTCACTCATTTAATCTAACATTATGACTTTGTAGCTTCCTTGTGATAGAGTTTCCAATGTTCCTGGAATGTCAGAAATTGGAGATTAAAGTCCAGGATAATCCATGAGAAAAAATACTGGGGCATTCAAAAATGTAATCCCCATTTGTGAGTAATGGAGGTTTGCCTCCTCCCTTAAACTAAAGGTCCTTGTCCACCTTTAGCCGGTACAATGCAAGCTTGTGGGCTGCCTGCCTTTCTTAGCCACAGGAATTCGAGCGGTGGAGTGCACTGGGATCCTTATGGGCATTAATTGGCCTCTTAAGGATCTCAATAGGTCTCAGGATGAATGGATTACTTGACATTTTATCCTTACCTTGAACGTGTCAACGGTATGCTGGAGGTTGGCAGGCTGGTCACCTCCTTTAGTTTACGTGCCAACAAGCTTTCAAATATACTGGCAGGGAGTTCGCATCTTGAAAAAGATTGTGCGGGCTCTTTCTTGGGGCTTTGTCTCTAACATGTCCCATTTCAATACACCACAGAACTCCAGCTGAGATCTTAACCAGTGTTGCAGAATGTTCCAGCACAATGTCTTTGTGTTTAAATTGCCTTCTGAAAAGCAAAAAACTACTTTATGAGCTTGTCCTGCCACCCTTACTTACTTCCAGACTGAAAAATACCCATCCATCACCCCCTTTTCTTCCTGTCATTGAATCAATTGTATATCATGTCACTACTTTCTCTTTAATTCCATGGGCTACTCCTTTCTTAACTAACTTCCTGTCAAATGCCTTATTAAAGAACATATATAAAACATCTACTACACTATCTTGATCAACCTTCTCCTATTTCGCTAAAAGTTAGTCAGAGATTAACTCCATGCTCTCTCTTCTTCATTAAACCATGCATTATGTAATTAAAGCCTATTTTATCTCTGTTAATGGTCTCCCTGTTATAGAAAGAATGTTATTAAGCTGGAGAAGTTTCAGAAGAGATTTAGATTACTTACAGGCCCTTCGGCCCAACAAGTCCACACCGACCCTCCGAAGAGCAACCCACCCAGACCCATTCTCCTACATTTACCCCTTCACCTAACACTACAGGCAATTTAGCATGGCCAACTCACCTAACCTGCACATTTTGGACTGTGGGAGGAAACCGGAGCACCCGGAGGAAACCCACGCAGACACGAGGAGAATGTGCAAACTCCACACAGACAGATGCCTGAAGCGGGAATTGAACCCAGATCTCTGACGCTGTGAGGCAGCAATGCTAACCACTGTGTCACTGTACCGCCCATTTAACAGGACATTGCCAGGAATGGAGGGTTTGCGTTATAAGGAGAGGCTTGATAAGCTGGGACTTTTTTCACTGGAGCATAGGAGGTTGAGGGGAGCCCTTATTAAGGTTTATAAAATCATGAGAGGTATAGATAAGGTGAATGGTAAGAGTCTTTTCCCTGGAGTTGAATATGAAATGTTTAGAGGGATGTGGGCCAAGCTGAGGCTGGTGGGACTAGTTTAGTTTGGGATTATAGTTGGCATGGAGTGGTTGGAATCAAATGGTTGTATGACTCTACAACTGAGCAATGTTATCATGTCACTGTGTGAAGACTTTCTCTTGCATGTTTAATGCAAGAGAATTCTCTCCAAATTTACAGCACTGGTTTTAAGCTCCAGTCTCTATCAGGATTCTGTTGGCACAGTGACAGTGTCCCTATCATCATAACATCTCTGAACATCAATTGTTGGTTAGAAAATATCTACTCCACAGCCAGCGGTAAGTTGAAATTGCCAGGAACCGTGCTCTGACTTGCATGTCAAGAATTTTCAATATGTAGCTTGTTTGATGTGTTTGGTAAAACAGGAAACTGAGCATTAATGAGACAGGCTCTAGTGCTAATGACTCATTTAACAAACACTAATCCCCTTTAATGAGCAATGTGTTGCTGCTTCACGAGAAAATCATCACATCACTTGGCAGCAACATAAAAGGTGGACTGAGAACCTCCTGACGTTGGGATTTACCTGACCACAGACTTCTCAAATATTTCTTCCACAAATCTCACCTCCCTATAGATTCCACCCAATGCATTTCTTGCTGTTGACTCTTTGTGGATTGTGTTGAGTTGAACTGTACTGTCCCTCAACAACTTATCATGACCACATCTTCATATGCTGGTTCGGTTGTGTTTGCAGTTGGGTTAACTCACATGGGAAATTATTGGATTGATTTGCTTATCAGAAAAATGCCAGAAGGCAATTATTTCAGTAAATGAGATCATAGCCATCACCTCAATCGGGTAACTGTTCATGGTCGATTAGGCAAATACAGGTCGATGTGTGTTTGTGTGATTATCGAATCAATTTAATGTGGGTGTGAATATATTGCCTGTGGGTGTGCATTTTTAGAACTTATTTTATGGGCTGTGGTTGCCAATGGTGAAGCCAGCATTTGATTCCAACATGTAAGTGCCCTGGAGAAGACAGCAATGAGCTGGTATCTTGAACTGCTGAAGTCCATCTGGTACAGGTAGACCGAGCGTGCTGTGAGAATTAAGGGAGTTGCAGGAGTCTATTAACACGACAGTGTGTTCACATGTTAATGCCTCTGACTCATCTGTAGGTTATTTCGGTTTCTAAGTTTTTCACTGTCAGGTCAGCCGGGGTCATGTTTGAATTAACCCTCATTAAACTTGTTGGAATGACAGATGTCAGTCTGTGATACACACGATAGCAAAAGTTAATAATTGTATCTGTGTGATTATGTTTTTACTTTGCGGTGCAAAATGTGATGTAAAGGCGTTCGTTGTGTCATGAAAATTATCCTGAGGTGGCATGTTTGAATGGGAAAGGATTTTGCACAGTGGGCCCTCTCCCTGATCTCTCAATCCCTTGTCCTTGATCTCCCGACCTCTCTCCCTGATCTCTCGAACCCCCACCCTCACCCTCTCTCTCAGCCTTGCACAGTTTCCTCTGAGATTCTTTTTCAGATTTCGCTGTAAACAGTTCCAGATTTCCCTGTGACCTTTGACATCCCGTGCCACCCTCATTCCTGTGGAGCTGCAGGGCCTTCGAGCGGAAGGGCAGGAGGGTCCTCTCAATCTTCATCTCAACTCTACTCCAACTGGCCGAAGTCTACCAGATTTTGAGAGGCGTGGACGGAACGGACAGAGGTTTTTTACCCCCCCAGGGTCGCAATATCAATGACTAGGGGACGTAGACTTAAGGTCAAAGGGAGGGGGGGGGAAGTTTAAAGGAGATGTGAGAGGCAAATGTTTTTTGCACAAAGGGTGGTAAGTGCCTGGAATGCGCAGCCAGAGGAGGTGGTTACAATAACAACGATTACGAGGCATCTTGTCGATATATGAATAAACAGAGAACAGAGGGATACACACAGTATTATAGCCAAAGCTTTTTAGTTTAGAAAGGCATCCTGTGTCAGTGCAGGCTTGAAGGAACCCTTCCTGTTCCGTACTGTTCTTCCTTCTCTTCGTTCTGGTGTTGTCCCCATCCTGGTGTGAGAGAGTGAGGCTTAGATTGCTGACAGGAAATCAACAATAGCAGTTTTATTTTCCGTCCAGAATGGTTATGTAGGAAATGCCACCCTTCCCACACTGGGCACTTAACAAGCACATGACGTATGGAGCCTGTTAGTGAATTAAACCTGGATTGCTGAGGTCCCCACTTTTCACCCTTAGAAACAAGAGGGAAAAGAAGAGGATTATAGAAGTGTTAAAGTTATAAAGGGGCATGGAAGGGTAGATATGTGGCGAATGGAGTAGTTTGAACCCCACGGTGAATTTGGGTAGAGGTGTGGGAGGAGCCTGTCAACACTGGGGGGAAAGTGTCAGTGCATTAGGAAGCTGGGTGTAAAGTTCAGAGGTTGAGGCTGTGTGAGGGAAAACATTGTGTGAAAGGCAGGTTTCCGACTACTCATTTGCTTAATTAAAGCTTCCTAATGGTTGAGGGTATTGTGGAAGTGGCTGAGGTCCCGGAGCAGCACCAGCGCAGGATTCTGGCAGCCTGTGGCAATGTGACCGGTGAGCCCAGATGGCAGTCAGCAGTGTGACAGGAGCACAGAGGCACAGGGATCGAGAGCTCAAGCCCAGTGTGGGGGGAGAGATTGAACCCAGTGTGCAGGGGGTGGGGGTGGGGGGAAATGAACCCAGTGTAGGGGGTGGATAGAGATTGAACCCAGTGTTCGGGGGGTGGGGGAGACTGAACCCAGTGTGGGAGGTGAGGGGGGGACAGAGATTGAACCCAGTGTTGGGGGGGTGGGTGGGATTGAACCCAGTGTTGTGGGGAAGGGGGGGGGGGAATTGAACCCAGTGTGGGGGAAGGGGGTGATTGAACTCAGTGTGGGGGGTGAAGAAGAGATTGAACCCAGTTTGGGGGTGGGGAGAGAGAGATTGAACCCAGTGGGGGAGGGGGGGGGGGGGAGAGATTGAACCCAGTGTTGGGGGGAAGAGATTGAACCCAGTGTGGGGGGGGGGGGAAGATTTAACCCAGTGTGGGGGTGGGGGAGAGGGAGATTGAATCCAGTGGGGGGGGAAGAGAGAGATTGAACCTAGTTTGCGGGGGGGGGGGCGGGGGGAAGAGATTGAACCCAGTGTGGGGGGGGGGAAGAGATTGAACCCAGTGCGGGGGGGAGGGGGGGGGAAGAGATTGAACCCAGTGTTGGGGGGAAGAGATTGAACCCAGTGTGGGGGGGGGGGGGGGAAGATTTAACCCAGTGTGGGGGTGGGGGGAGAGGGAGATTGAATCCAGTGGGGGGGGAAGAGAGAGATTGAACCTAGTTTGCGGGGGGGGGTCGGGGGGAAGAGATTGAACCCAGTGTGGGGGGGGGGGGAAGAGATTGAACCCAGTGCGCGGGGGGGGGGGGAAAGAGATTGAACCCAGTGTGGGGGGGGGGAGAGATTAAACTCAGTGCGGGGGGGGGGGAGGCGAGAGAGAGAGAGATTGAACCCATGCGAGGTGGGTAGGGAGAGAGAGATTGAACCAGTGCGGGAGGGGGGAGAGATTAAACTCAGTGCGGGTGGGGGTTGGTGGGGGATGAGATTGAACCCAGTGTGCGGGGGGGCGGGGGGGGGAGAGATTGAATCAAGTGCGGGTGGGGAGAGAGAGAGATTGAACCCAGTGTGGGAATGGGGAGAGATTGAACTCAGTATGGAGGAGGGGGATCAGATTGAACCCAGTGCAGGGAAAGCCCAGCTTGGAGAAAGAAAGACATAATTTGGAACTTTTAACTTTATTACCTATTTTCCACTTTTTCTGAGAACAACAGTACTTTTAACTTATTTACTATATCTTCTACTTTTTAACCTAAGAGTTGGTATCTAGGTCCCCTGTACCTCAGATGGCACCGTGGGTGGTTCACTGTGCTGCTGTACCTCTGGCCTGGACTTGAGTACACCGGATAATAAAAGCTCATTGTAATTCCAACACACACACACACATATGTGAGCTTACTTTTGAGGTGTCATGGTTTACCCAATGTTATTGACATTTGCAAGTGAATGCAAAATGAGCTCAAATGGTAAATCCTGATGAAGGGCTTATGCCCAAAACATCAATTCTCCTGCTCCTCGGATGCTGCCTGACCTGCTGTGCTTTTCCAGCACCACACTCTTGACTCTGATCTCCAGCATCTGCAGCCCTCACTTTCTCTCAAATGGTAAATGGCATCTGAGCAGTTGTGAGCAGGACTGTGTTTTGCATTGCTGTTACCAGTGCCTTAGTTGATATCAGGTTGTCCATCCAGTTTCTTTCCTTTCTTGAGAATTTTGTAGCAACTGAGTGGCTTGTTAGGGCCATTTCAGAGGGCAGCATGGCGACTTAGTGGTTAACACTCTAGCCTCACAGCACCAGGGACCTGGGTTTGATACCAGCCTCGGGCAACTGACTGTGTGCAGTTTGCACATTCTCTCCGTGTCTGTGTGGGTTTGCTCCAGGTGTTCCAGTTTCCTCCCACAGTACAAAGATATCGAGAATGTGGAGCTGGAAAAGTACAGCGAGTCAGGCAGCATCCGAGGAGCAGGAGAATCGACGTTTTGGGCATAAGCCCTTCATTAGGAATCAGGAAACAGTCCAAAGATGCGCAGGTTAAGGTGGATTGACCATGCTGAATTGCTCATAATGTCCAGGGATGCGCAAGTTAGGTGGATTAGCCATCGGAAATGCCATGTTAAAGAGTCAGAAAGATGGGGTAGGTGTGAGATGATCTTCACTGGATTGGTGCAGACTTGATGGCCTCTGTCTGCACTGCAGGGACTATATGATTCTCTGGTAGTTAAGGCTCCACCACATGGTTGCGAGTTGAATCACAAAGAGTCATAGAGTCATAGAGATGTACAGCATGGAAACAGACCCTTCGGTCCAACCCGTCCATGCTGACCAGATATCCCTACCCAATCTAGTCGCACCCGGCCCATATCCCTCCAAACCCTTCCTATTCATATACCCATCTAAATGCCTCTTAAATGTTGCAATTGTACCAGCCTCCACCACTTCCTCTGGTCAGATGTTGTTCACTCAAGGGCATTAGTGAATCAGGACATTGGATGCTGGTTTCATGGTCATCATTGGATTCTTAACTCCAGGTTTTATATTGAACTAGAGTTCCACCATCTGTTGTGGGGAGGTTTCATACCCAGACCCCGGGACAATATCTGAGTCACTAATCCATTGACACCATCACCTCGCCAGACTAAAACTGAGCTTCTCTGAACACCAGTGTCCCAGGGATATCCACTGTCTGCAGAGATGTGCTGCCCGCTGGAACTGCTGATTGCAGGCTGCCAGTGTCTGTCCAAATCATGTCCTCTGAATTATTTTGGACTCTGAAACCCTCCAGACATATGCAGAATCTCCCGGTCAACCACCCACAATTAGCTGGGTCCTTGGTGGGTTGTTTGCCAGTTACATCAGCCTTGCCAGGTGGAAGCCAGCTCGCTGCACCCTGGTGCTGGGCAACATTGAACCCACGCACACGGCAACCTGGGCACACCCAGCTTCATCAAACACACCTCCAACACCATCGTTGGTGTGGAAGTGCAAGGATATAGAGTCATGCAGCATAGAATCAGACCCTTCAGACTTACCAGTCCATGCCAACCGTAATCCCAAACTAAGTTAGTCCCACCTGCCTCCACTTGGCCCATATCCCTCCAAACCTTTCCTACTCATGAACTTATATGATTGTCTTTTAAATGTGTTAACTGTGCCCGCATCCACCACTTCTTCAGAAAGTTCATTCCATGCACGAACCACTCTCTGTGTAAAAACAAATTGTCTCTCATGACTTTTTAAAATCTTTCTCCTCTAGTCTTGAAAACCCACCCTAAGGCAAAGACACCTGCCATTCACCTTATTTTTACCCCTCATGATTTTATAAAACTCTATAGAGGTCACCCCTCAACCTCCTGTACCCCAATGAAGAAGGTCCTGGCCTGTCCAGCCTCTCGTTATAACTCAAACCCTCCATTCTCGGTAACACCTGGTAAATCTCCTCTCAATCCTCTTCAGCTATAACAGGGGGACCCTATCAGAGTCAGGAAATGGTCTCTTATAGGTAAGGGGAAAATATTACAGGCTGTGAACTATCAGAGGAGACAAGGATGCCATCTCTATAATGTGCAGAGTATAATCTCGAGTCACAAGCCTCTTGACAATGCAAACTTGCCTCTGAGTGAAAATATTCCACCTCGTCTCAGACGGAAATAGCCAAGCTCTTATTCACTCTGCACATTAAAATCTAGCCCAGTATTCTTTTATATGCATGAATCTAAAATCCAGTAGGACATGCCAAACAGCCACTCTTAAATCCAAATGGGAGCTCAGGAGAAACTTTACTCAGGGCAGTGAGAGTGTGGAACATGACAATTGTGTGATTGACTGTACAGTGCACGTAAGGAATTCTAGTTGAGCGCAAGGGAGAAGGGAATAGAAAAACATGCTGATACGATGAAATGAAGTTTGTGGAAGGTCTTAGAAGAGGCTCATGCGGGCAATAACTACCCGCATGAGCATTGAGTCCAGGGTCTATTTTGGGCTGTAAGGCAAGAGCACTGTCATAGGGTTAAATGAAGAAATAACCCCAACCCTAACTTTGAAGACATAAATGCTGATCCCTCCACCCCCACTTAACAATTTTCAATATTCTCTACTGGATCCCTTTATTCCTGATGAAGGGCTTTTGCCTGAAACGTCGATTTTGCTGCTCCTCGGATGCTGCCTGAACTGCTGTGCTCTTCCAGCATCACTAATCCAAAAAATATATCCCTTCATTAGCTTCTTTACAGCAATCCATGAGACCATTCAGCCTATCCAGATCTGCCACCATGTGGAATACTTTAAGAATAAGAAGGCTCAAAGGTAGAAGACAGAGGGTGGTGGTGGAGGGTTGTCTTTCAGACTGGAGGCCTGTGACCAGTGGAGTGCCACAAGGATCGGTGCTGGGTCCACTACTTTTCGTCATTTACATAAATGATTTGGATGTGAGCATAAGAGGGATAGTTAGTAAGTTTGCAGTTGAAACCAAAATTGGAGGTGTAGTGGACAGCGAAGAGGGTTACCTCAGATTACAACAGGATCTTGATCAGATGAGCCAATGGGCAGAGGAGTGGCAGATGGAGTTTAATTTAGATAAATGTGAGGTGCTACATTTTGGGAAAGCAAATCTTAGCAGAACTTATACAATTAAAGGTAATGTCCAGGGAGTGTTGCTGAACAGAGACCCTGGAGTGCAGGTTCATAGCTCCTTGAAAGTGGAGTCGCAGGTAGATAGGATAGTGAAGAAGGCATTTGGTATGCTTTCCTTTATTGGTCAGAAGTTGGAGTACAGGAGTTGGAGGTCATGTTGCGGCTGTACAGGACATTGGTTAGGCCACGTTTGGAATATTGCATGCAATTCTGGTCTCCTTCCTATTGGAAAGATGTTGTGGAATGTGAAAGGGTTCAGGAAAGATTTACAAGGATATTTCCAGGGTTGGAGGATTTGAGCTATAGGGGGAGGTTGAATAGGCTGAGGCTGTTTTCCCTGGAGCATCGGAGGCTGAGGGGTGACCTTATAGAGGTTTACAAAATCATGAGGGGCATGGATATGGTAAATAGTCAAGGTCTTTTCACTGGGGTCGGGGAGTCCAGAACTAGAGGGAATAGGTTTAGGGTGAGAGGGGAAAGATAGAAAAGAGACCTAAGGGGCAACTTTTTCACACAGAGGGTGGTACGTGTATGAAATGAGCTGCCAGAGGAAGTGGTGGAGGCTGGTACAATTACAGCATTTAAGAGGCATCTGGATGGGTATATGAATAGGAAGGGTTTGGAGGGATATGGGTCAGGTGCTGGCAGGTGGGACTAGATTCAGTTAGGATATCTGGTCAGCACGGATGAGTTGGCCTGAAGGGTCTGTTTCCATGCTGTACATCTCTATGACTCTAAGAAAAAAAAAGATACAGCTTAAAAGAGAGTCCATCAGTTCTGAGCCAGCTCATCATCAACGATACCTGCACCACCATCTCACCTCCACCGCCAACACTGGAACCAACCAACATTCATATCTCCACTCTTCAGGCGCCATCTTTCACTACTGGGCTGCTAGAGCTGTCCAATTCCATTTGATCTTTTCCACAGCTTTGTAAATTTCTTTGCAAACTATTTATCCACTCCCCTTTTAAAAATAATAATGAAAGAAGAAAACTTGAGTTGAACTGGAATTTCACAAACAACAGGACGTCCCTAAATGCCACAAAGCCAGTGGGATATTCTTGAAGTTTATTTAATGTTGAAATGCAGCCAATTTGTGCAAAACATGCTTGCACAATCAAATAATGATGAGGTAAATGTTTTTGGAATATTGATTCATGAATAAGTGTTAGCCAAAGGGGATCTCCCTGCTCTATGTCAAAATATTTGCAGTCGGATCCATGGCGTCCATCTTGGAGGTTAGAGGGGTGTTCAGTTTAACTTTTCTTCTGAAGGATGGCACCTTTGATATTGCGGCACTCCCTCAGATCTTTACGCTCAAGTCCTGGTGTTGGACTTGAACCTTTAGTACTGACAGTGATGCCTACTGGATCACCATGACTTACCTTTCTTCTCACAGTGGGGCACTCCATGTTCTACAGATGTGTTTTATTTTACAAAAAAACTTACCAGTTCCTATGAAGTTTTGGTGACAATCTTAGATTGATGCCCAGAGGTTATTGCCCCACAGATTAGATAAAATAACTTACTCTGATCCATCTCATCAAAATTAGTGTAAGTGTGGGAGAAGCAGAGATCCTCATCACGTTGAAGAAGTATTGAGATGAGCACTTGCGATGCCAAGAAAGGTAAGGCAATGGGAGACAGTGAGGTCTGAAGATGCTGGAGATCAGAGTTGAAAGTGTATTGCTGGAAAAGCACAGCAGGTCAGACCTCCCTGACCTGCTGTGCTTTTCCAGCAACACACTCGCAGATAAGGCAATGGGCCAAGTGCTGGAAAATGGGATTAAGATAATTGGGTGGTTGTTTTTGCCTAGCACAGACTTGATTGGCTGAAAGGCATGCACTCGATCTCTATCACTCTATGACAGCCACCACATCTACTCTGAAAGTCCATTGACCTTCTGCAAAGTTAGCCCAAATGTTCTTGTCCACTTTCTCCCCCTAGTCCCTCTTTGTCTCGACTCACAACAGTCCAAAGCTGTCCTAAACTCTTCATCCCGACAAAGAGTTCCGATCGTCCGCAAGATGTTCAGCGGAACTGTATAAACGCACGATAGTGTTGATGTTTACCACAGAGTGAGAGGAGTTCTGCGGGGAGTTCTCTTCAAAGCGTTCAAGGGTCTTGCTTTTCATTTCCCAAGCAGGTTCAACACTGGGCACCGATTTCCAAAAAAAAGAGAAGCTGAAACGCTATGTTGAAGAGTAAAGCCAACAAAGAGAATGATGCCATTAACCTCATTTCACCCAGTGAATTGAAGAATGAGTACTATGGCAGCTTGGAAAATGAGGAGGATGACACCTTCGTGGCAATGCAGGAGGTGGGTGCCGTTTACTCAAGTTTTAATTAATCCAGCAAAAGTCTACAGATTCCAGTCGCTGTGGCTTGGGGAAGAGAGGGTTTGAGAGGAGACCTGGTATGAGGCACTCAAAATCACGAGGGGTCTGAACACAATAGGTAGGGTCACAAATGTCGGGGCATGGATTAAAGAGGCTGGCAAAGAAAAACAAAAGGAGCAAAAGGTTTTGCCACAGGACGGGGGATTAAAGTCTGGAATGTGCCTTTGATAGTCTGACAGAGGCAGGTTCAATTGAACCACTCTTCGTCAAAACTGTTCAGAAGAAGAGTTGCTGGATCCAAAACATTAGCTCTACTTTCTCCCCACAGATGCTACCAGATCTGCTGAGTTTCTCCAGCAATTTCTGTTTTTGTTTCTGGCTTGTGAGGCGAGTTTTGTAGCTGGTTAAGAATCAGCTCCTTTGCTCTGGGTCTGGAGTCACATATCAACCAGTCTGGGTAAGGATAATAGATATCCTTCATGTAAAGGCGCAAGATGAGTTTTTATGAAGATCGATGATTATTTCATGGCAGATTTACATAGACCTAGCTTTGTTTTAATAAATAATTCAATTTCTGTCAATTATTGTGACGGTATTAGCCTAGGTATGTGGGTAATTTGTCTAATGACATTATTTCTGCCCCACTGTCTCCTCATAGCTCAGTCTGTTTACAACTTTGACACTATCGATCCTCCTTTGGGATCTCTCCTCAATTGTCCAGTTGGTTACATTATTAATGGATCTTTCGCAGCCAGAGAATGACCAAAATAGCTTTTCTTCCGATTCTGGCGCTGCAATGTCTGGAACTCCCACTATTCGTGGCCTCCTTTTGATAAATGTGACTGATACATAAAATATTATGTCTATGTATTAATTTATATATAGGATTTAAATAATACTTTTTAAGAGTTAGGATTTTCAAATATAGGCATAAAGAGCTGATTATTTTTCTGAAGAGTTTAAAAAAATTAACTAATTGTGGCAGTCTTTCCAGAACAGTGACCCAGTTCAGCCAATGTCCAGGAGTATTAATAGAGGATTGTAATGTTCTTTTTTTTTTAATTCATGGAATGTTGGGACAGCACTTATTGTGCAACTCTACACGCCTTTGAGAAGGTGGTGGTGAGCTGTGACTGAGGTAAACATTGAAGACCATTTGCTGGGTTTTGGGTCAGGATAATCAAAAACCAATTTTATATTAGAAAACATTTTATCTTTTCTTCACCAGATTAGAGGAGACCTGACAGGAAGCAGGAGAGTGTAGGGCAGTTCAGGGAAAGCAGAATTACCTCAGCAGAGAAGTTTACTTTGTGCAACTTCCAGATCAGAAGTGATAATTAGAAATCTGCAGGTTTTTAAAAACTGAGAAAGTCTAAGCTCTTAATTTTGTGAGTATTCATCTGAGAAGACTTCACAATTCACAGACAAGAATGAGGATGAATCATCTGCGTCAAATTTAAGATTGGATATACAGAAGTAATTTTCCCAGATTTTTAAAATTCATTTATGGGATGTGGGCGTCACTGGCTGGACCAGCATTTATTGCCCATCCCGAGTTGCCCTTGAGAAGGTCATGATGAGTTACCTTCTTGAACTGCTGGAATATAGATACGTCCACAAAGCCATTTGGGTGGGAGTTCCAGAATTTTGACCTAATGCCCCAGAAGGAACACCGAGTTTCTAAGTCAAGATGGTGAGTGACTTGGAGGGGAAATTACAGGTGTTAGTGTCCCCATGTATCTGCTGCCTTTGACCTTCTAGATGCAACTGGTGGTGGGTTTGGAAGGTGCTGTCTCAGTGTGTTTCTCCACTGTGTCTTGTGGATTGTATACAATGCTGATACTGAGCATTGGTGGTGGAGGGTTTGAATCACTGTAAAAGGTGATGGTATTCAGGAACAGATTGAAACTTTGTTTTCCTGGGTGTTTTAGTAACTTCTTTTCTCACTGTCTTCTGTAATTTGGTTTGTTTTGCTTTGCTTTTGTTTTATTGAGTTGTTAAATTAAGTTTGCAATGAGCACCATGTTAACTAAAACTTAAAAACAGATCTGTTAGACCACATTTCATCCTGGGATCTGGTTTACCTGCAGTAACATCAGCTGGGATCATTCATCCTCCTATTTCTCATCCCTTAGTAACATGATCTAACACGGTCTGCATGTACATTGATGACAACCAGCTCTAACTCACCATCCAAACTCTCAACTCCTTTACTGCCTCTGATTTATCGCCTGAATCTTGATAAGGTTCCTCAAACGAAGAATTAGGAAGACTGGAGTTGTTGGCCTCCAATCCTGATTCAAACTCTGTTTCGTAGCGACCACCTCTACCCCATTTCCGCTATGGGTGACCATGTCTTTAGTTGCTTAGGGCTGAAGATCTGGGATATCTTCCCAACCTCCTGCTCTGTTTTCCTCCTTTAACTCGTTCCTTAAAACGTACCTCTTTTTAGAATTAGAATTCCTATAGTGTGGAAACAAGCCCTTTGGCCCAGTAAGTCCACACCAACCCTCTGAACAGTATCCCACCCAGATCCATTCCCCAACCCTATTACTCTACTTTTCCCCCTGATGCATGCAGCTAATCTACACATCCCTGAAAACTCTGGGCAATTTAGCATGGCCACTCCACCTAACCTGCACATCTTTGGACTGTGGGAGGAAATCGGAACACCCGGAGGAAACCCACGCAGACATGGGGACAATGTGCAAACTCCATGCAGGCAGTCACCAGGGTCCCTGATACTGTGAGGCAATAGTGCTAACCACTAAGCCACCGTGCTGCCTCTGCGATCATGTTTTGTTTCGCCGTTTGACCTACCATCCCCAGATGTGTCAAATATAATTTGTTTAAGTTCCTCAGGATGTCTTACTTTGTAATAAAGTTAAAAGTGCTATATGAGTGCAGGTTGTTGTTGCTTTGGCCCACTCACTTCTGGTTTCCCTTTCTTGTGCCTTGAACAATATTATTGACCGTCTTTGCCCTTCCCTACGTGTTTTATGATGGCCCTCCAACTTATCAAGTTTGCCATCTTTCACTCTTTCTCTCTGTTCTATTCTTACTGACTTGAAGTTAAGAGTTATCCCAGCATTTCCTGCTCTAACTCACTTTCTTCCAGGACCAACAACTTATATTTACTGTACTATACATACACAATAAAACATCCCCTCGGTGTTTCACATGATCTAACAATGTTTGAAACCGAACCATATGAGAAGGTCAAATAGTAAAAGCTTGGTCAAAGAGGAAGGTTTGAGGGAAGTGGGATAGAGAGATGGAGGGGCTTGAGGAGAGAATTCTGGGGTTTGGGTCCTCATTAGTAGGAATGATGAGAGCACTGAGAATCCACAACCACCTGACGCAGGGGCAGCGCTCTGAAAGCTAGTGCTTCCAAATAAACCTGTTGGACTAGAACTGGGTGTTGTGTGATTTTTAACTTTGTGCACCCCAGTCCAACACTGGCACCTCCAAATCATTGAGAATTGGGAATGTCCCAAAAGAGGCAGAGATACTTCGGAAGGCTGTAAGGCTGAAGGAGATCGTGAGGCAGCAAGAGGAGGTGCAGGGAGGGAGGAAGGGATTTGAAAATGTTTTATAACCAAGGTGGTACTTAACTGGAACCCAGTGTAAGCCAGAGAGCGCACTGCTGATGGGGTGGATGGGATTTGTTGCGCGTTCAGCAGACAGCAGAGTCTTGGCCGATCTCATTTTGATTTAGGATGGGGGTCAGGGTGTGGTATGTACGAAGCTAGTGAGAAGTGTGTCAGTTTGAAGTTTCAATAAGCGTTCTCCTGCGCTAACTCAGAGATTTGGTAACTCCTAAAAGCACATTAATTGCTGCATTCCTCTACTTAGGTCAATGATGGATTCATAGAGTTCACAGCAGACCCACAGGAAGAAGAAAAAATTAACTTTTTCAGTGATGGGAAGACCAGAATCGGTGAGTTTTGTTCATTTACTGCCAAATTGGTTTGGGGAGCTTTTTAGTTTTCGGTTTTAATTTGGGAAGGGTTCACAATATCAGCACTAAAGGGTAAAGGGGATGATTTTAATGCTACAGGATTCATAACCCAGAGCACTGGGGCCATGGGCTTAAATCTCACCGTGACAATTGGTGGTGTTTACACTTGAGTCAATTAAATTGTACCATTTGAAGGTCATACCTTTGATTGTTGTAAAAACCCATCTGGTTCACTAATGCCACTTTAGGGAAGAAAATCTACCATTCTTGGCTGGACTGGCCTACGCATCACTCCAGAGCCACAGCAATACTTAACTGCCCTCTGAACTGCAGAGTAAAAGGGATGGGCAATAATTGTGTTCGGGGCATCCCTGCTCGCGATGCTCACATCCCACAGAAGGATAAAGTAATAACGTTTGCATTGATCATTGTTCCTTGCTCAACACTGCTCTATTAAGTACTCTCAGAGAAAAGCTAACATTCCATTTTGGATTGACAAACCAGGGCAGGGCTTACAAAGTTAATGGTAGAGCCCTGGGGAATGTTGAAATCAACTAGGTAAAAACAATGACTGCAGATGCTGGAAACCAGAGTCTAGATTAGAGAGGTGCTGGAAAAGCACAGCAGTTCAGGCAGCATCCAAGGGGCTCCTTGAATGCTGCCTGAACTGCTGTGCTTTTCCAGCACCTCTCTAATCTAGACCCTGGGGAATGTTGTTGAACAGAGAGACCGAGTGGTGCAGGGACATGGTTCCTTGAAAGAGCCATCAGGGAAAGACAGCATGGTAAAGAAGGCATTTGGCACGCTTGCCTTCATGAATCAGAGCATTGAGAAGTTGGGACGCCATGTTACAGCTGCACAGGATATTGGTGAGGCCAATTTTGGAATACTGCACACAGTTCTGGTCACCCTGCTATAGGAAGAATGTTATTAAACTGGAAAGGGCGCAGAAAGAATTTACAAGGATGTTACTGGGACTGTAAGGTTTGAATTATAAGGAAAGGTTGGATAGGCTGGGACATTTTTCCCTAGCATATAGGAGGTTGAGGGGTGACCTTTGAGAGAATAGATAAGATGAATAGCCACGGTCTTTCCCCAGGGTTGCAGAGTCCAAATTTGAGGTTTTGGACATAGGTTTAAAGAGAGGGGAAACGATATAAAAGGGACCTGAGGGGCAACTTTTTCCACACAGAGGGTGGTGCGTGTATGGAATAAACTGCCAGAGGAAGTGGTAGGTGCAGGTGCAGTTACAATATTTAAAAGACATGTGCATGGATAGGAAAGGTTTAGAAGGATATAGGCCAAACGCAGGCAAATAGGGCTAGTTTAGTTTGGGAAAGGGAATCGGCATGGACGAGTTGGACCAAAGGGTCTGTTTCTCTGCTGTATGATTCTATGACCAGGGTCAGAGAAAAGCTTCCTTTACTTTGGTTATGAGAATGCTCCTTAATTCCAGTCTTGCGTAAAATGCGTCTGCTCCACTTTTGCAACAGTTATGTTTCCCATGTTGCTTGTGCCACGTGACGTTGACATGTTACTGCGGTTTAGTGGTAGATTTTGAGCTAGCTGTAAACTGATTGAGGCCGCCAGCCTGAGAGCTGACATTTAGCTTCTGATTGAGTGAGTTGGATATTTCAGTCCCAACTTTTGCTGTTCAACTTGGAGGGTTCAGCGGAGAGGATTTGCTGATTGAACAAAACCTGGCAGGGAGACAGGAGAGATTAAAACACTTTTGTGTTCTTCGACATTGATTCCAGATTTTGTCCTTGTGTGGGAAGAGGAGCTACGGAAGCTGCCTGAGAGCGTGACAGCTGAAAATGTGGACGGTGCTAGTGAAACTCACCAGGAAGCGAAAGTAACCGCAAAACTAGCCCAGGAGACGAGATGGAGAAATAAATTTCTAGATAACCTTGGGAGGAATGGCCTGCTCATGGAAATGGTAGGTTGGCATGGGGGGAGGAAAATGTTTGTGGGAGAAGGTAGGAAGGTCAGGAGAGAGTAGGTTTGTTAGAGAGCACAGATCAAGGAGCAAGGCATTGGGAGGGGACAGTATGGGAGCGGCGGGGGGGGAGGGTAGGTCATGCAAACATACGAATTAAGATCAGGGCCATTCAGCCCCTTTAAGCCTGCTATACCATTTGAAAGGTCATGGCTGATCTGGTTGTGGTCATGACACCGTTTTCCTATTTCCTCATAATAATAACCTTTGACTCCATTGTTTAGTCAAGAATAGCCTAAACCACAACATTATGGATCACTAATTATAGTTAAGGCAGAAATGGTTGGATTCTTGGTAGGCAGGGAGTGAAAAGTTATCGAGGACGGGTGGAAATGTGGAATTCGAAACACAAACAGATCTGCAATAATCTGGTACATCAGATATGTAGGGTAGTAGAACAGAAAGCAGAATATTGTGTTACAGTTACAGTGAAGGTGCAGAGAAAGATCAACTCTAATATATGAGACATCCATTCATAAGTCTGATAACAACAGGGAAGAAGCTGTTCTTAAATCTGTTTGTATGTGTATTCCAACATTTGTATCTTCTGTCCAATGGAAGAGGGTGGAAAAGTGTCTAACTTGGGTGGGAAGGCTCTTTGATTATGTTGGCTGCTTTCCTGATGCAGCTGGAGTCAATGGAAGGAAGGCTGGTTTATGTGATGGACTGGGCTGCATTCACAGCTCTCTGTAATTTCTTGTAGCCTTCAGTTTCCATACCAATCTGTGATGCATCTGGACAAAACTTGGTCAGAGTCACTGTGGACATGCCAAATTTCCTTAGCCCCCCTGGAGAAGTAGAGCCATTTGAATGGAGGCACACTTTTGAAGGGCTGAATGGTCTACTTCTCCTGCTAATTTGTTAATCTATAAAGGAACATGCCTGGCGCAGTTCACTTGGAACCCACTGGTGTTGTTATCTCAACAAATGTATGGCCTTGCCTCTCCCTAAGCAAATCATCAGCTCGAGGGGATTATTCTCCACCTGGTTTTGCATATCTTGCCTATTTGCATGGTTTATGGAACAACAGAGCAAGAATTGCATGAGATGTTTCGAAAGGTGAGTTGCTGTTCCCAGCGGGAGGTTTGTAAAAAGAATATTTCTGCTGCTTGGAGGAGCACCACCCAGTGCAGAGAGCGACTTGAGGATCAATGCTTTTATTTCTTTCTTCAGCATACAAAGAACACTATTAACAGGTACAGTGAGATCAATGTAAACATCCATTCTAACATTGTTTAAACTTGCAGAGAGCATAATCTCTCCTTTTACACCCTGCTCCTTTAACCAGCTTGAATTTACCTGCTGCCACTTCACTAGTTCCCATGATCAATTCACAAGGAACCTCATCATCATTAATACATGCTGAGTTCAGTTTTGAAATTCTGGAGTTAACCATTTCTAAATTTTGTTTTAAGTTTATGTTCTCTGTCCCTTTTCCCTCTCTCCCCCAACTCTGCAGGGAATTCAGAGCTGTCAGCCCCTCGCCATTTTCTGATAGCCTGCCCAGACTACCCATTCTCTACACACGCTGAATGAGTGATGACTGCTGCCCCACATTGACAGCAGGGGGAGCTCTCTACTCCCATGCACTTGAACAGAAAGGTAGAGCCTCAGTTTAATATTGAAGACAAGATATATCAAGACAGCCGGTGGAATTTAAATTCAATTAATAAATAACTCTGGAATTGAAAATTAATCTGAGTTAATGTTGATCATTAAACGGTCATCAATTGTCATAAAGACATATATCCCTGACTCATGGCTTTTCTTATCAGCCACCCTTACCTGTTCTGGCCTTCATGTGACTTCAGACCCACAGCATTGTGGTTGGCTCTTAATTGTGTCCTGAAATAGCCTGCCGAGCCTTTCAGTTCAAGGGGAACTAGGAATGGGCAACAAATGTTGGCTTTGCCAGTTAGGCCCACATCCCATGAAAGGATCAATTAAAAACAAACAATTTTCATCTGATAGCTGTCTCCATACTGCACAGAACAACTAACCAGTTATGTGCTCAGCTCCTTGATGGGGACTTGTTTGTTTAAATTTAAGCTAGGCAGGGTGACTTTGACTGGTCAAGGCATTGCCCTGAGAAATGGACCACTGATGATCTTGTTGAGTTGAAACAGGTGCAGTACATCTTCTTTCTGTTTGCAAAGAACAGGACTTTTGTGACGATTTTGTGGCTTTAAGAGGTGTGTTTTGTCCTGTTTTTCTTTTCAAGAGAGCGATTGGGGGAAACAGGTGATGAGCAGATTGTGAGAAGATAAACACCTGTGAGGCCTTGTTTTTTTTTAAAAGTTGGAACAATAGAAGCATCCTGAGTGGTTGTGGTGAAGCTCTCACACATCTAGGATTTTTAACTAATCTTTCAGCAGTTGTTGCTGGGTCTCAGCAGGGTTGGAAGGCAGTGAATCTCTCTTGACTGCAACACTCTCTGTCTCTGAGTTGTCTTTCAGAATTGTCTTTTGATTTTCTTTCCTCCTGGATTAGAGAACTGCATGTAAGACAATCTGTCCTCTGAATTTGCCATTTTGCCACCTGTGTGCTTATGGGATGTTACAATATTGGAACGGTTACTGTTTAGTAGTAAAATCATCTATTATTCTGTTACGTTTTCCTATAGAGTTGTTATTCAAAGTTCCTCTTTCTTTTGTTGTATTTGAACTATAGTGATCAAATAAATTGTGTTTTGCTTAATCTTGAGTAGTTTGGCCAATCAAATTTCATCTGGAATACAGCACCTCACATTAGCTTTAAAATAAGAAAATGTTAGAGTCTAAGCTACCTTCTTAATATATTTTGAGGGGGTCTGATCTGCACCATAACACTACGTATTAATATAGGTAGCTTCTAGTACATGCTGTGAACCCTGACTGACAATCCCAAATCAGTCGTCAGTGTAATTATTGGCACACTTGGGATTATTTAGCAAACATTGTCCAATTATGGAATGACACCTAAAGTTGGACACTGTTTGGAATTTTCAGGAATGGGCTAGTTGGGTACAGTCAGTTGCGAACAGCTGAAGAGAAAAACTGTCTGGTACAATTTGCCCATCTTCGGCATTAAACAACCGAAGTTTATGACTAGCATCACACTGGCTCTGAATTCAGGTGAGAATGGTCGGCGTGGGCCCCAGTGGTAAAGGGATTAAAGTGGGGGCATTCTCCAGAAGCCAGTACTGGAGGAGGACAAAGAGGATTGTGGAGATTGCTTGGTTATTGGCTGGATTTATCTCCACAGCATGAGACACAGAATGAGAAGCACCGAATCCATTACATTTTGCTGAGCGTTCCATGGAAGATGCTGTGCCTTTATGCTGAGGACATGAAGCTACGCGTTCCACTGCAGGTTGGTGAATTATATGTGAACAGGCTCAATCTTTACTTACTTTAATTACCTTCAAGCCTAGTTTTAGTCCCACTTTTTCCTGAAGACAGTAGGACTCATGTTACTGAGCCTCACCTTCCTCCAGTATTTCCAGTTAAATTTAAAAGAGTTGTTTATCCAAAACCTGACATGAATTGTTCTGGTCACAGAGTCAAACAGCGTGGAAACAGACCCTTCAGTCCAACTCGCCTATGCCGACTGGATATCCTAACTTAATTCAGTCTCATTTGTCCCATATACCTCTAAACCCTTCCTTTTTATACCCATCCAGATGCCTTTTAAATGTTGTAATTGTACCAACCTCCACCACTTCCTCTGGCAGCTCATTCTGTACACACACCACCCTCTTGGAGAAAAAGTTGCCCCTTATGTCCCTTTTAAATCTTTCTCCTCTCACCTTAAACCTATGCCCTCTAATTTTGGACTGTGCTACCCTGGGGAAAATACCTTGCCTAAAATACCATGGCCCTCATGATTTTATAAACTTTTGAGGTCACCCCTCAGCCTTCAACACTCCAGGGAAAATAGCCTCAGCCTATTCAGCCTCTTCCTATAACTCAAGTCCTCCAACCCTGGCAACATCTTTGTAAATCTTTTCTGAACCCTTTCAAGTTTCACAGCATCCTTCCTATAGGAGGGAGACCAGAATGGAATGCAGTATTTCAAAAGTGGCCTAAACAATGTCTTGTACAGCTGCAGCATGACCTCCCAACTCCTGTACTCAATGCACTGACCGATAAAGGCAAGCATACAAAACGTCTTCTTCACTATCCTGTCTACCTGTGACTCTACCTTCAAGGAGCTATGAACCTGCACTCTAATGTCTTTGTTCAGCAACATTCCCTAGGACCTTATCATTAAGTGTATAAATCCTGCCCTGATTTTCCTTTGCAAAATGCAGCACCTCACACTTATCTAAATTAAACTCTGTCGCACCAAAGGAAATAGTTTCTTATTATCTACTGTATAAAATCCTTTAATCATTGTAAATTTGATCACTCCTGAAGCTTCTATACTCAAGAGAATAGAAGCCTTTTATTTGGCAGTGGCCCTCATTAACCTGTTACCATCACTGTGAGGGAACCATGAACCAAAATAATTACATTTACAAAATGACACCAGAGAGAAGAAAATGCCAATTAGATTATTGCCTTCAAATAAATCAGAATCGAAATGAAATAACACATATACTTCTTCATATATGAAGGTAAATTTCACTTTAAATAAAATCAATAAAACAAAAGTATCACTCTCACAAACACAGATATCTTTCTTCACCAGACATGGTATTACACAGCGTCACATTTCCATAATGTGCTGTTAATTACTCACACTGGGTCGGTCAGAGTCCTATCTGACAAGAGCTTTCGCCTTCAATTTTCGGTATGATTGCTATCAGCAAGGTTCACATCCACAAACTGTTACGATCCGGGGTTAGCAAGTCAAACTAGTTCCACCCTCACTAACACTGGATTCACAACATAGTGAAATTAAAACATTCAATGTCTCTCAATTTGTTCAGTTGTTCCTAACCAGTCTTTACTAGCAAGAGAACTTGACCACCAAGTTTATAACTTAAACAACAATCAACAATTTATTATTAATACTGTAACTTTAGCAGGACAAAGCTAAACAACAAGATCATCTAATTAATATTTATGATTTAAAACCCATCTTCTTTGTTCATAACCCAATTCTCATACACACAGACTGAAACACCAGCACGGTTAAAGGATAAATTAAGAAGAAAATATAAGAATTGTAATTTGCCAGTTCAATAAAACAGTTTCAAATGATAATACCAAGCATTTATGTAATTCTGGGATAATGAGTTATTTACAATCATGTAACTGTATACTTAATTTCAAAGTCATTGGAATACAAACAGTTTCAGTAGATTTGTACTTATTTCTTACAGACTAGAACTCTTATGTCAGAATATTCAACAGCTCTATAACTGGACAGAAAACTAGAGTGAAAGCAACAGCCAGTCCCAAAGCTTCCAAAATCACTCTGCAGTCAGGGCTGGTTTTCTCTTTTATTTTTCTCTTTTGTCATCAATATTCTCTGTGGTTCGCTGGTTAGCATCAGACCTCCCTGACTGACCAACTCAACATCTAATCAGCTGCCAGTCCTCAGAATAACAACACTCAATGCTGAATCATCTTCATTTTGTTTAAATTAGTAATTAAGTTGCATTGCCTTTCTCTTTTTTTAACCTATTCTTCTAATCAAACTGTTCAGAGATGTATCACACACATTCTGGAACAGGTGGGGCTTGAACCCAGGCCTCCCGGATCAGGAGTCGGACCCTAAGTTGCAATATCTTCCAGCCAGCTCCCAGGAGCAAACATCTGCGTTTGTTTTCTTTTCTTTTAAAACTTGCAGCTGTCCAAAGTTCAACTCTTAATTCTAGCAAAAGAAAATTGAGAAAAATAAAGCAGAAATAGTGAGTGTCTCAACAAAATGTTCTCTCCCTTATGTCATGATATCCTGATTGTGTAACTTTTAAGAGTTCCCTTCCAACCAGCCAACCAATAACGTCCATGTTCACCATTTACCTATGTCTGGGAAAATATACACCAGCATCTCTGAACAATTCACACAGCTTTGTGGGTTTAAGTTCTGTTCTTTCTCCTCACCCAGTACTTCCAAAGATCCTATCTCACTTTATGCCAAACAGAAAAACTGACCTCTTCCTGGGAGCCATTTTTCTTAATATGTTCCTCTTTCTGTCCCTTTCCACTTTCTCTCTGTGTCTGCATCTCTTCACTGACCATCTTCACCCTCCAGCTCCCCTACTTGCATCAGTAGCTCTCCTTTCTGTCTGTCAGCACAGAGCTTCATTCTCAACTTCCTGTTGGTACTGCTTTCATGTTAAGGGTCACCAGGTCACGTGAACTAATATGTTTATTATCTTACTTTGCTGTTCCCGGGTCACCATAGACATTTTAAGTCTGTTGTGTTTCTGATGTATTCGTGGTTCAATCCCTCTAAGGCTAATATATCCTTCCTGCAACGTGGTGCCCAGAACTGAACTCAATGCATTTTGTGCGGTTCAACCAAAACTCAGTACAACTCGAATGTAACTTTTGCCCCTTTTTGCATTCCAGCCCTCCAAATAAAGATTAACATGGAGCTGGTGTAGATGTGGTAAAAATTGGGAGGACAGATGCACTGCAATGGGATGGCTATGTTTAACAGACCATGATTAGGCAGCAAAAGACTTTCAGAGATTTACAGAGGTTTTATTGTAAATCTATTGTTTAGCACAAACAACACTTCCCACCTTTTCCTTCTGGACCCTTTCCCTGTCTAGAAGCCAAACCTCCCCACAGTAGAGAGGAACCCAACACTTTTTCTTTTGAAAGCACACTACCAATTGACCCAAATAATCAACAAATGAACATTATAAATACTGCCCACCAGGGGCGATGCAACATTAACAAAAATAAAGGAATGCTAAGGAACCCGGCACTTCAAGAACATAAGAAATAGGAGCAGGTGTGGGCTGTCTGACCCACTGAGCCTGCTCCACCATTCAATAAGATCGTGGTTGATCTTTTCATGAACTCAGCTCCACTTACCCGCCTGCTCACCATAATCCTTAGTTCCTTTACTTTTCAAAAACCTATCTTTGTCTGAAAAACATTCAACGAGGTAGCTTCAACTGCTTCGCTGGGCAGAGAATTCCTCAGTTTCACAATCCTTTCAGTGACGAAGTTTATTCTCAACTCAGTCCTAAATCTGTTTCCCCGCCTTATTTCGAGGCTCTTCCTCCTAATTCCAGTTTCACCTGGCAGTGGAAACAAGCTTCCCTGCTTCTATCTTACCTATTCCCTTCATAATTTTGTACGTTTCTATAAGATGCCCTCTCATTCTTCTAAATTCCAGTGAGTATCGTCCTAGTCTACTCAATCTCTCCCCATAAGCCAGCCCTCTCAATTCTGAAGTCAACCTGGTTTATTATTAACCCATTGCCAAATCACGATGCTAACGAAATAAAACAAACAATAAATTATGTACCAATAACAAAAAAGAAGGAAAGTGAGGAAGCACTAAATTAAATGGAGTTGGATGGGGAAATATTGTGGTGCCCATCTCTCTCAAAAACTCTCTCTCCCCCAAATCCACTAAGCATCAGCTATTCTCAGTCAGCTCTGTAGCTGCCCTGGTTAACCCTTAAAGGGACTTATATTTCCAACCTGACAAGCTATCGAGTGGATAAGTTGCTGGATTCAGATGCCTTGCTTCCCAGGTCACCAAAAGAACTGGAAACTGACGTAGCAGAAGTGCTGGTCATAATCTTTCAATCTTCTCTAGATAACAGCGTGGGTGACAGAGGATGGGGAAGGGAAAATGTGACACCCTTGCTCAAGAAAGGATTTAAGGGTATGCATAATAACTACAGTCAATTTAATGTCAGTAATAGGTAAGGATTTAGAAACCATCATCAGGAAAAAAAAAATCATCAAACATAAGTTAAATACGGATCACCAGCCTTGATTTGTGAAAGACAGATTGTGTGGAACAATTGATTTTGTTTGGTGAAGGAACAGAAAATGTCTGATGAAGGATTTGCAGTGGATGTTGGTCGACTTTAAGAAAGTGTTTGGTGAAGGGCCACATAAAAGGCTAGTTGACAATAATAGTGGTTCAAAGAACAAAAAGGAACAGTGTCAGCTTGGATAACAAGTGATCATTAGCACAAAACTCCTGACCTGAGCTTTATGGACGATTGTTTCAGAGGCTTACTCAACCGAGGGTGGAGGTTTCTGACACAGCTGCAGCTTCACTGACCCGGACTTACTGTTCCTTTCAGGCCTCTGTAAACTCTCACTCCAACTGGTCAGAGGACTTGCTCTCGAAGCTGGGGATCCACAACATCATGTCGGAAGCCTTTCCGAGCACCCCTCTGGAGTATTACACCTGCCCGTTCCGACGCTCCAAATTAGAAAGGTCTGTATGAATTCAACTCTATTCGCTTGTCAGGCCACCCTGTCAAGGAAGGAGGAACTGCATTCCTATAACGCCTTTCATGACCTTACGTTATCCAAAAGCACTTTACGGCTAATGAATTGCTTTTGAAGTAGAGTCATGGTTGCAATGTTGGAGACAAAGCTGCCAATTTGTGCACAGCAAGCTCTCTCAAGCAGCAATGCAATAAATAATCTATTAGTTTGGGGATAAAAGTTGATCAGGGTGCTGGGGAGTGGAATATTAAGGGAAGGAAGTGAGGTTACAGAACCTTGATCAGAGCTTACCTGGACACTCAGTGCAGTTTGGGAATATTCAGCCATGATATACCACGGATTTACTAGACCGATGAATGACTGAATTAGCTTTATTGCCACATGTACTCAAATGAGTACAGTGAAAAGTTTATAAGTTGTCGCTTATAGTGCCATCCATCTTAGGTACAAAGGTACTTAGGTACAATCCTTAGTTACAATATAGAAAACTGAAGAAAATGAAAGTTACATTACAGCTTTACAGAAAAACAAGACACAAAGTTAAAAAGACAAATATCTCATTTCAGGGCTTGAAAAATTACCTTGAGGGTAAATTACAAAAGTTTATCTTGAATCTCTATGGGCGAATCAAACATCCCAGAAATGGTCTAATAAAGATGTTTACAATGATAATGTTAGGGCAACATGTGTTAATGTATTTACAGTAAAATCTAAACATTCCCATCTCCATCGAGGGCACAAGCACGTTAGTCTTGTGAATGAACCTCATATATCTCTGTTTGTTCTACATTCTGGTTTTCTGTGTTCTGTCAGACTATGTTGGGTGAGGGTGGATTGATTTGCTGTGGGTTAGAATCATAGAATCCCTATGGTGTGGAAAGAGGCCATTCAGCCCATCGAGTCTGCACCAAACCTCCAAAGAGCATCCTTCCCAGTCCCAGACCACCACCCGAGCTTCGTAACCCTGCATTTCCCCTGGCCAATCCACCTAACCTGCACATCTTTGGGCTTTGGGAGGAAATTGGAGCACCCTAAAGTACTCCATGCAGACACGGGAGAATGTGTAAACTCCACACAGTCGGTCGCCTGAGGGTGGAATCGAACCTGGGACCGTGGTGCTCTGAGGTGATAGTGCTAACCACTGAGCCAGTGAGCCTTCCGAAAATTGATATGTGTTGCATCTTCTGAAACTTCCTTGCTCGTCTATCTCCAACCTTCTGAGCATTCCTGATTCAATTACCTAGACCTTAAATTCCAGATTTCCCCTCCCTTTTCCTAATCTCTCTCTCCTCCCCCTCTCCCTCTCTTTCTCTCTCTTTTCCCTCATTTTTCAAAACTTAGGTCTTTGGCCAAGCTATTGCCCAACTGTCTTAATATCTTCTAATGTTGGAGTCAAATGTAATTCAGTAATATTCCTGTGAAATCATTTTACCCATGATGCTATTTAAAGATGTGGAGGGTGGGGTGCAGAATTGAATGCCCTCCACTGTGGCGTGTTTGGTGGCAGAGGGTATTTAATGATAGCAGAATGTTGGGTGGGGTGACCTTCTATCCCCCTTCTTCCCATCTCCACCTTGGTGATGTCTGTGACGGGTACACACAGAGGAGGCTGCCAACTGAGTCCCTCCAGTTTGAAAGTTAATGAGCACATGAGGGCCTTATCCTGTTACAGCTAGTATTAATCCAGACCTCTATGTGGGGTGGGGGTTGGGGGGTGGGGCAATCATGATAAGTAAACCATGGAGTGTTGCTTCTGGCTCCCAGAGGGTCAGTTTGGGAGGGGAAGGTCCTCGTTACTGCAGCTGCTTGAGAGACCTGACATTGGAAACATTGACAGTGACCCTCTCCTCCCTCATGGCTGAACACTCCTCTGTGACAAGCCTTTGTCCCACCCCTGGGCATCAATGACAACACTAGGTCTCGTCACCAGTGACGACCCTAGGTCTCATCATTACTGACAACATTAGACCTTGTCGTCACTGGCAACACCAGGCCTCGTCATCACTGACAATACTAGGCCTTGTTGTTGTCAGTGGCAGTAGTCCCTCAAAATTGAGTCTATTCTTTGTCAGGTTAGATGAGTCTTCAGATGACTGAGGAACTTTGGATTTACAAACTTTTCTGCAGTGGGAGTGGACTGTGACAAGGAAATTGAATCTGCAGTCTGGGGTTGGCTTCCTATCTCTTCCTGGGGCCATTGTTGCACCTCATGGCGGAGTCACTGAGCCTTGAAGTGGCTTGTGCCTTGATGGATCAGGAGATCCCTTGTTGAGTGTTGACAACTTTCTCCTTCTGGCCACTAGTGTCAATGCCTCTGTACTTTAGGGTGGCGTGATTGTATCCTCTAGCAGGGAGTAAAGGCACAGAAATGTGAAAGAGATTCACTGGGCTTATTCCTGGGATGAAAGGGTTGATTTATCAAGAACAGGTTAAGCTTTTAATCATTAGACTTTGGAAGAATGCGGGGTGGTCTTATTGAAACCCACAGCATTCTGAAGAGGATTGTCAGAATAGATGTTGAGAAGAAGTTTTAACTATTGGTGGGGGAGGGGCTCTCTCCAACCAGGGGGCATAGTTACAGACAAAGGGGATGTTCATTTAAAACTGAGATGTGAGGAAATTTCTCACTCAGCGAGAAGGGACTGTTTGACATTCTCTACTCCAGAGACCTGTGAAGGTTCATCAGGAAAGTATTTAAAAATTTGGTTGATTTATTGTTGTCACGTGTACTGAGATACGGTGAAAAGGGTTGTTTTGCGTCCTATACAGGCCAATCCTACCATACAGAGTGCAGGATACAGTGTTACCGCCACAGAGAAGGGCAGAGAGAGACAGATCAGATTAATATTTGAGAGGTCCGTTCAAAAGTCTGATAACAGCAGGGAAGAAACTGTTCTTGAATCTGTTCATACATGTATGCCCGACAGAAGAGGGTGGCCGAGAGTAGAACTAGGGTGGGGAGGGGTCTTTGAGTATGTTGGCAGCTTTCCCAAGGCAGCGGGAATGGATGGAAGGAGAGAGATTTTTGAAATGTCGAGTCTTAAGAAAGTGCTCCTTTAACAAGGTTATGTTGTCCTTGGCTTTTTTTTTTCGGAGAGGTTGTAAATGACACAGGCTCCGAAAAGTCTGGAGTTGAGGGATTTTAGGGCCAATTTAATAAAAGAAATCAGATACTGTCTCAGGCAGAAGGCTTTCAAATTTAAAAAAAAAAATAATTGTGCAATGAAATGGGAGTGGCCAGTTCTCCCCTGCTCAGCTTTTCTCTGGTTTGTTTTTTTCCCTCGCAGTAGTGTGAAAAAAAGCCGCTGGACCCAAAGAAGCAGGTCCATGCTGGTGCTTTCCCTCTGACTTCTCCCCTGTAAGACCCTGTGTTTGATTCTACCTTTTGTGCCAAAGGGTGTTTATGGGGATTGTTGCAAGTATTTGGAACAGCAGCATTAAGTTGGGATAGTCTGTTGGGTTTTCGGATAGGTTAAGTTATTCGGTATTCTGCTTTCTGTTCTTTGTGTTTCATTCAGTAATCTTGTAAATAAATTGTTCTGTTTAAAACTAGGTGGTTTGACCAGCTGATTCTCTCCTGGAATATCCACTTTACATCTGCTTAAAACAACTAGCAAAGTTAGGATCTGGGCGACCTACTTGAAATGTTTTGAGGGGTTCTGGCCTGGTCCAGAACACGGGAAGTTGAGGGCAATGTTGAATTGGCATCAGAGAGGAGTGGAGGCCTGGCGTAGGTCAACCATGATAGACTGGCGCAGTAGACCTCAAGAGCTAAATGGTATATTCCTGCTCCTATTTCTTATGTTCTTCTACCAGGATAATGAGTTCACGTGGGTGCAGTACCGAGAGCAGCCACCGAGAGGCACTACTGCTCAATACAATTATCAACCACTGATTGGCCAGTAGCTCTTCATGGATGGGAATTTCACCTTACTGGGGAAGACTTATCACTGTCCAGTGTGGCCTAGGAGAGGGCATGCATGTTTGGAAGGTGATGTCAAAGGAGACTTGGTGAATTTCTGTGCTGCACCTTGTAAACAGAGATGCTTTTTAGTGAATGCTGGTGGGTGTAGTACCAATGAAGTAGGCTGTTTTGTCCTGGATGGTGTCGAGCTTCTTGAGTGCTGTTGGATCGCCACACATCATATCGCACTCCTGACGTTTGCCTTGTTGGTGGTGGAAATGTTTTGGGGAGTCAGCAGGTGAGTTGCTTGCTACAGTGTTCTTAACCTCTGACCTGCTCACGTAGGCACTGTGTTTATATGATGGGTCCAGTTGGGTTTTTGGTCAATGCTAATCCCAAGGATGTTGAAAATGGGGGATTCAGTGATGGTAACACCATTGAATGTCGAGGGGTGGTGGTTAGATTGTCTCTTGTTGGAGATGGCCATTGCTAGGCGCTTGTGTACTGTTTTCTTCTTGGACTCATATGTCGAGTGTTTTCACAACTTTGGCAAATTTGGAAGAATCAATTATTGAAGATATTTACTGGAGATATTTCCTGTGCAGGTACTTAAATAATAAGAACAAGGAGGACTTCTTCACCAACACACAGAGGCATCAGATCGTGAGTACTGGGCCTTCAAGAGTAACCTTTCTCTCAGGGAACCATGCACTGTATTAGTTGCTATGGTTGTGTGTCTTCATTTGGGGAGATTTTAATTTAAACTCATTAAGTAACTTGGTAATTCAGGACTTGAGTATTGCTGCAGACAAAGAGAATATTGAAGCTTTTCACTTTGCACTGTTCAGGACTGATGCAAGAATGCCACATTTTAAAAGGAATAACAATTTACATTACATGAGGAAAAGGATGCTGATTGGTTGGCAAATGATCTCTGATTGGTTAAAGTGTTGTCATGGAGATGAGAACAGATGTCCCCCAAGCTTTTGTTTAATTGAAAAAGGCACAATATTTGGTTCTTCTTACCTGCAGAGAACAGGGCTCTGCATGTGAATGTATGTAGCTTCTATTAAGCATCAATGCAAGCTTGACTGATCATCTTAAATTGATTGTAAAAGCAATTCTTTGCACACTCAATATTATTCGGTTATTGCTGACCAACCAGATGATCAAATTTAATGTTGGACACTGTTTGAGATTTGCCAGCATGGCTGGTTGAGTATGCCAGTATTCTGTCTGTTGCAAAGGTGCTGTTTGGTATATCACAACAGCTAGAAGTCCTAGGATTTATAAACTTGGCATCACACTGGCACTGAAACTCATATGCCACACAGTGTTGTAGGCCACTCATCTTTTTGGTTTGATGGCAGCATCCTGTTAGTTGTTATGGGCCAGACCAAACCCCCTCAAAATATTTGCAATTTTTGAGAAGGTTTACAAAATTGGAATAACAGCTCATTTAGAAACTTAACAGAATAATAAATTATTACCTACCACTAATGAACTGATCCAATATAGTAACATCCCACAAACACCCCTTTGACAAAGGCAAGTCCAGGAAAAAAATAGATTGTCTCACAGACAATTCTCCAGTCCAGGAGGAAAAACATCAAGAGGAAATGTTAGTACAGTCAAGGGTGTGTAGGTTAAAATCAACTAGGAAAAAGTGAGGACTGCAGATGCTGGAGATCAAAGCTGAAAATGTGTTGCTGGAAAAGCGCAGCAGTTCAGGCAGCATCCAAGGAGCAGGAGAATCGACATTTCGGGCATAAGCCCTTCTTCAGGAATGAGGAAGTTGAGCCAAGCAGGCTAAGATAAAAGGTAGGGAGGAGGGAATTGGGGAAGGGGCGTTGGGAATGCAATAGGTGGAAGGAGGTTAAGGTGAGGGTGATAGGCTGGAGAAGGGGTGGGGGCGGAGAGGTCGAGAAGAAGATTGCAGGTCAAGAAGGCGGTGCTGAGTCTGAGGGTTGGGACTGAGATAAGGTGGGGGGAGGGGAAATGAGAAAGCTGGAGAAATCTGCATTCATCCCTTATGGTTGGAGGGTTCCTAGGCGGAAGATGAGTCGCTCTTCCTCCAGGCGTCGTGTTGTCTGGCGATGGAGGAGGCCAAGGACCTGCATGTCCTTCGCAGAGTGGGAGGGGGAATTAAAGTGTTCAGCCACGGGGCGGTTGGGTTGGTTGGTGCAGGTGTCTCAGAGGTGTTCTCTGAAACATTCCGCAAGTATGAAGAGCAGTAGAGGTCCTTTACAGGTCTGTGAGAGTGTTGTCCTGAGCTGGGGTAGGTCTAATTGCAGGGAATGTAGGTAGCAGCGCATGGCTGCGAGCGTGGAGCGGAGGTTCCGGAGGGAGGTCTGTTGCTGGAGGCTTCGGATTTGTTGTAGGTACTGGATGTCCTGGTTGGGTCCAAATTTTGTTGGTCGGAACGTAGTCCGGAGTCCGTGCGGGATCAGTCGGTTCCGTTGACAGGTGCTGAGGAAGGAGATATGGCTGTGGTAGCGAGTCTGTTTGAGAACGTGGCTGAAGAGCTTCAGGGCAGAGGAGATGACCTGGGGAGTGCAGTGAGAGAGGGACTCACTGAGATCCTTGTAGAGGGAGGAAGAGAGCTTCTTCAAGGAAGGCATCCTTGCAAGAGGATTCGCAGTAGGTTAAAATCAACTAGGAGAAAGTGAGGACTGCAGATTCTGAAGATCAGAGCTGAAAATGTGTTGCTGGTAAAGCGCAGCAGATCAGGCAGCATCCAAGGAACAGGAGAATCGACGTTTCGGGCATAAGCCCTTCTTCAGGAATGAGGAAGGTGTGCCAAGCAGGCTAAGATAAAAGGTAGGGAGGAGGGACTTGGGGAAGGGGCGTTGGGAATGCAATGGGTGGAAGGAGGTTAAGGTGAGGGTGATAGGCCGGAGAGGGGGTGGGGGCGGAGAGGTCGGGAAGAAGATTACAGGTCAAGAAGGCGGTGCTGAGTCTAAGGGTTGGGACTGAGATAAGGTGGGGGGAGGGGAAATGAGGAAGCTGGAGAAATCTGCATTCATCCCTTGTGGTTGGAGGTTAGGTTAGTTTGACACAACATTGAGTGCCGAAGGGCCTGTACTGTTCTATGTTCGAAGACTCAGAGGGAGAGTAGCAGGGACAGCTGTAGTTTCCAAACCCCAGCCTCAACACTCTAGCAACTGCTGCTGAGAAACTAAAACTAAAAATCCTGGCCTTGTAGGAGCTTGCCCCATCCATTCCTCAGCCAACCCCACGGCCTTCACATGCTGTTTATGGGCTTGCAGTGACAGCTTGGTACCTCTGACATAAAACCTCTCTTCAAACCAAAACCAGGACAAAACACACCTCTCAAAACCATTGTATCATCCTGCATTGGAGAGCGCTGCTTGTGTTGCTACTAAGTAGTAGCAGCATGCAATAATCTCTCAAATAATAACACTCGACTCCTCCTTTGTGCATTTAACATGGCAATGCCTCAGTCAATCAGAAGTGTTTTGTCTTTACAGAATTAAACAAAGGCTTTGGGAAAAGCCGTTTCCTTCCTGCTGCATTCTCCATGGCGGAGATTCAATCAATTTGAATCCACTTGATAACCAATCACTTTCTACTCTTATACAGTATAAATTGTTGCTCCCTTGGAACCCTTCGTTCTTGTTTGTCCCGGTGAAAAGCTTTGGCAACACATCGCTTTGTTCAGCGATACCTGAGTCACATTTGTTTCCTGTTGGTATGGGGAACATTGACATTCGCTTTTAGTGTTACAGCAGTTTATTTTACAGCAATGCTCAGGTTGGGTTAGAAGGTCTGTTGCTGGGAATTAAATAGGTCCCGGATAATGGGCAGTGGTTTGTGAGCTTGGGAGATGATGTCCATGTTTATGGGGTGGCATGGTGGCTCAGTGGTTAGCACTGCTGCCTCACAGCGCCAGGGACTCAGGTTCAATTCCCGCCTTGGGCAACTGACTGTGTGGAGTTTGCACATTGTCTGCGTGGGTTTCCTCCCACATTCCAAAGATGTGCGGGTTAGGTGAGTTGGCCATGAGAATTGCCCGTAGTGTTAGGTACATTAGTCAGGGGTGAATGTAGGGGAATGGATCTGGATGGGTTGCTCTTCGGAGAGTCGGTGTGGACTCGTTGGGTCGAAGGGCCTGTTTCCACACTGTAGTGAATCTTAAAAAAAACATCGTGTTGATTCCCTCGTGTGTATCTCTGTTTTTCACTCAATGAAATGAAGAGGCTGAGCTTCCTTGTCCCAGGGAGCTTCTGCCAAGACCATGAAAAATAGCCATTCAGCCCCTCAAGCCTGGTCTGCCAATCAGTAAAATCATGGATGATCTGATGATTATATGTACACAGAGTTCAAACTGAATGGTGCAAGTTAAATTAGATTTCAGTCTGATTTTTTGGAACTCGGTTTTAATGACCTTATAACATACGTACAGATGTAGGCCATCCAGCCCAGCAAATCTGCTCTGCTATTCAATCAGATTATGGCTGATCTAGTAATCCTCAACTTCACTTTTCTGCTTCTTTTTTTCCCTCTGTAACCCTTGATTCTCTTACTAATTGAAGATCTGTCCATCTCAGTCTTGAACATGTGTAATGATCCGGCCCTCTGCACTAAAGACCCCACTACCCGCTTCGAGGAGAAATCTCTCCTCATGTCTGTTATAAATGAATGACCCCTTATTCTGAGATTACGCCCTCTGGTACTAGACTCTCCCACAAGGGCAAATCACCTCTCCATATCTTCCATGTCAAGACCTTTCAGAATCTTGTATGTTTCAATAAAGTCTCCTCTCATTCTTCTGAACTCCAATAAGTACAAGCCCAGCCTGCTCAACCTGTCCATATAAGACAGTCTCTCCATCCTGGTATTAGCCTAAAGAAGTTGCTATGGACTGCCTCCAGTGTCTCTCCTTACATAATGGGCCCAAAACTGTTCACAGCGGGTGTGTGTGCGCGTGTGTATGTGTGTGTGTGTGCGTGCGTGTGTGGTCTGACTAATGCGTTGTACAGGTTTTAGAAAGATTTTCCTGTTTTTGTCTAGAATCATGGAAGCAGGCCATTTAGCTCGTCAAGACCACACCAACCCTCCAAAGAGTATCCCACCCAGACCCAACCCCATGCCCTTAACCCTGTGACCCTGTATCTCCCATGGCTAGTCCACATCCCTGGACACTATGGGCAATTCAGCATGGCCAATCATAAACTGCACATCTTTGGACTATGTGGTGGGGCACGGGGAACTGGAGCACCCAGGGGAAATCCACGCAGACACGGAGAGAACATGCAAATTCAACTCAGACAATCGCACGAGGGTGGAATTGAACCCAGGAGACTGGCACTGTGAGGCAGCGTGAGCCCACCATGCCACTGTCTAGGAGCGGTGCCTTCAGAGACTGGGTCTTGTCATGTCTTAATTTGTTTACTAATGTATTTGATCAATTCTGATGTTGCTTCCCTCCTTGGACAGGTTTATGAAATATTAGCAAGGACTAAGTACGGGCTTCAACGAAAGGCACAGATTGGCATCAATGGCCTGTTGACCGCAAACGTGTTTACGGCAGCCTTTCCCCTCCACGATGTAAGAGCACTGCTTTATTGTTTAAGTTCCAAACGTCTGTCACGGGTACCCCAATACTTTGAGAAAAAAACCTCACGGGATTTAGATGTCTGCCTCATCCCTAATTGTCCAGAGAGTGTTCTAGGTCTGGTGTCACATGTAGGCCTGACCAGGCAAGGACAGCAGATTTCCTTCCTTAAATGTGAACCAGGTGGGATTTAGTTTTAGCGACAGTTTTATGGTCATCCTTTAGGTTAGTTTTTTTTAATTCCAGATTTTTATTAAGTTCAGATTTCACCATCAGTCCTGGTGGGATTTGCATCTATGTCCCCCAGAACATTAACCGAGGGTGTTCTGGAATCCCAGTTCATAGTCTCTGTCTCTACACCACCTCCTTCCTGCAGCTGACATTCTGGGTGTCTGTACGTTACAACTGAACACCAATTGGGGCAAACCGGTTCAACTGGACTGAGGAAATGTGCCATAAAGTATAATACAACATTAACAGACGTTGTCAAATGAGTGTGAAACTGACGAACAGTTTCAATGTAGATAACCATGAATTGATTCATTTTGACAGAAGCAATAAAGGATGGCACACAATCCTTTGAAAATCAAAGTTTGAATGGGGTACGGTACAGATACACTAATTATTTACAGCAGCAACATTGGATTATAAGGCAAACTGTGCATGGGGATTCATTTCTAGAAGGACAGAATTCAAAAGCACGGACATTTCATTACACTTAGATATAATGTTTTACCTCCCTTGCAGTACTGTTCCCAAGATATTGCAAAAGGAAGAAAGAGGTAGTAGATCAGGTCTTTGAGAATAGAAGGTAGTGTCCCTGTCTCTGATTTTGGACTAGTGGTGCTGGAAGAGCACAGCAGTTCAGGCAGCATCCGAGGAGCAGCGAAATCGAGGTTACCTCCCTGTTTCTGAGCCAGACGCTCTGGGTTCAAGTCCAATCCAGGCCGGGAAATGTGCATTCGTAACACAGTCAAACAGGTCATTTATCAATCTGTAAATACTTCCGATACACATGAATGGCGAGGAAATTTGGATTCACCAGCGACATTATCCAGGTGACAAGATGCATGGAACTGTGTATGTTGCCACAGTAACTCAGACCCGTTTGGAGTTGGTGGGTGCAGTTTGGCTGGGTGGCCTGTGTAGATTGTATTGGGGCCAATAACAGGTGCTTTGATTCCCCTCAACCTGCCTGGAGGTTGTAGTGCTATCCATTGGGCAGATAATTCTAGAAGGAAATAGAAGTACTGGAGAAAATACGAGAAAAGGCCTTGTTTAGTCAGACTGAGAGGTTGTAAGTATTGGGGAGGCAAAAACAGGCTGGGCCTACTCTCCCTGAAAAGGAGAATGCTAAAGACTGACTTGAGAGAGTTCTTTGAAATGATAAATGTTCGAAAAATGTAGAATCCCTACAGGGTGGAAGCAGGCCACTCAGCCTATCAAGTCCACACCAACCCTCTGAAGAGCATCACACCCAATTTCGGCTACCCCTCATTTCCCATGACTGATCCACTCAGCCTGGAGAAAGTGAGATCTGCAGATGCTGGAGATCAGAGCTGAAAATGTGTTGCTGGAAAAGCGCAGCAGGTCAGGCAGCATCCAAGGAACAGGAGAATCGACGTTTCGGGCATAAGCCTTTCTTCAGGTTCCTGAAGAAGGGCTTATGCCCGAAACGTCGATTCTCCTGTTCCCTGGATGCTGCCTGACCTGCTGCGCTTTTCCAGCAACACATTTTCAGCTCTGATCCACTCAACCTGCCTGCCACTGGACACTAGGAGCAATTTCCAATGGCCAACCACCTAACTTGCACATCTTTGGACTGTGGGAGGAAACCAGAGCACCCGGAAGAAACCCACGCAGACACGGGGAGAATGTGCATACCCCACACAGACAGTCACCCGAGGTGGAATCGAACCCGGGCCCCTGGCACAAAGCCACCATGCTACCTAAATGTGAACAAGACCTTCCTGTTTGTAGGAGCCCCAAACTCTAAGGGCCATCAATACAACAAAGTCAGTATTAAAACCAATAAGAAATTGCACAGGAGCTTCTGTATACAAGAGCACAATTAAAAGGTTTGAATGAAAAGATTAGAATGTGGACTGTGCTCCATGTAATGCACTGTGGAGCTTGTCAGTATCTGATTCTAGCAGTTTGATGAAAGGAACCACACTGAGGAGAAAAGGAACGGAGAAGAAAAACTGGAGAGAAATAGTGAAGGGGAAAGGGAATAAAGAATAGATACGACCAAAGTGTAAAGAAGCAGGAAGATAGAGGAGAGAAGCAGAAAGGCAGCAGTGAGAGTACAAACAAAGAGAAGGAGCCAGCAAGAGGCAGAGACGGGAGCCATTGGGAATTCCCCATGGATCGGTATTTTCTTCTTCGGTGTTTCAGTTGGAGTCATGTGGGATAAGATTGAAGAGGTGGGAGCCATCAGCCTGCCTGATTTGTGTCCTGTTTGAATTCAAAAAGCTAGCCAGTGCCCTGTGTGGCTCCATCCACCCTCTGACTGTCCGACCTCCCCTATTGGGAGTACTCAAGTGAAAGATTTACCTGGCCAGTCCAACCAAAGGCGTTGCTTAGACAAAACCATGGGCATGGTGGGAATGTTCCCACTTGTGGTTTGGTTGGGTACATGGAGCCTAGGGAAGAGTTCTACTATGCAAGATATGATGTGCTATAAGGAGGCACATTCTAAATCACTGTCAATCAGTATCTAATGCTAATTTGTCTTATAAGGACATTCTGAAGCATCAGGAGTCAAAATCAGATGCATTCAACTTGGCTTCACAGTAAATCTATCTGTAAATAAGGTCAAAAATCAAATGATCATCAGGTTATAGTCCAACTGGTTTATTTGAACTTGCAACCTTTGGAGCTCTGCCCCTTCCTCAGGCATGGCAAACCTGTTGCTCTATAACTTGGTGTTTGATTTTTGACCAGTCCAACTGCAGCATCTCCACATCATATCTGTAAATAGTCTGACTTTCAAATTAAGAAAGTAAAAGACTATAACAAGGAGAGGGAAGGCATCGCTGGTGTAAACTCTGAGCAACTGCTAAGAACCAGGTAATCACTAACCTCGCCATTGGTTTTGTCTGCAGGGTCCATACCAGACTCGGGGTGAACAGGATGAACAGCTCAGCCGTAGGCAGGTACTTTATGAGCATTGGGCTCGCTGGGGCAAGTGGTACAAGTACCAACCTATGGACCATATCCGGAATTATTTTGGAGAGAAGATTGCATTTTACTTCGCGTGGATAGGTACGGTTCTGCGTGAGTGACTTTTCAGTTTAATCCTTGTCTTCAACGAGATTGAAATCTACAGTCATAAGGGGAGCCTCAAATCAGTCCAATGGAGCTGGTGCAGAGTACAGTATGCTCTGTAAACCTTCAACCTGCATCCCACCCACTTGTCCACCATGAATATTGAGTATGAATAAAACTCTGCAGTCATAATTGCAGATATTGTTCAGTCCTTTGAGTATAGGAGTTGGAAAGTCATGTTGAGGTTGTGCAGGACATTGGTGGGGCCTGTTCTGGAACATTGTGTCCAGTTCTGGTTGTCCAGTTATAGGAAAGATATTTTTAAGCTGGAGAGGGTTCAGAAGCGATTTACCAGGATGTTGTCGCGTATGGAAGGTTTAAGTTATAAAGAAAGGCTCAGACGTTTTTCACTAGAGCGTAGGAGGTTGAGAGGTGACCTTATAGAAGTTTATAAAATAATGATGGGTATGGATAGACTTAATGTTGCTTGTCTTTTCCATAGGATGGGGGATTTCAAGACTAGGGACACATTTTCAAGGTGAGAGGAGAGAGATTTATAAAAGATATGGGGGGAAAATTCTTTACACAGCCGGTGGTTTGTGTGTGGAATGACCTTCCTGAGGAAGTGGTGGATGTGGGTACAATTACAACGTTTGAAAGACATTTGGATAAGTACATGAATAGGAAAGTTTGGAGGGATATGGGCCAGGACTAGTTTAGTTTGGGATTCTGGTCAGCATGGATTGGTTGGACTGTAGAGTCTGCTTCTATGTTGTATGACTTTATGACTCCATGAAAAGGAGAGCATGATGATACTGACTTGAACAGTGGATCTACACATTTCACAGGATCTGTACTTCAGGAAATGCCTAATACTATATTTATTTAGCTTCACACAGTGTGATATTGTGTGTCTTTGCAAGGTTGTTGCATGAATTCATGTGCGAGTCACAGAATCTGGGGCTTGATCTTATTCACTGGCTCACAGTTTTCAAACAGTCATGTGGATGCACAAATTTCTAAAACTTGCTTAAACAGAATCAATAATACTAGATGACATTTTGGAAAAGATAACAGTGAAAATAGATAACATGAAACAAACATTAGGTGAAAACACTTTATTAATCCACTAAGCAACAGGTGCGACCCTACTTGTAGGAACTCATCACTGACTGGTTACTCTGCAAACAAATTCTCTGCACGCGCCTTTCCATGACCTATCACGTCCTGATTCCTAACTGCCTGCAGCAGTGATATCCCTGTGGAGCGTGCAGTAAAGCTTTTCTAACCGTTGCCCTTTGACATATAAACCCATGACTCAAATTGGGATAGCAAACTGGGTCTCAGTGCCTTATTAATCCTACCCAAGCTATGCAAGACCGCCTCCATGTGGTTAATGTTGGTCTTAGCAGGGGATGTCTCTAGTTACATACCAGTATTGGATATGATCTCTTACAGCAACGATATGGAAAGACTGACAAGGATAATAGCTGAAAAGTGCACATTAAAACATCAGAAAGAGTTGACAGACTGGATCAGTTTTAAAAAATACAACCATGAAGGGTTACCTGATTGAGGAAATGATGAGAGGTTTCGAGAGTGGGGACAGAGAGAACATTTCCTCTTATGAGGAACAGAGGAGATCAAAATAACATTACCAGAAGGGAATTCATAAGAAACTCCTTTCCATTCACTGGGGTCAGAATCTTGTCAACATAGAGAATGTTTGAAGTGGATTAGTAATGATTCTTTAAAGAGAAACTGATCAGCCAAGTGAGGACGAAGGGAATAGAAGGCTATGAGAGTCGATTTTCATGGGGCAGGAGGAGGCTCGAGTGTTCTTGTTGGGCTGAATGGCCTGTTTCTGTGTCCGATGTAGTTGGACATTATCCTCATCCCATCAGTGTCCGTGATCAGAGCTCCTCCTACTTTCTGTACCTGCCCCACTGACTGCAGTACACTGAGCCAGGACTGACTCTCAGCTTGAATGCAACAATTGGCTGGATGTTCAGTAATTGATGTTAACTTGTTATTTTTTTCAGGATTTTACACAGGGTGGCTGTTACCAGCAGCAATTGTGGGAACTGTGGTCTTCATTGTTGGAATTAACCTGATGCTGAGTGACATTCCTGCGTGAGTTTTATGCCAAACAATGAGTGAGGGATGTAGTCCAAATGTAGTCACAACGTATGTGCTACAGTTCAATTATAGTCACATCTGTATATTGATGCATTCTGAACATTGTCATTCAGTACAGTCAGAATATGCTTCTACTGTGCAGGGTTACAGTATGAATATGATCATACTGTTCAGAACTACAGTCTGAATGTGGTGACAAGCAGTTCTCCTAGAACTCATTTAATAGGAAATCGCTTAATAGAAATAATGGGAAAAGTGGGGTTGGGAGCAGACCAGTAAAGAATATCACATGTGATCAAACAAAAATCACCCAAACGTCTAACACAAAATATAGCACAGAACGAATGAAGGTTGAAATCATGTTTATTAACAAAAGTAAATTTAACACAGTACATTTAAAAAGTAGAAGAAAATACAGTACCTCTCACAGGAAGCTGCTCTGTCGGCAGCCTGACATTGTTGCACGTGCAGAATGAAGCGCACGAACCCATCTCCACTGGAATTGCGCTATTACCAACAGAAGTAAACATTCTCGAAAACACCATTCCCTAATTCTTCAGTGACGTTATAGCCAAATCGCGCTACTGAAACACGTGTTATCCCAGAACTACCTGCACATTGATGAGAACTACAGCCTGAATTTGATTACATTGTACAGAACTGCAGACTTAATGTAGTCACACTGTATGGAACTACAGTCTGACTGTGGTCACATTGTATAGCAGTACAGTCTGAATGCAGTTACACTTTATAGAACTACAGACTGACAATGATCACATTGTACAGTACTACAGACTGACTATGACCTCACTGTCCAACACCACTGACTGTGATTACACTACTACTGTATGAATGTGGTCACACTGTACAAATGTGGTCATACTGAACAAAACTACAGCCTGAATCTGGTTTACAATCTTGTCTGAATTGGAAAGATGATGAGAATAAAACAACAAATCTGGTTCTGGAGGAAGGACTCAGCCTGTGGTTTGGGAGGACAGCTCATGTGGCTGGTGACATGGACACAGTCCCCATGATTATAATTTCTGTTCCTCTCTGTCTTTACCCAGAAAGGAAATCTGCGAACAAGGAAATAATTACAGTATGTGCCCGCTCTGTACAAAGTGTAAAACTTGGAAACTCTCCAGTATCTGCTCGCTCTTCAAGGTAAACCCATTTCTTCATTGACTGAGCCCTGGGGGTGTTTGAGTGACTGCACCACAGTGCACTTCTGCAGTAGAATACTCCTGTGACAGTATGTTAACCCGATTCTCCCACCAGTCAGGGGGTTCAAAGGTAGGGGACTCATCGGCATAAGCTGGTGGAGAAGAGTCATTGCGAGTGAGCAGATATGATTGGCTGGTGATCAGGCATGTAAATGTCTCCTCTGATCCTCCCTGGTCCAAGGTCACTAAAACTAGTTTCTAATTCATCTGCTCAAGCCCAGTTGAGATGAGGAATCCAGCCTGGCTGGGATCAACCCTGGAAAATTTGTGGCCTGTCCAGGATCTAGTTTTTCTCATCCATCTCAAATCCTTCAGATTGATCACCCCTTAATCTCCTAGACACCAGGGTGGGGGGTTTGCGTATTTGTAAATATATCTACATTGCTGGCCATGTTTCTGTCTCCCTGGCCTTCAGGTGAGCCAGCTCTTTGATAATGGGGGAACGGTGTTCTTTAGTATCTTCATGTCGCTCTGGGCGGTGAGCTTCCTTGAGTACTGGAAGAGAAAGCGTGCGATCATGGCCCACAGGTGGGACTGCTTGGACTTTGAGGAAACTGAGGTAAGAGACATTTTGAACAAACAAAACAGGCAGGACCTTACCAGGATACCCCGGCTCCTATAGCGTCCCCACAAACCGAGGCTACGGGTTCCAATCCCACTCCAGAGACACTTCAGCTGGCCTGATAAATCCAGTGGTAGTGTGGAGGCTGTCATGTTACTGGGAGTACTACAGGAGTGTGGCAGTTCAGAGGTGCTGCCTGTTGAAGAAGAAGTCAAACTAAGGCCCACCAGCCCTCCAGGTGTTTTGTAAGAGGTCCCATTGCACTCTTCTAAAGAAAAGCAAGGAAACTCTCTACCTTTTGCTGTTAACATTTATTTAAATTCATTCATGGGATGAGGTCATCACTGGCTAGGTCAGCATTTATTGCCCGACCCTAATTGCCCAGAGCGCAATGAAGAGTCAGCCACGTTGCTGTGGGTGTGGAGTCCCAATGGGCCAGACCAGGTGGCAGTCGCCTTCTGCTGATTTTTATTGCATTCAAATTCCACCGTCTGCTGCGATAGGATTTAAACCTGCGTCCCCAGAACATTACCGGGGTCTCTGGATTAGCAGTTCAGTGATAATTTATGGCATCACGGTGGCTCAGTGGTTGCCACTGCCGCCTCACAGCGCCAGGGACCCGGGTTCAATTCTAGCCTCGGGCGACTGTCTGTGTGGAGTTTGCACATTCTCCCTCACGTCTGTGTGGGTTCCCTCCGGGTGCTCCAGTTTCCTCCCACAGTCCAAAGATGTGCAGATCAGGTGAGTTGGCCATGCTAAATTGCCCATCGTGTTCAGGGATGTGTAGGTTATGTGCATTAATCAGGAGAAATGTAGATAATAGGGTTGGGGAATGGGTCTGGGTGGGTTACTCTTCATAGGGTCAGTGTGGACTTGTAGGGCCAAATGGCCTGTTTCCACACTGTCAGGATTCTATGATGACCACTAAGCCATTGCTCCCCCTTTCTAACATTTGTAATTATCCCTGCAGTCAATATTGTTAAAGCATATTATTGAATCATGTTGCTGATTGTGGGAGCTGACTGTGTGTCAGTTGGTTACAACAGCAATGTAACTCACAGGCTCTTTGGGACGTCCTGAGGTTATAAATGATGTTATTGAGATATGAGGTCTTTCAAAAATGGGTTGTATAAGTGTCTGCTGTCAAGTGTTTGCCACAGGATCCCGCCACAAATTGACCGTTTGCCTATATTTCGATGAAAAACTGTCAACCTGAAACATTTTTGTCCAAATGTCTGGTCCAAGAGGCAGTGAGTCTGAGATGGTAAGGTGACTTTTATTAGAAGGGTTGCTGATGTCCCAGAAAAGCCAGCCTACCCCCTTATTCCACCCCCCTCTGCTGGAATTTGGTTCTGGGCCTGCTGCTGCTAATTAAGGTCCTTAACTAGTCAATTAATGGCCAGTTCAGGATGACCAAAGGGACCATTCCTCCATGGGCTGCTATGATCTCAGCTCCTGATTGGACAAAACAGGCAGCCTGGCCTACTGGTAAGACAGTGTGGGCAGGGGCCATTTGGTGCATGTTCATTGGCCTGCACTAATTTGTGAAGGAATGGGGATGGAGATGAAGGGGGCTGTTAGTTGCCAGACTCCTGCCCTTCCCCCACTTCCAGTCTCCCTGTAACTCCCAGAAATTCCCACTCCACCAAAAAAACACACATAGCGAAGACCTTGGGCCTGGTCACCATCACTGGCCTCTCAGCAGCAGCAGCTCAGTCCTCAGGGTGTTTCTGGCGAATGTGGTAGCTGGCTCGGCTTGGCCAACAGCTCTTGTGGGGTGCACCATGTACCCTAAGGGAAGGGAGTGGGGCCTTGATATTGCAGAAAGGGCCCACGGCTGCCCCCCAAACTGCCTGATCAGAGGAACACACGGTGAGGCTTACTCTGACAGTCAACCCGGGTGTCCACCTGTTGGCCAAAAATCCAACTGCTAAGTCAGCCTTTCTCTGTCTCTCCCTCCCTCTCTCTTTCTGTCTGTCTGTCTCTCTCACTCTGCCACTATCTCTCTCTCTCTCCTTTTCTTTCTCTATTTCCCATCTGTCTCTGTGTCTCTGTGTGTATGTCTCTCTCTGTATCTCTCATTCTGTTTCTCTGTCTCTCTCTCTGTCTTTCTCTCTCTCTGTCTTTCTCTCTCTCTGTTTCTGTCTGTCTCTGTCACTATCTGTCTCTCCTTTTCTCTCTCTGTCTCTCTCTCTCTCTCTGTGCCCCACTGTCTCGCTGTCTCTGTCTTTCTCTCTCTCTGTCTCTCTCATTCTTTCTCTCTCTGTCTCTCTCCACAGATACAGCCTGGCCTGCAGATTATTTCCATCGGATGCTGGTTTGTGCTTAAACCATTATATATTGAACTAGTTTCAGGACTGCAAATGTAAATTGGGAAACTCTGGTCTATCAGTGACTGAGGTGGTGTGTGGATCTTAATGCCGTTAGCACCTGCAATGGGATCTGCTGCCTAGCTGTGTATGTTAGGCTCATGCTGCCTCATCCTATCCTCTCACCTCCCATTGCGGCTCGTCAGCAGCTGCTCTGTGACAGCCAGCATCCCAAGTACCCCTGGGTCCAACTCCTGACCTACTGTTTGCCCTCTGGAAGAGATCTGTGTAGCTTTTCAAATCTGACCGACTGCTCAAATTATTTTTCTGCACATGATCTTTATTGAGTCCTGTTTGGTCTGTTCTTGAGATTTGTGGGTGTACTGTAACCCTTAGAACTCACATCTGAAAAGGCCTTGATTTCCTTCCTTTACTTATCGCCCGCGACCCCGAGGCGCACAGTTGACAATTTCGTGCTAATGCGTCCGTCGCGTGATTACTTGTGACTGCCTTCACCCGCTTTCCTAACGTCATGCCATTCCAATGGGGTTGATCCGTTTTGACGTTTTCATTTTCAGGAACGCCCTCGGCCCGAGTTCACGGTTGTAGCTCCCATGACGACGAGGAATCCAATCACAGGGTCAGAGGAGCCATACTTCCCAGAGAAGGACAGGCTGAAGCGAATGATCACCAGTTCCATGGTGATCCTGCTCCTGGTATGAAAGGGCACTCGATAAATAAGGCACTCCTCTTTTGACTTCCCAATAACAACTGGTGTGCCCTTGGAGGTGGAGCACACTATATCCAATGTCACACTTGAGACTTGTTGTGACTAGTGGGCACCTCAGGGTGTTTCAGTGCATCACCTAGCCCATATATGTAATTTTACCTTCAACTTTACTTTGTTTCCTTTTTTGTCATTTATGTCCCTTTAAGGAGTAATCAATTAGTTAATTAGTTTGTTTCTTTATTTAATACTTAAAAGACTATTAAACAAAAGGATCTGGTAGTGTCCCTTCTTCTGATTCACTTGTTCCACTTGTCACTGTTGGAATATTGCGTGCAATTCTGGTCTCCTTCCTATCGGAAAGATGTGAAACTTGAACACGTTCAGAAAAGATTTACAAGGATGTTGCCAGGGTTGGAGGATCTGAGCTACAGGGAGAGGCTGAACAAGCTGGGGCTGTTTTCCCTGGAGTGTCGGAGGCTGAGGGGTGACCTTATAGAGTTTTATAAAATCATGAGGGACATGGATAGGATAAATAGACAAAGTATTTTCTCTGGGGTGGGGGAGTCCAGAACTAGAGGGCATAGGTTTAGGGTGAGAGGGGAAAGATATAAAAGAGACCTAAGGGGCAACCTTTTCACACAGAGGGTGGTACGTGTATGAAATGAGCTACCAGAGGAAGTGGTGGAGGCTGGTACAATTGCAACATTTAAGAGGCATCTGGATGGGTATATGAATAGGAAGGGTTTGGAGGGATATGGGCCGGGTGCTGGCAGGTGGGACTAGATTGGGTGGGGATATCTGGTCAGCATGGACGGGTTGGACCGAAGGGTCTATTTCTGTGCTGTACATCTCTTTGACACTATGACTAAGTTGATTAGAAAATATTTGAAAAAGAATCAGGACTGAATTTTTTTTAACTGATTCATGGGATGAGGGCTTTGCTGGCTGGGCCAGCTTTTATTGCCCTTCCCCATTTGCCCAGAGGGTGGGTATGGAGTCACATGCAGGCCAGACCAAGTAAGGATGACAGTTTGTCTTCCCCAAAGTGGTCATTCATTGGTGATTGAAGGGCTGTTTGATCCGACTGTTTGCCCCTCTATTCACAGCCTGGTATTTCTGAAGGGGGAGCATTTGGTTCCAAGACCAGTGCCCACTACAGGAGCTTTGGGGTTTACCTCCCCTCAAATTGATGACGTTTCCTTTGAAAGCTGTCTGTCATATCTGACTGATGCATTCACCTCTACCAATCAGAATCCCAATCAGCCAATCAATCAGCACTCTCCTCGCTTGCAGTTATGAATGTTGGTGTGTCATGAATTAGTTTTCTTACAAGGTTTCCTGATCAGTTCAAAATTAAATGTTTCAACAAAATGCATCTTCTATGTATAGCAAATAGTTTATTGGCTAATGGGCACTCAAATAGGAATAAAAAACATTTTGGGTCCAGTGACCCTCAGAATAGGATCTTCACGGATGCTGCCAGACCTGCTGAGCTTTTCCAGCAACTCCTGTTTTTGTTTCTGACTTACAGCGTCCACATTTCTTTTGGTTTTCAAATTAGCAGAATGTTGGTGTATGTAATTAGCTCAGTTGGTTAGATCTGCAGCATAGGTTCATTTCCCATTCAGATCAAGGTAGACATGGGAGGTGCCTCATCACCCTAACCCTGAGAAAGGAAGGCAAGAGCAAACCACCATTGACTAAAACCTGCCAAGACAATGACTGAATGAAACAGGCAATAAAGCAAGCAGTAGAAAGGGAATGACCCGCTCTTACAGAGTGCAATTCAAACACTGCGCCTGTGTTATTAACTAACAGGGTCTAGGTATCACTAATCAATAGTTGTGCTGCATTCATTGATTTGTGATTTGTTTGTTTTGCAGGCTGCAGTGGTTGTCATTTTCCTGATTTCTGTCATACTGTACCGCACCATCATGAAAATCTTAATTTATGAGACAGGAAATAGCATCGTTTTGGCAACTGTGAGTGCACGACTTCTGGACAACCGCATTCAAAAATAATCAAAGAATTTGTATTTCTGTGACGTCTCTGAATGGAGATCTTGTGACACAGAGGGTAGTGTCCCTGCCTCTGAGCCTGAAACTCCAGGGTTTAAGTCTTGGGAAGGCGTGTTTGTAAAGCAGGCAAAAGTGAGGACTGCAGATGCTGGAGATCAGAGTCTAGATTAGACTCTGATGAAGGGCTTTTGCTGGAAACGTCGATTTTCCTGCTCCTCGGATGCTGCCTGACTTGCTGTGCTTTTCCAGCACCACTCTAATCTAGTGTTTGTAAAGCAGTCAAAACTGCCTGAGGATCAATTTGTAAATCCTTCCAGCACACACTAGTGATAGGCAGCAAGATGGGAGAGATTCCTGGTCACCTGTGAGCTGGGAATAAATTGGAAATTGGTATCAGCAGCATGGGGCTTGGTCCTCTGCGGATGCTGAAAATCAGAGTCGAAAAGGGTGGCGCTGGAAAAGCGCAGTCAGTCAGGCAACAGGAGAGTCGACGTTTTGGGTATAAGCCCAAATGTTTTTCATTGCTTATGCCCGAAACGTCAATTCTCCTGCTCCTCGGACGCTGCCTGACCTGTTGTGCTTTTCCAGCACCACACCTTTTGACTCTTTACCCTGGCCCTCTGCTGGATGTCATGCTGCTGTGGGTCAGACCTGCCTAGAGGCAGAGAACTCAAGGAGAGGTGCCAGTGACTACCTGAAAGCACTAGACAGTCATTAAAGTGCCTTCCGAATGAAAGGACACTGCTTCACGTAATGGCCAATTTCTCCCATCAAGCTGCTGTAGCCATGAGATAGTCATCAGATTTGTTTTTGGGTGTTGGTTGAGGGTTACATTTTAACCAATGCGATGTCATTGAGTTATAGAGTCCTACAGCATGGAAACAGACCTTTTGGTCCATTTGTCCATGCCGACCACATTTCCCAAACTAAACTAGTCCCATTTGCCTGCGTTTGGCCCTCTAAACCTTTCTTATCCATGTACCTGTCCAAATGTCTTTTAAATGTAACTTTACCTGCATCTACCACTTCATTCCATGTATGCACCACCCTCTGTGTGAAAATGTTGCCCCTTTTAAATCTTTCCCCTCTCACCTTAAACCTATGCCCCACCCTGAGGAAAAGACCTTTGCTAATCACCTTATCCATGCCCCTCATGATTTTACAAACCTCTTGGACGTAGGTTTGCTCATTGAGCTGGAAGGTTAAATTTCAGACGTTTCATCACCATACTAGGTAACATCTTCAGTGAGCCTCCGGATGAAGCACTGGTGGCATGGCCCGCTTTCTATTTATGTATTTAGGTTTCTTGGGTTGGTGATGTCATTTCCTGTTCTTTCTCTCAGGGGTTGGTAAATGGGATCCAAGGCAATGTGTTTGTTGATAGAGTTCCGGTTGGAATGCCATGCTTCTAGGAATTCTCGTGGGTGTCTCTGTTTGGCTTGTCCTAGGATAGATGTGTTGTCCCAGTCGAAGTGGTGTCCTTCCTCATCTGTGTGTAAGGATACTAGTGAGAGTGGGTCATGTAGTTTTGTGGCTAGTTGATGTCCATGTATCCTGGTGACTAGGTTTCTGCTTGTTTGTCCAATGTAGTGTTTGTTACAGTTCTTGAAAGGTATTTTGTAAATTTTATAAACCTCTATAAGGTCACCCTCCCCGGCCTCCTACACCCCACAGTCTATCCAGCATCTCCTTATAACTCAAACACTATAGTCCCGGTGATGTCCTTGTAAATCGTTTCTGCACCCTCTTCAATTTAATAATATCCTTCCCATAGCTTTGGTCTTCTTTTACATCCTCTTGAGAGGGAAAATAGGAACCTTAGTTTAATGTCACAGTGTCATGCAGTTGTAAAGTTGTTACGACATAGCAGCAGGTAATTTGGCCCGTTGAGTCCATGTTGACTTTCGCCAGAGCAACTCCAGTCACTCTCATTTGCTCTATCCTAGTTGCTTGCCAGTCACCTTTACTCAATTTGCTTTTGAAATTATTCTTGTCTACGCTTTCACCATCTCTGTGGGCAACACATTCCAGGTCATTGCCACTCACTGCAGGAATATTGTTCTTCACATTCCCCTAGCCCTAGCCCCTGCTCTATGTTTGCACAAAACCATAAATCATCGAATCCCAAGTGTGGAAGTATACCACCCACCTAATCCCTGTAATCCTCCATTTCCCATGGCTAACCCACCTAACCTACACATTCCTGGACACTATGGACAATTTAGTGTGGTCAATCCACCTAACCTGCACATCTTTGGACTATGGGAGCAAACTCACACAGACAATTACCCAAGGCTGGGATCGAACCTGGATCTCCGGCCCTGTGAGGCAGCAGTGCTAACCAATGAGCTACCATGCTACCCAACCTTGTGTCCCATTGCATTTGCACCATCAGCTCATCCAACTTGGTCAAATCTCTCCTCAATCCTTTTTTCGAAGCTTTGCCTAGCTGACCTTTTGGCTAAATCTCCTGGAATCTTTCTGACAAATCTCTTCTGCACCCTCCCAATGATCCTCATCCTAAAGTGTGGTGACCAGAATTGTAGCCTTAGCAGTTTTCTAAATGATTCAGCAGAACTTCCTGGCTTTAGTATTCAGTACCTCTGCTTATGAATCCCGATATCCCATGGGCATTACTAGTTATGCTTTGAATATGTTCTGCCCTCTTTTAAGCTCCATGCACACAAATTGCAGGGTTCCTACGTTCCTGAATGGTCTTTACCTCTCAGGTTTTTAGGCTGTTAAGCCTATTTTGCCTCTCGCCATCCCTTTTGCCAAGATGAATCATTCTAGATTGTTCTGCATTACAATTCATACCCCTCAGCTGAATGGTGACAGCTCAAACTGTCCAGCACTGCTTCAGTCCTGCCCTGGATAATTAAGAAATATCACATGGGACAGCATTCCCTTCGAGGAGCTCATTACGTGTCTGATCATCGGGATATTCTTACAATGACTTAGCAGGATAGAGCTGGCCAGGGTAGGGAGGAGGCAGGATCAATCAGGCTGAGACAGAGTTAAGAGCCCATTAATGTGGGCAAGGCAGGATCATGGACCAATCAGGGTGGAGGTATCAGGGTTAAGGGCCAATCAGTGTTGGAGAGTCTGGGTCAAGAACCAATCACTGTGGAGGAGTCAGAGTCAAGGGCCAATTGGTGTGGAGGAGCCGGAGTCAAGGGCCAAATACTTTTTTGTTAGATTAGATTAGATTCCCTACAGAGTGGAAACAGGCCCTTCGGCCAAACAAATCCACATTGACCCTCCGAAGAGCAACCCACCCAGACCCATTTACCCCTGACTAACGTACCTAACACTATGGGCAATTTAGCATGGCTAATTCACCTAACCTGCGCATTTTTGGATTGTAGGAGGAAACCGGAGGAAACCCACGCAGACACGGGGAGAATGTGCAAACTCCACACAGACAGTCACCCAAAGTGTGAATTGAACCCGGGTCCCTGGCGCTGTGAGGCAGCAGTGTGGAAATAGGCCCTTCGCCCAGCAAGTCTACACCGAACCTCCAAAGAGTCTCCCACCCAAACTCATTACTCATTATTTACCCTGACTAATGTACCTAACCTACACATCCCTGAACACTACAGGCAATTTAGCATAGCTAATTCACCTAACCTACATATCTTTGGATTGTGAGAGGAAACCCATGCAGACACGGGGAGAACGTGCAAACTCTACACAGACAGTTGCCCGAGGCAGGAATCAAACACAGGTCCCAGGTACTATGAGGCAGCAGTGCTAGCCACTGAGCCACCATGCTGTCTGTAATGTGAAGGAGCTGTAGTCAAGGGTCAATCATTGTGGAGGAGTCAGGATCAAGGACCAATAACAGAGAATTTTGGGTCCAGTGGAGTTCTGAGGAAGGGTCACTGGACCTGAAACGTTAATTCTGATTTCTCTCCACAGATGCTGTGAGACCTGCGGAGCTTTTCCAGCAGTTTCAGTTTTTGTTTCTGACTTCAGTTTTTATTGAAAATCAAGGACCAATTAATGTGGAGAAGTCAGGGTCAGGGACCAATCACTGTGAGGGAGTCTGGGTCAGGGGTCAATGTGGGACAAAACTAATCAGACGAAGACAAGGACCATTTTGGGGAAGGATTTGGCGTTCATATATTTTCAAATCATAACTTCTTATATTTTAAATCAATGTATTCTTGAATTTGGATGTATATCTTATTGCAGATTGAATAGTAACTGTTTAGTCTATACCTTTCTGAAATATTTATTGTACATTATTCTTTATTTCCAGGCATCAAGAATTGCCAGTATAACAGGATCTGTGGTTAACCTACTGGTCATCCTCCTGTTGGCCCGAGTGTATACGTCACTGGCTCATCTCCTCACGAGATGGGGTAAGCTCACGACGTTACACATCATAACGATATGGAATTTAGATTATCCAGGTCAACCAGATTATCATAGTTTGTCAATCCACCCTGTTTGCCCAGATCTCTTGGTGGTCTTGTTGCATATCAGTCTTGATACCCTCTATATCTTTCCTGGGGTCTGGTGCCCAGAATTGAATTGAGTGTGCTAAATGAAGCCTACTCGGAGTTTAATTCTCAGTTCGATTGCCCCACACAAATTGTCAGGGTCCTCAGTTCCTGAATGCTCTTTAGAATTGTGTAGTTAAGCCTACATTGCCTCTCACTATCCCTTGTGCCAAAATGAATCATCTTAGACTTCTCTGCATTAAAGACCACCCCCTCAGCGAAATAGTGATGGAGCAGGGCTACTGGATGATGAAGAAAACTGGGGTGGAAGTCTGATTTTCCCTCTGTTCTGACGAGCAAAAGAACGTGAATCATATCCAGACTCCTTTTCTGAAGAAGGGTCACCGGACCTGAAATGTTAACTCTGATTCCTCTCCACAGAGGCCGCCAGACCTTCTGCATTTCTTCAGCAATTTCTGTTTTTGTTTTCTTTTCCAGGGATGGGCCTCACCAAGGCCATCATCCTGCCGAATCCTTATTTCTACAAACAAACAACCCTCTGTCCTTTCTTAACCAACTCCAACAGAGTTGAGTTGACAAGTATGGAGGATCAAACCCATTGTATCCCCAAGTAAGCTCCATGTGCTATCAGGAACAATTTTTGGAAGAAATGTTTTACCCAGATCAAAGGACAATGTAATAGTCACTATGACCCCACAGGGCTGCCCTTCCTAACCCCTCAGGGAAGCTAGACATAATAGAGGTGATGATCGAGAATGATCAGTCTCTTGGTGAAAGGATGAACAATGTTGTATCTGTCTGTTCCAGAAATGCACAGGACCCAGTCCAAGTATGAAGATGCCTTTACCTTCAAGGTGTTTGTTTTCCAGTTCATCAACTTCTATTCCTCGCCAATTTACATTGCTTTCTTCAAAGGCCGGTGAGCAGAGTTTCCGCTCTTCAAAACAAATGGGTGTTTTCTTGAGTTCTGCCCTTGCAAACAGGCCGAGTCTGACAGGGGCATGGTTCTGAATGTTGCTGGGATACATTTCCAGTTCTTCCAGGGATATGGTTCTGGGATTCTGACTCAGTGCATTGAGTATACGATTTGGGAGGTCATCTTGTGGCTATACAGGACACTTTTGCAATAATGCATTCAATTCTGGCCTCCCTTCTGTAGGAAGGATGTTGTAAAACTCGAAAAGGTTCAGAAAAAATGTACAAGGATGTTGCTGGGGTTGGAGGGTTTGAGCTATAGAGAGAGACTCAATAGAGGAGCTGTTTTCCTGGAGCATCAGAGACTGAGGGGTGACCTTATAGAGGCTTATAAAGTCATGAGGGGCATGGATAGGGTGAATTGCTAAGTTCTTTTCCCCAGGGCATAGAGAGGGCATAGGTTCAAGGTGAGAGGGGAAAGATATAAAAGGGACCTAAGGGATTAGGGTAACTTTTTCATATAGAGGGTGGTGTGTGTATAGAATGAACTGCAGAGAAAGTGATAGATGCAGGTACAATTACAAAGTTTAAAAGACATTTGGTATATGGGTAGGAAAGGCTTAGAGGGATATGGGCCAAATGCAGGCAAATGGGACGGGTTTAGTTTGGGAAACGTGGTCAGCATGAATGAGTTGGATTGAAGAGTGTGTTCCTATGGCTTACATTTCTATGACTCAGTGGTTGGAAATTGATTCCAAGAATCTGACTCTCACTACAATAAGGTTTCTGGATGATAGTTCACTTCGGGGTGTAGTTGTGGGGTGCTCATTGCTTTCTGGCATCTTGCCTGAATGCCTGATGAGAGGTCCTTTTCCAAGTTGGTGGTACCCTGTACTGCCAATATGTCTGTATCTTCAACTGATAGTCAACCCCCTAACTGTTATTCAACTGTGGGAAGCAGGGTCTGAGACTAGCTTGTTGTTACTGGGTAACAGTAAAGAGTGGCCCTTTCTAGCCTGGGGTGGGGGGAACAAATTGCTTCAGAATAGACCTGTCGTCTGGTACATTTAAGAACAGCGGTGCTTTGCACCCCATCCCAGTAGGGTCCCTGGTAGAAACGAAATGTCGTTCGCTTAAAAGAATCAAACGCTACCTCAATACCTCAAAACCTCAGTACAGATTTCTCAAATAAGTATTGAAGACAATGACCACAACTTTTATCAGTAGCAGAGCAGATTGCTTTTCAGGAATGTATTTAAGGAGAAGCAAGACAGGGCTCATGTGAGAAAAATGACTCCAGTGACTCTTGTTCAGACATGGGACTGATAGAAAGTAGGATTGGCACTAAAACCAGATCAGACGAGATTGGAATAGCGCAGCAGCTCAAAGGAGCCAATCCCACATTAGTCCTATGTTCCAGTGCATATTTCCTCTGCTCTCTCTCTCAGTCTACCAGTGATGTTTGTTTCACCTTATTGCAACGTCTAGGGAAAGGTTTAAATGTTAGTATTTTGGTTCAAATGGAGAGGTGGTAAAAAAAATTAGGAAGTCCTTTTGCAACTGTACCACATCATTTAAAATCTTGGGATTCTCAATTGGGATCACTCCCAGAATCTGTTTGATTTGCTTAAGTCTTTGCATGGTGTGAATGCTGAACCTATTTCCACTCTGTTGTGTTTCTTAGGTTTGTTGGTTATCCTGAACACTATGGCTCGCTGCTTGGAGTCAGAAACGAGTCTGTAGGTATCAGATTTACAAATGCTTCGCAGAACCTAATCACAGAATATGTTCAGATTTCAGGAGGTGGAGAAGGCAGTGATGTGTGTGTGTGTCTGGGTGTGGAGTTGGGGTGATGTTGGAGGCTGCGGGAGTGCTGGGGTCACAGCATTACCAGAACAAGCCAGACCAGTATGTACCAGCCAACCCTAACCTGGGTGCTCCTGTTATATCCATCCATCAATGTCCTCCCATTGGGCAAGGTGCAATGTGAGGTAAATTCTGAGACCATCCTAGAATTTCCAGCTAGTTAGCCTTTCTTGGGCCTTACCTATCATGGTCATGCGCGGATCCTATTCAGGGGTCATTTTATTTTCGAGGGCTACTTTTTTATATTTTGCAGAATACCTTTTCAAACTCACTAACTCATTTAGTAGGTTATATAATCACGCGGTCACAATACCTTTTTTGTATTTGAGATGACATGCAGGCTATTGAACCAAAACAGAATTAGAAGAATTCATCAATAATAAACAACTCTCCATTAAACTGAGTGCCACAACACAGAAGGCAAGAAGTAATTTCTACAATTCCATGGTATTTAAACTGATACAAGACAACAGGCATCAGTTAGCAACAAAAAAAATTTAATTAGTAATTGTAACTCTCTTCTATCCTAAAAAAGCCATCACCTTAAACACACTGTCCACAGATGTATAAGGTCAGAGCTAAAATTGGAATATTTTAACCAGACAATTAAGACTCTTTTTACTGCATCTCAGACCTCAATCTCAGAATTATGTTAATAATTGACACAATGTCATTACAATCAGATCCACTACATTTTTTCCTAAATATTGCAGCTCCTGAACTTAAACTAGAGCCCTAAACTAGAAATTCTATTTTCATTTGCAAGTAATTCATTACCTCGGCGACTTTAAGCTGAGTATTCCTTTATTGACAGATTTAAAACTATTTTCACTCCATTGCAGCTTTCCTCTGCCCCTCTTACAGTCTGTTCGCCTCCAAACACAGTCATTTTGCAGTCCCCTTCTCCCTCCCACTGCAATCAGTTTGGAGTCACCTCCTCCCATTCATCCCCATATCCGCCCACCCTGGATAGGTGCCCCCACCCTGAACTGGTGGATGGAAAGCCCGGATTGAGATGGAAGCTCCTGATCCCATCCTTGGCTAAAGGTGGCCTTTCCTCCCTGCTATCGCTTACTTTCCTAACTGCCCGTTGGTGCTCTGTTCACAGGTCACCTCCCTCCCACCTTAGCAGCAAGCACAAGTAGAGAACCAGGCCATAATGGGAGGAGCAACTCATCCCCATCTCCTTCCATTCTGTCTGCCGGGCGAGCTGGGGATATTTAGGAGCGGATTTCCCATGACATTATGTATTTTTACTTGATTCCATTAAGGGCAATAAGTGGCCTGTAAAGTTAAGAAGCTATGTGACAGAGAAACTTGATAGAAATTCCAGGTGTGAGCATTCCCTTCTGATTGCAGGACTCCTGTCCTGGGTCTCAAATGCCCTCTTGCCCCTTCCCTCCAGAGGGTTGGAGGTGAAGTTCAAGGCATGCATTGCCACTGTGGAGTGGGCACCTTGAACTTACTTATAAAGGTGTGGCTTCCCAATCTAAATATTAAAAAGAGGCCAGGATTTGGTCTGACAATCTTCCATCCAAACATATTCCCAGTGTCTGTTCAGGATTTTTGTTTAACAAAAGAAGGTTCTGCTTGGATATTAAAACATTTATTTATCTTTCACACTAGCCCAGTCGTAGAATCCCTACAGTGTGATTTCAGGCCATTCAGCCTAACAAATCCACACCGACTCTACAAAGAGTAACCCATCCAGACCCAATCCCTTACATTTGCCCCTGACTAATGCGCCTAACCCACACATCCCTGAACACTGAGGGCAATTTAGCATGGCCAGTTCACCTAACCTCTACAGGTGTGGATTGTGGGAGGAAACCAGAGCACCCCCACGCAGACATGGGGAGAATGTGCAAACTCCACACAGTCAGTTGCCTGAAGCTGGAATTGAACCCAGGTCCCTGGTGCTGTGAGGCAGCAATGCTAACCACTGAGCCACTATGCTGCCCCTCAGTCCTCAGCCACTTGCCAAAACTTATGCTTCACTGTGATAATGTATTGTTTGGGTCATTGCATTATTTCAGCAGCCTCGCCCCATGGTGAACCCTTGCCCTGTGGGCTGCAGTGGTTCAAGAAGGTGGATCATCACCATTTTCTCAAGGGAAGCCATATAGATCAGGTATAGGTATAGGCCGCTCTGCCCTCACTGCTCCCCTATTCATAGAGTCATAGAGTCATAGAGATGTACAGGATGGAAAGAGACCCTTCGGTCCAACCCGTCCATGTTGACCAGATATCCAAACCCAATCTAGTCCCACCTGCCAGCACCCGGCCCATATCCCTCCAAACCCTTCCTATTCATATACCCATCCAAATGCCTCTTAAATGTTGCAATTGTACCAGCCTCCACCACATCCTCTGGCAGCTTATTCCATACCCATACCATCCTCTGCATGAAACAGTTGCCCCTTAGACCTCTTTTATATCTTTCCCCTCTCACCCTAAACCTATGCCCTCTAGTTCTGGACTCCTCGACCCCAGGGAAAAGACTTTGTCTATTTATCCATGCCCCTCATAATTTTGTAAACCTCAGTAAGGTCACCCCTCAGCCTCCGACGCTCCAATAAAAATAGCCCCAGCCTGTTCAGCCTCTCCCTATAGCTCAAATCCTCCAACCCTGGCAACATCCTTGTAAATCTTTTCTGAACCCTTCAAATTTCACAACATCTTTCTGATAGGAAGGAGACCAGAATTGCATACAATATTCCAGAATAGGCCTCACCAATGTCCTGTACAGTTGCAACTTGACCTCTCATCTCCTGTACTCAATACTCTGACCAATAAAGGAAAGCATACCAAACGCCTTCTTCACTATCCTATCTACCTGCAACTCCACTTTCAAGGAGCTATGAACCTGCACGCCAAGGTCTCTTTGTTCAGCAACACTCCCTAGGACCTTACCATTAAGTGTACAAGTCCTGCTAAGATTTGCTTTCCCAAAATGCAACACCTCGCATTTATCTGAATTAAACTCCATCTGCCACTTCTCAGCCCATTGGCCCATCAGATCAATATCCCATTGTAATCTGAGGTAACCTTCTTCATTGTCCACTATACCTCCAATTTTGGTATCATCTGCAAACTTACTAACTGTACCTCTTATGCTTGTATCCAAATCATTTATATAAATGACTAAAAGTAGAGGACCCAGCACCGATCCTTGTGGCACTCCACTGGTCACAGGCCTCCAGTCTGAAAAACAACCCTCCACCACCACCACCCTCTGTCTTCTACTTTTGAGCCAGTTCTGTATCCAAATGGCTAGTTCTCCCTATATTCCGTGAGATCTAACCAGTCTCCCGTGGGGAACCTTGTCGAATGCCTTACTGAAGTCCATATAGATCACATCTACCGCTCTGCCCTCATAAATCCTCTTTGTGGGAGTTTAAGGAGAGTCTATGAATTACTGCGGATTATAACTGCAATAAATGCTGTTGGTTACAAATCCTATCAGATCGAATAGATCGAATACTCAATAAGATCTTTACTGATTTGTTTGACACCTCAAATCCACATTCCCATCTTGTGATAACCCCTTATAAAGGCCCTGGGTACTCACAAATTAATCTCACCGTGGAGCTCGTTGAGCATGAGTTCCCATGGTAACAGACAATGGCCTGCCCAGCTGGAACTCATCACCTTTATATCGGTGAGAGCCCTCTGTGGTGCAGCGGTGGTATCTCTACCCTGAACCAGAAGGACCAGTTCAAGTCCCACCTGCGCTAAATGCGTGTAATAACATCGCTAAACAGGTTTATTAGAAAATTAGGTTAAATAAAAATCTTCCCGGGGAGGCAAAAGCCTAGTGGTATTATCCCTGGACTGTAAATCCAGAGACCCAGGTAATGTTCTATTTTATTTTTGACATCATTTTTAATATAGAAAGGAAATTTTGTAAACAAGATGAAGTTGTTTATACATTCACATAAAAAAATACCAATTCCTCCCCCCCAATAAGATAAAGTTAGCTGCTGTAACACATGGTTAGTCCATTTCAATTCACTGAGTCTTAATCACTCCAGTCCATCCCCATCTCCATTATCAAGCAGGTGTGGAAACCAAATACTTAGATAGGATTGATCTTGAAATATAGCCCACTAAGGCTGGCAACTAGACATTTCAAATCCTGGTGGACCAGATAGTAGAAAACATGCAGATCCTCTCAATGCTTGGATTACTTGGATTAACATCAATTGGAGTCACAGTCTTAGATGTTGTAAATGAAAGAGTTCACGTCCTACTCCAATTTCTAGATCTTGTGGTCACACATGGTCACGTGGGGGTTGGGGGGGGGGGGTGGCACAAAGCATCATCTTCCTTGTGACTTCCCTGTCTTCTGTGATTTGCTTTAGTTCTTCCATGACACTTCTGTGCACGTATTTCTCCTTCTGAATCATAATATCATTTTTGTAATTGCTGTTGTTGCCATACCTTAGTCTTCATCTGACGTGAAGTCAAATACAAGTAACTTGTGACCAAACCTGTCCTTGTGCCCCACATAATAGCACAGGTAGAAACCACTCGACATGGTCCCATCATGCCTCCTGCATCAGACCAATAGTCTTTGATAGCCTAAAAGGGGCCTTCTGTGGTGCAGTGGTAGTGTCCCTACCCCTGAACCGAAAGACCCATCTTCAAGTCCCATCTGCTCCAGAGGTATGTAATAGCATCTCTGAACAGGATGATTAGAAAAATACGTTTTTAAAAAATACCTCTACCCTGAAGGCGCTCTTGTGGTGCAGTGATAGTGTCTCCTCCTGAAGCAAGAGGCACAGGTTCAAGTCCCATCTCCTCCAGTGATGTATAATAACGTGTCTCAACAGGTTGACTCGAAAGTATAGCAGACCCTGGAATTTCTTTTTTTAAACAGCAAACCTTGACAGCCCTTGTGTCACAGAGGTTGTGTTGCTACCTCTGGGCTGTGGAGGCCTGGATTCAAGTCCCACCCATTCCAGAGGTGTGTCATAACATCTCTGAGACTGGAAAATTAAATAAATCAGACATCCCCTCCAACTCCGTTTTGATTCAGACCCTTCCCTCTCTTCCTTCACTTTTGATGGTGTGCGTTGCCCATAATGGGCATTGTGAATAAACATTTATTTGGTTATCTGGGTGTTTTATTGGTGTTGGTTAGTGTTTAAAAAGGAAAAACAAAGTAAATATCATGGTGATTTTGCTGGCGGGAAAGTCACTCAGTTGTGTGTGATGACAATTCAGAGTACAGAGGAAAAAGAGGAGAAAATAAAGCAGACCCAAAGAGGGCTCTTATAATGCTTAGACCAGGAGACCCAGGTTCAAGTCCCACTTACTCCTGAGGCTTTAATAACGTCTCTGAGCAGGTTAATTTTTTAAAAAGCAAACCCAAATGGTGAGTTTGCTGGTGCAAAGGTCACTCAGTTGTGTGTGATAGCACTTTTGGGTATATACAGAAAACAAAAGGCAGGCCCAGGAGTTCTTGTGGTGCAGTGGTAGTGTCCCTACCTCTGAGACAGGAGGCCCGGGTTCAAGGAATGTCATAACATCTCGGAACAGGATGATTAAAATAAAACAAAGCAGACCCAGGAATGGGTGTACAGAACTGTTTGTCCCAGGCTGGGACTAGCCTATGTACACCACAATAGCAACTCCATTTTGTTGCTGCGCAAGAAATTAACTCAGGCTTCCTGAGTTCTTACGCGCCTACTTGGATAATCTTTCAATCTGCCCACCCTTCCCTTAAAAATATTAAAGGCTGCTCCCAGGAAGAGTTCCAAAGATTCGTGATCATGTGAGAGAATTTATTTTTGCATTTCCTCTGTTTAAGTGGAGGTAACCCAGGGCTCCTCCGAATCTTGTATGTTTCAACTGAGTCACACTTCTACACTCCAGTGTCTAGCCTACCCAACCTTTTGCCATAAGACAACCCTCTCATTCCAGGCATTTGGTTGGTAAATCTTCTCTGAACTACCTCCAATGCATTTATATCTTAATTGGCAACATGTTCTGGGCTAGCCAGCGATGCCAACTTCCTGTGAAAGAATAATTTTTTTAAAAAGTAGATTCTTAACTTACATACAGCATTTACCCTCCAAAACAGTGACCTCAACCATCCAGAAGGACAGGGACAGCAGACACAAGGGAATACCACCACCTTCAAGTTCTCCTCCCAACCACTCACCATCCTGACTTGGAATTAGTTCCTTTAGTGTTGCTGGGTGAAAATCCTAGAACTCCCTCCCTTACGGCATTGTGGGTGTTCCTATACCCCATAAACTGCTACGGTTCAAGAAGGCAGCTTGCCACTACCCTCTTGAGGGCAACTCGGGACAGACAATAAATGTTGGCCTGGTCAGTGCTACTCAGATCCCAAGGATGAATATATTTTTTAAAAGATCACATTTTGATGTATCTTTCATTTGGAACTTTATGAGATGCTTTCTGGAAGTCCATTCAGACAACATCCATGAACTCTGTTACTGGTGACCTCCTCAGCAAACATAACTGGATTAGGAAGATATGTACCTCTAACAATGGCATGTTGGCTCTCTCTCTGATTAAATGGTAGCCCATTATGGATTTTCACTGCGAGTCCCCTGCATTGTTTGTCTGCCATTGCTGGTTTCCCAATAGGCTGTCAAGCATACAGGTTATTGGGGCTTTCGAGATGCAGTGGTAGTGTCTCCATCTCTGGACCAGATTCAAGCCCCATCAGCTCGAGAATGTGTTCCACGACCTGCTTGAACAAGATGGTTAATCTACGACAGATTATGAGTCACTGTTTTATGTTTGCAGTGTGGTGCTGGTGGCTGCCTGATTGAATTAGCTCAGGAACTGTTAGTCATCATGGTTGGGAAGCAAATCATCAACAATACACAGGAATTTGTCATCCCGTGAGTATCCAATTCGATGTGAATTTTTAAATAGTACCTATTCAACCCAAAATAGTGAAGGAGTCTTGATGGCCGTGAATGTTTACATTTTTTTGTACAAATGGTCAGGAGTTAAAGTTGTAGATACTGAATATCCTGCCCCGTCTCCTATATCCTATGAGAATGCTTCCGGTGATGCTGCCGAGGACAGCTTTATGTAAATTATACGGCTGGCTGAGTTCCTTTATCTGGAACCATAGGCGGCCCCTCATTAAGCTGAAGAAGCTACAGCTTCCACAGGCAAGGGGTGGATTGGACTTCCCAGATTTTAGGAAATATCAATTAAGTTCCCTATTAAGTTATATAGCTGATTGGGTCTTGTCTGATCCACAATCAATCTGGTTGGACATCGAGGCTTCTCAAGTAAAATACCCACTTATTAACCTTTTATTCTCAGACAAGAGGAAAATCATTACAGATCACTGTAAAAACCCTATAATACTGAATACAATCAAGGCTTGGAATATAATGCGGCAAAATGAGGGTAATTCACATAAAACATCCCCCTATGCACCGATAGTGGGAGCATGGGGATTCCAACCGGGGTTAACAGATGCCACTTTTAAACTCTGGAGAGCCAGGGGTATCTCATGTCTCGGGGATTTATTTAAAGATGGGGTCCTGATGTCTTTCGGACAGCTGCGTCAGAAATTCGGATTACCCAATGGAGACCTCTTTCGATACTTCCAAATTCGAGATTTTATACAGAAGAAGACTACGTTATTAGATAGTCTTTATAAATCCGATAGAGAATGTAGTGTCCTACGACCAGTGGGGGTATCTTCCGTCAGTAATATTTATCATTTGCTACATGATGAAGTATCGGGAGATATGGATAATCTGCTTAAAACATGGGATCAGGATCTGGGACTAGAAATCTCCACAGAAACGTGGAATGATATCTGGGAAAATGCTAGAAGAATTACTATTTGTAACAGAACCCAGGCTATCCAGCTGAAGATACTTCATAGGGCCCATATAGCACCGGTTCAATTGGCAAAATTTAAGGCAGGAGCATCTCCAATGTGTCCTAAATGCAAAATAGAGGTGGGCACTCTTGTACATTGCTTATGGACCTGTCATAAGATCCGTGGATATTGGACTAAAGTAGCAAGTACCCTGACAGAAATTTTAGGAACGGAAATAAAAGTGGACCCCGTATCTCTTCTATTGGGCTTTTCGAACTTTCCCTCCCTGGACACGTACGGGAAGAGACTATTTTCTATTCTTTCTTTCTGTGCAAGGAAAAATATTTTGATGAATTGGGTGGCGGAGGGCCCCCCTGGACTTTCAAATTGGCACAGACTAATTATGGAATGTATTCCCCTTGACTTCCTTACAAACATGGTGCACCGAAAGACCGAATTATTTTATAAAATATGGCAGCCCTTTTTGAATTACATAAATACAGATATTTCGGCTATCCTAACAAGGGCTTTTATTTAATTGAGACTACAGACCTGGCTGGTCCGGGGCCCCTCGGGGGAGGAATCCCGCACGAATACGGGTTTATCATATCTGATGTTAACACATCCCGAGCATGTAAGAGACTTAAATATACACCCTGGTTAGTTGTAGGTTAGATTAGTAGATAGCTGAGTTTTGTCTGTTTGTTCTTTTTTGTTGGTTTTTTTTTCGGTTTTTTTTTTGTTGTTTTGTTTTTTTTTGTCAAATTTTGGCTATTGTATATTTGAGCTAATTGTATATCAATGTTTATATCTGAGAGTTTTGTTTATTTTTGTAAACTTGTAAAAATGTTAAATTTCTAATAAAAATATCTATAAAAAAAAAAGTTGTAGATACAGTGAGATAGGATTAGGTGTAGTCGATTCAGCCCCTCAACTGTGTTTGACAGCTCAAATTAGATCATGTGTGACATTTAACTCCATGTAAGGAGAAACTTCTTCAGCCAGAGAGTCTATGGAATTCATTGCCACAGGAGGCTGTGGAGGCCAGATCATTGAGTATATTTAAGACCGAGATTGATATGTTTTAGATTGTCAAGGGGATCAAGGGTTATGGGGAGAAAGAAGGTGAATGGGGTTGAGAACCTTATCAGCTATGATTGAATGGCAGAGCAGACTCGATGGGCTGAATGGCCTAAGAAACCTTAAACCCCCCCCCCTCCCTGATGCATAATTTCTACATTTTAAAAGCATAAGATTTAATAGGTATAGGAAGAGTTCAGAGAACATGAAGATGAACTCGAAGATCAGCTACGATCTAATCAAATGATGGGTTGGACTCCACGGGCTGAATGGTCCCACTGCTTGGCCAATTTTGTTTTCAATGTTCTTATCTGCGAATTAGAGTAGTGAAGGGAAAAGGTGGTTGCAGGACAAGTTTGTTGCAACACTCCCATTTTATTCTGTGCATGGGTTGACCACATTCCAAAAGCAATGCTTTGAATTGAAGAATGAAATTCGCCCTTAGCAACCACTTATTTTGTTCCTTCCAATGTGCCAAACACTTAAGCTTCAAAACTTAGTGTCTCGTTCGTGACCATGAACCCTCAATGAATCAATGACCATTGATCATGCACCCGAGCGACATTGTTGATGCGTGTTCATCTTAGAAACATCTTTGCCAAAGCGCATTGTCATCCTGATGAAAACTTGCACTATTAGGAAACTATGAATAAAAGCAGCTAACGTTTCACCTTGCCGGAAGTAACTCCTCAGATCTGACTTTGAGCTAGCATTCATTTGGATGCTTAACTTTGGATTCTGTTGTGTTTATCATCGAACAGGAAGTTGAAATATTGGTGGCAGAAACGGAAACTGAAGGGCACGGCCAAAGAGAAGTCCATTCCAATTCAAAATCCATGGGAGAGGGATTATGAACAATTGGTCTATGAAGGGCTCTTTGATGAGTATCTTGAGATGGGTAAGTTGCTCCCTAAAACACTAACAGACAGTGATGGAAATCAGAGCATGGTTTATCCTGAAGTGAAGGAAGAGTTCATGGATATGAGAAATGATTTATTCTGGTAGGAAGAACATGGAAGACAATATAACATAAAGGATACAACTCTAAAATAGGTGCAGGAACAGGGCAGTTGTGTGTAAATGTGTATAATGTATGTTAAGCATATATGAAGCACTGCTTAAGTATCAACTAGAATGTTATGTCTAGTTCTGGACACCACACCTTAGGAAGAATGTGCAGACAGTAGAGAGAGTGAAAGTTCACAGAGATTGTTATAGAGCTGAGGAACTTCAGTTACTCGAGTCAGTTGGGGAATTTGGGACTGTTTTCCTCAGAGATGGGATAGTTATTTTCAAAATCAGGAAAGGTCGGGACAGTGAAACTGTTTCCCCTCATAAAATGATTAATAGAGGGCACAGATTTAAAGTAATCAGCATTAGAGACATTAGGAGAAACATCTTCACAGTCAGATCCCAGCTGACATTATTACTGGACAAGTCAGATTGCAGACAGGCATCTGGCTTGATAGATCATAACTTTATTTAGAGTCATAGAGATGTACAGCATGGAAGCAGACACTACGGTCCAACTTGTCCATGCTGACCAGATATTCTAACCTAATCTAATCCAATTTGCCAGCACTTGGCCCATATCCCTCGAAACCCTTCCTATTCATATACCCATCCAGATGCATTCCAAATGCTGTAATTGTACCAGCCTCCATCACTTCCTCTGGCAAGGCATTCCATACATATACCACCCTCTGCGTGAAAAAGTTGCCCTTTAGGTCCCTTTTAATTTTTTTCCCTCTCAACCTAAACCTATGCCCTCTAGTTCTGGATTCCCCCATCCCTGGGAAAAGACTGTTTACCCTTTCCATGCACCTAAGATTTTATAAACTCTATAAGGTTACCCCTCAGCCTCCAACACTCCAGGGAAAACAGCCCCAGCCTATTCAGCCTCCCACGATAGCTCAAATCCTCCTACCCTGGCAACATCCTTGTAAATCTTTTCTGAACCCTTTCAAGTTTCACAATATCCTTTTGATAGGAAGGAGACTAGAATTGCGCACAATATTCTAAAAGTGGCCAAACCAATGTCCTGTACAGCCACAACATGACCTTCCAACTCCTGTACTCATTACTCTGACCAATAAAGGAAAGCATACCAAACGAATTCTTCACTATCCTATCTACCTGCGACTCCACTTTCAGGGAGCTATGAACCTGCACTCCAAGGTCTCTTTGTTCAGCAACACTCCATACACGCACCACCTTCTGCGTGAAAATGTTGCCCCTTAGGTCCCTTTTAAAGATCTTAAAGTGTGAGTCCTGCTCTGATTTGCTTTTTCAAAATGCAGCACCTCACGTTTATCTAAATTAGACTTCATCTGCCACTCTTCAGCCCATCAACCCATCTGATCAAGCTCCCTTGTACTCTGAAATAAACTTCTTCGCTGTTCACTACACCTCAATTTTGGTGTCATCTGCAAACTTACTAACTATACCTCCAAAGAAAAGTAGAGGACCCAGCACCGATCCTTGTGGCACTCCACTGGTCACAGGCCTCCAGTCTGAAAGGCAACCCTCCACCACCACCCTCTGTCTTCTATCTTCAAGCCAGTTCTGTATCCAAATGGCTAGTTCTCCCTGTATTCCATGTCAGCTAACCTTGCTAACCAGTCTACCATGAGGAACCTTGTTGAGCACCTTACTGAGGTCCATGTAGATCACGTTCACCGCTCTGCCCTCCTCTTTGTTACTTCTTCAAAAAACTCAATCAAGTTAGTGAGACATGATTTCCCATGCACAAAGCCATGTTGACTATCCTAATCAGTCCTTGCCTTTCCAAATATATGTAAATCCTGTTCCTCAGGATTCCCTCCAACAATTTGCCCACCACCAATGTCAGGTTCACCGGTCTATAGTTCCCTGGCTTTCCTTACCACCTCTCTTAAACAGTAGCACCACGTTAGCCAACCTCCAGTCTTACGGCACCTCACCTGTGACTATCGATGATACAAATATCTCAGCAAGGGGCCCAGCAATCACTTCCCTAGCTTCCCACAGAGTTCCAGTGTACACCTGATCAGGTCTTGGGGCTATATCCACCTTTACCTGCAAACATCTGTCTCCAATCAACTTTTGACAGTTCTTGCCTAATGCCATCAAAATTGTCCTTCCCCCAATTTAGAACTTCAACTTTTATATCCGGTCTATCCTTTTTGCATTACTATTTTAAAACTAATAGAATTATAGTCACTGGCCCCTAAAGGCTCCCCTGCTGACACCTCAGTCACCTGCCCTGCCTTATTTCCTAAGACTAGGTCAAGTTTTGCACCTTCTCTAGTAGGTACATCCACATACTGAATCAGAAAATCGACTTATATACTCTTAACAAATTCTTCTCCATCTAAACCCTTAGCAATATAGCAGTCCCAGTCTATGTTTGGAAAGTTAAAATTCCCTACCATAACCAGCCTATTATTCTTACAAATAACTAAGATCTCCTCAAAAACTTGGGGTTTCTCAATTTTCCACTGACTATTGGAGGTTTATAATACAATCCCAATAAGGTGATCATCCCTTTCTTATTTCTCAATTCCATCCAAATAACTTCCTTGGGTGTATTTCCAGGAATATCCTCCCTAATTACAGCCCTATCAAAAACACCACTCCCCCCTCCTCTCTTGCCTCCCTTTCTGTCCTTCCTGTAGTATTTGTATCCTGGAACATTAAGTTGCCAGTCCTGCCCATCCCTGAGCCATGTTTCTGTAATTGCTATGATATCCCAGTTCCTAACCATGCCCTGAGTTCACCTGTCTTCCCTGATAGGCCTCTTGCATTGAAATAAATGCAGATTAATTTGTCAATCCTACCTTGTTCTCTGTTTTCTTCCTGCCTGCCCTGACTGTTTGACTCACGTCTTTTCCCAACTGTACCAATCTCAGATTGATCTCTTTCCTCACTATCTCTCGGGGTTCCACCCACCCACCCACCTTACTAGTTTAAAACCTGCCGAGGAGCTCTTGGAAATCTCCCTGCCTGTATATTAGTCCCCTTCCAATTTTGGTGCAATCCGTTCTTCTTGTACAGGTCACTTCTACCCCAGAAGAGATTCTAATGATCCAAAAATGCAAAGCCTTTTCCCCTGCACCAGCTCCTCAGCCACACATTCATCTGCTCTATCCTCCTATTCCTACCCTCACTAGCTGGTAGCAATCCAGATATTACTATCCTCAAGAACCTCATTTTAAAATGCCTGCCTAACTTTCTATATTGTCCCTTCAGAATCTCATCCTTTTCCCTTCCTTTGTCATTAGTTCCAATGTGTACAACGACCTCCTGCTGGTCCCTCTCCCTTTTGAAAACGTTCTGCACTCTCTCCGAGATATCCTTGATCCTGGCACCAAGGAGACAACACATTGTTCTGATTTCTTGCTGACGGCCGTAGATGCATTTGAGATTGTCAGAGTATCCAATTGGCTAAATCTCTCATGGTCCTAAAGCAACACAAATAAAAACAAATTGACTAGCCATTCACTTTATTTGTTGATAGTGCAACAAAATGGGTGCTGTCTTCTCCCGCATTACCATTGTCCTGTAGGACAAACTATGCAGACAACTTGTGAGGCAATTTAGAGGATCCAGAGGAAGTGAAAGGTGCTTTGCAAATGCAATTTGCTTCTTTAATTTCCAAGGCACATTCTAACAATGATGGTCACTGTCTCTCAATGTTCAGTCCTGCAGTTCGGATTCATCACCATCTTTGTCGCTGCATGCCCATTGGCTCCTTTGTTTGCCCTTCTCAATAATTGGGTAGAAATCCGCTTGGATGCCAACAAGTTTGTGTGTGAGTACAGGCGGCCAATTGTGGAGAGAGCTCAGGAGATCGGGATCTGGTTCAACATTCTGGAAACCATCACCATGTTTGCTATATTAAGTAACGTGAGTATCCCGGCACCTGTCTCCTTTTTTCATGATAATTGACAATGATCATACTTAGGAGAAAGTGAGGACTGCCGATGCTGGAGATCAGAATTGAAAAGGGTGGCACTGGAAAAGCACAGCAGGTCAGGCAGCATCCAGGGAGCAGGAGAGTCAACATTACAGGCATGAGCCCTTCATTAGGAATGGTCACACTTAGACTGGCTTTCAATTGCGGAATATTTTTTATTGATAAATCTAGAATTAAAAGCTCATCTCAGTAATACTGACAGTGAAGCTTAACATCCATCTGGTTCACCAATGTCATTTAGGGAAGGAAATTTGCCATCGTTAACTTGATCTCACAGTCCTTACTTCATTCGGATACATGTCCTTACTTCATTCAAAACAAAGGTGTGTATTTTCATAGGTAAGGACATTTTCTCTGCACACAAAAAGAAAAGTGCATTTTTTAATCACTCAGAAATAGAATTATGTTTATTGTCACATGTACCTAAATTACAAAAGAACAAGAGTACAGTGAAAAGTGTATAATTACACGACGCCATCTTAGGTACAAAGTACCTAGGTACAAACATAGAGAAAATAAAGAAAAAGGTTATGGCACATTATATATACATAATATAATTATAGGTTAAGAAAATAAGAAATACAGTCGGTTTTGCTATAATGCGCATTTCTTCAATGCAAATTGGGTATAACACGATTGAAGAATTTAGACCATTGTTTGTAGAACGCGAATTTTCCTTCCCTGTATTGTTTATAATGTGAATCCGGGCCCATTGGTTTAAGTGGTGCTGCTATTGTGCAATTTTCTTATAATGCGGGATCGCGAGGGGAACACAACTTTTGCATTATATCAGAACAGACTGTAAAACTAAAAAGGGCTTTATATAAGGGCTCATGGGCTTAGAGACACCTTTGGCAGCGCCTTGGCAAATCAGAGTCGACTTGTTAAACAATCAGCTCTTTTCCCTCCAATAGAAAATGGTGGTGAAATGTGGTTTCCTTGCACTTATCCTGATGAGTGCAGGATGAAAAACCATTGCAATGTATCTCCCTTTCCAGCAAGACTCCAAAACGTAAATGTCTCCCTTCAGTCTCCTCAGATGCTCCCTTTTAATTTTGTCACAAGTCTTCTTAAAATAAAATACTTTTAGCATTTATGTTTGAAACCTTCTGTCCTCTTCAACCTGCCTGTCCCCTGTTAGAGCAAGTCAGCACCTTCCTAACCCACTTTCTCACAGTCCCAGATTTGCTCCTCCCTAACCAGCATTGATAAATCAAATCCCAAAGAACATCCGTGTGGAGAGTGACTCTTAGCAACTATCCCTCTGTATCCTCCGATTTCTCTCCACCAGCTGGTGAACCTTCCTTGCCAAGTTCCAGTCTCATCCCTCCAGCCAGAGAGTTAAATGCAATGACTTCTGTTGCCCACTCCTGCACTGTTAGCTCTGGTGTCCCTTGGCGATCCATCCTTAGTCCCTGGTTATTTCTCATCTACTTGCTGCACCTGCCCCTGACCCCAACAGTGCACAGTCAGCAGCACCTCTTCTAATGCTCCCACCACTTCTGCTTGTCCAGCTTTCAGCACTGGCTAAATTGAAATTTCCTTCAGTTCAATTTTGAGAAATTGAAGCCAGTGTCTTTGGTCTCTGCAGGAAACTGCACGTGTGAGGGCTTAAAGGAGCAATCTGTGCACAGCCCACCAGCCTGGAAGAAACATTAACCACCACATAATCCCTGCCTTGAGATCTCTGCATTCCTCCAAATCTGTATTTTGTGTGTCCCTAAAGATCACCTGTTCCCATGACTGCATGTCCCTGGATCGTGTGCTCCCAGATCGCATGTTCCTGGACCATGTCTCGGGATCTCATGTACCCAGATCATGTGTCCCCAGATCTCATGTCCCCAGATCACGTGTCCCTAGATCAAGTGTCCCCAGATCGTGTGTCTGCTTGCATTGTGTGTCCCCAGGTCACATGTCTCTGGATTATATGCCCCCAGATGGTGTGTCCCTGGATCTCATGTCCCCAGGTGATGTGCCCCTAGATCACATGTCCCTGGATCACATGTCTCTGGTTGTCATTCGTGGACTATTGTCAGCTAAGCCATCAGCTCCCACATTTTCATCCCTCCCCTTTAGGACATTCCTGAAATCCCGGCTCTTTGACAAGTTTCTGCCGATGTGACATAATATTTCGCTACTTGCCTCCTTGGGCCATCTGACTGGGATGAGGGGGGGGTTCTAATATGTGTAACCAGCTGCTCAATAACAAAATCAAACTGACCGAGTGCTGAGTGCCATAGTTACATGCAACATACTCCCCTCCCACAGGCATTTTTGATTGCGTTCACCTCAGACTTTCTGCCTCGTCAATATTACCAGTATATGCACCAGAATAATCTGACTGGATACACCAACTTCACCTTGGCACATTCAACCAGCACATCCTTCAACCAGCAGAGCAATATCACATGCAGGTAAGACAAGGAAAGGGTGAGGCACCTAAAGAGAGACTATAACACAGGAACATCAAATTCAAGCTGGCTCTGAGCTGTTTCAAGAACTCCACTGGAATAAGTAACCGCTGTGCTGCTGGGGCAGAGAGTGTACTGGGTGTTACCTCAGAGGCAACAATGCAACAGGAGAGACTGGGCTTTTCTTAATCCTTTGGGAATATTCAAGGCTGAGATAGACAGATGTCTAATCAGTAAGTGGGTCAGGAAGGCTGTGAAGAAAGTAGGGTTGAGGATTTTCAGATTGGCCATGATCTCATTAAATGGTGGAGCAGATCCCGAGGGGCTGCTCCTTATGCGCTGCCTTTGGGAGATTGAAAGGCTCCATTATTGCGGGGGGGGGGGGGTGTATGAGTTGTGAGAGGACATGAAATGGCGGCTGGTGTTCAAGGTCCACGAAGGTGTGCGTGGGCTGTGGGAGGAAAGCTCATCAAATATATTTGTCCCTCCTTTCCTCAGCAAGAGACTCCAGAACTGAATTTTGATTCAAAGAAAGCTGTGCGGGAGGGGTTTCTTGACGTAAGCTCTGAAACGGGGCCTGATGGTGACCTCCAGCTCTCCAGCCTCAGACCCGGCAGGAAGCTTGGAACAACCAATTGGCAATTACCCAAATGACCAGCTAAAACCATTGGGCCATCATTTCCACCTTGCATGGCATCCTCCATCATTTCCAGTATGAGATGGCTATCTTTTACAATGTCTACCTTGCTCAGGTAATGGTCATAGTGCAGTTCCTGTTAAGACTGTAATGTAGAGGAGCACAATTAGGCCATTTGGCCCATCAAGTCTTCTCTGCTATTCGATCATGGTGCTGATAGGTTTCTCAATCCCATTCTCCCACCTTCTCCCCATGACCTTTGATGTCCTTACCAATTAAGAACCTGCTGCACAGGAGAGCCAGGCTATCAGTGGTATCGGGACCATCGGTGGAAATAGGAAGGCTGCAGAATTAGTGGAGATGAGCCCAATTGGAGACGTTCCTCAGACGGAGTCCTGGATCACCCCCTGCCCACCCGTCCCCCGATTCCTCACCTCGGTGCAGATGCCAGGATTACCGGACAACAATCCAAGTCGAATAATTGTATGACAGTGAAGCCCATAGCCATGTTATCCTCTTTACTTTCCAAACCCAGGTCCCTGGGTTTGGAACTCAGTTCCGGTTGGTCAGTCTCTCACTTTCAAACTCTGTCTACCCACTCCTACACCCCAAAGTATTTCCACAGCATCAGAATATGAGTCATTGTGGGAAACGGGCGACCGGCATTCTGACTCCCCAGCTCCTGCCCTGGACTATTTTCCCAGATGTGGGATTTGGACTTGTGGTGGTGTAGACACTTACATGACCATAAGGACCACTTGAGACCAATTTGAAGGGAGCCAACAGGTAATTCCTAGAGGGGACGGAGGACAGTTTAGATGCTGGACTTGGCCCCCAGGGGGCAGACCTGATGAGGCGGCTTTAAGGCCTGCTTTGCTCCTCCCACCACAACACCCCCAGCTCCCACCCCCCCGGCCACCTGAGTTCTGCGAAGTGCTGCTCCAAAGGGGACAAACCCCACCCCCACACCCTCCACAATTGCCCCCCACATCTGCAAACATCCTATTTTATTTCGCATTTTGGAAAGTTTGAGAGAGGGAGGCTCCAATTTGAAGCACTCTCACACACACGCATACCTACCCTGACAACCTGCTGCCTCTGCTGCTGCTGCTGGGTGGTGAACATACAAGTTAGAAGCAGCAGTTAGCCATGTTTCCCCTCCCCTGTTCTGGTAGCAATTGCAGGTTTGGAAGGTGTTGTCTAAGAACCCTTGGTGAGTTGCTGCCATGCATCTTGTAGATGGCCCACTCTGTGTTGATGGGGGAGGGAGTGAATATTGAAGGTGGTGGATGTGGTGCTAATCAAGCAGGTTGCTTTGTCCTGAATGATATCGAGCTTCTAGAGTGTTGTTGGAAGTGCACTCAATCAGGCAATTGGGGCATATTCCATCACGCTCCTGACTGGTGCCTTGTGGATGGTGTCTCCTGGCACAAGGGGAACACAGAAATAATGCAGTTGACTCTTCACCCAAAGTAGTTGGCAACCCATAATGTGTGTGTGCTTGCTGATTTACAGGTACAGAGATTTCAGGGATCCCAGTGGCGAGTTTAGTCTGACATACTGGAAACTATTGGCAATTCGTCTGGCGTTTGTCTTTGTGTTTGAGGTGAGTTGGTTCGATTGTATCACGTGGGGAATGTAATTGATGTTCTGAACAAGGCCATCGATCTGTGATACCAGTCAGACATGGAGGAGCTCTTTGGAGATGTACATTTAGGAACTGACACCTACATGTTTCAGACAGCACAGACCCTGCAGTCAGACGATCAGTTTTACTCTTAAAGGTTTAATCTGATCCACAAAAGGGAATGGAAAGGAAAGAGTGTTTACATTCAAAGAGCCACAGTGGTAAAAAATGAGGTTATTTGGCTCATTGACTCTATGCTGACTCTCTGCGGAACAATCCAGTTTCATTTCCCTGCTCACTCCCCTTGGCCCTGCAAGTTTATTTCCCTCAAATGCCTGTCCAAATTCCTTTAAAGATAATACTTTTCCTCTGTCTCCATCTACCTCACATTTCCCCCACATTTCTTACCCAAAACATTAAATCTGTGTCTCCGTCAGCCAATGGGAACCATTTTCTTTGTTGACCTTATTCAAGCTTGTCGTAACATTTCAATAAGATCCCTGATGAATCTCATTGATCCAAGGAAATCAAGCCCAGCTTTTGCAAACTTACCATTTAGCTAAAACTGCCCTTTTGCACCAATTCTGGTTAATTTCCTCTATATTCTCCCAAAGATTTTCTTATACATCCTTCTAGAAGTGAGGTGACCAAGGTAACACAGTGGCTCAGTGGTAGCACTGATGCCTTACAGCGCCAAAGACCTGGGTTTAATTCCACCCTCGATGACTGACTGTCTATGTGGAGTTTGCGCGTTCTCCCTGTGTCTGATGGATTTCTCCTGGGTGCCCTGGTTTCCTCCTACAGTCCAAAGATGAGCAGGCTAGGTGGATTAGCCAGAGTAAATGTAGGGTTACAGGGATAGTGTAGGCAGGGACAGGGGTGGTGTGGTGGGTCTGTTTGAAATGCTCTTCGGAGGGTCGGTGTGCACTCAATGGGCTAAATGGCCTGCTTCCACACTGTAGGGATTCTTTGGTGATATTCTAGCTGTGGCCTGATTAGTTGTCAGGTCTCAATACTTTGTCTGTGTTTCATTACCTTCATGTCACTATAGTAGGTGAGCTCAGTGTGAATAGAGACCCCATGGTTTGTGTCAATCATGGCTCAGTGATTTGTACTGTCACCTCTGAACTGCAGGGACCCAGGTTAAAATCTGTCGGACTTGAGCACATGAGCTACAGCTGACAATCCAGAGAACACTGCATTGGCTTTCAGATTAGATCAGATGATAAACTTCAGCTGGTTGTAAAGGACCCCATTGCAGTATTTCACAGACAAGTAGGGGAGCTGTCCTTAGTACCAGTGGCCAGTATCTATTCCTTAATCAGCATCATTGAAACAGGTTATCTATGTTGGTAATAATGTTAACTGTTAATGGAGTATGGATGATAACCAGGATGCTGACACAGGCAGAAATACATCAGTGATTGGAGCTGTATAACTGTGTGTAGTTCTGGTCCCCACACTCTAGGAAGGATGTAATTGCCCTAGAGGGGATGGCGAGAAGATGCACCAAGTTATTGCCTGGCCTGGAGTGATTCAGCTCTGAAGGGAGACTAGATTGGCTCAGGTTGTTGTCCTTCGAGCACAGAAAGCTGAGGGGGACCTGATTGAGGAGTAGAAAGTTATGAGGAAGTATTGATAGGTTAGATAAGGAGGTTTTTTTTTCTTCCTTAGTAGAGGGGTCAATAACTAGAGGGGCTGTTTCAAAGTAAGAGGCAGGAGGGCATCTGAGGAAAAGCATCTTTTCACATAGAAGATAATGGGTATCTGGAACTCACAGCCTGAAAAGGTAGTAAAGACAGGAATTTTCAATACCTTTAAGAACTATTTAGATTAGCATTTGAAACAGCAAAGCATACAAGGCTACAAGTGCTGCAAAAGAGAGGCAGGAGCTATGAACCTGCACTCCAAGGTCTCTTTGTTCAGCAACACTCCCTAGGACCTTACCATTAAGGGTATAAGTCCTGCAAAGATTAGCTTTCTCAAAATGCAGCACTTCGCATTTATCTAAATTAAACTCCATCTGTCACTTTTCAGCCCATTGGCCCATCTGATCAAGATCCAATTGAAATCTGAGGTAACCCTCTTCGCTGTCCACTACACCTTCAATTTTGGTGTCATCTGCAAACTTACTAATTACACCTCTTATGCTCGCATCCAAATCATTTATATAAATGACAAAAAGTAGTAGATCCAGCACCGATCCTTGTGGCAGTCCACTGGTCACAGGCCTCCAGTCTGAAAAGCAACCCTCCACCACCACCTTTGAGCCAGTTCTGTATCCAAATGCCTAGTTCTCCCTGTATTCCATGAGATCTAACCTTGGTAACCAGTCTCCCATGGGGAACCTTGTCGAACGCCTTACTGAAGTCCATATAGATCACATCTACCACTCTACCCTCATCAATCCTCTTTGTTACTTCCTCAAAAAACTCAATCAAGTTTGTGAGACATGATTTCCCATGCACAAAGTCATATTGACTATCCTTAATCAGTCCTTGCCTTTCCAAATACATGTTCATTCTTTCCCTCAGGATTCCCTCCAACAACTTGCCCAGCACTGACATCAGGCTCACTGGTCTATAGTTCCCTGGCTTGTCCTTACCACCTTTCTTAAACAGTGGCATCACGTTAGCCAACCTCCATTCTTCTGGCACCTCACCTGTGACTATCGAAGATACAAATATCTCAGCAAGGGGCCCAGCAATCACTTCTCTAGCTTCCCACAGAGTTCTAGGGTACACCTGATCAGGTCGTGGGGATGTATCCACTTTTATGTGACTGGAAGAATGATCCTGATGTTGAGGAAGTCCAGAACTAGGGGTCACAGTCTAAGGATAAGGAGTAAGCCATTCAGGACTGAGTCTCATCACTCAGAGAGTTGTGAACCTGTGGAATTCTCTCCCACAGAAAGCTCTTGGGACCAGTTCGTTAGATACATTTGAGAGGGCGCTTGATGTGACTCTTGTGCCACTAAAGGGAATCATGGAGAGAAAGACGGAGTGGGATACTGAAATTGCATGATCAGTCATGATCATATTCAATGGTGGTGCAGGGTCAAAGGGCAAACTGGCCTACTCCTGCACCTATTTTCTATGTTTCTATAACAGAACCACCCACACACCCACAAATCACAAATGTCAATTGCTGCCTTGAAGAGGTTCATGCTATTTGGTGAAGCTAACATGGGTTCATCAATCAAGACGGCTTTCAACTGCTCAAAAGATTCCTGGCATTCTCCTAGCCACACTACCTTGGCTTTCTTTTGGATAAACCTAACAGTGGAGCATCTATAGAGCTGAAATGTGATACATACAACTAAAACTACACCTCCCCAAGATTCTCTTTAACTCTATTTGCCAAAACTACCTCATGTCCCCTTTCTGCCCTCCTGATTTTCCTCATAAGTATACTCCTACTGCCTTTATACTCTTCTAATGATTCACTTGATATCTGCTGTCTATACCTGACATATGCTTCCTTCTTTTTCTTAACTAAAACTCAATTTCTCTACTCATCCAGCATTCCCTACACCTACCAGCCTTTCCTTTCACCTTAACAGTAATATACTGTCTCTGGATTCTCATAATCTCATTTCTGAAGGCTTCCCATTTTCCAGCCGTCCCTTTACCAGCGGACATCTGCCCCCAAGCAACTTTTGAAAGTTCTTGACCAGTACCATCAAAATTGGCCTTCCTCCAATTTAGAACTTCAAGTGTTAGATCCAGTCTATCCTTTTCCATCATTATTTTAAAACTAATAGAATTATGGTCGCTGGCCCCAAAGTGCTCTCCCACTGATACCTCAGTCACCTGCCCTGCCTTATTTCCCAAGAGTAGGTCAAGTTTTGCACCTTCTCTAGTAGATACATCCACATATTGAATCAGAAAATTGTCTTGTACATAATTAACAAATTCCTCTCCATCTAAACCTTTAACACTACAGCAGTCCCAGTCTATGTTTGGAAAGTTAAAATCCCTTACCCTAACCACCCTATTATTCTTACAGATAACTGAAATCTCCTGACAAATTTGTTTCTCAATTTCATGCTGACTATTGGGGGGGGAGGGGAATCTATAATACAATCCCAATAAGGTGATCATCCGATCATCCTTTTCCTATTTCTCAGTTCAATCCAAATAACTTCCCTGGATGTATTTCCAGGAATATCCTCTCTAATTACAGCCTTAATGCTATCCCTTATCAAAAACACCACTCCCCCCGCCCTCTTGCCTCCCTTTCTATCCTTCCTGTAGCATTTGTATCCTTGAACATTAAGCTGCCAGTCCTGCCCATCCCTGAGCCATGTTTCTGTAATTGCTATAATATCCCAGTCCCATATTTCTAACCATGCCCTGAGTTCATCTGCCTTCCCTGTTAGGCCCCTTGCATTGAAATAAATGCAGTTTAATCTATCAGTCCTACCTTGTTCCTGCTTTGTTCCTGTCTGCCCTGACTATTTAACTCGTTCCTTTTCCCAAATCTACCAGTCTCAGATTGATCTCTTTCCTCGCTATTTCCCTGGGTCCCACTCACCACCCCAGTCCCCACACCCCCACCAGACCCCCCACCTCCCCTCCCACCCCCCCCATCCCCCCAGCTTGCTAGTTTATATCTTCCCAACAGCTCGTGCAAATCTCCCTGCCAGTATATTACTCCCCTTCCAATTGAGGTGTAACCTGTCCTTCTTATACAGGTCACTTCTACCCCAGAAGAGATTCCAATGATCCAGTGAACCCTTCTCCCTTGCACCAGGTCCTCAGCCACACATTTATCTGCTCTATCCTCCTATTCCTTACCTCACATAATTTCTAGGAAGCCTCGTTTTTTTTTTAAAAAAGTTCCAATATCCATCATAGCCTTTTGATAACCTCTTTTAAAGAAATCAATCCAGTTATTTCCACAAAACCTTGAAATAAATTCATTTTTCTGCCATCCTTCAAAACATACGTCCCCCAAAAATATTAGAAATGAGGCATCTTCATAACAATTCTACAGAGAATGCTGGAGAAACTCAGCAGGTCCTCTAGCACCTGTGGAGAGAGAATGTTTTGAGTCCGAAAATGACTGTTCCTTTTGAAACATAATACTGGACATGAAACATTAACTCTGTGTCTCTCTCCAAAGATGCTGCCAGACCTGCTGAGTTTCTCCATCATTTTCTGTTTTTATTTCAGATCTCCAGCATCCACAGTATTTTGCTTAAGGGTTAGCCAGGTAGTCTCATTGGGAGATGCTGGCTGAGGAATAAGCAATGCTCAGCACATCAGGAGAATTCCAGCTTTTTAATAAAAGTGGACAAAGCTGAGAGATTCTTCATATCAGTTTAAATAGGGAGACTAGCTAATTTGGTTTAACATGCCAGCCGACAGTAAGCACCTCCAACAGTACTGCATCCCACTGCATACCCAGGTCCTGTCCTGGCATTTGAACTCCTGCCCTTTATGACTGAGAAGCAAAAATGCAATGATGCCTTCTCCTATTCCACTGCAATCATGCACTCTTCTGATTTTAATCACACCTTCACATTCTCACACACTGGAATCACTCAGCCAATCCAATCTTCCTTTCTACATCACCCACACTGTTCATTTCGATATTCCTATTCAGCTCCTCACATTCACTAATATTCCTCATTTCCAGCACCTGTCCAATTTCTGTTAAATTTATTGTTCTGCATGACAGTTTCTGGCAGAGATTCTAGATATTTAACTAACACGAGCTTGTCAAGAATATTTCACCTACCATCTATTAATTCAGTGCGATTGCCAGTTTGTCCACTCCACTCCATACTTTTATATCAGCTCTCAAGTCCTGATCATTTTTATGCACAGAACAAAACAAATGAGCAGCCCCTTTTAATGAATACACCTCCTTTTCAGTTTGACTTTCAGCCATCTCCATCCATGTGGTAGGCAACAGGGGAAACACCATTCCCCTCTGAGAATGAATTCCAGGCTCCAATCTTTGGAGGACAATGGGATGTTCTGATCATGAGCAGCCAATAAGGTTGTATCTGATGAGACAGGATGTTGAAGAATTGCCCTCCATTGACTAGGCTTTAATGATTGACATGACCTTCCAACTCCTGTACTCAATACTCTGACCAATAAAAGAAAGCATACCAAAATGCCTTCTTCACTATCCTATCTACCTGCAACTCCACTTTCAAGGAGCTATGAACCTGCACTCCAAGGTCTCTTTGTTCAGCAACACTCCCCAGGACCTTACCATTAAATGTATAAGTCCTGTTAAGATTTGCTTTCCCAAAATGCAGCATTTCGCATTTACCTGAATTAAACTCCATCTGCCACTTCTCAGCCCATTGGCCCATCTGGTCCAGATCCTGTTGTAATCAGAGGTAACCCTCTTCGCTGTCCACTACACCTCCAATTTTGGTGTCATCTGCAAATTTATTAACTGTACCTCTTATGCTCGCATCCAAATCATTTATGTAAATGACAAAACGTAGAGGGCCCAGCACCGATCCTTGTGGCATTCCACTGGTCACAGGCCTCCAGTCTGAAAAGCAACCCTCCACCACCACCCTCCGTCTTCTACCTTTGAGCCAGTTCTGTATCCAAATGGCTAGTACTCCCTGTATTCCATGGGATCTAACCTTGCTAATCAGTCTCCCATGGAGAACCTAATCGAACACCTTACTGAAGTCCATATAGATCACATCTACTGCTCTGCCCTCATCAATCTTCTTTGTTACTTTTTCAAAAAACTCAATCAAGTTTGTGAGACATGATTTCCCACGCACAAAGCCATGTTGACTATCCCGAATCAGTCCTTGCCTTTCCAAATACATGTACATCCTGTCCCTCAGGATTCCCTCCAACAACTTGCCCACCACCGAGGTCAGGCTCACCGGTCTATAGTTCCCTAGTTGTCTTTACCGCCTTTCTTAAACAGTGGCACCATGTTTGCCAACCTCCAGTCTTCTGGAACCTCACCTGTGACTATCGATGATGCAAATATCTCAGCAAGAGGCACAGCAATCACTTCTCTAGCTTCCCACAGAGTTTTCAGGTACACATGATCAGGTCCTGGGGATTTATCCACCTTTAACCGTTTCAAGACATCCAGCACTTCCTCCTCTGTAATCTGGACATTTTGCAAGATGTCACCATCTATTTCCCTACACTCTATATCTTCCATATCCTTTTCCACAGTAAATACTGATGCAAAATATTCATTTAGTATCTTCCCCATTTTCTGTGGCTCCACACAAAGGCTGCCTTGCTGATCTTTGAGAGACCCTATTCTCTCCCTAGTTACCCTTTTGTCCTTAATATAGTGTAAAAACCCTTTGGATTCTCCTTAATTCTATTTGCCAATGCTATCTCATGTCCCCTTTTTGCCCTTCTGATTTCCCTCTAAAGTATACTCCTACTTTCTTTATACTCTTCTAAGGATTCACTCGATCTATTCTGTCTATACCTGACATATGCTTCCTTCTTTTTCTTAACCAAGCCCTCAATTTCTTTAGTCATCCAGCATTCCCTATACCTATCAGCCTTCCCTTTCGCCCTGACAGGAATATACTTTCTCTGGATTCTGGTTATCTCATTTCTGAAGACTTCCCATTTCCCAGCCATCCCTTTACCTGCAAACATCTGCCTCCAATCAGCTTTCGAAAGATTTTGCCTAATATCGTCAAAATTGGCCTTTCTCCAATTTAGAACTTCACCTTTTAGATCTGGTCTATCCTTTTCCATCACTATTTTAAAACAAATAGAATTATGGTCACTGGCCCCAAAGTGCTCCCCACTGACACCTCACTCACCTGCCCTGCCTTATTTCCCAAGAGAAGGTGAAGTTTTGCACCTTCTCTAGTAGATGCATTCACATACAGAATCAGAAAATTGTCTTGTACACACTTAAGAAATTCCTCTCTATCTAAACCTTTAACACTATGGCTGTCCCAGTCGATGTTTGGAAAGTTAAAATCCCCGACCATAACTACCCTATTATTCTTACAGATAGCTGAGATCTCCTTACAAGTTTGTTTCTCAATTTCCCTCTGACTATTGGGGGGTCTATAATAACAATCCCAATAAGATGATCATCCCTTTCTTACTTCTCAGTTCCACCCAAATAACTTCCCTGGATGTATTTCCGGGAAAATATAAGTGAAATTCATATTGATTGCTGCACACGGGGTGATAGTGAAATATCAGCCTTTTAAACACCCTGCTCAAGATCAATGGACAAAGAGTGAAACCAGAACCTGACTCAATGTAGAATTGGATCAGACATGGAGCAAAATGGGATCAGGCATGGAGTTAAACATGATTAGAAACTCACAAACATAAATTCCATACAATTTAACACACAAACGTTTTATTGGGTAATCATAAGTGCTTAATCTATTAAGTTTGAATGTAATATTGAGAGGTTAAGTGTGACCTTTTCAGCAACATCTAGACACTTTGCTGTTATCCAGTGAAAGCACTGCTCGCACTTAAACTCCCTCCTTTCTTATCTCTCTGGCAGCATGTGGTATTCTTCATTGTGCGGCTGATTGACTTGCTGGTCCCAGACATCCCTGAATCTGTGGAAATTAAAGTGAAGAGGGAGCGCTACTTGGCAAAGCAAGCTCTGGCTGAGAACCAGGTAATTGTACAGAGGAATCAGTGCAATATGCAGGAGATGGGTCTGTTGGTTTGATTAGGAATATCATTGACTGCAATGTCACTCTCTGCAAATGAAGGCATGCATAATTCAGTCGTGAAATCTGACAAGAACACCTGATGGCGCCAGAAATGGCGACTTTGTACACTTTTCGTTGTACGCATGTATCTCTGTACTTGAGTGCATCTGACCATGAATCTAATTCTAATTCGTGAAACCATTCTATGTGATTGAGGCAGTAGGGGTAGCTGTTATACCTTGATGGAGAGTCATGATGATAAACTGTTAAAGAGCTGACAGAGGTTTGGGGATCATAAATGGAGTTGGGACAATCGTAGAGACATCAGTCTTACCACAGGGCCAGGTTAAAGGGCAAAAAGGGGGACCGAGAAATGGTAAGGAGTGACTGTGAATCCCTACAGTGTGGAAACAGGCCATTCAGCCCAACAAGTCTACACCAACCCTCCAAAGAGTAACCACCCCGACCCATTCCCCCTACCCTATATTTACCCCTGACTAATGCACCTAACCTACACATCCCTGAATGCTATGGGCAATTTAGCATGGCCAATTCATCTAATCTGCTCATCTTTGGATTGCAGGAAGAAACCAGAGCACCCAAAGCAAACCCACACAGACACAGGGAGTTTGTGCAAACTCTACACAGACAGTTGCCCAAGCCTGGAATTGAACCCAGGTCCCTGGCGCTGTGAGGTAGCGGTGCTAACCACTGAGTTATCCTGCCACTCTACAGGAGAATGGTGGCATTGTAATAATGTCAGTCAATTAATAATCGTGAGGCACAACTGAGTGTTTGTGGGTCTTGGGTTCAAATAGAATAATAGGTAGAGAAATTTAAATTCAGTTGGTTGTAAACCTAGAATTGGAAGCTAATCCTAGTAATCGTGACTCAGGAAGCAATAACCAACTGTTGTAATAAACCATGTGGTTCACTGATGTCCTTTAGGGGCTTTCCTACCTGGTCTGACCGATACTTAACTTCAGCCCCAAAACAATGTGGCAGGTTTGTAACTGCCCTCTGAAATTGTCTAGTAAGCCACTCAGTTCAAGAGTAGTTAGGGATAGCCAATAATTACTACCCATTTCCCACAGAAAACACTTTAACAATTTGTTGTAAATAATCTGGGAGTAACTTCAGTGTAATATTTAGTACAGTTTTTAAAAAATAATTTGCATACTTTCCTTTTTTAGTAGTAACTATATCGGAGTTGGGGCTATAGGTCTGTGTGGTGTGTTTGGAAGACACTAAGATGGAGGAATAGAAGTAAGCCATTCAGCCCATTGAATTGCTCCACCATTCAGTGAGATCATGGCTGACTTGATAATTCTCAACTCCACTATTCTGCCTTTCCCCTTGATTCCCTTACTGATTAAATGTTTATCTCAACCTCGAAAATACTCAGCGATCCAATCTTGACACCCCTCTGTAGTAAAGAATTCCATACATTCAGTCCGCTCTGAGAGAACAAAAAGTGTTCCTCACCTCTGTCTTAAGTGGGCGACCCCTTACTCTGAGTCAGGAACTTGGGGGTTAGGAGTGGGAATAGGCAATTCAGCCCTTCATGCCCGCTCCACCATTTAACGTGATCATGGCTGATCTTATCCTGGTCTCAACAGCACGTACCTGCCTACTCCCCCTAGCCCTTTATCCCGCTTTTCATCAGGAGCATAACTATTTCACTTTTCTATTTCAATTTTTCATTTTATACATTAGATGAAGAAACTGAGGGTATTCTGGTTAAGTTTGCAGATGATACAAAGGTAGGTAGAGGGACAGGTAGCATTGAGGAGGTGGGGAGGCTGCAGAAGGCTTTGGACAGGTTAGGAGAGCGGGCAAAGAAGTGGCAGATGGAATACAGCATGGGAAAGTGTGAGGTCATGCACTTTGGTAGGAAGAATAGAGGCATAGACTATTTTCTAAATGGGGATAGAATTCAGAAATCTGAAGTGCAAAGAGAGTTAGGAATTCTAGTCCAGGATTCTCTCAAGATAAGCTTGCAGGTTGAGTCGAAGTTAGGAAGGCGAATGCAACGTTGGCATTTATTTTGAGAGTACTTAAATATAAAAGCTGGGATGTACTTCTGAGGCTCCATAAGACTCTGGTCAGACCACATTTGGAATATTGTTTTGGGCTCCATATCTCAGGAAGGATGTACTGACCCTGGAGTGTGTTCAGAGGAGGTTCATGAAAATAGTCCCAGGAACGAAAAGCTTAATGTATGAGGAATGTTTTAGGACACTGGGTCTACATTCAATGGAGTTTAGAAGGATGAGGGGAGATCTAATTGAAACATACCGAATACTGAATGGCCTGGACAGAGTGGATGTTAGGAAGATGGTTTCCATGTGTAGGAGAGAATAGGACCCGAGGGCACAACCTTAGAGTAAAGGTTGGAATGGAGATAAGGAGAAACTTCTTCAGCCAGAGAGTGGGGAATCTATGGAAATCATTGCCACAGAAGGCTGTGGAGGCCAGGTCATTGAGTATCTTTAAGGCTGAGATAGATAGGTTCTTGATTGTCAAGAGGATCAAGGGTTAGGGGGAGAAAGCAGGAAAATGAGGTTGAGAAGCCTATTAGCCGTGATTCAATGGTGGAGCAGACTTGATGGGCTGAATGGCCTAATTTCTGCTCTTATATCTTATGGTCTTATTTCTTTCTTGAATCTGTTGATTGATTCTGTCTCCACTGCACTCTGGGGCAGTGAGTTCCACAGATTCACGACCCTCTGAGAGAAGTGGTTTCTCCTCATCTTAGATTTAAACCAACCTCCTGTCACTCTATATCTATGATCTCTTGGTCAAGACTCATTCCCGATGATGAGCTTATGCTTGGAACATCGATTCTCTTGCTCCTTGGATACTACCTGACTGGCTGTGCTTTTCCAGCACCACACTATCAACTCTTCATCAAGACTGTCCCACAAGGAAGAACATCTGCTCAATGTCCACCTTATCAATCCCCTTTAGTATTTTAACCTTTCCTCATCAGAAAATCCTTCCATATCCAGAAGCAGTCTAGTGAATCTTCTCTGAATTACCTCCAACACCAATATATGTTTCCTTTGACAAAGAGACCAAAACTGTTCACAGTATCCCAGCTGTGGTCCGACTGGTGCCTTATATGGTTTTAGTAAGGTCTACCTTTTTTATAGCTGAAACTTTATTGCTGGAACAGCACAGCAGGTCAGACAGCATCTAGGGAAAAGGAGATTCGACGTTTCGGGCACATGCCCTTCCTCAGATTCCTGAGGAAGGGCATGTGCCCGAAACGTCGAATCTCCTTTTCCCTAGATGCTGTCTGACCTGCTGTGCTGTTCCAGCAATAAAGTTTCAGCTTTGATCTCCAGCGTCTGCAGACCTCACTTTCTCCTACCTTTTTTATACACCATTCCCATTGAAATAAAGGCCAACATTCCACTTGACTGCCATATAATCTGTTTAGTTTAGGTGATAGCTTTTTGGAATTCATGCATAAGGATTCCCAAATCCAGCTCTGCTGCAGCTTTTTGCAGTCTTTCTCCATTTAAATAATATGCACCTCATCTATTCTTCCTGCCAAAACACATAACATCGCATTTTCCACGCCATGTTCCTTTGAACTGGTTTTTGCCTTCTTGTTTAAACTGCTTATATTCCTCACTAATTGCCCTCCCAGCCACTCTTGTGTCTTATGCAAACTTGGCTACAGTGCATTTACTTCCTTCATCCAAGTCACTAATGTTTATTGTAAATAATTGTGGCCTCAGCACTAATCCATGTGGCACTCCACTAGTTACTAGTTGCCATCCAGAAAATGCCCCCTTATACCAATATATTAGGTTCAACACCATGGGCTCTTATTAAGTAGCCCAACATGTGGTACCTTATCGCATGCCTTCTGGAAATGGCTGTCTTGTGACAATTCCTCCATCAGTGCCCCCACGTTGAATTGGTGATTCAGGTTTCAGCTGGGGTTCTGGGACAAGGGAAAAATGCATTACTTTTGGGACAAGCCACAGAATTTGTCAATGACTTAGCAGTCATATCTCCCATATGTATGTAGCACACAAAGTGCACATGTATACACAAACAATGGCACTGCAGCCATAAACACAAACCCACATAGCACAGACACACACACTCGCGCATACACACAGACACACACAAACACATATACACAGATACATGTACACGGACACAGACACACACACACATGCGTGCACACATGAATGTGCACACAAATGCACACATACAAACACACACATACACAAAGACATATACAAAGATACACAGGCAGGCACATGTAGACACTCTCACGCACTCATAAACACACACATACACACACACGCACACACACACACAGACACACACACACAGACACACAGACCCACATATACACAGGCACAGAAACACACACACAGACCCTGACACACACACACAGACACACACACATTAATATCTCCGGTATTAATGAAACTTTTCCATGTTGCTTTTCAGGTTTTTCTGGAACAGTCAGAAAGCTCCAATGGATTTGTCAGCCTGAGACTATCAGATACCAGAGCAGCTGTAGACAAGCACGATCTGCCTGCAATCCCAGAAGATGCACCAGTTTAGCCTGGACACCTCACTCACCAGTTGTACTGTAACAATGCGAATCCAATCTGAAACTGATCAGAAAAACCCACTCAGCTCGCTCAAAAAAGACGTAAATGGTTGAAATCCAGGGCAGGGATATTTTAAACCCTGCCCCCAATGCCAATACTGTCACCGGTTTGTGGGAGGGTCTGGAAATGAGCCTCAATATGTCAAAGGGGTCAAGGGTTATGCAGGGTGGGGGTGGATAGGAGAGGGGAGATCTTATCAAGGAGTAGAGTGGACTGATGGACAGAATGGCCTCCCCAGGTCCCATTTCTTGTGGAACCTGACACCCCAACCAAATATTCACCTACTCCTGTTTTAAACACTGTGGATTTTTGGTGGGTCTACAATCAGAATAGTTAAGTGAGGCTCTCCATTCCAGATCTTCTGGCAGTGATTTGAGTTGAACACCCTCATGCACCGTTTCCTGGCATTCCCAGGAAAGGCGGTGACTGAAGTAAACTGGCAGCAGGCCGATCCTGTGGGTCACTGCTTGTTTCTAGCATTGCTTGTGGGTCAAGGGAAGCCAGTACGAACTTTTTTTTTAATTTCAAAAATATACTTTATTCATAAAATACTTTGACGATCTATACAACTGGACACGCCATACGTATGTAAACATTCCATTTCCTTGCATACCGAAACAGAGTAATCATTCCTATTTACAGGTCTGTACGATTACATTTTTAGCTGAGGCGTCAGCAGAGCCGTACAAACATTCAGCTCTGATCCCTCCCTCGCTCCCACCGATTGCTGCTCATTCCGGATTGCCGGGGGCCAATTCTTCCACAGCTCACCTTCTGATCTCCCTGTCTGTCACCTATCAAGGAAAAGAAGGAACGAGAGTAAACTATAGCAGAGGTCCTGTCAGCTTCTATTTCCCCAGTAGTTTCGAGCTTCCCCCACCTACCTCAAACATGCTCCCCCCATTGCCTCCCCGTAAGTATTGACTTGGAAAGTTCATTTGGATAAGACTTATGAGTGGTTAATGGGTATTTTCAGAAATTCTGTTTCCCTAATCCCTCCCTCTCTCGAGGAAGCCAAAGTTCACAGGAGTCCTGTTCCATCCCAGTGGCAGCTCTGCAACGTGTGAGCCTGATCACTGAGTTCTGGCCGGCTATTCAACTACAGGAAGCACAATGTCATCCGTGTCCGTAATTCTCACAACAGTTACACCATCCCTTGGATGGTGACCAGGAACCTTCAGAGATTGCTCTGTTTCTAGCTTGGCAAAGTGGTAGAGTCTACCAGTTGGCCACGCTGAGATCAGAACGCTGACATTACCTCAGTGAATGTCCATGGAAAATCACTGGACCATTGAGATCGACAGAAAGTGACAATGATGAGCCACAGTAGTCATTTCTCGAGACATGAGTCAAAAAGTGTGGCACTGGCAAAGCACAGCAAGTCAGGCAGCATCTGAGGAGCCAGAGAGTCAGGAATGTGAAAGGCTTATGCCCGAAATATCGACTCTCCTGCTCCTCAGATGCTGCCTGACCTGCTCTGCTTTTGCAGCCCCTGCAGTCCTCACTTTCTCCCATTCTCGAGACATGGCTTACCTTGGAGTACAAGGGTCTGTTTCAAAGTTTATGTCAATGTAGCCACTGAACACCCACACACTCGTCTGAGTAACAAGGTTATCCTGATCACACAGAAAAATCTCCTGGATAATGTGGGGCAAATTCCAATGGGTGCCATGCAGAATGGAGGACGTTAAGGTCATATAGAGAGTGGATGTGCAATCGAATTTCTCAATAAAATGATTAACAAACTACAAAACCATCCGCTCTTCAAAAACCCAGACTCGACCTTTGAAACTGGAATATTTCAAATATCTACCTCCTGAGGAAAATGCTGCACAGTTTGCTAACGCACTGTCTTTTGGCAACTGTAAGTTAATGAGCAAGGTCCTGTATATCCAGTACAGAAAGTTAGAGTTTCACATGTCTCTGTAAACAACACATCTTTGTAATATTTTTTATCACAGCAAATGTGTGGATAGATAGATATTTTCTAATCAACCTGTTCTATGATGTTTTTACACACCACTGGAGCAGATGGGACTTGAATCGGGATCTCCTGGCTCAGAGGTAGGGACGCTACTATTGGGCCTGCGTACTGATGGATTTTGTGTGTATCTAAAGAGGAACACAATGACAGGCTTCCCAAAAAGAAAGGCACCATATCTGCCTAGCACTTTTCACAACCACTGGATGTCTCAGACCTTCAGGATTCTTTATTGAAGTGCAGTCTTTATCATAAAATCCCTACAGTGCAGAAGCAGGCCATTCAGCCCATCAAGTCCACACCAATCCTCTGAAGAGCATCCCACCCAGACCTCGTCTACCACTCCTCCCCCACTCCCCACCTTATTCCTGTAACTACATGTTTCCCTTGGCCAATCCAACTAAACTACACAACTTTGGACTGTGGAAGGAGACCAGAACACCTGGAGGAAACGCAGACACAGGGAGTCGTGCAGACTTCATACAGACAGTCACGCGAGAGTGGAATCGAACCCGGTGCTATGAGGCAGCTATGCTAACCACTGAGCTACTGTTCCACTGAGATAAACACCATCATAACGACTCTTGCAACAGTCTGCAAATCTCTGGTCTTAATAACCACCCGACATTTAAGCGAAATTGCCCAATATTAAATACAGAGTCCCCTGTACCCACCTGTACCTGGTTGCTGTGCTGAAGCTCTGGATGGGGGATTTGAACCTTCGTCCCAAGGTGACGGTGCTCCCAATATGAGCCACCCCTGATGGAACTTGAATTCACTGGAAGGACCAATGTGAAACTTTTAAAACACTGAGTGATTGCCAGGGTTAGAAGATTTGAGCTATAGGGAGAGGTTGAATTGACTAGGACTATTTTCCCTGAAGCGTCAGAGGCTGAGGGGTGACCTTATAGAGGTTTATAAAATCATGAGGGGCATGGATAGGATAAATAGACAAGGTCTTTTCCCTGGTGTGGGGGAGTCCAGAACTAGAGGGCATAGGTTTAGTGTGAGAGGGGAAAGAAGTGCCAGAGGAAGTGGTGGAGGCTAGTACAATTCCAACATTTAAAAGGCATCTGGATGGGTATATGAATAGGAAGGGTTTGGATATGGACTGGGTGCTGGCAGGTGGGACTAGATTGGGTTGGGATATCTGGTTGGCATTGACGAGTTGGACCCAAGGGTCTGTTTCTGTGCTGTACATCTCTGTGACTCTATGATCATCGCCTCAAGCCAAGGGCTTGGCCCTCACCAACTGAGTTGTTCCGACTCTTGCTCCCATCACACAGACCTGTGCAGAAGTTGATCGACCATCTGGGGAAACTCATATCATTTTCAGAGAAAATCCCTGAAATCATCTCAAAAAGGGGACTGAATAGAATTGACTCCTGAATAGGAAGAAACATGACGCGTTTTGAGGGGAGATTTTGGTTCGAGCAACATAATCGGACCATCTTTGGTGGGCCATCCATAATGGCCACTCATTGACTCAGACACAAGACAGATGTGAACTGGGAAGTAGCTGTTATATTACACATTGGCATATGAACAATTCAATCAGATTGTGCATCTCCACACACAATCACAAGCCAGTTTATTAAATTGTTTGCTGCTGTTTTTGAAATTATGGGTCTAGTGAGATCTGAGCCAGGCTGTCATAACACATCAGGGATATTTCTATCCGATAAGATAAAAACAAGTTGCAAAGAAGAGTCATACCAGACTTGAAATGTTTACCCTGTTTCTCTCCCCACAGATCCTGTCAGACTTTGGAATACAAGTAAATCTTGTTCTCACTCAATACCCACACTGTGTTGGAAAGTAATGCCGGGAACACACCACTGACTAGCCTTTCCTTGAGCTAATTTAGTAGCTTGGGTTTACAACCAACTGATTAAACAGAGAATTTGGAACAGACTTTATTGTGATAATTATGTTTAAACCTGTGAGTATCAATGAATATACAGCCATATCTGCTTGGGGGTGGCACAGTGGCTCTGTGGTTAGCACTGCTGCCTCACAACGCCAGGGACCCGGGTTCGATTCCAGCCTTGGGTGACTGTCTGTGTGATGTTTGCACATTCTCCCTGTGTCTGTGTGGGTTTTCTCCTATAATCCAAAGATGTGCAGGTCAGGTGAATTGGCCATGCTGAATTGCTCATAGTGTTAGGTGCGTTAGTCAGAGGGAAATGGGTCTGGGTGGGTTACTCTTCAGAGGGTCAGTGCTGACTTGTTGGGCCAAATGGCCTGTTTCCACATTGTAAGGAATCTAATATGGGAACAGATTAAAAACAAACACTTGGATAAAGATCTAAATAGCACACACAGTTTGCTCTTCATTGTACAACATGCCGTCGTTAGTCTTTTGTATTGCCTATGTAGGTTTTTGTACAGGGATCCCCAAAGTGGAGGGAGAGGGTTGGGGGGAGATGTCATGGGATGAAACTTTGGGATTGTGAGCTCAGAGGTAGCAATGTTTTCCATCCAGCCCTTCCTACCTCACTCTCTCGGGTCTTCTGTCCCCATCGCCTGCTGTCGTAGACCCTCCCATCTCACTCTCACAGAGTGAGTCATGACAACAGCCCAGCCTCGAGATGGGGTCACAGTGGTAAAGGTTTGGGAAACATTATTCTGGTGTCTACCATTGCATATCCAAATTCTCACCAAATCAGATGCAACTTAATTTCCAAGATCAGTTTGAGATGATCTGAGCACTACCATCCATTGCTTCTGTCTTGTTGTCTAGTTTCTATCTGGTGAAAGGCATTTAGTCCCATTCACCTGCTCTAGGTGTATTTTATTCAATATAGCACCATCCCCTCAAGTATATAGGACCCATTGTTCACAGCTCAATGTACATTGCTTGGCAGATAACAGGTCATGTTACAACAGTTTTGGCACAAAAGAAAATGATTAAAAAGGCTGAAAGAACATTGATTTATATGCCAAGGGGACCAGAATGGACAGGGATAGACTTTATAGATCCTCAAACCTACTTCACCATCCCAATAAGGTCATGGCTGATCTGTTTGTATTTTGAATCCCACATTTCCAAGCCATAGAGTCATACAGCAACAGAAACAGACCCTTCGGTTCAACCAGTCCATGCCCAACATAATCCCAAACTAAACTAGTCTCATTTGCTTACTTTTGGCCCATATCTCTCCAAACCTTTCCTATTCATCTATTTATCCATATGTCTTTTAAACTTGTGATCGTACCCACATCCACCACTTCCTGAGGATGTTAATTCCACACACTAAACACTCTCTGTGTTAAAAAATATTCGGTGACCGCACATGCACCGTTCCCTGAGGCAGAGAGTGCCAAAGTTGCACAAACTCTTGAGAGAAAAAAAATTCTCCTAATCTTTGTCCTTGAACTTTGACCATAGTCACTTAATTCTGGACTGACCTACAGGCGGAAACTTCCTTTTCACATGCAAATTGCTCAGACCATTCTTATTCATTACAATCAAATCATCCCTCACTTTTCTAAACTCCAGTGGAAACAAGCCCAGCCTGACCAAACTTTTCTCATATGACAACCCAGTCATTTCAGGTATCTAATAACCCTCCTTTGAATTACTTTTCAACATACTGACATCCTTCCATACGTAAGGGGACCAAAACCACGCACACTATTCACGGTGTGTGTCTCACCGATGCCCTGTGTAACTGAAACTGAATGTCCTTACTTTTCAATTCAATTCTTCATGTCATAAAGGATAGCATCCCATTAAATCAGCAGGACAGCACCAGTACATCTCTGCACTTCAGGATTCTACACTCCTCCTCTGTTTAAGTAATATCAGCTTTTCCATTCTCCCTGTCATGACTCCCTTGGGTCGTGTACTGGAAATAGAGCCCCTGAAGCCTTCACAAATGTGAAAACTTGATTAAGCCACTGAATTAGCCAATCTACTAAACTCTTGAACTCAGGTTAAAAGAATGTACACACCAGGTTTTTAACTTTAACATAAATTATTTATTGTAATCAAATCATTTTTAACCAATAGCAGGAAAGAACTATGAATTGTCAGCTTATAATTCTATAATTTAAACTGTAACCCATCTTAAGTTCTCACACACATATACAGACACATAGGGAGACAAGACAAGACACACGTATTATGGGTAGTGAAGGGAAAAAATGAAAAGAGCACAATTCTGGCACCAGTCTGGATCACAGACGTTGATTCTTGTTTTCTTTTGGCTTTCTCTCAGCTCCTTCTGATTCTTTGCTGATGATGTGAGGCTGTGGATACATTGATTCTCAGTCTTCCATTCACTGAGTGAGGACTTGCCCCTTCAGTATCTCTGAAGATGGGCATTTGCCCCGTTCTTTCTCTCCACAAAGGAGTTTGTAGAGACAGCAGTTTACAAGAAAATGACGAGTGAGAACAGTTACAAAGGAAATGTTCTATAGTTCTCCACAAACAATGGAGAGAGAGAGAGAGAGATTCAAACACTTCCTTTTTGCAAACTAAATATTTCTTTTGATTTGACCAAACAAAAGGTTCTTGAGCCTTGTTCAGGAATCAATCAAAAGCTAGTTACTATGCTGTGTACCCCTGAACACAAACACAACCAGAAAAATCACTCAAAACGCTGATTCTGGGCAACACCATCCTGAATATACACTTAAGGTGCAGATTAGTTAGCATTCTTCCCCACTGCAAGAATAAAAGTCAAATTATAGATACAACTCATAATGAATTCCAGTAACTTGTTTTTAAAACTGCAACAGTGTCTTCTACAGTTTCCTTGGTCTAAACAGTATTTTTTTCCCATCTGGTAGTCCAACTGTGCAAGAAACAAGTGGTCTTCATCAACCTCCATGTTATGTCTGGATGAAAGACTATTTTAAAAATCTGTTTTATAGAAAACAATATGCAAGACTTCCACCCAATCATCCTCATTCATTCCTTATATAAATCTTAGATATTCTTTACCATATTTCTCTAAACCTGTTAACACGGTTGCATCAGTGAACAAACATGCATCGCATGTGTTAAACGTTTCAATGAATGATAGTGGATTATACTCAGTAAAGATTAATGTTACGTTGCAAACCCGGCATAGATTTCGTAACATTAAATAACCAATAATAATCACAAAGTCTCCTTTCTCCTGTATAGCACTTCCTCTGATCTGGGTTAATTTCTTTATTCCTGATTCATCATCTTGCAATGAGAATGCACCTAGACCAAATCACTGGTGTCAGTTGCTATTTTAAAAGGTTTGGTAAATACTGGGCAGGAGAAAGTGAGGGCTGCAGATGCTGGAGTTCAGAGCTGATAATGTGTTGCTGGAAAAGCGCAGCAGGTCAGGCAGCATTCATGGAGCAGGAGAATTGACGTTTCGGGCATGAGCCCTTCTTCAGGAATGAGGAAAGTGTGTCCAGCAGGCTAAGATAAAAGGTAGGGAGGAGGGACTTGGGGGAGGGGCATTGGAAATGTGATAGGTGGAAGTGGTCAAGGTGAGGGTGATAGACCGGTGTGGGGGTGGGGGCGGAGAGGTCAGGAAGAAGATTGCAGGTAAGGAAGGCGGTGCTGAGTTCGAGGGATTTGACTGAGACAAGGTGGGGGGAGGGGAAATAAGGAAGCTGGAGAAATCTGAGCTCATGCCTTGTGGTTGGAGGGTTCCTAGGCGGAAGATGAGGCGCTCTTCCTCCAACAGTCGTGTTGCTATGGTCTGGCGATGGAGGAGTCCAAGGACCTGCATGTCCTTGGTGGAGTGGGAGAGGGAGTTGAAGTGTTGAGCCACGGGGTGGTTGGGTTGGTTGGTCCGGGTGTCCCAGAGATGTTCTCTGAAACGTTCCGCAAGTAGGCAGCCTGTCTCCCCAATATAGAGGAGGCCACACCGGCTGCAGCGGATGCAGTAAATGATGTGTGTGGAGGTGCAGGTGAATTTGTGGCGGATATGGAAGGATCCCTTGGGCCCTTGGAGGGAAGTAAGGGGGGGAGGTGTGGGCGCAGGTTTTGCATTTCTTGCGGTTGCAGGGGAAGGTGCCGGGAGTGGAGGTTGGGTTGGTGGGGGGTGTGGACCTGACGAGGGAGTCACGGAGGGAGTGGTCTTTTCGGAATGCTGATAGGGGAGGGGAGGGAAATATATCCCTGGTGGTGGGGTCTGTTGTTCAGGTTATTTATTAAGATTTCCTTCGCTGGAGATCCAAGATGGCGGGAGTCTGAGTGGTCTGCAGTGCTGGGCTCTGTGCCATACCCCTGGGCAAGGTGGACCTTTAACCCCCCCCCATTATCAATCACCCCCAGGAGATAAAAGTATTAATTTAAACTCGCGGACTATTTGGAGCTGCTGAAATCTGGGACAGCTTTAAGGTCAGGATGAAGCTTGGTAAAGGAAAGGGGCCTAAAGTAGCACAGCAGATAGGACACTCCCCTACTGCCTCAGGGGTGCCTGCAGCCAGTACTCAGTGTCCCAGGACTGCCCCTTTGGATCCAGCAGGACAGCAACACTTCCTATATGAGTTTGCCAAACTCGGAGAGTGGATTCAAGCAGCAGCTGAGCCACTACCTGCCATGCTCAAGAGGCGTGTGAGCAGGAAATCCAGCTGCTGGAGCGAAGACTGAAGGCAGTGGAGGAGAGGACTGTGGCATCGGAGGTCTCAGGGGGGAAGGATCCGAACTCTGTCAGACCAGGTTCAGATCCTTCAGGATCAAGTCGGTGACCTAGAAAACAAAAATAAAAAGGAAAGACTTGCGGATCGTGGCAGCGCGGGGAAGGCGAGGACCTCATCGGGTTTCTGCAGGGATGGCACCCGAAATTCCTGGGGTTGGATTAGGAGTCAGGGTCTGGTGAGTGTGGAGAGGGCCCATCGGATCGCAATGCTCAGGTCCAGGCTGGACCCGCGCCCCCGGACAGTTCTGTGCAGCTCCTGCATTGTAGAGGAAAGCAGTGAATAGTGGAAACAGCGAGAAGACTGGGAAGAAATTCACGAGCTTTAATGTATAAAGGCTCAAAGATAATGTTTTTTCAGGACTTTTCAGGAGCCCTGATTAAGAAGAAAAGGACATTTGATGATGTCAAAAAAGAATTAAGGGAGGGACCTGAACATTCAATACTCCTTGAGGTACCCGGCCGTGTTGCGTTTCACTCATGGGGGGACTGGATATAACTTTGACTCCACAGCAAAGGCAAAGGACTTTGTGAAGTCTTTGAAATGAAGGTCCTGGGCCAGGGTGGGAGGGGAGGGGGAATTATTACCGACAATGATTTGGGGGGCACGGTTTATTACCCCCCTTTCTACTTCCCTCTTCCCCTTTCCCCTTTTTTGTGGTTATCGGTTTTATATGTACAGTTTTGTAAAATTGGGATTATTTTATATATCGGTCATTTGGTATTATCTAGGGTTCCTTTTTTTACTGCTGTCCTTTTGATGTTGTATTGGGGGTGGCTATATCTGTGACTAAGGTGAGTGGAGGGGGGACGGGTATCCATCGTTAACTCTCAGAACGTAAATAAATAACAGATTCTCCTCATTTGTGAATTGCCTGGGGCGAGGGCACGGCTTTAGCTAGAGGGAGTTAAGATGGTACTAAGGATTTGGGGGGAGTGCCCCCTATGGGCAAGGGGGAAGATCTTGAGCGAATTGGGGGTTATTTGGATGTCTGTTTCAGTTAAATGTAATGATTTTTTTAGTTGTAGTTTTTATAAGAATAGTTCTTAGATCGCATAAAATTAATATTTTTGTAACTCATCGCGCCTCGGATAAGCTCCCCCCTCCTGGGAAACCACGGGCTGCCCTAGATGACCATGGCAAGTGATTTGTTCAGGTGGTGCACCTGGAATATAAAAGGGAGCCATTCTCCCATTAAAAGAAAGAAGGTCTTATGAAGCCTCAGGAAGGAAAGGGTGGACATTGCTGCAGGACACGCATCTAACTGATAAGGAGCATCTGAAACTGCAGCAGGGGGGGTTATGACAGGGTATTTTTCTCACCATTCTGCTCTAAGAGTAGAGGAGTGGCTGTACTGATAAGAAGGAACCTCCCTTTCCAGGTAATGGAGCAGATTAAGGATGAACATGGACAGTTTATCATTCTTAATGCCCTAATACATGGAGAAGAATACAGTGTTTTGAATGTAGGTTGTTCCTTGGCGCACCCTCTTAAATTTCTAATTGATGCAGTGGCTAAATTAATGAATCTTGGGTTCACCATATGATTTATAGGAGGGGATTTTAATTGCCTATTAGATCCCGAGATTGATACGGTGCCAAAAGGCCTGGCAGGTACGCCCGCGCAGTCTAAACAGTTGGTGGACGTGTGCGATGACTTGTAATTAGTGGCTATGTCGAGGTACCTTCACTCTAATGGAAGAGACTTCACGTTCTATTCCATCCCACACAAGTGCCATATGCAAATTGACATGTTTTTTTTATGCCAAATGACGGTTTGGACAGAACATTGGCATGCAAAATTAGGCATATAGCTGTTTCGGATCATGCGCCAGTGTATTTAGATGTTAAAATCAAGGGTAGTGGAATGGATGCACATCACTGGTGCACGGATCCATTTTTGTTAGGGGATAGGGAATTTATTGAATACATTACAAGAGAATTCAGGGCTTTTTGGGATATTAATTCAAGTATAGCTAGTAATCCAGCAATACTTTGGGAGACCACGAAGGCATATTTATGAGGTCTGATCATTTCACATTCGACGACTAGAAGGAGGCAGAGGGAAGAGCAGCAACAGATGCTGGAGACCCGGCTGAAGGTAGCTGAGGAAGTATATTATAATAGGCCGTCATTGGTCAAGCTGCAGCAGGTCACAGCTCTCCGGGCTGCTCTCAACTCAATACACACACAAGTGGCTAAAAAAGAGGTCTCCTTTGCCAAACACAGATCATCTGAATTCAGAGATAAACCTGGTAGATATGTGGCTTATCTGACTAGGAGGAAAAAAACTTCCCAATCTATCACCTCTGTTAGGGAGAAGGCTGTTATGATTACCCGCGAGTTGAAAAAGAACAATGTTAGGTTTAGGGAATACTTTGCAGAGCTATATCGGTCACGGGGGGTGGGGGGCGAACATGGTACAATAGGAATGCAGTCCTTGTTTGGAAATCTTGACCTCCCCAATATAAGCACGGAACAGGCTTCCCTTTTGAATGCGCCTGTAACGGTACAGCAAGTGCAGGAAACAATAAGGCATCTCCAGGGTGGCAAAGCACCGGGGCCAGATGGATTCCCAACTGACGTCTAGAAGGAATTCATAAACATGTCAGTGGAGCCACTTCTGGGGATGTACAAATACTCTTATACACAGGATTGTCTGTCACCTACTCTTAGGGAAGCTAATATCTCCCTCATTTTAAAGAAAGTAAAGGGCCCTGAAGAATGTACTTCATATGGGCCAATTTCACTGTTGAATGTCAATTTCAAAACTTTATCCAAGATGCTGGCTCTGAGGCTGGAGAAGGTCCTGCCCCATATTATAAAAGAAGACCAGACAGGTTTTGTTAAGGGCCGTAGCTCCTCCAACAATATCAGGAGAGTACTGAACACAGTACAGGTATGCCAGCAAAGATTGATCCCGGATTTGGTGGTCTCCCTAGATGCAGAAAAGGTGTTTGATTGGATAGAATGGTTATATCTATTTGAGGTTCTAGAGTGCTTTGGTTTGAGGCGGGGGGCCCTTTGCCAGATGGGTAGTGGTATTGTATAATGATCCTAAGGTGGCAGTCATTAAAAAATGGTGCTAAGTCAGATAACTTTAACACTGGGAGAGGTAATGGACAGGGGTGTCCTCTCTCACCATTATTATTTACCTTGGCAATTGAGCTGTTAGCCGAAACTATCAGGGAGGGATCCTGAAATAGTAGCGCCAAGGGTAGGAATGGGGGAGTATAAGATCACCCTATATGCTGACGATGTCCTTTGATTTTTGGCCAATCCGGAGAAGTCTGTCCGTCGACTGATTCAAACAATTAATTCATATGGTGGTTTCCCGGATTACAGGATCAATTTTACAAAATCGGAAGCCATGCCAGTGGGGCGATTAGTGGAGGTGCCTAACCTAAAGGATGGAATGCAATTCCCATTTAGATGGTCGCTAAAAGGTTTCTTGTATTTGGGAATTTTTATTACCCCTTCCTTCCACCAGCTGTATAAAGCTAACTATGTATAACTACTAGAGAGGATAAAACAGGATTTGCAGCGGTGGGAGGGGTTACCATTATCATGGTTGGGCCAAATAGCCCTGATTAAGATGAATGTTCTTCCTCAACTGCTATACCCCATGAGAATGCTCCCGTTGCTGCTACCGCGACAAGTGTTACGGAGGCCAGTGGCTGGCTAGGGGCCTTTATTTGGTGCCACAAGCATCCTCTAATTAAATTCACTAAATTGCAGCTTTCGCAGGCTGAGGGAGGGTTGGATCTTCCGGATTTGAAGAAATACCAAATAAGTGCCCTGTTAGCATATGTTGGTGATGGAGTACGGGGGAATCCGGAGTCGATTTGGCTTGATATTGAAACCTCGCTGTCGAGATATCCTTTAATTAATTTATTATTCACGGACAAGATGAAATCCGTGACCCAGCAGTGTAAGAGTCCAATCATTTTAAATACGGTGAAAGTCAGGAGGATAAATGAGGCAAGACGAGGGCAATTGGTCTAAGACTTCGCCATTTACTCCGTTGGTGGGAGCCCAAGGATTTAAATCTGGGACAATGGACTCCAGCTTTAAGACATGGGAGAATAAGGGAATTTTCTGCCTGGGAGACTTACTTGAGGGGAGGTCCTGATGTAATTTAGTCAGTTAAATCAGAAATATGGATTGTCCAGTGGGGATCTTTTCCAGTACTTTCAGATAAGGGATTATATACAGAGGAAGACCACACTCCTGGCTCAGTGTTACAAAGCAGGCATGGAGAAAAGAGTACTCCAGTGTACGGGAGCTCTTTCACTCAGTGCTTTATATCACTTACAGAAAGGTCGTGGCCTGGAGGACATGGAAGGACTCTATAGGACATGGAATTGAGAGTTAGGAGAGGATATTTCGTCAGAGGAATGGGAAGGCATCTGGGGGAATGTAAGGAAAATCTCAGTATGTAACAGAGCGTAGGCCATGCAATTGAAGATCATACACAGGGCTCATATGGTGCCAGAGAGGAATATCATCAGGGTGTCCCCAATGTAACATTAGTACAGGCACTCTTACACACTGTTACTGGTCCTTTTGTAAGATCCAGAGATACTGGAATGCTATAGTAAGGGATCTAAAGGTTATCCTGGGAATTGAAATTTACGTGGATCTGGTATTTCTTCTTTTGGGGTTGCCAAATTTGCCCTCTCTGGGGGAACACGGGAAGAGATTGTGTAACATTCTTAACCACTGTGCGAGGAAGAACATTCTGGTGAACTGGACGTCAGAAAAACCACCAGGTCTTATGGGGTGGCTGGTGTTGGAACATCTCCCCAAGACCATCTCACAAATATGGTGCACCACAAAACGGAACAGTTTTATAAGACGTGGCAGCCCTTTTCAAATTATATTGACGCTGACTTACCAGCAATATTAATAAGGGCAGTGGTATAACCGTGGGAATCAGTACGGGTGCCTATGATCTGACTGAATAGGCAATAGAATAGAATACAGTGTTACAGCCAGAGAAGTTACAGAGAGAAATCAACTTTAGTATTTGAGAGGTTCATTCAAAAATCTAATAACAGTGGGGAAGACGCTGTTCTTGAATCTGTTAGTACGTGTTTTCAAATTTTTATATCTTCTGCCTGACAGAAGAGTATAATTGGGTTGGAAAGGGTCTTTGGTTATATTGGCTGTTTTTGTGATGCAGTGGGAAGTGTAGATGGAGTCAATGGATGGAAGGCTGGTTTGCGTGAAGGACTGGGCTGTGTTCATGACTCTCTGTAGTTTCTTACAGTCCTAGGCACAGCAGTTGCCAAACCACACTGTGATGCATCCAGATAGGATTCTTTCTATGGTTCACCTATTAAAATTGATAAGAGTCATTGTGGACATGCTGAATTTCCTCAGCCTTCTAAAGAAGTAGAGGAGTTTTGCTTTTATAACTGTAGCATCAATATGAATGGACCAGGGTTGATTGTTGGTGATTGTTACTCCTAGGAACTTGATGTTCTTGACCATTTCTACCTGATCACCATTAGTACAGATAGTGGTGTTTCCTCCACTCTACTTCCTGAAGTCGATGACCAGCTCCTTTTTATTGCTGATGTAGAGGGAGAGGTTGTTATCTTTACACCATGCCACTAAGCACTCTATCACTTTCCTGTACTCTGTCTCATCAGTGTTTGAGATCCAACCCAGTATGGTGGTGTCATCAGCAAACTTATAAATGGAGTTAGAGTAGAATTTGACCACACAGATGGGAGTGTATATGGAGTATAGTAAAGGGCTGAGTTTGTAGCCTTGACAAAACATTGACCAAACAAACAACAGTTTGGTAAATCAGCTATGATCTGATTCATAAGTCTTTGGAATGTAAATGGGATACCTTTTAACTCAAATAGCATCACCTGACATTTATACAACTAAAGATCAATTGTTGTTTCTTCAGCACCGAGTTTCCTCCATCTACATCCTTGCTCGACAACATCATACAGGCAGGTGTATTGCTATAGATTTCCTTATACTTGCTCAGTAACCTTACTGGATCTTCCCATTGTCCTTCCTTTAAATATGAGAACACGATGTCTAACTGCCCCACTATTTCTGTATTGGTTTGTCAAATTACAGAAGTTCACTTGTGAACTGTTTATCAACAGCTTAGGGCCCTGCTCTAAACCACAAAAAAATTACACATAATCGTGAACACAGCCCAATCTATTATGCAAATCAGCCTTCCATCTATTGACTCCATCAACAACATTGGGAAAGCAGCCAACATAATCATTATCTGCCTCACTCATACTTGTGTCTGTCATCCTCCTCTGCTTTTACCAACTGACACTTTTTCTTTGTCATCTCCTTCTCTGCGATGATATTGCTTCACCATATACACAACATAATCTATTTTTCTTCCTGTGATCAGGAGTATCTATCAGACAGGTCACTTTACTAACTTTGTAGGAACCACTGAATCTCATTTTTTAAAGATTCACCTTTGTCGCCTGTTTGAAAAGTTCTAGTCGTAGCACATTTGCTATTCATTCATCTTTGCCCAAGAAGTTCTTAAATGTTCCTGATTGATATAGAATGTGGGGAAATAGATGGTGACACCTTGAAAAATGTCCATATTACAGAGGAGGAAGTGCTGGATGTCTTGACCTAAACAGGTGTACCCTAGAACTCTGTGAGAAGCTACGGAAGTAATTGTTAGGCCTCTTACTGAGATATTTGTATCATTGATAGTCACAGGTGATGTGCTGGAAGACTGGAGATTGGATAATGTGGTACCTCTGTTTAAGAAAGGTGGTAAGGACAAGCCAGGGAACAATAGACCAGTGAGCCTGACGTTGGTGGTAGGCAAGTTGTTGGACGGAATCCTGAGGGACATGGCTAATTCACCTAACCTGCACATTTTTGGATTGTGGGAGGAGACCGGAGCACCCGGAGGAAACCCACGCAGACATGGGGAGAATGTGCAAACTCCACACAGACAGTCACCCGAGGCTGGAATCGAACCTGGGAACCTGGTGCTGTGAGGCAGCAGCACGGTTAGATCTCATGGAATACAGGGAGAACTAGCCATTTGGATACAGAACTGGCTCAAATGTAGAAGACAGAGCGTGGTAGTGGAGGGTTGTTTTTCCAAATGGAGGCCTGTGACCAGTGGAGTGCCACAAGGATTGGTGCTGGGTTTTCATCATTTATATATATGATTTGTATGTGATCGTAAGACACATAGTTAGTAAGTTTGCAGATGACACCAAAATTGGAGGTGTAGTGGATAATAAAGAAGGTTACCTCAGATTACAACGCGATCTTGTTCAGATGGGCCAATGAGCTGAGAAGTGACAGATGGAGTTTAATTCAGATAAATGCGAGGTGCTGCATTTTGGGAAAGCAAATCTTTGCAGGACTTATACACTTAATGCTAAGGTCCTAGGGAGTGTTGCTGAATGAAGAGACCTTAGAGTACAGGTTCATAGATCCTTGAAAGTGCAGTCACAGGTAGAGAGGATAGTGAGGAAGGCGTGATGGGTACATGAATAGGAAGGGTTTGGAGGGATATGGGCCAGGTGCTGGGTGGTATGACTAGATTGGGTTGGAATATCCAGTCGGCCTGGATGAGTTGGGCCAAAGGGTCTGTTTGCATGCTGTATACCTCTATGACTTTATGACTTTACATGCTGCTGTGCGACTCTATTGAAACATGGATATGTAGTCCAACATTGAAGAATTGTCTTTTTTTCTTATGAATTTTTCCTTAATCAATTTTAATTAAACTCTTAACACATAACCATAAACCAATTCAATGGACTAAACCCAATAGATCTATTCGAGAAATCTTTGGTAGCAAATATTAAGAAGTCTACATCATTACCCCTATCCTATGAGTATTTTTGACAATAGGTTTTAAATTGCTGCCAGCCTTTTTCGTGCCTCATCTTTATCTATCACTACACTATTCCATTGTTAAACACCCACGTTTTCAACTAGGTTATTATCAACATCTTCTAAGTTGGTAAAGACAGAAGCAAAATATTCATTTAATAGCTCTGCCATATCCTCTGCTTCAGAGGCTCCATTCTCTTTTTCACTATTAATATGTTTGAAGAACATTTTACTGTTTGTTTTAGTGCAGACTGCTAACTTTTCCTCATGCTTCCTCTTAGCCTTCCTTATTTCAGCTCTCTCCTGCTTTAGACTTACTCTTCCTAATTTCCAATGATATGATTATTCTGATATGCATCATATATCTCCTTTTTCTTCTTTATCTTCTCACTAATATCATTAGGCATCTAGGGGGACCCTAGCTTTGGATATCCCTTATTTATTTCTCATGGCTATGAACCTAGTTTCTGGCCTATTCATCTGGCTTTAATTATTCATTTATTATTTATTCATGAGGCATCACTGGGCAAGCCAGCATTTATTGCCCATCCCTAATTGCCCAGAGGGCAGTTGGGAGGCAACCACATTGCTGTTGGTCTGGACTCACACATAGGGCAGACGGGCTAAAGGTGGCAGATTCCTTCCCTAAAGGACATTCGTGAAATTCTCTCATTTGTCATCCACTGTTTAATCCACCAAAATATGTTTCCAATCAACATGCTCCAGTTCAACTTCTAGACCCCTAAAATCTGCCCTTTTCCAGTCCAGGATCTTAATTCTCGACTGATTTTTAAAATCCTTTCCAACTCCATACATTATGTAATGATTGCTATTTCCCAAATGCTCCCCAATTCTGGTGTTCTCCACTTGCTCTGTCTCATTCCTTAGGATCAGATCCAATACAGACCCTCCCTAGTAGGGCTGGAAATATACTGTTCCAGAAAGTTCTCCTGCACACATTGCAGGAATTTCTCCCCTTCCATGACTCAAATCTATTTTTTCGCATCAACCCAAGGGAAATTAAAATCAATAGCTCTCAGAACCCTACTTGTCCTGCAAGATCTCCAAGCTGTCCCTCCATATGCTGTTAGTTCCCACATGACCCACAATCACTAATTGTTCACTCTGCCTGTCTAGATGTTTATCCAATTATTCTGTTATTTCCAAAACCCTTTCACCCAGATGGCAACAGACCATACAAGACTCACGATGGTGGTTGCAAACTAGACCATTTATCCCTCAAACTATTGAGTCAGCTGCTTCTACTACCTTACTAATCTTTCCACTAGCCCCTCTCTCTTTTCCCAGAGTAGCATTAGGCACCATAGTACTGTGGTTATCGCCAGAGTGATCCACCCCTGGCTCAGTCATGTTGCTCATTCCTGTGAGTCAGCTCCAAGTCCTGGGTTTCCTGGATCTGCTGTTTTCTTTTGTTTCGACGAATGGTCACCTACACTCCTGCCATCTCTCCACTTCTCCTTGTCTGCCTATCACCCTCTAGTACAACTGTTCCAAAAATCTCTCTCCTCCTGCATTGTGAGGAGAATTACTGCTCCAAATCAGCCACATGTTGTATAAGAAATGCTATACTGGCAGTTCATGCATGTGACATCCTAGATATCTTGTGGATGCAAAACCTCCCTCAATTTATATGTCCGCTCAGAGCTCCTGCCAGTCTTTGTTGGTCAAGATGATGTACACTTCTGAGGTTCTGCTGTTTCTAAGCTATACAGTTTTCTAACAGCTCTCTCTCTGGTTTAAAGTGAGGGAGGAATCACTGTAGTGATCTAATGTTTGGGGCTTCACTGTTCTTTGATACCAGGTCTCTAATCACTTCAGGCGAGGTGACTGAGCTGACTTCTCCCAAAACACTTTTAAGTTGATTCTCACTGAAGAAGGGCTTATGCCCGAAACGTCAATTCTCCTGTTCCTTGGATGCTGCCTGACCTGCTGCACTTTTCCAGCAACACATTTTCAGCTCTGATCTCCAGCATCTGCAGTCCTCACTTTCTCCTCTCACTGCTTGTCTCTGGATTCAAAACTCTAAACACTACCAACTCTCTGAGAGAATTCTTCTTCATCCCAGGTTTAAACGGGAGAACTCCACTCTCCCTTTTAATTCTTTGCAGTGAAAATGCTGCTTAAGTGAAAATATTCAGCATCTACCCTATCAAGCCCCCTTACTTACATAAGATCACCTCTCTTCTTGTCCAATGAGAATAGGCCAAACCTGCTCAATCTTTCCTCTTTTGCTATTTTTCCTTTCTTTAAAAACTATTATCCCTGCCAAAATAGACAACCTTACACTTTGCCCCTATTATCTGCCAATTTTCTGCTCACTCAGATAAACCATCTGTATTCCATTGCAGATTCTGCATCCCCCTCACAACTTAATTTCCTATTTATCTTTGTATTATCAGTGCATTTGACTAAAGTACAATTTGTCCCTTCATCCAAATCTAAACAGCAAGCAGTTGAAACCCCAGGACTGATCCCTGTGGCAATCCACAAGCTGTAGTTTACCATTCAGAAAATGACCAAAATGTCTAACTCTGTTTCTTGCTAATCAGCAAATCCTCAATCCTTACTAATAAGTTAAACCCAATATCATGATTTTTGTCTTATGTAGCAGTCTTTCAAATGGCATGTTTTTGAATGCTTTTTTTGAAATCTAACTATAAGATATTTGCTAGCTCTCTTTATCCATCCTATTTGTTGCATTGTCAAAGAACTCTAACCAACTTGTCACAAATTGTATTACAATTCTACTACCACCTTCTTAATAATGGATTCCAGAGCTTTTCCAAAGAGGTTTACCAGGATGTTGCATGCATTAGAGGATAGGAGCTATAAAGGAATGGCTTGAAAAACTCAGGTTGTTTTCTTTATAGCAGTAGAGGTTGAGGGGAGACTTGATAGAAGTCTATAAAATCATGAGATGCATAGAGTTGACAATCCTTTTTTCCCCAGAATTGAAATGTCTAATATTACGTGGCATGCATTTAAGGAAAGAGGGGGAAAGTTCAAAAGGAGATTTAAGAGGCAAGCTTTTTTTTGAAAAAGAGGAAGGAGTCTGGAACACTGCCAGTGGTAGAAGAATGTTTAGATAAGCGCGTGAATCCCCTATCTCCTCTGACTCCATGAACAACTTCCCATCACTATCCTTGATTGACCCTAATCTTACTCTTTATTCTTTTATTCCTGATATACCTATAGAAAGCTTTAGAGTTTTCCTTGATCCTATCCACCAACGACTTCTCATATCCCCTCCAGACTCTTCTTAACTCTCTCTTTAGATCTTTCCTGGCTAACGTGTAACGCTCAAGTGCCCTAACTGAACCTTCACATCTCATTCTAACATAAGCCTTCCTTGACAAGAGATTCAACTTCCTTAGTAAACCACAGCTCCCTCACTCAACCATTTCCTCCATGCCTGACAGGTACACGCTTATCAAGGACCTGCAGTAACTGTTCCTTGAATAAGCTCCACATTTCATTTGTGCCCATCCCCTGTAATTTCCTTCCCCATCCTATGCATCCTAAATCTTGCCTAATCGCATCGTAATTGCATTTCCCTCCTGCCCTACAGTATATACTAGCCCCTTTCCATCGCCAATGTAAACATAACTGAATTGTGGTCACTATCACCAAAGTGCTCACCTAACTCCATTAGGTAGGTTCATTACCCAGTACCAAATCCAATGTGACCTCACCCCTTGTTGGCCTGTTTATATACTGTCAGGAAACCCTGCTGCACACATTAGGTGGATCAGTTTTTGTCTAAAGTGCTTGAACAATGGTACTCCCAGTTAATATTTGGAAAGTTAAAGTCCCCCATAACAACTACTCTGTCACTCCCGCTCCTATCGAGAATCACCTTTTCTATCCTTTTCTCTACATCTGAAACTATTCGGAAGCCTATAGAAAATTCCCAACAGGGTGACTTCTTTCCTGCCAGGGGAGGAATCTCAACCCATAGTACCTCAGTAAACAAGTCCTCAAATGTCCTTTCTGCAACCATAATACGGTCATTGACCAACAATGCCACACCCCCACCTCTTTTACTATCTTCTGTACTTAATGAAACATCTAATTCCCAGAACTTGCAACACCCATTCCTGTCCCTGCTTTACCCATGTCTCTGAAATGGCCACAACTCATGCAAGACTCTACCAAGCATGTGCATACAGAAACACGCATGCACACACTCACTCTCTTCATCGGGAATCCACGTTTAGTCAAATATTGCTTTGATGTCATGGGCAGTCTCACCTCACCTCTAAGGATTCAGTTCTTTTGTCCACGTTTGGATGAATGCTATAATGAGATCAGGAGCTAAGTGCCCTGCTGGAAGCTAATCTGAGCAGTGAGCACATTAGTCCTCAAAGTGATGCTTGATTGTACTGTAGACAATAATCGGTTCTACCATTTTAGCAATGATAAAGAGTAGAGCAAGGGGACAGTAAGTAGCTGGATTGTTTTTGTCCCTTTTGTAGGCCAGACAGGCCTGAGCAATTTTCCACAGTGTCACAGATACCAGCGTTACTGCTGCATTGGAACATCATGGATAAGTTATTCAGTGTCTTCTGCCATTTTTTTTTAATCAAAGTGGTTGAAGTCTAGCAGGAGGGTTTTCAGGGTTTATCATCCACTTGGCCCTCTGGCTGAACGTGAATGCAAATGCTTCAAACTTGTCCATCATGGATCTCCTGGCTTCCTCTTCCTACTGGTTGTTTAGCTGAGCAACAGATGAGTTACAATCTCGAACCACATTTCTCACTTCCTGCAGCTCTTTGAAGGCCTACCTCGCTATCAGCACAAAGTATAATGCTCATCCAGGAACAAACATTTCAGGCCAATATCCACCAACTGTACATGCCATTGACATTCAAATCATGAAGCAGCTCATTTCTCAACCTTTGGAAGAGTTGGTTACTCCTGAAGGCTGAAGCTGCCCTCCACCCTATGGCCTCATGCAGCACTCCAACTCTGCACGGGTAAATGCGCCGAAGGCTAGCAATGGAGGAAGCCTGACAGAAACAGCAAGGAAGAACTGAAGATAGCCCTGCAGGGGCTATCCTGACATGGAAGAGGAGTTTAAATTGTGTGTTTGAGTAGTGGCTGTACAGTGCTGAGTCAGTTCCTATCTGGAACATGTGTGGCATGTTGAGCAATGTCATTCTTAAAAAAGATGGCATTGGAATACCAGGTGAAAGTAGAAAGCAGTAATATGTTAGCTTGCATGCCTGTCAAAATTTATGGCACCAGCCTTAAGACTTTGGAGTGAGAGCTGCCATTAAAAGCCTCCTCTGACCACAACACATGTTGATAGATATCAATACAGGCAGGTGAAGAGGAGAGATTATATTGGGAGAAGGAATAAAAACACACCAAGCATGATCTTTTTTCAAATAAAGGATTTGGACATTACAGTGTAGCCTTCAAAGCATGAGAGTTTGCATGGAGAAGGTGAATCACATTCTAATAATGATAATCAGTAGAAACCTAATATTTAGTTGCTCATCTCCTTCATGTACAAAGTAACCAACAAAGGAAGCTCAGTATTTTAGACATGGCAATCTGTAATAAGACAGGTTTAACAAAAAGATCTTATAACAGGCAGCACTGTGCCTCAGTGGTTATACTGCAGCCTCAGAACGCCAGGGACCCAGGTTTGATTCACAGTAGCCCAAGACTAGAGTGTGGAGTTTGCACATTCTGCCAGTGTCTGCATGGGTTTCTGCCAGGTCCTCTGGTGTCCTCCCACAATCCAAAGATATGCAGGTCAGGTGGATTGGCTATGCTAAATTGCCCAGTGTTAGGTGCAGCAGCTAGAGGAGAAAGGGTCTGCGTGGGTTACTCTGCAGAGTGTCCATGTGCACTTGTTGAGCCAAAGGGCCTGTTTCCACACTGTAGGGAAATCAACCTAACAAATGCTCTCTAGATAAGAATGATCTTAATATGCTGAAATTCCATTTTCTGTTTGAGGAAGAAACATAAATGAGAGCCTGAAATGATTTTAAATTTAAAAAAAGTGATTAGAAGTGTATAATGGTAGCTGGCTAGACTGGCAAACTATAGTTCAAATAGAAATGGTTGAGAGGTTGTGGCAGATGTGTGGGGATATTCCACAACTTTCAAGAGGAAGAGACAGCTAAGTTAAGGATGATAGCAAACTAAAAAAAAAAAAAGTACAATGCTGCAAAGATGGTGGTTAGAAGATTGGTAACATTTTGGAAACTTGAGTGCGTGCTGAGAAGAGTGAAGTGAAACATTTATTGACTTGTCCTTCCTACCAACCAAATTAGAATTTTATTCTTTATGTTGTGCAGGAGCAGAAGAGCTCATGGAGTTTATGTGCATAGACTGTGGAATGCTGCAGGGCATGTTGAGAAAGTGAAGGACGACAGGCTTTATGAATAGAGGCACAGTATAAAAGCAAGGAAAACTATGTTTAAAAACTTTTAAATAAAGTAATGGTCTAATTGGAAGGAGAGTTTTGTATACAAGCTCTGGGTACCACTTAACAACAATGTGCAGAAAACATGCATGAGAATGGCTTCAGCAAGGAGAGATTCCAGTTGCATGGATAGGTCAGAGAATCAGACTAATTCTCCTTTAATATAGATGGTCAGATGAAAGGGATTGGCAAAACAACCAGAGTCGGCATGAGGAAATAAAAAAGTAGCTAGAGATACTGGCAATTTCACCCATGGCTTTCTAAAGGGAAATCAGATAATTATTTAAAGGAAAACAGTTTACAATGTCACAAGAAAAAGTAATAAAATGGGGCCAGCACAAAGCTCTCAGAAAATTAGCACAGATATGAAATGCCAAATGGCCTCCTCCTGTGCTATAGCCACTTTAATGATTTCATAACTCAATTCAACTTGGGAACTTGAAAACGAAACGCATCATTAACTATGCGGCCATCTGCTGTTTAGTTGCCACAACAAAATTTACATTGGTGGACATCCTTCAGTCTTTCCACATGAACTGCCAAGACCAAACCAACAAATTGAATGATAAACTTCAGATTGTAGCAGATAGGTTGTACAAAAACACAAGCAACAGTGCAGAAAGACTGGTTATTCGTTTTTTTTTAATTTTGGATTTATAAAATTCCAGTGTCATCCATATCTCCTATACATTTGCATATCTCCATTCAGAGTTAAGGCCAATGGGTCTTACATGGAAACTGCTTGTTCTTCGTATTGCATCAACATGGAAGACTTGAACAGATGTGAGCAGTGAAAACAGGCCCATTTCTCAAATCCTTCATAACTGTATCAACAGGGCAGGATCAATAGCAGACAAGGAAATGTCATTGGAACATTGATGGTTTGAACAAAAAAAGGACAAAACAGGCCACGGTACCTAATGCATGGACATCCACTTCAAAAGTAAGCTGAACCTAAAGTGTGCCAGCAGGCTGCCAACACTGGCTGAGTGGTGTTCTGCTAAAGAACTTAGTACCAAATTTGCACCTGGTGGTCTTGGGACATTATTGCTACTTTACTCCTTACATTAGGGGCAAGTCAGCTTTCAGCTAGCATTCTCAGCCTGCAGAGGGGAATTGCACACTGACGCCCTGAGAAGATTAGCAAGTTGTTTCAAAAGAAAAAACAAATTTTTTTTATCCCAGTTAAATCGAAGTATTATCAAACTGAGATCTACAAATTACATTTAAATCTGCAAGGTGCAAACTCACATATGAGCACATGCAAGTACACAAGGGTAGCCCCACCTCGGCTTTAAAGTGCCAGCAAGAAACTATCACACTGAAGAGATAGCCAGCTTCTGAAAGGGCCACTAATCTAATCAGTTACTAATTCAGAAGTGACTTAATTATCACTACATTTCTTAATTGTAGGAATAGCCAGATATTGGCATCAACTAGATCAAGCCAATTCTCCTTTGGGAGGGGTGCTGTAAGGGGGTGGGTGGGGGCTCGGTCTTCTGCTTTACACGTGACAGAAATGCTCAATAAATTGGACAATGCTTAACAGATTAGAAATCCATCCAGTATTCAGCAAGATTTAAAACAAAACTGGGACCTGATTATGAAAGGAAGCCAAAGTTATGAATCAAAAACAGATTCATAGCAAAGCGACTGGGTTTCCTATCAAGTCCCAGAAACAGACTTGGAAACAATAGTTTAAAAATAAAACAGATTCAACTCACTGGACTGTGGATTGTGACAAGAGTCTCTCTCACAGTCAAGTGAGTCTATGGGGAAAATTGGGTGAAAAATCAAAACAGATGATTGCATTTTCAATAGATTAGTGTTTTTGTCAAGTTTTCTTTCTCCTTGTAGATCTCAAAGTTCAGTTTCTCAAACAAGCTAACCCAAAAGTTCAACGGGCCCTGTCCATCAGTACTACCTTTTTTGTTGAGGTGTGGAGTAAAGACCCAATCACAGGGAGTGGCAATGGTGGGCAAGACACAAGCTACCAAAAAAAAAAGAGAAGTTGCACTTCCTATTCATAGGTTATGCAGTCTGCTCTCTCCTTCCTAGCCACACACCCTCAACCTTTGGGTATTGTGCTGTGCTAAGAGGGCTAATGTGTGGATTAACCCAAGTGCATGATTTACTAGGAACCAAAATCTGGCTATTAAGATTTACCAGCCTGAGGTTATTGACCCAGAATGTGTAGTGTTGGTGGGGAACTGCACAGCTCTTGCCACCCTCTCCTTACTGTTCAACATGGGCAGTCCTCATTTGCATGAGAAAATAAATTCCACTTTGGAAGAGGAAGATTCTCTTTCAAGATACTGTTTATATCAAATTACAAGTAGGTGGTATACTCTATACACTGACATTAATGTGCATTCTGTAAGTTAGCTTCTTTTGAGCTCTTTGGAGTTGACACACTGACATGACCAAAGTCAATACCACGCATCTCTATGTATAATAGATACATAGCATGCACAAAACTTAATTTAGTGCTTTTTCTGTATACAGAAACACCAAATAAGCCTAGGGTAAACAACTAAGTCATTTTAATGTGTCTCAGATGTTCTCAAATGGAATGAGAATTTCTTGTTCAAATAAAATCTGCATTATGAAAGAGCAATTGGGCAAAGAAATACCACTTCAGGGATCTCTGCAGCAGGAGCAGGCTGAAAGTTTGAGGTTTCACCCTTCTTCATTGTTCATCAGTCATTGCCTTGGCTTTGTGCTGTGTTTGCACAAAGAAACTTTGCACAAAGCAATAAGTCTTTGGCTGTGGGACAGTTTAAGCGAATCCATTTGGCTTGTTTTTGCATTTTTTTCTAAATCCCCTCAGTGCTCATTTGCTGTTGGCCCTGTTATGGCAAGTAGAGTTCCATTTACATGCTGTGCTCAGGGGTTTGCTCACAGCCTCATTTTTGCACAAAGCAATATCATCATATGCACAATGGCCCAACCATTAGGATAGGGGGAAAACAACCAAGGCTGTGCACATCAAGTGACCTGGAACAGTGGCATAGCATAGGGTCTACCGGCTAGGGAGGAACACCTGATTCAAAATGAGGTTAATTTAAAATGAGGTCAGCTGAGCTGTGATTTAAGGACTGGATTCACAGTCAAATTTGAAGTGCAGGTGTTAAAATGGGCTTCAGAGCTCTATGGCAAGTGGCAGTTGAAGGGTTAAAGCAATTGCACTTTTAACCAGGAAAACTGCAAAGATAGGCAAAAGGATGCAGACTCCAGGGATTTTAAAAAAGAAATCAGGAGACCACAACCCCACCCAGTCTTTGCTTCAAATTCCTGCAGATGTTGACTTGACTGAAATAAGCAGTGGACCAAGTTGCGTGGGTAATTTGGATAAACACTGCAATTTGGGCCCTTGCATCGAATCAGCGGCAAACTGTTTTCAAACAGTTGTTTGTCAGGGTGTGTGGAATGCCGTGGGGTTTAGAAGCACGCAACTGCGTGGCTATAGACGAGGCTCGCGAGTATGGCCTTCAAATCACGGCTATTGTGTTTTTGGAAATGACTGACACAGGAAGTAATTTTTGCTACACTAATTACTTGCTAGGCTGCTGAACTGGAATCAAATAGGAAGCACATTGTGGCAACCCAGCAATACGAGGGGATGGGGGGGGGGGGGGGGGGGGGGTTTGGAAAATAGAGCTTCTTCCTGCTCAGAATCTTTTCGGTCCCCACGGTGAAGTCTTTGGAGCAACTGGAGCACCAAAACTCGGGAAGTCTTCAGAGCTACTCATGTCTGGAGCCTGGAGGAGATAAAGAATTCAAGTTACTTAGCAATTCAAATACAAGTTACACGGAATTTTCCCCAAAGCAAGTCAAATCACCAAATGAACATAAAATTATAAACACATGTTTATGATCCCAGCCTATGATAATATTGCACAAATCAGATCCCAGTACAAACCTGGCATGATAGATTGCATTTTAAATTTTTCTTTTGCAGTTGTTTACTCACACAAATATTCACAAGTCTGAAGATGTCCCTTAACAGAGCACATGTTCATTATGCAAATGGAAAAACAAGTAATTGGAAAAGTTAGAAAGATGCTAATACAACATCCAAACAAGACTACAACCTATTTCACATCTTATCCAGTCTTTTATCTTGGGACTACTATAGCTATTTTTTTCTAAAAAAAATGACCCTGCTATCAAGGCCGCTGGCATGAACCTCAATTCTGATAGCTTAAAAACTCTACAGTTCTAAAAACTCAGGATTTATTTGCATGATCTCCTGGGTTGGAAGCTCCACAGATTGGAAGCCATTTCTGCTGACTCCCCCTGAACCAAACTTCATCCATTTAAAAATGAAACAGAGAAACTATTTTACCTTCCGATCTGAACTCTGGATTCTTCAGAATTAAAAACTTAATCTTTTGTTGTGAAGTCAATTCTAAAGCAGTTGCTTTAATATGTTTAGTCTGCCTGTCAGAAAGCCAACAGTATAAACATTTCACTCATTAACACTATAGCGGTTTTCCCCAGACACTATTACAATAACGTGCTTGCTTGTAAGTGACATATTTAGGTCACTTTCAAATGGACTCTCCTTCTAGGGAAGAAAAACACATTTTCACACAGGATGTACTCTCATCCATTCATTCATGTTCTATAACCCCAACATAATATGATATAGTCCCCAGGTTGAGAATGAGTTCTCATCTGGAGTCTCATTCACAAGTTGATTTATAAGCCAGAACATGCTGGAAAGCAGGCGTTCACAAGTACAGCAGGTGTTCATATAATGGGTCTTCAAAATTACAAATATGATCCCTTACATGAGTGTAAGTACAAGCATTTGTAAGTTACTCATAAGTTGGGGATTCCCTTGTATACTTTTTATCTCACTGTTGTTTTTTAAAAAACCAACATTGATTCATATCAAATTGGAGGAGATGATTTCTTGGATTGGGCAGATCATCTTCTCTTAAATCTTCAAAACTTCTCTACTCTATAGCTGAAAATCCAGCCAGTTTCAAACCTGGCCTAGTTCAAGATGGAAGCTAAGAACATTAAAACTAAACTAGCCTGCCAAACTGAGTGGGAACTGCACAGTGCAGAACACACATATCAAGAGTAAACGGGTTTCTTGGGGTAAGAGTCACCCAGGCATAATCACTGGAAGCAAATGTTGTGATCAGAGTGTATGAGTTTACCAAAAGTTGAGTACATCACGCTACAGGTGGTTAACATATTAAGGTACCAGACACTTGGAAAAAGAGCCAGGTGGAAACCATTATCAAATCAGATTGAACTTAAAGAAATGCAGAGTGAAATAATGCAAAATATCACAATTGGAAAGAACTAGGCTGAAGAACAATCTAATAATCTTTCTGTTCCAAAATTTATTTCCACTTTCAATCTTAAACTCTCAATTTTAAAATATAAAATGTTTGTGTTTCAGCACATTTCCCCCCCCCCCCTCCCCAAGATGGTTGGGTTGTTGGAGGTGGACTGCACCTTGCCCTCAGTCTAGGAGCTAGAGTTGCCTTGGGATCAAGGTTTACTATAATATATATACACACACACACACACACACACACACACACACTTTAAAGCTTCTGTTCCAGTTTACCAGTAACTATACACAGGCTGCCACATAAGCCGAGAGTAGTCCAGTCCTCCCAGATAAACAAGCCAGTGAAGCATGAAGGCTCCTTACCTTTTCTGTGCTACTGGTCCATGGTGCATCTCTCACCACAAAGCCCTTTGAGGTGGTTTTTGGTTCATCCACACGTGATGCTGATTTCATGTATGCCTGCATAGCCTCATTTTCCACAACATCTGACATCTAAAAAGATAGGAGAGAGATGGATCAAGAAATAGTAGGTGGACTATGTTATTCAGCCCATCAAGCCTGCTTTAATATTCAAAAAGATCACCATTTGCTTGATTGTGGCCTCAACTCTACTTTCCCACTGGGCCCATAACTCTAAACTTCCTTGTCAAATCCAGAATCTACCTAAATCAGCCTGGAATATATTCAATGAGCTGACCCCGTTGTTCTGTGTGGAAGATTTTCAAAAGACTAATGACCCTCAAGAAATTACTCATCCACCTTAGCATCAATAAGGTTGCACAGGGTGGCATAGTAACTCAGGTGGTTAACACTAGTGCCTCAGCCAGGGGCATGGGTTCGATCCCAGCCTCCGGTGTGGAGTTTGCACATTCTACCAGTGTCTGCGTGGGTTCCCTCCCACAGTACAAAGATGAGCAGGTTAGGTGGACTGACCATGCTAATAACTGCCCATATAGTGTCCAGGGATGTGCAATCTAGGTTGGTCAACCATATGAAACACAGGGTAACAGGGATGAGGTGGGTGTGGATGAGATGCTTAGAGGATCAGTGCTTACTCAGTGGGCTTAATGGCCTACTTTCACACTGTAGTGATTCTACGATTGTCACTTAGCATTGACTGACTGACTGAGGTCTAGAGAGTACATCTGGGAGTTTGGTGCAGAAGGCAAAAGGTGACTGAGTGGAGAGTTTGATGAAAGTTGGGGAAGGAGAAGCATTTTTCTTTTGGATACACGTGTGGGGCAGGATGATGAACAGCCAGAAGTCATGACCCATTTAAGTTAGGACGGAGTTCATCATGGAAATGGGAAATGAGGCACGACCAAGTGGATCAAATGTCAGTGGGGGAGCATTTAGGAGACAGTGATCATTGTACATAAATGCCCAAGATGGTGAAGAATGATGGTAGTCAATCCACAGTCAAGTGAAAACAAAAAAAACAAAACACCAACTGGCAGAAAGCTGACTTCAATTGCGCAGGAATGGAGCTGGACAGGTTAGACAAATGAAAGTTTGGCTGCAGGAATTGTAATTGAACAAAGGGTCACCTTCAAAGAGGATACAGCAAAGGCACATTCCCTCAAAGGGAAATGTAGGGAAAACACATCTCCAGGTCCCTGGCTGTCAAAACAGAGAGTAAAATTAAGATAAAGAAGTGTTGCTTCTGAGGGATCAGGTAGCAAGTACAATGGAGAATGAAAAGGTTCAAAGGGGAAATGACAAAAAAATATAAGAGAAGCAAAGAGGAATATTGCTTCTTTGGATAAGAACAGGAATCCTCAAGTCTTCCATAGTCACATAAATAGCAAGAGTAAGAGGAGAATTGGGGGTGATTAGGGACCATAAAGCAGATTTACACATTTTCGCCCAAGGCATGGCTGAAGTATTAAAACAAATTCTCCATATTTGTCTTTACCATGGAACCATGAGAAAACTGTCATTAGAAGGAGCTCAAAACTGACAAGGAACAAGTGTTTGATAGACTACTGGTACTCAAGATTGACAAGACACCAGAACTGGATGAGACATATCCAATGAAGGGTGCTGGCCATGACCCCACAGTCTTTTCTAGACTCTAGGTGACAAGAAAATAAAAAAAAAACAGGAAAATTGCAAACATCACCCCTGTTCAAACAAGGATGCAAGGAAAAGCCCAGCAAATACAGTCCCGTCAGTTTAACTTTCATGATGCAGAAGCTTCAAGAAACAAATTACTCAGGATAGTCACCTGGAAAAAATGAGCAAGAACCTGCATAGATTGAGGGGGTGAAAATAAAGTTTAAGTCACTGGCTAGTTTTTCTTTGACCTTTTTTGTCAGCTGTTCAATGATAAAATCTTTATTGATGTGGTGTACAAGGACTGCCAGAAGGCATGCAATACAGTGCCACATAATAGACTTCAAAAGAAGAGAGTTATATTCATGGAATAGAAAGGATAATAGAAACATTAGTACAAAATTAGTTAATGAATTCAAAACAGAGCAATGCTTAATAATTATTTTCCAAGCTGGATGAAGGTTTGCAGTGGAGTGCCTGGGGGTGGTATTTGAACCCTCACCTTCTGAGAAAGATTAAGGATCTGAATCTTAGTGCACAGAGGATGATTTCAAAGTTTGTAAATGATACTAAAAACTTGAAAGCATTGTAAACTGTAAAGAGGATAGCGTAGACCAAAAAAAGCGAGTTGGAAAGAGAGCAGGTTGATTAGATTAATTAGATTCCTTACAGTGCGGAAACAGGTCTTTCAGCACAACAAGTCCACACCGTTCCTCCGAAGAGTAACCCACCCAGACCCATCCCCCTACTCCCTAATGCACCTATCACTATGGGTAATTTAACATGGCCAATTCACCTGACCTGCACATCTTTGGATTGTGGGAGGAAACCGGAGCACCCGCAGGAAACACGCAGACACGGGGAGAATGTGCAGACTCCATGCAGCCAGCCGTGAAAAACGTATAGCACACTGCCTGCAGAACTGGGGTCAAACTCAATAGGATCATGCAGTTCCAATCTGCACGTCTAACAATAAAAGTTTGCATTTATATAATGCCTTTAATGCAGTAAAATATTTTAAACGATATTGCACAGGAGTTTTAGCAGTCAAAATTTGACACCAAGTCATACAAGGAGATAAAAATTACCAAAAGCATTATCAAAGAAGCAGATTTCAAAGAACATCTTGAGAGAAGACAGAGAAGGAAGGGTTTAGGAAGAAATGCTGAAGCTCAGGAATTTGACAGTTGAAGGTACTTCCATCAACAGAGCACTATCAGGGAAACACAAGAGGTCAGCACTGGAGGTGCTGAGAATTCCCTTAAATGAAACCTGGTGTCAGTATCATAAAGTCACTAGAAGGTCTGCTGCTAAACTGGGGTGCACTGTTACGTACTGGTTGGAGCAGCAACACTTAAACTGATACTTACGTATTCCTCTTCCAAGTTCAGGAGATGATCAATAGCCTCATCCACATTGTCAGGCAGACCAGTCACAGTGACACAGTCAAGATCTTCTGCCCCAGATGGAGGGAAACGAATGTCAACCTGCACACAACAGAAAAGGTGAATTACCTGTATTTAAGTAGTGTCTGTGAAGACATCAGATAAATACAGTGAGGTGTATCACAACTTAAGTTTAAAAAAACCAAAGAAACAAACAAACATTAAAGATAAAACAAATTGCTGGAAATATTCAGGTGGTCTTTTCTCTCTCCTTAGATTCCAACAGCATTAATGTTTCAAGTCAACTGCCCTTTGACAGAGCTGGACACATCAGGGCTGTAACACAATTTAGACAAAGTAAGTAGTCAAGAAATGGTAGAGGAGGAACGAATCAAAAAGGGACGGTCTGGGACAGGATAGAGAAAAAAAAAGGAGATTGAGTGACGATAGGGATAGTGGTGCATGATGAAAGGGCTGATAATAGGACAAGTAATAAAAGGATGGTCTAGAGAAGGTATACATTTATAAAGCAGAATCTTCACCTATTTAAGTTAAGGGCAGAGGTAATGATCTGAAATTAAACGAATGTTACAGCCTTCTGTATTGACTTCAGGTGTCCCTTATGTTCATGTTAAGCTTCATTAGAGTAGGATAGGAGGCAGAGTAAGGTGAAGAATTACTGAACCCCAGCATGGCTAATACTTGTGGACTGAAAGATATTAGAGCAGAGGGTGTGGTGCTGGCAAAGCACAGGTCAGGTAGCATCAGAGGAGCAGTATTGATGTTTTGGGCATAATCCCTTCATCAGAACAATCTCATTTTCATTGAATCTCCTGCTCCTCGGATGCTGCCTGACCTGCTGTGCTTTTCTAGCACCACACTCTTCTGATCTCCAGCATTTGCAGTCCTCACTTTCTTTTCCCTGATAGAAATGTTCTGCAAAGGGGTCACCCTCTAATCTGTATTTGGTCTCACCAATGTAAAGCTGACTCCACTGTGAGCAGCAGATACAATATTCTAAACTAAAAGAAACGGCTGGCTGATTCACATGGAAGGTGTGTTGGGTGCTTGGAAAAAGAAATTAGGAAATAGGCACAGGAATAGTTTTTCATGAGTTTGTGGCGAAAAGGTTTGGGTTGGGGTTCACGTGACTGAGGCAACAGACAGTGGTGTGGATGGTACAATCCCTTCAGAACATGGAAAGTGGACAGGAAGGGAAGCCAAGTGACAGTGGCACCACACCAGAGGGGGTTAATTGTGAAATCTGTTGAATGTGGAAGCTGATATGTTAGAAAGTGAAAGATAGGCTTTTACAAGGAGGGATAGGGATCAAAATGGAGTTCAGGCTCTTCAGTGAAATTGCTTCAGCAGTATAGGTCAAGGCCATCACATCTCTCCCATTCTTCCTCATACTGCCAAAACTCTTCATTCCTGAATGACACCCTACACCCGAGTCCAGATTTCAGATTAATATCTGTTCTTACAGGTTATATCATTCCATGGCACAGGAGGGTCTGCTTCTCTGGCAATCCTTGCTTAAAAAGGAAGAGCCACAGTTTGCTTTTAGGATTAACCTCACTGAAAACTTGGAACAGTTAAGCAATGACAAGATGAGTAATGGTCAATTTATTTGACCTGACCAGGATTGGAAAATTAGGACTGAATTTACTTGGGAGCTCTGGTTAACATATTGAGCATTTAAGGATGATTAACCGCACCAATGCATCATGAGCACTGCTCGGAGAGACATCGCATGTGTTTTCTGTTCATTTTCATGACAGTTGGTGAACTCTTCCAGACTTGGAAGCATAAAAATGCCCACCACATTATCTTTTCTGATTTTATTCATAGTTTACAGTTGATTTTGGTCTCCTGTTGAGTCATCATAGAATAGAAGCAGCTCACCTTGAAGTCCTCCATAATCTTTCGGATGGCTTTTCCACGAGCACCAATAATACGGGCATGGACTTTGTGGTTAAGAGTAATGTCTTCAGATATCATTTCCTCCAGCTCAGACACTATTTTCATGATGGCTTCCTTGGCAGTTTCTGTATTTTTCTCATACCCAGTGATAGTTATTTGATCCTAAAAACAGAAGCAACAAGTGGTCAGAAGTGATAGATCAAACATCCTCATGCACTGTAACAAATATCTGTTCCACTGACTGACATTATCACTTTCCTCTTCATCCAGCAACACTGACATGACTGACAAGCTGCCCTCACTCCAGACAGTGGGCCACAGTGCCCACCCATTTGACAACATTGAGGAACGTTGTCAACTCCTTGATATTGGGGAAGCAAGGTACAGACCGAGTAGCCACTTTATCGAATACCTACATTCCCTCTGCAAAAATGACCGAGTTTCCAGTTGCCTGCCACTTAAACACGTCAGTGTTCCCACGCCAACATCTGTCTCGAGCTTGCTGCAGTGCTCCAGCAAAGCTCAGTGCAAGCTGGCAGAGCAACACCTCATTTGCCACTTGGGATCTCTGCAACCATCTGGACTCAATATTGAGTCCTACGACTTTAGGGCTCAAGCACCTTCTCCCATATTCTTATCCCAGTCCCCATACCAGGCCTTATCACATGGGCTGCTACCACACAACCCATTATCAGCTACAAATAGTCCCCATTACTAGCTATTCATTCTCCCAAACTGACCTTTACCCACTCATCTGTCCACTGTTCTTCTCTCTCTGCCTTTCATTTACTCCTCCCTCCTCCACCAACCTCACCTTGCACATAATCCCCCAACCTTCTCCTAGCTACCATCGGTTCTGAAGGGTCACTGGACCCGAAACGTGATATTCTGATTTCTCTCCACAGATGCTGCAAGACCTGTTGAGTTTAAATGTCACTCTATTTTTGGGATAAGAATCTCTGAAGTAGGGGTTAAAGCTATAGTGCATCTTAAAAGTATGTTCACACTCCAATGAGATGTGTTACATGCTGCTGGCAATTCCAATGGATTAACGTGTTTATTTAGAGGAAATTTAACAAAAGAAAATTATGCGACAAGGAGGATAGTCATAATTTAGATCATAAAACAGCAATTTCTGTTTTTGTTTCTGAATTCCAGCATCTGCAGTTTTTCTTCCTCCCACCACATGCCCCCCCCCACCCTGACAATGTTGTTAAGAGTTAGTGCCATGCCCCTAACATTATGTGAACATTACAATGAATTAACAGTACAGATATTGGCCATTTGGCCCAACTGGGATGTTTCTCCTGGCTGGGGCACACAGAACTAGGGTGTCACAATCTCAGGAATAAAAAAGGGGCCAGCCATTTAAGTTTGAGATAGGAGAAAATTCTTCTGAAAAAGGGCTTGGAATCTTTGGAACCATCTACCCCAAAAAGATCGAGAATATTCAGATGAGGAGCATTCTCGGAGATTGATACTTCTTGATACACCAAGTCCGATCTTCCCTAATGGATGGGAATTGGGTCCCAGAATTTTGGGGTCATGGGTTCAGAGGAATCACATGTAGCTCTTTGTCTCTCAGGCCTTCTGTGCCTGCACCCTGCTCTTCATTTGAGCCACACCCCACTACACATTCCTCAGTGAAGGGTCACACAGTGGGAAAATGTTTGAGGGAAAGAAGAGACAGATTGCTTGAAAACGAGTTGCTGCCATGATTGCACTGAATGACAGAAGAATCTGCCTCCATTTGCTCTTCCATGTGTTAACCAATCTTTTCCAGTACATGTGTTAGGAACAATTCTCCTCTCAACTTACCATTTCCCTCTATTCTCTTCCTACACACTTGTCAAGCTTACTTTCAAGTGTATAAATACTCAACCCGTCAGGTCACCATCTTTTCACAGCTGTTCTTACTCAGGAGATGGTAAAATTCCATTTTGCAGGTTTAGCTGTTTATCACCCTGCACTATCGGGGATGGTGCCTTGCAAGCATCACTTACTGTTCAAGGCTGGATCGCTTCCATACTAAAAACAGACAAATCTGTATTTGACTGCCCAGGGATATTTGTGATTTTGCTTTTGAAAAGCAATATGAAATACAGAGGCCAGAGATGGCATCCTTGTGATCCAAGTACCATCTGCCATTACTTAATTATCTGCCTGAGAGAGCAAGAGGCATAGCACCACATTCAAATTGTGTCAGGGTCTGAAAGAAAAAGGGTCCATACCTGATTTTCATCATTCTTGTCAGGAAATTGCACATTGACATCATGATCCATGCGAATCTGAGTAATAACTGCACCTTTTCTGCCAATGATTTTTGGGTGATAACGTGGATCCACAGCGATTGTCAACTTGAAGCTTCTCAGAGCCTGTGGAGGTGGGAGGTGTGAATAAGTCAGTATTTGACAACTGTTTGCAGTGTTCACAAGCTTAAAAAAAGTTCTGCCAAGCCTGAGAATTACTGGAAATGCATTCCAATAAAGTGAACCCAAAATCAGTTTTGAGCTAGCTCTTTACTAGTCTGAGTTGATGACTAACCAATGCAAAAAGGTGTGTCAAACCTTGATTCAGTCCAGTGTTTATACTTCCAAATACACCTAACTCAACAAATCATGAATAACACCACAATTAAACTCTAAATATTCAACTTCACTCCACATACAGCAATGACAATAGAAATGGAGCAAGAGAGAATGCTAGATAAAAACAAAAGGTCATGACCCTGTATGTGACCAAGTGCTTTCTGATATCACTCCTGAATCAGATAGAAGGAGGAAGACTACCAACTGTTTAAAGGATTATATCTTTACCCACCACCGAATGCAGACGTCTCTACCTATGTTATGAGGCTGGAAGACTTGATTCATGCTTGTAAAGAACTGTGGTTTGTGATGGTGGTGGTGGGGCGGGGAGAGAAAGAGGAAAGAATGTGATTCTCAGGAATCTACAAAACATTGTAACAGGTTAACAGTGTAGATGCAGGAAAGATGGTCATCTAGATCAAGGGGTCAGATTCTGAGAATGAGAGAGAAAGGAGAGAAATTTATGACAGATGAGGAGGAATTTCATCCCAGACAGTGGTGAGCCTGCAGAATTCTTTGCCACAGAAACCAATGCCAAAACATGGAAGACTTTCAGGAAAAATGTAGAAATAGCTCTTCGGACTAAACGGATCAGTGGAATTGGGGAGGAAGTGGAAACAAAGTACCAAATTGAATGATCAGCCATGATCATATTGAATGGTGGAGCAGGTTCAAAAAAAAAAACTGAATGACCTACTCTTGCTCCTTTATTTTAATGTTTCTCGATTACACGGAGCAAATTGGCCAAACTCGAACAATAGAGGTGGCGTCTATGCTACACAAGTTCACATATCATGAATCATTCTGTATTAAGTGAGCATGCTTACCCGGTCCTCCTGTTCCATCTGAAGTTCTTTGACCCGCTCATTCAGTCCTTGCCGAGCTCTGTCCAAGTGAGAAGCCAGCCCAGTGATTTTAATTATGTCAGACTGCTCCTCAGGAGGGGGCACAGCAATGTTCACCTACATATGTTTTTAAAAAAAAAACAAACAACAGTTGGCAACACTGAACATAGAGGGCTACTCCGATAAGTTGGAGATTCCATACCATTTCTCACTTAATTCAATCTGTGATAAGGGGAAACAAAGTTAACGCGGCAGGAACTTAATACAGTCCGAAACAGCTTAAGGTAGTATTCTTAAACAATAAGTGTATTCAAATTACAGGATATGAAGAGCTTTCAATAAGAAGTGCCCCGCTTTTAGTTATTTCATACTTTAATGGCTCTATTACATGAATATTCAACATGCAAAAATAGGGTGAGCAAAGGCCAAAATCAGACTCAAGCCCAACCTGCACTATTGCTCAGATAATCATATATACTATTCACACATCATAATTAAAGAAAACTGAGAAAAGCAAAAAAAGGCTCAGGAAAATAACTTACGAAGCAGCAAAACTCCAGGATACCACCTTAGGCCATGAGCATCACTCACTGCTCATCAAAAGCAGTTCTCTACAAATGGGGAAACACATTGGTCTCTACAGTCCTTTATGAAAGGACAAATTGGGACTCTCCAATCATCTCATGTTTCAGTATCCTATGCTGAATATATGGATTCTGCCAATCAACTCCTTGGCCTACAACTATCATGGACACTGGCAAGTGCTATAATAAAATTCAAAAGAAACATGCAAAAAATTTAAAATAAAAAAGGGTGTGGTGATCATAAAGTCAGCCAGCTATACACAATAGAAAAAAGTTGTAATTGGACCAAATTAACAGGCCCAATCAGGGAACCCTGACTTACAAAGAAAAAGAGCAGTTCCCCCCCCCCCCCCCCCATTCTATTTTGATTTAATCCCTGCCCTCCCCCTCACTGTTTGATCACACAGCATTGCCCTTTGAAGGGCACTGCCTGACACTTGGGCATTTCATTTCTTCCTGGTTGTGGAAATTGAATGAAGATTTGTGTCTTTGTCTAATATCCCCACCTTGCGTCTTTCACGGTGTCTCACACCTGCACACACAACATGGATGCTGGGGGAAAAATAAGCACTACAGCAGTTAGACGGTAGTGTGGGGATAATTAAAAAAAAAGAGCATCAGTTTCTGGCACGCTCATAGTCAACTCTGAATGAGACAGAATTATAGATATTAGATTAAACTCCATTCACAACTTGGACAGGGGTGTCACATATGGACCATTTGGGCTGATATTGTTGCACCTCCAAGTCTCAGCAAGTGGGACACGATGGTAAGTTCGCTACGTCCCCTGTTGGCCAAGATTTTGGCTGTTTGACCAAAATGTTAATTTAATTACTACAACATCTAAATGTAAACGTACATTCAATATTTGATACACTGGCAATCGTGGGCAGTAAAGAGGTATTACAAATGGTCTCTGTGGCCACAAGTTGGGGAATGGAGGAAAAATAAGATTCCAGTTCCACATTAATATTCAGGTGATCCTCAAAATGTCCGTCCAGAAATGAGATTTCAAGAATGACTAGAGATTAATGCTCTGTTCACTGGAGCAATGGGTCAGGGATGTGTGTGGAGGACAGGGAGGTGGTGAGCATTAGAAAAACTGGCCAATTTTAAAGACATTTCCTGTCATTGGAGAATTAGTACCCGAGACAACAAAAATTCAAAATCAGAAGACTGAAATGGAGAGCTTAGCAGATTTTAAAATACAATGAAAATGCCCTGCCGTACATGCAGAATCCAACATTATGAACAGGAGACATAAATAATTGGAATTGGAAATGAAAATGAAATTTGAAAAGAAAAAGAGGTATGACCATGGAGTAAATCAAAGAATTCAGGTAGCTAGTTCTTTAGATCAGGCATGAACGAGAGGGGTCAAATAGTTTCTTTATCTATAAAACTGGACTATCCAGGTTCAACAATAATGATCCTAGAATAAAGTCAACAATAACGAATCTTTAAGTTACGGAGGGGGGGATGCAACATCCTGTCCCAGTTTCGTCTACTAGTTAAGCATTAGCAAGTTTTACCTCATACTCCTCCATCATTTTACGAATGCCACTACCCTTCTGGCCAATGATGTAACGATGCAAGTCAAAGGGCACTTCCACTTCGATAGTTACGGGAACCAATGCCTGCAAGAGAATGCCACATGAAAAACAGCCTCTGTCTCAGTACTGAGCTACAATTTACTGTTGGTGACAAAGAAAAAAAGAATCCTGACATTCCCGTACCTGTAAACTGTTGAATAAATAGTGCTAATAAATTAGAAGTCACAACTTGTGGATTGGTTCTTGTACCTGACTTAACCTCAAGCTGATAAAATATATAAAACCAGAAATAATTCTCTTTTGGAGTTGATCATAGTGTTGTTTTATAATTACAACCCTCACCGAGGCTGCAATTAAAATCTCCTATTTATTTGATAATGTTTCTATTACACATACTTTCCCATATTGAAACAGAGGTCACAGTTTAAAAACATACTAGCAAAGCATCTCTGGCTGCTTCACAGCGTTCCTTTCGTCCAGAAATAATAATGATGTCATTCTTCCGGGGCACAGCAAGATCAACGTCCTTAACTTCTCCATCAGTCTCTCCATTCTCATGGACTTGCTGCTCGACTGCTGAGAGAAACAGGACAAAGTGTTTTATTCCAGTGTGTGACAGTGACTCTAAATTTTGCAATCAAACAAACAGTCTTCTTATTCATTCACAGGATGGGTGAATCACTGGCTGAGCCCCAGTAACCCTGTAGAAGTATTTGATGTAGGGTAAACACACAGATGTTAGGAAGGGAGTGCCAGGATTTTGACCCATAGAAACCGAAGAAAAGCAAGCAAAAATTTCCAAGTAAGGATGGCTTATGATTAGAGAGGGGAACTTGCAGGTTGTGGTGTTCCCATGCACCTGCTGCCCTTGTTGGGATGGTGGCCACTGGTTTGTGGAGTGGTGCAAGTACACAAAATAAATTAGCAGAATTAGGCCATTTAGCTCACCAAGTCTGTATGACCATTCAATCATGGTTGATGTGTTTCTCAAAGCCATTCTCCCACCTTCACGCTGTAACCCATGACTAAACAAGAACCCTATTTGTCCTTATCTTAAATACAATGCATTTCAGATGTTGCACACTGCTGCTACTGTCTATGGTGAAGGATTCGTTGTGTTGTCAATCAAGCAGACTCTGCCATGGATGGTGTCAAGAATGTCAGCCCAAACCTGGATATTGTCCTGGTCTTGCTGCATTCAGATATAGACTGTTTCATTATCTGCAAAGTTGGAAACAGTAACAAAAAAAAAGTTGTGCTATCAGTGAATCTGCAATGAGAAGAGACCCAAGTCTAAGCTTTTCCTCAAGACCTTCCCTCCAGACAGGCAACATCCTGGTAAATCTCTTCTGCACTATTTCCAATGCTTCCACATCCTTCTTGTAATGGGGCGGCCAGAACTGTACACAAGTGAGCATGCACTAGTATTTTGTATAGTTTCAGCAGGACATTGCAGCCCTGGAACTCAATCCCTCTGCCAATAAAACTGTATGCCTTCTTAACAGCACTATCAACCTGGGTGGCAACTTCCAGGGATCTATGTACATGAACAACCGGGTCCCTCTGCACATCCACACCACCAAGAATCTTTCCCAGTACTCTGCCTTCCTGTTATTCATCCCAAAGTGAAACACCTCACATTTAGCTGCATTGAACTCCATTTGTCACCTCAGTCCAATTCTGCAGTTTATCCAAGCCCCCCTGCAACATTCTTCCACACTGTCCACCACTCCACCAACTTTGGGATCATCTGCAAACTTACTAACCCATCCATCTGTGCCTGCATCCAAGTCATTCATAAAAATGAAAAACAGCAGTGGTCCCAAAACAGATCCTTGTGGCACACCACTAGTAACCAGACTCCAGGCAGAATATTTTCCATCAACCACCACTCAGTGCCTTCTTACAGAAAGGCAGTTTCTAATCCAAACGGCTAAATCACCCTCAATCAATGCCTCGGCATTTTCTCCAACAGCTTCCCATATGGAACCTTATCAAAGGCTTTCCTGAAGTCCACGTATACCATGTCAACTGCCCTACCCTCAGCCACATACTTGGTCACCTTTTCAAAAAACTCAATGAGGTTTGAGAGACATGACCTGCCCTTGACAAAACCATGTTGACTTTCTGCAATCAAATTGTTGTTTACTAAATTACTATAAATCCTCTCCCTTATAATACTTTCCAAAAGTTTTCCTACAACAGATGCAAGGCTTGCTGGACTATGATTATCTGGATCATCTCTACCACCCTTCTTGAACAGGGCACGAGATTTGCAATCCTCCAGTCGTCTGGTATTAAACCTGTAGACAAGGACGACTCAAAGATAAAGGCCAATGGCTCCAACATCTCCTCCCTCGCTTCCCAGAAAATCCTTGGATAAATCCCAACCGGCCCAGGGGACCTGGCTACTTTTACTCCTTCTAGAATCTATAACCCTCTTTCTTACTAACCTCAATCCTTTCTAGTCTAATATTCTGTATCTCATTCTTCTCTCTACAATATTCTCCTTTTCCTGAGTGAAAAAAGATCAGAAATATCCATTTAGCACCTCAGAGATGGAGGAGACACTTAAAGTGGAGTCAAGTTGCTAATTAGGACTTTATCGGAAGAGAAATTCTGATAGCCTATCATTGAGAGTGGGAAGAACACACTAATTTCGAATAAAGGAGAGCTGGGTATGATACTCCAGGAAGAATGGTTGCCAGATCTAAGCTCCCATGCTCTGCTATGAACAGAAAGTGGCTCATCGGAGATTATTTCTTGTTTAAACAAAGAACCTTAAGGTTATCTGGCTTAAGTGCACAATATTTGTATTATTTCTTTTACATAGTTTATCTCATCTTCAAAATTAAATGCTAACTTCCACTGGAATAATGCAGGATGCCTCTTGTAGTTGAGGAGCAAGTTTGTATGAAATTTCCAAATCTCAGTCAGGTGCTCAGAGAAGTGGAAAATGACTGGAGTTAAAGAAATAATAATTTTATGCCATGCCAAAGTTATGGAGTAGGCAAAGTACTGTCAGAATGGTTAGACCACAGGAACATACAATGAGCAAATGTCAATTTTTAATTTATTATGGGCACTTGTTTGACATACAATGCTTGAATTCTCAAATTTTTAAACTTTCAATGCCACTTTGTAGAGAGAGTATAGATGTACAATGAAAAGGTGTATTACAAGCAAAGAGGGCAATCCAAGTGAGAGAAAAAAAAAAATAGGATTTCTTAAAATTTGATTTGTCACATGTAGCTAGGTTCAGTGAAAAGTTGTTTTGCATGCAGTACAAGTAGATCATATCATACAAAGTGCATAAGGGTAACAGAACAGATGTTGATAGGGAGAGCTGAAATAAGGTGGAAGGAAGCTCACGTGCAGCATCAGTATGGGCTAAATGGTGTGTATCTGTACTGTAAAACAAGATGTAACTGTCTAGTTCTAAACAAGTTTAGAAAAAAGTGTGAAATGTCATCAAGCACGAAGAAAAAATAAAACAATACCTTGATTCTCCTCACGCTCAGGGAATTTGATCTGTACATTATGGTCCTTGGTGATCTGTTGCACATTCAAGCCTTTGGCACCCATCACCATCCTGTGGAATTTCTGTAGAATTATACACTCTATGGTCACCTGAGCTTCCTGTATCAAAGCAGAAGTGCTGATTAGTCCAAGTACAACATCTTGCAGCATGTTCAGCTGATTTAGAAGGAAAACAATATGGTGCTTACAGCAAAGAGAAAAAGGTAATGGAGACTGGGTTGCAGGAACAAAGTCTGGGTCAAAGAAAGAGAAATCTTTGAAAACAAGGAAAAAAAGGGTCAAAGTTAACCTTTAGAATTTATTATTGCTTGTCTCACGCCCAGTTCTAGTTATTTTAGATGACAGGTGAAAATGAACACTCATTCCAAGTTAAAAAGGAATAAAACAGAGAATGTTGGAAGGTAAAGACTAGCAGAGACAAAGATTTAACAAAAAAGTGTTAGGAGAACCAGAGGATGCATACACAAAAAAAGGAGAGACACCTTGGAACAATTCAAAACAAAAGATGCAGCTGACACAAAAGGAGAGGAACTTAGTTCACATTGAGCAATGGATTCTCGAAGATTGAGGATGTGACTAAGTTGCAGTTGAAGTTTGGGTAGAGTCAATGCAGCACTCAGCAAAGGCACTAATATTCAGAGGTACTGAAGGTTGCTAAAGGCTGCAGCCTCAACCTTATTAGCACTTTCAAGAAAGATTGGTTATGTTATGTGCACTGCTGAGATAAAGTTGGGAGATCTACAATTCAATTAATGAATCCGCATAACAGCAAAGGAAATTCAGTGGGTTAATTTTCACTTCTGAAATTAAAATAAAATGCCACTACATGATTTATATTCAATGCTGCATTGTATCAGGCACTGCTGATGGGACAAATCACAACACATCGTACTGGATGCAATAAACTTGCAAACTTCTATATATAGCTTGCAGTTAGATGCTTACATGTGTAGTATCATAACATTGATATATTCAACCAGCTCCAGCAAGGTACTGAATTTCAATTCTTATACACGAGCAAGCATGCAATGACAAAAGCTTTTTGACTGGTATGTGACTGGCTCTCAAATAACTGAACAGCATGGGGCTGGTATAAGTAGTGATTGGATCTCCACCAGCTCTGGAGCAGTTATTGTTCTCTGCATCAAAACCCACTTTAAGCCTGAAGAAAACCAATTAAAATCTTTCCTTCAGTAGTTAGCTGAGTTTAAGCTGAAATTCTTAATTGATAAAGTCAGCTCTCCAAGGTAAATCAGCCACTTCAGGTCTCTTGCAAAACAGTGAAGCATCCGGAGAAGGAGGACTGGACAGCCATGTTCTGACCAGCGTAAGGATCTCAGCAATCCACTAACTGAAATCACTAAACTGCCTTCCCAGTTTTCTTCCACTCAGCCCGTTTATACCTGTCTGTCTGTACAGAACGTGAGTTTATAAAGGGATTAGGTCTCAATTGGTCATGTTACATGCTGGTAGTTTATAACTGTTTACTTGTAGCTGGAATCTAGTCACTTGTAATAAGTAGTAATTCTTGTTAAGTACAGAGACATAGTCAATGCTTTCCAATTCTAGAAAATCAGACAAATTGGGGAATCTGACGTACTTATTTTAAAATCTTAACTTTTGTGATGGGTCTGTAAATTGCAAGGCTTGATTTCCAACATGCCACCCCAGCGGAACTGTAACATGGTATTGAATCAAATTAGATTAATCTAGTATAAAAAAAAACTCTCACACCGGCAAAAATGTACCCAAGGAGAGAGCTGGCAGTGTTGGGCTGAGCTGAAGAATAAGGATCTTCATTTAAAGACTTAAGAACTACCGGCATCTATTGAAATTAATCTTAACTTGGATTAACATGGTCAAGAGAGGGGAAAAGAAGAATGCAGTCCCTCAAAAGGGAAACTGCTTTAATGATGTATAATTAAACCACTTAAATTTGAGATCTTGTGGAGGGCAGACAACATCAGTCACATAAAACAACATTAAACTGCTAGATTCAGGCTTAGATACTTCAGTACTTTGCAATTGCACTTGGTACAAGAATTTCATAGTGAGCATTCTGCCTTTCAATAACATGGAATTTGATTCAATACCAAAATTTGGCATTTAATGTCGTAAATGATACATTTTTGATTATCAATTATGAGAGATCAGAGATATCAATGAACTATTCATACCAGATCTTCAATGATTTCCTGCATGCGTTTCTTGGCAGCCTCCACACAATCCTTGGCACCTTTCAGTGTCACCTTGTCACTCTGTGTTCCAGTACGGGGGAAACTGACCATCACACCGCCATATTCATCAGCGATTTCCCGCAAAACTTGTCCACGGCGAATCACAAAGTATCGGTGGTGTTTGGGATCGACAATCATTGCATCCTCTACTACATTGTCCTGCAACGCAAAGAAATGAAGTAAAGAAAGGGAAACAAAAAAGTTCACCTACACTGAACAGCTCTCATTGAGCCCACTCCGCCTTTCAACATCATGTTTGCCACATACCTGATCTCTTTCCATTCCTCTTGATACTGCGAGCTTCCAACGATCTATTTCTCTTGCAAACCTATTCAGTGACATTGTCTCCAGAGTCTTTAATATTCTGCTGGTTCACCACATTGTAATGGAATTTAATCTCATCTCAGACTAAAACGGCCAACTGTATATCCTGACTGTGACCTTTGGTGCAACATCCTGCAAAATGTCTGACCAGCCATGTCAGAATTTGAGACAATTCAACAAGATCCCCTTTTGTTCTTCTAAATTCCAAAGAGTACAGACAGTCAACTTAATCTCCACTCATAGCACAAATATGCTATCCCAACAATCAATCAGGCTAACCTTCATTACATTCCTTCTACAGAAATATACCTTTTTACACAAGGGAACCAAAACTGCTTACAATACTCTGGGTGTGATCTCAGTTGTACAGGTGCAGTAAGACTTTCTTGCTCCAGTATCAACTTCACTGCAAATGAAAGTCAACATACATTTGCTTTAACAGCTTGCTGCACCTGCATGCTTTTTACAATGAATGGTGAACAAAAAAGGTAGAGAGGTGCATTTGTAGATGAATATTTCCATAATCTATCACCATTTCAATAATACTCCGCCCCATTATTTTGCCTACTTAGCAGAAAACTTCACATTTATCCATGTTACTGCATTTGCCTTGTAATGATCAACTCAAGTTGTCTGAATCATCACAAAACATCAAAGTCTTACTTGTCACTGCAACCAGCTTTGTCTCATCAACAAACTTGGAAATACTTTACTTAATATGCTCATTCACATCTTTGGTGTACTCAATAGAAATATTGATAAGTGAGAAGTAATCTGTTCTCACAATCCACACTTGATTGCAATCTGTATGTCACTCAGGACAATAAGCTGCCTGTTAAAGAGTAAAGATAAATCAAGGCATTATATTAAGAATCATTCATTGATTGTTTAAAACATTTAGAATTAGAAATCTATCAAAAACAGCCAATATCTGTAAGGAAGCCTGCTTATATTTGCATTTTCACAAATAGAGTCACAGGTCCTCCTTTTATCCTCTCTACCAGTCAGTATTTGGGCTTAGTTGATGGTCTGCATTTATGGTTGTTACTGCAATACTTGACACCCATTATCTCTTCAGGTGTTTGCCTGTCCCACAGTTTCCTTTTTAGAGAAATCTTCTTGTTTCAGGTCTGTCCTTACACATAACCCACTACTCAGATGTTTCCTGATACACCCTGTACTGGCAGCTGACAAATAAGGACAGGCTTTTATAATGTTTCAGCGAACAAATTTATCACCTTTTGCATTGATCCATGCAGACTACATTTCTGGCCAGCCAACGCAGGTCTCCGTCAGAACATAACTAGCCACTATCTCTGAATTCTGGTACAAAAAAAAAAATCACCATCTAACTTCTTGTGGAAAGAATATGGAAATTTCAGGGTAGTTTAGGCATTAGTCACTCCAAGATTAATGTACAGGAACGAAAGTCAGTCAGCCAGCCAGCCAGCCCGCCCACCCCATATGCCTGCTCCACAAATCAATAAGATCTAGGTTAATCTTCCAGCTCAACTTTATTATCCCACCCAATTCCTCAATCCCCTTACATTTCAACCATCAATCTCACCTTTGAACATGCTCCATACTGAAGCATCTTTATAATAGAAAATTCCAAAACTTTACAACTCAGTGAAGAAAAACTCCCTATTTCAGGTGCTTCCCCAAGCTGATCAAGCTAGCACCGGTGGTGAACATATGAACAGAGAATAGGAACTTGGCTGAAGTATTCAGAGATGTGTGATGGATAGGGGAAAATGGGGTCTCCCAAAAGTTTGAACCATATACCAGCACAGGTTACTGCCTAGGAGAACACAAATGGAAAATAATTGCAGGAACAAAGAATCCAGTCTAAGTCAAAGCAATCTTACCAGGTTGTTAATAAGGACCTCCAGTTCTTTCTGAGCTTCTTTGACAGCTTCCTCTGTACCGACAATGGTGATCAGCTCTTGATCCTTGTCATCTGCTGTAGGGAAAATTATCCGTGCTCCTGTATTGTCCCGCACCTTGCGGATGTTGGCACCACCACGTCCAATGAGGAACTTGTGATATTCTGGTTTGGCGCGCAGTTCACTGGTATAGTTCTTGATTTGCTGGGAAAAGGACGTACACAGTATTTAGCAAACAGATTGCTATCTGCTCAAAACAAAAATCAGGAGAAAAAAGAGCAAATCTAAAATCTGCCAAACCTAGGAATGAAGAGCAATACATATCCAAAGATAGATATGATTCACTGGGTAAAGTTTCACCACATAGCAGTTGACTTTAATTCTGGAAAATTGCATCCTTCACAGTCTTAATAAAATGTGACATAATCCTATTCCCCATACACCTTTCGTACAGAAAGTCATACAGCATAGAAACAGGTTCTTTGCCCATGTTTATGTTGACCAACAAAACACCAAACTACATTAATCTCATTTACTTGTACTTGGTCCATAGTTTATTAGATCATGCGTTTAGGTGTAGAGTATGTCAAGAGTTAAATATTAACTATGACACTGAGGTTGAATCATACAGCACAAAGACCCTTCAGTCCCTGCCAACCATAATTCTAGACTAAAACTAGTCCCACCTACCTGTGCACTGCCCATACCCAGCCAAACATTATCAATCATGTACTTATCCAAGTGTCTTGTAAACCGTAGCTGTACCCATATCCACCACTTCCTCTGGCAGTTCATTCCACAAATGGAAGTCCCAAACTATCCAGCCTCTCCTTTCAACTCAAACCTTCCATTCCCAGCAAGATCCTAATAAAGCTCTTCTGATCCCTCGCAAAGCTTATCATCCTTCCTGTAATAACATTATGAAATTCTTCAGATGCAGAGGGGAGAAGAGAACCCCTTGTTTAACATTTCAGCTGAGAGACAACAATTCCCATTGCATTGCAAGACCTTCATACTGTACTCTCGTGTCAGTCTGGATCATGAACTCAAAAATCTGTGGCATATATTTTGAACCTACAACTCCCTGATTCAGAGAACAGTGCAGTATCCAGAGAGTCATGCCTGACAGCTCACTGCTGCAGGAAGGAGCATAATATTTCCAGAGTATTTCACCAGCATTTATTCAAAATAAATCTTCTCCCCAACTACACCAAAGACGGACAACTCAAGCACATTCTAAAAAGGAGGATATCGAACACAGCACAAGAGTACTCAAAAATCTCAACATATAAAAAAGGCACAAAAACAAAAAAGGTGAAAATCTGAAAAAGAAATACATTAAGTTCTGGTAAAAGAGTGTTCTGACATGTAACGTGAACTCTTTCTTTCCTTACGGATCAGCTTTCTAAGTTCCTGCATGACCTCAGCATTTCCTGTTTTTCCAGCAACATGGTACCTTTTCCTCAGCCAAATGAAGGAGCTGCTTCTTGGCCTTGTCAACCTCTTCAGTAGATCCCCTTATGGTGACTGTGTCGCTGCCTGATCCTTCAGTAGGGAAGTGGATGTGCACTCCACCACACTCTTCCATGATGGAACGGACGAAACGGCCCTTTGCACCAATCAGAGAATTGTGGAGTTTAGCAGGAATGCACACTTCAACCTCTGTGATGTTCGCCTGGAGTGAAAAAAGACATTAAATATTTCTCTTTGGAAAGATCATTTTGCTTGTGAAAAGATTAAGGGAACATCAACATCGAAACGTGGATTCCAAGTATCTAAAAGAGCTTAGTTGTCATCAACGCATGTTTTAATTAAACTAGATTCCACAAGTGTAAACTGATTTCCTGTCTCAGTCATGCATGGAATGTTTGAGAACCCTTTGTTCCCCTAATTTAACACGATTTCCCTGGCTGGGAATTTATACCATGGGCTCAATTCCAGACTATGGGTGCTGCCATTTAGGACTGGTCTTTGAAAGGAGTCTTTGAATATTGTTAAAGTAGGGATAATTACATTTTTTTAAAAAAAGCCAGAAAGGAGGTGAAAGATGGAGACGGACAGTATTGTAGAATAAATCACATCAACCACTGGCTGTTATGGAGCAGGCTTGAAGTGTCAAGTGGCTTAGTCCTGCTCCTGAAGTGTGCACACGTTTCTATGACTGAAGTAGAACTTCTCCAAGCATTTGTGAATCGATGGAATGCTCTACCACGAGAATGATGGACACTTTAGGTACAGCAAGTTCAAGACAGATCAAGATTTTTGGGGAAAAAAAACATCGAGAGAGATGGGCATAGATGCATGTACACATTCGTGCACATGGAATTGAAGTAGGCGACCAACCAGGACCTTGTTGAATGGCAGAACAGGCAAAAAAAGGAGGACTACTCTTAGAATCAGAGTAGTTATAGCATGGGACTCATACAGTTGAATGTCTGAAAGCTTTCGACAAGAGTCATTTAATTTGCCCCAGTTCCCTGCCCTTTGCCTGGAGTCCATCAGTTTTTATTGTCTTCGGGTGCCAACCCATTTCCTTTAGGAACATGGCAAAATTTTTAAACAAACAACTGATGCTGCATCCATTACCATTTGGTGTTCCAAATATCTGCCACTGCGTGCAGAAGTGCTTCCTAGCATCCCTCCTGAACAGTCTGACCTTAATTCTCAAGCTAGAATCCCCAACCAGTGGGAACAGTTTACATTAATCTACCCTGTCTTTTCTCATTAACACCAAGACCACCTTTTAACCTTCTAAATTTTAGAGAAAACAGGCCAAATTCATATAATCTTTCCTCATACTTGGACTTGCATTATCAATCTTGTAAATAAAAAGGTTGGATTTGGAACAATTATCAGGCACTTCATTTCAGTTCATAACTACTTGCTGTAAAGAGGTTTTTTTTCCCCTTACGTTAGTGGAAACAACTATTTTCCATTTATTATTTCTGAACACCAAGACTTTGAATGATCAATTCAAGAAACTCATCACTATCTTCCTTGCAGTTCACAATGCTTCCAAGTTGTGCCATTTGCACATGATGAAACTGGTCTCTGCACACTTCAAGTCTCAGCCTTTAATGTACAACTGTGGCCCTGGTATTAATAGCAGTGTATAAATTCCTTCAGACGGACAAAGAAACATTAATCATTTCTGTTTCCTATCACTCAACTGACTTTGCATCTATGCTGCCACTGTCCCCTTCATTCCATGGGCTTCAACTTAGCTTGCAAACTAAAGTTGCTAGCAAATGAAAATGCTCATATCAAAGCTACCGGAGTAGCTCTCTGATACTTCAAGAACTCAATAAAGTCAATTTAGCTCCTGTTTCATACATTGATTCATCAAATCCAATGCAACCTTTGCATGACTTGTGTATCAAATCAAAGTTTTGGGGTGGGAGGAAAACAAAAATCATAAAATTCCTCTGTTACACAATGCCACAGACGAGCAACTCAGTGGAGCATTTTCCAATAAAGGAGGTTTTCAATCTTGCAGTTACTAGGGCTTTGTCAGCCCTGATCATAAGACAAAAAAGGAGCAACTTCTGTGTCCCAAAGTTTAGTCATAATTCAGCTCCTGTCCTCCAAATCTCCGGATGAACTTGGAGATTTTCCTGAAATATTGCATGGATGGCAAGTGTGGGAACATTAACCTTCTGCTTCAATCAACTAACTTTAGTAACAAGAGAATGGATTAAATCCGGTTCTTAAAGCATTGCGACAAATGGAGTGGTCTTCTGTTCTCAAAAAGTTTCAATGTCCCCCAACACTACAAATTTCATTTCTAGTTTGCTTGCAGGGTTGCATATGGTCTTGGAAGTGTCTTGAAATTTCTCTGCAAGATTTACACATTTTAAACGCTTGGTTGTACAGACTAATGAAGGGAAGAAAGTAGAATGTAAATTAGTTAGAATTTATGTAACAGAACGATTTTGAATCACCCTCTTTAATGAGAAAAGCTGAACTATTACATTGTAAACTAGCAGAAAGCAGCTCATACCAATTCCTTCTGGATGGCCAGGATCCTGCTGCGAGCCACTTCACAGTTGGATTTTTTCCCTGTGATAACGATCATTTCAGAATTGCTGTTTTCTGCTGGCAAATCAATCTTTGTGTTAGTTTCCTCACGGATCTGGAAAGAATTGAAAAACAATCAGCAAATTTCTTAGACATCAGCAGAACTTTTTCTAGCCTGGCCAACTGATCAGTAGAAGCCAGAATGACAGCTGTTGTCATGGAAACAAACATTTCTCCCTAGAAACAGGGTTGGCAAGGATACTCGGGGGGGGGGGGGGGGGGGGGGGGGGGGGAGAAGGATTGAATTATGACTATCAAGACAGTAAATGCCTAGCCAGTGACTCATTCAGAATCAGATTAAATTATTTTAAAAGGCAGCTAAAATTATTTATAATTAGGTGTTTTAATTGAAACTGTGCTCAGAACTCAAGAGATAAATTGCAAACAAATAGTTAACAGCCTTTGACAATTTTCTTTTTATATAAAGAGTGAGCTAGGGGAGCAGACAAATTTAGTCACAAACCCTTAATCCCAAGAGGAGAAACACTTCCTCAAAAATAGTACAAAAAATTCCCAAAAAGCAGTCAGCATTTTTCAATAACAGAATTAGATGAATGCAAAACTGTTTATTTTTATGGATCAGTAGATAGATAGAATACATCATTTCCTATTAAGGAAGCCAATTTGATCCCTCTTTACTAGATTACTCAAACTAATCCATCATAGATGAACTTTTTACACATTATGAATTCAGGTAGTTGGAAGAAAAGTAGGCCCAGTTGCCAAATTTGTTGACAACACAAAGATAGAAAAGTAAATAGTCGCCTCTGCATGTCCTTTTCAGAAAGATAGAGAAGTTAAGTGAGTGGGCAAAGATCTGGCAACTGGAATATGATGTGGAGAACTGCAAAATTGTCAATTTTGGCAGAAAGAATAAAATTAAGTGTACTATCTAAATCGTAAGGGATTACTGGAATGCAGAGGGATCACTATGTTCTTGCACACAAATTGCTAAAACTGTATGTGGGTAAAGTAATTAGGAAAGTTAGTAGAATTCATTTATCAGGAGGGGAATTGAATACAAAAGTGTCAGAGTTTATGTTTTAATTATGCAGGGTACTGTTGAGATTACATCTCAACACTGTACACAATATTAGTCACTTTAAGGAATATGTAAATACACTGGAGGTAGTTCTGACAAGGTTTATTCGACTAATACTTTCAATGGGCAGGTTCTCCTATGGGGGAGGGATAAGCTAGTGCTCACTGCAACATAAGAGTAAGAGACTGACTGAATCAAAATAATAGAAAGGTCCCCAAGACTACAACATTTAAAAGCTGAAACAGGCCATTCAGCCCATCAAGTCTGTTCCACTATGCAAAAGATCATGGCTGATCTGATAATCAGTTCTGTTTTCCTGCCTTTTCACCTATTATCCTCAAATTTCCTTCCCAATTAAAAATCGGTCTATCTTAGCCTTGAATAAATGTAATGGCCCAGCCTTGACAGAATTCTTTACTGCAGACGTCTATCGGTTCATTACCCTCAAAAAGGAAATGAAACATCCTCCGTAAGTCTTAAATGTGCACTCACTCATTATACTCAATGGTCTTGGACTCTCCCACAACAGAAAGCATATTCCCTCATAGCCCCCTAAGAATCTTGTGTTTCAATAATGTCACCTCTCACTTTTCCAAACTCCAAGGTAGAAGCCTAACCTACACAACCTCACCTCATACTCAGCATCAGTCCAGTGACCCTCCTCTGAACTGCCTCCAATGCTAGTATAAATCATTCCTCAGATAAGGAAGGCAAAACTGTTCACAGTTAAGGATGGCTTAACGAACATCTTGTAGAGATTCAAGACTTGCCTATGTTTACACTCCAATTCCTTGGAAACAAAGTCAATATTCCATTTACATTTCCTAGTACCTACTGAACCTAGATACTAGCTTTTGGCGATTTCGGCACACTGATCCCCAGTTGGCTCTTTCCTACAGTATTTATTATTCAAATAACATTCAGCGCCTCTATTCTTTCCATCAAAGCACACCACCTCATTTTCCACTACACAGCAGAATCTCGATTACCCAAATTTTGGATTATATGATCTCAAGGTACCGATAAAAAACACTGATGGCATCTTTTGTTTACAAAGAAAGTGAATTCAGCTTACTGGAATGCTGCTGAGAACAGCCCTGGACATCAATGGGAGCCCATGCACCGTCTCCAAATGACTGACCTCCTGCCCGCTGTCTCTTCCCACACTTTCCCTGGAGTTCTACACAGGGGTGTACCCTTAAACCCCACTTCCCCAGATAATCTCTCCAACATTGAGAAGTTCCAACTCTGCCCTGTACAGGACAAAAAAGTTGTGTGTGGCTGCATGCTGTTAGTGTCCAGTCCAGCTGCCGCCTCCATTCTGTTACTTCATTTTGTTCTGCAGTCCCACTGAGGAGACGAGGTAAGAGGCATCTGGTTGCTTCACTCCATCCGCCGGCTGGAAATGTGGAGAGATGAAAGCACACAGCACGATGGGGGTGGGTGCTGCTGCTGCCTAGTCTTCAGAACAGGGAGTGGACAGAGCAAGTGCTCACTCTGTCAACCCCAGTGACGTGAAGCAGTGGCTAGGAGAGGTTTCAGCAATGTTGCAGGTCCCTTACACACAAGTATATATCAGTTCAGAAACAAACCCGGAGACAGAGAGAGGGGGAACAAGGCAGGCAGAGAGGGGTAAAAGGAAACCTCAAAACTCAAAGAGTCCAAGAGACAAGGTATTGAATCAGTTATCAGAGTAACTGATTATCCCAACGAAATACTGCCCACCCATCTCATTCAGATAATGAAAGGTTACTCTGTATTCCATTTGCCAATATTGTGCCGACTCACAACCTGACAAAATCCTTCTACAAATGGTCATGTTCATCAATTGCCTTCTCACCCACTGAGTCATCCACAAACTTTTTCTTGAATTTGCTTCAGTTACCAAAGCTGTTCGGACATGTTGTAAATAATCATGGTACAGCACTGATGCCTGTGGTATTCCCAGAGTTAAGTGGTCACTTAAAAATGCCTTCATTTATTCCAATCATCTTCCATCAGTCAGCGAATCCTCGACACAGGACAACTTTGATTATCTAAACAAGACGGGCAGGAAGTATTTTGTTCAGATAACTGATTGCTTAGATAATGGATAACTTTTTACGGGACCTGGAGATCTTGGTCTGATAACCTGGGTTGTGCTGTTCCTATACACCACCCTCACCATGGGCTCTTAGCCTTACATGTGACACTTCATCAAACAACACTTGACAGTCCAGATATATTACACTACCAGTTCACCTTTATCATGCTTGTCACCTCAAATTCACGAGACATTATTTTTCCTTCATGAAGGACAGCTGACTCTTGTTTTTGAATATTCTGCTATTACATACTTGAACATTTTCCCCAAGTAACAGACATTAAGCTAACTGGCCATAAGGGTATTACATTGGGAAGTCTTAGATTATAAAACTGCAACATAAATAATTCTTGGAATATTTCTAGTGGTGTAACTGCTATCTCTGTAGCTATTTTCTTTAATAAGCCAAGATGAACCCACCAGGTCCAGGGCACTTGCTGGTCTTCAGCCCGGAGCTTTCTTTTTCCACTGTTAATAGCTGTGTTTATTGCTACTCCTCCTTTTGACCCTCAATTATTTAGTACTTGGGAAACAATATTAGGCATCCTCTACCAAAAATTAATTTATCCAACTCCTCTTACATTTCCTGGTTCCACATTATTTCTTGAACCTCGTCCTCTAAGGGGTCTTTGTTAACCTTGGCCTCAGTTTTAATATAGTCAAAGAAGCTCTTGCTATCTGTTTTGATATTACCTGCTCATTTACCCTCCATTTACTTTCTCTCCCTGTTAATTGGTCATGGGTTTTAAGTCTTTGTCTAATAAATTATCTTCTGGTTTAATCACCAATCTTTACCATTGTGTTTCAATCTGGTGATCAACTTCCATGGTTATATCCTTCCAAGAATCCTTCTTCTTTCTCACAGGGATAGGAGTTATGGCCTACTTTCTTAAAACGTCTGCCTTGCTACTCAACCATATTTTCTGCTAAACTTATTTCCCCGTCCACTCTACCTAACTTGGCCCTCAGCCCTTTGTATCTCCTTACTGAATTTTACTGATTCAAGGTTCTCACTTGTGAAACTGAATGCTAAATTGTGTCATGGTCACTGATCAAAGGGCAATCCCTTCCTCAGATAGATAATTGTGTTAACCTCACCTCATTAACATATGCAAAATAGCTGATTATGGTTAGATCAAGAATGAATGGTTCTGGAAAACTAGGGTGAATAAAGGAGGATATTTCGTCCACTGACAGAATCTTTAGCTGGGAAAAAAAATCAGGAGTCATCCATTTAAAACTGATTAGGCAATTTTTTTTTCCTCCGAGAATTATGTACTTTTGGAACTTGACTTTCACCACCTTTTCAGGATAGAGTCCTTGAATATTAAGCAGAGGTAAATGTATGCTTGAAAAAAAGTGTTAGAATGTTATGGGGTAGTAGGAATGTAATTTGAGATTGCTATCAGATCAGCCATCTTATTGAATGACAGAGCAGACGTAAAGGAACCGAACAGCCTAACTCTGGTCCTGATTCATGGATTTTGATAGATGCAAATAGTATAATGATTGGAAAGAAGTTGACCTTGTTGACTATCTGGGTATTGATTGGCCCAGGCTAACAACCCCAATCAGGAAAGCCCTGGCTGGCTATTTTCCTTGGAGCGTCAGAGGCTGAGTGACTTTATTGAAGTTTATATGGTCATGAGGAGCATGGAGATGATTAATAGCCAAGGTCTTTTTTTTCCCAATTTACACAGTTAGTTTCTTTGCACTGAAAGAACTTACCAACATAGACATTGTTTCTTTCACTGTGCCTATATAAATTAATTGGACCCAAGGGCATAAACCTTCATCTAGCAGCAGTAAAATTCAACAAGAACCTGACTGGTAACAGAAAAAACTTGACCGTTTCAATAAAAGAGAGACAACAGAGTTTGGTGGTGTTCTCGCAGTTGTCAAAAGCTACCAGTATAAATGTAAGATCAGGTAATAAGGAAAAAAAAGTTGCTTGCTGTTTCTCAGTATTACGGCTTAAATGGTCCCAAGAACTGATAGGAACATCAACCTTAATATTGTAATTGCACATGGGCAAGTTTTTCTAAAAGAAAATCCTTCCCAAGGAAGTCTAATTCCCTCAAGTTCATATCAGCTTGACACAGAATGATGCAAAAGTCATATCAAACAGAACCCATTCATCCATTGTGTGGCTTCATGAAGGTGGCTTTGACCTCTAGCCTACAATGGTAAAGATTGGTGATTAAACCAGAAGATAGGTTTTAAGTCTTTGTCTAAAATTATGATCAATTAACAGGGAGAGAAAGTAAATGGAGGGTAAATGAGCAGGTAATATCAAAACAGATAGCAAGAGCTTCTTTGACTATATTAAAACTGAGGCCAAGGTTAACAAAGACCCCTTAGAAGACGAGGTTCAAGAAATAATGTGGAACCAGGAAATGTAAGAGGAGTTGGATAAATTAATTCTCAGTTTGTCTGAAGTGAAACCATAGAATCTACAATTCCAGAAGAAAACAAACCATTAATTTACTTATGTGCATTGCCACACCCAGCCCAGTGAACACTTACTTTGAAATCAAATATCAGAATGTCCTAAGATAATCACAGATTGTCACCAATTACGTTCTGACTTGACCCACTTTTTTCTTTTAAAAGGGTCACCACACACTATGTACACGTACCTTCTTGATATTTGCTCCTCCTTTTCCAATGATATTTTTGTGAAACTGTTTGAAGATGGGCACAGAGACGGAATAGCTATTCTCCACCTAAATTTGAAGATCATGGTATTTAGTGGCAACATCAGTGAAATGACCACACATACATCTAATACATTGACATGAATAATATATACATTCCAACTTGTGCACTTGCCCTCCTAAAATAAATGAATGTTTGAGAGCCCAGATAGTATCTGAGAACACCATCTTCTACCATGCAGCAAGTTTCTCATTATATTGCAACCGTTAATTAATCAAAATCAGGTCAGTACATGCTCAGGACAGATGGTCAGGAGGCTGGAAGAACTCAAACCAAGCAGCATCAGGTCGTGGAGAAGATGACATTTCAGGTCTAACACTTTTTCAGGATCCTAAAGAAGGGTTACACCTGAAACACGGACCTCCACCTCCTGATACCATCTGGCTTACTGTGTTCTTTCAGCCTCCTGCCTGTATTTTGGATTCCAGCATCTGCAGCTTTTTGGGTCTGTATTTGCTCAGGAGCATTTATTTGTTTTCCTACAAGACCTGTGGATCCAGCATTCACACATTGAATGTGCTGGCAAGATGTCACAAAGACTTTAAACACTTTGCCTTCGACCCATGATCGCGAAGTCCTGGAATTTCCTCATTAATAGCATTGTGGCTGTACCAATAACATCAGACAGAATGCATCAGTTCAACACAGTGACTCACCATTACAGATTCTTAAGGACAGTTAGGGAGGGGTCAGTAAATGCTGGTCATGACAGTGACACTCAATTGCAAAAACACATTGTTGCTATTGGGTCATGGTACAAGTGGTGCTATATACACCAGCCAGGCTTAACAGCTAAAAACTATGCAGACCTTTCTTTATGTTTGCTTCTGTATGACAAAGACTATTTGTTCTACTCTTACTCTGCTGAACCGCCTTTCCAGATACTTTCCTGAATGTCAAAAATCACTTACCAATTCGGCAACGATTTTCTGCAGGAACTTTGCACATTTTTCTACCTCATTTTTGGGGCCACGGAGCTGCACTATGTCACTCTTTTGACTTGGATCTGGGAAATTAATAACCACCTAAATTGTGGCGAGAGAGAGAGAGAGAGAGAGAGAGAGAGAGAGAGAGAGAGAGAGAGAGAGAGAGAGAGAGAGAGAGAGAGAGAGAGAGAGAGACACACACAGAGTTAATACAATAGGAATCCAAACAAAATTAAAGAAAAATGAAGGTGATAAAACTCAACTCCTTGCACTGGTTACCTCAGGGAATTTGTCACGGATTTCCTTAACTTTCTCTCCCTTCTGGCCAATGATTGTACGATGAAAACGATGCTCAATTATCAAATCCTTGGAGCGTTCATTTTCCTGTGAATCAGATGGTTTTTAAAAATCAGGGAGGACAATCAAATGAAATTCAATGCCCTCAGCTGTTCTCTTAATCATGTGATATTGTAGCACTAGGAAGGTCTTAGCTTTAATACAGGTCGTGTTGAGCTTGCTGAAGTCATAACATGGATTATACACTTGGTATCCCACTGGGTGGAAGAAAAGAATCTCCAGACATGACAATTCTAGAACAGAAGGCAGTATAGCAGCAGCCTTATATTGAAATACATGAACTGCACAAAGCAGAATCAACTTTCCAACAGTCAGAAATGTACACCACAGAAACAGAAGCTTAGTCCAACTTGTCCTTGCCAAACATATCTAAAATAATCCAGTCGCAATTTCCAGCATTTTGTCCATATCCCTCTAAACCACTCTTCTGCATGTTCCCATCCAGGTGTCTGTTAAATGTTGTAATTCTACCAGCCTCCACAAATTACACATACCACCCTCTGAATTGAATAAGCTGCCAGAGAAAAAGTTGCCCTTTAGATCCCTTTTATATCTTCTCCCACTCATCCCAAGTCTATGCCCTCGAGCTCTGGACTCTTCCACCCCAGGAAAAAAAAAGACCGGTGTCTATTTACCTTATTCATGCCCCTCGGTTTTAGAAACCTCTATAAAGTTCAAAGTTTGTGATAAGATTTGTAGCTTGGGTGCTCATTGTTGTGGTTCTGTTCGCCGAGCTGGGAATTTGTGTTGCAGACGTTTCATCCCGTCTAGATGACATCCTCAGTGCTTGGGAGCATCTTGTGAAGCGCTTCGGTGATCTTTCCTCCGGCATTTGTAGTAGTTTGAATCTGCCGCTTCTGGTTGTCAGTTCCAGCTGTCCGTTGCAGTGGTCGGTATATTGGGTCCAGGTCGATGTGCTTATTGATTGAATCTGGGGATGAGTGTCACCTCTATAAAAGGTCACCAATCTGCAGGGAAAATAGCTCCAGCCTATTCGGCCTCTCCTACAAGTCAAATCCTCCAACTCTAGCAACATCCTTGCAACTCTTTGCTAAGCCCTTTCAAGTTTCACAACATCCTTAAATGTAACGGAGGCCAGAATTGCACACTATTGCAAAAGTAGCCTAACCTATGTCTTATACAGCTGCAATATGATCTCCCAACTCCTATACTCAATACTCTGGCCAATAAAGGAAAGCATACCAAACACCTTCTTCACTATCCTATCTACCTGCGACTCCACTTTCAAGGAGCTATGAACCTGCACTCCAAGGTCTCTTTGTTCAGTAACACTTCCCATGACCTTACCATGAAGTGTACAAGTCCTGCTCTTTACCTTTTCAAATTGCAGCACCTCGTACTTATCTAAATTAAACTCCATCTGCCACTCTTCAGCCCATTGGCCCATCTGGTCAAACTCCCATTGAAACCTTCTTTGCTATCCACTACACCTCCAATTTTGGTGTCATCTGCAAACTTAGTAACTATACTTCTTATGCTCACATCCAAAACAATTTGTATTAAAATGACAAAAATCAGTGGACACAGTAGCAAACGTCGTGGCACATTGCTGGTCACAAGCCTCCAGTTTGAAAAGCAACCCCCCCTCCCCCCCCCCCAAACTATTACCCAGTCTTCTACCTTCAAGCAAGTTCTATATCCAAGTGACTAATTCTCTGTATTCCATGGGATCTAGCCTTGCTAACCATCTCCCATGGGGAACCTTGTCAAAACGTTTTACTGAAGTCCATATAGATCACGTCCGCCACTCTGCCTTCATCAATCCTCTTTGTTACCTCTTCAAAGGACTCAATCAAGTTTGGGAGACAGGATTTCGCACACAAAAACTATATTGATTATCCATAATCATTCCATGCCTTTTAAAATGCATGTGGTCTGACTTATCCAGTTATAGTAGGATATAAAACATAATACAAAAGTTGGCAACGTGGGATATTTGGTTCATCTTTCCGGAATGTTGCAGTGTGTCTGTGATTACATTGACATGGGAGCACGGAATGGCAACATTCTGAGCCAGGCATCAAGAAGAGTTCTCTTCCCCAAAAGGAACACTGTACTGATCATAAAAAGGTCAGCAAGCTACTTTCAAACAAACAGTAAGTTCTCATATAGCAAACATACTCAACTCAGCTCATAAACAAGCACTGAATTAATTGGAAAGACTAACCCAATGGAAGAACGTGATGTTAAATTATACCAAACTAAAAACTTAGAATTTAAATGCACAGTCTACATGGAGTCAGCAGATTTTAGTCAAGTCAGAAATAGAGATGTTAATTGGCTTCAACAACTTGGCACTAGTGACCAAGAAACCACCCATGGTTTCAGCCCCACTTACTAAGCAACTCTTTAATGCTTGCAAAGGGGAGGATTAGGTTTAAACCAATAAATCTCAGTTTATGCGACACCTTTCACACAGGCAAAACTGTTTTTCACAGGAATATGATCAAAGCCTAAATGACACCAAGCCAAAGAAGGAGACATTCCATAACTGTAAGCACAGTGTATATAACTATCCCTGTATGGAAAACAAAACCATTCAGTATTGCTGTCAGACACAGATTACAACTTGCAGCCATCAAAGGGACTGAAGCAGTATACTTCCTTTTAACAGCAAAGGGTTCCTGCAGTGCAGCTCCTACCTTAGAGGCCCTATCTGTTCCCAAGATGGGTAGTACATCACTGAACAGGTTGATTAGAAAATTTCTCCATTTTAATAACACCCATGTCCTCTGCTCACCATTCTGGATGCAAGTTCCAACAATTCTTTCTTGGCATCTTGAACTCCCTGAGGGTCTCCTTCAATCCGAATTAGATTACTCTTCTCGTTATCAGGAGGGATGCGAACTAAGACTTTGTACTGATCCTTGATACGATTTACTTGGAAGAGAAGAATTTTTAAAAAAAATAAAAAGCTGTTCCAACATTTGCTCGGATAATATTAAAATTTTGATCCCAGAAACTCGGGTTATGATAAATCTCAGTGCTGTAACAAATATAAAATCGATTTCTTGTTAGAGTCAATAACTTTGATGCAATATTCCCCTTTAACTGGACCCAGCTTTTAGGTGGAAGAGAGGTACTACTGGGATTTGCAATCAGATTCTTCTGGTTCACAATGCAAGTTCTTAAAACCACTTCCATGTGTCAAGTTCATGTTTATCTAGTGTGCCACGTCAAGTCTGCATTTTATCCCCATTCTATTGCAAATTAACAAAGCAGATAGTACAGAGGAACTTCGATTATCTGAATATCAGATTATCCAAAAGAGATAACGATCCCAAGAGAAACATTACGTCAAAGAGCTGTTTCAACCCTGATTGTATCTTTTAAGGCTGAAAATGTGTTGCTGGAACAGCGCAGGTCAGGCAGCATCCAGGGAACAGGAGAATCGACGTTTCGGGCATAAGACCTTCTTCAGGCTTATGCCCGAAACGTCGATTCTCCTGTTCCCTGGATGCTGCCTGACCTGCTGCGCTGTTCCAGCAACACATTTTCAGCTCGGATCTCCAGCATCTGCAGACCTCACTTTCTCCTCTTTTGTCAAGGGTACAATGATTAAGAACAACCTCTGCTCACTGAAATGCTGCAGAGAATACTCCTGGACAGTCCTGTCTCTCTCAACACACTTTCCATGGAGTTCTACACAGGGTTGAACCCCTTTCCCCAGATAATCTCTCCAATATTGTCCTGTACAGGACAGAGGTGAATGTCTGTGATATTTGGTGACTTACCCCACAAAGGCAGCAGCAGTCTTATTGCTGATGTACAGTCCGCTACCCTGGGATGGATGGGGAAAACATGGGGGCCGGATGGTGGTTGGGGGCTCAGGCACAGCGTGCCTTTGCATAGTCTCCTGAACGGGGAGCAGACGTCACAGAAACTGAGCCCCAGAGGAAACCTAACTGAATAATCAATTATCCAAATGCAAGAGTGCCCTTAGATTGGTGACGACAAGTCACCTGGTCCATGAGAACAATGGTGGGTGGTGCTGGGAGGAAAGAGAAGCAAGAGAAGACCAGTGACAGCTGAGGCAAGGGGGTCGGAACGTGGTCGTGGTGTTTAAAAAGTTCACACCATCCACTTTTCCACTGAATTTTGCAAGACAACAAATCAGGCCTCAGGGATCAGCCAGTTAGGTTACAATCCTGATGAAGGGCTATGCCCGAAACGTCAATTCTCCTGCTCCTCTGATGCTGCCTGACCTGCTGTGCTTTTCCAGCAACAACCTTCTTGACTGATCTCCATTTCTCACTTTCTCCTAGTTAGGTTACACCCACTTATAAATACTGACAGTTATTTAAAAGGGCCCAAAAAGCAGTCAACACTCAGTGAAGCTCCAAGGGAATCCATTGCTATCTCTCAGCTCATGATCCAAAGATTTCAGCCCTCAGTACAGGAAGATTAGCATAAGAGTACTGTGGAACTTTGGTGCATCACAAGCAGATGTCACATGAGAAGTGAATAGCGACTATGGTAGCCACATATTTATCTCTGCTTCATTACAACAAGTCAGCCAACCTGCCTCCTACAGTAGTGACCATCTACTTCTTTGAACTATCCAAAAAGGGTTGTGCAAGGTCCAATCATATCTTGGTATACATACATATCAACACTTACTATTTGTTCCATTCTTCCCAATAAGGTGACGGTGAAACTTGGGATCAACTGTTAATTCAGTGTAATCCATACGATTCACCTGTAATTGAAATATTAACAAAACAATTATACTTCAACACAACTTGCAAACCATCTATTCTGCACCATACCAAGAGTCTATCCTGTGCTAAATCCCAGAAGAAATTATGTGCCATTTAAAAAAATCTAGAACTTGGCCAAACCAAAAATATTCTTTAGTGTGAAACAAAAATACACCATAAAACAAAGTAGAAATAACAGGAAACACAAAAACGAGTGTTGGACAAACAAAGCTGGCTGACAGCATTAGAAGGGAGAACGTAGGTTTGTCCATCTTTGTCAGGGTACACTCTCAGCCAGGAATACCTTTAGCCTAAAATATTAACTTTTATCCCCCATATCATATATTGATGGGACTGCCATGTACTTTGTTATGCACAGACTCTTCAGGGAGTTTCCCCACTTTGTTACAGTTCTCGATGTAATACTCACAATTGGGAAGCTCCTGGGGTTTAGGAGGGGGGCGGTGGGGAATGAACTGGTTCTCTGTGCACTCAACCCCTCACTTGGTAGCAACAAAAATGTTAAAGTTTCAAGATGGTTCCCATTCTTGGTGCAAACAAACTTATGGTTTTACAAGTAACCATGCTTTCTTGAGTTAAAACAAAAAGAGTCAGTTTATTACTCAGTCTCCCCAAATTAGTAATGCAACATGCATTTTATATAAAAAAACTAAATGTTGTTTTTCTATGTTACTTTTTGGGCAGTCTCTGAACGATCTTTCTATTTTTAAAAGTGTGACAATGTGCACCACCCTCTCCAGATAGCCACTTAATTTACATCCACTGCCAATTTTTTTTGTATCACTATTAAAAAAATATATGTTCTATGATTTGCAGGTGCCAGTTTTGGACTGGGGTGTACAAAGTTAAAAACATAACGAGGTTATAGTCCAACAGGTTTATTTAGAAGTACTGGCTTTCGGAGTGCTGTTCCTTCAGGTGGTTGTCACCTGACCAGCCTGGTGTTGAGATTTTTAACTAAAAAAAAAATTTAACATTACAGTTTCAAATTAAGTTAAAATTCTACAGTACGTCAGAGTTGTGGCCCATGATCATAAATCTGCAAGCATAATTAATTTGCATTTCTAAGCACCAATTTCAGATCACTAATCCTGCCCCATCCTGTAGTTCCAGGTATCATTCATATATCTTGACAATAACATTACACATTTCTGTTGTGAATTATGGATTGAATCTGCGAATTCAAACTCATTTCACTCAAATAAGACTAAGATATAAGGCTGCTCAGCAGACCTATTTAAAAGTACAGGTGTGACGTGGAATACTTTACAGCAAAATAATTTTTGCTAGTCTGATGATAATCTGTAATAGTAGCTTTTTGTTCATCATTTAGATGAAACTTAGAAATACAGCCATAAAATTGGTTTGTCTTATAAACCCAAGTATAAAATCAGCAACCAATATATACCAAAATCCTGCTCTTATGCAAGTCAGTAAATTTCACTGCTCCAACACTCACCAAATCCTGCACAACGCTTTCAATTTGTTCCTGAACTTGTTTCACCTCCTTGGTTGGGCCTTCCAGACAAATCTTATCCTCACCATCAGTGAATTCAATGTATACCTGCATCAAGAATGAAAACAAAATACACAAAAAAAACATTTCAGCCCCAGAGAAAGTTGCACTAAAGAAAGTTGCATTGCAAGTCATATACCAGATAGGAAACCCAGGTGATTAGACAACTGAATGCAAGAGAAGTCATTGATTGCAGCAGGGCAGAGACTAATTATCAAAAGATAACAAACATTTCAGAAACCATGGCAGAACAATAACCTTCACTACATACGGAACAGAACAAAGCTTCTTCAGCATGGGAGTGGGGGTTAGGATGGGACATCAACGAAAGTCAGAATCATACAACATGGAAACACACCCTTCAATTCAACTCACCCATGTGAGGCACATCTCCTAAACTGAACTGGTCCCATTTGCAGAGGTATTGTGTTGTGTTATGAGATAAAGATAGTTTTATAGACCAACTCAGTCACAGCTTGCTATATAAAATTAATACCAGGCTCCCATTCATTCATAATCTTTCACTAATCCATTATTTATTAGAACATTGTTTCATTTATAAAACAGCAGTTCTGTAGTATCCAAAATTTAAAACCAACCCTTTTAAACCAAATCACTGTATGCCCACACCTTGTCAGCCCTGCTACAAGCAGTGTTTACCTCTACATACAGACCAATATCATCCCCATCAAGTCTCCACGAAACATTATATTAAATTAGCCCTTAGCAACCTTGTCCTGGACGAGAATAGATTCACTAGTTACAAAGTAAATGTTAGATACCTTTTAACTGAGCCATTATACTTTAAAGAAACAAAGCAGCGCTTGCATGAAATTGGATGAACGAAGGAAACTCATACCAGCAAATAGTAAATTCAAAACCCAGTTAATTAGTTTAACATTATTTATTCTTAAAAATTTTAAAGTTACTTAAAGCATATAGGCCTAGCATTTTTAATATTTACGGACTTAAAAGGCAAACAGGCTAACACTTCCTAATTATGCAAGCAGGCCAGACAGATTCCATCAGATGTAGCAACCAGCATGCTTTAACCTATCTTGGTCTCCCAGGACAGAAACCCTTCATTCCTTTGTGTACTATAGATTAAAAAAACTAATGCCATTGTCATGAGATTTTAACATATATAAGAGCTGTATATAAAAAGGGGCTCTTGCAAGAACAGTGTTTTGGGATTCTATTGCCACCTCAAACTTGGACTGTGATGGCTGAAACAAGAGGCTAGTTTTGCTTCGTCAATTTCAGTTATTTGAACATGATCCCACAGCTACACAAAGAACAGAACACCAAGCCTCCTCAGTATGAGGGAGGCTGGTTATGACAGGACATTAACTAGAGTCAGAATACAGCCCAGAAATAGATCCTGCAGTCCAACTCTGAGGTTTCATAGACTGAACTAGTCCCATTTGCCTGCATTTGGCCTATATCCCTCTAAACCTTCCCTATCCATATAAATGTCCAAATGTCTTTTAAAAACTTCCGAGGTCACCCATCAACCGCCTATGCTTCAGGGCAAAAAGTCTCAGCCTATCAAGCTTCTCCTTATGACGCATACCCTCCAGTCTGATAACATCCATCTAAGTCTTTTCTGCACCTTTTTCCAATTTAATAACCACCTTTGTAAAGGAAGGCAACCAGAACTGTAGGCCTTAAGTGGCCTTACCAATGTCCTTTTGCAATTGTACATGACATCCCAATTCCTACACTCAATGCTCTAACCAATGAAGACATGCATGCCAAATGTCTTCTTCAGCACCCTGGCTACCAATGACATCACTTTCAAGAAAATGTGTATCTGAACACCTGGGTTTCTCTGCTCAATATCAAGTCCCAGGGCCCTATCATTAACTGTGCAAGTCCTACCTTGGTTTGCCTTGCCAAGGATACAATAATTTGCATTTACTTAAATTAAACTCCATCTGCTGCTCCTCAGCTCACTGAGCCAGCTGATCAAGGACCTGTTGACCTCAACCTTCTTCACTGTCCACTCAGCACTATTTTGGTTTCATTGGCAAACCTGTTCACCATGCTTCCTACTTGCTTATTCAAATCATTTATATAAATGACCAACAGCAGTCAACCCAGCACCAATCCCTACTCCCCACTGCAGAGTAGAAGCTAAGGGCCAAAACAATGACCCCCTCTGTTACAGGACACAGCCAAAGGAGGAATAGATCCAAAGAGATACCTAAACACAGTTAAGGGCTCAAACATTTAAGCCAAATTGGCCACATTCTTGTAAAATCTACAAAATAGTGAAGCAGAGCTTCTCGTACCTTTGGCATTTGCTGTGTTATGCGACTCAAGTTCTGCCCTTTCTTCCCGATGATGAAGCGATGGAGCCAGGATGGAGCGTTGACACTTGCGACTGTAAAGCTATTAGCCTTGAAAATGGGTGAGATAGGGAGAAAAAAAAAAGTAATGGTTAACCATCTCAATAAAACAATGTATGGTCTTGAAAAGTTACTCAAGTAGTATTGTATCATTTGCTATTCTGGCATATAAAAGAGCAGTTTGCATTTTGTGGTACCACTATTCACTACAAAAAAACCCCACTAGCACTCAATTATGTAGTTTTATACAAGTTAAACAAACTGTCACTCTATAGTACAGATTCAAGTACTGATGCAAAGAAAGATTCACTGTCGAAGTTTCATGTTGCATCAGGACAAATACGAAAATGCGTTTCAAAAAAAAACCAAAATTAAATCAATAAATCACAGGAGAAAAAAAAGTGCTGGCTGGTTGGAAAGTCAATGGATGGCTGTAGAGAAAAAAAAACAACTTCTGTTCTATAAATTGTGATTTGAAAATGGCAAATCTTGTATTTATTCTGATGAGTGCAAGATGAGAAGCTTTGACAATGTCTCCCTTTTCAAGGTGAGAACAGAAATACATACAACTTACAGAAGTACAAACAAATTTTTTTAGTCTGGACTTAAACAAAAAACAAACCTCAAGTTCTGGAAGGCAAGGGAATTTCAATTTCCTTGAAAAAATAAGATTTAAATTAGAGTGTAAACAAAGTTTGTGCGAAGATTTGTAGCTCGGGTGCTCGTTGTTGTGGTTCTGTTCGCCGAGCTGGAAGTTTTTGTTGCAAACGTTTGGATTCTATGGATTACCTAAAGTACACAAACCAGACATCCCACTCAGACCCATAGTATCACTACCAGGGACACCATCATACAAACTGGCCAAAGAACTACAACAGAAACTGAAACACCTGGTCAGCGGATCCAAACACTCTATACAATCAACACAGGAATTCTTGGACATCAGAAATATACACATAGACAAAGAAGAAACCATGATATCATTCGACGTGACGGCACTGTTCACTTCGATTGACAAAACCCTAGCCAGAGAAACAATAGCCAACCTACTGGACATACAGAACAGAAAACAGGACGCTGAACCTATCAACAAAGACTGCATACTTAAACTACTGGACTTGTGCCTCACAACACACTTCACATTCAACAACCAGATATACGAACAAATCAACGGAACACCCATGGGATCACCAATCTCGGGACTCATAGCAGAGGCAGTTATGCAAAGGTTAGAACAAACAGTCCTACCACAAATTCAACCCAAACTCTGGGTCAGACATGTCGATGACACGTTTGTAATCATTAAAAACACGGAAATAGAAAAAACACACCGGATCAACGCCACACTCACAGGAATCCGATTCACGAGAGAAGAAGAAAAGGATAGCCAACTCCCATTCCTAGACGTGATGGTACAGAGAACACCAGACGGAGAATTCACTACAAGAGTATACAGGAAAGCCACACACACAGACCAAGTCCTAAACTATGAAAGTAACCACCCCAACACACACAAACAAAGCTGCATCAGGACACTATTCAAAAGGGCCACAACACACTGCAGTACACGAGGGCTGCAAAAAGAAGAGGAGGAACACCTATACAAGGTATTCGCCAAAAACGGATACCCGCGCAACTTCATCAACAGATGCCTAAGAGAAAGACCACGGAACGAGGACATACCACAACCAAAAGGACTACCATACATCAGGAACATCTCGGAACTGACAGCCAGACTACTGCGACCCCTAGGACTCATAACAGCTCACAAACCAACAGCCACGCTCAGACAACAACTCACCAGAACGAAGGACCCGATACCCAACATGAGCAAAACTAATGTAGGTGTACAAAATACCATGCAAGGACTGCACTAAACACTATATAGGACAAACAGGAAGACAGCTAACAATCCGCATACATGAACATCAACTAGCCACGAAACGAAAGGACCAGCTATCCTTAGTAGCCACACACACAGACAACAAGCAACATGAATTCGACTGGAACAACACTACTATCATAGGGCAAGCCAGACAGAACAGCCAGGGAATTCCTAGAGGCATGGCATTCATCCACAAACTCCATCAACAAACACATCGACCTGGACCCAATATACCAACCACTACAGCGGACAGCTGAAACTGACAACCGGAAGCGGCAGGGACAGACCACTATAAACACCGGAGGAAACATCAAAGCAGCACTTAGCAGGAGGCTCCCAAGCACTGATGATGTCGCCTAGCCAGGGGACGAAACGTTTGCAACAAAAACTTCCAGCTCGGTGAACAGAACCACAACAGAGTGTAAACCTTCATCATGGCTTCAGCTCCACCCAAAATATGAATTTTTATTTTCTCTAAAAATAAGAACACTGGGAATGCCAAGCACACATCTGGAACATGGTGAATTCATTTTAAGAGGATTATGGTCACTGTTAAAATGTTCAAAAAAAAAAATTCAGTCAGGTGGATATGCTACTTAATGGGCACCAGCACAGGATAAGAGAACTAATTTAAAAAAAAAACAACCTTGTGCCATCTGAAATATATGTTACCAGCAGATATGGGGATGTACATTCATAAAGACTTTGACAGGGAGCAGAACAACTGAGGGTTAATGGGTTGGTGCTGATCATCATCAGTTACTACATATTTTTGGAACTTGCATTAGCACCTTAGAAGGCAGGAAGGAGTTGACAGTACAGTCTGCATTAATGTTTGGATAGGTCAACTGGTCATTGCTTGTCCTTTTTTCTGCTAATTTCTGATCCAGATTCACTTGCTACGTGTAAATTTTTGTTTCTGATCCAGAAAAGGGGGGTATTATTAGAGTTACCAAACAGAGTAAAGCTTGAATTAGGTACTAAAGTCCTTGGGTGGGTAAAACGTAAACTGACGTACAACAACAAGGAATACATACACTGAGCAAGTAAACAGGCCAGCAATCATTTTAGGAGCAAGATGAAGTAAAAGAAGGAACAGAGAAAGATAGCAGAAACATGGAGATTGTCCGTGATCAGGTCTCCATACCCCAACACCAAACCCCTCTCCCTACACACACCAATCTACTTGCATTGCAGCATCACAGTTAATATACCATCCCTTGGGACAACTCCTGAGAACAAATAGACAGCTGGGCATCAAGGAGAATACAAGTGCTGTTTTGGGATTCCAGATAATGCTCCCAGAGGGTGGAGGGTAGTACATAGAATAAATATTAAAAATGTTATTACTGAGATCATAGCTCTTTGAAGGAATTATGCAGAGTACAGCATGAAACAGCTTAGAGTCAAGCAAGACCACCTTATAAAGTGAGGTAAAATGTTATTTTAAATCTTACAAATTGTATTATCAGAACAAGTGGATTTGCACTTTTGTTCCACATGCTGGCCAGCTAAGGCACAAGGCAGTTCGACATTTACGTTCCAACTTAAGCGTGCTCTGCCTTTGAAGAGACAGGGTTAAATCCCTGAAAGCAAGAGTGACTGGCACGAAGGCAATCCAGATCAAAAAAAAAAGATGCTACTGTTACCATCTCCAGGTAACGCATTATACAAACAGGTATTGGGTGGTGAGAATCAACTCCAATAAAAGCACAACAGTCAGAGCATTTACAGAAAGCAATTAGAACACAGAAGAAGTTATCCAAGTCAGGCAAAATGCATCACCAGAATAAAATTCATAATCTGTGCATAATTTAAATCTACAATTGCAATAATCAGGCAATGATATAACCTACTTTAGCATAGACTTCAGTCAAAGCCTGCCCCAGTTTGTCAGGCTCACCACGAAGGATGACAGTTTCAGAATTGCTATCCGAGGGTGGGATTTCGACAGAGACTCCAGTCCGTTCCAAAATCTCCTGCAGTGAGTTGCCTTTGGGTCCAATAACATACTTGTGTTGGGATTTCTTCACCTCTACTGCGATCGTTGTGGTTTTCTTTTTCTAGATGCAAAAGATTTAAAAACTAATTAGTTTAAAGGTTGCCCTGTAAGTACAAGACTGGTGTGGTACAGGAAAATCTAGGTTTCATCTCTACAGTGGGCCAACTTATCCAATTTTAGTTGAGGTGGCACCAGAACCAGACAGGAAAAGAGGGAAAGTTAAGAAGGATTATAAAATTTTCTTTTTGGATCATTATTCAATGACATGACTACATCTGTTTTGGCACTTGGGTTCAACTACATAAGAAAACTGAACATTCTACAAAGAAGGTAACATCTGTGGTCAAAGGAGGAAGATCAACATTTCAGGTTGATTAAAGTGGTGTCATCAGCCTGAATGATAATTCCAAAGTGTTTGACCGTAACCCCACACAAGTTTAACAAGTAGATTCTCAATTAATATTTGACTCCAATCTTCATACCAGTTTAATTTCATCTCCACTTCAGCTGTTCTTTGAGGAAAATAGCAGACTCCAGGTAATTATCCCTCCACTAATACAAACTTTCCTCCATGATTCATCATAAATAGGTGCAGAAGTTCATGGAATCACAAGTATAAACTTCATATTGCACTGTTGTGCTGCTAACACACTGCAATGAGTTACAGTCTATACCAAATAGTCACATCCTTTGTGTATCTATCAGTGGCAAATGCCAATCAGGTTTGAAATGAACATATATAGTGAAAAGGTATTGTTTTTATTTGCCCTTTACCTTATCTTCATAGATCCTCTTGATGCGCGAGACAGCCTGTGCAACTTGTTCTTTCTCACCGGTGATAACAATCTCATTCTTCAAGACACTTGGAGGCGGGATATTAATCCGGGTTCCCGTCTCCTGCATCATCTCCCCAGCAGTCTTGTTGAAGGGGCCAGCAATGAATGGGTGATAGACTTTCTCAATATTGATCCTCTCAACTGCACGTTTGTCCTGTGACAAAGAGGGAGAACATTTTGATTCAAACTTAAAGCTTTCCTGCCTTTAAAACAGCATTACCAAGCACGAAGTCAGTCTTTTGTGTAAACCTAATCTCATTTGTTGCATCACTGCTGCTTTTATTCTGTGCCATTTTACCAGATGATCCACCCGGTATCTGGCTTCACTACGCGAGTTGTACACTTAGCTTCAAAATATCAACTTTCCAGAGGAGAGGAAGTCAAGAGGTTGTTGAGAAGCCTTTAATAAAACGGGTGCAGCTTGGCTAAAATCAAGAAGCACAGGGGTACGTTATATGACAGTGTAAGCTTGGGATGTGTATTTAATAAAAACTCAAAGAACGGTGGATGCGGTCAGAAACAAATGATGCTGGAAAAGCTCCGGCTACCTTAAATCATTAAGTGCATACCTGTTCAGCAGATATCAGCAAGATTTCATGCCGTGCTTTTTCAATGCCTTCTTTAGTGCCAGTTATTTTGATCTGGTTGCTGGGATCTTCAGGCCGAGGAATCTGGATCTTAGTCGCGGTTTTCAATTCCAACTCCTGCAGTTTCTCTCCACTCTTTCCAATCACAAATCGGTGGTGTTCTTTGGGGATGGCTACTGTTGCTGAAGCCTAGGACCATTAGGCAAACAAACATAACGGTTTAGCACTAAGCATAAATACAGGCCACACCTCAGGAAATAAACATGCTATCAACCATGACAAGATTTCAGAGGTATCACAAACACTACCACCAACCAAAAGTTAAAGTTAAATAAAATTGGAGTTAAAGATCAGAATACAAAGCTATTTTCATGCAAAATAACATGAATTGTTGAGACTATGCTAACAGATAGCAAAAACAAAACAGGAATTTTAAACAAAAAATTGATTATTTCCCCTTTACCAATAGCACGTAAGAGAATCTCACCTCCAACTATGAAGGTACACCTTAGAGAATGCAAGGCTCCTTCTATAGTACGAGAAAGCATGCCCACTTGAGGTTCTATATGGAGCACGAAAAATCAGATCTCTAGCCCCACAACTGCACTTCAGTTATCCAAGCTTATTCATGAGATCCTAGTGACTAATCAATTTTTTTGACTTGCATAATATATTCTCACCATATATTTGTAATCAATCTAGCACTTTAACCATTTCATGTATTGAGGCAAGCATGTTAAAATTTTGGATACCTCGTCTGTCCACCACTGATTACCTGAGTCTGCAGCTTAGCAACAATCTCCTTCCTCGCTTTCATGACAGCCTCAAGCTTGCCAGAAACCATGATGGAAAGCCCTTGGTCCTTAGCCAATGAGAGTTCAATGTGCGCACCAGTCTTCTGCATGATATCCAGACAGATCTTAGCTTGATCTCCTTCGCCAAACTGGGTTATTTCTTTGTACTTGCGCTCTTCTAATGGTACATGAAAAACCTGGTAAGAGGAGAGAGAAGTTCGCTTTATCTCAATTCCTTTGCTATTTACACACCATTGGTCTCTTTTACAGTTTCCTGTCCATTATTTAACAGAAAGACTACACAATCGATTAAAAAAGAGATTCCTCTGTGCATTTCTGTTTTTGAAACCAAACAGGGCAACCTAGATTATCCAAACAACACATGCAGGGAATATTGTGTTTGGATAATCAAACGTTCTGATTAGTTTACCCAAGCATCAGGACTTGAACATCCTGTTCGGGTAACAGAGGTTGTTTTGTGGTCATGCCAAGTTTTTCTAATTGTATTGCTCAGGTTTTTGTACCAGAAACTTAATTTGCCAGTTTCTTTTTCTCCTCAAAATCAACTGACCAGCTGTTCATCTCCAGTATTTTCTTCAATTATAATGTCCTTAGTATATCTAAACGGCAAATCTGAGAAACATTTGCAGAATTGAAAAAGACACATTTAAGGTTTGTTTTTAAAAAATTTGAAAGGTTTTAAAATGTTTTGCTGTGAGCTAAATTTGAACCCTGGTCTCAGAAGCAAAAGTTGTACTTACAAAGCTGCTCCCAGAATTAAGAATTCATCAGTACTCTCTACCCTCACTCAAGTGTGGGCTTTGATTTAAAAAAAAAAGGGGTTTATTCAACAAGTCATACCTGGGTGATGAGAGAAGATTTAAGTGGTCGGATTTTGGTCCATGCTCCAGACGGTTCTGTTGTCGTCTCTCCAGGAGTAGCTTTTTCAGGGAGAGGAGGAAACGCTTCCTTATAAGTTGGTACCAGATCGGTCTCATCTTCAGAACCAACACTTGCTGTAGGAAGAACAAGAAATTGTTTTGGCCGGAGTCATTAGCACAGTTGTCAACATCAGAAGAGTGACAAATATAGTAAGCAATTGGCAGGGAAGAGAGAATTGCAACAGGACTTCACTATCTACAGCTGTGGTTATTTGTTGAGAAAGTAATGCTTGACGGGATACATTTTTAAGCCAAAACTATGTGACAGGTTTGTCTCCATAAGCCTTGAACCTTCAAAAGTGCACAACACTTACAAACATGAACTATGAAGCAAAGTGGAGGGAATGAGGTGGGCAAAAAAGGGGAATCTAGTCTCAACTGTTGACATCATGTCAGCCTACTCCCAATTCCAGAACCCATGAAGCAATTTGTCTGCCACCAATGGTATCCACAATCCACATCTTCAAATCACTAGGTTGTGCATTACCTGGAGCCAGTGAAATAAGCTCCAAGCCAGCAGATCTTTATCTGACTCTGGTGGTGGTGGAGGAGAATATAAAAGAGTATCTGGGAGACAGTGTTACAACAAGATGAGAAACATCGCTCAGTCTGCATGTGAGATGCAATAATGGAGTTACTATTTATTGTAAGCATAAGAAAATATAAACAGAATACCTGCATATTACGAGAGCATGAGATCACCATACCACATCCCATAACTTTTGGGGAGTGGGAGGTGGGGAAAGTAGAAGAAACATAACCGTTAACACTGCACTGGAGCTTGAGGGGACAGAATCTGGAACAGTCAAGGCTGGACATCCCCTTGAAACAATAACAGGTAACAGTAAAACAAAATCAATTAACAATTTAGAACTGAAAAGCTAGTCTAATGCACTGTCTTAAAGTGCTCTCCCTTGAGATGCAAAGTGTGTCAAACTCCTGGGCAAGAAACCCAAGTGACAAACAGCCTTGGGATTGGAACTCTCAACATGCTGTAAACAAATTCATCGAATTAATCAGTGATTTAAGACAAGAGCACACAGCCTCAAAAGGAGGACTTGGAGAGAAAGTAGTGCAGCGCTAGCAGCTCTTACTGTTTTGGATGTATGTTGCAGAACTGTTCACTGACCTTTTGCTTGCTGTTCATTGAGGCCACTCCTGTGCTCGGCAAAGCTTTCAGGTGTCAGTACAGCTACGGAGCTCATTGTCGATATCCCACGTACACGAGGTCCGGGTATGCCACTGACAGACAAACATGGCATAATATAGATACCTTTGTCACATTTCACCATTAGAACACAAATCATTAAATGCAGACTACTGAAGAATCAAAATGTGTAAAGCATTGGGTTGGACTACATCTTACATAGATTCCTCCAGAAATTTGAAAATTACACACAGCTTTTGTTTCAATCACACTTGCTGTATTCTGATCTTCCAACGTTAAAGCATTATAACATACAGGAACTGGGGAAGGGGTAAAAGCAAAACCAAAAAGGCACACAGCTGCCAAAGCCAAAAGGTGTAACTATTAACAGAGGACTTGAATCAGCAACATTCTTTTCTTGGAAGCAAGTGGAAGGGTGACCTCAAAGCTTTAAAAATTATAAAAGAGATCTCATAAAAGGCAAGAAATGAAAGAAAACACATTTAGATCCAGTAAGAGCCCAAACCAGGGCAATTTTAAGAAAAGGCTGTTGGAAACTCGAGCAGAGCATAAAAGTCACTGATCAGGTTGGGCCAAGTGGCCTGCTTCCATGCTTTAAATTCTATTGTGACTTATTTTGCTTAGTCTGTTGAAAATAAAACAAATCAGTGGAATGTGGTTCCTCAAGACTGGGCAAAACTGGCATTCTTTGTTACAAACATAGTCAATGACAAACAAAACATTTCATCTGAAACAAGTGGAGATCTAGTGTCCAAACCAATAGCGATGATAATTTGATCCAGAAAGAAAAAGGATAATTGTCGCATTCTTGAAAGAGGCCTTGAAGATGTTTCTGAAGCATTTCCTTTGTCTTTGTTGTTCACTTGCCCTGTCAAAGCTTGGAGTAGAACATTTATTTTGGGAGGCTCATTTTAGGCACGCAGATGAGATGGCCAACCCAGCAGCGCTGATCAAGCTTGGTCAATGCTGGGGTTATTGGCTCAATAAAAGAACTCTCAGGTGAGTGTTTATTAGATTAATGGATTTACAGCACCTTGCAGAGATGGCAATGGTGGTACTTCTCCTGAGTAGAGGAATCTGCTGTACATAATTCATTTGAGTCATATGGAGGATGGATATCAGTATTGCTCTATAGGTCATGAACTCAATGCTGGGTTCAGCTTCTGATTTTTTTTTAACACCCTCTTTCTCAAGTGACTAAAAGGCAATGCTGTAACTCAGCAGCAAAGTCTGCTGTCCTGCTGTGTGCATAAACTTTGAGCACAAGTTGCAAAATAATTCTGAAAATTAATGCTGCCTGTGCAACATAGCGATACACCCATCAATACCTTCTCAGTGACGCCTGGTCCTCCAATCATCTTGGACTTTCTTGCCCTTGGACCAAGGCCTTGTTCTGTCAAGCTTCTATGTTGTCATGTGCTGTGCAACTGTCAGGCCATGTTAAAATAGTCAGTCATGATTTGGAGATGCTGGTGTTAGACTGGGGTGTACGAAGTTAAAAAAGTCTCACCATTCCGAAAGCTAGTGCTTCCAATTAAAACAGTTGGACTATAACCAGGTGTTGTGTGACTTTTAACCATGTTAAAATGATTCACATACAGGCATCTTCCATCCCGCAAAATTACACTTCAGAGCCTGGAATACTGAAATTACAGCTGACTGGAATGGCACACTGCTGCCATTGCTGGGGATCTTGATACTGCGACCCTAAGCGAGACCTGGTAAGCAGCACAAGAAATAATTTAAAAAGTGGAAGTTACAAGTTTCTTCTGCAAAAGCAAATCAGAAGGATGGAGTTGGCTTTGCTGTTAAGAAGCAAATCAGTTGGCCAGCTCAGAGACTTGCTCCTTGCAGGATAAGCAAAGGCAACATGACTTTGAGCTCACTCTTGCCCAGAACCAGTGTCCTGCAGTTTTCAGTACACTCCAAACCAGAAGCTACAGACTAGTTGAACAATGAATTTTACACCAGCCTCAGGAAGACCCTAGATGGATCCAACCTGGGGACTTCAACGTCAGAGCTGAAAAAGACGACAAACATGTGGGAGATATTAACCAAATCGGTCAATGCGATAAAAGGATAATCGCCTGACAAATTGCCAAGAACACAACTGATGAATTCATTGCCTCAGTGAAGTCAAATTTACAAGTCTGTAGCTAGCTGAACATTCCTTTGTTAAACAGGACCAAAGCTGCTCTCTCTGCCCTTTGTTGCCTCTTCTCTACTCATGCACAATCCCCATACACAGCCTCTGCCTGCAGTCAGCCAACCCCGCCATACAAAAAAAAACTTTCCTTGAGAGCAACTAGTCTCCTCCCATACACGCGAAGCCACCTTCCATGCCACCTTCCCACATGCAGCTATGCTTCTCCTTTTTCCTAGACAAGGCTGCTCCCTCACTCTACACCCATCCTCCCCTAACTTACTGCACACAGCCTAAGTTACCAAAAAAAAGACAACTTTTACACGGAGACTGCCAGTCAGTGGAGCTAAGTAAATACATGAGCGCAGCAGGGACCTTGAAACATAAGGCGGCAACTGGTAGTGGCTGTATAATGTGGTTAGTCATAATATCCATCAAATGAAAAAGAAACGTGTCATCTGCAGACAAAGAGGAAGCATGAAAACTTAAGATTGTTACTGCCCTCTGATGGATTAACTCACAGAAAATGGTTTTATGGTAGAGACCAAGTCTGCTGACTAGATTGATGAAAAAGTCAAAACACAAAAGATGTGGAGGACAAAAAAAAAATCTCAATTCCTGAAAATATCCAACCATTGATGGATTGCTTAACAATAAAACAAACAATGACTGATCAAGAACTGTAACATAGCTGAACGCATAACCAGGGCAACAAACCTGTTCCGAAGTAACATCCTGGTTTGAAGAAAATCCACTGAGGTAACAACCAAATCTACTTGGCAGATCAACCATTGGGGGAACGATCTTGCTCTCCCACCAATTAATCTGTCTTTCATTGTAAGGTATTCACAAAAGCACAATTTTTGCTTTTCAGCAAAGGGAATACAAAAACAAGGAAAAAAAAAAAACTGCTGGTGAAAATCAAAAATGCCACTTCTCCAGCACTGTAAGGTTTCAAAGAAACACCACAACTGAAGACCAGACTGCCACCACAACCTTCAGTCTGGCTATTAAGAGAAAATAAAGTTAACATTTTCACTTGGGCAGCATGGTGGTTCACACTGCTGAGTAACAGAGCCAGAACTCAATTGGGACCAGGGTTTAATTCCATCCTCAGGCTGTGTGAAGTCTGCACGTTTCCCAATGCCTGTGGGGGGGGGGGGGGGGGGTGTACCTCTAGGTGCTCAAGTTATGTGGATTGGCCATTGTTCAGGTGAGATGGATTAGCCATGAGAGATACAGGGATAGGGTAGAGGTGTGGGTCTGGGTAGGATGCTCTGCTAATGGTTGGTGTGGATCAATAGGCCAAATGACTTGTTTCCACACTATAAAGATTCTATGATTTACTGATTATTTTGCTTTAATGAGGAAATATCAAAAAGTTTTTGAAAAACTGGGTCAATTTAAAACAAAAACTTCTGCAATTGGGCAACCTACAGTTGTGTGATTTTCAAAAATGTGCTGTCTGAATACTGAAAAAGGTGACAGTTATTTAAGTTTTTTTAAAAATTGGAAAGAAGTGTCAGTTTACTTGAGAAATGCAGTAGCTGGAGAGCTGGATAACAGTTAGCTTCAAGTATACAATGCTGCTGCCGAAAAAATATTTGCAAGGGTAATTTTTATTCAACAAATTTTGTAACTTTGTCCCATGAATCCTTTTTTTTTATATAAAAAAGCCCAATTTCTTGACACCTTTCAAGTCAATGGGTCAATTTTCATTTATTCACCAGCATAAAGTAGAAAAAAAAACTGACAGAATAGACAAAAGGAAGGTAATTCACACACACACAGAAGGTGGCATCACAACATTAGAGGTTAAAACAGCCAAGGGTGTTCATTTACACAAGGTACTTGCGATTTGGACCAAAGGGTATTTAAAAATGATGTATTGCCATTAAACAAGTTAGGGAACATTGGTGAAGGTCCATAAAGCCTGTGGATTATAGAAGAAATGAAAGCCAGAGGGGGAAAAAAAAAAAGGCAAGTTCATCTGTTGAAGGCCTAAGGATAAAAAGGTTTAACTTATGGGAGGAGTGTCAAATTCAACTAAGCAGGAGGAAAAACAACTTTGGGATGCAGGACAATGTGTTCAGAAAGATGCAAAGTAGGAAGAAATGTATTTCGATCGTGTCTGTTACAATTGCTCTAAGGGTTTTATTTTTTTTTTTAAAAAAGTCACCTTGTGAAGTGCTATTACTGTTACATGGAAAACAAAATCAATGAAGGAAAAAGTAACCCAAGACTCACCAGCTAAATGGTCAGTTGCCGGAAAGTCCGTCCTATAAATGGATTCCTGCCCACGTCAGCCTGCCAGCTTTTTGATCTGTAAGATATCAAAATTAGGAAAGAGGGACTCATTAAAACAGCAGTTTCTGACAACCAGTGCAATTAAAATAGAAGCAAAGAAAAAACACACCTCTTCCGAAGGGACCAAGCCACCATAACCGGAGCGCAACTTTAAAAATCTCAACTTTGCCTCCATGCAAATTAATTTTATTTACCAAGGCCACAGTACTTCCTGTTCCATTATAAGTTTCACATACTGCAACTACTTGCAGTTATGCTAGAAACCATATTCTAATGCCATGACACTACAGTACAGCAAAGAACCACACATTTAATGACTAGCCTACAAAATCAAAGGGAGAAAACATTTAAATCTAGCCAATAGCATACATGTCTCCAGAAACACACCTACATGCATAATGCCACAACTAATTCACCATTCCAAATTTCAAAGTCAGACTTACAGACGCTCATACTTATGAATGCATCCCCCCCCCCCCCCCCCCCCAAAACAGGGTAACAGTTTTAGAATCAGACTTGCGAATATTTCTTGTACTGTATTGCCCTACGATGTGTCCAGACTTGTGAACAGACTCAAAACAGAACCCATTTGCAACCTGGGGACTGCCTGTCCTGGAAACATTAAAAACCCTGAAATAGTCAAGCTTTAGAAACACATGCGGCTTTAACTTATTAGCATTTAAAGTTTACATCTGTTGGGGTGGTTCTTTAACTTATGCAAGACTTGATTTAACATTTCAGGGTCTGGAACCACAGGCTATGGCAGGAAATGAGACAATAGAACAAGAGGACCTGCAAAGCTTATTTCAACAGCAGGAACAGATTGCTGCACCTTTAAGTCCTAGGCGCTGAGTTGAGATTCCTGCCAACCAGTGGCCAGTTGCCTATTAAAGTGGAATTTTGTCATTAATGACCTTAACTGCAATTCTTTCCCATTTACACCATGCACAAAAAAAAACAAGCAGCAAGATTTTTTTTGATAATGGAAACCACAGCAAGTACTAGATGACTTCAGCACACTGCTTGCTCTTAAAAAGGGACCTCAAGGCATGCTCCACATGCAAGGGTCATATGCACATCAGGTATACAGATATTGGTATCTGACAAATCATCTAAGAATCCTCATGGCATATCTTTGATCCACTTACAGAACACTTTTGCACTTCAATGCTGCACCTGAAGGCATGATAACACTATCACGTACTGTTGTAGCAAGGACACTTGACACTCAGGGATATGAACCCAGCTCATGGACTGAACTCAGCTGCAACTTCAGGTTATTACTTGCTCTTACCTAAAGGAAGACCTAGCTCCCAATTGTTTGATAGACTCCCAATCCAGCAATGCTCCAGAACTAGGGAATCAGTTTCTGTTAAAATGTATCGACAAGGCAAAAAAGCAGAAGATAGCAATCGTCCGTTTTTGTGAATGCTTCCATGTCATCAGTGGCAAATTAGAGGGCATGCTCTCAGGTTAACTCCAGGGTCCACTCCCAAAGGCTAGTTATATAGGACATGATACTAATAAGTAACCTAAAAGTTGTCAACTCAAAGTCCAACTATACACTGATTAAATCTTTTATTTTTGTATAAATCCAGGTCATGGGAACAAAAAGGGTTCAAAAAGTCAAGCTTGCCCATTTGAAAACTCAACACACTGAAGTTATACAGTCAGATACTCACATCTGAAAAAGTGCTAAAAAGGGTCCAAAAAGGGTGAACAGGCAGCCATTAACATCACTACAACTTCTTGAACCATCTACTGATTCACAACATAGCACTTCATAGCTCATTCGGCTTTTCTATTCAGTGATAGTTTCCATTTATTTCAGATACTCCAAAAGTGTTGCTATTCATCCGTTTGATGCAACATTCACTCACAGTCTCTTATCAAAAAGTTAAACTGACATACTTCAGACCCACACAACCCAAACTGCTACGGTAGTTTGTTTTACTAATATCTTTCAGAGACAGCCTACCAAAGCCTTCACAGAAAAAAAAAAACTTAGTTCCTGGTTAAGTTCTAAGGTTTACCATTTTGGAGAATGTTCAATATAGTCAGCAAAACTGAAGACCCTGGATTTTCTCAGGCAGCTGTTAAAACAGTTTTGCCAGTCTCATTCATAACCTTAGTACACATTATGTATTAATAAATCTTTCATCAGACAGTGCTTTTCCCAGTTAAAATTACCTTTATTGTCTTAGAAAATAACTGATCCTAAATCCCTGATGCAAATTGTGCAACATGCAAGAAAAACAGGAGATTAATGCTGGAGGTTGGCAGCAGTGAGTTACTCACTGCAGCAGGCCAGTGACTCGGTCAGCACCAACACTCACTCGGAAAGATGCAGAAACAAGATTAATCCACTGAAAGCACGTAGCTGTGGGTTTGCAGTTAACTATTCAACATCTTGTCACAATGACCTGTTCAAAACATCAGTTGAGAGGTCACCTGATTAATCCTGGGATTTCACAGATTGTGCCAGCAGCATTTACATTTTTTAGGAATATAGTACCATAATTAACAAGCTTAGTGGGACAGTAGAAGATACTAGAAATAAGTTTGAGTTAGTGCATTTATATGTGCACCAAATTTACATAATATAGATTGAATCCTTGCTCTGCTTTAGAAGTCAGGCTTGTGTATTGTTGCAGCAATTATTTGCTACTTAGAAAACAATCGTTCTCCTGAAGCTCTAACCAACTTTTGCCCTTCAAAAGAATGTATAAAAAAAAAGTATCAAGCTAGTAATTTATCTGACACATTGCAGAGCATGATCCTACCATAAAGTGGTTACCAAAGCTACATAAAAAAAAATCAAAAAAATGCAATTCATTAATTGAAGCTTTTAAAGGACAGCTCAAGCAGCACACAGATTGCTGTATAACCCAAGTTTGTTTGTTCTTCATTTTTCCATTGTATTAGAGAAAAGAAACAGAACTATCATGTGAGATGCAGGGTGGCAGGAGGTTTAAATGGGGCATAAACACTAGCACAAACTAGGTGGCCAGTGAAGCCTGTTTGAACTGCCAATTTAATAAGCTTTAATAAACACCCACAGATGCAATTAGATAATTTAAAGTCTCAAAAAAAACAAATGCAGCAGTCAAGCCACAAAGAAACATTTGATACATTTAGATTAGAATTTTAATATCAATTTCTTTGGATTTCTAAGGCAAATATTGTTAAAACGCCAAAGTAACCAAAAACACGTGACAGTGGGTTTTGCACACAAGTGCTGTCATCCCTGACCGACTATCTTCTACAAACTTGATGACTACTGTTTCCTGCAGAGAGACTAGTGTACAGTTTTGGGCATCCTGGTCTAGGATAAAGTACAAGAACTGAAATGATAAATAGGACTGGGCATCTGACTTGAAAAAAGGCTATAGGTTGTAAAATTACTCAAGTGGGTAAAGATGACATTAGTCCTGTTCAAGAGCAGACTTTAATATGAACCTATGCTCTGGATCAAACAAATAGCTGAAGTGATATTGTCTTAAAAGATAAACTGTAGAGGAACAACAGGCATTAGGGAACAGGCGGATCTTTTGATACAGGGATCAGATAAAAAGTAAAACAGGACTCTGCATTGGTACTAGAGAAAGAGATCAGTTGGGTTGGTGTGGCCTGTGTGTATACACATGTAGCAGGAATTAGAACCAGACAGATTAGTGATGATAAAAAGTCAAAGCTTCAACCTCTCCCCGAATAGATGCAGTAATTCTCAAAAAAAGCTGAGGTATAAATACAAGTAATGTGTGATTTCTGAGCTATTTCAGAGACTTGGTTACAGGGTGACTAAGACTGGGAACTCAATATTCCAGATTATTTGATCTTCCAAAAGAAGAGGCAAAACGGAACAAAAAAAAAGTTAGTGTAGTTTTGTTAATAAAAGGAAAGCATCAGTGCAATAGTGAATAGTGATAGAGATGCAATAGATAATGATGTGGAAACAGTTTGGGTGGAAATGACAAATAGCAAGGGGAAGAAGTCACAGATGGAAATGGATTAGAGGGCCCTGAAGAGTTGCCTTACTGTGGGACAAAGTATAATAGTGGAGGCATGCAAGGGCAGTATAATCATGTGATTTTAATCAGCACAATCAATCAATTACACCAGATAGCAAGGGTGACATGGAAGAGTAATTTCTAGAGAGCATCAGCGATTGCTGCTTAGAACGTCTTACATAGGAGCTAAATATGTTTTGTGAGCAGTGCTGCCAAGCAGCCACTCAGAGGGTATGTGCACACCGACTGGTGTGTCAACACTGTTTACAGCATAGACTTCAGGTTCCAAGAATCATTGCCATGTTCCACTGGTGTGAGAAATCTCACAACAAGGAGACAGTCACAATTTTAAAAAAGTGGTGATTTAACAACATATAGAAAGGAATTTCTTCTCCTCAGGTACCAACCACCTGAAATTCTAGATCAGAGAGTGGAGTGTGGATCACAAGTACATAGAGGTAGGAGACTTTTGAAATTTCAGAGTTAAGGCCTGGAGTAATTCAACCATGACCTTGTTAAATGGCAGGGCAGGCTTAGGGGCCCAAATGACCATCTCTTGCTCCTATTCAGGTTCTTCTTTGACAAGCTTGATTGGTGGAACAGAACAAAAATGATCAATTCTACCCATGTTATATGGGGAGGTGATAAGTGAAATGCACCTGGGAGAATGGAGTCCTCCTCAAAATTGTCACTCGAGTCCTAGTCATTGTATGACATGAACATCTTCAAGAAGGTACAGCAGTGGGTATGGTGTAAAGTTGCCCAAACAAATGGAAGCATGGCAAGGCTTCTTGCTTTGATATTTTTTCACCCCTATTATTTTGCTGTTACGTTTACAATTAAGAGGGTGCTAAAAGTCTGAAATAGAAACCAAAGTTCTAAAGTACTTTTTGTTGTACTGCTGAAGAATACTTAACAGTTGGAATAAGAACAGTGAATTTAATAGGCATCTGACAGTGGCTTCATCTTGCCATGAAGTTACAAGAGAACAAGATCATGTGACACTTGTGATGACAGATACCAACTCATTGTTATAATCACAGCAGGACATAACTCAGATCTGGCAGCATGTGAAGACAGGGAGTTTCAGGTTTATGGCCTTTCATTGGGAATTCAGTGAGCATTTGGTGCAATACAAGACACTGAATAGAAAGAAGCAGGAGCTATCAGGCAACAGGAAGCGATTCAGTCTATTGGTGGTAACTGCCACGCACAGAATGCAAATTAAAATTAAGGGTGCTTTTTGAAATGAGTTTGCAACAACTAGTATTCACTTATTTAAAATTAACATATTACATCCAACAAAGCCAAAAGTAAATGTATTTGAATGCAATACTAAGGGATTATCAAGATCTAGATTGATACTGAGCTACAAGAAGAATATCAGTACAGTTGAACCGAAGGATTGAAGGACTAAAATTTGAAAAAAGAGACGGCTAGATCTATTCACCAAAGGATTGAACATCTTAGGGCTGCACTGCTGGACATATTGCCACTGTTGAATGAAGAAATTCACATGTGCAAGAAAAACACCTGTAAGAGGCAGGTGGTGGTGTTTTCAAATCTCTTGGCCTTGAAGACTTTTAAAATGGAGGTGTTGCCTGACTGGCAGCTAAATATGGATCAGAAGCCATGGGATGTTAATGCACATTCTGACAAGATTTTAAAAACTCCACAGGTCAGCAAACTGATTTCTGTTGTGAACACAGGGGAGGTGACTCAACAATAGCTCCAGGTTTCATTCCTGATGAAGGGCTTTTGCCCAAAATGGTACTTTTCCTGCTCCTCAGATGCTGCCTGACCTGCTGTGCTTTTCTAGCACCATTCTAATCTTGACTCTGATCTCCAGCATCTGCAGTCCTCACTTTTGCCTAATAGCTCCAGAAGTCACAAGCATCAAGTTTGGATAACAGACTTGAAAATTCTGCTTTACATTGCTTGAAGTGAATTCAGGGCTGATTTTCACGTATCCCAGTTTGGACTGTCAGATGAAGGATGCTTGTCTTAGTTATGCAAATTTCTACCAAAATAGCAGCTGGCATAGCAAGGTCACAAAAAAAAGGAGTGATACGTATTTGCACTAAAGATGATTCAATAACCAAAATGGTACAGATGTGTGGTGTGGTAAGAGAATATTTCTTGGTTTACCCTTAACGTGAATGATTTTTTTTTTTATAAACTCAAACCCACCTTACCTTCTTAACTTCATTAAGTGTGGTCACTTGTGGGAAATGCAGTATTCCATTAGTGCAGTATAAAATTTCAACGAGTGGAAAAAAGTGGACCCACGATTATATATTTAAGGGATAAAACAATACCAAGACATAGAAGAATGCAATGAAATCTATTATTACATAAACCCAAGTGGCAAATAGTTGCCCCATTTCAACTTTCTTAAAGAAAAGGCCTTCAGCACAACAGTGAAAGTTCAAGATTATACCTTCATGTCCATAGAGGAACTTGAATCCACAACCTTTCCAATCACAGTGTTTATGTTGCCAGCTGATACTTGAAGAACTACCTCCCGACTGATTATGAGCTTAGCCAGTGAAGCAGTTTCAGAATTCAACCTCACATCACAGGTGCAGTTAGAAATTGGACGAAGTATGGAAAGCAGCCAGCATCCACTGAATATATTGCAGGACTGGAGACAAAACTAGATTGAAGAATTTGTATTGTATTGTTTACCTGAAGAGACAGTGGTGTTAAGACAATGTCGTAGGACAAGTAATCCAGAGGGTCAAGCAAATTCTCTGGGACTAGAGATTTAAAACCTTCTTGAATTCAATTTATAAATCCTGAAATCGAAATACTGCTCCCAGTCATGGTTACCATGACAAGCATGAATTGTCACTGAAAACCCATCTGATTCACAAATATCTTTCAAGCAGTCGATACGACAGTTCGGAAATGGGTGACAAATACTGGTCTAGTAGGCTATACACACATTCCATAATTATATAATTTTTGAAAAATATTTTAACATACAAAATCAAAATCCTTACTTCTGTAGCTGCTTTACCTTGATCACCTCTGATCTAGCACCACTTGGTGGAAGTGCAGCACACAACACCAAAAGGTCAAGTTCACCAATTTCAAAAAGAGCACACAACACTGCAACTGGAAGCAATGCTTGCCACGTGTATGGATCAGTTAGACTGCCAACAGAGTCACACAAAACGCTGTTATGAAAGTTACAATAATCACAGGATAGGAGACCATTCTATCATGCCTGTCGCAACTTTGAAAAAGATCTTCAAATCCTGTGTAACTCTCCCTACAGCCCTGCAGTTATTTTCCCTTCAAGTGTATATTCTAACCAATTTCAAATTTACAATCAAATCTGCTTTCAGTACATTTTCAAGCCATGTACCCCAGATTACAAACACTGCACATCAAGCTTTAAGTGATCCTGAATTTAAAAAAAAATTCAGTCATCTTAAATCTCTCCCACCTGGATTACTGATTTGTCTGCACTTAAAGCAGTTCGTAGTGTTTTTTCGTCAATGAATTCCTCACTTAAAACTCCCTTTCACCTTCCAAGGTGAGGAACTCCTGCATCGCCAAATGATGTTTGGGATAAGCTTTGATGGCAAGGTCAACCAAATTGCACTTGAGAAAAGGTGATGGTTGTTCACATTACTGAAGTCTCTCGCCCTTGATACCCTTGTAGTCAATCTCACATCTCAAAGAAAGAAACAAATCACCCTTCCTCCAGCTGAAGCTTACACTCTTTGGCAAAATAACTTATATAATGTTCTTGCTGGTATTCTTTGATCTCCTGCATCACACCAGGCTATTTTTCTTTAGAGCGTAAACTAAGCATATCAACATGCTCTGCCACTTGAGATTCGCACATATAGTTACACATATGACTGAAGTGTTTGGGGGGGGGGGGGGGGGGGGGAGAAAAATAACCATCAATTTACCCTCAATTAATGAATCACCAAAGAAAGTTGTTGAAAAGTTACAAAGTGCAGAATAGTCATACCCTATTTCATGCCCATGTTGCATTATTGGGATTTGGGAGATGATAACCACAATTAAACAGTATCAAATTGTCAAAACAGCAACAACTTGTCTTGATGTAAACATGACTATCACATGGAGACAGCCCTTTCACAAAAAGGTCTAGCACAAACTTACACCTCAAATTGAGGTGGTACAAGCTTAATACTCATTTCAGAGAAAGAGACACCAATCCTTCAGTCTGGTCAAGTCTAAGTTTGACTCAGCCATTAGCAATCTCACTCCAGTCAGAAGATTCAGTTTCCCCTTCACCTACCTCTTCCTCACCTTGGATAATTTAAGAGCCCATTAAAAGGAATGCAAACTAATCAAAATTGGGAAAAATGTATTGATGAATACATTTTCAAAAAAATACTATGGGTGATTTGGTGAGAAGGTTCAAAGACTCTTATGGCACACAGAGTGCCCCTACCGCTGGGTCAGAAGGTCTGGGTTTAAGTCTCACCTGCAACAGGGTGGTATAACATCTTTAGATCAATTCAAAAATATTAAAAGATTAGAGTTCAAGCCTCACTTGTCTCGAAGTGAAGCTCATCCTCAAAGGAGTAAGTGCCAGCAATATCTGCCTGTTCTGATGGATACAAAAGACAACATCTTTCAAACAGTCAGAGGGTTTCCAGCAAATGTTTATCCCTGAAACAGCACAGATCAACTGAAGCTTCCAACTACTTGTAAGTTTGTATTAATTAACTGCTGTGCACACCTGGAAAATATTTACTGATAGCTACCTAAGCAATAGAAGCCCTTCAAGCCAGCCTCAGCATTCTACAATTATATACTTCAACACCTCAATCTTGCCAGCTCAGCACAGACCTGACATTTCAAAAATCTTGGTCATCATCTGCTTCCACACATCTGAGTGGAGAATTGCCAAATGAACAGTCACTGTACTCTCGGATCAACTATTCCTTCACATCTTAAGGGGAGCACCCCCTTATTCTGTAACTATGCATTCTGGTTCACAATTTTCCCCACTAGTGTCAACATTTTAATATCTTCTCTGTCAAACCCCCTCAGAATCTTGCATGTTCCAATAAAAATCACTGCTCTTAACTCTAATGGATAAAGGCCTAACTTGTTTCGCCATTCTTGATACGTCAACCCTTTCTGATGAACAGTTATTATATGAATACAATTCCTTGCTTTGTGACCTTTATCTCCACTTAGTGAATAGCAATTAAATAACTCCACTGACATGACAGTTTGGCCAGCAGGAACAAAAATACTTCGTTGAGGTTAGAATGTGTCTGTGCAGTGCACTAATGAGAACTATCTCCCAAACACATTTTCCTCCCAAGCTTAAATATTAAAAAGCAGCATTTAAAAACTGATCAGCGTAAAGATGGTAACTGAATTACGACCTCTCCCTCAGGCTTAGCACAAGCCAGAACTGAACCAGAAATATTCTGAGTTATATCTGACATCATAGCTTTTACCTAATCAATGATTGCAAAGATTTTCCCAAGCACTTGTCCACAGGTACAAATTGCACACCTTTAAAACAACACAAATCAAGAATATAATTGTTGTAGTTCAAATTCAGGAATGCTGTTCAGCTCAATACACCAAACTGCCTTTCTAAGGAAATGAAGCAGCAAAATCTTCAGTGTTACTGTTTTGTTTAAGCACATTTGGAAAGTCTCTCAGGTTTCAGGTGCGCTAAATAAAAAGATTTCAACAGATTAGGTGCAAGTCAGCAAAATCGCAATTAACTTTTAGTCAAAACTCAGACAAAAGGGCACTCCAAAGATTTGAAAAATTTCATGCTGATATTAACAGCGAGCATACTCCTAGGTATGGGATTCTTAATTCAACTTTAAACAAAATACATATTTGAGGGAGTGCTGCACTGTTAGCAGTGCCTTTTTGTTTGCCAATGTGTTGTTAAACCAAGGTAGCACCTGATCCTGGCAGAAGTAAACAGTCTCACAGCACAACTTTGAATAGGAGTAGGAGAGGGTACTCCCTGGAGTCTGAAGGACAAATTCATTAACTAACATCATAAACATTTGGTCATTATCTGCCATGCTCAGATTGTCTGCTGCTTCTTTCACCGCTGAGGAACATTTCATTACAGTGAAGTATTTGAGATATGAGATTACCGATGGCATTGATGAAAAGGTAGTTCATTTCGAGATGCAGTAACCGATACTCTAGCAGCTGACCCCCAGAGTTAACTTTTTTTCGGGGGGGGGGGGGGGGGGGGGGGGGGGGCGCGGCGCAAATGGACAACAGTCAATCACAAAACCTCCTTTTCCAATCCCAAAGCAGAGGAAGAAAAAACAAAAATAGTCTGGCTGACAGTAGATAGAAGGAAGTGAGGACTGCAGATGCTGGAGATCAAGAGTCAAAAAGTATGGCACTGGAAAAGCACAGCATTTGAGGAGCGGGTGAGTCACCGTTTCGATGAAGGGATTATGCGTGCAACAGTGACTCTCCTGCTCCTTCGATGCTACCTGAATGGCTTTGCTCTTCCAGCACCACATTTTTTGACAGTAGATAGACTCAAATGTCATAAGATGTAAACAAAGCTGCCACTCTTTTTCACTAATAGCTATCCAATAATCAAAAAGTGCTCAATCTGAAGCTCCCACTCTTGTGTTGTTTCCCCCCTTCAGTCGAAGCAAAACATAGACACAGTATAGTTGAGGCAAGAGAGCCATCACCCATGTGCACAGGGACACGAGTTCTCAGTCTTCTCTCTCGAACAGCAGTTTCTTCATGAAATATATAGTCATTTTACAGGGAGGAGTATCCAGATAAGGCAATATACATATTGATTGGGTAACTGCTACAAACAGCAAGTGTCAATAGCAAAGATTAATAAACTGACCTTGCACACTGAATGCTTGCAATATTGTTAAATGGCTCCACATAATGAATGCTTTTCCACCTTGTTAATCCATCGCCTTTGCCTCCAGCACCCCATTGTTAACTGGAAGTTCTTATCTGAACTGAGCCATGCTCAGCTGAACTTCGTTCCACAAAACTCAGAACTTAACCCTTTCCCTACCTGCTTATACCCTATACACATTCTCAACACCACAGACTTGTGACCACATTAAAGTTTACAGAACAGGTGAGAGGCAAAACATGTAACATCAGTAAATCATAGAAGCTGTAGCACTTGGCCATGCAAGGATTCAATAAGGACTGATACTATGAACAATGCCTGCATTGCTCCAAAACTAAAAACGGTCAGAACAAAGTTATGGATTGATATTCGTGAATTTGTGGAAAGGAAAACACAGCAACAAGTATCGAACAGCTACAGACATTTAAAAATTTAGCTAATGCAGTACAGGTTTTCTAACATTTACAATCCTGATAAACTTGCAATTCAAGTGCAGTTGCGCACTAAAAGTGAGACATGACAGATGGAGGGAACGGTATCGGGATCCAAGCTGAACCAACTCAAGTGCTTCCCCATGAATTCCATTCCTCTCAGTCACCGTCTCAGGCTGAACCAGCCTGTTCCAAGCTAGAATGTCTTATTTTAAAGTTGACCTCCAAATCCCTCATTGCCACTTCTGTAACATCATCCACTTCCATCCTTGCATTACTATCTACTATTCAAACTCTAATCAATGTTCTTTTTAGCTCTGGGCTGAACTGCCAATGTTTTCCCTGCCAACCTTCAATTTTTCACTAAAAGTCATCCAAAGTTTGTGCCCCTTCACTCATCATCCTAGTGCTTGCTGCCTGCAGTAGTTTGAATAAAGTCTTGCGCTGGAAAAACAAAGTACAGCAGGTCAGGAAGCAAGGAGCAGGAGCATCGATATTTTGAGCAGGGGACCCCAGTCCTGATGAAGGATCCTGTCTCAAACATGCACTCTCCTGCTGCTCGGATACAGTCTAACCTCCAGCCATCATGATCCTACACTCTAGAAATTGCTCCTCAAGGCTCTCCACTCTTGGAAGAAGTTCTTCAAAACCTTGTTTTGTCCAAGCTTCTACTCATTTAGACTTGTTTGGCACAGTTTAAATTTTTGTCCAATTCCTTCTAAGAAGCCTAATGATAGTTTAAAGGTAATGTCAACTAATTGCAGTTTATGAAGCACCTTATCAATTTTATTGTTGAAGGCGAAGCCCCTCTCTTTTTTGTAAATACATTAAGCACAAATGGGCATTTTCATGAGGAAATGGCCCAAGATCCGATATAGCGTAGACAATTAGCAGAGGTGATCAAAAGGCATGATTGAATATCTAGGTCATAAAGTGAAACGTGACCATGAATGTCTGACGTATAGTCACTGATGAGTTTAAAGGGGAAGCAAGGTTAAGTACAATAATAAAAAAAAGAATACAGTGAAGGGTTAGATTAAATAATGGGAGGGGGTTTGAAATGAAGGTGGTGCTGAAAGACCTTTCAGCACTGTTAATTCATTGGTTACAGAATACAGACCAAAAGAACAGAAAAAATGCAGGGTTTTCACAGATTGTAAGTTTTGGAGTCAACTTCCAGCATGATAGAACATTTAAAACATGAAGAAAAAACAAGCTACAAAAGACTCATGAAGATGGCTTTAAGAGATGAGGCTTGCAGTTCAGTTACTGGTTGGCAAGGAGAAATCAATTGTATAGTTTTTTTTTAAAAACCCAGGCTGATGCAATAAAATGGCCCATTTGCTTTTCTGAATATGTCAGACACATTATACATGAAACACTGTTCCAACATGCTGCAAGATTTCACTTTAGAAAGTAAAATATCCACTTGCGTTGATTGAAGATTTGGCAGAAAACTGAACGTTCATGTCAACTATTACATCCAGACCATCAAATGCAAAAGAATTTAACTGCGCAAAGATGAACATGTAAGCCATGACATATGCTATTGTCTTCCCTTAGTCACTCATTCTGACAGATCTAATAACCAGTGTCAAAAACAAAATTAACTCAAAACAGCATACTGCCATATTAACTCAAGTGATCAACTGATTTAAGTTTCATTCACATTATGTCTAAATTGATTTTTTTAAAAATAGTCAACTAATGGTTAACTACAGTGCTTGTAGTCAAAGTCAAGACTAACAGGGTCTCAGTCCTGATAAAAGGCTTGTGCTTGGAACATCAATTCTGCTGCTCCTTGGATACCGCCTGACCAGCTGTGCTTTTCCAGCACCACACTCCTGAACACAGGAAGGGCTATGGTTTTGATGGTGGGGGCAGGGGTGGAAAATGAGTTAGAACACTGCTAATTCGACACTCCGATAACTTAAAAAATGATAAGCCAGTTTTTAAAATACCAGTCCTTTCTAACAAAAAGGTTCATCAGCTGATCCACATGAATATTATTGAAATGGAAATCTTTGCCAAAATGCATTCTGGGTTCCACATGTACACTACTGATGAACTGATTTGATCTCAAAATTAGAAATTAAGTTAGAAACTCAAATACCCAGCCTAACCCCATCATCAATCCAAAAAAGATTTACTGGTCTGTTACAACTGTGAACTGAATGAATACAGACTGAATAAAACACCTTATTCAATTTAAAAAAGCAATGGGTATAAAGACAGGCAGTGCCAACTCAGCAACTCGTGGCCTATTTAATTAACATCTTCACACAGACATTGTGTACTGCAATGACTGATAATAAGCAAATTGCACATAAAAGTAGGAACTTTAGTAGGAACAAAGAAGCAAACAAAAAGGTTGAGACTTTTTCGAAAAAAGTCTCCTCTCTACAGCTTCAGAAAGTGTCAACGTCACCAGAAAAGCTGATAGAGGGCAAAAGATTAAAAGGAAAAACCCAAAAATTCTTGGAGAGAAAAAAAACACATTGAAAGGAGACTACACAGCAGAGGTCACATATTGTAGGGAAAAGGACTTATCGGTGGGTTCGAATTTGCCCAGCTGCTAATATCCCAGACCTGTTCTGGGTTATTCCACGTAGCATACTCCATTACATAATCACCTTTGTCTGTCCAGCAAGGAAAGCCAAGAAGCTCCTAAACTTCTTTGCTTCACAAGGACGACACGATCGCCAGCCCGAAGGCGATGGGAATTGAGCAGCGCAACCCTGCATTTTGGATGGTAATGCATCCCTTTTTAAGAGAGGGCAAGAAAACTAAACTTTGGGCAGGGTGGGGGGGAAAACTTTGAGTGAAAAACTTCTGAGCAGCAGTTTGTGCGCCTGCGCGGTGCTGACACGTCGCCGCTTACCCCTGCGGCGCTCGCGCAGAGAGAGAGGGGGGCTGGCCGCTCGCGCTCCGGGGCCAGCCCCAACAGCACAACCGCAAGGGGGGGGGGGGGTCAGGACAGCCCGGGGCTCCACACGGGCCTTCCCCCACCCAGGGAGAGCGGGGGCCGGTTTGGAGAAACAAACCCGCTTTTACCTCACCACCAACCGGCCCGAGGATGCCGCAAAGGGCCCACACCGCTCTGCAATTGGGGGGGGGGGACAAAAAAAAGGCCTCGAAGCTCCACTAACGCTCTCCCCACCCCCCAGGTTGGTGGGTGTCAAGTCGGGGGCAAGAGAAGGCTAGGAAAAAAGGAATTATTTTTTTCGTTTCGTCCCCCCCCCCAAATATCATCAGCAAGAAACTGACTGGTGAGCTGCTGCAACGCACCTCCTTGGCCCCCTCTCCCCCCACCAACACCACCTTTTTTTAAAAAACAAATAACACCCGTGCCCGCGGATACCGGTGTGGCGAACGGTTGGGCCCTGCCCCGGGAACTGACCGGGTGGTGGTGTCCTCGCAGCCCTCTCGGATAGAGAAGCTCCCGAACTCCAGAGTGAGTCGGCCAGCGAGGCCGGCCGCTTATAATCCGAGCAGCCCTCCAATCAGAGGTTTACACGTCAGAGCGGGGGGGGCGGGTCCTGGCTCCTGGTGTCGGGTGTTGAAGAAGAGGTTGAGGTTGGGTAAGGGGTGCAATGGCTGAGGAGCCTGAAGAGTGGATACTTTTGTTGAGAGTGGTTATTGGACACCTCTAGGGCAGGTGAGCCTGGAACCCAAGCCTCCTGGCTCAGAGGTGGGGTCATGACCATTATGCCGGGGGGGCAGAAAGAAGAGAGAGAGAGAGAGAGAACAGTTATGTGGGTATGGTTGGGAAAGCATTCTCAGGTCCCAGAACAAGACAACTCCAATTAGTTATAAAGACACAATTTGCTGGAAAAGCTTAGCAGCATCTGTGCAGAGAAATCAGATGTAACATTTCTAGACAGAAGTGAGGAAAGGGTAACACACCCTTCTTTCCACTGATGCTGCCAGACCTGCTGAGCTTTTTTCCTGCTGTGAAGAGGAAGGTGGGGAATACAAAAGACATGGGAAACTTTATTTCTGATTTCCAGCATCTGCTGTTCTTTTGATTTTTCAAAAGAGTTACAGCCTGGCTTTACTACTTCAGCTGGTTTTTACTCTTTTTATTAAAAAGCAACAATTTACATTTTGCTGTCAGGTGTGAGTTTAGAAAAAAAAATTCTCTTTCTATTCCTTATACGTTGCCTTCCCACGTATTGTCAATAAATTTTGATTTATTGCACCAAAATAAACCACACAACTGCAGATGCTAGAGATCCAAAAAAAAACCACAAAAACAGAAATTGCTGGAGAAAAACTGAGGTCTGGTAGCATCTGTAGAGAGAAAACAGTTAACATCAAGTTCTATGACCATCCTGAACTTGATTTAGGATTCCACTTTAATTCTGTAGGACTCAATCAAGTTAAGAAAGGTCATACAACTTGATGTTAACTGTTTTCTCTCTAGAGATGCTACCAGACCTGCTGAATTTCTCCAATGTCTTTTTGTTTGTTTTGGATAATGTCGTGCTTCCTCCCTTCATCACAACTATCAATTCAAATTGCAAGTAGCTAAACTCAAAAGATTGTGCCTTATGGTAAGCACCTAGCTATATCCTGCCAACTCAATTGTTATGCCCAATGTTTTCTGTTTGCTCGCAAATCCTTCATCTATGCCAATATGTTAGCCCTCCCACATTTGTAGTATGAAGTTTTGGGTTGCTAACTACTGGCAGCTTAATTAGCTGATTTACAATGCAGTGACACCAACAGCACAGTTTCAATTTCCACAACTGGCTGAGGTCACCATAAAGGTCCTGTCTTTTCATTCCTTACCCGACCTGTTGACTGAGGTTACAGGTGCCACCAGTTGCCTATTTCCAATGATTGTGCATCCTATTAGTCCTGTAGTGACTTCATCAGTTGATGAAGATAATGTTTATGACGTAGTATACTTCAATTGCCAGAAGACATTTGATACAGTGCCTCCCACCAGACTTGAAAAATATTGTAGGCCATGAACTAGAGGGACAATGGCAACATGAAAACAAAATTGGCTAAGTGGTAAGAAACAAAATGTAACAGTTTTCTGGAGGAGATCCCCAGAGATCTGAATTGGGAGACTTGCCTTTCATATTATATATATATCTTTGTTATCATGGGTTAAGGATTAGGGTAAACATTTAGGAACCAAGATTGGGAGAAATTTCTTCAGAATATCAGTATCCTGTGAATTTTAATACCACAGCAAGCACGAGGCAAAAATTACACAATATTTTGAAGGAATTAGATACAGTACTTCAGGCTAAAAATATTAAAAAGGACATGGCAGGGGCCAGTGAAGTAGGAATATGCTATTAAAAGGAAAATGATCAGCCATGATCTCATCTTCAAAGTCGGCCTGAAACTGTGAAGTCAGCCTGAAGTTTTACAATTCTTCCAACATGTTCTAAACTGGAACCATTGGTAGGACTGGAGATTGAATATTGTTGACCTGGTTATGGTTCTTTAGCTGGATCTATACAAACACAGCACTCAAATTTCTCTTTGATGTCTTTACTACTAAGAGTACAAAGAGTTTTTGGATTTGTTCATGCAAGGATCTGGGCATAGCTTTCCAGGCCTGCATTTATTGCCCAATGGGCAGAAGAGTCAAATACAGTGCCATGGGTCTGGAGTCACATGTAGGCCAGACCACACAAGGACATTAGGAAACACCACAAGATGCGCCCTAGTTTCTTGGTGAATGATTCTTTATTGAAATCATTTTTCAAATTCTGCAAATTCCAATATCTACTGTAACAATTTGAAACTGGCTCCCCAGAACTTGGTGTGGGTCTCCAGATTAATCATCCAGGTGATAATCTAAATCATCACCTGATTAAACAAGCAGCATCATAAAAGGCAGCTCATTGTGTGACTAAATGTCCAAAAGCAAAGTGAATTGCATTTTAAAGAATAAAGAAAACAGCTTTACTGCCGCACTTCATAAGGGAGACTGGACTTCGGCAAACTAAAAGAAAATCAAACACTGAACCTCTTAAAATCAATGTTAGAGACAATTTTTTTGAAAATATCCTTATCCTACTACCCAATTTTATCCTCTAGTCTCTTCAAAAAAAAAATGACCACATCTTTTGATTAGGTACAATTACGAGAGTGTCACTTCCAAGCTGTCAAACATTTGTGGTCTCTATTGTGCATTTCCATCTCCCACACACAGTTTAGTTTTGTATCAAGAGGCACATAATTGTCAGGCATTAGTGTTACTCATTGCATTGAGGCACCATTTGTGGGTGGCACGGTGGCACAGTGGTTAGCACTGCAGCCTCACAGCGTCAGGGACCCGGGTTCAATTCCCGCCTCAGGCGACTGACTGTGTGGAGTTTGCACGTTCTCCCCGTGTCTGCGTGGGTTTCCTCCCATAGTCCAAAGATGTGCAAGTCAGGTGAATTGGCCATGCTAAATTGCCCGTAGTGTTAGGTAAGGGGTAAATGTAGGGGTATGGGTGGGTTGCGCTTCGACGGGGCGGTGTGGACTTGTTGGGCCGAAGGGCCTGTTTCCACACTGTAAGTAATCTAATCTAAACCACCCTTCAAAACCACAATTTTCCCAGTACTTGCTTTGCTGCAATTTTTTTTAAAAAAATTAATTGTTCATTACCTTTTGATGGGGACCCCTTATTCTTCTGAATTTCTGTCACAGGGGAACTCTTCCATGCTGAAATAATCAATTGCCAAATATCATCTAGAGGACCTTTCACTTCATGAATCCCTTTGAAGAAGGACAGCTGCAGTGTTTAAGTCAATTTTTTTTAAAAGTTTATCTTGGATATCTGAGCCAGGCCATTTCTTGACAATATCCTGAAACAAATGTGTTGATGGGTGTTCAGCATGGGCTCCCACCTTCAAACAGTAAGCAATGTTTAAAATTCTTAATCTGAAGTGTGTTCAGTCTTCACTTCCACTTACAGATTAGAATCTATGTCCTCTGTGGTTGCCTTACTAGCAAACTCAAGATGTTAGCCTCAGTCATGCTACTTAAGCACAGCTGCTGATTTAGCTCGGTTGCTAAATTCATTATTTCTTGAATTTATTTCTTTATTTGAATCTATTGTCACAAATTTGTTCACCAAGTGATGTTGGTGGCAAACAATTGGATTGCTCAAGGAGGTCAAAACACGTCATCCGAATTTTTGTTTGCATCTGGAACTTTGTTAGCTTCTGACATCTGACTATTTCCAAAGATAAATATTTCTTCCAAACCTTTGGTCAGATTTCCATCCAGTTGACGGAGAATCAATTTTCTTTCACCAAAATAAAAGTAATCTTAAATTGGATTCCACCACAAGTCTAGCAAGCCTGATGCAACCTTTTGTCCCTTATTCAAAACAAGAAAGGACTCTGAATAGTTGCTGATTGACTTGCTGAATTAGCATTATTTAGACTCTGAAGAAGGGCTTATGCCGGAAACATCAATTCTCCTGCTTCTTGGATGCTGCCTGGCCTGCTGTGTTTTTCCAGCATCACATTTTTCAACCATAATTTAGACTCTACCTGATTTGCAAATAATTGCTTTATTTTTACATTTGAACAACTTGGAGGGGCTTCTTGGTAATAAAACCAATTCTTTTGCACACAATTTTTGTCTTGAAAGCAGCTCTCAGAACCATATAGTTTTATCTCTGGAGGCTATAACTTCTGTTTTTCAGCCATGATAATTAATCTGTTAAGACCTGTCCTTTTATCCAGTTTAAGGAAAGCGATACATCCATTGATTTCACATTAATTTTCCAACTGAAGCAAAAAAATTCAGTGGCTGCTGGAAATCTGAAACAGTACTGAAGAAGATTCTATTGAACTCAACCTGAACTTTCTCTCCACAGATGCTGCCAAATCTGTGGAATTTCTCTAGCAATTTTTATTATTTTCTATGGGGCATGGAGAATGAGGCATACTTTGCTCACTTAGTTTTTTGCTTTTTTGGGGAAAATTCCAAAAGCCAACAATCTCTGGTTCACCACTAATACTTGCTACATGCTATTTTTTCTTTCAGTTTGATACTATTCTCAAATTGCTTGGCAATCAGTTTATCTTCTTAGAAATCTTCTTCACTAGGAAGGGTCTTTGCTGTGACCCATGAACTATTTCCTCAAACATCTTTCATTATTCCCAAACAGCCTTTTAACTAAAATCCTTTCAGAAGTAGAGACCAACCAACTCCACTCATTCTTTTGTAATTACCCCACTGAGTTTAAACACAGCTGTTCATGATCCAAGTTCCTCTCTCAAACCGAATGCAAAATTCTACTATGTTATGGTCACTTTTCTCGTGCATCTTTTATTCTAAGGTCGTTGATAAACCTGCCTCATTTGCACATTACTAGGTCCAAAATAGCCTTAGCCCCTGGTTAGATCCACCACATAGTGGAAGAAACTGTCCCAAATATACCCAATTCAGTGTTATTGCTATCTTTACCAATTACATTTTACAGTCTAAAAGAAATTTTAGAAGATTAACTTTGACTTTCTACAGGCCTTCAGTCATTCCTGATTTGTTCTATGTCCTATCGAATAGTTGTTGGAAAGGAGTCTGTAGCATCAGGCGTATGGATGCTACATCATCTGATCAAAGTTAACTTCTAGCTATTGTGTTGAAAACTCTGCCTTGTCCTTGAGAAAAGGAGTCACGTAGGCCTGAACTTTAATATTCTCATAATGATGTTTCCATAATGTCATGCTTGTTGAACAATTTTCTTATTTCTGAATACTGCATGCATTTAAGTAACATTTGTGCCATACAAATGCCAGGTATGGACAGTCTAACCAATGCCTCTTGATTTTCAAATGGTATTATCATCCCTTAATCTCCCACAACCAATGCTTTGGGATTACTGATGACCAGAAACTGACTTGGACCTATCAATGCAAGAGCTGCAAGAACAGATCAGAGGCTCAATACTGCAAAGATAACTCACCAGACTGCCCAAAGCCTGACCACCATCCATCTAGTCAGTAATGTGATGGCTTAGGCATCACCATCAAAATCATAATCACTTCCATCTAGAAAGGACAAGGGCACTGGATAAGTGTGGAACACAACCACCTGCAAGTTCCCTCTGAAGGCAATCACCATCCAGACTTGGAAGTATATTGCCAGTCCTTCACTTTTGCTGATCGAAACCCTTGAATTGCCTCCTCAATAATGGTGTGTCAACCCACAGCATATGGACTGGAGCCGTTCAAGAAGGCAGCTCACCACCACCTTCAAGGGTAGCTAGGGACAAGCAATAAATGCTGGCCAGACAGAGACACCCACATCTCAGAACAGTTTTTACTAAAAGTATAATTTTGCCTATTCCACCATTTGCTTCTTAAGAAATGCCTCTATACTGGCCATTCCTGTCCAATTTTCAAGCCAATGTATTGCCTGCACCCCACCCAAATCCTGCCCCAGCCATATAATTAATTTAAAGTCTCATCTTCAATCAGTTATTTGGATTTGCTAAGACACTGATTCCAACAAAGTTCAAATGAAGCCTATCCCTCTGTAACAGCTTCCTTCTACCCCTGTATTGGTACCAGTGCCTTGTCAACTGAAACCTGTTCCATCCACAGCAGTCTTAAACCACACATTCAACTCCTTGACTTCATTTAGTCACAGTTTACCCATGGCTTAGGTCAGAGGCAGATGTACAACACAGCAACAGACACTTCGGTCAAACTCATCCATGCCAACCAGATATCCTAACCTTACCTTTATTTTTATTTAAAATTTGAACCTACGAAGCATAACTTCTTTCAAACAGAACCTGCTTTCTAGTCATGAGTACCAATGTCGAGGACAATGGGATCCTACTCACTATCCTGAGAAGATATCCTTAGCACTGGCACCAGCCAGGTAGCAGCCTTGAACACTCGTGACTGTATGGAACAGTATCTGTCTGCCCAAATTATGTTGCCTCCTACCATTACTATATTCCTATTTCTTTCTCCAACTAGAATGGCTGTGTATCAAGATAGCCTAGTCAGTTCACATCCTTCCTCTAGTTCCCAGTCAACCGCTCAACTTGTAAAGAGCCTTGTAGCTGTTAGACAATTGTAGCGGCAGGGGCTGTCCTTTGGGTCCCATACCTGCCTTTACAGACAGGCAGTCACTCTTGTGTTTGATCACAGGCAATGTTTGAATTCTCTGAAGCAGGTTGTCACCAACCTCACAAGCAGAGTCCATGTAACTTCCCCCACCTCTGATACAGTGCAGGGTCTGCAGATTAGGTTCCTGTTCCTCAACTCATATCCAGAACTGTTCAGACTGCAAACGAGTTGCCAGTGCATTACCTTGGTCCCCAACAACTGCCAGGTGCTGCAGCACATTGTGTAATGTGTGATTGCTGTAACTGAATTACTATCTTTGTTTTTTTTTTAAAAACTTGGAGTCTCCACTCAAGCTTTTCTTGAAAAGTAGTCAAAATTTTATATTTAAGAGAATACTTTTAAGAGAAGATTGGAAATACCCAAATAGCTACTATGTTAACAAAAAAAAACTGTCAAACAGTTCAGTACAATAGGGGAATAGTCAACTCCAGCACTTCCCCCTTTCACTAATCTTTCCACAAATTTCTCTGCAGGTTTCACGGTTTAGCTGCTGCAGCTAATGATTAGCCATCTGAGTAATTCTTAAATTCAAAGATTTTAAAAGCATAATGCCCAGCACTGCACGTAGATCCACTGAAATTCTCATTATGGTTACATTATAATAGGTAGTCAATGTGATTGAATACGATATGATCTGTAAACAGTGTTGTGTTGTATTTTAGAATGCCAAACCACAGGCAGCTTGTGGTCAGGGTAGTTAGATGTTGCTGAGTCTTAAGAGACTTGTAACTTTTAGGATATTTAATGCAGGATCACGATGATGTACAACTAACAAGACAAAAAAGTCATCAAGATCTAATCTCCAATATTAACCCCTGCTGAACCATTATGTTCTACAACAAATCCCCGTGAACTTAATTGTTCCAGCTTCTTCGATAGCTTCTAATGCTTATTTGGAACATAATGGCCAAATGTAGTGTATTGGTTCAATCTAAATTATTTATTCTGAAGGGATAAGGGGAGGCAGCAACCTGGTGCTATTATCACTGGACAGTTTATCCAGAGACCCAGAGAATGTTTGGCTACTCCAGGTTCAGATCCCATGATCTGCTCTGGTGGGTCTTGGATTCACTAAAAATCCACAAGAGTGTAATGACCATGAAACCTTTGTCAATTGCCAAAAAACCCACTTTCACAATTGCTAGTTCACAGACATCCTTCAGGGAAAGAAATTGCCACCTTTACCTGGTTTGGCCTAAATTAACACCAGACCCATCCAACTGCCCTCTGGGCAATAAATGCTGGCCTAGTCCAGGACACACTCATCCCACGTGAGGAAAAAAAAACAGCTCAAGTCCAAGATTATTAACTACTATACATTCAACTTTTGAAGCCAAACAACAAATAATGCAATATTATATTCTTCTCATGAGCCAATTCTGTTCATCTCCAAAAAGGCATTGCTATGGAGTTTAACAGGAAACTTAAAAAGATGAGTATCTTCAGCGAACCATTCAAGCCCAGGACAATTGATCCAGCTATTAACTTATGCAAGTTTGATCTTAAAGATTAGATGCTAAAACTCGTTTAAACGTGATAACTTAAGATCAAACTGTAGTTCTTAACAGATGAATACAGTTTCCATTTGGCACAGAGCAATTGCAATTAACATGTTTGAACTTGGGAACAATTAAGTATAACTGTTAGGAAGCAATTTTGTTTGTACTGTTGTGATTGGACTTGCCTTTCCAGAGAAGAGAGTGGGCCATAAGTAGCTTAAAAGGTCAGTGTGGTCCAGAAATTTCAAGGAATTATTTTTTACTTGCTGTTTCTCCCTTTTAAACTTAAAAAGGGTTTAAGGTTCAGGATCAACAGTTTTATTTTTAATTAAAAAACCTCTTCTAACCAGATTAAAGCCCCTTACTACCTGTATTGTAACCTACGCAACATCAGAACTTTCATTTTTAAATGCAAATTGGAAGTATTCATTATCAATGGAGTTTAAAATCATTGAAGTCAAAGTGACTCATAACACTAAGGTCTGAATACATCAGGTTTAGGAAAGAAAAGTAATCAATTTGGAGGGAGAAAAAAAGAATCTACTGAAGAAGAATCAGGTATTTTACTAATTTTAAGTGTTATCACAGACTATAGCCTGAAATAATGGCAACCATTCTGGATACATAACCAAGCCTGTGCACATACTCTGCCCATACTGACAGCAGAAGCCTTCATGAATTTATCCACCACTTCACACAATCTGAACTTTCAATTGATTCTTGGAAGGATCATCATAGTAGAACCAAGTACTTAAGAATATGAAGATTTCTAAATTAAATATTTAATTCACTATAATGTCCTAGTTCTGAAGCATTCTAAACAGTAGAAATTAATCATAGATTAAATTATAGCATAGCTTAAAAATAAAGCTAGCTTTACAGAGTGAACTAGAGATTGCTGAAAGTAAATTAGTCTAAATATTGGAGACATTTACCATAAACAAGACAAACTGAACTCCTGGCTCAGATTAGCTTGTGGAAAAGGAATATGGGAAAAATGTAGATCTCACATTTCAATTAATGTTTGTTACAGATTGCAAGAGGCATAGAAGAAAAAATAATAGTGGCCTGGAATTACTGCATAAGATGATGGAAGCAAAGAGAAATTTCAAAAATAAATCGACTTGGCATAGAAGGGAAATAACCTTCCAGGACTAGGGCAATATAGTGAACAACATCAATGAGAATAAAATTCCTTATTACTGGAACCAGGTGCACAGAAAAGATTAGACAAGTCAGGACTGTTTTCTTTGGAGCAGAGAAGTGGTTTGATAAAAATATTAAAAGCACTATGACCTCATGGTATTATGGCTGGACCATTATTGTAGGTGGGGGCGAGGGTAATCTTCTGGGGACCTGAGCTTGAAACTTGCTATGGCAGATGTTGGAATTGAATTCAATTTGGAATTAAAAGTCTAATTAATGACCATGATTCACTTGTCAGAAGAACCCATCTGGTTCATTGATGCCCTTGAGGAAAATACCATTCTTACCACGTTTGCACTACCCATAACTTCAGAACCATAGCATTGTAATGCTATCGACTCTTGATTACCTTATGGGCAACGAAGTGCAAGTAAAAAATCCTGGCTTGGCTAGTGTCACCCATATCCCATGAATGAATGAATAAGAAAATCTGTTTAGTTTTGATGGAACTACACCTATTGGTAGGGACATGAACATAACAGGTTAAAGTAATTGGAAAGAAAAGTGGTGACAAAGAAAAATGTGTGACACGGTGATGGTTAGGATCTGGAAATGTACTCTTCAGAAGTGTTAATTGAGGCTTATAAAAAAGAAGTGGGATCATTATTTGTCAATTAGCAGCTCAAATAATGGTGGTAGGGGCTAGGGGCTAGGGGCACCAGCTGAATTGCTTCTTCAGTAAAACATTATAGAGTCATATAGGGAGAATAACATCCTGTGTCTTGAGAAGCAGAGTAGTGGAACAAATAGATTGCTCTACAGGCACAGTATCCAGAGGGTCTGTTTCTGTACATCAGTCTCTTCAGTCCAACTGGGTTAACCAACTATCCTAACCTAGTTTAGTCTATTTGCCAGCATTTGGGCTGTTTCTCTCCAAACCCTTCCTATTCACGTACCCATCCGGATGCCTTTTAAATGTTGCAACTGTACTAGCCTCCACCACTTCCTGTGGTGGCTCATTCCATACACATACCACCCTCCATGTCAAAGAGTTGCCAGAGGTCTTTTTAAAATCTTTCCCCAAACTTATTCCCTCTAGGTTTGGACTCCCCCACCCAGGTGAAAAACCCTATCCACACCCCTCGCTTTTATGCAAGGTCATCCCTCAACCTCCAAAACTTCACAAAAAAAAACAATAAAAGGCTATTCAGCTTCTGCCTATAGCTCAAACCCTTCAACTCCAGCAACATCTTTAAGTCTTTTTTGAACCCTTTTAAGTTTCAGAACACATATTATTAATAAGCTGTGGGCTGGAGGAGAAGAGAATCAGCAATAATTACCACAGTTGCCATTAAATACTTGCATTACAATTTGACAAAGTATTTTGTTTCCTGATCAGCGTACACATAGTAGCCACGTTCTTCTTTCTGTGCATCAGACCCATACTTTTGTAAAGTTACTACAGCCAACTTCACTCAAGATTGTTGAAGAGCCCACTTCTTTGCCACAGGAGTTTATCACTTCCTACATCCTTCAGCTGGTGTGTGCATTTTGGGATATCACCACTTATTCCTACTCAATATTTGTCCAGTTGTAGAATTTTCTTGAACAGCTCTATATACTACATCTCCAAGCAAACAACTCTGAAGATCATCCCAAGATGGGAGACGGTGAATAATATAGTATATTGTCTAACTACAAAAAGGTAATAGATACAGAGCTGAGCATCATGAGTAAGAAATATTACAGGAAAAAGCCTTTTAAAAAAAAAAGCCCACTAAGATTCATGCAAAGCAACTTTTGCAATAAATTCTGAAGCAGAGATACACCATCATTATATCTTATCACATAAAATCAATTCAACACATTTAAAACAAATCAATTTTGATATTACAAAAACAGGAGAAATAAAAAAAAATAAACCACAGCACACAAAATATCAGCTGAGGGGGAAAAAAAACTACCAAAAATTATTAGCAATAAGGAGGATAAAAGATCAAATCCATATGAAAGAAAACTGAGAAGGGTCACTTTATTTAGCAAGGAAATACAAACAGGTGTGTGGCATTGAGCAAAAGCAATTTAAAGGGGAATCATGTTGGATTACTCTCTTTTAATTGCTTTGGGTTCTCTTAATGATTGACAGAGAATTCTAGTTAATAAAATCTTGCTCCTGGCCTCAACTAATTTATCATGTTAATTTTTTTCTCTTTCTCAATCCTAGCCTTGGGCACTGTATCCACCCAATTTCCTCACTCAGTTTAGAGTATGTCACCAGTCAAATTCATTGAGTGATCAAAGTTTTTACCTCAGCTTAAAAACAGACAAATTAAAAAGTCCAAATGACATCCAGAGAAATTTAATTATAGCAGATATTATCCATTCACTGGTCTTTTGTCCCACTGTAACCAGCAGTAACAGATTGGTCATCACAGACTTAATTGTTATCAATTTCCAAAGGAGAGAAATGACCTGTATTTTCCAAGACACAAACCATTTGCACCAAACAGACCAACATAGCATTAAAACCAATCTTCTGAACCATATGAGAGTTGGAAAAAAGGGATCTGCTGGGGTTTGGTGATCCAGACTTTGATCCGGCTCAGTCCATTAAAGTTGATTTTGCTGGAGTTCAACTGAATATTTGTGGAGTTAGTTTCAGGAAGGACATTGGTATTTGTTCAACGGTCCTCCCATTACATCTGAAGGGTGGGATGGAGATGCTGCTGATGTTATTTGTGAGATTGATAACTTTTTATTCTTCTATATTTTGATTGTGGACTAAAATGGGAAAAGGGGGAGAAAGTGAGGGCTGCAGATGCTGGAGATCAGAGCCGAGAGTGTGGTGCTGGAAAAGGCAGGCAGCATCCGAGGAGCAGCATAATGGACATTTCAAGCATAAGCTCTTCATCAGGAATGCTCCTGATGAAGAGCTCATGCTTAAAACATCGATTCTCCTGCTCCTCGGATGCTGCCTGACCAGTTGTGCTTTTCCAGCACAACATTCTCTACTTAAATGGGAAAATGACTGTTTTAAAAGCAAAGATTATGAAATAGTTTGCTGTATCTTTTAAAAATATGTTATCCAGTGTAAGTCATACTTACACTGCTACTTTGTTCAGTCAGAGGGGTGAGGTTTGTTGCAGACCAACTGGCATCAGGGCATGTGTGCAAAGTGAGATTTGGTTGGCAGCGATTATCTGATTGGTTTGTGGAGGTGTGACCAGGTATGAATGACAAGTATGCTGCCTGCCAAAAACTATGTGATTGGTTCTTGGGCAGTTGAACAGCTCATGAGTGTTAATGCTGTTGTTAGATGTCTCTAGACTTCTGGAAGAGGAGGTGGTTTGTCTCTAGTAAAAAGAATCTGAAGCTTGAAGAAAGTTGGTTTCCTTCTCCCACAGATTGCTGTATGCTGATAAGTCAGATACTCTATAAATAGTGAACCAGTTATTTTTTGTCACTTACAAAGTGAAAAGTACTTGGCAAAGTGAGCATGAAGCACAGCCAGTCCTAGCAAAGGATCATCTCAGTGAACCCTATGGACAGGAGCCACTGAATGTCCTTCCCATGTTTTCTCTCCACCAATAAAACCAACTTTATGGTTGTATAAGTGTAATTTTAAAAGAGCTTAGAATTTTGATTGGTACAGTCTTATGTCACCAATTAATGATTATTTACATGTAGCTATGATCTATTTATATATAATAATTAGTAGCCTTGTTAAGTATGTCAAGGGCTCTCATTCTTGCCTCATTACATTTGGACTAAAGCTGTAATGAGGTCAGAGGGTGAGTGCTCCAGGGAGAATGCAAGCTGTGCATCAGTGAGCAGGTTATTACTGAGTAAATTAATAATGCTGTAAATGACAATCACTTTGCTAATGGTTGAGAGTAGGCTGATAGGGTGGTAATTGACTGGGCTGGATTTGGTCTGATATTTTGTGGACAGGACATAGCTGGGCAATTTTCCAAATTATTGAGTCAGACTGAAACAGGTTGGGATGGGGTGCAGGTAACTCCAGACAATAAAGTCATCAGTATTATTTCTGTAATGTTGTCACAGTAGTTAGTCTTTGCAGCATTCAATGCTTTCAGCCATTTCTCGATGTCAAACAGAGGGAATCAAATTGGCTGAAGACCGGCCTCTGTGATGCTGGGGATCTTTAGCCAAGATGCATAATCTGTTTGCTATGTTTAACCAAAAGGAAGGCAAATGTTTTTGCTTTCTCTTCTGCACTGATGTGCTGGTCTCCCCCGTCATTGAGGAAGGGATGTTTGTGCTGCCTCTTCCTGCTTTTAATTGTTATATTTTCCATTACCCATTTACAGGTTGATTGTAGAGTTCTGCAGAATGTAGAATTGATCTGGTGGTTATGGGATCTCATTGCCCTGTCTATTACTTGCTGCTGTTTAACATGTAAGTAGGCCTGGATTGTGATTTCACCAGGTTGACGCCTTAGTTTTAGATATTTCTGGTGCTGTCCCTGACATGCCGTCCTGCACTCCTTGGTGAACCAGGATTGATGCCTTAGTTTGATTGTAAAGAGAGAGTGGGGGTTACACTGGACCAGAAGCTTATTGATTGTGCTTGAGCATAGTTCTGCTGCTGCTGATATCTCATGGTATCTCATGGATGCCCACACTTGAGTTGCTATCCAATTTAGTAGACTGTCCCTGGAGTGTTGTTGAACAGAGATTCAGGTACATCGTTCCTTGAAAGTGGCATCACAGGTAGATAGGGTGATAAAAAAGGCAATTTGGCATTCTTTCCTTCATTTTCCAGAATACTGAGTACAGGAGTTGGGATGTCATGTTACGGCTGTATAAGATATTGCTGAGACCACCTTTGAAGTACTATGTACAGTTCTAGCTGCAGTGCAGTTATTATGGATGTTATTAAACTGGAAAAGATGCTGAAAAGATTTACAAGGATGTTATAGGGTCTGGAGGATTTGAGTTATATGGTGAGGCTAGATAGGCTGGAACTTTTTTGCCCTGGAGCAAAGGAAGTTGGGGGTTGATCTTAGAGGTTTATAAAATCATGACAGGCATAGGTAAGATGAATAATAAAAGTATTTTCCCTTGGGTAGGGGAGTTCAAGAGTAAAGGGCATAGGTTTAAGGTGAGAAGGGAAAGATTTAAAAAAAACCTAAGGAGCAATATTTTCACATAGGATTGTTCATGTGTGGAATGAACTGCCAGAGGAGGTGGTTGAGACAGGCACAGTTACAACATTTAAAAGACATTTGGATAAGTACATGAATAGGATAGTGTGGTGTAAAATTCCAAGCAGTGGAATGTGGTGAAACGGTTAAAAATTATGTCCCAATACATGTGTGAATCTAACCGGAATGGAGGTGTTGCTTAGTCCCGTGTGAATCTTATTACACACCTCCCCGTGTGAATCTTCTTATCTGTATGTAACCAGAATGGAATGTGTTTTTTAGCCTTGCTCTGCTGTTCACATGAATGTTTATATCTGGAAAAGAGTATATCAGCTGGAAAAGTCTCCAGTTCGGTGAGTCTGCTCCGGGGTTACGTTTAACCGCCGAGCGTGGGTTGTTGGCAACCGTTCTACGAGAACTGACGGCTCCCAGTTCCGGTAACATGTAGAGTGAGTATAAGCCAGACCCGTTGTGGCGACGCTGCGGGGAATAAAATGCCCATATTCTAGCAGACTCGCCTCTTGGTCGTTTGTTCTGTGTCAGACTACTCTCCTACGAACCTGACCTTGAGAACTTTTTAAAACAGATAGGTTTAGAGAGATATTGGCCAAATGCAGACAAATAGTCCACTTTAGAAAACCTGGTTGGTATAGACGAGTTGGACTGAAGGATTGTTTGCATGCTGTATGACTTTATAGTCCACGTTTTACGTACATCTGGGTCCAAGGAGACTGGAAAATTGGAAATGTGTGTGCGTACTTTGAACTTTAGTGATGGGAATGGTAGGTCTTGATTTCCTGGTGCATGAATTACAAAAGTTGTGCATGAATTACAAAAGTTGAGAATGCAGGCACAGGAAGTAATCTGGAAAAAAGAATTGAATGTTACCATTTGCTGCAAAGGCAATAGTAGGGTGAGGGTTAGTTGTCACCGGGTTAGGCGAAGTAGGGAGGATATGCTTCGGTCATAAAGGTGCGACCAGATCTGGAGTACTGTGTATAATATTGGTCACCTTTTTAATAAATATGAAGATGCATTGGAATCAGTACAGGGAATGTTTACCAGATCTGGAATGGGCCAGTTTACTGATGAGGAAACATTGGATAGGCTAAGCTTGTATCTGCTGGGTTTATAAGAGAAAAAAGTGACTTGATTGAAACATGTCATATCCTGAGGGGTCTTGACACAATGTGAAGTGAATGTTTCATCCTATGGGGAATCTGGAACCAATGTTTAAAAATCTGAGATCACTCATTGAAGTAGAAATTAGGCAAATGTTTTTTGGAGGGTCTGGTATCTTTGGAACTCTGTACTAGAAATGGGGTGGAAGCAGAGGACTTGAAAATTTTTAAGGAAGAGATGGATAGATTCTTAGTAAGCAAGGGTATGAAAAGTTATTGAGGTTGATGGCATCACCAGTTCACATCTAAGTACTTCTTCAATGTTATGAAGATTTCTTCCTTTACCACCCTTACAGACAGTGAATTCTAAACCCCCACCAGACTCTGGGTGGCAAAAGTCTTTCTTCATATCTTTTCTAAACCTCCTACTTCTTACCCTAAATTTATGACCCTGGTCATTGATCCCCACATGAAGGAGGAACCTTCCTTCCTGACTAGCCTATGTCCCTCATAATTTTATATATCTCAATCATATACTCCCTCAATCTCCTCCGCTGAAAGGAAAACAAATCCAGTCTGTCCAATCTGTGTTCATAACGGAAACTATCCAGCCCAGGCAACATCCTGGTAAATCCTCCTCAGCACCCTCTCCAGTGCTGTCACATCCCTCCTATGATGTTGGGTTCCAGAATTGCCCACAATACTATAGCTGTGGACTAACCAACATTTTACACAGTTTCAGCATAACCTCCTGCTCTTAAACTCTGTGTGTCAACTAATAATATGTTTCCTTAACAACTTTATCCACCTGTTCTGATAACTTAAGGGGCTGGCATATATGATACTCTGATCCTTGGTGCTTCCTTGAGTTCCACCAATCACCGTGCATTCTCTTGCACTTGGGCAGGACAAACAATTCATCATCTCACATTTATCCAGATTGAATTCCATTTGCCACTCTTTAGCCCATCTGACCAGCCCATCTAGATCCTCCTGTGATCTAGGGCTATCCTATTTGGTATTTACCATCTCACCAATTTGTGTATCATCTGTAAACTTACTGATCAACCCTCCCATTTTCAAGTCTAAATCATTTATATAAACAAAGAGCAAGGTCCTCAACAGACCACCAGTCAGAAAAACACCCCTCAACAATAAGCGTGCAATTCTAATCTCCTTCCTATTGGAACGATATTGTGGAACTTGAAAGGGTTCAGAAAAGATTTACAAGGATATTGCTAGACTTGGAGGATTTGAGCTATAGGGAGAAGCTGAATAGGCTGGGGCTGCTTTCCCTGGAGTGTCTGAGGGGTGACCTTAGAAGTCCATAAAATCATAAGGTGCAAAGATAGGATAAATAGACAAAGTCTTTTCCCTGGGATGGGGGAGTCCAGAACTAGAGGGCACTGGTTTAGGGTGAGGGGGGGAAGATATAAGAGGAACCCAAGGGGCGACCTTTTCACGCAGAGGGTGGTACGTGTATGGAATTAGCTGCCAGAGGAAATAGTGGAGGCTGGTACAATTACAGTATTTGAAAGGCATCTGGATGGGTATACGAATAGGAAAGGTTTTGAGTGATATTGGCCAAGTGCTTGAAAATGGGACTAGATTGGGTTAGATATCTGGTCGGCATGAATGAGTTGGACCGAAGGATCTGTTTCCGTGCTGCACATCTCTACGACTCTATTACTCTATCTGCTTTCTGCCAATTTACCAAATTTCCTTGTATCCCATGGGCTCTTACCTTTGCTGTCAGTCTCCCATATCAGATCTTATCAAAGGTCTTGCTGAAGTCCAAGTAGACTACATCAAAAGCATTGCCCTCATCTACACACATGGTCATCTCTTTGAAAAATTCAATCAAGTTGGTCAGACATAAATTCCCTTAAACAAAATTGTGGTGATTTGTTTTTGATTTGTTCCTGCAGATCAAATCTGTCCCTTGGAATTCCAGCAGTTTTCCCACCACCAAGGTTCGACTGTTGGCCTGTAGTTTCCTTGTTTATCCCGGTCATTATCATCAGGAAACTATTTCAGGTTTGAGAAATTTCTTGGACATCCAAACCTTTGGAAGTCAGTCCACAGAGTCATGCAATTTACTCAGTCAATTGGTTTTAGGGAGACCTTGCCAACTGGATATGTAAATGGATTAATGGCAGGAGGCACAGAGTGAAGGTGGAGAGTTGTTTTTTGACTGGGGGCCTGTGACCAGTGGTGTTCCACAGGGATCAGTTTTGGGTCCTCTTTTGTTTGTCATTTATATAAATGATTTGGATGAGAACATAGAAGGCATGGTTAGTACATTTGTGGATGACACCAAAGTTGGTGGCATAGTAGACAATGAAGAAATTTTTCTAAGATTACAAGAGGATCTTGATCCAATGGATCAATGGATTGAAAAATGGCAGATGGAGTTCAATCTGGATAAATGCGAGGTATTGCATTTAGGTACAATAATCAAGGGTGGGGTTATAGAATTACTGGTAGGGCCTTAGGTCATGTTGTAGAACAGAAGGACTGCTGGGGTACAGGTACCTAATTCTTTAAAGCTTGCATCATATATAGTCAGGATGGTTAACAAAGTATTTGGCACACTTGCCTTCATTCCTCAGTCCTTTGAGTACAGGAGTTGGGACATTCTGTTGAGCTTGTACAGTACATTGGTGAGGCCTCTTCTGGAATACGGTGTGCAGTTCTGGTTGCCCAGGAAGGATATTATTGAGCTGGAGAGGTTCAGAAGAGATTTGCAAGGATGTTGATGGGTATGGAAGGTTGGAGTTATAAAGAAAGGCTGCATAAGCTGGGACTTTTTTGACTGGAGCGTAGGAGGTTGAGAGGTCACCTGAAAGAAGTTTATAAAATAATGAGAGGTATAGATAGAGCTGATGGTAGTTGCCTTTTTGGGAATTTCAAGGCTCGGGGGCAAACGTTTTAAGGTGAGAGGAAAGAGATTTTTAAAAAAAGACCTGAGGCAAATGTTTTACATAGACAGTGGTTCACGTGTGGAATGAACTTCCTGAGGAATAGGTGGATGCAGGTACAATTAGAACATTAACAGACCTTTCAATAGGTATATAAATAGGGAAGGTTTTGAAGGATATGGACCGGGGCAGGCAGGTGGGACTAGTTTAGTTTGGGATTATATTTGATATGGACTGGTTTGACCAATGGATCTTTTCTCATGCTGTATGAATCTATGATGGTATGGTGAAAATGTCAGTGGACTGATAATCCAGAGGTCACATCTAATGTCCAGAGGACACCAATTGAAATCTGACTATAGCAGCTAGTCAAATTTAAATTCAATAAAGCTCTCAAAAAAATTTGCAAGTGAAAGCTAATCTCAGAAACCATCATTTATTGCTGTACCAACCCATCTCATTCAGTAATGTTAATTAGGAAAGAAAATGTGCCAATTTGACCTATATGTGACTCCAGACCCAGAGCGATGTGCTTGACTCTTAACTGCCAGCTGACGTAGCCTACTCGGAGAAAGGGCAATTAGGAATGAACAACAAACATTGACTTTGCTAGCAATGCCCAAATTCCATGAAAGAAAATAAAATAAACATTTTTTTGGTCAATCCAATGAATTCAATGAAGAATTCCTGTCATAATAAAATAACGTGGATGCTGGAGGTCTGAAACAAAAAAAAATCCAAGTATGTTGGAGAAACTGATAAGGCCAGGTAGCAACTGTAGAGAGAAAAACAGAGCTAAAATTTCCAGTCCAGTGATGCTTCTTCAGCTCTGTTCTGCTCTGAAGTGGAATCATACCTGACTGAAAACATTAACTCCATTTCTCTCCACAGATGCTGCAAGACTGGCTGATTTTCTTAAACGCACTCTCTTTTTCGATTGTTTGAAATGCTCCTGATGTTGTTCTTGCATTTGTCTAGCAACAGAGACTACATCCGAGGCTCTTCTGGATTCTGTAGGCCACATTGTCTTCCTGGGAGGATTTCATTTGCCTGAGCAGTAGAGCAGTAGCTTTACACTTAAATATTTCATCATGGCTTCCCTTATCTGTGGCTTTTTTTTAAGAATCTGGAGGGTTAATATATTGGCATTTGCTCTTTCGCCAATCTTCACCACTTTTCTATGACATATTTTGAACTATTACAAACACTTCAGACAGTTGAATGACATTGATGTTTTTAATTATATTGTCAGAGTAACCTGTACGTTCACTGCTGTTTGTCTTGTCATGTATGTCGTCACAGTTTGACTTGTTAATCACTTCATTTACGTGCCTCTGGCAGGATACCAGATGATATTTTACTGTGGTTGGCTGGACCACTTGTTTTCAATGTGGAGTGATGCCAAATAGTACATACGACATCACCCATTTCACAATAAGTGAAAACCTCACCCATTTTATGTTCCATTTCTGTGTTGAAGGACATGATTTGGAGGTGCTGGTGTTGGACTGAAGTGTACAAAGTTAAAAATCACACAACACCAGGTTATAGTCCAACAGGTTTAATTGGAAGCACTAGCTTTCGGAGCACTGCTCCTTCATCAGGTGGTTGTGGAGTATAAAATCATAAGACACAGAATTTATAGCCGAAGTTTGCAGTGATGCAACTGAACTGATATATTGAAAAAGACCTGGATTGTTTGTTAAGTCTCTCATCTTTTAGAATGACCATGTTGGTTTCAGTTCTTTCATATGTACATATGTAAACTTTTTAAAGTTACATTCTCAAGTGAACTTTAACAATAGGTGCCATGTTAGCTCAGATAATGCATTGAAGGTGTGAGGTGTCCTGTGTGAGGCTGTCTGTGTCCCAATGTTCAGATTGATTCTAATCAAAAACAGGGATTTACAGAATCTTACATGGATTCATGCAGTTTTTGAGCAAAACAAAATATAATTCTGCAAGTACAAATTCACCCCTCAAACCTAGGGGTGTGTGTGTGTGTGTCTGTGGGGGGTGTGGGGGGGGGGGGGGGGTCATGTGAGTTTCTGTGAGAGAGTGTGTGTATGTGTATGAGTGTAAATGAGTATATGTCTGCGAGAGGGTGCATGTGAGAGTGTGGGGGGGAGCATGTGTGAGCGTGTGAGAGAGAGCTTGTGTATGAAAGAGGGTCTGCGTGCGTGTTTGGGTAAATAGGAGTGTCTGTGAGAGAGTGTGTATGTATGTGAGTATCAAGGAGTATTAAGTCTGTGAGAGGGTACATGTGTGGTAATGAGTGTGGGGGGTGCATATGTGTGAGCGTATGAGAGAGAGGGTTTACATGAGTGTGTGGATTCTGTAAATCCCTTTTTTAGATACATATTCAGATTTCTGTCCAGTTAAACACACCATGGGACTGTGCATGCCCACTTAAACACCCTTCAGGAAGGATGTGCCTTCCCTTTAAATGTGCCCTACAAGAATTGCCTGCCCCTTTAAATACACTGTGACTGTTGTGCCTGCACCTATGAACAGGCTACAAGAGGGATCTGCCTTCCCCTTTAAACACATACATTATACACAAACACATAGAGAGATGTACAGATTCCTTTGTACATGTCAAAGGTCCCTGACTCTTTTAAACATAGAACATCATTTGTTCTGTAGAAGAACCATACTAGGCTCAAAACATAAACTCTACTTTTCCCCACAGACCTGCTGAACCTCTGCTGCATTTTCTGTTTATTCTGTATCTTATTATGTATGTGTACCTCTAAACACATCCCATGGTGGATGTGCCGACTTTGTGAAACATGCTGCAAGGTGGATGTGCCTGCCTGACTGATGAGGGATAGTCAACTTGGCTTTGAGTATGGGAAAACATGTTTCACAAACTTGATTGAGTTTTTTGAGGAAGTAACAAAGAGGATTGATGAGGGCAGAGCGGTAGACGTAATCTATATGGACTTCAATAAAGTGTTCGACAAGGTTCCCCATGGGAGACTGGTTAACAAGGTTGATCTCATGGAATAAAGGGAGGACCAACCTTTTGGATACAGAACTGGCTCAAAGGTAGAAGACAGAGGGTGGTGGTAGAGGTTGTTTTTCAGACTGGAGGCCTGTGACCAGTGGAGTGCCACAAGGGTCGGTGCTGGGTCCACTACTTTTCATCATTCATATAAATGATTTGGGTGTGAGCATAGGTGGTATAGTTAGTAAATTTGCAGATGACGCCAAAATTGGAGGTGTGGTGTTTAGTGAAGAAGGTTACCTCCGATTACAACGGGATCTTGATAAGATGGACCACTGAGCCGAGGAGTGGCAGACAGAGTTTAATTTCAATAAACGCGAGGTGTTCCATTTTGGGAAAGCTAATCTTTGCAGGACTTATACACTTAATGGGAAAGTCCGAGGGAGTGGTGCTGAACAAAGAGACCTTGGAGTGCAGGTTCATAGCTCCTTGAAAGTCAACTCACAGGCAGATAGGGTAGTGAAGAAGATGTTTGGTATGCTTTCCTTTTTTGGTCAGAGTATTGAGTACAGGAGTTAGAAGGTCATATTGTGGTGGTACAGGACATTGGTTAGGCCACTGTTGGAATATTGCGTGCAATTCTGGTCTCCCTCCTATCGGAAAGATGTTGTGAAACTTGAAAGGGTTCAGAAAAGACTTACAAAGATGTTGCCAGGATTGGAGGATTTGAGCAATAGGGAGAGACTGAACAGGCTGGGGTTGTTTTCCCTGGAGAGTCGGAGGCTGAAGGGTGACCTTGTAGAGGTTTATAAAATCTTGAAGCACATGGATAGGGTTAATTGCCAAAGTCTTTTCCCTGGGTTGGGGGGAATCCAAAACTAGAGGGCATAGGTTTAGGGTGAGAGGGGAGAGATATAAAAGATTCCTAAGGTTAACATTTTCACGCAGAGGGTGGTGCGTGTATGAAATGAGCTGCCAGAGGAAGTGGCGGAGACTGGTATAATTACTGCAAATAGGAATGGCTCGGAGGGGTATGAGACAGATGCTGGCAAGTAGGACTAGATAAGGTTAGGATATCTGGTCGACATGAATGAGTTGGACCGAAAGGTCAGTTTCCGTGCTGTACATCTTTGTGACTCCATGACTTTATGACCTTCTATATTGCATCAGCCTGCTCTCAACCCCTAGAAGATTAAAGTGGATTTGCTTTCCCCTTCAAACATGCCCCATGATGCATTGATTAGTCTTTTAAACATGCCACATGCTGAATATGCCTGCACCTTGGAATGGACGTGCTTGCTCCCTTTATACATGCCCTACGGTGTGTGTGCCTGCTCCTTGGTAGTTCGTGGTAGAAATGTCTGTCACTTTAAATACACTCCATGGTAGATGTGCATAGGATTTTAAACATGTCCCATAGTAGATGTGCCTGTCCCTTTAAACACGCTCCATGTGAATACTGCTGCCACCTTACACCCACCTTTTGTGAATGTATCTGCCCATTTAATGCGCCACTTGCTGAAGGTGCTTAATCCTCCTTTTCCGTACCCTATGTTGTGCATGCCTGCTCCTTAAGATGCTTCATGGTGGTAATACCTGCCCTTTTAAATGCACTTTATGGTGAATGTCACTGCCTTTTGAACACAGCCCATGGTGCACATATTTGTTCCTTCAAATACACCCGATGGCAGACATGCTGGATCATTCAGAATGTCCCATGGAAGATGTGCCTACCCCTTTAAGCACACCTCATAGTATATCTGCCTGCCACTTTAAACAGTCCATGTGGTAAATGTACTTGCCCTAAAAACAGACTCCGGAGTGAAAGTGCTTGCTTCTTATATGTGCCCAGTGGTGTGTGAGTGCCTGCCCCTTTAAAAATTCAATATTGTGAATGTGCCTGCCCCTTTAAAAATATACCAGTGTGAGTGAACATGCCTGCTCCTTTACACACACCCTATGTTGTATGTGCTTGCTCCTTTAAATGGCCTCATAGTAGATGTGCCTGCTCCTTTAAGCACGAATCATACACACTGGTGGATATGGTTACTCCTTTAAACACTCCCACAGCAGTGATGGTCTTGCCCCTTTAACCATGCACCTATTAATGTTCCTGCCCCTTTATATGTGCATTGTATAAATATGCTTACCCTTTCAGACACACCCTGTGGTGAATGTGTCTGTCCCTTTAAACATACCCCATGGTGTACATGCCTGCCCTTTAAACATACCCTGTGGTGGATGTAGGTGCTCCTTTAAACATTCTCTCACTGATGATTGTGCCTGCCTCTTTAAACATGTCTCACAGTGAATGTGCCTTCCCCTTTAAAGACTCTCTGGTGGACGTGACTGTGTCTTTAAACCCTCTCCCTGGTGAATATGCCTGCCCTTTTAAACACATGTCTGCACTTTTTAAAGTGCCCATGATGGATGTGCCAGCTGATTTAAATCCACTACATCATGGATATGCCTGCTCCTTTAAATCTATCCCCTGTTGCATGTGCCTGTGCCTTAATATGCCTCTTGGTGTAAGTGACTGCCCCTTTAAATGCACCTTATGGTAGATGGTGCTGCCCCTTTGAACACATCCCATGATGCACATGCTTGTTCCTTTAAATATGCCCTTTGACAGGCAGGCCTGATCATTTAAAACACCAATGGAGAGTGTTTTACCTCTTCAGTCACTCCCTATCATAGACGTGCCTGCCCCTTTAAAAACAGCCAGTGGTTGATGTGTCAACCTGTTTAAACAACTTAACTGGTGCGTAAGCTTGCCACTTAACAGACACCAGAATGGATTGCCTGCCCCTTTACACACAAACAAACACACACACTATGGAGAATGTGCCTGGCACTTTAAACAACCTCGTAGTATGTGTCTGCTGATATAAACATGGCCCTGATTAATGTGTCTGTCCCTTTAACAATGCCATTGGAAGTGCCTGCCCTTGCAAACAAGCCCCTGGTGGATGCACCTGACCCTTTAAAAAAATCCCCTTGGTGTATAGTTTAAAAAAAAATCACTTGACCCAAACTGTTAACTGATTTCTCTCCACAGATGCTGCCAGACCTGCTGAGCTTTTCCAGCTGCTTCTGTTTTTGTTATGCCGATGGATTTGTCTGCTTCTTTCAACATGCCTCCTTGGTGTGAGAACATGGCCCTGGTGGGAGACCCTGCCACTTTAACCAAATCCCTTGGTGGGAGGGCCTGGACCTTTAAGAACACTCCCTGGTGGGACAGCCTGGCACTTTAAGTATGCCTTCTGGTGGGATAACCTCCCCCTTTAAGCATGCTGCCTCTTGGGGTGTACCTGCCTCTTTGAGCATGCCCCTGATAGCACACGCCCTGGTGGGAGAGCCTGGCCTTTTAAGCATGCCCCCTAGTGGGAGAGCCTGGCCCTTTTAGCATGCCCCCGGTGGGAGAGCCTGGCCCTTTAAGCACACACCCTGGTGGGATAGCCTGCCCCTTTAAGCACACGCCCTGGTGGGAGAGCCTGGCCCTTTAAGCACACGCCCTGGTGGGAGAGCCTGGCCCTTTAAGCACACACCCTGGTGGGATAGCCTGCCCCTTTAAGCACACGCCCTGGTGGGAGAGCCTGGCCCTTTAAGCACACGCCCTGGTGGGAGAGCCTGGCCCTTTAAGTTTATGCTCTGGTGGGAGAGCCTGGCCCTTTAAGCATGTTCCCCTGGGGGGAGAGCCTGGCCCTTTAAGCATGTTCCCCTGGGGGGAGAGCCTGGCCCTTTAAGCATGCTCCCCTGGGGGGAGAGCCTGGCCCTTTAAGCATGCTCCCCTGGGGGGAGAGCCTGGCCCTTTAAGCATGCTCCCCTGGTGGGAGAGCCTGGCCCTTTAAGCATGCTCCCCTGGTGGGAGAGCCTGGCCCTTTAAGCATGCTCCCCTGGTGGGAGAGCCTAGCCCTTGAAGCACGCCGCCTCTTGGGGTATGCCTGCTCCTTTAAGCACATCCCTCTGGTGTGGGGGGAAGAAAATAGCCTTTTAGGCACGCCCCCTGGCGGGATGGGCCTTGCTGTGTAAGCGCGCCCGCCCTTGGCGGGGTGGACCTGGCCCTTTAAGCGCGCCCCCTCTGGTGGGTGTGTCTGTGTCTTCGGAGACGCCCCTCCCGCGGGGTGGGGCGCGGCGCGGCGCGGCGCGCGATTTGGTTTGTTCTCACGAGATCATCGGCGTCGTCCGAGGCGGGAGCGGTCAGTTAGAGAGACTGAGACTGAGACTGAGACGGAGCGGGCCTCGAGCCTCGAGCCTGACGGACAGAGACACCGCCTCCGAGAGCCGCACAGAGTGAGTTACCGAGATCCCCCCCGGCCCTGAGAGCTGCCGGAGCGGGCAGTTTTGTTTTTAAACCGCCTGACAAGGCTCGGGTTGGTGTGTGTGGGGGTGGTTGAGATGGAGCGATCGGGGCTGTGGGGAAGGTGACTGAAAGGGTGAGGCCTATCCCCCTCCTTCCCTGACCCCCCCCCCCGGTGATCACCCTCAGTGCTGGGACTGCAGATTGCCGGGTTTGCTGATCAGTCTGGTTCGCGGCATTTCCCGTTTTGACTGCTGACTTTTCGCTCCTGTGAGGCACTCCGTGCTGTCTGCACTGTTCCATCCTCGGCCAGTCTGGTTTTAAATCTAATGCATTCTCTATATTTGCTGAAACCGTATCGTGTGATGCAGCTGAGGGGAAATGTCTGGTCAAGGTTAAAAATCGCACAACACCAGGTTATAGTCCAGCAGGTTTATTTGGGAGCACTAGCTTTCGAAGCGTTGCCCCTTCATCAGGTGATTGTGGAAAATAAGATTGTAAGACACAGAATTTTTGCTATAAATTCTGTAGCTTACAACCTTGGGCGCTGTTCCTCTATCAGGTGGCTATGGAGTGTAAGACTTGAGGATACAGAATTTATCACAAAAATTCTGTGTCTTACAATCTTATACTTCGCTACCACCTCATGAAGGAGCGGCGCTCTGAAAGCTAGTGCTTCCAAACAAACCTTCTAGACTTTAACTTAGTCCTCCCCCAGTCCAACACCGGCATCTCCAAATTATGACTCCTTCGCCAGGTGGTTGTATCTGTCCAAAGAGAGTCTTATTTTTCTTTGGCTTTTGCAGTCCGTGGTGCTGCGCACTGAACAAAGTATTCAGATTGACACAGGTTTGCTGATGTTGGCTGGCTGGCTGAAACAAAATAAAACAGCAACTGTTGGAGAAGGTCAGCAGGTCTGTCAGCATCTGTAGGAAGCAAACAGTTCGAGTGACAGTGATATATGTCAGAACTAATGAAGTGTCACTGGACTTAATGTTAACTTCAGTCTGCAGATGTGCTGAATTTTTCTGGTAATTTTGTTTTTGTTCCAAGCATCCTAATTATTTGTATTGATACACTATCTCTCTGTTTTATCCCTTGATTTTAAAAGTTTGCCTTGAAATTTTTTTTCTTTTGGAAATAACTGTGACGTGTGTAGCTTGTTGGTTTTGAATAGGGAAAAAAAAATCATGTTTCTCCATTGGTATTGTGGCTCATGTGCATCAGTGCCTGAGTGGTATTTGGTTTACTGAAGCCTGGGGAACAGTTTGCATCTCATCGTTTACTTTCACTGTTTCTCTGCTTGGAGTGGAGGCAACTGTGTATGTATTCCACTGATCACCTTTTCACTTAATGGAGGCAGCCGATGTAAACCTGTTGCCATATACTGCATGTGGTGGGGTGAGTTGAGTGTAGAATTCAGTTGCTGTAATGACGTCACCAGTGTCAGAATATGTACATTGGAAACGCAGACAGAAGTACTGAATGTATGAACTTAAAATGGGATTTATGTTACATTTTTCACCAGCACCATATGTTGAGAGGACGATGAGCTTGCAGGATTGGAGTTTGGAAAGGCAAATTAAGACTAGAATATTGTAAATATAATATGCAGTGAATATAGTTACACAATCTCTAGTTGATCTAACGATCATTTCCCTGTTAGACACTTGTCTGAACAGTGCACAGACGCATTGCAATTAGTGCTACATTGGTACATAGTTATTTTCTAACTACTGTGATTATTCTGTGAGATTTTGTTGAATGTTTTTGGAAGGATGTGTGTTATGGAGTGAGAAGCTCAACATGAAGTGTTTAAAACAACCCAAGATCTGAGATTTTTTTTTGTTCAAGGCTTGTTTCACTGTCGCTGTTTTTACAGTGAGAGCAATAGAACAAGTTGGAATGTAGTGTTCCTCTGTTTAGTCCATGGGTGGTGTTCCTCACTGTCATCAAGCATGCTGCAAGTTGGCCAAATCTTTGTCCTGCTTGCCCTTTTATATGTTGCAAAATCTTGGCAGTTATAAACAGACTTTTTTTTTTAAAAAGCCTTATTTCTCTAGTCAAACCAAAGGATATTGTTGGTATATGCAACACTAGTCCATATTAGGTACCCATTATCCCCAATGTGTTAGGACAATAAGATATCAAATTGGGGATGTGGATGGGGTGAATAATCAGCTCTTTTTCCAGGGTAGGGGAGTCCCAGAGTAGAGGGCAGATATCTAAGGGGAAAGATTTAAAAAGGACTTAAGGGGTAACTTTTTCACGCAGGGGGTGTAATGCATGTATGGAAGAGGAAGTGGTGGTGGCTGGTACAATGACAACGTCTAAAAGGCATCTAGATGGGTCTGAGAATAGGAAGGGTTGAGGGGGATTTGGGCCAAATGCTGGCAAACGGGACTAGGTCAGATTGGGACTTGTAGTCGGTGTGGATGAGTTGGTTGAAAGGCCTGCAGTATGAATCTCTACAGGAATGTAATTGGACCATTTGGCAGGTCATCTCTATTCTGCTATTTAGTCATGGCTGACATGTTTGTCAATTTCATTCCCCTGCGTTGTGTACGTGGTTTTTGATCTCCATACCTGCTAAGAGCCTAGCTATCTCTGTGTTAAATACACTGACTTGGCCTGTAACTGTCATCTGCAGCAATTAATTCCACAGATTCACCATCCTGTGAAAAAATTCTCCTCCTCTTAATTCTAAAGGGCCATGCCTTTGCTCTGAGGCAGTGCACACACGCCTCTATTCTCTTAATGGAAATATCTTTGTCATATTCTTTTAGTATTCTGTGAGTTTCAATAAGATCCCCCTCCTCCTTCTGAACTCAGTTGCATACAGACCCAGAGTCCTCAACTGCTGCATGTATGACAAGCTCTTCATGCCAAGAATAATGTTTGTAAATATCCTCTGAACCCCACCCCACCCATGCCCACACATCCATCCTTGGACATGGAGCCCAAAACTGCTCACAGTATTCCAAATGTAGTTGACCAGAACCTTATAAGCCTCAGTACATCTCTCTTCTTGTATTCTAGCCCTCTTGAAGTGAATGCTAACATGGCAATTTGCCTTCCTAACTGCCAACTGAACCTGCATGTTAACCTTAAGAGAATCCTAAACTAGGACTCCCAAGTCCCTTTGTGCTTCAGATTTCTAAAGCCTTTCCCATTTAGAAAATGTTTGTTCTTCCTTGCACACCCAGCTAGCTTGATCAAGTCCTTCTGTAGCTCCCATGCTTCCTCAACACCACAATTCCACCAACTATCTTTGTGTCTTTAATGCCATGTACAGAACTTCCTTAAATGGACTCTATCTCAGCAATAATTCTACTCTCAGCAAAGCTTTTGTTGAATACCTGATTTTAGAGAGAGGTTGGTGGATAGTTCCCATGTTGCTGCTTTGGTAGAATTTAGCAAGGGCTTCTCATTTTATTTGTATTTAAATGTTGCACCCAGGTGAAGTGCAGCAAAGATGTGATATTAGTTTTTACATGTATGTTGATTACCCCCAGCTCTACCTCAACAGCCACTCCTGTCAACTCCTGCATTGTTGCCAAGTTATCACACTGTGCATTCAGCATTGAATATCAAATAAGCAAAAATTTCGAGTTAAGTATTGTGAATGAAGCCATGGATTGGGGTATCTACTCAAATCTGTTCCTTGACTACTCCATCTCTTTCTGGCAACTGTCTTGGATTGAGCTGCACAGTTTATGGTATCACGTTTGATCCTGAGTTGACTTAATCTCATTTGTATGAGTTCGAAGACTGGTTATTTCCACCTCCATAATATTGCTGGATCTTACTCCTGTCTCCAGACGTGAATCCATGCCTTTGTTACCTTTAGACTCGACTATTCCAATGCCCTTCTAGTTGGCTTCGAAATTCTGTTCTTGTTATCTTGAGTTTGCAGAAACCCCTATTGCTCATATATCAATTCACAGTTGACCTACATTGATGCCTAATTGAGCAACATCTTAATTTAAAAAAAACCTCATATTTGCTTTCTAATCACTGTAAACTAACCTGTCCTGATCTCTCATATTCACAACCCTGCATAATGTGATCCTCTGACTCTGGTCTCTTGTGCATTACCAATCACATAGATGTACCATTGGTTGTATCGGCTCATGTACTGCAATTACTTCCTCAACCTCTACCCTGTTTTCCGCCTGTAAGACACGTGTTAAAATTTGTTTCCTTCAACCAAATTCTGGTCATCAGACCTAATATTTCATTATGTGGCTCAGTTTCATTCTGTTTTATGATAATTTGTGACTTTATGAACAAGCACCTTGTGATGTTTTCTTAACTCCATAACACCTTTAATGTAAGTTATTGTTGGGCTGAATGCACAGCGATCCATGTAGTTTTAGATGCCTTCATTTTAAGGCATCGTGGTGAGTGTCTTGGAGTAGAGTTGTTGGGCTCCCATTCAACTATCTCTCTCAATCTGTTGTTGTGTTGCCATTCTAAATCACCCTTTTGGGAAGTTCTATAGATTTGCCTTGATATACCTAATTATGTCATTTAAAAGTATGAAGGTCAGTGACTGCTTGATAGTGAACTTAGAAGGAAAAATTCAGTCTTGTTAGCTGTTCACGCTCATCAACTTTGACTCTGCAACTCTTGTTCAATCATGTGTTTGAATTATTTATGTTTGCTGATCAGACTGTAAATGTTGCTTGGATTCCAGTAGACTATTGTCAAGGAATGTTTGAAATTTTTCAATTTCCACTTGGAGTGGTAACCAGTTAGCAGAACAGTCATCTAATTTTCTGCATTGTTATAGGTCTGTTGGTGAAGTTATAAAAACTGCACAGTTACCATTCTTATTGTACGACGTGGCCCTTTCCAAGCAAAATCCTTCTGGAAAAAGGCCTCGGTAGCCACATTTTGCCCAATTGCTTATCCTGTGTACATTGCTGTGCAGCACTTTTGTCATCCTCACCACTTGCCGTTCCATTTATTTTTGTCATCCACAAGCCTGATAATAGCATGTTTTTTTTTGTGCAAGTCACCAGTGTATATTTATAAATAATTGTGGTCTCAGCACTGATCCCTGTGACACTTCACTGGTTAGTTACAGGTTACCGTCATGAAAAAAACCCTCTTAATCAAATGTTTTCTATTAGTTTCATAGTAACAGAAGCAGGAGTAAGCCATTTGGCCTGTTGAGCCTCCTTTGCCATTCAATAAGATCATGGCTGATTTATCCATCGTCTCGGTCCCTCCTACCTGCATTATCCCCATAACTCTAAAATCCTCATCTATGCAATGAAAACCAATATTCTGTTTGCCTTCCTGATTACCTGTTGCACCTGTAAATCAACTTTGTGATTCATGTATGAGTTCTCCCAAGTCCTCTGCATAACAGCATGCTGCAATCTTTCAGCATTTAAATAATACACTGACCTCCTATTTTTACTTCCAAAGTGGATATGTCACATTTACCAACATTGTATTCTATCTGCCAGACCCTTGTCCACTCACTTAACCTATCTAAATCTCTCTGCAGACCCTCCACATCCTCTACGCAGTTTGCCTTTTCACTCAATTTAGTGTCATCAGCAAACTTGGAAATGTTACTCTTAGTCTCTTCTTCCAAATCATTTATACATGTCATGAACAGTTGTGGGCAAAACACCAACCCTTGTGGTATACTGCTCACCACTGATTTCCAACCAAAGAAACATCCATTTATCCCAACTCTCTGCTTTCTATTGGCTAAGCAGACCTCTTTTCATGCTAGTATGTTCCCTGCCAGCTCAATGCATTCTTATCCTATGGATGAGTCTTTTATGTGGCACCTTATTGAACACCTTCTGGAAATCAAAGTATACAACATCCACTTGTTCCCCTCCATCTACCAGCTTGTTACATCCTCAAAGAACTCCAGTAAGTTTGTCAAACGTGACCTTCGCTTCCTGAATCCATGCTGCGTTTGCCTGATGTCTCACTTTCTTCGTTAATGAAAGCCTCCAGCATTTTCCCGACTACAAATGTTAAGCTAATTGGCTTATAGTTACCTGCTTTTTGCCTGCACCCTTTTTAAAATAGTGGCGTGACATTCGCTGTGTTCCAGTCTGCCAGGATCTGCCCGAAGTCTGAATTTTGGTAAATTACCACTAATGGATCTACTATAACTTCCGCCATTTCTTTTGGCGCTCTGGGATGCATTTCATCAGGACCAGGGGACTTTAGACCCTCTAGTTTGTTCAACTCTTATCTGTTTAGTGGTAACAATTGAATTGAGGTCCTCTCCTCCCATTGTATCCTTAACATCATTTTTTTGGCATGTTCGACATATCTTCCACTGTGAAGACTGAAATAAAATAGTTAGAATAGAATAGAATCCCGACAGTGCGGAAACAGGCCATTTGGTCCAACAAGTCCACAATGACCCTCCAAAGAGTATCCCACCCAGACCCATTTCCCTACCCTATTACTTCACATTTCCCCTGATTAATGCCCCAACCTACACATCCCTGAAGACTCTGGGCAATTTAGCGTGGCCAATTCACCTGACCTACACATCTTCTGATTTGTGGAGGAAATCAGAGCACCTGGAGGAAACCCACACAGAGACATTGGGAGAATGTACAAACTCCACACAGACAGTCACCCAGAGGCTGGAATTGAACCGGAGTCCCTGGTGCTGTGAGGCAGTAGTGCTAACCAATAAGTCACGGTGCCACCCCACTCAAGGCCTCGGCTGTTTCAGCATTAACCAATATTAATTCACCTTTCTCATCCTGCAAGGGATCTGTATCCACTTTAGCCACTAATTTCCGTTTTTATACCTTTGTATTAGGTAGCCAATCCTCTGAACATAACAATATAGTGCTGTAAAAACCACAGGCTACTTAATAAGACAAGAGTCCAGCATGTGTACCTTAATAAAGTGCCTTCTGAAAATCAAAATATATTACATCTGTTACCTCTTTATCAGAATTCTGTTTGTTACTTCTTCAAAAAATGATTAAGTAGTTTATCAGAAATGATTTTCCCATCATGAAGCCATGCTGGCTTTGCTTGATTATATTATGATTTTCTATTCTCTGCTTTACATCCTTGATAATAGGCTAATATTTTATCAACAGATGTTACACTAAGTGGTCCACAATTTTCTGTTTTTTTTTTGTTGTTGTTGTTGCCTTTTATTTCTTTGAATTAAAAGTATGTCGTGAATTGCCAGAGGCTTGGAAAATTGCCAATTTTCTGCAATCTCAGGAAAATTCTTGGAAGATCACTACCAATGCATTCACTAACTCTGTCGCTGCTTTCTTTAACATCCCAGAATGCATCCCATAGATCCAGGGAACATCAGCTTGTAACTTTCTGAGTACTTTTTGTATCGTGATAGTTGTATTTGTTTCTTCTCTCTTATGCTCTTCCAGATGACTTGATTATTTTTGGAATGTCTTCTACTGTAAAGATTGCTGAATATTATTTGTTCAACTCCTGCCTTTTTCACTTTAGTCTCTCATTTTTTCATGCTTAAAGAAACTTATCCTGTCTATCTTGATGCTACTTGAAAGTTCTTAATCATAGTTTGTCGGATTTTAGAACTTTTTCAATTCTTAACTTTAGTAATTAGCCATGTTTGGTTGTCCTGCTCCTAGAATCCTTCCTCACTGAGATAGATTTGTTGTGAGCCATGAATGTATTTTCTTGAATGTCTGCCATTGTTCTTTAATGACTTTAGTTGCTAAACCCCTTTCCCCAGTCTGTTCCAGCTCGGTCTGACCTCATTCCTTTGTAAGCTGAGCACAGTAGTTTCAAGACCCAAGTTTCTCCCCTCAAACGGAATACATGATTTGACTATGTTATGGTCACTGCTTCATAGAGGATCTTTTACTCCTCATTTATGAAACCTGCCTCATGACACATTTCCAGGTCCAGAACCGCCTGATTGGGGTGGGATTCACAACACATTGTTCTTGGAAATTGTTCTGAACGTATTTTGTGTATTCTTCCTTGTGTCTATCTCTGCCAATTTGGCCTTCCCAATCGACATGTAGATTAAAGTCATGCATGAGTTCATATTGTGCCTTTTTTAATACGTGCTCATTCTCTCCTGATTTATGTTGCCATATCAAAGAATAATACAGAACAGGAACAGGCCCTCTGACCATGTGCCCTTCTTCTCTTACAGAATCCCTCTCTTCCCTTCCTATTCTGGTATTCGTCCAGGTGCTTATTGAATGCTGCTATAGTGTCTGTTCCACCACCATCTCTGGCAGCACTTTGCAGGCACTCTCTACTTTTTTTTGTGTAAAAAAGAAACTTGCCTCACCCATTTCTTTCACCCCCCCAGCCCATCCCCACCTGCACTTTGAAACTGTAACCCTGAGCAATTGACTCCTCTGCCCCGGGAAAAAAAACACATAACTTCCACTCTAACCATGCCATTCGCAATCTTATAAACTTTATCAGGTCACCTACTCAACTTTACAGTGAAACAAACCCAGTCTATCCAATCTTCATAGCTAAAATCCCCCATACCAGGCAATGTCCTGGTAAATCCATCGTTTTGCCACCGTTAGGGTAGTGCCATCTGCTCTGTTATTTTTTGCCTTCATCCAAACAGAATCTACATTTCCTGATCCAAGATCATTTCTTGCTTTCATCTTATTCCATCTTGTATGAACAAACAAGAAATTAGCATAGAGTAGATTGTTAGTCGTCTGTCAGGCTTATAAGTAGATAAATCTCCAGGTCCTGATAAAATGTATCCCAGGGTTGTTGAGAGGCATGAGAAGAAATGGCAGGGATGTTGTCTTTTTCTCTCTGGCCACAAATGTCAGAGGATTGGAAGATATTAGAGAGTCACAAGGAATAAACCAGGAAACTGGGTTTTCAGAGCAGCGAGTTTGTGGTGCAGATCTTTCATTTAGCCACAGTTGTAGTTCTGGTATCTGCACAACAGGAACAATGTGATTGCGCTGAGGGGATGCAGAGGAGGTTCATCAGAATGTTTTCTGGGATACAGCATCCAAGTTACAAAAGCTGGATAAACTGGTTGTTTCCTTTTAGAGCAGAGAATGTTAAGGGAGATCTGATAAAGATATAGAAGGTTCAAGAGCATTGGTAGGTTGGTTAGAAAGTAGTTGTTTACATTGATTTGAAAGGTTGATTACAAGGATGCACACCTTTTAAGGTGAAAGGGGGGAGGTTTAGAGGAGATTTGAAGAAATGCCTTTTCACCCAGAGGGTGGTAGATATCTGGACTGCACTGCTGGGGAGGGTAGTTGAAGCAGGTAACCTCAAATCTTCTAAACCATTTGGGTAAGCATGTGAAACATCATAATATTCAAGGTAATGGGCCTCCAGGTGGAAAGTGGTTTAATGTACGTAATAGTACATTTTTGGTAGAACAGACTTGATGGGCTGCAGGGCCTCTTTTGCATTGTGATACTGGGTCAGTCAGTCTAACCTCAGTGGATGGGGAACTACTGGAAACAATTCTGAAATAGGGATTGAGCAAGAGCATTCAACATGGTTCTGAGGGGAGGTTATGTCTGACCAACTACTTTTGAATTTTTCACTGGTGGCCAGGTGTCTGTCCTTTTTCCCTGATGTGGGCAAAGTCACCAGCTGGAACTCCAGTTCTCGAACTCAGATCCAAAACTCCTTCAGCTTCAATGTGTTCAGTCTGGATCTCATTGTGTTCAGCAGCTTCCATTATTGTGCAGCAGCAATGTATTACCCGTTCAATCATCCCTGTCATAGTTGATTTAATTTATAATTATTCTAGATTCTGTTCTTTAATTAGTTTTCTTAAAAAAAACTTGTACTTAATCAGCTATTTCTTACAGAGGAAAAAGCGCTTGAAACTTAAATGCAAACTGAACACCTTACTTTTAGTTTGAGGACTAGAAATATTCACCAGTCAGCTGATTTTCATGCATGACATTATGATGTAGTTCATGATCTCACTCTGCCTTTGTTTCGTCTATTATACTTTCTATCCTATCTTACAGGAGTACTTACATCTTGGAGTTAACCTTAATTAAAGCACTTCTAGCCCCCCCTTGCACCAAATTGCCAGCGTAACTCATTGGCCTCTGTTTCACTCTGACAAAGTCTTCACTTTATTTCACACTTGGAGAAAATGAGGACTGCAGATGCTGGAGATCAGAGTCAAAAAGGGGGGCCCTGGAAAAACACACCTGGTCAGGCAGCATCCGAGAAGCAGGAGAGTCGATGTTTTGAGCATAAGCTCTTAATCAGGAATGTTAATGATGAAGACCTTATGCTCGAAACGTGGACTCTCATGCTCCTCGGATGCTGCCTGACCGGCTGTGCTTTACCAGCACTACACTTTTTAACTCTGCACTTCACACGCTTGTAATGCAGTGTTTAAAAAGGAAAAAATATGGCTTTATATGGATTTCCTCAGTCACTTCTGACTGTTGTCATCCAGCATTTCATGTTATGATCCACTGGTGTAATGACTGCCTCATCTGTGTCATACTGTATTGTTGACTGTTTACTTGTACTATGCATGACTTGAGCGTCAAGTCTGCTTAATTACTTGCATGTAAAGTTTGAATTGTGTTGGTGATGCTGCTTCTTGTCCAGTACCTTACAGTTGTGCACTTTCATTGATCTAGCACATTGTCAAACTAATTTTGTAATTTGACGTTTCCACAATAACTTGGCGTCAGCTGCAAATTTGATGGCTTAGCATTTAAAAAAAAATAGTAACCTGTTTTTTTAATCAATCTGTTCAGAGATGTTGACAGTTCTGGAGCAGCTGGGACTTGCACCTGAACCTCTTGGTTTAAGGGGGTATGGACACTACCTCTGCACCACAAATGGGCCCCCAAACAGGTATCTTTAAAAACAATTTAACGTATTTTCCCAATCAACCTGTTCAGAAATGATATGAAACACCTCTCGAGCAAGTGGAACTTGAACCCAAACCTCCAAGTCCAAGGGTAAGGTCTCTACCACTGTGTCATTGATTGACCCTGTCATTATAATTGGAAATACCTGTGGTCTGATGACTGAATCGCTGAGTCACCCTACTTAGCACTTCTCCCCTTCCCTGGACATTTGTTCTGTTTAGGTACCAGCTCTTTGTTAGCGTTTAGTGCTGACCAGCTATCAGCTTATCATAACTTTTTAGTTCTTGATATGCAAGAGCTTGGTGACTTTATTTGTCTTTTTTGAGATACCAGCAATTCAGCTGAAAACCATTGTAATGATCTGCTTGGGGACTCTGCAGTCTTTTGGACTCAATATTGAGTTCAATAACTTGATGGGTGGCACGATGGCTTCGTGGTTAGTACTGCTGCCTCAGCGCCAGGCACCCAGGTTCGTTCTAACCTCGGGCGACTGTCTGCGTGGAGTCTGTACATTCTCCCCATATCTGCATGGGTTTCCTCTGGGTGCTCTGTCTTCTTCCCACAATCCAAAGATGTACAGGTTAGATGAATTGGTCATGCTAAATTGCCCAGAGTGTTCAGGAATGTGTAGGGTTGGTAGATCAGGGGTAATTATAGGGGAGTGGGTCTGGGTGGGTTACTTTTTGGAGGGTCACTGTGGACTTGTTGGGCTGAATGGCCTGTTTCTACACTGTAGGGATTCTCTTTTTTTGTTAAGAGCATTGTAATGATCCAGGCAAAACATAACTAACCAGTAAGAGGAACAGAGGGGAATCAAATCTCCTTCTTCTGTTTATAGCTAAAAGGTCTGTGCAACTTAAATATTCCGAGAGTTTCTTATGGACTACCATTTCTTGTTAGACTTCTTTTCCTGCTGTTAACTTATTTTTATCTCATTGCACACTTGCTGCAACTGCATGTTTTGCTGGTTGAGAAAGGTAGGGTTCCAATGCTTAATTTAAATAATTTTCCACTTTATAATGTGATACATTGCCTTAATGGATAGGGATTCTATTTCTAATTTATTTATGGTCTGGTCATGTTCTGATGTGTGTTCCCATTGTAGTGACTACTACTGTTGATTGAGGTTGGACTGTTGAAACAGTCAGTTTATCTCAAAATCTGGACTGGTGTTCATCCTGTGTTGCCTAATCCAGCTGTCTTGCTAACTAGATAAGAGTGTATCTGGAGTATTTGACTGGATGGTGAAGTTATCGCAGTTTTTTCTTAAGAAATCCACTATAAATTGACTTTTTTTTGTGTGGAGCCCAACTGAATTTCTCTGATGTGGAGTGCGATAATTCAAACAGCCTGAGTTCCTATGCTGATTAAACCCCAATGATCATTTACCTACCATAAACCCTAATTTAAAAATAATTTTTTTTTTCATCAATTTTTTTAGAATTATATTAGCTTACGCTGTGTTGTACTTGGGACAGTGCCAGGTTGGTTTAGGGGAACAAAAAGTGAACAATTTTAAAATTGAAGTGCACAAAGCTGGGAAAGGAGTGCCTAACTGGCTCCTGCAAATTGAGGGCTCTTTTCAATCAACATTTGAAGAATATGGGCTACTTCAAGTTTTTTGTACACTATGAAGGTAGACACCCAAATTAACTCTGCCTGCGTATCACTATATTTGTGACACAGTAAAATTAAAATATTCAGTGATCCTGAATTGATTCCAATATTTCCCTACCAGACTATTTGAATAACCAGTCCCATACTTTGTCAATCAGTCTCTAGGTTTATAGCTTTAACAAAAGGTTTAGCAATGTACTAATAGTACAGTGGCTTTAGCAGAGCAAAGTTCAAGAACAATATAATTGAATGAGTGTTTGTGATTTCAACCCAACTCCATGGAATGTACCCACCCGCCGCTAAAAGGTACTTCTACAGTGCCCATACTTGGTTGCAAAGTATTGTGTAGGCTTGGATTTTGGTCATCAAGTCCTGAATGAGACTTAACCCTTGGGTTTCAGCAATTGTTTCTTCTCGAGCCATTGCTAACACTCTGGGCCATAGGGTATTATTGCTGAGATTCTATGCAAGCTAAAATTAGCATCGTCTGCAGAGTTTTTGTCTCACAACTTTGTTCATAATTCACTGCAGTTTGAAATGAATGCACGTGCATGCGAGGGAAGGGAAGGTTTCCATGAAGCCTTTGTTCTTCCCAGATGTAAATCATAATTACTTCAAAGTAACCAGTTGTATGGAAAGTACAGGACTATACTGTAGAATGTCACAATGAGACAGAAGTGCCCCCCCTGGCGTTTGTATTCGTTGCTTGGTATATGGTTTGAAGTTTTCTTTATTTACTGCCTTTGGGTGATCACTATTCATAGGTAAGTCTTAAGAATAGTAAGTGGAGTTGAGAACGATGTTCGAGCATGATTGGATGAAGGATTTCTTGTTCCCAAATCAGGGGCAAGGTGAAACCTGGATACTTCTAGCCTTACTGTTGCAGATTGTCACTGGACCCATCGGGAAGTGATTGGGTACCTTGCTGAGATACTTGTATCATCGATAATTGTGGTGAGGTGCCAAAAGACTGGAGGTTGGCTACCGTGCCACTATTTAAGAAAGGTGGTTTTAAAAACAAGCCAGGGAACTATAGACCGGTGAGCCTGACATTGATGTTGGGCAAGTTGTTGGAGGGAATCCTGAGTGACAGGTTGTACATGTATTTGGAAAGGCAAGGACTGATTACGGATAGTCAACATGGCTTTGTACGTGGAAAATCATATCTGACTTGGTTGAGTTCTTTGAAGAAGTAGCGAAGAGGATTGATGAGGGCAGAACAGACATGATCTATATAGACTTCAGTAAGGCGTTCAACAAGGTTCCTCCTGGTAGAATCGTTAGCAAGATTAGATCATGTGAAATACAGGGAGAAGTAGCCACTTGGATACAGAACTGGTTCGAAGACAAAAGACAGAGGGTGGTGGTGGAGGGTTGCTTTTCAGACTGGATGCCTGTGACCAGTGGTGTGTCACAAGGATCTGTGCTGGATTTTTGTTATTTATATAAATTATTTGGATGAGAACATAGGTCGTATAGATGGTAAGTTTGCAGATGACCCCAAAATTGGAGATGTAGTGGACAGTGAGGAAGGTTACCTCAGATTACAATGGGATCTTGATCAGATGGGCCAATGGAACAAGGAGTGGCAGATGGGGTTTAATTTAGATTAATATGAGGTGCTGCATTTTGGAAAGGCAAATCTTAGCAGGACCTATACACTTAATGGTAAGGTCCTGAGGAGTGTTGCTGAACAAAGAGACCTTGGAGTGCAGGTTCAAAGCTCCTTGAAAGTAGAGTCGCAGGTAGGTAGGATAGTGAAGAAGGCGTTTGGTATGCTTTCCTTTATTGGTCAGAAGTTGGGAGTACAGGAGTTGGGTGGTCATGTTGCGGCTGTACAGGACATTGGTTAGGCCATTGTTGGAATATTACATGCAGCTCTGGTCGTCTTCCTATAGGAAGGTTGTTGTGAAACTCGAAAGGGTTCAGAAAAGATTTAGAATGATGTTACCAGGATTGGAGGATTGAGCTATCTGGAGAAGCTGAGTAAAGTGGGACTGTTTTCCCTGGAGTGTCGGAGGCTGAGTGGTGACCTTGTAGAGGTTTACAAAATCATGAGGTCATGGATAGGGTAAATAGACAAAGTCTTTTCCCTGGGGTGGGGGAGTCCCGAACTAGAGGTTCAGGGTGAGAGGGGAAAGATATAAAAGGGACTTAACGGACAACTTTTTCACACAGAGAGTGGTGCATGTATACAATGAACTGCCAGACGAAGTGGTGGAGGCTGATCCAATTACAGCATTTGAAAGGCAGCTGGATATGAATAGGAAGGGTTTAGAGGGATATGGGCAAAATGCTGGCAAATGGGACTAGATTAGTTTAGGATATCTGGTGGGCATGGACTAGTTTGACCGAAGGGTCTGTATTCATGCTGTACATCTTGATGACTTTATCTCAATTAATTTCATTGATTTTCAAACTTGTATATACTTAGATCTGCTCTTCGCACAAGCCCCATGTTAGTCAGTCAACTTAATTCTTAAGGCTTCTTGTTCAACACTCAATCATCCTAAGACTGTAAGAGAGGAGCATAATTTGACCCATTGAGTCTGTTCCACCATTTGATCACGGTTGATATGTTTTTCAACACCATTTTGCCTTCCCTTCTTCCATAACCCTTTATCCCCTGTCTAACCAAATCAAAGCTAATTGTTTTACATAAACTCAATGACTTTTCCACAACCCCATGAAGCAGTGAGTTCTATCGATCCGCTATCTTCTAACTGAAGACATTCCTCCTCCTCCTCCTCTGTTCTGAAGGGTTGTCCCTTCACTCTCTGAGGCTATGTCCCTGGAACCTAGTCTCTTCTTGCGGAAACGTCATCTCCATGTCCTGGCCCCTCCGTGTTCCACAAGTTTGAATGAGATTCCCTCTTCATTCCATCCTGGCCTTGTCCCCACCCTTCAACCTTTTAAACTCCACTGACTACATACCGGCAGTCCTCAGCCATTCCTCATATGACACATCATTCTTGTAAATCCTTTTAGGACTTTATCCAAGGCCAGCGCATTCATCCTTGTGATGATGTGTGTAGGGTATGAGCAGGTAGGGAAATAATTAAGTTTTGAGAAACAAGAGGTTGAGCTAAGCATGGCTTTCCCCATTTAGAAAATAGTCTGTTTCTATTCTTCCGATCAAAAGTCATAAGCTCTTGCTTTCACACATTGTATTCTGTCAGCCACTTCTTTGCCCACTCTTCTAGCCTGTCCAATTTCCAGGAGTTTGAGCTAGATTTTCATGCCTCCACTGTTGCTGGGTCGAAATCCTGCTGGGAAAGATTACAGCAGATGGACTGCCGGTCCTGATACCATTAGGTACAGTTAGGAATAGGTAGTAATGTTGGCATAGCTAGTGACATTCACATCCGATTAATTTTAAAATAAACCTAGGATTATATGCAACTCTGCTCTTGTCAGTAACTATTAAGTCCAATTCATCCAATGCCTGCTGTAACGTTTAAAAACTGTTTTGAAAATGTAACTGCTTCTGGTCAGGCCAGTTTTCATGGACCTGGTGATGATGGTACTGGGTCAATCTGTAGTGGTGTTATGAAGGGAGTTGCAGGATTTTGCCTCAGTGAACACAGCACTAATCACCTTTTTTATATCTATATGCCTTTGTTTATTTTGCACAGTAAATGCTTTATACAGGCCAGACACAGCAGCATTTACAAATACAGAACTTGGTGCTGAGCAACTACGCTTTGCACGAATGTCTCGACCAGGAATCTATCAGTTCATTGTTCGTAATATTGGATTTATTCAGTCTGAAAAGTAGTCAGTAGAATGTGTGATTGAGTGTGTGGTTAGTGATAAGTTGAGTTTCTTTCATGAACCAAGGCTGAGAGTTGGGTTTTGTGTTGAAAGCAAACGAAAGGGTCACTTAAACTTGTGTTCAGCCAGCTTATTTGTTTTGCTTGCTGCTTCTTTGTATATCAGCTACTGGGGAAATCTCCAGTTCCTCATGGGCCTTACAACAAAATTTTGTGAAATATTCCTTCTGCAAGGCTTACTGACTTCATTTTTTTTGTGTATCCTATAATCTTGACTTGTTAAAATTGTAATAATTTCTCCTTCCTGACCCCCTACCTTCACTTTCCCCTTCTGAAAGTACAACCTATTGCAATATGTTCTTATCAGGTATATTCACATGGATGCTCTTGGGATTCACTTCATTTCCATGCTCCATACCTGTTTTCTGAGCTGTGGTACCAAGACCTCCTCTGTTGAATTGGATGTACTATTCTGGCTGAGATCTTGGTACATAATGAAATTTTAAAATTTTGCTACTTTCTAGACTTCCATTTACACAATTGTTGTGTAATTTGTCAACTTGGATTCAATTAATACAGTATTACCCTTGAACATCAGATCTTACATCCTGGCAGTCGGATATTTCCCTTATTTCCTACCAGCTCCTGTCAACAAATTACTAACCCATTTGACAAGGTTACTTGCAATTTTGTCCTATTGATTTTACTGATAGGCTGCTTGTAAGAGACCAGCCAACACACTTTTTGGAAGCAGACAAAATTCATAGTCACTTCCCTAACCACCTTGATAGTAGTGATTACCTCAGGAATTTATCTGGATTAGTCAAATGTTTCATAACTCTAAGCTGGTCTCTTTGATTTTGTCCAAATGCTCAGTCACATAGAGTCACAGAGATATACAGCACGGAAATAGACCCTTTGGTCCAACTCGTCCATGCCAACCAGATATGTCAATCTAGTCCCTCCTGCCAGCATCCGGCCCATATCCCTCCAAACCCTTCCTATTCATATATGCATCCAGATACAATTAAAGCATTAAAAGGCATCAGCTTCCACCACTTCCTCTAGCAGCTCATTCCATACACGCACTGCCCTCTGTGTGAAAAGATGCCCCTTAGGTCCCTTTTATATATTTCCCCTCTGACCCTAAATCACCCCGGGGAGAAGGTCTTGTCTATTTATCCTATCCATGCCCTCCTGATTTTATAAACGTCAATAAGGTCACCCCTCAGCCTCTCCCTATAGCTCAAATCCTCCAACCCTGGCAACATCCTTGTCAATCTTTTCTGAACCCTTTCAAGTTTCACAACGTCTTTCCGATAGGAAGGAGACCAGAATTGCATGCAATATTCCACAAGTGGCCTAACCAATGTCCTGTACAGCCGCGACATGACCTCCCAGCTCCTGTACTCAATACTCTGACCAATAATGTTTCCTAAGGATAAGTTCCACACATCTAACATGAAATTGACTGTCAGATCTGTAGTTTGCTGGTTTCTCCCTTCTTCCTTCCTGCATTAAATGATGGATTGGCATTTTAAGTCCAGAGGTGTAATTTTTGATTATAAGAAACCCTTGGAAATAATTTCTTTTGTTCTTGATTCCTGAGGGTGACAACTATTGGATATGGAGATTTCAGTCTGTATTGTATCCCATTATGTTCTCCATTAAATTCAGTAAATTTTTCAGATTCCCTTGCAAGTTCAAATGTCTTTTTCTCTATTGTGAAAATGGATGTAGTTTGAACTTAACAGGTCTGCAATTATTACCCCTTTATAGTTCTCGTGTATATTGTCTTTCATTGGTCCACCAACATACTCTTTGTGTAACTTAATGAATCTCGCAGAAGTTTTTCTATTTCAATGTTTTGTTCTGTCCTTGTATTGCTTCATGATTTCCTTTTGCTTTGTTGGATTTCCATATTTCCTTGCATTTGTGTAAGCCACACTTAAATGTCTGCTTTGATATTGTCTCTGGTCTGGTTTATTATTCACAGTTGCTTAAATGCTCACTTTTTTCCCCCGAGAAGAGATAAGTGCTAATGCCATACCAAATTTACCCCTCAGATGAATGCTTCATAAAGAAAATCAGATGACACTATGTTGAACAAAAGCAGGCGAGTTTTTCCTGGTGACTTGATGAATATTTATCCCTCGATCAGTATCAGAAACACATTTGTGCAATCATTATTGTCACCATCTCTGGATGTTGGTAGGGGTAATGTTTTTGTCCTGTCTGTTGGCTTATTTGTCAGTAAACAATACATCTCAAACTTAGGGACACATGTCACTGAGACTTGGTGCACAGGATATAGCCCAATGAAGGGCAGATCAGCTTTTGGTGATGGTGTGGATCTGGATGCCAGAAAATTTTTTGAATGATCTGTTAACATAGTCAGTTTTTCTACAATGCAATGGTTGTGTTCTTGTACAACTCTGCGTTAGAGAAAAATTGTGCTTTAGAAACCCCACTTGAAGTGTTGGTACTGTTGTTCAAGTACCTATTTGAGACAGCTCAGGGAATGTCTGATAGACTCTCCTCTTGGTTTGTCCCAGAGATCATACTCTGTGGTAGTCTAGAATATAAAACTCTTACAGACAGTTTAGTTTAAATGATTACCTTTATTTACCAATGGCATCCATGTTACACGATAACATAGAAGGGCTTTTGTCCGAAGCGTCGATTTTGTCTGTCCTCGGATGCTGCCTGAATTGCTGTGCTCTTCCAGCACCACTGATCAAGAATCTGGTTTCCAGCATCTCCTGTCATTGTTTTTACCTCATAGATACCTACAAGCCAGGTTTGAGCTAGGGTTCTACAACCTTCGGCAGAGTAGTGGCATCAGCTTTTATCCCTAAGAGCTCTCTCAGGCTACTCCCATTATTGCTGCACACAAGCTGTCTTTATATGGAATTTGGTATCAAAATTACAGAAATGGCACTTGTCCTTAACCAATATGCAGCAATAAAATAGCAAAAGTTTGCAGAGAAGTAAAACTGATTGCTAGATCGGAGTACGCTTGACTAATTAAGCTACATGGACATCAAAGCGGTAACCCTGGATCAAGCCAGGCCAGACGGTCAGTTGTTTTGGCTCGTACATCATAACAAAAGACAACTCTAAGTTATGCGGAAAAGGTCATGAGGTAATCTTGCTCACATAATCTGTCCAGTATCATTGTCCTACAAAATGGCTTTTTCTTTTAAAATCATAATTCCCAGAATGCAAATTAAATTCATAACATTCCTGGATCTCTGGATCCAGGGAGCAATGCACAAACATTCAATCCATGACAAGCCAGTTTTCACTCATATCAGACCACAAAGGATTAGTTTTTCCACCAGCTTTCGTCATATCTCTGTTTCTGTCTCTGTCCCTTCAGCCCTTTAGTCAATGAATGTAATTTACAGAAGAAAGTTTTCTTTCTCTAGCACCTTACTATGACACTTTCAGCCTTTGTGTTTTCCTAGCCTGTAAGGATAATGAGCTGGAAATGTGTTGCTGGAAAAGCGCAGCAGGTCAGGCAGCATCCAGGGAACAGGAGAATCGACGTTTCGGGCATAAGCCCTTCTTCAGGAATGGGGAAAGTTTGTCCAGCAGGCTAAGATAAAAGGTAGGGAGGAGGGACTTGGGGGAGGGGCGTCGGAAATGTGATAGGTGGAAAGAGGTCAAGGTGAGGGTGATAGGTCAGACTGGGGTGGGGGCGGAGAGGTCGGGAAGAAGATCTCAGGTTAGGAAGACGGTGCTGAATTTGATGGATAATGAGACTGTCCCATTTCTAGGACAGTCAAAATGAGAGAGCTGAGCTTCATAAATTCAAATCTGCTCAGTCTGGTAATACATGAAAATGTATCAGGGTTGTTCTATTCCACTCAGCTTATTAAATAAAAGTTCTTTTCCTATTGAGTATGAGTTTTGTTAAGAGTCTTTGATATAATCCAGCAGTTTAGTTATCCAACATCCTATTGTGAAATGTACGCCTCTGGCGTGAGCAAGAAGTACTGCCACACATTCCACAAGTGAATAAATGTTAACATCTTATTTACACCAATCCATTGATACTGAGAACAGATGTCCCCAATTCTGAACAAGCACTTTCCCGTGTTCTCTGCAGCAGATGTGTCACGTGTAAGGCTATGTGCATTCTCACTGTAATCGTGTTACGACCAGCGTATGTTTTAAAAGTTCGCGCTTTGCAATAGCGTTCCCAATTCTTCAGTTCTTTGCATTGAAATGTGCATTTCCTGAAAACAAACATAGCAGAACAACTTTTAATTGGTAGATGGGCTAAATCAACTTTTGTGCTGTTTCCTGGAGTGGTGTGCTGGAAATCAAGCCCTGCTAATTCCAAGTTCAAGGTTTTAAAAAGTAGGCAAGATTTCCCAGTTTCTCTACTAAAATAAAACGAAGAACTGCTGATGGTGGAGATCTGAAATAAACAAAAACAGAAATCGCTAAGATGATTCTTCTGGCTTGGCAGGATTTGCTGCTGCTTGATCCTGCTTGTCTTGAGTATTTTCACTTCCTTGCAGGGAATCCATTCCAGTTAGTTCAAAAATTTAAGTCTCTGATATATTGATTTTTAAAGGAACAGTTTACAGCAACTATTTGGAAAATAAACTGATTTTCTTCAGGCTTTAATTGTTTATTTTCCCAAAGAACAGAGGAAGACAAATCCTTCTTTTCCAGAGGTCTGAAGGCTTCTGCTTTATTGTTTGCACCCACAACTGTTTAGATAACTTGGAATCGATCATATCAGTGTTGGCAGACAGAGGGCCTTTGTCATCAACAATCACTAAGTAGTTTGGAGACTGTTAGCCAATTGTAGGTGGCTGAATCTCTGTTTGTTCACTAAATTACTGAATTATGTGTTTGAACATTTGGATATTATTTTGTATGACTCCTATTGGAATTGTATGGAGGACTTGTCTGTTGTTTGGAATCTGAATTCTTCCCTGAATTCGTTTTCCTTTCAGTTTCAGCCTTGCAAACCTTCAAGAATAGTGCATTTTTTCATTTTGACTGATGCATTTTTCTATTATCTTGGTCTTCCATTAGTAGCTGTCTTAATATGTAGATATCTCTATTCTAAAGTTCCAGAATTACCCACCTAAAGCCCTCCAACCACTTTTGTTTCTTTGTCTCTCCCTCAATTCATCTCCTTCTCCCCTTTCCCAAAAAAAAAGCAACAGAAATATTGAAAAACTTACCTATTTGATCAAACTTTGGTCTCTGATCCAAAGTCCCCTTATGGTGTTTGGATCTTCTTTCATCATTCATGGGATGAGGTTGTCGCTGCCTATGCACCATTTAATACCCTTTGCTGTAATTGCAGCGAAGAGGGCAGTTAAGAGTCAACCTATGGGTCTGGAATCACGTGCAGGCCAGACCAGATCAGGATGGCATTTCCTTCCCTGAAGGACATGAGTGAACCAATTGTTTTTTTTTAAACATCAATTCATGGTCATTGTTAGACTCTTAATTCCAGATATGTATTGAATTCAAATTCCAGCAACTACTTTGGTGGAATTCCAACCCCAGGTCCTCAGAATATTGACTGGGTTTCTGGGTTAACAGTCTAGTGATAATATCACTCTACCTAATGAAGGGCTTATACCCAAAACGTCGACTCTTCTCCTTGGATGCTGCCTGACGTGCTGTGCTTTTCCAGCGCCACTCTTTTTTGACTCTGATCTCCAGCATCTGCAGTCCTCACTTTCTTCCCTTCTTATTGGTTGGTTATACTCCTGAAAAAAACATCTGAGGTTATTGTATTATCTCGTTTAGCTTCAGAAAATGGTAAGAACTTCAGTATTTCATTACCTCTAATTTGTGCATGTGCTTTGAGTCAGTAATGCTTCTGCCTTTGCTTTGGCTTAGTTTCAAATGCTTTCTGGAAACTTTAAAGCTGAACCTTCTCTAGAACTGAAGCTGATCGTCAAAGCAGTGTGCTTTCTCTCAATTGTGCATACAAAATGCTGAAGGCCTGCCCAAACTTAGGTCTTTATTACGTGCAGTAGTTTGTTATTATACTTCATTTGGGTTTTCATTTCATAATAAACTGATTTTAAAAGTTTCCTGAAAAATTGACTTGGATCATTGATTTTAAAACTTTCTCCATTCTCTATGTTTGGAAAGGAATTTATTGATCATCTTGGTCCCACTAACTTTGTTCTTTGTTTTAAAAAAAAATTGCACTCAAATGAGGCAATAGTTTGTAAATCTTTAATGAGGGATTTATGTTGACCAATGACAGTTGTGTACATAGCAGTGTCTCAAAGTTGTGGTTAGTCTGCTATGTGATGTGAAACATATGGTATTTTCTCCGCCTTTTCTGGAAATATTCAGAAGAAGCAGGAAGTCATAGACGTGGGCCATGGTTAATGCTCTTCATTCCTGTTTTTTGAGTGCTTATTTTTAGTGACTTGCACTCCCAGTTTGAAATCAGAGCATTATAAATTACTTAACCCAGTTTCCATTAGTTAATTTTAAAATAGCTTGAATTGTGGCATATTTGTTCGGATAAGTATTCTTACATTTTGTATGTACAATCACTTGATATTAGTTTAGATGTTGAGTGATGTGCAAATTGAGCTTGTAACTGGCAGGATAGATAAAAGGGAGCAGTAAATATACACTCTAATTTCTAAGAGGCATCTGATAAAATTCCGTAGGAAAGGTTAGCGATGATAAAAGCTGTAGAATTGGGATCGTAGATTAGCATGGCTGGAGCATTTGGTTAATGGACAGAAAACAAAGTAGAAGTTTCTGTGATTAGGAATGCTGAAAAGACCAGCCTCCGCTATTTACAGTTGAGAAAGCAGGTAGCCTTACACATCTGCTAAGGAGATGTTGGAAAGCAGTTGACCACTTTGGGGGGGGGGGGGGGGGGTCCATTTGTTCAGATGATTTAAGGACATCTGTTCTTAGTGTCAATGGATTGGTGTAAATAAGGTGATAACATTTATTTACTTGTGGAATGTGTGGCAGTCCTTTCTCCTTACCTCCGGGGCTGGAGGCATGCATATGTCACAGTTGGATGTCGGATAACAGGGCCAGTCAAAGACGGAAGTGGGAAGTTGTGTGTGGACCCTGTGGAGATCAGAGAGGTGCTAAACGAATTTCTCATCGGTTTTCACTCCGGAAAAGGAGAATATGGTAGAGGAGGAGACTGAGATATGAGGTCCTTAGACTAGAAAGGATCGAGGTTAGTAAGGAGATGGTGTTATCAATTCTAGAAGGAGTGAAAGTAGACCAGTCCCCTGGGCTGGGATGGGATTTATCTGAGCATTCCCTAGGCAGCTAGGGAGGAGATGGCGGAGCCTTTGGCTTTGATCTTTGAGTCATCATTGTCTACAGGTTTAATACCAGAGGACTGGAGGATTGCAAATTTCAAGAAGGGCAGTAGAGCTGACCCAGGTAATTATAGACAAGTGAGCCTTACGTCTGTTGAAAGAAAAGTTTTGGAAAGGATTATAAGAGATAGGATTTATAATCATCTAGCAAGCAACAATGTAATTGGAAAGAGTCTTTTTCCTAGGATGGTGACGTCAGCTTGTGCGAGGGGGCATAGCTTTAAATTGAAGAGTGATAGATTTAAGACAGATGTCAGAGGCAGGTTCTTTACTCAGCGAGTGGTAAGGGTGTGGAATGCCCTGCCTGCCAATGTAGTTAACTCAGCCACATTAGGGAGATTTAAACAATCGTTGGATAAGCACATGGATGATGGGATAGTGTAGGGGGATGAGCTTAGATGAGTTGACAGGTTGGCACAACATCGAGGGCCAAAAGGCCTGTTCTGTGCTGTATTGTTCTATGTTCTTGTTATATAACTAAATTTCTGGTCTATATTGAAGACTCTTAACAAAAAACTCATCCCCTCAATAGGAAAAGAACATGTAATTTAATAAGCTGAGTGGAATATGCTCGTAAAAGAAAAGTCCTGAAACATTTTCGCGTATACCGCTCTGAGCAGATTTAAGTTTATGAAGCTCAGTTCCCTCATCTTGACTGTTCTGGAAGGTGAATGTCTCATTACCTGTACAAGCTAGGAAAACATGAAGGCTGAAACTGACATAATAAAAAAGTTGTTCATATGTGAGAGAGAGAAAACATTCTCCTGTAAATTACATTCACTTACTGAAGGGTTGGAGGGGCGCAGAGAAAGGGCGAGAGAGACAGAGCGGAAGCTGGTGGAAAGATTAACTCTTTTGTGGTCTGATTTGAACGAATACTGGCTTGTCATGGATTGAATGTTTGTGTGCCGTTCCCTGGAGCTTGAGATCCGGGAATGTTTGAATTTAATTTGCATTCTGGGAATCTAAGAACTTTTTAAAAGAAAAAGCCATTTTATAGGACAATGATGCTGGGCTTGTGAGCTGAGTGAGGTTACCTAATGACCTTTTCCACATTAGCCTAGACTAATTCCTCGTTATGATGTACTAGCCAAAACAACTGGCCATTTTGGCCTGGCTTGATCCAGGGTTCCCACTTAGATGTGCATGTAGCTTAATTAGTCAAGCATACTCAGACCTGTTAATGAGTTTCTCTTCCTCTGCAAACTTTTGCTATTTTATTGCTGCTTATTGATTAAGGGCATGTAGTGTTATTGTAATTTTAATACCAAATTCTGGATGAAGACAGCTTGCTTACAGAAATAAGGGGAGTAGCCAGAGATAGCTTTTACGGGTAAGAACTGGTGCCGCTACTCTGCTAATGGTTTTAGAACCTTAGCTCAAGCCTGGCTTGTAGGTATCTATGTTATAGTGTAACATTGATGCCATTAGTAAATGAAGGTAATAATTTAAACTAAACTGCCTGTAGGAATTTTATATTCCAGACTACCACAGTGTATGATATCTAGGACAAACCAAGCGAGGCTTACAGGTAGAGTCCATCAGGGATTCCCTGAGCTGTCTCGAATAGGTACTTTAACACAATGTACATTAACACCTTAGACTAGGCCTTCCTAAAGTGGTTGGGGTTACAAACTGAAATCATGCTCAAGCTCGAATGCATTAATGGCTGCCAAAGAGCCTAGACCAAATACATAATGCCTGTGCTCCCTGCTCGCTCAGCTCCCCTCTTCCAAAACTCCACTGTTGCACTTCTCACTGAGGGTTGTGCTAATTTTCAAGCTTCAGTTGAGAAAAGGTTGGGGTAGCAATGCCTTTATATATTAGTCTGTTTATTTGTCTTGTTGATGAGACAAAGCTCAATGGGAATGCTAAAATATGTTAAGTGAGTGGGTAGCAAGATAGCAGGTGGAGTATTTTCTCGGAAATGTGAGGTTATTGACATTGTAAAAAGTTTTAAAAGCAGAATAATAAAAATGTCTAACTTGTAACTGTTCAGAGACAAAGGTGTACTTGTAAGGAGCAGAGTATGCAGGTGCATTAAGCAGTGAAAGCAAATGGGAAATACTTGTAGTTGATCTTTTTCAAACATGTTATGATGTGTGTCTTGCGTTGAACCTGGAGTTGAACCTGGGTTTACTGTTTGAGGTAGGGACATTATCACTCACAACCTGAACTGTCAAAGTAATTTTTTTCATTCACTCACTGGTGGGCATGGCTGATTGGACCAGCATTTATTGCGCACCCCTAGTTGCCCTTGAGGAGTTGGTACTGAGCTGCTGCCTGAACAGCTGCTGTCCATGTGCTTTAGGTAGACTGATAATACTGTTAAGGAGGGTGTTCAGAATTTCGACCTAGTGACACCTAAGGAACAGCAACTATGTTTCCATGTCAGGGTGGAAAATGCAAGTGGTGGTGTTCCCATGATCTGTTGCCTTTGTCTTTCTAAATGGTTATGTTTGTGGGTTGAGAAAGTGCTGTCCAATGAGCTTTGGTGAATTTCTGTAGTGCATCTTGCAAATGGTACATGGTGCTCTGTAGCAACATCTGAGAACTTAGTGGATGTTTGTGGATTTGGTGCGAATCAAGCAGGCTACTTTGTCCTAGATGGTGTCAAGCTTCTTGAACGTTGTTTGAGCTTTAACATTTCTTGAGCATACATGTCCCAAGAAGAAGTGTTTTGCATCAGATTGCATTTCTGTTGACCATGTTGTTTTTACTCCCCAGGTCAAAAGTAAAATCAAAGAGTAGCATAATGTGTTGTTGCTTCATTCTTTTTTTTTCTCAGGAGAAAAGTATTTTAAATGTCTATATACTCAATGAATGGTCGCTTATTCATTAATTTAGTAATTTGACTACAAAATCCCATGAGAAATGAATGGAGGTTAAGAATGAATAAATCTTGCTTTGTGAACTCTGAAGTTGATGCTAATTTAGATAATATCTTGACTTGTTTAAAAATTGTTGATCAGTTGATTGTTGACCTTAATCATTAACTGGATTCAGCATTGAGCCCTATGGGATCCTCAAAGATTGGGTTTCATGTATATTATCAGAATGGTGTTGAAGGTTCGGGTGCATGAGTTAAAGAGTAAATGATAAACAGTAAGCAATACCTTGCTCATGTAGCTTTGTTCCCTTTTTAAATAAAAACAAATACAGGAAATTGCTTTCGCTGCATTTCACAGCAAAGTTTTTTTTTCTTTCTACTGGTTGCCAGAAGAGTCCTTTCTTCAACTGTTAGTATTCCATGAGGATAGGGATACTTGCAGTGTGCAATGTAAGTAATTAAGTTGAAGGCAGCCAAATGTATTTTTTGTATTTTGTTGTACAATTGAATTATTTGCACAATTTTGTATCCTGAACACTGGTAGCAGTGCCTTGTTTTTATTTCTTGCCAGTTTCTTCACTATATTTAAACAAAACTTTGTTTTACAGGTGAGAATTTCCCATCTCAACAATGTCGCAATCTTCAGACAAGTTTAAGGTATGGTTTTTTTAAACTTATGCTTAGAACTGTTAAGTTGGTGAACTAAGTACACTTGTTTTCCTCCTTTTCTAAGAGACACTTAAGAGTCATAGAGATGGAAACAGACCCTTCGATCCAATTCATACACGCTGACCAGATATCCTAAATAAATTGAATGGATTTGTTCTCGGCTGAGGCTTAAGAAATAAGTATTTGAATGCCTGTTGAGATGAGTGTAACACCTGATATATGAATGAAAGTATGCATGAAAGTAACTCCTCCAGGTCTTCCACCTTTTATTTCCTTGGATATAAACAAAATATGGAAATCAAGAGCAGTAGTAGAGCAAAAGGTCTTTGACCCTTCTTTGCCATTGTGTATTTGTGGCTTATCCTTTGTCAGTGCTGTATTCCTGTTTATCCATACCCTTTCCCTTCTAACAGCTAAATCTGTATCTATGTCTTGAATATTTTCAGTGAACTTTGCCTCCATAGACTTCTGTGGCAGAGGATTCCACAAATTTGCTACCCTTGTTGAAGAAGAAATTTTTAAAAAAATTGATCTAAAAGGCTTACCCTGTCTACTGAGACGGTAATCCCCTGATCCTCATATGACCCCAGACAGGTAAAGTATCCTCATCGTGTCCAAGGTACAAGAATTTTATAATTGCATTCACACTCAGCCTTCTAAACCAAAGTGAAAGCAGTCTCAGTGGAGCTAATCTGCCAGTCTCCAGAGGGTTTGCTGTTCCAGTTATCAGCTGAATGAATGTCTGTTGCACTCCCTCTCTGGCAAGTATAACATTGCTGAGGAAACCAAAACTACATGCTATGCTCCAGATGTGATTGTATCAAGGCCCTGTACATTTGCAGTAAGATATCCTTAATTCTGATCTCTATTCCTCTTGCACAGAGGTCAGTATACCAGTTGCCTTCTGAATTAGTTTATGAATTGTCTGTTAGCTTGCTGTCTCTCCATGGATGATGTTTGGACATGCTGTGATTTCCAGCAATTTTTATTTTCAAAGTAGATGCCAGCAACTGCAATAATCTGCTCCTGCCTGATTTCATTGTCTGGTGTGTAAGAATGCCCAAACGCTTTGTACATCCGTGTTTACTAATGTATCACCGTTTAAATAATACTGTTCTGGTTTTCACACCAAAGTGTACAACTTTTTACCATCAGCCATGTAATGCTGCATTTGTCTTTTGTTTGCCCACTTGCTCAACCTATCTAAATTACACTGAAGCTTCCATGCATCCTCTTCACTATTTGCATTCCTATCCAGTTTTGCTGTGAGCAAACTTGCAAATGTTGCATTTGGTTCTGTCCACATATATTACACCTATGTAGTGATTATTTGAGGCCCAAGTAGCCATCTTTGTGGTACTCCACTAGTCATTGTTTACCACCCTGGGGGAATTTTTTTTTTTTTTTTTAACACTTTTTCCTTTTAGGCAACCTATTTTCTCTCTATGCCAATGTATTTTCACTCTCCTATGTATTTTTGGTTTTATTCCACTAGCTTCTTGGATGGGACTTCATCAAAAGCCTTGTGAAAATCGAAATATACCTGATCACTGGTTCTCATCCTTTGTATTAATTAGATCTTCAGAAAATTCCAACAGATTTGTTAAGCATGATTTACCTTTCATAATCCATGCTGGTTTTGTCCAATCCTGCTAATGTTTTGCAAATATTGTTATCCCATTTTATTGTAGACTCCAGCATATTTCCCACCACTGATGTTCAGCTAACCAGTCTCTGTAATTCTGTTTAAATAGTGGGTTACCTTTGCAACCTTATAAATTCTAAGAACTGTTCCAGAGTTAGTAGAATTTTGGAAAGATGGCCACTAATACTTCATGTATTTCTGTGGCCACTTCATGTATTCAGGGATGCGTGTTATTGGACCCTGATGATTTGTCAGCGTTTAACCCCATTCATTTCTCCAGCATTATTTTCTCATGAATATTGATTTTTTTAATTCCACCTTTTTTTTTGCTGGACCGTTGAACTGAATGGCTCTTTCAGCCATTTTCTGAGTAAAGTTGAGTGTTAAATAGTATTAGTGTTAGTATCAGTATTAATCTGGATAGATTGGGGAATGTTACTTGAAGGGATGATGGTGGAAAGGCAATTTAAATACTCAAGTGCATGGATGAACTGCAACATTTGGTCATTCCTATCAGGTGCAGGAGAAAAATGGAAAAAGGTTGCTAAATGTTACGGAGTACAGTATGAGATTCAAGGAGGTGGCATATAAATTGACCAGAATAAAACAACAGACTTAAGAAGTGGGAGCAGTGTAAAATTCAACAAGGAGGGCCAAGAGTTTAAAGGAAAATTTAGGTATGAGAATAATCTTGCAAGGAATGTAAAAACTGATCATAAAAGTTTGTGTAGGTGTGTGCAGAGAAAAAGGTCAAAGACAAATGTTGGTCCGACAATCAGAAATGGGTATTTATAATGGGGAACAAAGAACTGACTGACCAGTTAAGTATGTACGTTGTGTTCACAGCGGAGAACACACACTACAACAGAAATGTAAGGGAATGCTGGGGAGTAAGGGAGAACATGAAGGAAATCTATATTGGTGTTGGGGAAATTGATGGGATCAAAAGTTGATAGTCATACAACACGGAAACAGACCCTTCTGTCCAACTCGTCCATGCCAACCAGATATGCCAACCGTATCTAGTCCCATTTGCCAGCATCCAGCCCAATTCCCTCCAAACCCTTCCTATTCCATACACATACCACCCTCTGCATGGAAACGTTGCCCCTTAGGTCTCTTTTATATCTTTTCCCTCTCACCCTAAACCTATGCTCTCTAGTTCTGGACTCCCCCACCCCAGGGAAAAGACTTTGTCTATTTACCCTATCCATGCCCCTCATAATTTTACAAACTTCTGCAAGGTCACCCCTCAACCTCCGATGCTCCAGGGAAAACAGCCCCAGCCTATTCAATCCCTCCCTATAGCTCAAATTCTCCAACCCTAGCAACATCATTGTAAATGTTTTCAGAAGGCTGCCTTCACTATCCTATCTACCTGTGACTCCACTTTCAAGGAACTATGAACCTACACTCCAAGGTCTATTTGTTTAGCAACACTCCCCAGGACCTTCCCCATAGAGGTATACAAGTCCTGCCCTGATTTGCTCTTCCAAAATGCAGCACTTCACATTTACCTAATTATACTCCATCTGCCACTCCTTGACCCATTGGCCTAACTGATCAAGGTCCCACTGTACTCCTGAGGTAATTCTCTTCGCTGTCTGCTACACCACGTATTTTGACGCCATCTCCAAACTTATTAATCATACCTCCTGTATTCACATCCAAATCATTTATTACGTGACAAAAAAAGTGGACCCAGCATTAATCCTTGCGGCTCACCACTGGTCTACCACCACTACCACCAAGGCAACTCAACCATCACCACCCTCTGTCCCCAACTTTTAAGCCTATTTTATACTTAAATGGCTAGCTCTCCCTGGATTCCATTTGACCTAACTTTGCTAACCAGTCTACAATGTGGAACTTGGTAAAATGCCTTGCTGAAGTCTGTACAGACAACATCCACTAATTTGCCTTCGTGAATTCTCTCTGACACTTCTTCCAAAAACTCATTCAAGTTAGTGAGACACGATTTCCCCACATTGACTATCCCAAATTAGTCCAAGTGCATACAAGTCCCTCAGAAACCCCTCCAACAACTTAGCCATACTGTTTTCTACCAGCCAATCTTCTATCCATGCTGATTTAACCCTGCGTTGAACTTGCCTTCCACAGTAATGTATAGTGTGGCACCTTACCAAATGCTTTCTGGAAATCCACCTAAATTACAAGTTCCCCTTTATCCACTGTGGACATTGTCTTCAAAAGAACTCCAAAAAATTGGTTAAACACTATTTCCTTTTGGAGCCATTCTGACTCTTCCCGATTATCTTGATGGTTTTTTTTCTAAATGCACAGTATAATTTCTAATAATCTATTCTAAGATCTACACAACAGATGTCAAACTAACTGATCTCTTGCTTTATTCTCTGCCTCCTTCCCTTCTTGAATAGAGTTTGCTGCTTGCTACTGCAAGGAAACCTTTCTTGAATCTAGGGAATTTTGGAAAACAAACATCAAGGTATTACTAGCTCATTGACCACCAGTTAAGGCATGGATGAAATCCATCTGGAACTGGATACTTGTTGGTCAGCGACACTTGTAGTTTGCTTGGTGCCTCTTCCCTACTGATTGCAATTACACCATGTTCCTCTCTCTCTTTCACCTAATTTATAGCTATTGCTAGAACCAAGTAGTTAAAATTGTGAACAGAGGTTCTGCATTTCAGTTGACCATCGAGCTCTCCTAAATTACTCTGCCGAATCTCCTTCAATTCTCTGCCTGTGCTGTTGGTACTTACGTGGACCCCAGCCATGACAAATTCCTCTCACTCTTGTGTTTTAAACTCAGCATCAGACAGGCAACACAGCAGTTTGGACTCGTGCAGAGAGTAGCTGTTACCACCCACCACAACAATCACCCACTGTTTCATTTCTTGTTCCTCCCCCACTTGGATGATTTTCTGTACCATGCCAATTTGCAAATTGTTTTATTCAATCATGGGGTGTGGTTATTGCTGACTTGGCCAGCCTAAGTTGCCTATCCCTACTTATTCAAGGGAGCAGTTAGGAGCCAACCACATTGCTGTGGGTGTGGAGTCACACAAAGGCCAGAATAGGTAAGGTTTGCAGACTTCCTTTCTTAAAAAAAGGATGACAACTGGCAATGGTTATATGGTCTCTATTCCAGATTTTAGCAGATTCCAGTTTCACTATCTGCCATGATAGAATTCAAATCAATATCACCAGAACAATTGCCTGGTGGTCTTCATCAGGCCAGTGATATTACCATTATGCCAAATACAGTGCAAAACTACAGTTGCATTTACAATATAGTCAGGGAAGATAAACGCAACTATCACATCTGTATGTATAGTATATGTGCACTCACTAAAGATATAGTATGGAATGCATTGCAGATTTATTGTAAACATATACATGCGCTAACTGTTGCAGAAAAGTTACAGAATCCATTGCTGAAAGTTTCATTTTCCCGGCAGCAATTTAAATACCTAGCTCCAGCATTTACTAGCAAGTCCTGCAAAACCTCATCAGCGAATAGGAAAAGCAAACACAACTTGAGAGATTAACCATCTAGTTTTCTGTGGAAACATAGGAGTAGGCCATTCAGTCCTTCAAGGCTTCTCTGCCATTTATTAAATCACAGTTGATTTAACAATTCAATGATCTGTACCTGCTTTCCATCCCAGATCATTTGATCCCTTTAATCCCAAGTGTTACATCCAACTCCTCAGTGAAATTTCACAACATTTTGGCCTTAACTTGCTATGGTAGCAAATTCTATGAAGCTCACCACTTTCTGTCTAAAGAAATATCTCCTCCTAAATGGCTTACTCCATATCATTAGACAATGACACCTGGTTCTGGATTCCTCATCATCAGAAACATTCTTCTTATTCCGTATGGAAAAAGAGATCCAGGAAATGCTCCCTCATTTTTCTGATCTCCAGCTAATATCATCCTAATTGGTTCAACCTCTCCTTTTATGACAGTCCCACCATCCCAGGGATCAGTCTGGTAAATATTCAATAAACTTCCTCCATACCAACAATGCCCCTTTGCAAATAAGGCAGCCAAAACTGCACACCATTTTCCAGGTGTGGTCACACCAAGGCTCAAATGCATGGCTGAGGAGCTGGTGTATGGGAGAAGGATTCACATTTTTGGATCATTGGAATCTCTTCTGGGGTAGAAGTGACCTGTACAAATTGGACGGATTGCACCTGAAGTGGAAGGGGACTAATGTACTGGAAGGGAGATTTGCTGGAGTTGCTCAGGGAGATTTAAACTAGTAAGAGTGGGAGGTGGGACCCAGGAACATAGTGAGTAAAGAGATCAATCTGAGACAGGAACAGTTGGGAAAAGGAGCTAGTCCACTAGTCAGGGCAGGCAGGGACAAAGCAGAGAACAAGGTAGGACTGATAAATTAAATTGCATTTACTTCAGTGCAAGAGGTTAATAGGGAAGGCAGATGAACTCAGGGTATGGTTAGGAACATGAGACTGGGATATCATAGCAATTACAAGAAATGTGGCTCAGGGATGGACAGGACTGGCAGCTTAATGTTCCAGGATACAAATGCTTTAGGAAGGACAGAGAGGGAGGCAAGAGAGGAGGGAGAGTGGAGACTTTGATAAGGGATAGCATTACAGCTGTACTGAGGGAGGATATTCCCCGAAGTACATCCAAAGAAGTTATTTGGGTGGAACTGAGAAAGAAGAAAGGGATGATCACCTTATTGGGATTGTATTATAGGCTCCCTAATAGTCAGAGGGAAAGTGAGAAACCGATTTTGTAAGGAGATCTCCGCTATCTGTAAGAACAATAGGGTGGTTATGGTAGGGGATTTTAACTTTCCAAACAGATTGGGACTGCTGTATTGTTAAGGGTTTAGATAGAGAGGAATTTGTTAAGCATGTACCAGAAGTTTTTCTGATTCAATATGTGGATGTACCTACTAGAGAAGGTGCAAAATGTGATCTTCTCTTGGGAAATAAGGCAGGGCAGGTGATTGAGGTGCCAGTGGGGGAACACTTTGGGGCCAGTGACCATAATTCTATTCGTTTTAAAATAGTAATGGAAAAGGATAGACCAGATCTAAAAGTTGAAGTTCTAAATTGGAGGAAGGCTAATTTTGACGATATTCGGCAAGAACTTTCAAAAGTTGATTGGGGGCAGATGTTCACCAGTAAAGGGATGACTGGAAAATGGGAAGCCTTCAAAAATGAGAGAACGAGTGTCCAGACACTTTTAGGGTGAAAGGAAAGGCTGGTAGGTGTAGAGAATGCTGGCTGACTAAAGAAATTAAGCATTTAGTTAAGAAAAAAAATTAAGCATATGCCAGGTATAGACATGATACATTGAGTGAATCCTTAGAGTATAAAGGCAGTAGAAGTATACTTGAGGGAAATCAGGAGGGCAAAAAGGGGACATAGCTTTGGCAAATAGAATTAAGGAGAATCCAAAGGGTTTTTACAAATACATTAAGGACAAAAGGGTAACTAGCGAGAGAACAGGGCCCCTCAAAGATCATCAAGGCGGCCTTTGTGTGGAACCGCAGGAGATGAGGGAGATACGAAACGAGTATTTTGCATCAGTGTTTACTGTGGAAAAGGACATAGAAACTATATAATATGAGGAAATAGATGTGACATCTTGAAAAATGTCCATTTTACAGAAATAGTGGTGCTGGATGCCTTGAAACAAATAAAGGTGGATAAATCCCCAAGACTTGATCAGATAGACCCCAGAACTCTGTGGGAAGCTAGGGAGGAAGCTAGGGAAGTGCTTGCTGGGTCCCTTGCTGAGATATTTGTTACATTGATAGTCACAGGTGAGGTGCCGGAAGACTGGCGGTTGACTAACGTGGTGCCCCTGTTTAAGAAACGCGGTAAAGACAAGCCAGGGAACTATAGACCGGTGAGCCTGCTGTTGGTGGAGGGCAAGTTGTTGGAGGGAATCCTGAGGGACAGGGTATACACGTGGGAGGGAAGATGTGTTGTGTTGGCTAAAGGATATCAAGGTGGACAGGTCCCCAGGATCAGATAGGATCTATCCCAGCTCGCTGAGGGAGGCGAGAAAGAAAATAGCTGGGGCCTTGACAGATCTTTGTAGCATCCTTAAGCACAGGCGAGGTGCTGGAGGACTGGAGGGTTGCTCATGTTGTCCTTCTGTACAAGAAGAGTAGTAGGAACATTCCAGGTAACTACAGACCAGTGAACCTGATGTCAGTGGTGGGCAAGTTGCTGGAGAAGGTAGAGAGATAAATCTATTTATATTTGGAAAAGAATGGGCTTACCAATGATAGGCAACATGATTTTGTGCGGGGGAGATCGTGCCTTATCAACTTAATAGAGTTCTTTGAGGAAGTGACCAAGTTAATAGATGAGGGAAGGACTGTAGATGTCATATACATGGACTTTAGTAAGGCGTTTGATAAGGTTCCCCATGGTAACTTAATGTAGAAAATGAAGTCACATGGTGTGTAGGGTGTTCTAACCAGGTGGATCAAGAACTGGTTGAGCAACAGAAGACAGTAGTAGTTGAAGGGAGTTTCTTGAAATGGGAAAAGGTGACCAATGGTGTTCCAGAGAGAGCAGTGCTGGGGCCACTGTTGGTGATATACACAAATGATCTGGAAGAGGGCACTGCTGGTCTGATCAGTAAGTTTGCAGATGACACAAAGATTGCCTAGGAGACTGACATCAGAATGCCTAGGAGACTGTCAAAGAATACAGGAGAATATAGATAGACTGGAGAGTTGGGCAGAGAAGTGGCAGATGGAGTTCAATCCAGGCAAATGTGAGGTGATGCATTTTGGGAAGTCTAATTCTAGAGCAAACTATACTGTAAAGGGAAGTGCCTTGAGAAAAATTGATGAGCAGAGGGATCTGGGAGTGCAGGTCCACTGTTCCCTGAAGGTGGCTGCACAGATGGATAGAGTTGATCAAGAAGGCATATGGTATGCTTAACTTTATCGTATGAAGTATTGAGTATAAGAGCTGGCAGGTAGATATGATAGTGAAGGCAGCATTTAATATGGTTTCCTTTATTGGTCAGAGTATTGATTACAGGAGTTGGGAGGTCATGTGGAAGAATATTGTGAAACTTGACAGGCTTCACAAAAGATTTACAAGGATGTTGCCAGGGTTGGAGAATTTGAGGTTGAATAGGCTAGGGCTGTTTTCCCTGGAGCGTCTGGGGCTGAGGGATGACCTTATAGAGGTTTACAAAATCATGAGGACATTAGATTTTTAGATTAGATTACTTAGTGTGGAAACAGGCCCTTCGGCCCAACAAGTCCACACCGACCCACCGAAGCGCAACTGACCCATACCCCTACATTTACCCCTTTACCTCACACTATGGGCAATTTAGCATGGCCAATTTACCTAACCTGCACATCTTTGGACTGTGGGAGGAAACCGGAGCACCCGGAGGAAACCCACGCAGACGCCGGGAGAATGTGCAAACTCCACACAGTCATTCGCCTGAGTCAGGAATTGAACCCGGGTCTCTGGCGCTGTGAGGCAGCAGTGCTAACCACTGTGCCACCGTGCCGGCATGGATAGGATAAATAGGCAAAGTCTTTTCCCTGGGGTGGGGGAGTCCAGAACTAGAGGGCATAGGTTTAGGGTGAGAGGGGAAAGATATAAAAGGGACCTAAGGGGCAACCTTTTCATGCAGGAGGTGGTACCTGTATGGAATGAGCTGCCAGAGGAAGTAATGGAGGCTAGTGCAATTGCAACATTTAAAAGGCATCTGGATGGGTATATGAATAGGCAGGATTTAGAAGGATATGGGCCAAGTGCTAGCAAATGGGAATATATTAGGTTGGGATATCTGGTCAGCATGGACGAGTTGGACTGAAGGGTCTGTTTCCGTGCTGTACATCTCCATGACTCTGACTAAGTACTGGACAATGAAGGGTACCCTGTCTGTTGCAACCTGTATCTGTCTCCTGAGGAGGTCATTACGGTTTCTTGCTGTGGCACATTGGAACTGGTGGTCGATGAGTTGACCGTTGTACCCTCTTCTTATGAATTCATCCTTTAAGTGTCATCACGTTCCCTCTCATCTGAACATAGGGCTTGTCCATTGGGGATGGCTATTCTAATGTTTTGGGTGGGAGCTAGAGAAGCTCAGCATCGTGAGGTTATCTGTGGGTTTGCAATAGTGATTTACTGAGGTGCCTGTACTTTATGGAGATGCATGTGTCCAAGAATGCGACAGATACTGAAGAGTAGTCCATGGTAAGTCTGGTGGGATAAAACTCATTGATGTCCACTGTGTAGCTTATGGGGTGAATTTGTTGTGGGAAAATTACATTTTATTTCACTGCATGAATCCATGTAAAACTCTGTAGAACTATACGGAGGGTTTATCACTCTGACATAGCATTGGGACACAGACTTCACACTTATTGTTTAAAAACCTGAGCTACCTTGAGAATGTAATTTAAAAGTAGTTCTGGGATTTGCATATCAAAGAACAGAAACCAGCATATCCCATTATAAAAGATGAAAGTTTTCATCTAAGTTTGTTTACTGTATCACATCTCCATGACACTGGACTCCTTTGGTATACATTCTGTGAGCATGATCTTAACCTCCACAACCACTTGATGACTGAGCGGTGCTCCAAAAGCTAGTGCTTCCAAATATACCTTTTGGACTATAACCTGGCGTTGTGGATTGTTAACTTTGTCCACCCTAATCCAATACTGGCACCTCCAAGTTATGTTTGATCAGGAGGAGAGTGGCCACCCTGGGAATGTTTATGCTGCTGTCTGAAGGATGTATATTCCAGCAGTATTTCTGCTGGGTAATTTGGTATCTCTGTAAACACAGCTATTGCTTTGCTGCCATCAGGAGACAGAGGTGATATTTCAGTCAGGATTTATATTAGTCAGGATTTAGTTTGGGGCAGCGGGGGCGGGATGGTGCAGTGGTTCATTTAATTATTTATGGTCTTGAAGTAAATTGAAACACTACTAAACAACTGTTCAAACAATATTTTTTATGAATAAAAACAGACAATTGTAGCAATACTCCAATCTATTTGGCAGTCTCGGTGGAGAGAGAAACCGTCAGTTTTGACCCTTCTTCAGTTCTGAAGTAATTTGTTTTGTTCTGAACCAGATACTGCCAACCTGTTTTTCCTGCGTTTTGTATTTACGCATTTCAGATTATCTTGTTTTAGTCATCTGCACTATTTTGCTGTAAGAAGTGTTACAGTTGAGGCAAAACTCTTATTCTCCATGTAGTTTATAGGGATGGGCCATTCAGCTCCTTGAGCCAGTTTTGCTGTTCAAAGTTTGGGAGAACAGTTTTGCTGTTCAATGAGATCATGGCTAATCTCAGGCCTAGCTCCATATACCTGCCTGTGGCCCATATCCCTTAATAGATCAATTTTTGCTAAGGAAAAGCTATCTCAGATTCAGAATTACCAATTGATCCAGCACCCACTGTCATTTGTCAGCTTTTAATCCCTTTTCTGCTCCAGTGAACAAACGTCCCAGTCTCTTAATTCTGGCCTTAGAATTGTCTTCCCACCAATATAACAACTGAAAATGGTTTGATCAAAGACAGCTCCAGGAGTTCCTCAAGGAAGTTAGATGACCACTGCATGATCCAACCACTGCAACCATCTTCATTTGTCCAAATCTTCATATGACTCCAGTCAGGGAAGAGATCTTTTTCCCTGATTTTTTTCTATCAACTCCAGTTGTGCTGGTCCTTTTTTTAAGGTACAAAGGAAAGATACAAAACCAATGTCTGTTGATCAGTGTCATACCTTGTGCACAATCTGATTCTTGTGACACTATCATTTCTGCTGTCAAACCTGTTTGGTTCTCCGCATGAAAATGGCTAATGTAACACCCCTGTTTAAGCATGGAGGGAGGCAGAATTATAGGCTGATTAGCCTGGCATCTTTTGTAAGATTTTAGAGTTCATTGCTGAGGAAGAGATTGTGGAGTACTTGGCAGTGTGTGGTAAAATAGGGCTCATTTTGCACAACATCAAGGGAAGGTCATGCCTGACAAATCTGATGGAATTCTTTGAAGAGGTAATGAGCAAGTTAGACAAAGGAGTGCCAGTAGATGTGATTTATTAGGATTTGTATAAGGCCTTTGACAAAATGCTGTCACAGAAGGTGTTAGGGCCAAAATGCTGGTGTGGATAGAGGATTAGTTAACTTGCAGAAAGGAGAAAGTGAGGACTGCAGATGCTGGAGATCAGAGCTGAAAATGTGTTGCTGGAAAAGCGCAGCAGGTCAGGCAGCATCCAAGGAGCAGGAGAATCGACGTTTCGGGCATGAGCCCTTCTTCAGGATTCCTGAAGAAGGGCTCATGCCCGAAACGTCAATTCTCCTGCTCCTTGGATGCTGCCTGACCTGCTGCGCTTTTCCAGCAATACATTTTCAGCTCTTAACTTGCAGAAAGCAGAGAATGGGGAATAAGGGGTTTTTTCAGGATGGCAGCTGGTGATGAGAGGAGTTCTGAATGAGTTACAATGAATTTAGAATTCATTGCCACGAAAGGCTGTGGAGGCAAGGTCATTGCGTGTATTTGAGTCTGAGGTTCTTGATTGTCAAGGGGATCAAGGGTTATGTGAAGAAAGCAGGAGAATGGGATTGAGAAAGATAGCCATGATTGAATTGCGGAGCAGACTCGATGGGTTGAGTGGCCTAATGGGTTGAGTGTCTGAGGGTCTTACGAGTCAGTGTTAGGTCTACAACTGTACATTAACAATCTGGGCAAAGGAAGTATGGGCCTTGTTCAGGTTTAAAATAACAAAGATAGGTAGAGGGGCAAGGGAAACTGAGAGACTGCAGAAAGACTAGGCAACGTGGCGCACAGAATACAACGTTGGAAAATTAGGTTTTCCATTTTGGTCAGAGGAATAGAGGGTTAGGCTATTTTGTAAACAAGGAAAGGTTTCAGAAATCTGAAGCACAGAGGGACTTATAAATCCTAGTTCAGGATTCTAAAGGTTAACATGCAAATTCATTTGGCAGTTATAAAGGCAAATGTATGTTAGCATTCATTTTGAGAGGGCTGGCACAGAAGAACAGATGCTGAGCCTCTATAAGGCTTTGGTCAGTGTGCATTTGGAATGTTGTGAGCAGTTTTGGGCCCTGTATCTAAGGAAGGATGTGCTGGCATTGGGGGTCCAGTGGCAGTTCATGAGAATGATCCTGGGGATCAAGGGGTTTGTCATAATGAGCAGTTGAGGACTCTGGATCTGTACTTGGTGGACCTTTAGAAAGATGAGGGAATCTGGTTGAAACCTAGAGTATATGATTCAGAGAAGACAGATTTGGATAGTGAACATTGAAGATGCCTCCACTAGTCAGGAGACTGGGACCAAAGTGCAGAGCTTCTGGGATGTGTCTTTACAACCGAGATCAGGAGGAGTTTCTTCAGCCCGAGGGTGATGAATCTGTGGAACTCATGGTTGCAGTAAACTGTAGAGACCAATTCATATAGTGTATTTAAGACATTCTTGATTGGTAGGGGGAATCAAGGATTACAGGGAGAACCCAAAAGAATGGGGTTGAGAAACATCAGCCATGATTGTAAGGTAGAACAAACTCCATAGACTAAATGGCCTAACTTTCCTTCATCTTATGGTTCTATGGTCTTAAAATGTCTGGTCAGTGACATTTTTTCAGAGCTAGAAAATATTGCTCTTTAGCTTTTTCCAGTTCTGGCAAAAGTTTGTTGACCCAGGACATGAACACTGTTTCTCACTCCATGCGCATTTTCAGACCTTCCCACTGTTTGAGTCAAATTCTGTGTATTTCAGATTGCCAGCATCCAAAATCAATCATAACTAGGGAATGCAAAATACAATTTAAGATCATAGAAGTGTTGTCAGTAGTATTTCAAATGTTTTATCGATGCTTTCCTGACCACTATCCGTTTTAGTTTCTGGGCATGCGACGTAGCTCCATCCAGCTGCTCGGGCCAACTTTTGATCCAGTTATGTACACCAGAAATGAGTGGCAGTGCAATGGTGAATGTAGTTGTATTTGATTCAGTTGAATGAGATCCCAAGGAGCATGAGCAAAATTAAGGGTGAAGGGTGTTTGAAAATATAAAATTGTCCATTTTAAATCAATTACCTGCCCTGACCTTCAGCAACATCACCATAGCCTCATCCATCATTCTACATCACTACTTAAGTGCCATCTCTAAGAGCAAATCAGAAGCTCGGTAACTTGCTCTGGTTGGCTAACTGAAGCCCCTTTGTCTATGAGGTGGAAAGTTTGACTTGTTAGGTATACCCAAGAAACTTTAGGATGAATGTATTGTCTGATTAGCACAGGTGCTACTGGACTCTATTCATTATCTTAATTTCAAAATGCAAAATACATCTGTCGCCTGCAATCTGTAGGATGCATCTTGTACCATGTTCGCTTTGATACCTCACTTGCATGCAACTCCTCCCATGAGAAACTAGACTGGAGTGTAGAGTGTGGTGGACACCATTGCCGCGTACCACAGCTTCCGATGTGGATCCGTCTTACTGTTGATTTTATCTCCAGTGGTCAATAACTAGAATTCCCTGTAACACTACGTGGGGTATTAGTATCACAAAGATTGCAGAGTTGGGAGAGGCACCATAAACTATGTCAAGTTGAATGGGGCTGGGTATTATTGTTGACCAACTAATGACGCATGTTACAATAATTAATAACTCACTTATTCCATTAGGTCTATGCTCATGTTTTTACGCAAATAGACATCCGCAAATAGACATCTTTTCTCATCACCTCTTTGGACCCTGTCAGCATATCTATTTCTTTGTTCCTCATGCCTATCGAGATTTGTCATGAATGAATGTGTCATTTTTCTCAAATACACCATGTAATAAGTTCCATATTCTCTTCACGTTCTCTGAAAAAATTGGACCTGAACCACTGTTGGTAGAAGTGTAAGGTCTTTGCTCTCTGTTTCTCCCCACTACCAGTGAAATCTTCACATTTTCTTTCTAGTACTCTTTCGAACCCCTTCATTATCAGTTTGACCTCTTTCCCCCTCTCTCAATTCTGTTCTCCTCTTGTCCCCATGTGCATGCGACATGCCTTCTCAGACCTTGCTGTTAAGGCCACTATTACTGTCTGCTGTTCAGAAAATGTGGTTCATCTCCTTGAACTGCTGTAGTCCATGTAGTGGAGGGACACACAGTAGTAAAGAAGCATTGGAATTTTTACCAGAGAGCCCACTCAGCCTACTTTATCCATACCAGTTGAGGAAGAAATAGTGAACTTAAATTCACCTTTTTTGCACTAAACCCAGTAGGTCCCTGCTGTTCAAGTGCACTTAAGGTAACTTAGTTGTTAAATGTGGTGTTAGAGAGGGAATTTCAGAATCTTGGCAGCCATATTGAAGGAAGTGTGGTGTCACAGACCATCTTGCCTTAGAACGACTTGAGAATATATAAGTATTCTAGGATGGTAGAGGTTGTTGATTTAGGGTTGTGTGTAAGGAGTCTTGTTGATGACTTTTTGATAGTGCACAGTGGCAGTGTGGAAGAAGTGAGTGTTTAATTTGGGCAGTGTCAATCATGGACTGTTATATCCTGGATGGTGTTGAGCATCTCGTGTTGTTGGAGCTGCATTCGGGCAAGTGGAGCTTATTGAGTCACATTCCTGGCTGACAGACTTTGGGAAGTTTGAGTTGCTTGCTGCAAAATAACAGTCTCTGACCTGGAAGCCCTAGGTATTTGTGTGGTGGGTTCAGTTAAGCTCCTGGTTAATATTAACCACAAGATGTTGAGATTTAGCCATTACGTGTCAAATAGAGATACTGGTAATTGTTTCTATTGAGAAAATTTAATCAGTGCCTGTATTGGTTTGTTGATGTTACTTGCTGTTTTATTAGCCTAAGCCTGAATGTTGTTCAGACCTTGCTGCATCACCTTCCATTTTGTGATGAGTAACAAATGGAGTTGAGCACTATTCATAAGAGATCGTTTCTATTTCTGGTCAAATGGCAGCAAGGCTATAGACAAAACAGTCAAGAACCCAAAAGAAGTTCTGCGTTAACACTCTGGGGCTAAACTGGTGTTAGGCTCAAAAATGTACATCATTTGAAGGTATGGGATAATATTTCGGTACTTTAAGAATAGACTTATTTAAGTACCGGTGTTGAGTATAAACTGAATTTGGGAAAATGTAGTTGATTAATATTTCTGATTAGGTGGGCTATTGCATTTTCAAATGTAGAAAATGTAAAAAGCTGTATGGTGAGGAGTTGTACGTGGACAACAAAAGAGTCCATGAGTGCATTTGTCCTCTGAAGAATCCTACTTTTTTAATCACATTTGTTCGAATTATACCCTTAAACTTCTTAGTTTTAAAAAATCTTATCTTGGGTATTAACAGTTTCTTACCCAATCACTTAAAATTAAAACGAAATTCAGCATTTTTAGAGGTAGGTAGAATTTTGTATTGTCCTGCAGTTGCATGGTTACTACTGAAGACTTGAATTTTAAAGCATTAGAGAGAGAGAAAAATCTCTGCAGATGTATAAACAAACTTTGCTTGGCCTCAGGGCTATATTGTTACGTTGTGTACATAAGACAACTTCTGTGAAGAAGCTGGAGCAGGATGGAATGAGTCTGAAGTCTACAACCCTCTGAAGTTGAATTGACCCGTGTGATAATCAAGTCTGAATCCTTTGAATGCTAACTGTCAGCAAAATTGTTGGCAATACAAGCAAAACATCAACAATATGTAGTGATTGGAGAGAAACAAATTGATTTTGAGCACTGCAAGAAGTTGAGTAACTGATGAATACAAATCAAATGTTTTTCAAATGTTCTTCAGTCTCTGTTGAATCTATTGTAAATGTGTTGGGAAAATCTTCCATTTTGCTTAAGTTTCAAGCTGTTTGTCAAATTTAATGCATTAAGTCTTGCGTTTGGGGGAAAAAGGTGAAGAATTACAAGAACAGTATAATTCATTAAAAGTCATGATTTACAGCATTTGGACCAAGGAGGATTTGCTGTGGATTTACAGGAAGATTACAAATGATTTTTGGATTCACATTTTGTGAAGGCAGGTGCTAAAAGATTCCATGTGGAACCACAGCAGTTTCTAATTTTGTGTAAACTAATGTTTTGCAGATGCTGCAGCAGCAGCAACAACTGTTACAGCAACAGCAACAGCAGCAGCAGCAGCAAGCTCAATTCACAAACCCAGAGACTCCTGGCTATGTGGGGTTTGCCAATCTCCCTAACCAGGTGCATCGCAAATCTGTGAAGAAAGGGTTTGAATTCACACTAATGGTAGTTGGTAAGTGTGATTTGTTTGTTTTCCTTGAGTTTTAGTATTTTTGTAAAATTTGGTCTTTTCCCGTGTTGGGATGGGCAACTGAGGATTTTCTTTTCCTGTCATCAAGGTGTTTCATTTTGAGGTTTGGAAGTGTTGAGTCTCATTCTAGTGTTGGGCAGTTCCTTGCTCAGGTTTAATACAAAGTAGCGTATAATGTAGTATGTGGGCGGCACAGTGGTTAGCACTGTTGCCTCACAGCGCCAGAGACCCAGGTTCAATTCCCGCCTCAGGCGACTGACTGACTGTGTGGAGTTTGCACGTTCTCCCCGTGTCTGCGTGGGTTTCCTCCCACAATACAAAAAATGTGCAGGTTAGGTGAATTGGCCATGGTAAATTGCCCATACTGTTAGGTGAAGGGGTAAATGTAGGGGAATGGGTCTGGGTGGGTTACGCTTCGGCGGGTCGGTGTGGACTTCTTGGGCCGAAGGGCCTGTTTCCACACTGTAGGGAATCTCATCTAATCCAAAATGTTCACTTTGGCGGGAAGAGTGGGGGGAAAAAATCAAATATTCCTTAGTTGGAGCACTACTGTAGAATTTGAAGGTGCAAGGAGATATAGGTGTTCTCATGTATGAGTCACAAAAGGTTAGCATGTCGGTAAGCAAATCATTAGTAGGCTAGTGGAATGCTATGCTTTCTTTGACAGGAATTGAATGTAAAAGGATCAAAAACAAATTGCCAGAAAAGCTCAGCAGGTCTCATAGCATCTTTAGAGAGAAATCAGTTAACCTTTCGGCCTAGTGACCTTTCATCAAAACTGTTCGTAGCTAGGAAATGTTTTTATTCAGAAGATAGGTGGTGAGGAGGGATAAGGAGTCAACAAGAGGTGGAGACAGCTTCTAGAGAGAGAACAGTTGGACAGACATAGAGATAGATAATGATCTGAATTGGAGACTAATTCGCTATTAATTGGGATGCTAAGTGCCTCCTGATGGATTGTGTGAGATAGCAGCCCATGTGGTAACAAGGCCTGCTGTGTCGGGGTTAGGTTAAGAATATGGGAGAAGGTGCCTCAGGTTCTACAATTGTTGAACTTACTATTGAGTCCAGAAGGCTGTAGAATTTCCAAGCAGAAAATGAGATGCTATTCTTTAGCTGGTGCTGAGCTTTGTTGGAGCACTGCAGCAAGTCTGAGACCGATTTGTTATGCAGGGAACAAGGTGGTGTGTTGAGACCAGTCAACTGGCCTCCATTAACTTAGGACAATGAACAACTACTAATCATTTATTCACTCCTTTTTCTGTCCAACTGTTGTAGTTCTGTCCAACGATTTGGGATCCATCTCCACCTATTGTTGCACCCCACCCACCACCACCATCTCCCCAAAGTATTTGGCATAAAAGCTTTTTTTCTAGCTGTCGTCATTTCTGAGGAAGGGTTCTGGACCTAAAATGTTAACTCTGATTTCTCCATAGATGTTGCCAAACCTACTAAGCTATTCAGCCACTTGCTATATGACCTATAGCGAGTGGCTGAATAGGCTGGGCTTTTTTTTTCCTGGAGCGTTGGAAACTGAGTGGTGACCTTGCAGAGGTTTATAAAATCATGAGGGGCGTGGAAAGGGTAAATAGAGAAGGTCTTTTTCCCTGGGGATGGAGGAGTCTGGAACCAGAGGGTATAGATTTAGGGTGGGAGGGGAAAGATTGACAAGGTAACTAACGGGCAACATTTTCTCGCAGAGGGTGATGGCGGCTGCTACAGTTACAACATTAAAAGGTATCTGGATGGGTATATGCATAGGAAGGATGAACAGAGGTATGTGAGCCAAGTGCTGGCAAATGGGACTCGATTTAATTTAGGATATCTGGTTGGCATGGATGAGTTGGACCAATAGGTCTGTTTCTCTGCTGACCACCTCTATGACACACTGTGGAAAGAATGTTTCTTGTCAGTGCAGAAAGGATGTCTCTTGTGAGTACAGTTTTAAAGTTTAGAAATTGCACTTTTAGGATGGCCATGAGGTGCAGTTATTTCCTGAGGGTTTTGTGACTTTGGAATCGTCCACGTTGGAATGTGGTGTAGGTGGGATCATTAAATTGTTTTCAATACAGGTGTTGATTCATTTTAGGAAGGGCAATCAAATGTTATTGGAGATCAAAAGTGAAATTCAAAATCCAGATCAGGCATAATTTAGCTGAATGATGAAGCTGGCTTGTAGGACTGCATGGAATTGAATGTAATAATGTCACTGAAGTAACAATTCAGGAACCAAGCCTTGGGTTCTAGGGACATGGGTCTGAATCCTATCAGAGCAGATGGTAAAATTTTGAATTTATTTCAATAAAAGTCTGAAATTAAAAGCATGTAATCACTGTTGTTTGTTATTGGAAACCATCTGGTTCACGTATGTCCTAGGAGAAGGAAATTTGCCATTCTACCTGGTCGAGTTTACATATAATTCCAGAGGAGAAAGTGAGGTCTGCAGATGCTGGAGATCAGAGCTGGAAATGTGTTGCTGGAAAAGCGCAGTAGGTCAGGCAGCATCCAGGAACAGGAGAATCGACGTTTCGGGCATAAGCCCTTCTTCAGGAATGAGGAAAGTTTGTCCAGCAGGCTAAGATAAAAGGTAGGGAGGAGGGACTTGGGGGAGGGGTGTCGGAAATGTGATAGGTGGAAAGAGGTCAAGGTGAGGGTGATAGGTCAGACTGGGGTGGGGGCGGAGAGGTCGGGACGAAGATCTCAGGTTAGGAAGGCGGTGCTGAATTTGATGGATTTGACTGAGACAGGGTGGGGGGAGGGGAAATGAGGAAACTGGTGAAATCCGAGTTCATCCCTTGTGGTTGGAGGGTTCCTAGCCGGAAGATGAGGCGTTCTTCCTCCAACCGTTGTTTTGTTGTGGTCTGATGATGGAGGAGTCCAAAGACCTGCATATCCTTGGTGGAGTGGGAGGGGGAATTGAAATGTTGAGCTACAGGGTGGTTGGGTTGGTTGGTCCGGGTGTCCCAGAGGTGTTCTCTGAAACGCTCCGCAAGTAGCCGGCCTGTCTCCCCAATATAGAGGAGGCCACATCGGGTGCAGCGGATGCAATAGATGATATGTGTGGAGGTGCAGGTGAATCTGTGGCGGATATGGAAGTTTCCTTTGGGGCCTTGGAGGGAGGTGAGGGGGGAGGTGTGGGCGCAAGTCTTGCACCTCCTGCGGTTGCAGGGGAAGGTGCCGGGAGTGGAGGTTGGGTTGGTGGGGGGTTGGATAATTCCAGACCCATAGCAACATGACTGACTTGTAACTGCCATTTCAGCAGTTAGACCAACACTTATTGCCCATCTAGCGACATTGACATCCCACTGAATGAACTTAAAAGAGAACTCCCTAATTTGTATGTTCTTGTGGGTGGAGGATAGATGATCAGTCAAGATTTAAAATTTGATATATCAATTTGTTACAAAATGATATTTACACTTTCCTTGAGGTTAATTGCTTCAAACAAACTTTACGTTCATTTTAAAAAGGAAACAAAATGAAAACATTGCTTAGTGTGATTAATTTTGTATTTAATTTGGGGAAGATTAAATGACTTAGAAGTTCTGTGAAGTGCCTTCCATTTGGAGCTGAGGCATTTTGAATGCACTTTTCTTTGTGCAACTGCTCTTCAGTCCATTGTATCCACTCTGGTCACCAAGTACCTATCTACTTTAGTCTTGTAGTCTGTATTCTATGATACTTGAAGTGATTTGTCTCATAGGAATAAAATGTTGTGATAATTCTTGCCTCCCTTTGTGTGTGTTCCAGAAACACGCTATCCTATAGGTGACAACATTTTCTTAAAAATCTCCTTTTAAACCTCTAGCCCATGTCCCTAGAACCCAAGGCTGGGTTCCTGAATTGTTACTTCAGTGACATGATGGCCCCAGGTTATTGATCTCTACTAATTTGTTTCCTATCTACTTTATCCATGCCCTTGATAATTGTGTACCCGTCAATCAGGGTCCCCCACATCCTTGTCTGCACTAAGGGAAACAACTGCAGCCAATTTGTTCTGCCTTCATAGTTGAAACACACTATCCCAGGCAATATCTTGGTGAACTTCCTGTGCGCTCTTTTCTACTGCAATAACATCCACACAATAGTGTGGTAACCAAAGCTGTACACAGTACTCTAACTGTGCCCTACATAACATGTTGTTATACAGCTCCATCATAACCTTATTGCTGTTGCCTTTATTAGCAGAGGCATTGAATATCGGTCTCTTGTATGTCTTAACCAACTTATTCACCTGTCCTATTGCCTTGAAGGATTCTTCTGATCATTTTGTACTTTGAAGGGTCCTACAGCTAATTGACATAAATCTGAATCGTGAGTACTACACACTCCGTTTTATGCATTTTTGCCTAGTGGTATGCTCTCTATGCAGTTTTTTCCAACTGAGTTTGTGTGGCATTGGGTGCAGTGAAGTCCAGCACACATTCGTGGTGTAGAATGTTGTGCAGCTTCAGCATGGTGCTTGGATCATAGCTCCAGCTTTCATTTCATTTGCTTTCTCTCCATTCCTTGTCCGTTCTGGTTAGGTTTGGCATGGTTGTCCTCCAGCTATTATTGATTTGAAATCTCAGTAGGAAGCTGGTAGAGCTGTGATCCACACAGATCATGTTATGGGAATCATGTGCTTGAAACATTTGTACTTCTGAAAGTGAGTATGGTAGAGATAATCAAGGAAGAATTGCATAGGCACTGACTGAAAGTTAATCGTGCTCGGAGGAAGAAATGGAATGGGGGTTGTAAAGCCCTATGTTTAGTTGAGATTTTGGTCCTGATATCAATAGCACAAAGCAACTTGGATAGTGTTCTTCTAAATGTTGTACATCTTTATTGAACTACTGAGTAATTCTACATACAATGATGTTAGTTGCTTAGTTCTGTAAACTAGGATATGTCTTGGGTGGCCCATCCATTGACAGATCTCCAAACATTCCTTTGGTGCAACTGATCAAACTGTTCTCCCCACTGCAGTCACAAGTCCTTTTTTCACTCATTTAATTGTTCTAACTAAACCACTACACTGTTAGAAGCTGTACTTTCTCTGGACCTTTATCTCGAGGCTACATTTGAACAAACACAGATGTATAAGCTCCCATCTCTGACATCCTAAACAATCTCCAATGCTGCAGTGAAGCATTTTTGTGGTGTCACATTCTGGGTCCATGTTAAACTTGCGAGAGCTAAGAGAGGAAGAATTACTAATTTAGTGTTATTGATCTTAGTATGTCTTGGATTGAGTTTCACACCCAGTCTTTTTGTTTTCAAACCCACAGTGTAATTCTTCAGTCAGGATAGAATTTTTCCTTCAATGCTGTATGCCACAGCCATGAGATGGACTCTGCCAGAGCCAGCATATGCCATTAATTTGGAAAAAATATTCTATGATTCAAAGTGTTTACAATGGTGCATAATTGGATGATACCTTGGTTTCCAGTGGCCTGAGAGTTTGTGAAGTGCAATGACATGACTGGTTTGAGCACCATGGTTCCAGGTGTGCTTCTGAAGGGAGTTTGGGAAGCTGGATACTAACGTAACTCTCTCTGATGTTTAGAAGAATGAAAGAGGTATAAACTGGGAGCAATTGTTCCACAGAGAGGACACAGCAGACATGTGGAGACTGTATTTAAGGAGCAGTTGTTGTGAGTGATGCACAATTTCTTTCCTCTGAGACCGGTAAGGATGGGTAAGATTAAGGAACCTTGAATGATGAGAGGAGACGATCTTCCTGTCATAAGGAAGAAGGCAGCTTACGTAGGGTGGAGGAAGCCAGAATCTAGCACAGCTTTAGAGGACTAGAGGCTTGTGAGAAAGGAGGTCAGAAATGGACTGAGGAGAGCCTGGACGGGGCTTGGTAAGAAGGATTAGGGAGACAACCCAAAGGCATTTAACTCATATGTGAGGGATAAGAGAATGATCAGGGAGAACGTAGGGCTGATCAGGGATACCGTAGGGAACTTGTGCACGAAGTCTGAGCAGATAGTGGAAGCCCTAAATGAGTTTTTTGCTTTGGTTTTCACTAAGGAAAGGGACCTTGTTGTGAATGATAACTTTGAGGAGCTGGGATACACGCTTGAACAGATCAAGATTGATGAAGTTGATGTGCTGAAAATTTTGGAAAATATTAAGATTGCTAAGTTGCCAGGGCCAGACCAGATTTACCCTAGGCTGCTCTGGGAAGCAAGAAAAGAAGGTGCTAAACCGCTGGCGAAAATCTTTGCTTCCTCACTATCCATGGGAGTAGTCTGGAGGATTGGAAGGAGGCAAATGTCGTTCCTCTTTTCAAGAAGGGTAATAGGGAAATCCTTGGCAATTACAGGCCAGTCAGTGTTACGTCTGCAGAGTTTTGGAAAGAATCCTGAGGGATAGGATTTGTGACTTATTTGGAAAAGCACAGCGTGATTAAAGACAGTCAGCATGGCTTTGTGAGGTGCAGGTCATGCCTCCCAAATCTTATTGAGTTCTTTGAGGAGGTGACAAGACAGGTCGAGCAGTGGATGTGGGGTATATGGACTTCAGCAAGGCATTAGATAAGGTTCCCCATGGTAGGCTCATTCATAAAGTCAGGAAGTATATGGGATACAGGCAGATTTCGCTAAATGGATTCAGAATTGGCTGGCTGACAGAAGGCAAAGAGTGGTTGTAGATGGGAAGTATTCTGCCTGGAGGTCACTGTTGAGTGGGGACCCGCAGGGCTCTGTTCTTGGGCCTCTGCTCTTTGTAGCTTTTATAAATGACTTGGATGAGGAGGTTGAGGGGTGGGTTAGTAAATTTACAGATGACACAAAGGTTGGCGGTACCGTTGATAGTATCGAGGGCTATTGTAGGCTGCAGAGTGACATAGACAGGATGCAGAGCTGGGCTGAGAAATAGTAGATGGAGTTCAACCTGGATAAATGCAAAGTGATGCATTTTGGAAGGTCGAACTCGAATGCTGAATATAGGATTAAAGACAGGATTCTTGGCAGTGTGGAGGAACAGAGGGATCTGGGTGTACAAGTACATAGATCCCTCAAAGTTGCCACCCAAGTGGATAGGGTTGTTAACGAAAGCCAAAACACCATATGCTTGCTTAACAGAGAGATCAAGTTTAAGAGTCGCGAGGTTTTGCTACAGCTGTACAAGTCCCTGATGAGACCCCACTTGGAATATTGTGTCCAGTTCTGATCACCCTATTATAGGAAAGATAGAGGCTTTGGAGAGGGCGCAAAGAAGGTTTACCAGTATGCTGCCTAGACTGGAGGGGCTTGCCTTATGAAGAGAGGTTGACTAACCTGTGACTTTTCTCTCTGAGGAGGAGGAGGAAGAGAGGTGACCTGATCGAGGTATGCAAGGTAATGAGAGGAATGGATTGAGTCAATAGCCAGAGACCTTTCCCCAGGGCAGGATTGACTGACACAATGGGTCATAGTTTTAAGATATTAGGAGAAAGATATAGACGGGACGTCAGAAGAAGGTTCTTTACGCAGAGAATTGTGAATGCATGGAATGCATTGCCAGCGGTGGTGGTGGAAGCAAAGTCATTAGGGACATGTAAGCAACTGCTGAAAATGCATGTGGACAGCAGTGAATTGAGGGATGCGTAGGTTAAGTTATTTTATTTTACATTAGGATTAATCCTCGGCACAACATCGTGGGCCAAAGGGCCTGTTCTGTGCTGTACTTTTCTATGTTCTAATTGAGGTATGGAAGATGCTAAAGGGCAATGATCAAGTAGATGTACAGAGGATGTTTTCTCTGAAGGGGCAATCTAGAGCAAGAAGTCGTGGTGTTAAGATAAGGAATGGCAAATTTAAAATGTGAGCAATTAATTCTGTCAAAGGGTTGTTAATCTGTGGCATTCACTACCTCACTGGAGCGGATATTGAGTAAATGAGGTGATATACATTTTACTTGTAATGGATTAAAGGGTAATGGATAGTGGGCAGGAAAGTAAAGTTGAGGCTAACATGAAATTAGCTGTGATTGTATTAAATGGTGGAGTAAGCTCGAGGGGCTCAATATGCTTACTCCTGATCCTAGTTTTTAGCTTCTGCATCTGCAGTGCAGTTTCACATGAATCAAACTTGATTGAGTTTTTTGACGAAGTAACTAAGAGGATTGAGGGCAGAGTGGTAGACGTGATCTATATGGACTTCAGTAAGGTGTTTGACAAGGTAAGATCACGTGGAATACAGGGAGAATTAGCCATTTGGATACAGAATTGGCTCAAAGGTAGAAGACAGAGGGGGGTGGTGGAGGGTTGTTTTTCAGACTGGAGGCCTGTGACCAGCGGAGTGCCACAAGAATCGGTGCTTGGTCCATTACTTTTCATCATTTATATAAATAATTTGAATGTGAGCATCAGAGATTTAGTTAGTGAAGTTTGCAGATGACACCAAAATTGGAGGTGCAGTGGACAGCGAAGAGGGTTACCTCTGATTACAATGGGATCTTGATCAGATGGGCCAATGGGCTGAGAAGTGGCAGATGGAGTTTAATTCAGATAAATGTGAGGTGCTGCATTTTGGGGAAATCAAATCTTAGCAGGACTTATACACTTAATGATAATGTCCTAGGGAGTGTTGCTGAACAAAGAGACCTTGGAGTGCAGGTTCATAGCTCCTTGAAAGTGGAGTTGCAGGTAGATAGGATAGTGAAGAAGGCATTTTGGTATGCTTTCCTTTATTGGTCAGAGTATTGAGTACAGGAGTTGGGAGGTCATGTTGCAATTGTACAGGACATTGGTTGGACCACTTTTGGAATATTGCGTGCAGTTCTGGTCTCCCTCCTATCGGAAGGATGTTGTGAAACTTGAAAGAATTCAGAAAAGATTTACAAGGATGTTGCCAGGGTTGGAGGATTTGAGCTATAGGGAGAGGTTGAATAGGCTCTGGCTGTTTTCCCTGGAGAGGGGTGATCTCATAGAGGTTTACAAAATCATGAGGGGGATGGATAGGATAAATAGACAAAGTATTTTCCCTGGGGTCAGGGCATAGGTTTAGGGTGAGAGGGGAAAGATATAAAAGAAACCTGAGGGGCAACTTTTTCACGCAGAGGGTGGTGCATATGTGGAATAAGCTGCTAGAGGAAGTAGTGGAGGCTGGTAGAATTGCAACATTTACAAGGCATCTGGATGGGTATATGGATAGGAAGGATTTAGAGGGATAAGGGCCAGGTGCTGGCAGGTGGGACTAGATTGGGTTGGGATACCTGATGGGCATGGACAAGTTGGACCGAAGGGTCTGTTTCCATGCTGTACATCTCTGACTCTATGACCACATGAGTCTGAGTAAAAATTAAAAGAAATACACAAACTCTACCTACAATTGCAAATCCTATGGCTTTTTTAGGGAATTTATGCCTGGTTTCAAATATTAGCACCTTTAGAGTCCTTTAGAGAAACATGCATTGTCTATAAGAAGGATGGGAAGAAACCAATCCAGAAACCACCCAATCATTCACCTTAACTATACTAACCTTTATATGTTAAATTTCATTTGCCACTTATCTTGCAGACTGGATAGCTTATCTTTTTCTGTTAATGTTTACCTTTCGATTGCTGATCATGTTTTAAATTCAGCCCTCGAAATTCCAAGATTGGGTTATCATTAAGGAGCATTTAGCTGGGGCTAAACTCTCCATCTAAACCGAAGGTCATTGATGTTATCATAAACAGAAGATACCACAAAGCAACGTCATATCATTATCATCATTTTAAAAAAAAATGTCATTCCCATTTATAAATAGTCTAGCTCCTACAAAGTTCTTGAGAATGAATTGAAGACAGGCTTCATTCAGGCAATAGGTTTCAGTGATGAGGATCAGCTTTTTTTGAATGTTGACTTGAGGGCCATCAAACCGCTTTGTGTTAATTTGATGGTGAATCTTACAGCTGTCACTTGGGAGTTCCATGTGGACTGCTTGGAGTTGGAAAACAGGATAATGATTAATACACTGGCCTCCAGAATTTCAACTTGTAAATTTTCACTTGCTTCATTTCCTCAACAATTGGGGTAAAATTGTAAATTGTTTTGCATTAACTAATGCGTTTCAGTCTTCCTAGCAATGTGGTGATCGTCTATTTAAACATGTTTGTTTTATATGTAGGTGAGTCTGGCTTGGGCAAATCAACATTAATCAACAGTCTCTTTCTGACTGACCTCTATCCTGAGAGAGTTATACCTGGAGCTGCAGGTAAAGTGCTGCTGATATAACTTCTTTTATAAATATCATTAAACGCATGTGCATGTTATTCAAAATCCTTGAGCTGAAGGAAATGTTGGTTACAAGTGGGGGATCTAGTTTGATATTAATTTTTGAAGAAAGGGGAAGAAGAGCTTTTCTCATCAGCTGGTGTGTTAGTTGTAGTCTTGGATTACTGTTCTGGGCAGATCACAGAATCTCAAATGTTTGAGTATGGAAGGAGGCCACGTGTAATCCTGCACATTTGTTTCTTTTAAATAATTATTCAACACCACCTTGAATGCCTCCCAAGTGACCTTCCTTCCACCACTTCCAGACAGTGCATTCCATGTTCTTTTAGTACTTGCTGTTTGAAAACTCTCTTTTCCTTGCCCCCTCGCTTCTTTTGCAAGAACACTAAAACTCTGTCTTATGGTTATTGATCTGTTTAGAAGTGGGAGTACTTTCTCCCTATCCACTCTGACCATTGCTTTGCAAGCTATCATTATTTCCTCTTAGCTGTCTCCTTTCCAGGGAAATCAGTCTCAACCTTTTCAATTTATCCTTGTAACTGCCCAACCCCTAGAACCATTCTATACTTCCTATTGCTCGTGCTGGAGGCATACCTCCGAAGGAAGGTAAAAACAATGACTGCAGATGCTGGAAACCAGATTCTGGATCAATGGTGCTGGAAGAGCACAGCAGTTCAGGCAGCATCCGAGGAGCTGAAGCTCCTCGGATGCTGCCTGAACTGCTGTGCTCTTCCAGCACCATTGATCCAGGATCCATACCTCAGAAGGAGTTCAGTCCTGGTTTTGTTCAGGTGTACGTGCTGTCTTTCCCCAGGAATCTGAAGCCTTCCTTCGTGCTCTACCTTTCCAACCACACATTCATCAGTCACGTCTTCCTATTTCTGTACTCATTTGTATGTGACACTGCAAATATTCCAAAGATCAGCTACCAGGACCTTCGAAGGTAGTAATTTTCTACCTGCTCCATAAATTCCTGTTCTGTCATTCATGTGGACAAGACCTCTAACTGTTCACTCTGCTCTGATGTCATTGACCGTAGCACCAGCGAAACACCAACCCACCTTGGAATCGCATGCCTGTCTGTTCCTATAACTGAAGAAGTCCCAATCGCTATTGTGCTTCCATTCCTCTTTCCCTCCTGTATAGCTGGGCCACGTGTGATGTCACAGCCTTTGCTGTCTCCTGTCTCCTCACCAGTGTACGAAATGAAAACAAGTTTGTGAGCTGGACCTCTCTGGGGTCATCTGCACTCTGTTTCTCCTTGCCCAAATTTGCAGTGTAGCCACCTCTTTGAGCATGCTATCAATGTGGTTCTCTGCCACGTCGGTGCATCTCAGTGACAGCAGCTGCATCTTAAACTCTGAAACTGGGTGCTCCACCTTGTGCAGCCAGTGACATTTGATGCACATAGGCTCATCTAGGAAGTGTTCACTGCTCCCCACATGTCACAAAATGGACTTTCCACTTGGTCATGACCTTAACTTTTAAGTTACTCACTTAATGTAACTTAAATTACTATAATCTTACTCTTGTGCTGTTAACAGGACTGCAGCTTAGTAGAAATTAGAATTTTTTCACCTTACACTCAAATTAGCTTCTCTTCTGGTGCTTTTAGATTCTTCCTTTATCATGTGCTAGTTTGGAAATTTTGGTTTTCAATTTTTTGCACTTAAGAGTCCCCTAAGGCAGCTGCTCAACAACTTAACAATGTATTATTAAGAGTCATTAATGCACAGAACAAACAATTGGGATTAACTGGTTTCAAGCCCATTTTATAACATGGTTTTCAAATTCACTGCCCTCACTCCACAGGAAATAGATGATGAAAGGCACCTTGGTGTGAATTTCCACAGATTCTTGAAGGCAATAAAAAAGTGTTTTGAAAAAAAAGGTGGCTGTGAGGGCAAATGGAATATTTGCCTTCTAGTCTCGGCATTGAATACAAAAGCAAGAAGGTTATGATGGAGTGTGTATAATACTAGTCAGGCCACAACTGAATAATGTGTGCAGTTCTGGCTGCCACAAGGGAAGGATGTAATTGAACTAGAGAGTGCGCAGAGGAGATTCATCAGGATATTGCTTAGGCTGGAGTAATTCCACTATGAAGAGACAGTAGGTCAGCTGTGGTTGATTTTCCTAACAGTGGAAAAGGCTGAGGGGAGCCCTGATTGAGGGGTACAAATTCTGAAGATGTTTAGACATCTTGTTGTTTTTGAAAACTTTCCCCTTCACGGAGTCAGTAACTGGGGAAGGAGCAGGTGGTTTTGACAACCCAGAGGACAGTAAGTATCTGGAAGTCCACCTAAAAGAGTGGTAAAGACCAGAACCCTGAGATAACTAAAGTATTATTTGGGCGAGCATTTGTAACATACAGGGCCAAGTGTTGGATAATGGGATTAGAATAGATGGATGTTTGACTGGCGGAGACCCAATGAGCCAGAGAGCCTCTTCCTGTGCTGTGTATATTGACTCTGACTTCCCGATGGCTTGGGCTTCTGGTCCTGATGAGAGTCCTGGTTTGTACTGTGTTTCTTGTCCTTGTTGAACTACATGCTTTATCTTGGCTTCTGTCTGCTGTTCTAGCTCCCCCTCCTACAATATGATTTCTTTCAACAGTTTGTGGCCTCTTTCAAGGCCATGTTTACTCCTGGACCCATTGGCCGAGATTCTCCTCTGATTTTTTAAGTCCCATCTTTCAACTCTGACCTCAGAATTATAATATTACTCTGGGCAAGTAAGATCCCAGACTGGAACTTGTTCTTTCAAGCCATGGTTTAATTGATTTTTGTTTATTTTTAATTAAATGGTCTGTTGCTGAAACATAAGCATTGCTGCACATTTCGCTTTCTCAAGAACAAATTTATTAAGTAAAGAAACAAAGATAAAATATAATGAACCAAACCATCTACGTGTACAAATTCAAAGATTTTTTTTAAACACCAAGTGTAATCTCGTTAATCCCAAATCACCTGATAAATTAAAAGAAAACCAGTTTTTGTTTCATACCCAAAATATAACTTGTACACTACTCTCACCAGAGTTCCTGTATCTAACGTCTTGGTACGTTTAAGCTCCTTGTGATTTCAACTATTAGACTGGAATTACAGAGAGCTCTCAGTATACTCAGTTTTAAGAAATCTCTTCAAGGTTGTATTCCAACACTTCTGATCTGGGACAAATACTAACTTATCATTTGAGGTAACCTAGTTCAACTGTCTGTCCTTCTCCATCCTAAAGCCCTCCCCCACTGTCTCATTTTACTTGGCTCTCGGCAGAGAGGATCCATTTTTTCCCTTCCACATCTTTAATTTATAACCATTTTGTTTTACATCTCTGCTTTCAACGCAGTTAGCAATCCCTTTATTTTCTGTATGGAGCCTCCATAGCATGGGTTTCCCTTACTGCTCCTTTGCCTGTGTCAAAAGTACAAAAGCCACCATTTTTTAAACACATTTTTTCAGTCCTGAAGCAATTGTAGTAGACTGTGATATAAACTATTTCTTTGGATCCACTTTCAAACCTCCTGAGTTTCTCCATTTTTATGTCAATTGTGGCAGTTTGATACTCAAAGCTGTGCAACTACAGATTTCTGATGGCCTTGCCTTCCTCCTTGAGGCTCACTAAATTCTTTGAGCCTTTGGCTTTAACCAAGGCCTTTCTCCTTCAAGCAGTCTATTCGAATACTCTGAAAAATATTGCAGCTAATTGCAGCACGTTCCCAAGCTGGAGACCGATCAATATTACAATTAAATCTCCTATGTATTATTGTTAACAGACGTATATGATTGCCAGATCTACCAAGACAAAAAAAGTGTTTTATTCTTTATCCCATGCCCTTAAATCAATTGCATGACCTTGATGACATCTGAGGGCAGACTTAGTATATGTTTTGATACTGTCCTTCAAGATTTTTTTCAAACCTCAAATCTATCACTTATCTTTCTCCCTTTTAGTTCAGCATCCTTTGCTGTAAGTTTCTATCTTGTAGAAGATAAATGATCCATTTGCCTATATCCTTTTAACACTATTGACTTTTGTCTTCTAATTCTAATTTTTCTGAAATCTATTTGTGCACATCTTTGGAGCAGGTGGGACTTGAATCTGGGCTCTTGCTTCAGGTTAAGGACACTGGCACAGCATCGCAAGAGCCGTAAATCAATTTGATTATACCTGAGCATTTCTGGATTTCATTTGGTTATTGTAAATCCCAAATTCTCTTCATTTCTCAAAATTATCAGTACTTCTGTTCTTGTTTCTGTTAGTTGCAGCTCTCTTTTGTAGTGTCACCAATGAGCCATTCTCTGCCAATTTTATACTCCAAAAAATAAGTATTTAAACAGAATTCCAGTCTAAAAGTGCATTACTTCAATTAGCTACAATCAAGCTCTTGCATAAGCCCTTCTTCAGGAATGAGGAGGGTGTCCTGAAGAAGGGCTTATGCCCGAAACGTCAATTCCCCTGTTCCTTGGATACTGCCTGACCTGCTGCACTTTTCCAGCAACACAATTTTCAGCTCTGATCTCCAGCATCCGCAGTCCTCACTTTCTCCTACAATCAAGCTCTTCCACTGATTACTATTCTCCATATTTTTGCAGCTAATTCAAACCCTTAATTATATCCATCACCTTTTCCCTCATTCCATTAAGTCTCGGGCATTCCTCCAGGCCCTTATCATCTAATGTATTGACACAGTGGACATTAGGCTGTTTCGGCTTGTGGGTGAGTCCATGATTAGGGGACACCTTTTTAACATTTTAAGATGGAGATGAGGGCAAATGTTTCTTGAGGTTTGCTAGACTTTGGAACACAGTGTTAGAAGGCAGTGGACATGTGGTTATTGAATATCTAAGGTAGAGGTAGATTATTGTTAGTCAGGGGAGTGAAGAGTTATTGGTGTAGATGGGAATGTGGATTTGGGAACACATACTGATCAGAGCAAGGTTAAAGAGCCAAATGGTCCATTACTCTTGATTCCAATGTTCATTATGCATGGAGAAACCCAAACACTGTGAATGAAACATCAGTTTGATCACATAGTGGCTCATAAGCATTTGTCTTTATTTCAGAGAAAATTGAAAGAACAGTCCAGATTGAGGCTTCAACTGTTGAAATTGAGGAGCGTGGTGTAAAACTGCGCCTGACTGTGGTTGATACGCCTGGATATGGGGATGCCATCAACAGCCAAGACTGGTATGCTATCTTGTTGTAAATTGCAATTGGAATGACTTTTGTGATCCAAGTTTCAACAAGCAATTGTTTAAACTTTGGTTTCTTGTGATCTGTTAGCAGTTTGCAAGTGTCGTATGTCTACATATCTAAGAGCGCTTGCTGCCATTTTTAATGGCTTATCAATCGGCGCATAAAAAGTGCCTCTGCTCGTGGAGCGATTTCGTACCTATTTTATTTTCCATGGCTGTAGTGGTGTTCCTTACATTGGCACTGTCATAGGATGACATACTTGCAGCTTCTAGCAGTTTATTACTGGGATTTCTGGAATAATTGTGAGCATAATAAAATTTGACATACTGAGTAACTTTTGAAGAATTGCTGCAACAGTAACCCTGTAGACCGGTTGTAAAACAGTTGGATTGTAAGTTTGAGTTTTTTATTGAAGGTTTGTTTGTCCCTGTCCAGTTTGTTGATTGTTGTTCTGATATTTTTCAGTTTTAAGACAATTATTTCATATATTGATGACCAGTTTGAGCGGTACCTTCATGATGAAAGTGGATTGAACAGGCGACACATTATTGATAACCGGGTCCATTGTTGCTTTTACTTCATCTCTCCTTTTGGCCATGGGTAAGCATGATTCCTGGTTTGGTGTAATAAAATAATTTGTGTTCATTTTGCTTCCAATTATTGATATGGTTCAAACTATCACTTGGACTTTTAAAGCAATGTGCAATTGTACATCTAATCTGTGGTCAGGAATGGAAAACTGGCGAATGCAACCACAAACTATTTTGACATGAATGATTACCTGGTCAGTATGCCTGCTGAAATGAGAATGAAAGAGTCTGGTGTCTGTGCATAAAATTTAATTTTTATCCATATCACTTTGTTATACTTTCTCTTTCCATCTACCAAGCATAATTGAAGGAAAGCTGTATTTAGGAGGCACATCAGCAGTGCTTAAAATAGCCTGTCAGCAAACAACTTCCCACTATCTGTTAATGGAATCATAGAAAGGATACAATACAAAAGGAGACCGTTTGGCCTGTTATCTGCCACTTCTCTGCAAGAACAATTTCAGTTGGGGCCCTTTCTTTTGCCTCCAACCCTATAATTTTTGTGCCTCTTCAGATTATCTTCTAATTCCGTTTTGAAAGCCATGATTACATCTGCTTCCATCACACAATCGAGGATTGGTTTCAAGACCTTTAAATATTTGCTGTGTTTATATAAAAAAATCTCTTTTTATTTATGTTGCCATTGCTGCTTTTGTCAATCACCTTAATTCAGTATCTTATGGTTCCCAATCTGACCAGGGGGAACAGTTCATCCCCATCTAATCTGTTCAAGACCCCCTGGTGATTTTGAATAACTCCATGAAGTAGCTCTTTTAACCTTCCTATAAGTAAGGAGAATAGTCTCAACTTTGTCCATATATCTGTACAATTGAAATTTCTTAATCCTGGAACAATTTTCATAAACGATTCAGCACTCTAATACCTACACATTTTTGCTGAAATCTGATGTCAAGAACTGACCACTATACCAGTTGAGGCTAAGCTAGGTTTTTTGAAGAGTTCATCAGAACTTCCTTGCTTTTGTTCACTCTGTTCCCATTTATTAAGGCAAGGCCCACATGCTTTCATTGTTCTCTCCACTAGCCCTGGCACTTTTCTAATGATTATCTTCCCAGCCCCTCCTTCTGGTGCACTCTCTCCAGAATTGTATGTTTTCTTCTATTCCCCCTCACTATTCTTCCTATTAAAATGAATCACTTATGTATTAAATTCCATCTGTCACTTTTGTCCACCCGTTTTACCAAAATGCCTGGTCTGTCTGTCTTTTTTGAAGGTCATCTCTACTCCGATTTCATAATATTTCCTAGTTTTCTTTGCGCATTTTGAAATTGTGCACTGTATTCCAAAGTATAGGTAATTAATATCAAAAGTAGGGGATTCGAACAGTGATATTTGCGATTGCTGAAGTGTTTCTTTAATCTGAAGACAGTTGTCTTCCACTACCATTTCATGTTACTCAGCCAACTTTATATCCAAGCTGCTACTCTCCTTTTATTCCATTAGCTCAAATTTTGCTCACAAGTCTGTGTGGTGTGTTATCAAATTGTATTTGTCTTTTTTTTTAAAGACTGAAGCCCCTAGATGTGGAGTTCATGAAAGCCATACACAATAAAGTGAATGTTGTTCCTGTTATTGCTAAGGCAGACACTCTTACACTGAAGGAAAGAGAGCGACTCAAAAGAAGGGTAGGTACAGTTAAAAAGTGTTTGGAAATTTAGTGTCACTGTCAAACTTTATGTGGAGAAATTTGAAGCTCTATTATTAGTGTGAAATTGATGTATGGTGACAATGTCTTAAACAGTCTCAGGGGTGCCATCTTTCCATACCCTGGTCTTACGGTAATGCTTTTCTTGAGCTTCCATTCATGAACTGCTTGGAAATTAACTGCTCGTCTCTTCATATACAAGTTGTGCAGTCTCTCTCCATTTCCAGGTGCAAAGTTTCACAAGGACACTTCTATTAAATGGTCATTTACAACTGATTAACATGATTTGAGAAAGAACATCCTAATATAATAATGTGCTGAAGGTTTAATCAGCCAAGTGCAGCACATTGGACTGGATGTGGTTCTATGTCTAATTTCCCACAAGTTCCTAATTCAGTCAAACTGATTTGAAGCAATTACATAGTGAGAGGCATAAAGACAAGTAAAACCACAAGGTCACCAGTATTGTTTAAATGGAGTCTACCTACTTGCCTAGATTTTGCATTTGGAATACTGTTTAAATGGAGGGATACTGCAGAACTCGATAACACTGGGATCTGGGCATTCTGGTACATGAGTCCCTAAAGTTGTAAAGGTGGAGCAAATGAATTGGAAGGCAAATGCAATGTTGTCATTTATTGCAAGACAACAGATGTAAAAGAGATTTTTTTCCCCAAAGTGTTACAAGATGTTTGTGAGACCAACTGGAGAATTGTGCGCAGTTTTGGTCTCCATTTTTGAAAACTGATATAATTGAATTAGAATCCATTTGGAGAAAATTCATTTAAATGTTTCCTGGCATAAGAACTTGAAAGATTTGTCAGGGTTGGTCTAAATTCATTGCAGTTTAGAAGAATGAGAGGTGATTATTGGAATGTAAGATCTTAACTGGACATGATAGGGCGGATACTGGCAGGATGTGTCTCCTTGTGAGAAAGTTGAGCTAAGGAACCTGGTTCTAAACACAGTGCCTTCCAATTAGTATGGTAATTAGAACAAATTAATCTGTGGAATTCTGTTGGAGAGCAGTCAAGACAGGGTCATTGCATATTTTTAAGGCACAGTTAGTTCGGGAGTTTGTGTACAATAAGTCACAAGGTAGAAGATGTAAGCACAGTTGAGTTTGCAATCCAATCAAATGACAGGCTCAAGGACCCAGGTGATCACTCCCTACTGTTTTGTGTGTGTTCGCTGGAGACTGAGACAGTCTCAAGTTCTTGAAGTGTTTCACATGTCAGGTTTGTGATCAATTTTGTTTTAAACTATCCTTATTCTTAGTCTGAAGGGTTGGATTCCCAAGTATTTCTACCTATTTATATGACTTGTATTGCCATCCACACACAGATGGTGCAGGAAGCCATTGTAAAGACCTGTTTATGGACTTTCCCGGAATGTCTCTGTTTGGAGTCTGCCTGATTCCAGGACAAGTTGAGTAGCTGACGGCCAAAAGCTCCCACTGGTGAACTGTGCCGCAATGTTTGTGGACCTCCTCACTTGGATTGAAAAGATTGAATTTGTGATGAGTTAAATGAGGCTAAATAAGTTCCCTAGGTTTAGCTGAACGGAGTCATGAGGAAAGGAGCCTCACTTGGAAAGACCGTTCTGCTTGTGCTTGTTGCAAATTAGGTTGGCAAAAGAGTCCGAGCTAAGGATCGCTTTGGATTGATTCTGGGAAAATTGAATGCTTACATAAAGGATGATGCATAGTGTATACCTTGAAGCATTTTTTCCCAATTGGCCTAAGAGTATGAAGCAGGTGAGTATTCCATTCTGTGGTGTACACGTTGGCTACAAATGGTGTTTAGCTGATTTGAGCCTTACTGCAACAAAGAAGGCCATGTGCCTTGAAAATGTGGTAGGTAGTGCCAAAGTGCTAATGTCACTGGGCTGGAAATCCAGAAGCTGGGACATCTGGACAGATGGTGAAATTTTATTTCTTACTACTTTTGTTCGATTCAAAATTTGGTGGGTAATATCCTTTTTTTGGAAACAAAATCTGCCACCCTTGTATGTGACTCCAGACCCACAGTATTGTGTTGACTTCTAACTGCCCTTTGAAATGACCTCTCGGGCAATTTAGGTATGGGCATTCAGTGCTGATTTCGCCATTGATGCCCACAACCATGAATGAGTCAAACAAAACTGAAATCTTGAGCTGATATTATTCCAGCTGTTAAATAGATATTCAATTTGACTTTAAATGTTCTTGATTTCTATGGAGGTTATAATGGTTGCATATGATGGATGTCAGATGGCTAATAGAAGTGAGAACCAGGTTGAATATAAACAGTTCAGCAGGAAGATGAAGAAAGATAAGTGAAGAGAAAGTTTGGGAAGAGAGCCAGTGGCTTATGTGAAGAGTCTACATGTCATCTATATCAATTCTGCAAATGGATGGATAGTAAGAAGAGGTGTGGGGCCAATGTTTAGTCCAAAAAACAGGGTTTTAGATTGAGCCAGATACTGAGTCACTGTTTATCTGTAACAAGGAAGAAGACAAAGTGAAAAAGGAAGGTGGGCTATGCATTGTTTGAGGAAATACCAAAAAAATCTGGCCGTACTTAAAATTGATAAATCACGAGAGCCAGGGAGATTACATTGGAGGATGCTAATGGAAGTGAGGATGGAAGTTGCAGGAGTAGAAGTTATAATTTTCCAATTTTCTTTGGGTGCAAGGTTGGAGCAAAGGGCTGAAGAAGGCAAATGCTCCACCCTTAATCAAAAAAAAAGTGGAAGGATAAACTACAGGCCAGACCTTTTTAACCTTACTGGTGGATTAGCTTTGTGAAAGAACAGTGAGGTAAGTCATTTGGACAATAGTGAATTAATTGCAGAGAGCTGCAATAGATTTCTTAGGGGTAACTCTTATTTAGCTAGCATTTCTTTTTTGTTGAGGGGTTTGATGACAGTAATGCCATTGTGTACAGACTTCCAGAAGGCATTTGATAAGGTGCCAAATGATAGGCTTGCTAACAAAGTTGATGTCCACAGAATAAAGGGGAGAGTAGCATCAGGGATCATTTGTTTACACACAGCTGCTTATTTCAGACATTTAGTTGTTCTAATCATAAATTTTAAAACAAATCTTTTGTATCTGAAGATGCTCTGATGGAACCAGGGGTAAGCAATGGGGTTCAGGCCTCTGGCACGGAGCCTGTCCCCGTTGCTCAGAAGGGAAGGGTGGAGAAGAGCAGAGCAATAGTTATTGGGGACTCGATAGTTCGGGGCACAGATAGGTGGTTCTGTGGGGGCGAGAGAGACTCATGTTTGGTATGTTGCCTCCCAGGTGCAAGGGTACGTGACGTCTCTGATCGTGTTTTCCGGGTACTTAAGGGGGAGGGGGAGCAGCCTGAAGTCGTGGTCCACATTGGCACCAACGACATAGGTAGGAGGAGGGCTGAGGATGTTAGGCAGGCTTTCAGGGAGCTAGGTTGGAAGCTCAAAGTTAGAACAAAGAGTTGTTGTCTCTGGTTTGTTACCCGTGCCACGTGATAGAGAGTAATGGAATAGGGAGAGAGAACAGTTAAATGCGTGGCTACAGGGATGGTGCAGGAGGGAGGGATTCCGGTATCTGGATAACTGGGGTTCTTTCTGGGGAAGGTGGGACCTCTATAAACAGGATGGTTTACACCTGAACCTGAGGGGCACCAGTATCCTTGGGGGGAGGTTTACTAGTGCTCTTGGGGGGGTTTAAACTAACTCTGCAGGGGCATAGGAACCTAGACTGTAGCTTTCGGGTGCAGGACCTGGAGTGTAGGGAGGTTAGGAACATGGCATCAATCTCAAAGGAGGATGCCTGTAAACAGGAAAGTGTCTTGAAGTGTGTATACTTCAATGCAAGAAGTATACGAAATAAGGTAGGTGAACTTGCAGCGTGGGTTGGTACCTGGGATTTCGATGTTGTGGCTATTACGGAGACATGGGTAGAACAGGGACAGGATTGGCTGTTGCAGGTTCCAGGGTTTAAATGTTTTAGTAGGGTCAGAGGTGGGGGTAAAAGAGGGAGAGGTGTGGCATTGCTTGTCAAAGATAGTATTACAGCGGTGGAAAGGATGATGGATGAAGACTCGCCATCTGAGGTAGTTTGGGCTGAGGTTAGGAATAGGAAAGGTGAGGTCACCCTGTTAGGAGTTTTCTACAGGCCTCCTAATAGTCCTAGAGACATAGAAGAAAGGATTGCGAGGATGATTCAGGAGAAGAGTGAAAGTAATAGGGTGGTTGTTATGGGGGACTTTAACTTTCCATATATTGACTGGGAAAGCTACAGCTCGAGTTCGTTAGATGGGTCGGTGTTTGTCCAATGTGTGCAGGAGGGTTTCCTGACACAATATGTAGACAGGCCAACAAGAGGTGAGGCCATACTGGATTTGGTTCTGGGTAACGAACCAGGCCAGGTGTTAGAATTGGAGGTAGGTGAGCACTTTGGGGACAGTGACCACAATTCAGTGACTTTACTCTAGTGATGGAGAGGGATAAGTGTGCACTGCAGGGCAAGAGTTATAGCTGGGGGCAGGGAAATTATGATGCGGTGAGGCACGACTTAGAATGCGTGGCTTGGAAAAGTAGGCTTCAAGGCATGGGCACAATTGATATGTGGAGCGTGTTCAAGGAGCAACTATTGAGTGTCCTTGATAAGTATGTACCTGTCAGGCAGGGAGGAAAGGGTCATGTGAGGGAGTCATGGTTTAATAAGTAATTGGAATCCCTTGTTAAATGGAAGAGGGCGGCCTATGTAAAGATGAGGCGTGAAGGTTCAATTGGGGCGATTGAGAGTTATAAGGTAGCCAGGAAGGATCTGAAGAGAGCTAAGAGCAGCAAGGAGGGGACATGAAAAGTCCTTAGTTGGTAGGATTAGGGAAAACCCTAAGGCTTTCTATAGGTATGTCAGGAATAAAAGAATGACTAGGGTAGGAATAGGTCCAGTCAAGGATAGTGGGAAGTTGCGTGTGGAGGCTGAAGAGATTGGGGAGACACTGAATGAATACTTTTCGTCAGTATTCACTCAGGAACAGGACATTGTTGCCGATGTGAATATTGAGTCACAATTAATTAGAATGGACGGCTTTGAGGTATGTAGGGAAGAGGTGTTGGAAATTCTGGAAAGGGTGAAAATAGGTAAGTCCCCTGGGCCTGATGGCATTTATCCTAGGATTCTCTGGGAGGTAAGGGAGGAGATTGCAGAGCCATTGGCGTTGATTTTTATGTCCTCGTCTACAGGAATAGTGCCAGTAGACTGGAGGATAGCAAACGTGGTTCCCTTGTTCAAGAAGGGGAAAAGGGATAACCATAGTAACTATAGGCCGGTGAGTCTTACTTCTGTTGTGGGCAAAGTCTTAGAGAGAATTGTAAGGGATAGGATTTATGAACACCTGGATAGGAATAATGTGATCAAGGATAGTCAGCATGGTTTTGTGAAGGGCAGGTCATGCCTCACAAACCTTATTGAATTCTTTGAGAAGGTGACTAAGGAGGTAGACGAGGGTAAAGCGGTAGATGTGTATATGGATTTTAGTAAGGCGTTTGATAAGGTTCCCCATGGTAGGCTACTGCAAAAAATACGGAGGTATGGCATTGAGGGTGAGTTGGAGGTTTGGATTAGGAATTGGCTGGCTGGAAGAAGACAGAGGGTAGTAGTTGATGGTAAAGGTTCATCTTGGAGTGCAGTTACTAGCGGTGTTCCGCAAGGATCAGTTTTGGGACCATTGCTGTTTGTCATTTTTATAAATGACCTGGAGGAGGGGCTAGAAGGTTGGGTGAGCAAGTTTGCGGATGATACGAAAGTCGGTGGAGTTGTTGACAGTGAGGAAGGATGTGTCAGGTTACAGCAGGATATAGATAAGTTGCAGAGCTGGGCAGAAAGGTGGCAAATGGAGTTCAATGTAGGTAAGTGTGAGGTGATTCACTTTGGTAAGAGTAACAAAAAGATGGGGTACTTGGCTAATGGTTGGATACTTGGTAGTGTGGATGAGCAGAGGGATCTTGGTGTCCATGTACACAGATCTCTGAAAGTTGCCACCCAGGTAAATAGTGCGGTGAAGAAGGCATATGGCGTACTGGCTTTTATTGGTAGAGGAATTGAGTTCCGGAGCCCTGAGGTCATGTTGCAGTTGTATAAGACTCTGGTGCGGCCGCATCTGGAGTATTGTGTGCAGTTTTGGTCGCCATACTATAGGAAGGATGTGGAGGCACTGGAACGGGTGCAGAGGAGGTTTACTAGGATGTTGCCTGGTATGGTAGGAAGATTGTATGAGGAAAGGCTGAGGCACTTGGGGCTGTTTTCATTGGAGAAAAGAAGGTTTAGGGGTGACTTGATAGAGGTGTACAAGATGATTAGGGGTTTAGATAGGGTTGACAGTGTGAACCTTTTTCCACGTATGGAGTCAGCTATTACGAGGGGGCATAGCTTTAAATTGAGGGGTGGTAGGTATAGGACAGATGTTAGGGGTAGGTTCTTTACTCAGCGAGTCGTGAGTTCATGGAATGCCCTGCCAGTAGAAGTGGTGGACTCTCCCTCTTTATGGGCATTTAAACGGGCATTGGATAGGCATATGGAGGATAGTGGGCTAGTGTCGGTTAAGTGGGCTTGGATCGGCGCAACATCGAGGGCCAAAGGCCTGTACTGCGCTGTATTTTTCTATGTTCTATGGGAAGTGATGGCCTAAGTGGCATCATTGTTGGACTGTTGATCCAGAATCTCGGATCATGTTCTGCAGACCAGGGTTTGAACACCACCAAAGCAAATTGTGGGAATTTGAATTGAATTTTAAATATCTGGAACTAAGTCTAAATCTCTATTGTCAATTGATTCACTAGTGCCCTTTAGGGAAGGAAACTGCCATCTTTACCTAGTCTGGCCTAGATTTGACACTCAACCTACAGACATGTAGTTGACTCTTTACTGCCTTCTGGGCAGTAAGTACTATCCTGGCCAGTGACACCTTCTTTCCGTGAATGAATTAAAAGAAAGTACTGAAATGCTATGGTTACTGGAGCTCCTCAGTGAACTTTTATACTGGAATAGAGTTGTAATTGATCCTTTGTGGTTGGAGTGATACTTAGAATTCAAACTAATTAGATGGTATTTCATGGGCAATTCCTAACTGGTTCTTATTGATGGAGCTTGAAATTTAATAGGTTGCAAAATGAACCATTGCTACACAGGTTATATATAGATATTGCAGGTGGGGAGGGGATTAACAGCATGGAAATGGGCCATTTGTTCCAAAAGATCTATGCTATTGGCAAAATCTGATCGAAGTAGAACTATAGATGCTGTAACTCTCCAGTTCATTCTTTGTTTGTAGCCATACTTGAGTAAGGAAAAAGTGAGGATTGCAGATGCTGGAGTTCAAAATCAAAAACTCTGGTGTTGGAAAAGCACAATCGGTCAGGTAGCATCTGAGGAGCAGGAGAATTGACGTTTTGAGCATAAGTTCTTCATCAAGAATGCACATTCCTGATTAAGAACTTATGCTTGAAACGTTGACACTCCAACTCTTCGGGTGTTGCCTGTCTGGTTGTGCTTTTCCAGCACCACATTTTTTGACCCCGCATTACTTGTATGCCAAATGTATCATTTTGTAGGTGTTGCTAATGAGCAAAAACACTGATTTGAAGAAACCGATGTCTCTTGAAAAAAACCATAATGTGTATTCAGTTGCCATTGTCGAAGATCCTAACCATATGTAGGTTGTTCTGATTCCCAAACTTAAAATTCTCAATTGAATTTAAACTTTTTAACTAGCGTGTGGTACTGACTCGATTGTTGTGTTAAGCCTCTTTCGTTAACTTAATCTTTTTTTAAGATCCTCGATGAGATAGAGGAACACAGTATTAGGATATACCACCTTCCAGATGCGGAGTCTGACGAGGATGAGGATTTCAAAGAGCAAACTCGAATCCTTAAGGTATTTAAAAGTAGGAATTAAAACTGAAGTTGTGATTGATGCATAACTAGTGGGTGGGGGCATGTGGTAGAGTGGAATGGATTTCTTGCTATTGCATTGGGAAACAATCATCCTTGTTGGTCAGCTTCCACCGAAAAGTAAGTGAGCTGCTGTCCGAATGGTAATGTTGGGCCATCATTCGTTGACATCTTCTGAGTTTATTTCATTTTGCTTGTACTGAAATAACCTCTTGTTGCAGTCTTATTTGGATTGGTTTATTTCTGCCATTGTTAAGAATTTATAAGAAAATGAATTGGTCAGTTCTTGAAGGTTGCATTACATTATACATCGGCCAAGATTGTGGTGATGCTGCTCCTTTCATAAGGTTATGTTGTCTTTGTTTTTTTTTTCCCCAGAGGGGTCATAAATGCAGAGTTTTCAAGAGGTCTAGGTTTGAAGGGTTTAGAGCCAATTTGATTATAGCTACAGAAACTGCCTCAGGCAGAGGCTTTCTAGTTTTTAAAAAAATCTTGTGCAATGAAAGGGCAGTGGCCTGTTCTCCCAGCTCGGTTTTTCTTTGCTCTGGTTTGTTTGGTTTTAGCAGGCAGTCAGTTGTAAACCTGCTCGACCCAACAAAATAGGTCCATGCTGATCCTCCCTCTCTAACATCTCCTGTGCCAAGGGGTGTTTATGGGGATTGTTGCATGTATTTGGAACAGCATCATTGAGTTGGGATAGTCTGTTGAGTTTTTGGTTGGATTAAGTTATTCTGAATTCTGTTCTCTTTGGTTTGTGTTTGATTTGGTAATTTTGCAAATAAATTCTGTTTTGTTTGAAACAAAGTGGTTGGGCCAGCTGTAATATTCCTGCTATATCCACTTCACATTTGCTTAAAACAACTAGCACGTTTAGGGTCCGGGCTACTACCTGAAATGTTTTGAGGTGGTCTGGCCTGGTCCATAACAATATTGCATAAATGTGCATTGGAATTAAAGTTTAAACTGTGAATTCAGAATTTAGGGAGCTTCACTGTACTGATAAAACAAATATAGTCTCAGGAACAATTTGAAGAAATTGGAAAAAAAAATTGACTATAACTTTGAGTTGGAAATTTTTGATCCCTCACTGAGAGTCTAACTTGGAACTGAGACTTATGTCATTCTCTAGACTAATTGAGAAGAGATTTGGTTCTAAGGAGTATCAAACAAATTCCATTGATGTTGGATAATGAGTTAAATAAGTGGTTTTTAAAAAAATATTTAGCAATTCCTTAGATCTTGGAGGTCATTGTCTTCCATTAGTATATTTTCCTGCGACATGTCAACAGAACAATAGAATTTGCGAAATTAAACTACTGTCTTAAGGTATTATGGAAATTTACAGAATTTCTCCATTTTGGACGTGCCTAAATGGTCATTTTAAACTTGAACACACAAAAGCTTACCTTGCCTCATAATTGAGTGACAGAGAACTACCCAAATTCCACTATTTAACAAAATTATCAATTTTATTCTTTAACACTAAAAGTGAACATTAAGCAACAGCAATTTACAACTCTAAGCCTCCTTTCTCTTTAAAGAGTTGTTATCTACCTTCCATTCTTTAACAATATACTGATTCAATAAAGCTCCTATTAAATTTGCAGCAACTTCATTTTCAAAACCAGACAGCAGCTGTCGAATCTAGTGTTGATCTTCCTGTGTTTGTAGATCTCCCTGGGTCATCTTCAGTCTTTGACTGCAAAGATGTTTCATATAAAAAAGGTACCTTTTGACAGAGTGTGGTGAATAGCAGTTTTTCAATGGCACTTGGTGCTCTTACTGACTAACTGTCAAAAATGCCTGCTTTTTTTGATACCCCAAACATCAGATTCGTCCTCATTGGTTCGATGTTGTGAAAACCGTTAAATTCAAATTCAATTGGGTTTTAGTATCTTGAGGCATAATTTAAACTGGTTAAGTTCGAACAGCTATGAAAACAACGGAGGTATCTAGGTTACAGCCAAATGTTACATCTTTCAATTCTCCAGCACACTCTGTTTGTCAGTCAGTCACATGACAGGTGCTTGCCAGCTTTCAGCTTTTACTCACTCTGAAAGGTACAGTACGTGCCTTCAACTTCATAACAGATCTGACACTCAAATGTATAATTCAGTGGGTTTTCTACTGTAGATTGTTACTAATACCTGAAATACAGCAGAGGCAACACTGTGGTGTTCTTCATTGTTCATGGTGGCTCAGCATCCACATCAAATAACCATGCTTAAATATCAAATTAATTTTTTTAACTGTTTCTTCAGTTGCCCAGCTGGCAGTCAACAGCCTTGATAAGACCGGTTATTATGAATCCATCATCATCCATGTTACATACGCATTTTATTTTTTCAGAAAATACCTTTTTTTTTTAAACACTGTTAAGACATGTCAAGTGTCAAATTGTAATTATTGACAATGAGTCAGTAAGACAGTCTGCACTTTTGCCCTTGAGTTCAGCGATTTAAAATTAAATCAACTTCAGCTAAGTTAGGTCTTGGAATTCCATGTCTATCCATTGATGTGTAAAAAGTAAAGGAGATAGAGCAATCCAAGGTTTATTTCTTTTGGGTAATGAGATACAATAATTTAGCACGCCATCCTTTTGAGATTTTAGAACTTGAGCTCAATCTTCCTCAGAAATGAAAGCAGAGAAAATCAGTGTTTCTGACTTATGATAATGTTAATTCACTTGCTTTGGTATCCATTAGACATGTGATCAACATGTATGGTGCACCCATACATCAGTAATCTCTGAGACTTATATTCCTGGAAATACCAGATGTGTAAATATAAGATCATACTTGGTCTTTAAGATTGATGTATTTGTGTTTTTCTACTCTACTGAACAACTGAGATTTTTGTTCAAATGTGTTTCCAAGTTTTGGCAGCAGAAGTCTTGCAGAATTGTTTCAGGTGGATGTCTTGGAAAGCTGTGATATTGCCCTAAAGTGTTCTATCTTATGAATGCAGGCCAGTATCCCTTTTTCTGTGGTCGGATCAAATCAGTTGATTGAGGCAAAAGGTAAAAAAGTCCGAGGGCGCTTGTATCCATGGGGAGTAGTGGAGGTGGAGAATCCGGAGCACAATGACTTCCTGAAGCTAAGAACCATGCTCATGTAAGTACTTTGGCTACACATGGTATAGTAATGTTGATGCATGTACCCCCTAAATTGGTATTTAGATTGCTGTTGAGGGAAGGCTGTTGTACAGTGGTAATGTGCTGGACTAATACTCCAGAGGTGCAGGGTAATGGGAAATGCATTTGAATATCAAGACTGGTATCAAACAATATATCGGGTTCACCATTTGCAGCCAGCAGCATGCAACTCCTGCTCAACCTGTGCTTCCAAGCCATAGAAAAGCATATCCACCATTAGATGTGGTTTTACTATTGGAAGTCATTCATAACTAAACTGGTTTCCAGTGAAATAGTTGGCACAATCCAAATCAAGATTGAGTCAAGCCTGCAGTGTGCATAAATTCTTAGCACCCTGGTTTTTATGTAGGCAAGAGAAATTTTTATATGCTTTACACCTTTTTCAAGAAAAGCTGTATGAAGACTGCCAAACTCTGCAGCATCCCATGTTATTTATCCGCCTGGTCTGAGATTTAAGATTGACAGTTAATTGTCGCTCAGATCCAGCCAATAGTGGTCCACCAGTGAGTACCCTCTACTCATTAAGTGCTGTCCCTCTTTACATGCCTATTTCTCATGTCCCAGTTCTGGCAAGAGAAAGATGACAAGTTTTGACTTCAATCTCCTCTTAAGAAAATCTACAAGTGAAATGTAGCAAAATAGCAATCAGGCTAATTTAGTAGTATCACATAGTTTGTTCCTCAAAAAAAATCTTGTTCTGATACTTTTTTTTCCTCTTAACTTGTTCAGAACACACATGCAGGATCTGCAGGAGGTGACCCAGGATCTTCACTATGAAAACTTCCGCTCGGAGCGTCTCAAACGGGGCGGCAGGTTGTCATCACATGGTTACGTTCTCCCTCTCTCTCCTTCGTACGTATCTGTCACCTGTCTCTTTACCTTCTCACCCTCTGAAAGCAATTTAAACAGAAGTTTCTGGTATACCATATCCTGCACCCAGTGTGTGAAGGGACAGAGAGGAATTAGCCTGAGACAAGGGTATGCAATTGATCTAAATTTCCATTCATCTAATTCCCCTATTGGGAATTGTCTGGATTAATCCAAATAGGATTCCTCGCTCTGAATGGACTAAATTCAACTAATTATTACAGTAGCCTTGGGACTGAAACTAGGCACATTCTTAAAACCAGGAAGTAAGAATTCTCTCCTCTGATAGATGGAACTGTTTCTTTGATGCCATTGAATCTGTGTCTGAAACGGAACACGTCAGCCTCCGTTCAACCTGAATTGGACCTTTGCCTTCTGCTGCTCAATTTTTACACTGGTTGTTAACTTGTTTTCTGTGAATAGCCTCCAATAAAGAATGACTGACTGACTTCAAGACTCCAATCAGGTTATGATGCACATAAGAGTGTGAATTATTCAGCTATTTATAATAACATTTCAGAAAAAAGTCTTAAAACATTGTCCCTGACCCACTTTGGAGCAATTCATGGCCTCACCTCATGTTAAGTACGCTTTCAGAAATAGTCTTATTATTTCTGGGCTTCTTTGAGATTGACTAATGTTGGCACTCTAGGCTTTAGCTAGCTAAACAGATGAAGCAGCACAAGATTGACGAGATGAGCTTGCCAGCCTGCAGTAGCTGCTGCACTGAAGCTGTTTTAATTCTGCCAACAAGGAAATGCTTTTGAAAAATGAAGTCTTTCAAGGTAAGATTGTTTGAACTTTTTAGTGTTTCCAGTTTCCGGAATATGCTTAGCGGTATTTCTAACACCTAAAGTGTTCGCCTCCATGCTATCAATTCTATTTTAACCTTCAATTTATTGCACTCCTGCAGCAAGACATGGTACTTTTGGGCGATTTAATGAGTACCTTCTTGCCTTTCCAAGTAGAATCCAAAATGCATTATCTCATGTTCTGAACGACAGTGTTTATAAAACTGATTCCAGAGTGAATAATATGTATGAGTTGGTCTCTGGGAGTTCCAGAAGGTTTGACACACTGGGGTAAGGTGTGGTATGCAGCAACATTGGCAAAAACCTGAGGAGTTGAGAAGGTCTTTTTAATCTATTTCCTACTATTCTTTCTTATTAAATCTTTTGTATCCAACGTATGACTAGAGGTGAGAGCCAATGGGGGACACTAATGAAGAAACTGGTTACAAACTGTGCTATGTGAATTGAATCTTCGAGTCCATGAGGCCAGACTTTAGTAAATTTTTCAAAATGTTTGAAATTCAAGAAGATTCCCTGGTAATGTTTTAATATTTCATCGTTTCCCTGAGCTGCACAATTCCTGATATGAAGGTATATGGATTAAATAAACAATGTTTGTCTGATTTTGGTAGGAATAATTTTAAGATTGTTTTGAACTCAAAAGTATGTCCAAACCCGCTATATGTGCCTGTGGCTGATACAAGGTGCACTAATACAACTTTGTTTCCAGGGATGGGGCAAGTGTACATAGTGTAATTGACTGACTGCAGTAAGGTAATCAGCTGTGAAATTTGTTTGTATTGCTGCAGCTGCTCATCTGTTGTTGGTTGATGCCATTGCTATGAAGTTGCAATGGGTAATTAGCAAAAAATTATTAGTTTGTTGATTGAAAAGAAAGTCACTTCATTTTAGTTGGGTTACTGGAGGAGCAGAATCTACTGTATTCATGCTTCAGCCTATTTTTTTCCCCCATATCAACTGAATTACCAAATGGGCATACTTTCTTTATTATTAAATACCATCCTGCTACAAAAGCCATATGGATCTTTGCTGAAAGGTCTACCTTGGCTTCCATAGTCTTCATGACTGCATACATTCTGCCGCACATAGAAAGATTAAAGTGTGTGGTATTCATCACGCTAATTCATGTTCTGACTATGTTTGAGCCAGAATATTCAACCCTTTAAAGAATGCCAACTGAAATATTCAAATCTGTATATGTGATTGGTTGGATGAGGGAACATTTACATCAATCCTGTACAACTTCACAAACTTCAGTGGAAACAAGATAAGCAAATTAAACAAATATTCAATTTGCCGTTGTAGGAACCATGCGGTCCAACCTTACTTTCACCGTTTTTGAGTGGTACCCTCCAGAAATTTGTTGAATTTCCTTTTTAAGTGTTGTAATAAAATGGTCCACGCTATCAACGTATTGTGTGAAACACTTACTGAAGATTAACAAGATTAACCCAAACAGCTTTACCATGATAAGTTGCCCATAACTAATTTGGTGCCCTTCAAACAAAGTAGTAAAGCAGTGTGTTTCAATGCTTCATTAACAAGTGGAAAAGTGGTCTGTATGTCTAACCTAGCCTTTCAATAATATCTAATTAAGCTGGAATCTCATTTTGCTTCTTTTTTCCCGTTTTGATTTTGTTTAACACTTTTTACGTTTGAGAGATGACACACAATAATGGTTGTGATTTTAAAGTTGCTAGTTGTTGAGCTTAATCATCTAAAGAATTAGTTGGTGACGCTTCGCATTTAATCCCATTTTTCTGAAATGGGAAACAAGTTCTGATGAAGATGGAGAAATTGAGCAGTCTTGCAGCTTTTGTGGAGAGGAACAGTTCATGTTATGAGTATACTATAACTCCTATTCAGAACTAAAAAGTGTTAACATCTTTTAATACTTCGACCAAGGCAGTAGCCGAGGAGGAGCAAGACCACAGAAGGTGCAGGTGCTTTGTGCAAAAGACAAAGGGGCTTGTTAATGGTGTTGAAAGAGATACAAAATAGGTATAATTCATTTGCACCCATGTTACATTACTGTTTCTGTTTCACTACCATTAACAAGCCCCTCTTGTCTTTTTCACCAGTTTTATATATCACTTCTGTCTTGCTGCTCCTCTGGTTCTGCCTCTGTCACAAGTATTTACAAAAAAAAGTTCCAACAGCTTTCAGCTCTAAAGAGGAATACTGAAGCAGAAATGTTAACTGTTTTTCTCTGTACAAATGCTGCCAGGCCAGCTGAGTTTTTCCAGCTTCCTCAGCTTGATTCAGATTTCCAGTTTCCATGGTGTTTTGCTTTTATTTGGCTGACAGAGTTAGATCTGTGTTTGTACAATTTTCCCTATCTTTACTACTATTTTCCTCTCCTTTCATATGATTGTGCTTTTTTCTCTTTTTCAACATTCATCTTCACTGTTTCAAAGTGTTTTCCAGGGTTTCATCATGTTAATTTATTGGATGGGTTTGGAAGTATGGAAAATGAGAAGTTGAAGGAAGAGTATCTTGATGGTCACAATGACAAGTGTTAGTGGCATTGGGCCTGATATTTCAGAACAAGCATAAATATGAACAATACTGTGAATAGATTGTTCTTATTTGGGTTCGATTCCTTTTAATGAAAATCTCAATGTCATAGTAAACTACTGGCTGAAGATGTCAAATTTAAACTTAGCTGAACTTTTTGAAATGATATTCCATTACTCTACCAGCGGCAGACTATTTACATCTTGATGCTGTATGAAGCTTAATGGTTAGGGTCACAAGACCATTACATGGAATCTGCTTTCTATGCTGGTAGTTTAAAAAAATAACTTTTGGAAGTATTGGGTTGGGAATTGTGCTGTTCCCAAGTTTGAATGTAGCTCAGCCAGATTGAGGTCTGATTTTGCCCAGGACAGGACAAATGAAAATGCCTTTCACTATTAAGGAGTATGTCATGAAATGGACCTGAATCTAGTCTTGAGTGAGTTGAAAGCACAAATCAGTTTGTTATTGCATGGAGATAGCAGTTGTGCTGCTACTTTTTGAGGCTCTCCACTTGGGGAAACAAAAATTGTTTGGGAAACCACTTCTGATCACTAGGTTAAATTATATGGGGAGGAGAGAGACTGAATTGCCTCAAATCAGGAACTGCTCCACTTGCTGTGCCTTGCCTCAAGTCATTGCAATATTGTCTACATGGTTAGCACTTATAAAATACCAAATCTTTGAGAACTGTTGTGAATTGTCAAGGTCATTGAGCCTTTTCGTTACTACCTGTTAGGAAACTAAGTGTTTAATCAAATAAAACTTAAATATTCGAATTGAGTACAGGAATGGTTTTCGAGTTAGTGTAGGGCTTTCAGTTTTGCTTCTAGGGTATATTTCGCTAATCTGCCACTTTTTTTTATCTACCTATGACAGGTTGACTCTGAAAGGCATCAAAATAAATATGTAAATCAAAGTAGTATCAGGCCCAACGTTTTCGTGAAAGGAACACAATGTGAGAATAAGTTGAATCAAGTTGTGATTGTATGGGAGAACTATTTTAATCCAAACAGCACTTTGCTGGTAATTTGAAGATCAATGTAGACTGTTTGTTCTAAATGTCAGGTGCTGAGGTGCTGTATTGTGATCCAGATGAGGCTGGGTATGTGGTTTGGAATAGATCTGTGCTTTTATGTCTCTAATACTGCCTTATCTCTCAGGAAAGGGGAAGAGCATCCTCAGGATAAGGACCAGATCCTGCTGGAGAAAGAAGCTGAGGTAAGAATTGAAATCTGCAGAAATTATTTTCCAAAAGATCTATTGCTCAGTACCGATGGTTTTTCTCAAGGATGGGCTTAATTTCTATAAGACAATATAGTATACACCACTTCAGGCCCACCTGTCATAAGTTATTTTTATAGATGTAGTTAGAAGGTGAGACTTGTACATTTTGAGCTTTCAAATGGCTGGACTAATTGTCTCAACTCCTAGACTGCTGTGCAATTGGGCTGTTGTGCCACCAAAACAGCTTGCTCTATTGCATGTCATGTACAGCACAGGAAGTACAGAATCCTTACTTGGAGATGAGATTCCATCCTATAAGTCAGATTCTTAATGAATGTTCTCATTTTTTGTGAAAAAGGTTTGATGGCTTTTAAGTTATGGTATGCTGTAACTTATGGTAGGCACTTCATCAGTTCCCCCAGTTTGAAGCCATAACTTCCTATGAAGTCTGACATGTATGTGTCTCTTTCTTTTTTATAGTTGCTGCTTTATCTTTGAGGAGATAATGCCACTGTATTCTTTTTCACAGTTACGTCGCATGCAGCAGATGATTGCTCAGATGCAGGCTCAAATGCAGATGCAAATGCAGAAGCCAGGAGGAGATGGAGATAGCAGCAGTGTGCACAGTCAGCATGTCTAATCTGGAGAGTGAGTATTTACTCTTGCAAGCTACCATTTAACCAAGTTATAATGATTTGGCTAGGAAGATTAAGTGGAGTTAGTGTACAGCTGTTATCCCTGTAATCTGATGGAGCAATTTACAGATGCCACTAAAGCAGTCAATATGGGCATTGGCATGGAATGTGGTCAGAACTCTGATATGAATATATGATAATCCTGGGAAAGAGTTCAGTTAGCAGTTGTAGATCAAACAGTAGCTGGAAGAAGGGCAAGGTGCTGGGAAACAGTAAGTCTGGGGAAAAAAAGAGATGGAGAGCTGGTATTTTCTTTCAATCTGGATATTTGTGGTTTAGATCTGAAATCATTAGGGCAGTATTTAACAAGTTTTTTTCCCATTGTGACACCACTTTTGTGACTTGCAAATTATTGAGAGCAGGGGTGAGAGCAATGTACAAGAGCAGGTGATTGGGTGAGAAGGTCTGTTAAAGTGGAAGCAAAGGGGGCAAAGCTCCTCAGTGGCCTTGACCCCACTTGATGTCGACCCCACTTTAGGAAGCCTGATTTAAGGTCAGAAAGCTTTCTCCAATACAGTTGCATTTCAGCATAAAAAGAGCGCAGTGTTTGAAATTTGAGTCATATAGGAGGGAATATTGTCTATCTGTTTTTCAGTCTAATGAAATTTGAAGGATAGTATGTTTATAAAAACAACTTCCAACAACCCAGAGCACATTAAATGAATAAAATGCGAACAATAGCTTTTCTATTGTTTTAAAACAGTATTAAATAAAATTTCTGAAGGAGTCTGTTGTGCCATGTACGAAATATAAATTCAGAACTGAAAAGTGACAAATGTTGTTAGAGTTAGATTTCATGAAGGACTTGAGGAAAGGTAAAGAGGGGTTTCAAGATAGGTCTTTAACAGCTGAGGCTATCTGCCACTGGGGCTGGTTTCATAACCCATTCCTGTTATTTGTGTGTGGACCATTTTATTTGCTATCTCCTGAGTCTGTATGGTTCAGTACCACAGATGTTAGATTTGAAAGAGAAGACCAAATGCAGGATCTAGTTCTTGATCATTGTTGGTTAGTAGACTTTCAGGATATATGCTAGACTGCAGAACGTTGTAGTACTGATTTAGGAGATCCTAATACATAAATCTCAAAACAGTTCAGGTAATAGGCAAGACAAATGAATGTTGACCTTTGTCAAAGGGTTTGGAGTATAAAAAGAGGGAAGTCTTGTTAAAACTATAAAAGGCACAGGTCAAACCACAGCTGGAATACTGTGAACAATTTTAATCCCTTTATGTAAGGAAACCTTGAAGGCAATCTAGTAAAAACTAACCAGATTGATCAGTTGCTCAGTGGAAGCAGTAAGCACTGTAACCTCACACAGTGCCAGGGACCTGGGTTCAGTTCCAGCCTTGGGCGAATGTCTGTGTGGAGTTTGCACATTCTCCCTGTGTCTGCATGGGTTTCCTCCAGGTGCTCTGGTTTCTTCCCATGTCCAAAGATGTGCAGATTAGGTGGATTGGCCATGCTAAACTGCCCATGATGTCCAGTGATGTGTATGTTGGTGCAATAGTCAAGGAAAATGAAGAATAGTAGGGTAGGGGAATGGGTCTGGATGAGATACTCTTCGGAGGATCGGTGAGGACTTATTGGGCCAAATGGCCTGTTTCCACACTGTAAGGATTCTATGATCCTGGATTTGGAGGGATTTAACAGTTTTTGGGTTTGTATTCACTGGAGATTTGAGGTGACTTTACTGAAACAAAAGATTCTTAAGGGACTTGTCAGGATAGAATTAGAAAGGTTATTTCCCCTTGTGGGAAATAGGACAGAGGGCAAAATGTCAGAGTAATGGATCGCCAGTTTAAAACAGTGGACAATCAATCTGTGAATATTCTAAATAATCCAACCTTAAAAGTCCCTGGTGTGAAGACTTTAAAAGCTGAAGTTTCACAGTTCTGAACCATTAAAGAAATCCAGGATTATAGGGAAAGAAGGAAAGTAGAGTTGAGGATTATTGTTTCATTCATGATCTTATTGAATGCACCATGTTGTCTACTTCTGCATCTTTATACAGGTGCACAATCCTTTATCTGACATGCTCGGGACCAACTGGTTTTCGGAAATAAGAATTTTTCAAATTTTAGAATTAGTGACCGTTTGGTGAAATTGTAAAAAAAAAAAAGCTTACTGGAGGAGCAGCCTCACAGAGTAAAACAGGCCTTGAGACAGAATTGAGGTCTGCCAGTGCTGGGCCACGCACCCGCCACGTCACATCTGAGTGACACACATCGAGTGGTTGTTGTCTTGGGTTAAGTGTTTGCACTCCAAATAACCTTGTTAATGAGAAAAATAGTTCACAAGAAAACCTTCAGACTTTGGAGCTTTACGGATTTTGGATAAAGGGTTGTCTGCCTGTATCTTTAGGTCTTGTGGTCGCCACTACTAATATACAATCATTTATCACAATCTGTTACAGAAAGATTGAAGATCACCTTGAAGCAGAAGTGGAGAGGGATTTAAAGTGTGGACAATAATGGTAGCCAGTGTTGACAGCTAATTTCAATGTTTAGTTCACAATGCAGTATTGTAATCCTTTGTACCCTGATTTTTGCCATTTTTTTACTGTGGTAATTTTTTTTTATATTGTACTGTGATGTTCTTCCGTTACACTTTTTGTTAATTTTTGTACACATGAAGTTGTAGCTTTCTAGTATGAAGTATTAACAATGCTGATTAAGGGTGCAAAAGCCACTATTTTTGGGAAAGCATTTGCTTGTAAAAGAACTGTAGCCTGTTCTATTAAATAATACAATTTGGTTTAATGTGTGGGGTTGGAAGGTGTGGAAAGACGAATAAGGTATAGTTGCTCTATAGTGTACTGCAGATAGATGCATGCTGTACTTTGTCTCTGGATCTTAATGTTTAATACTTTTATGGTGATGTATGTACAAACACTTATTGAATGCTTGCTTCTCTTGTGTTCTGCACAATAGTATCTCTCGGGGCTTTGTACTTGAGGAATAATTCAGTTCTATGGTTTAGTGACTAGTTTGATGCCCTTCTCTTGTTGATGATTTGCTCCTTTGCTGCACGGCTGCTACTCTGTACTTCTCGTGAAGGGACAGGCCCATGATTCCACATGGCAGACAGATTTGAAAAGCTCTTTTATGGTGTTGGCTCATGTGACAGTGAGTTTTGATGTTTCTTGGTGTAGAACGTTGTGTTGAGTTTCCCTTGTGTAATATCAAATTGACTTTCTGCACCCCCCCTTGCCCCCCCAAAAAAATGTCATTCCTTGATGCAAGGAGGGAGGATAGTGGCATTTTGTAATTGCTCCTGTTTCCTACAAGCCAATGTTGTCTTCTCACAAGCTGCTTTTTTATAAGAGATGTGTAAGTAGATGGTATGAAAATTGTCCTTTTTTGTAACATGGACAAAATTAGGTAGAACCTTTTGAATAACTAGGGAAAAGGTTTGTTTACCATATGATCCTTAAGGATAAATAATCCACAGAATTCTCCAGTAGATTTTATATTTTTAACCCTTTGTACCTTCATTCAGTAAAATGTTTTTATGTCCTCTAGAAATGGTGCAATATGTACACTGTTAGACAATGCAATTACAAACAAATCTGTCGTAATATCCTCAGTGCACTGTCGCCATTTGATCTGATCCTTCATTAATTTACTACTTCAGGTTTTGGTTAGTACATTTGGCTGGATAGCTGGTCTGTGATGCCGTGTAACTCCAAAAGTGTGGGTTCAACTTCCACACCAGCTGAGGTTACCATGAAGGACTTTTCTTCTCAACCTCTTCACTGTTGCTCTTGCTGTCTAATGGGAGAACAACCCGATGGTCACTCAATCTTGCCTTCTTCTGGGAAGCTATACACACAAGATCTGATGCCATCAGTAGTAAACAGTTTCAGTTATTTCATTTTCAGTCCTATTAAAAAAAAAACCTGTGTATGGCTTGACTGAAATACCTATTTCTGAAATCATCGATCTGTCTTTGAGCTCGCACCAGATTCATCACAAGCTACATTAAGATGTTAGAATGGTTATTGAATGGAAGACGGTTATTCACCTCCTGCTGCTGTGTTATAATGATTGCTTTTGATAGACTTTGAACTAGCTTCCTAAAAGGTTTAGTATGATTGAGTATAGTGCATCTAGCTTACACATTGAGTAAATGCTGATGTCAGTGAGTACAGAAATGTCAGCGACCTTAAACCTTTGTAAAAAGAGTACTATCATTATTAACAGCAAATCTGATTGAAGTCAACTCCTTGCCAATTGTTCAGACTTGGGTCGGAGCACATGCTTTTAATTTTCTTGGTGCTCAGTGGTGGTGAGTGAATACTTTGTGACTTGCTGTTTTGAGTTAATTGCCTGGAGGTTTAGTTTGTTGAACACATCCAATTACAGTTTTTCAAGAACTGGGCATTTAAAATAAAACGCTGCCCCAATGAATGTAGCAGAAGACGTACGGCATTGCATTTTCAAGCCCTGAAGTTTCTTAACAACGTACTACAGTAATACCCTAAATGTACAGTTTATGCTTATTCTTGCACATTTGGCTTTCAAATTGCTTTCATGGCTCTCATATCTGTAATTTTGGACGATAGTGATGCTTATTACAATATCCTATGTTTAACTCTCTCTAAACATAGCCAAATAAATTTATTTTCTGTAATTAGACCAATAGCAGAGTCCCTGTGCACTGTTTTGTGTGGGCTATATGAATGAAGACCTGCAGCCTGTGATTGAGAAAAGTTGCTATCAAGTCCAAATCTAAATCCATATTCCCATTCTCAATCGGAGTATAACTGAAGTTGCTAGTTGTGTCAGACTTAGGATTTACTGATCAGCAAAGAAAAGCTGTTTCCAAGCATGTGGGTATGAGAAAAAGCAGTTTGGATAAGCTGCAGTGCAGTCATAAGAATGAACTGAATATTACAATATTTGGAGCGATGAATGCTAGTGGAATGAGACCAACAGAAGAGATTTGGATGATTGACAGTTTGTGACGATCATAGTGGAGTTGGACTATGGATAGACATGAAACTAATTAATTTTCTATCTCTAACATCCGATAACGTTAAGATGCTTGCGATAAATGAATGGTGTGCCTTGGGCTGAAGTGAACTCATTGCAGAAGTCACCATTCCCTAGCAGTCCATAAACCTATGCTTTGTACTTGCAGTTGCATATGTTTAGGTCTGCACTTTTTCTTCAAGTACTTGCTTGACACTAAAGCCATTGTTTTTATTTAATTGGCGAGTTCTGTAATTGCTGAACATGGGCCTGTTGCAAAATGGGAGTCTGTTGTTCCTTGACGTAGTATAATTATTTCTTTGCCATCTTATGATATCATATAATCAGCCCACTCTTGTATAAATGTCTGCAGAACATTAATATACTGTGAATCCAAAAGGTTTCTTTCTATTACAGGACTAAGTCATCGTCGTAAGGTCTCACAGCCAATGATTCTTGCCTACATTTAGTTTTCAAATTGGCTCAGATTTATAAACTAGTGTACTAATGAGTCCTGGAAATGAGTTTTTTTTTCGTAGTTTTCACAATTTTTGTACTTAAAGTATTAAACAAATGGACATTGTAATGGTAGAGTTGGCCATCTGCCTCAGTGAAATGTCATAATTTAATATCACTTTCTAAATGAGCTTTAAGAAATGGGATAGTAGGGAGGAAAATGTCATTTATGTACTTATCTAATAACTATAACTGTTTTACATTTGAAACTTTTATTCCTGATGCTAGTGTGTGTGGTACATGTTGCCTATTTTGAGACTGAAACAAGAAAAAAGTACAAACTTTGTTCCCATCATGGGAGTTACTTCCAATACTAGTACAGATTTTCCCTTGACTTGTAATTTCAATGAAAATTTTCAAAATAATCCAGACTCTGTGCTTATGTTTTGGTTTAATATTTATTTAGAAGGGGCAAAACTGATTTCACTGTGAGGGGAGCTACAGTTCTCCCAATTATGCAAGCTGTTTCTGGGCAATTCTGGAAGAGTTGTGTATCTTTCTGATTTGCTATTCCATTCTGATTGGAGTGCCACTGATCGATTTGGACACCAAATTGCCAAGTTGTGAAGCTTTATTACTGCCAAAATATTGACTGACTATGTTACTTTCATGTGTTTTTCAAGTCTTGGATTTCAGAAGCTATTTTGGAATGGTTAACCATTTCAGTATTGTGTCCAATGTCTGAGTTCTCTGGTAGATTTAGAAGTGATGCTGGATTCTCAAGTATTGTCTGATTAGCCTGTAGGTCAACTGCATTGGCTGATATACTGGAAGTTAAGGCAGTAACAATGATACAATCCTGCCTGACTTAAGTTTAACAATGTCATTACATGTATATTCTTCACTAAAATGTCACAATAAACTTGCAAAAACACCCAAATAAGTTGTCTTTTTTTTTTTAATAAATCTAGACTAAAATAATTATGACTTGTCACAGTTCTTATTTCCCAAAATCAGTGAAAAGGGGATCTTGCAGTTTGTCATACCACTGCCTTACGCACTTCATATATCTTCATAGGCTCAGCATTGTGCATATTGCTAACTAACGCAAACTGCTCGTAATGCAGAATTGCTGCCCTTTGGGGTGAGAGGCTATGAAGATAGGCAAATTGGATAACTCTTCTTACCCATTTCGTATTTCAATTTTCTTTTCCCTTTGCTTTTGTTTTTGTGATAGGGTGAGAAGGACAATAAAATGCAAGATTTCATAGTGTATGACCAAGGAAAATGGAAATGGAACAAGTGAAACAAAATCTGTCGAGAGGATGTGTCAATGTCAGAATTGCAGTAATCTGAATGCAAAGTAAATTGAGAAATTGAAATAGTTGGGCTGAATTGATCTAATCATTGAAATCAAAACTGCCTTCTGAGCTCAGCATTATGATTTTATTGTTTGTCTTGGTTTATTTCTTTTTCTTTGGCAGGATAGCAGCTGCCTAAACAATCATATCTTTTGGACCACTTTTTGTTTCTTGCACCAGTACCATTCCATTTGGCATTGCACTATGAAACCTTTTGCTGCCTAACTCAATGAGCAGTCACAGCATTTTCTACTTGTATCCCCTGAGTAATTGGTAGATGGAGATGAAGCCCAGAGAGAGAACAACAATTGGGGAGACAAAGAATGGGTAAACATCAGCCTTGGGGAACCAAAAGCTGCTAATTGAGATCATTAGCTGACAATGAGTTGGTTGTGGTAACAGTCTGTGATAAGGCCTGGTCCGTGGGGGCTGGGGTAAGGGTATGAGAGAACATGCTCAGGCCCTAAATTATTGAACTAAACATTGAGTCCCAAAGGCTGTGGAGTCCCCAAGTGGCAAATGAGATGCTGTTCCTTCAGCTTGTGCTGAGCTTCATTGGAGCACTGCAACAAGCCTGAGACAGATGTTGGCCAGAAACCTGGTGATGTGTTAAAGTGGCAGGCAGTAGAATGCTAAGGATCATTTTGTGTTCAGAATGTAGGTGTTCTGCAAAGTGGTTGTCCAGTTTGTTTCATGTTTTATCTTCCCAATGTAGAAGTGCCTACATTGTGAGCAATGAATATAGTAGACTGGATTAACTGAAATGCAGGTAAATCTCTGCTTCATCTGGGGTCTTGAATAGTGACGAGGGAGGAAGTAAATGGGCAGATGTTATGCATTCTGCAATTGGATGGGAAGGTGCCATAGAGCTGTGAGGAGATGTTGGAAATGGAGGAGTGACCTTAAGTCCTGAAGAAGGGCTTATGCCCGAAACGTCGATTCTCCTGTTCCTTGGATGCTGCCTGACCTGCTGTGCTTTTCCAGCAACACATTTTCAGCTCTGATCTCCAGCATCTGCAGTCCTCACTTTTTCTCCTCCAATGGAGGAGTGGACCATGGTGTCCTAAAGAAAACTGCCCCATTGGAAGGACAGGAGAGGAGAGAGTAATGTGTCTGGTGGCATTCCACTGGAGGTAGCAGAAATGGCAGCTAATGATCCTATGGTTGTTAATGCTGGTGGGATGGAAGTGAGGACTGTGGGGGATCCTATCACAGTTGTGGGGGCAGAAGAGAGGAGTGAACGCCCAAGGGCTGGAGATGAGTCAGACTGTGGCCTGTGTCCATCATCGACCATGGTGATGGGGAATCCTTGGTTGAGGAAGGAGGTGGACATTTTGGAGGCTCCCTTATAGAATCTAGCATCATTGGAACAGATGTGACAGAAAAACTGGGAGAATGGAATAGAGTCTTTGTAAAACATAGTGTGAAGATGTATAGTCAAGGTAATTGTAGGATTAGTGGATATTGGTGGCCAGCCCATACAGAGAAATGGAAACTGATGTTGAGGAAGGTAGGAGTCAAAGATGGACCAGGTGAAGATGAGAGTGGGGTGGAAATTGAGTGCAATAGAAACTTCCACGGGTGAGAGGGGAAAGATATAAAAGAGACCTAAGGGGCAACTTTTTCATGCAGAGGGTAGTACATGTATGGAATGAGTTGCCAGAGGATGTGGTGGAGGCTGGTACAATTGCAACATTTAAGAGGTATTTGGATGGGTATATGAATAGGAAGGGTTTGGAGGGATATGGGCCGGGTGCTGGCAGGTGGGACTAGATTGGGTTTGGATATCTGGTCGGCATGGACGGGTTGGACCGAAGGGTCTGTTTCCATGCTGTATATCTCTATGACTCTATGTACCCCACAAAGAGACAGGCATAACCAGGGTTACATTTTGACCTGCACCAACTGAGGTGAGTTAGAGGGGACAAGCTTGGCTGGGCCGATGAGGCTGGCGGTGGATGGGGATGATTCAGGAAGAATCAGAACTTTGAGCTCATCCTGATGGGGAATGGACATGTACATCTATGGTGAAGAGACAGTGGCTGGAGTCCATGAACTGGAAATTCTGAAACTCTTAGAATATCGAAACATCATGAACGTAAATGGAATGTGACTGAACCTGCGCAGAAACATATCTAAATGTGGTGCTGGAAAAGCACAGCCGGTCAGGCAGCATCTGAGGACCAGGACAGTCGATGTTTCTAGCATTTGCTCCTCATCAGCATTCCTGATGAAGACTTTGTGCTTGAAAAGTCAACACTCCTGCTCCTCTGCTGCTGCCTGACCTGCTGTGCTTTTCCAGTACCACACCTTTTGACTGTCTCTAGCATCTCCAGTCCTCACTTTCTCTCTGAGGAAAAAAAAATCTAGTCTCGGTGAAAGATGAGTTCTGTTGTGGTTGAACAGGCAGAAACAATAGGTCTGCGCAGGAAGTTCTGTTTATGGCATTTTGGGAAGGAGGTAAAAGGTATTTAGTGGTTTGTGAATTCAGCTTGTGCTTTACAAACAGGGTGTCAACATTAAACTGTAACCTGACTTAATTTTCCTGATTATTTAAAGTACAAAGTACTACAGTCTGACATGAAAACAATAAATGCTGAGGATCAGAGCATTCATGGAGACAGCAAGGTTCTAGGTGATGCTTACTGCTGTTGTGCATTCGGGCCTGTCTATGAAATACTGACACACTCTGGATCGGGTTTGCTCCTAAACCCAACCTTGAATCTTGGCTACCCGTTTCCTTCTTTAATTGTTGGCTTCTCCAATTTCATTGCTCATGCCAATAGCAAGAACCAACCCCAAACAACTGGTCCCCTCTCACCTGACACTAACTCTTGCACCACTTATGAGATCATGGTATTTATTTCCCACCTATCAACCTTGGATATTTTTAATATAGGTATGACAATAGTATATTTGTTGGTAAAGGGATATGTGAAGTATAATAATTGGTAAATGTTCAGCAGTCAAAAAAAGTTACAGCTTGCTTGTAATCTAAATTTTGATTGTCTAATTTTGGTTTGTTTCTCATCAGTCTGACTGTCGGAGAACATCTTGCAAATGGTGACAGTCATTTAATTCCGTTTGTTGTTAGGAAGAAGCAAAATCAAGAATCTATGTTTTGGTAAGGCAAAGGGTTGTTGAAGTAAATTGGATGAGCTATTCTCAGATAAATCCTCTGACAAATTGTGGAGAGGCTTACATAAGTGCAAGGAGCTATTAAAATAAGAGGCAACAAATTCTTGAGTTATAATAAATATGAACCAGGACTTAAAAATTTGTTTGGTAGGATAAATTGAGTATTGTTCAAAAATACATTTTCTTAAAACTTTTAATCCACCACCGAACAGGTCAACTCACAAAACGATCCAAGGGGGAAAGTCAACATTTTTTTTGCTGCATGAGGCGAGTGCAGATTGCTTGTTAACTGGGTTCCGATAGAGGTATTGCTAAGATCATGCACTCATTGATTAAATTGTTAGTTAATTGCCCAGCTATGTTTAAATTTAAAGCAAGCAGATTGACTTTGGTTAGGGCATTTCCCTCAAACTCACCAGTGGATGGTTGTCACCTAACACATACACATACTCTTTCACACTTTCACCATAAAGCCACTTCAGGATAAGTAATTTGGCAACACAATAATGCCATTGAACATGAAATAAATCTCTCTCTATTTGTTTTCGAGAGAGGAGCTTGTCCTTGTGCAAGACTTCAATTTTGGTGTGCCTTTTTCCGACAAGAAACAGGAAGAGATGTTTGCTAAGTTTGAATTCCTTTACTCCTAGCCATCCTGCCACAAATCTGGCTTCACTGAAGATGGTGAATCCTTGAAGGCATGACTCCTATCTGATCTGATGCACACACATTCATATGGTGTAAAAATGTGGCAGAGCTGCAAGGCCAACTTTTACATTAATATTAGTAAACCTGATAAAGGGACTGGAATTAACAAGTGTGACTACGTCAACAAGGTTGTATTAACTGGACCTGCCACTCAGCATTACTCAAATGTAACCTAAAAGATACAATGTTAGTTGCAAGAGCAATGAACTCCCTGGTGAAAAATACAATATGTTTCAGCCTCACCAATCACAGTGTGTTAATGTATAGGCTGTCCAAGACACGCATAAAGTTATGTTATTTTAATCCGTATTTTTACTATGACCTATTCTGCTCAACATGAAGTGGCTAAATGGCTAAGTGAATTGCTACGGCCAATCTTTATCAGGTTTCTATTTAAATAGTGAAGGATTCTTTCACATCTGCGAAAACAATACAGGGCTTACATTCTGATAGTGATGCAGTGCTAATTTGATAATGCTAACTTATTCATCAATGTATCCTTGAAGGAATGTTTATTTGAAAGCACTAGGTTTTGGAGCACTGCTCCTTCTTCAGGTGATTGTGTAGCAGGATCATAAGACACAATTTCTAGCATAAGATTACAGTGCCATACAAGTAAAACAACCTCGATTGATCATTTTTCATCTTTTTGAATGGGTTACTGTTTCAGTTCATTAATATGTAAATCCCAGAACTCCTTTTAAGTCACATTCTCAAGATAAGTTTAAGGTTTTATATATAAAAAAGTGACATCTCAGCTCATACAATGCATTAAAGGTGTGAGGTCAGAGTCTGTATGTATCCCAATCTTGACTCAAACTGGTTCTATTTCCAAAGTGGAATTTACAAAATAATATGGATCGACTCTCCATTGACTGACTATCAGTTGTGTATTTTTTGAGCAATATAGAATGTATCTGTAAATATAATTCTGTGAATACAAATTCATCCCATTGACTTAAGTGTGCGCGTGTGCGAGAGAGTGTGTATGTGATTGTGTGTGTGTGAGAGAGATGGGGTATAAGCCTGTGAGAGGGTGGGTGGGGGGGGTGTATGAGAGAGGGTCTATGAGTATGTGAGAGTGTGTATAGTGTAGTGGAGTCACCTGTAGTGTGACATGAATCCAAGGTTGAGGCCATCCTCATGGGTATCGAACTTGGCTATCAGCCTCTGCTCAGCCACTTTGCATTGTTGCCTCACCCGAAATCTGCCTTGGACGGTCACCCAGAAATCTGAGGCTAAATGTCCCTGACTGCTGCAGTGTTTCCTGACTGGGAGGGAACACCCCTGTCTGGTGATTGTTGTGCAGCATCCATTCATCCATTGTCATAGCATCTGCTTGGTCTTGTCAATGTACCATGCCTCGGGGCATCCTTGCCTGCAGCGTATGAGATAGACGACGTTGGCCGAGTCACGAGTACCTGCCGCGTACATGGTGGGTGGTGACTCCACGTGTAATGGTGGTATCCATGTCGACACTCTGACATGTTTTGCAGTGGTTGCCTAGACAGGGTTGTACAGTGTCGTGGTTGATGTCCTGAAGGTAGGGCAGTTTGCAACGAACAATGATCTGTTTAAGGTTTGGCAGTCGTTTAAATGCAAGATGTGGAGGCATAGGGAAGATCTTGGCGAGGTGCACATCTTTATCGATAATGTGTTGCAGGCTGTGAAGAACATGGCATAGTTTTTCAGCTCCCAGGAAGTACTGCATGACGAAGGGTACCCTATCGGTTGCAACCTGTGTCTGTCTCCTGAGGCACTCATTCCTGTTCTCACTGTAGCACAAAGGAACTAGAAATCAATGAGTTGAGCATCGTACCCTGTTCTTATGAGCACCTTCGTGTCCATCATGTTCCTCCTCATCTGAACAGATCCTGTGTGCATGTAGGGCTTGTCCGTAGGGACGGCTGTTTTAAAATGTTTAGGGTGGAAGCTACAGAAGTGTAACATCGTGAGGCTATCCATGGGTTTGTGGTAGAGTGAGGTGCTGAGGTGTCCATTCTTGATGGAGATGCATGTGTGCAAGAATGAGGCATACTAAAGAGTAGTCCATGGTAAGTCTGATGGTGGGATGAAACCCATTGATACCACTGTGTAGTTTTATCAGTGACTCCTCGCCATGGATCTAGAGGAAGAAAATGTCAATAAATCTGGTGTATAGTGTCGATTGGAGGTCCTGTGAAGCAAAGAGGTCTTGTTCGAACCTTTGCATGTAAATATTGGCATATTGAGGTGCAAATTTGGTCCCTATGGCTGTTCTGTGTGTCTGAATAAAGAACTATTGTCAAAGGTGAAAATGTTGTGGTCAAGAATGAAGCGAATGAGTTGGAGGATGGTGCTTGGAGATTGGCGGTTATTAGTCATAGAGATGTACAGCATGGAAACAGACCCTTCGGTCCAACCCGTCTATGCCGACCAGATATCCCAACCCAATCCAGTTCCACCTGCCAGCACCCAGCCCATATCCCTTCCTATTCATATACCCATCCAAATGCCTCTTAAATGTTGCAATTGTACCAGCCTCCATCACTTCCTCTGGCAGCTCATTCCATACACGTACCACCCTCTGTGTGGAAAAAGTTGCCCCTTTGGTCTCTTTTATATCTTTCCCCTCTCACCCTAAACCTATGCCCTCTAGTTCTGGACTCTCTGACCCCAGGCTTTGTATTGAGTACTGAGGCTGTAGCCACTATGCCATCATCATGGGGGATGCTGGTGTAGAGTCCTGAGATGTCCATTGTGATGAAAAAAGTTCCCATTTCGACTGGTCCGTGGGTGCTGAGTTTCTGTAAGAAATCTGTAGTGTTGCAACAGAAGCTGGGGGTCTCCCATTCAATGGGTTTCAAGATGCCTTCGACATAGCCAGAGAGGATCTCACATAGGGTCCCATTGTCTGATACGATGGGACGTCCTGGTGTGTTAGCTTTCTGTATCTTCGGAAGGCAGCAGAAATCCCCTACGCGAGAAGTACGTGGGATGAGACCGTGTAGGGAACTCTGAAGGACTGGATCAAAAGTCTTGATCGATGTGTTTAGTACATGGGTGTGCTCTTTGGTTGGATCACCTGGTAGTTGCCTGTAGTGTTCCTGGTTGTTCAGTTGTTGGTATACTTCCTTGCAGTAGTCTGTTCCATTCTGGGAGAAAATGAGGACTGCAGATGCTGGAGACCAGAGTTGAAAAATGTGGTGCTGGAAAAACACAGCAGACCAGGCAGCATCCGAGGAGCAGGAGAATCGACGTTTCGGGCATAAGCCCTTCTTCAGGAATTCTTCCAGCACCACATTTTTCAACTCTGTCCCATTCTGAATGACAATTGCCCATCCTTTTACCTGCTGGTTTGATGACAATGTTGCGATTGGTTTTGAGACCAGGGATGGCGTTGGGTTGTGATCAGGTGATGTTTTGCTCTACCTTGTGGGTGCAGCTGATGAATCTGGCATATATACATTTCCTGACGGTTTGAGTATATATGTCAAGCCCGGGGCATCGGTCTAGCAAAGGGGTCCAAATCGACGACTCCTTTCGTCGTTTCTCTATGGATCTCTGTGATGACTGTTGGCTCATTGGGATCACTGCTGACATCTTGGAAGAATTCTCATTTGTCTGATGAATTCCACCATGTCTGCCGCAAGACCACTAGGGTCCATTTTGGTCATGGGGCAGAAATTGAGCCCTCGGATGAGAACTTCAATCTCTTCCAGTTGAAGGGTGTGGTCTGATAAGTTGACGATCGATTTCCCTGTAGTGATAACGTTTTCAACTGTGGTGCCAGGGGAGGCTTGGCTACTGCTGGTGGTGATGTCAAGTTTCTTCTTGGTGTGCATGTACGTGGTGTAGTTCTGTAGCCTCGTCTGCTTGGCAGTGTCACATAACTGCAATACTGTGTTTTGAGTGCAAGCTGAGTGTGTGGAATCTATCTTGATTTCCAGGTTATGGCACCCACGGTAGAGTTGGTGCACAGGCTGTTTGAGGAGTTTGTGAGAGGTGTGGTGGCAAAGTCTCTCAGCGTAATCTATGTTGTAGGTCGACTTGAGTGGGTTAATGATCTGTAATCCTTTTGGGATCTTTCCTGCTTTCTTGCATTTCTGCAGAAACTTGATGTCTGTGCCAATATTTGCAATCTTGGAGATCCTCTTCATTTTGAGCTGGCAGTTAGTGGTGTCGATGGTAGCCATCATGTTGAGGAGCCAGTGTTGAACTGGGGTGAATAAAGTTACAAATCGCACAACACCAGTTTATAGTCCAACAGGTTTACTTGGAAGCACTCTCTTTCGGAGTGTCACTCCTGTAGCAGGACCATAAGACGCAGAATTTATCACAAGATTACAGTGTCATTTAAGTAAAACCTCAATTTAACAAACCTCAATTGTAGTTAAGTCTTTCATCTTTTAGAATAGGTTACAGGTTTTGGTTCATTAATATGTAAATATTACATATGATATGGATTGACTGCCTACCGGTTGTGTAGTTTTTGAGAAAAATAGAATGCTTCTGTAAATATAACTCTACAAATACAAATTCACTCCATAGACTTATTCTCAAGATAAATTATGTTTTATAAAAACATAATGAGCTGAAATGTCTGCACAATCGGTAGGCAATCAATGCAACAGTCAATCCATATCATATTTTGTAAATTCCACTTTGGGTATAGAATCAGTCTGAGTCAAGACTGGGATACAGACATACTCTCACCTCACATCTTTAACGCACTGTCTGAGGTGAGATGTCACCCTTTTTTTTATAAAATCTTAACTTATCTCAAGAATGTGACTTAAAAGGGATTTACATATTAATTAACTGAAACCTATAACCCATTCTAAAAGATGAAAGACTTAACAACAATTGAGGTTTGTTAAATATATCATTTTATTTGTATGACATTGTAATCTTTTGCTATAAATTCTGTCTTATGGCCCTGCTACACAAACACCTGAAGAAGGAGCGGTGCACTGAAAGCTAGTGCTTCCAAATAAACCTGTTGGACTATAACCTGGTGTTGCGTGATTTGTAATTTTGTCCACCTCAATCCAACACCAGCTCCTTCATGTCATCCCTGAAGGAAGCCAGACATCTGCACTGCAGTACCATGTAGTGATGTAGATTCACCACCATTGTGTAATTAATCAGTACTCATTGAATTTATGAATTCAGCAAAGTGCACAGTTGTGATCAGTTTTGACACAACCATGCATGTCCAGTAATTTAACAGTAAGCAATTAATTGAATTTACTATAAATTCTAAAAGGTAGATATGGAGAATAATGGGACTTAACAAACGTCCATTATATGGTATTTAAAAGAACTGGTAGATAAAGTGCAGAGCCGTAGCATTTTTGCATTTTCAAAATTTAAAATGTAAGTTTTAACAAAATCAGGCATTTTTGGCTTTGAGGGTCAGGATGAGAGACTTAAATCTAAATCAATTGGGCAAAAGTGCCTAACTCTTTGCATCTTAGATTTCTTTAGAAAATATTTTATTCAATCAAATTAGGGCAATTTAAACACACTGCTTCATAGTTGTATTTCCTCTCCTTGACTCCAGAATTATTTTTTTCAAAATGCAAGTCTTCAAAAGAAGAACTTCTCTTTTCACCTCAACTTAAAATGTATTATTTACAGTCCTTTGTGAGAATAAGCATATATTGAGAAAGACTCATGAAGTGTGCAAGGAATCTGCATCTTCCTGGCAAGTAGGCAACAATGCTAAAAATGTGTTACTGGAAAAGCGCAGCAGGTCAGGCAGCATCCAAGGAGCAGGAGAATCAGGAAGGGCTCATGCCCGAAACGTCGATTCTCCTACTCCTTGGATGCTGCCTGACCTGCTGCGCTTTACCAGCAACACATTTTCAGCTCTGATCTCCAGCATCTGCAGTCCTCACTTTCTCCTCCAAGTAGGCAACAATGGACAGCAGGCTTGAGGATTAGCTGTGAACTGAAGCATAGTATGGCAAAAAATACAAAATGCCTCAGAGAATAGACTTTTCACATAGTGAATCAAAATAACCAATGGAGAATAGTTTTTTTTGTTTTCACCTGAATTATAAGAAGCGATACTATAATATAGACATTATCCACTTTATCAATTTATTATCTAGGCAGTTAGGATGAAAATTAACAACAATATTATACTGACATTGAGACAAATTGAGTACAAGCATATGTTTCATTTCTGAAAACATGATAAAAGTTTCCAATAATATAAAGCCACCATTATAAATCTTCTGATAAATGGCAAGTTGGTAGAATAGCAAAGAATTTGATCCTGCATTTGTGGATAATCATTTAGGGACTCAAATTTGTTTGGTGATCAGGTACAGTGGCCATAATGTTTTCCCTTCCACACCTTAATCATTACAAAAGTGATTTCCAAAGTTTCTATTTAGCAGCTGCAGCTTACTCAGGAGTAATAACATCCTGTTCCTGTGCCCTTTAACCTGTTTTGATATAATTCCATCTGTGATGCAATTGTCATTTTGACCATTTATAATATAATAATAGATTGATTAACTCAAGGCAACTAAAGACTAGGTTATTCTTCTGTCCTCAAAGGTACACACTGACAGTTCTGGAAATAAAGCTCAGTCAGAACTCTCCATCTTGATCTTCATCATCCCAGCCACATGACTCAATCTGCTCATCCTCAGGGAAATCAACTTCCAGATCATAAACAAACTTTGGGTCACTGGGTTTTCTCTGGTTCTGTTCAAACAGTTCATCCATGATTTTTTTCTTTTTTGCCAACTCATTGTCATCAAGTTTGTTGAGATCCTCCTCTGGGTTGATGGAGTTTTCCTTCAGGAAGGTCTCCAGGCTCTGGTTAAGACTCAGACCATTCAGGCTATCTCTCAGGAGCTGATATAATTTCTGCAGCTGCTGCTGCGACACTCTATCGAAATATACTTGGTGCCGAGGGTTATTCTTCATCTGTTCTGCGGCTTGGCCACAATCTATGATCAGTTTTCAAAATGGGGAAAAAAATGCTGTCATACTATTCAATGCTTCACCCATTTCTTCAACTTTCTCACGATACTGACTAACTAAAGTATACATTAATATAATCTAATCAAGAAAGAAAAGAACTTCAGTTATTTAAAGCTCAGATAAGAGGTGTAATACAATTCCAGTAAAAATCATGGAAAAAGAAATGAAGTCTCATTTTTGTCTAATTTACATGTTGGTGTAATATTATACTCAAGCCTCCTCCCACCTTTTTTTCATTTATCATCTTAACCCTCTGTTCTCTTCTCGCTCAAATGTTTGTTCATTTTCTCCTGAAATACATCTATATTATTTCACTCCAATCACTACCTGCAGTATCAAATTCAACATTCTTCTCACTCTTTGGGTAAAGAGATTCCATCTGAATTTTTGATTGGATTTCTTCGTGATTATTTTACACTGAGCCATTGCTGTTGTTTCCAAGAGGAAACATTCTCTCTGTAGCTACTCTATCAACATCTTTCAGTTTTAAAGACCTCTATTCAGTCACCCCTGAAACTCTTATCAAGACAGAAGAGGGCCCGCAGGCTATTATTTCCTGATAAGGATGATATCCAAAATCTATAGATATATGCATGCATGCATGACTGATGTACTGTTTATTCCTACACTTGTACTTTGTCTATTATTTGAATATTCTCCATTGTATTATTATTTTCTTACATGCCCATTTTTCCTGATTTACTATCTAAAAGTATTCACATTAAAATTTCCCAGCCCAGTTAGAGGCCACACTTTGGAGAATTGGATGTGTTGGGTCTGGAAAGGGATGATGCGGAATGTGGAATGTAGCACACTGTTCTGCTCGGAGGTGACACACCAGCTATGTGGGTAAATGCGCCACTCGCTCTAGTTGTAGACTTGCCTGTGAGGAGTGAGACAAGCATTAATTTGTTCTTTGTGATGGTTTGCAATGGTTAGGAGATTGGAATAGTGAGGAGATTGTAAGAATTTTCTGCTCTTCAAAGGAATTTTTCATCAAACTGTTCTGTTTGTGAACATATTTCTGGCACTGGGTGGTACGGTGGCTCAGTGGTTAGCACTGCTGCCTCACAGCACCAGCGAACTGGGTTCAATTCCACCCTCAGGCAACAGTCCGGGTGGAGTTAACATGTTCTCCCCGTGTCTGCACGGGTTTCTGCCAGGTGCTCTGGTTTCCTCCTACAGTCCAAAGTGGAGGTTAGGTGGATTGGCCATGCTAAATTGCCCACAGCATTCAGGGATGAATAGGTTAGATGTGTTAGCCATGGGAAATGGAGGGTTACAGGGAAAGGGTAGGTAGTTGGGTCTGGGTGGGGTGCTCTTCGTGGAGTCAGTGTGGACTTAATGTGTCGAATGGCCTATTTCCACACTGATTCTGATGCTGACATTTGAGTGGGTTTAGCTTTTATATAAAAAAAATTGCATTCATACAGTGTCCTTTATCTTCACAATCAACAAACAATCCCTGAAGTGCAATATATAGCCATTGCAAATTGTCACCACACTGTTTATGTAAATGTATTAACTTAACCAGATATCTTTCATGTTGTGTGACAGCAATGGTTTGTATGGTTTAAGTACATTATCTTAAATTGTTGCCATACTAACAACATTGGTGGAAAAATGTATAACACATGACCTAACCTAGTGTAATTTAATTATTTTTGAAAGATTAGAGTCCATATAGTGTGGAAACAGGCCATTTGGCCCAACAACTCCACACTGAACCTCCAAAGAGTAACCCATCCAGACCCATTCCCCTACCCTATTACTCTACATTTCCCCCTCACTAATGCATCTAAACTAACATCACTGAACACCATGGGCAATTTATCATGGCCAATTCACCTGTCCTGCACATCTTTGGATTGTGGGAGGAAACCGGAGCACCCAGAGGAAACCCACCAGGCATGGGGAGAACATGCGAACTCCATACTGACAGTTGCACGAGGATGGAATCGAACCCGGTTCCCTGGTGCTGTGAGGCAGCAGTACTAACCACTGAGCCACTGTTCCACCCATTCTATACAAAATGTTCTAAGTTTAGAAGGGAAACTGTTTTATTAATGTAGTTATTTTAATTATCCAAGTGGATGTAATAGTAAAATACTTACAATTTCATTCAATCATGGTAAGTATCAGCAACAATGCACTTCCACTCCATGTTAAGGTGAACTTTACAATGTCTCCCTGCTTGCTATGATTAGCATTCACATTGTTGATGCAATATTAGATGGGTCATTTAAGATTAAACATAAAACTAGGTTCTCACCTGAAAATTTGGAGAAATTTCGAACAGGTATCATCCTTTGTCGAGTTTTCTTAGTATTTTCATCTTCGTAGATTAAAACAATAGCAGGTGGTTTGAACTTAACACCACACTTCTTTGGAACGTAAGCCATCACATTTCAGCTAGAAGATTCTTTCAGCTTACAGGCAATTCATAACGAGGTCACAGAGTTGGTGAAGTTGGGACAGTCAATAACTTTTGTGTCTAGCTCCGGGTATTTTAATAACCTTTCTTCTACATTTTAAATTTTTAATGAAAAATAATCCACATGAATATCCTGTATAGGGAAAAATAAAACCATTTAAATCTAAGTGTCAGAAACTCTCTTCTGAACTTCAAAAAATGTGTTATGTAGAACATATGGCAGTAAGGAGTAACAGTACTGAATATAGGTGTATTATATCTCTTGAGAGTAAATTGGAACAGGTTATCTATATAGCTGAAATAAATAAAGTGCTGAAAAACTCAGCAGGTCTGTGAGCAACTGTGGAGAGAAAGCACAGTCAACGTTTTGAGTCCAGTGTTCTGAAGAAGGGACACTGGACCTGAAAAGTTAATTCTGTTTTGTCAACACGGATACTTACCTGCTGAGTTTCTCCATCAATTTTTGAAAGTTGGCACTCCCCAACCGTCCCTTCCACCCCACCCCACAACTGTATGAAAAATGAAAAGATTATCTAACAGTGGTGTTTAAAATGGTAAAATGACTTCTTCACAGAAGGTAGTTGAAATCTGGAACTCACACCCCTAAAAAAAAGTGCCTGAGGCTAGAGGACAATTGAAGATTTCAAAACTGAGGTTGGTAGAATTTTGTCTGTCAAGCATACCTAGAAAATCAGGGAAGGGAGATGGATTCAAGAAGTAAATCAACCTTGATCTAATTGTAGGACAGAAAAAGCTTCTGGAGCTGAAAGACCTACTCGTGTTAGTAATTATAGCCTTGAGGTAATTCTCACAATGCCAGAATAATTACTTTAAACCTCAACAAAAACCCTTAGCATTGCAACATGAGAAAAATGCTAGTTCTGTGAAATGCTCACATCAAACCTAAGTGGAAAAAAAACCCCTGTGAATAAATAACTGAGAAATATCAAAACTGGAGACCTAAAAAACTGAACTAATCCATATTTTCAAATACAATTATCCCAAACCCAGGGCAATTTTATATATAAGTGACTTCTGATTGTTTTCACAATGTTTCAGGGCAATCCCTGATGATCCTGAATACACAGGGCAGAGGATAGGTGCTCCTTTGTCTGAAACTAGGTGTATAGTCATTTCCAAGATTAGAATTCAAAACACCAAGGAAGGGAGCAAGTGCAGACTAAGATAAATGTTATTTCTCCATTTGACAGTCTGATCTTGTAACTGGACAATATTTGTTCTGTAATACTGAGTATTCTAAGAATTACACTGACAGTCAACAATTTAAGGTCGTCAGTTGGGCTTGCAGTGTGGAGCACTTTCATGCTCTAGAAATGTTAAACACTGGTCCCTGTTATTTGGAGACAGAACATATACAGACATTGCACCTATTTAATTTAACAAAATAGGAGGCAGATACTTTCTAATTCATCCTCAGATAATACCTTGACTAATCAGTGAAAACCTGTTTGGTTTAAATTTTAACAAAGCTTGGCAATTAACTGTAACTCATCATTTAACTGGTACAATATCCTATTAAGCAATCAGCACTTTTCTCATACAATTTAAAATATACTCCCCTTTAAGTTAGTATTCTCGCGAATTGTGCTGATGAGTGAAAGGTGAAACTCTTCAACAGAATGTGTCTTTTTTCAGAAAAGACAAATTAGTAATACTTATCATTATTATAACTCCGGTAATGATTACAGTTAATTACCATCATAGTTCTCAATATTAATGCTGGATAGACAATGTCAAGAGTGATTGGTCACAGAAAGGAGTACATATGATGGAAGCAGTCAGACTAACTCAGAACAGATAGCAATGGAGTGAATTAACTGCTGAGCTGACTGAGAATTTAGAGGCAGCAATTATTGGGGAAACCAAAGTCATTATCTTTGGTCCCCAAGACAGACTCTATTATCCTCCCTGTCCCCAACCACAGTCTCAGCTTTACCTTCTGTATTTTGTATAGTGTGAATTGATTCTCCTTCCCCATCCTTTCCAATGCAATAACATCACTTGCCTCTGCAGTGTTTGCATTTGCTGCTGAAACTGTATCATCTTCAAACCTAACTACTTCTGTACTCTCTTATCCATCCTCCTCCGCAACATCAGTAAATGTGATCTCATTCAAAATCCTACTAACCTATTCTGCATCAGGTACATTCAGTCATCAACTCTTGCTCCTCTGATATTTGCTTCCATCCCACAACTGAAATTTACCCAGATAGAAAGAAAATCACAGGAACACATTGTTCAGTTAAAGGTAAATATTTATGATCTTTACTAACTTCTTCCTACCTATCTCAACCTAACCCCACCATTCTTCCATTTTCTTTCTCTGATGTATTTTTCTATATTTCCTATATGTTTCTAAGCAACTCACCTAATCTGCTCCTTACTGTAATGGGTTCCACATTCTAAACACAGATTGATGTTGTGTTGCTGTTGTCTTATCAGACCATAGGACCGCGCTCTTATTAGAGAGAGAGAACTGGTGATGATTTAACCTGAGCACCACCACACCTCAGGCAAGGGGAGATTGACAAGGAACGTCCTTCATGCTAACCTCGGGAATTGAACCCGTGCTGTTGATTTGCAAAGCAGTACGATGTCAATCATCCATCTAAACTGACCCCCCAATTACCTAATTCTGAATCCTCCCATGGGTGAATAATTTATTTTCTGTGAAATCATAATTTTTCAAATTATCTTCAAAATTGTCATCCTCATGTTTAAATCTCTTCACACCCCCACTCTTTCCCATCTCTAAACTCCTTTAGATGTACAACCCTCTCCAAACACCGTTTGTTTGGAAACCAGGGTCTGGAATTTCTTGCTAAACCACTGCTTCTTCATCTCTTCCAATATTTCCTTCTCTGGTGAAACAGCACTGAGAGTCATAGAGATGTACAGCATGGAAACTGCCCCTTCGGTCCAACCTGTCCATGCCAACCAGATATCCCAACCCAATCAAGTCCCACCTGCCCTATCCCTCCAAACCCTTCCTATTCATACACCCATCCAAATGCCTCTTAAATGTTGCAATTGTACCAGCCTCCACCACTTCCTCTGGCAGCTCATTCCATACACACACCACTCTCTGCGTGAAAAAGTTGCCCCGTAGGTCTCTGTTATATCTTTCCCCTCTCACCCTAAACCTATGCCCTCTAGTTCTGGACTCCCCGACCCCAGGGAAAAGACTTTTTGCCTATTTACCCCATCCATGCCCCTTATAATTTTGTAAACCTCTACAAGATCACCTCAGTCTCCGACGCTCCAGGGAAAACAGCCCCAGCCTGTTCAGCCTCTCCCTATAGCTCAGATCCTCCAACCCTGGCAACATTCTTGTCAATCTTTTCTGAACCCTTTCAAGTTTCACAACATCTTTCCGATAGGAAGGAGACCAGAATTGCATGCAATCCGGGGAGCCCGGATCGTGCCTGCTCCCCCAATTAAGGTACTCTTACTATAGAATATTAAACTAATAGGAATTCGTAACTAAAGTAATTTAGATCACTGTGGGCAAGTGATCTAAGGAGGTAGTTCTTGAGGCAGAATCTTGACTCGTATACAGTTAGTGTTTACTTTGTTTAAACAAAAATCTCATATTTTACCCTTGATTAAAAGACTCCTGCAATATTTAATAATTTCTGAGATCAAATCACAACAAATGTATCAATTTTTAAAAATTGATGTTTATACAGCATTTAGTAGGAAAAAAGTTCTGAGTATTTCACAAAGGTGTAATCAAATATACAAAAATAAGTGATTAATATAACTACTTTCACTGGCGGAATCTCTCACTGGGGGACTTGCTTACAGAATAAGAGAGACTCATTTAAAACAGATGTGAAGGAATTCATAATTCTAGAGTGCCGTGGACACTCGGTCACAAAGTATTTTAAAAGGAAGTAGATTTTTGAAAATTGAGTGCCGTGAGACGCGACCACAAAAGACGCAGATCAGCTGTGATCTAATAGAAATGGTAGGACAGGCTGAAGGGACTGAATGATCTACTCCTGCTCTGAGGAGAAAGTGAGGACTGCAGATGCTGGAGATCAGAGTCGAGAGTGCGGTGCTGAAAAAGCACAGCAGGTCAGGCAGCATCGGAGGAGCAGGAGAATCGACATTTTGGCATAAGCCCTTCCTCATGCCTGCTCCCCCGCTGCTGCCTGACCTGCTGTGCTTTTCCAGCGCCACACTCTCTCGTCGACTCCTGCTCCTGTTTCTTTTGCTCTTTACACTAATATAACTGCTGTTAGGTAGTAATAAAATACTCACTAATATTAGTAACATTCCCACCGATCACAGGTATAAACGGCAGTTCCCAGTAAAACTCTCAATTATCACTGATATTGCTCCGTATCTATAGTTACCGACTAAATGGAAAGATCAACCAACCACAGTACAGTCCCAAAGCAAATTGGCTGCCTCTGCACTGATCATGTCGAGAGAGTTACCATGCTTTCATGAGTTTTAATACCTTCATAAATCACTAATCACATTTCTATTTTGCTATTTTATTTGTAATCAAACTTGAACTCGCCCTTGACAACCTCCGGATCCTCATGGCAACCCAGCCAATAAAAGACCCCTTCTGCGACCGATTGATCTCCTGCCTGACAGTGAACCATGACTTACCGGCGCCGTGCGCCCATTCTGACGGGAGGGAGGGAGGGGGGGATTGTTCGGGTGGACGGCATACCTGTCGTCCTCGGTTTCCCCGCTGCCACACCGTCAAGGAAGAGACGGTGAACCGGCGGTGAGCTCAGGCAGTGCTGAGGAGAGCCGCGGTCTGGGTCCTTGGCCGGGCCTGGCCGGGCCGGGCCGGGCCGCTGGGAGAGGCCGGTCATGGATGTGAGTCGGGCCGTGCTCGGAGCCTGGTGTCTGTGTGTCGCTGTTGTCACATGTAAGAGCAATTACAGGGTAGTCCGTGGGTTCTGGATAGACGGTGGGCTGTTTATGAGCGGAGGCTGTTTATGAGTCAGCCTAATTTGACGCGGGCACCGAGCAATGCCTGGTGCCGATCGCAAGCATTCCAGTTTAAAGTTAAAAATCACACAACACCGGGTTATAGTCCAACAGGTTTAATTAGAAGCACTAGCTTTCGGTGCGACGCTCCTTCATCAGGTGATTGTGGAGGGCTCGATCGTAACACACAATTTATAGCAAAAATTTGCAGCGTGATGTAACTGAAATTATACATTGAAGAATTGATTGTCTGTTAAGCCTTTCCTCTGTTAGAATACAGTGTAACAGAATTCAGTGATAGTTTCACTTCTAACAGAGGAAAGGCTTAACAATCAATTCTTCAATGTATAATTTCAGTTACATCACACTGCAAATTTTTGCTATAAATTGTGTTACGATCGAGCCCTCCACAATCACCTGATGAAGGAGCGTCGCTCCGAAAGCTAGTGTGCTTCCAAATAAACCTGTTGGACTATAACCTGGTGTTGTGTAATTTTTAACTTTGTACACCCCAGTCCAACACCGGCATCTCCAAATCATTCCAGTTTATGGCCGTGTCTAACCACGTCCGGGGGTTGTCAGGGAAGACACAAGACCAACACCTTCCTCCCCCATCTCTGACAAATGCAATTCAGAACTTGAGTCAAGTCAGGTGAAGTTTGTTGTCCTCCTCCTCGACGGCATAACAAACTGTTTCTGGAAAGATGAAGTCCATCACCAAGCGTCAGACGTGAACTTGTCCCTCAGCGAAAAGCCCAGCAGAATCTACAGAGGCTCTTCGGCCCAATAGTTCTCTACCGCCAAAGCTACACTGGTCCCACTTTCCAGCACTAGGCCCATAACCCTGAAAGTTAGGACGCTTAAAACTGCAGGTGCTGCAAATCTGCAGCAAAAACAGATATTGCCAGAAATACAGAACAGATTTGGTAGTATTAGTAGGGGGAAAACAGCTGGTATTTTTGGTCAATGAAAGGTTAAAAAATGAATATTCGTTAACTTGAAACATTGAGGGTATTCCTCTCTGATGGTTTTACCTTACCTCCTGAGTATTTACAGCATTTCCCGTTTTTGTTTCAGGTTGTACCTTGCTTATGAGGTGGGATGATCGTAGAGTCATATAACAAAGAAACCGACCCTTTTAATCCAAGTCTTCGGTGCTGACTATACAATCCAGGCATCCTACTCTGGTCCCACTTGACTTAGCTTGGCCCATATCCCTCTAAAGCCTTCCTATTCATAAACCCATCCAGGAGCCTTTTAATGTTGTAATTGTACCTGCCTCCACCACTTTCTCCGACAGCTTGTTCCATTCGTGCGCTACCCTCTGCTATAAACGTTACCCGTCCCAGGTCTTTGTTTAAATCTTTCTCCTTGAAACTATGCCCTTTTAGTTTTGGGGTCTCCCCACCCCAGGAAAGAGTCCTTGACTATTCACCCTTGCCATGCCCGTTGTCATTTTATAAACTTCTGTAAGCTCACCCCTCAGACTCTAACACTCCAGGCGGAAAAAACCCCAGCCTATCCAGCCTTTCTCTATAGCTTGAGCATCGCTATAACTTGAGCACTGCAGTCCTGGCAACACACTTTTGCACCCTCTCAAGTTTAATAACATGGTGACCAGAACTGTAGTGGCCTTACTGCTATTCTGTACAGCCACAATATGACATCCCAACTCTTTTGTACTGACCAATGAAGGCAATTCTCTGTTGACTTTTTATTTTCTTGCTGGAATTAACTCTGGAGTTTCTGAAACTACGTGTCATTGTGGAGATAAATTCCTGCCCACAGCTCAAAATTGTCACCTGCATTAATAAACAGCTGAAATTTCCCATCTAGTCACTGTGAAGCAGCAGTTGTCGATGTCAGCAGGGAAAACATAGGTCACTGGAACAGAGCAAACTAGTAAAATACTTGGTGTTAAGATCCATATTTTACCCCATTTTGATTTGAAAATTGTTGGGTGCAGCCTTTGAAATGAATGATGCCATTCCTTATCTTGCAATGGAAGAACATTTATGAGGCATACAAGGAGGACAGCCAGTTTCTTTTTTCCAGTATCTGGTAGAGGTATATCTCCTCACAAAGGAGGCATATTAAGATGGGACAATGTATGGCTGCAACACAGTAGAGGTGATAGAGTACAAGCAAAAGAGCTCCTGAAAATAAAACTCTAACCCTTGAAGAAAAATGATCTTGATCTCTACATGACACATTACATCGATCAGTGACAAACCACTGATACACCAGTTACGAGACCACTCGGCACAATTGGTTCCAAGTTTAGGAAACACCCAGTGCTGCTACTCCTAGGTTTAGGGAACATAGCACTAATACTCCTAGGTTCTGAAACGCAGCGTTAGTACTCCTAGGTTTCTGGAACATGCAGTGTTAATGCTCCAAATTCAGAGTATGTGCAGTGCCCATCCAAATAAGTTAGACTATGGGGCTGTTGTACCATATAATTAAGGGAAGGCATCATTCTCTTTCAAGTTTGGGAACAGTGCTAAGCAGTTCAAAGAAAGTGCAGTTCTCACCCTTGCATTTCTCAGGCCTCTCTATTCCTGCACCACTTTTAAGATTGTAGTATAGAGTCATAGATATGTACAGAACTGAAACATACCCTAGGGTCCAATTCATCCACGCTGACCAAATATCCTAAATTAATCTTGTCCCATTTTCCAGCACTTGACCCATAGACCTCTTAGACCCTTCCTATTCATATACCCCTCCCGAGGGCTTTTAAATAGTGTAATTGTACCAGCCTCCATCACTTGCTCTGCCAGTTCGTTCCATACACACACCACCTTCAATGTGAAAAAGTTGCCTCTTATTTCCCTTTTAAATCTTTCCCCAAAACCTATGCGTCTAGTTCTGGACTCACCCACCTCAAAGTAAAGACCTTATCCATTTACCCTATCTGTGCCACTGATGATTTTAGAACCTCATAAGGTCACTCCTTAGCCTGTGATGATCCAGGGAAAACAGCTGCAGCCTATTCTGCCTCTCCCAAAAGCTCAAACCCTCCAAAATTGGTAACATCCTTGTAAATCTCTTCTGAACCTTTTCAAGTTTAACAATATCCTCCCTTTAGGAGGGAGACCAGAATTGCACACAATATTCCAAAAGTGCCCAAACCAATGTCCTGTGCAGTTGCAACATGACCTTTCAACTCCTATACTCAATGATCTGGCCAATAAAGGAAAGCATACCAAACACTGCTTTCACTATCCTATCGACCTACGGCTCCACTTTCAAGGAACTATGAACCTGCACTCCAAGGTCCCTTTGTTCAGCAAGCCTCCAGGATCTTACCTCATTTATCTAAATCAAACACCATCTGCCACTTCTCAGCCCATTGGCCCATCTGATCAAGATCCCAATGTACGCTAAGATAACCTTTTTTGCTGTCCACTACACCTCCAATTTTGGTGTTATCTGTAAATCATTTATACAAATGACGAAAAGCAGTGGACCCAGCACCAATCCTTGTGGCACACTACTCATCACAGGCCTCCAGTTTGAAAAGCAAAAATCCACTACCACCCTCTGTCTTCTACATTCAAACTAGTTCTGTATCCAAACAGCTAGTTCTCCCTGTATTTCATGCAATCTAACCTTGCTAACTAGTCTACCATTAGGAACCTTGTCGAATGCCTGACTGAAGTCCATATAGATCAAGTCCACCCCTCTGCCCTCATTAATATTCTTCGTTACTTCCTTTAAAAAAAACTCAATCAAGTTAGTGAGTCATGATTTCCAATGCACAAAGCCATGTCGACTATCCCTAATTGGTCCTTGCCTATCCAAATGCAAGTAAATCTTGTCCCTCAGGATTCCCTCCAACAACTTGCCCCACCACCAATGTCCAGTTCACCAGTCTTTAGTTCCCTGGCTTATCCTTACCACCTTCCTTAAACAGTAGCACCACATTAACCAACCTCCAGTCTTCCAGCACTTCACCTGTGACGTTTGATGATCTAAGTATCTCAGCTATTTAGTTAATGTTATCTTTTAAAATGCATCCCTTCACATTTCTGTTAAATTTCATCTGCCATATTTCTGCCCATCACATCTTTCTGCACTCTGCCATTACCCTTCTCACTTTTTACATTTCAAAATTCTTTGTCATTGCAAACTTTTAAATTATGCCTTGTATGCCTAAGCACAGGATAAAAAAAACACAGGGATTCTAATTCTGGGAACACCACAGTACACCTTCCTCAGCCAATTGTACATGTATGTACTTTAGTTTTACTAACAACTTCATTATTTAGAACTTTATCACATGCCTTTTGAAAGTTCTGTACAACTCCATTACCCTTACCAACACTGTCCATTAGTTCTTCAAAAAACCCAGTCAATTTTGTCAGAACTTAGTGATCAATTTGTAAAGGTTATGTTTTTCCATGTGTCAGACTGTTGGTCAAATTTCAGATATCGTCCTTAGAATTATTTATAAATAGAGGGCTATCATTTAGAATAATTTTTCAAAATTACAATAATGACTTGCTTTTATATAGTGTCTTGTCCCTGGACAACCCAAAATACTTTATGGCTAATTAATTTGAAGTAGTCACTGATGTTAAATAGTAAATGTGTAATCCGTTTGAACCCAACAAGATTCCACAAAGAGAAATATGATAACGACTAGATTTACTTTTGTGATCTTGATGGAGAAATTAATATCAGCAAGGATATCTGCTTTTCTTTGGGATATTGCCATGGGATCCATAATGTTCAGCTGTGAGAGCAGGCAGGGCCTTGGCTCAACATCTCAACCGAAACATCTCAACAATTCAGCACTCCTTCAATACCAAATAAGAGCATCATCCTGGATTTTTCAGCTTGGTTTTCTGGAATCTTCTGACTGAGCAGTCTTCCTCACTGTGCATGCTGAAACTTCTAAAGAAAGTATTCCTTTGGCTGATAATTGCTTTGGCATACCCTGAGTTTACCAAAGATGTGATATAAAAATGCAAATGCTTTCTCCAATGTTGCTTTCTCTTTATTCTGTGCCTATTTTAAGAAAAAGTTTGATCAATTCATTTCCAAGGCATGTCACACTGACAGTTCTTTAAATGGCATTCAGCCAATTGCTACCTACCTCCTATGTGAAATCTCCCATCTTCAGCATATCCTGAAATCTAGGTGCCCTAGAATTCAAATAGCTTTTAGATTTTTCCAGATTTTAGTAGCATGGCATTTGGAAGAAAATTTTCTCCAGAATGTGCTGGAGAAGACTGGATGTAGGTTTGTTCGCCGAGCTGGAAGGTTTGTTTTCAGACATTTCGTCTCCATACTAGGTAACACCTTCAGTGAGCCTCCGAATGAAGCACTGGTGGTGTAGCCCGCTTTCTATTTAGATGTTTGAGTTTCCTAGGGTTGGTGAGGACTTACGAAGGGAACACAGATGAGAAATTTCTATGCATCTCCTGAATTTGAAAAAAAAAAATTCTTACCTAGTTCCACTTGTTAAATAGTGTTTCATATTAAGTGTGGAGTGTTACTGTTCTGTGTTTATACAGGTGATGATCCTTTGTACTCTGAGCCCTGGCTTCGATCAGTGAGTTTGAACAGACATATTGTAAAGAATGGATTTCATAGGTAAGAGCTGTCAGATTATAAATATGTTGCTGTATTATTTTAATACAAGACAGCTAATGGAAGTAGGTTGAAGCAGTGTGCTTTTCCAAAAGCTGTCTTTGTCATACATTCATTTGATTAGACAGATTTGTAATTATTGTAACAGATTTCAGGGATGAAGATGTATTCTGTAAGGAAAAGCACTTATAAACTATTAAATAGAATAAGATTGGCATTCTACAGAATTACATAATTCCAAGCTAGAATTATGTTAAAGTACACCAGAGAGAGGGAGAGAGACAGTATGTTATCAGACTTTTGAATGGACCTCTTTAATGTTAATGTTGACCTGTGCGTGTATGGAATGAGCTGCCAGAGGAAGTGGTGGAGGCTGTTACAATTACAACATTTAAAAGGCACCAAATGTTGGCAAATGGAAGTAGATTAATTTAGGATATCTGGCCATGTTGGACCAAAAGGTCTGTTTCCGTGCTGTACGTCTCTATGACTCTAAATCTGATAGGCATTTATCACAGTGGTAATGGGGACGGTAGAGAGAACTAAAATAAATTTGTGTATATTGATGAAAACTGGTAATCTTGAAATACATACTAAAAGAGAGAAAACACAAAAGGTGCATGCAGCAGAGGGTGGAAACTAATAAACCAAATAATAGCAGCTATCAACAGAGTACACAGATTAAGGCAGTGATACCACAATGATCAATACATTTGTCCTATGTAACTTTCAGGAATAAACCCATGTGCTACTTAAAGCTAACAGATGTTTAAGGCAACCTTATGTACAGTGCTGCAAGAGTCTCAGCGTTTGCCCTTCTCCAACAGGTTAGAGGTTAGGGTGGATGAGCAAACTGATCATGGTACTATCAACCATTCAATTCATAGAGAGGAAAGGAATGTGATAATGATAAGGGACAGTATAGTCAGAGGATAGGTACTATTACATTTTTATGTTATTTGTAGTGAGCTAGGAATTAATCATTGAGGTTATACATCTAGAATTCCACATTTACTGCTGCAATCCAGTGTAGCAGCAATGCATCAGTGAATCAGTCATATGGTGAGCTCTAAGGAATAGCTTTGAATCTCCACCATTGAGTGTAAAATTGTGAATATTTCAAACATATGGAAACCAGAATAATTATAGCCACTGTTCTATGCAGCCATGACCAGGACCCTGAACGGTGTGTTGCCTACGTGATGCTTTGCTTAAGTACATCTTCTTGAAGCTGGAGAAGAACTTAGGATGGAAATGGGAAGAATTAATTCTTAATATCCTTTTGGGAACCAAAAGGTTTTTGAGGATATTGCTAGGAGAGTCAATATAGTGGAACCAGTTGATGCACTGTATTTAGATTTTCAGAAGACTTTTGATAAATTCCTGCATGGGTATTAGTAATAAAAATTAAAGTGCATGTGATTGGGAGTAATATACTAGCACCAGTTAATGATTGGCCAAAGGGCCTGTTTCTCTGCTGTATAACCCTCTGACTCTATTATTGCTTAACAGGCAAAAAGCAGGGACTAGGAATAAATAGGTTAGTCTCAGGTTGACAGGCTGTGATCAGTGAAGTACTGCAAAGATCACGGTTTTGGTCCTCAGCTGTTCACCATCTATATCAATGATTTAGATGTGGGAACCAATTGTAACATTTCTAAATTTGCTGATGATTCAAAACCTGGTGGGAGCAAGTGTTGTGCCGAAGATGCAAAGAGATTTCAAACAACTGAGAGTGGACAACAGCATGGAAGATGGGCTGTAATATGAATAAGATTGAGATTGTCCACTTTGCTAAGAGGAATGAAAGTGTAGTGAATTTTCTTCAATGATGAGAGATTGGAAAGTGTTGCTGTCCAATGGGACCTGTTGGTGTTCTTAAGTCACTGAAAGCTAGTGTATTGGTGCAACAAGTAATTTGGAAGGCAAATTATATGCTGTCCTTCACTGCACGATGACCTGACTTCAGGAGTAAAGTCATCTTACTTCTATTTGTATAGAACAATGGTGAGTATTTGATGCTGTTCTGGTCCCCTTGCCTAAGGAAGGATATATTTACCCTAGCAGAAGTGTAGTGGAGGAAACCCTTTTAATTGTTTATGGGACATGGGCGTCACTGGCTAAGCCAGCATTTATTGCTCATGCCGAATTGACTGGAGGGTAATTAAGAGTCAGTCACATTGCTGTGGGTCTGCAGTTACATGTAAGCCAAACCAGGTGAGGATAGCAGTTTCTTTCCTGCAATGACATTAGTGAACCAGATGGGTGTTTTCTGGCGATTGACAATGGTTTCATGGTCATCATGAGACTCAATTCCACATTATTATTGAATTCAAACTTTACCATTTGCCATAGTGGGATTTGAACTTGGGTCCCCTGAACATTATCTTGGTCTCTGGATTAATAGTCCAGTGATAATACCACTATGCCAATCATCAGATTTATTCTTGGGATGGTGGAATGCGATAGGAGGAGAGATTGAGAACACTGTATCTGTATTCTCTGGAGTTTAGAAGAATGAGAGATGATCTCATAGAACTTGCACAATTCATAAAAGGCAACATCACGATCTCTCTGCTCATCTACACTGCCAAGAATCTTACCATTAGCCCAGTACACTTTATTCCTTATGCTCCTTCCAAAGTGAAACACCTCACTTTTACACATTAACTCAATTTGCCACCTGTAAGCCCAACTCTGCAGCTTATCTATGTCCCTCTGTGACCTGCAACATCCTTCTGCACCATCCGCAACTCCACTGACCTTAGTGTCATCTGCAAATTTTCTAATCCATCCTTCTACGCCCTCTTCCAGGTGAATTATAAAAATGCCAAACAGCAATGGCTCCAAAATAGATCCTTGTGGTACACCACTAGTAACTGAACTCCAGGATGAGCATTTCCGATCAACCACTGTTGATCAACCTCTGTCTTCTTTCAGCCAGCCAATTTCTGATCCAAACTGCTAAATCGCACTCAATCCCAGGCCTCCGTATTTTGTGCAATAGCCTACCTTGGGGAACCTTATCAAACGCCTTACTGAAATCTATATACACCCCATCAACAGCTTTACCCTCATCCACCTGTTTGGTCACCTTCTCAAGGAAATGAATAAAGTTTGTGAAGCACAACCTACCCTTCACAAAACTGTGTTGACTATCCCTTATCCTTTCTATTATTCCTTTCTAAATGATTATAAATCCTATCTTTCATAACCTTTTCCAACACTTTATCCACAATCAAAGTAAGGCTTACTATTCTATAATTTCCAGGGTTGTCTCTATTCCCATTCTTGAACAAGGGAACAACATTTGCTATCCTCTAGTCTGCTAGCACTATTCCTGTAGACAATGACAACATAAAGATCAGAGCCAAAGACTCTGCAATCTCTTCTCTGGCTTCAGAGAATCCTAGGACAAGTCCCACCAGGCCATTTATCTATTTTCACACTTTCCAGAATTGCTAACACCTCCTCCTAGTGAACCTCAATACCGTTTAGTCTAGTAGCCTGTATCTCGTATTCTCCTTGACAACATTGTCTTTTTTCAGTGTGAATATTGACAAAAAATATTCATTAGCGCTTCCCCTGTCTCCTGGGCCTCCACACACAACTTCCCACTAATGTCATTGATTGGCCCTAATGTTACCCTAGTCATCCTTTTATTCCTGGTACACCTAGAGAAAGCTTTAGGATTTTCCTTGATCCTATCTGCCAAAGACTTTTCATGTCATCTCCTGGCACTTCTTAGCTCTCTCTTTAGGTCTTTCCTGACTAGCTTATAACTCTCAAGCGCCCTAACTGAGCCTTCACGTCTCATCCTAAGCCTTCTTCTTCCACTTGACAAGAGATTCAACTTCCTTAGTAAACCACGGCTCCCTCACTCAACTTATTCCTTTCTGCCTTACAGGTATATATTTATCAAGGACATGCAGTAGCTGAATAAGGTCCACATTTCAATTGTGTCCATCCCCTGCAGTTTCCTTCCCCATCCTATGCATCCTAAATCTTGCCTAATCCCATCATAATTGCCTTTCCCCCAGTTCTAACTCCTGCCCTGAGGTATGTACCTATCCCCTTCCATCGCTAAAGTAAACAAAACCAAACTGTGGTCATTATCACCAAAGTGCTCACCTACCTCCAAATCTAACACCTGGCCAGGTTCATTACCCAGTACCAAAGCCAATGCGACCTCACTCCTTGTTCAGGAGATCATCTTGCACACGTTGGACAAAAACTGACCCACCTAAAGTACTCAAACTATATTCCAGTCAATATTTGGAAATTTAAAATCCCCCATAACAACTACCCTGTTAGTCTCGCTCCTATCCAGAATCATCTTTGCAATCCTTTCCTCTATATCTCTGGAACTATTTGGAGGTCAATAGAAAACTCCTAATAGGGTGACCTCTCCTTTCCTGTATCTAACTTCTGTATATACTACCTCATTAGACGAGTCCTCAAGTGTCCTTTCTGCCAATGTAATACTATCTTTGGCTTAGAAAGTCACACCTCCCCCCTCTTTTACCACCACCTCTGTCCTTACTGAAAAATCTAAATTCTGGAATGTGTGACAACTATTCCTGTCCCTGCTCTATCCATGTCTCCAAAATGGCCACAGCATACAAGTCCCAGGTACCAACCATGCTGTAAGTTCACCCACCTTATTCTGGGTGCTCCTAGCATTGAAGTAGACACACTTCAAACCACCTTCTTGCTTGCCAATGCACTTTAGTGATCTTGAAGCCATATTTTTGACCTCCCTGCTCTCAACCTCCTGGACACTACAATTTAGGTCCCATTCCCCCTGCTGAATTAGTTTAAACAATCCCGAAGAGCATTAGCAAATTTTACCCCCAGGATATTGGTGCCCCTCTGGTTCAGATAAAGACCATCCTGTTTGTAGATGTCCCACCTACCCCAGAATGAGTCCCAAATATCCAGGCATCTGAAACCCTCCCTCCTGCACCATCCCTGTAGCCACGTGTTCAACTCCCCTCTCTCCCCTATTCCTTGCCTTGCTAGCATATGGCATTCCTGAAGAAGGGCTTATGCCCGAAACGTCGATTCTCCTGTTCCCTGGATGCTGCCTGACCTGCTGCGCTTTTCCAGCAACACATTTCCAGCTAGCATATGGCATGGGCAATAAACCAGAGGTAACAACTCTGTTTGTTCTCACTCCAAGCTTCCTCCCTCGCTCCCTGAATTTCTGCCTTAAATCCCCATCTCTTTTCCTACATATGTTGTTAGTGCCTATGTGGACAACTTGGGGCTGCTTCCTTTCCTCTCAAGGATCCTGAAAACATGATATGAGATATCACGAACCTGGCACTTGAGAGGCAACACACCAATCGTGAGTCTCTCTCGTTCCCACAGAACCTCCTATCTGACCCCCTAACTATGAAGTCCCCAATGACTAATACTCTGCTCCTCCCTCCCCTTCTCTTTTGAGCAATAGGGACAGACTCTGTGCCAGAGACATGTGCCCCTTGGCTTACCCCTGGTAAGTTGTCCCCCCACCAACTATATCTAAAACGGTACACTTGTTATTGAGGGCAACGTCCACAGAGGATCCCTGACTGTCTGCCGGTTCCCTTTCTGTCCCCTGACTGTAAACCCATCTGCATTTTTCTTGTACCTGAGGTTTGACTACCTGCCTGTAACTCCTCTCAATAACTCCCTCTGCCTCCTGAATGATCTTAGGTTCATCCAGCTCCAGCTCCAGTTCCCTAACGTGATTTTCAAGGAGCTAGAGTTGGGTGCATTTTCTAGATGAAGTCAGCAGGGACACGAGTGATGACCCTTACCTCCCACATTCTGCAGGAGGAACATTCAACTGCCCTCACCGCCATTCCCACTATTCTAAATTCCCAAAGTTTTCATGCAACTGTAGTGATATCTCCTGGGACATGAGTGTTTTGGCACCTCACAGCGTCACAGAGATGTACAGCATGGAAACAGACCCTTCGGTCCAACCCATCCATGCCGACTAGATATCCCAATCCAATCTAGTCCCACCTGCCAGCACCCGGCCCATATCCCTCCAAACCCTTCCTATCCAAATGCCTCTTAAATGTTGCAATTGTACCAGCCTCCACCACTTCCTCTGGCAGCTCATTCCATGCATGTACTACCCTCTGTGTGAAAACGTTGTCCCGTTTTATATCTTTTATATCTTTCCCCTCTCACTCTTAACCTATGCCCTCTTGTTCTGGACTCCCTGACCCCAGGGAAAAGACTTTGCCTATTTACCTCATGCTAAGACCTTAAATAATGCATGCGAGAGGTCATGTTTTATTATCTTAGTATCCTGCTTGAACAAAGAATATTAACCTAACATCTTCCCGGTTCTGTCTCCTTGAATTTGTATGACCCCATCCTGTAAAATACAGGAAAAATCAAATGTTTTCTCCCATGGCAATTCCACATTAAACCGTCAATTTTCCACCTTGCCCTTGTATATAAGGCTAAATTGTGAATTTTCTGTCCTAAAGCCTCAGTGCTTTGTGATGTCTTTGCTCAATGAGACAGAGTTGCAAAAATCTGTCAAGGTTAGAATAAAACATGTAAAACGACAAAATGAATCTAAATGCCATGTCCATGCGGTGAACTTTGAGGAAACATTGATGAATAAGTAAGAACCTGACTTCTAGTGACTAATTGACTGCTTGTTACATTTTGTAGAGAGTTAGTAATGGATGTTGACCTTGGTGAAGGTGCTCAACCCGGCTGTCGCATTATGATTAAGGAACAGTTACCACAAGGGCTTTATGTGGATCCATACGAACTTGCTTCAATGCGAGAGCAGAAGAGTAAAGAGGTATGAGAAATGCAATCTGCTCCATTTATCTTTTGTCATTATTAAAAGTGTCACTATGAGGGAGTTGGACATCTTTTTCATTATATTCATGTTAACATCCATTTCTCCTATGTGCATCACTGATATGCATCTCCTGACAACCCAAGTTCCCTTCCTGGCTAAAGGCAAAATGTGCGGATGCTGGAAATCTGAAACAAACACAGAATACTGGAGAAACTAAGCTGGTCCAGCAGCTCTGAGTAGCGAGAAATAGTATTAACATTACTGCTGAGTTACTCCAGTAGTCTGTGTTTGTTTCCCTTTCTAGCTCCTAAGTTAGCTGATATTGTTACTGGTTACGTCTCCTTAGGTTCTGTCTGTCTCTCATTCAAATCTGCTGCCATTATCCCTCTCCTTCAAATAAAACAAACCTTTACCTACTATCCGTGCAACTCCCATTTCATCTCCAACTTCTATTTCTTCAAATATTTCTTGAAAATGTTGTCATCTCCCAAATTTGTCCCCATCTTTTCTGGAATCAGCCGCAGTGCAGAAGGAGGCTGTTTGGTCCATCTTAATTGTACTGGCTCTCAGAAAGATTCATTCTCTTCATTGCCATTTCCTGACTTTCTTAATGTAACCCTGCACGTTATTGTATGGGCTAATTTGTTTTTAAATATTTAAGTTAAAGTTGCCTCCACCAGCTAATATCCCTTTATGTGACTGGGTGTTATGCTGTTTTATTATGCCTCAGTGAAGTATCTTGGACACTTAACGAATCTTAAAGGTGCTAGCTAAGTACGAGTTGTTACAGTTAACACTACAAGCAAAGTCAAATACCACATATATGATAAACATTCTTTACGCTGTCTGATTAAATAATTCCAGCCGAAGGGTAAAACAAGATGGACATAGGATAGAAACAATCCATCTTAAACTCAACTTCAGATCTGTTTGTCGTGGTGCACAGCTCTTATAATGCTTTGACTAACAGCTTTTATAGGGTAAACCTATTTATTTAGATCTATTATCCATTGAAGTTGCTCCCTGGTGCTGATTTTATTGAGGCTTGTAAGTGATTTGCTGCTATGTTTTAGTGTGGACAGCATGGCCAAGTCCTGTTTTTATTTAAACGACCTCTTGTGACAGCCGACCCTGTATATGTGCAGCTGCTGTGTCTAACAAAATGAATGCTGGAGACCGTTTCAGTTAGATCCTCTTGGAACTTGGTTGCAATATAAAAACTGGTGTACCTAATGTCAATATTGTGAAATCAGATGCATTGTCACTACTACTGGGTATTTGTTTTTATTAGTAATGTCACTGATTTCAACAGCGGCAGTGGTCCTAGTGGTAATGAATTATAGCTGGTAGTTATGAATAGTCCTGATGAAGGATCCTGCCCGAAACATCTACTTCTCCTGCTCCTCAGATGTGTCTAACCTGCTGTGCTATTTCCAATGCCACACACTGAGTGTTATTCACTTGGACGTAAGTAGCAACTGGCAGTGGCTATTCTTGCTTTGTGCTATTTGTGCTTGCTTAACATTTGCAAATTGTGTGCAGATACTCGTTCAGAATGAGATCGATATTGAAGCTCCAGAATATTTATCAGCAACGCATGCAATTATCGTTTATCTGAAGCCTGACCCCAGACATCATGGACATTTTACTGGTACAGTCCCAGTACATGTACGATATCATCGGCCAACAGACAGAGAGGAAGCCATTGCTTTGGTGACCCTTCCAGATCCACAGTTGATGATTCACTGTCAGGAAAGTATGTAACAAATCAGAATGGGTGCCTTCCAGTTTTTGTTTTTTTGCCTTGCATATTTCTGTCCCCTCGCTTGGCTCATGTTATTGTTTGCTTATGGTTTCATAAGGGAAAACTATTGTCTTGTTCCCCATCCGGAAAGCCTACATTCTTTATTTCACAGCGAGGAGGGGAAATTGGGGGAAGTGGGAAAGGGAAGGGACTCTGGTTGGCAATGTGCTTCACGGTGCAGCCTGAGATGAAAGGAATTGATTTTGATTTGATTCTGCCAAAAATTAATAGTAGCTTGCTGAAAGAGCATTGCTAACTTGCAGTAATTCGAGTGAAATTTAAATATACTTCATAACTGGCAGTAATATAAATGACCCACTTAAGAACATAAGAACAGGGGGCAGGAGTAGGCTGTTCTGTTAAAGTATCTATTTGAGACGGCTCAGAGAATCCCTGATGGACTCGACGTGTAGCCTCTCTTGGTCCGTCTCAGAGATTGTACTCTGTGGTAGTCTGGAATATAAAACTCTTACAGAAGTTTAGTTTAAATGATTACCTTTATTTACCAATGGCATCAAAGTTACACTATAACATAGATACCTACAAGCCAAGCTTGAGCTAAGCTTCTAAAACCACTAGCAGAGTAGCGGCACCAGCTCTTACCCCTAAAAGCTCTCTCAGGCTACTCCTCTTATTGCAGCAAACAAGCTGTTTTCATACAGAATTTGGTATTAAAATTACAAAAACACCACATGTCCTTATTCAGATAAGCAGCAATAAAATGGCAAAAAGTTTGCAGAGGAAGCGAAACTCATTGACAGGTCTGTGTACGCTTGACTAATTAAGCTATATGCACATCTAAGTGGGAGCCCTGGATCCAGCCAGGCCCCAAATGGCTGATTGCTTTGGTTAAACTTCCGTTTAACAGTTCATCATAACGAGGCATTAGTCTAAACTATGTGGGAAAGGTCTTGGGGTCACCTCGCTCAGCTAACATGTCCAGTATCGAGCTCCTACAAAATGGCTTTTTCTTTCAAAATCATCTTAGATTCCCAGAGTGCAAATTAAATTCATAACATTCCCGGATCTTGAGGTCCAGGGAACAACACACAAACATTCAATCCATGACAAGCCAGTATTCACTCAAAACAGACCATAAAAGGTTAATTTTCCCACCAGCTTCCGACTGCTGTCTCTCTCTCTCTCTTCCGCCCCCCCCCTCCCCACCAATCTCTCTCTCAGTATTCCTTGAAATAATGTTTTCTCTCTCTCACTCACACATAAAACCCTTACTATGTCGGGTTTTTCCTTGCCTGTAAGGGTAATGAGGTATTCGCTCATCGATGACTGTATCGGCGCTGCCTCGTGCTCCCACGAGGAGGTTGAACAGTTCATCCACTTTACTAACACCTTTCACCCCAACCTTAAATCTACCTGGACCGTCTCAGATTCCTCCCTCCCCTTCCTAGACCTCTCCATTTCTCTCTCGGGTGACTGAATCAACACGGACATTTACTGTAAACCGACCGACTCCCACAGCTACCTAGACTACACCTCCTCCCACCCTGCCCCCTGTAAAAACGCCATCCCATATTCCCAATTCCTTCGTCTCCGCCGCATCTGCTCCCAGGAGGACCAGTTCCAATACCGAACAACCCAGATGGCCTCCTTCAAAGACCGCAATTTCCCCCCCGACGTGGTCGACGATGCCCTCCACCGCATCTCCTCTACTTCCCACTACTCCGCCCTTAAGCCCCGCCCCTCCAATCGCCACCAGGACAGAACCCCACTGGTCCTCACCTACCACGCCACCAACCTCCATATACAACGTATCATCCGTTGTCATTTCCGCCACCTCCAAACAGGCCCCACCACCAGGGATATATTTCCCTCCCCTCCCCTATCAGCGTTCCGAAATGACCTCTCCCTCCGTGACTCCCTCGTCAGGTCCACACCCCCCGCCAACCCAACCTCCACCCCCAGCACCTTCCCCTGCAACCGCAAGAAATGCAAAACTTACGCCCACACCTCCCCCCCTTACTTCCCTCCAAGGCCCCAAGGGATCCTTCCATATCCGCCACAAATTCACCTGCACCTCCACACACATCATTTACTGCATCCGCTGCACCCGTTGTGGCCTCCTCTATATTGGGGAGACAGGCCACCTACTTGCGGAACGTTTCAGAGAACACCTCTGGGACACCCGGACCAACCAACCCAACCACTCCGTGGCTCAACACTTCAACTCCCCCTCCCACTCCACCAAGGACATGCAGGTCCTTGGACTCCTCCATCGCCAGACCATAGCAACACAACAGCTGGAGGAAGAGCGCCTCATCTTCCGCCTAGGAATCCTCCAACCACAAGGGATGAACTCAGATTTCTCCAGTTTCCTCATTTCCCCTCCCCCCACCCTGTCTCAGTCTCAACCCTCGAATTCAGCACCACCTTCCTAACCTGCAATCTTCTTCCTGACCTCTCCGCCCTCACCCCCACTCCGGCCTATCACCCTCACCTTATCACCCTCACCTTAACCTCCTTCCACCTATCGCATTTCCAACACCGCTCCCCCAAGTCCCTCCTCCCTACCTTTTATCTTAGCCTGCTTGGCACACTTTCCTCATTCCTGAAGAAGGGCTTATGCCCGAAACGTCGATTCTCCTGCTCCTTGGATGCTGCCTGACCTGCTGTGCTTTTCCAGCAACACGTTTTCAGCTCTGATCTCCAGCATCTGCAGTCCTCACTTTCTCCTATTCACATTCTAGCACTGTCAAGATGAGGGAGGTGAGCTTCATAAATTCAAATCTGCTCAGTGTGGTATTAGTGAAGATCTGTCAGGGTTGTTCTATTACGTACATATTCCGCTCAGCTTATTAAACTACCAGTTCTTTTCCTATTGAGTATGAGTCTTGTTAAGAGTCTTTGATATAATCCAGCAATTTAGTTATTCTACATTCTGTTGTGAAATATGCACCTCCGGCATGAGAAGGAAGTGCTGCCACACGTTCCACAAGTGAACAAATGTTATCACCTTATTTATACCGATCCATTGACACTAAGAACACATACCCCCAATTCCTTTGAACAAGCACTTTTCTGCATTCTCTGCAGCAAATGTGTCACATTTTAGACTACACACTTTCTCAGTCTAGCCCTTCAAGCCCGCTCTGCCACTCAATAAGATCATGGCCAATCTTTTCATGGACTCAGCTCCACATACCCACGTTTTCACCATATCCCTTAATTCCTTTATTTTTTAAAAAATAAACCTTAGCTTTAAAAATGATTACATCAGAGACTGGATGTATAATTGGAGATGCGTGTTAGGACTCTGTCGAGGTCCTGATGCATTGATTCCATGGGATTGCTCAGGAAATTTCTACTTCCAGTGGGAAATTCCATTGCTCCCTAGGACATTTTGGAAAACGCCTGAGTTAAAGTTGGAGGTATCTCACAGTTCCAATGTACCTACATGGATATTTATCCAGGAAATATTAGACAGAAATATCCTTGCCTATTTCCTGGGTAACTGTTCAACTAAGCCACTCCTGCCAAACTCAACTGCACCCCTCCTCTACCTTAACAGCCTGACTATACCTAAAGAGATTATATTCCTGACCATCCCTTAACAACTCCTCGCCACCCTTTCGCATGTCCTGTCTGGTCACACTACCTGTCTTCTGTGATCCAAGTACCCTTGTGACTTGACTACCTCTTCCTGACCAGTTTAACTTCTGACAGTCCTACCCACCCATCAACGCTCTCTGTCATGCTCTTGCTCTCTCTTATAACCTGCTGGTGATTATGATCACTTTGGCACTGCAGCTAGAATTCTCCTGCATTGTAACTGCTTCTTTCTTTTTCTGTCAGCATGCTAGCAAGGAAGCAGTTCTTTCCAATGCAAACTGCTGAAATGTTTTAAAAGGGAGATCTTTAAAATACTTTTTTGGACTACATCCTCTAGTTCTGGTCTCCCCCACAAGAATAAGCATCAGTCCAATATTCATGCTGTCTGGTCTGACCTAGAATCTTTTAAGTTCCAATAAGAATGCCGTTCAATCTTTGAAATTTCAAACGGTATAATCTAATGGGGTGGCATGGTGGCTCAGTGGTTAGCACTGCTCTCTCAGCACCAGGGATCTGATTTCAATTCCAGCCTTGTGTGACTGTGTGGAGTTTACACATTCTCCCCATGTCTGCATGGGTTTTCTCCAGGTGCTTCGGTTTCCTCCCACAGTGCAAAGATGTGCAGCTTCTGTGAATTAGCCATGCTAAATTGCCCACAGTCTTCAGAGATGTGCAGGTTAGGTGCATTAGTCAGGGGAAATATAGAGTATTAGGGTAGAGGAATGAGTCTGGGTGGGTTACTCTTTGGAGGGTCGGTGCGGACTTGTTGGGCCAAATGGTCTGTTTCCACACTGTAGGGATTCTATGATTTCTATGGTAATCTGTTTGGTAAATCAAATTCTGCTTTGAAAGGAGGATCACCACCTCTTATCCACTTTCGTCTCTTTTTAGATAGTCCATTACTGGAAAGTTGGAAACTTGGTGTAACACAGGCTTCCTGCTCAGCAAGTAATCACAGTATCTGTAGCTGGCTGAATGTTAACTATCAGAATGTAAGTAGGTAACTTTTTAAAGAAATAGCACCATATTTTTGCAGGTGAATCTGTATTTTGTTCGTATTTTTTTTGAAAAAAAAACAAAATTGTTTTCATTTACTTATTGGACTTAAGATACAACCAATAATATTTCATATAAATATAATTGTAATGTTCCTATTACATATTACTTTATAACATATTATTGGTTTCAGTTAAGGGAAGAGCTTTGGTCTGTTTAGCTTATCCATCCACAACAAACCATTTGTATTTGAGAACCGGTCTGATTTTGTCGTCATGAAATTGGTTAAAGTTCGTGAAATCACCTTTTCCAGTAATCTGTTCACATTCTTGGCAACCCTTTTCTTTTTAAAACCCTCTTGCATTTCCTTGAATTTAATTTAAGGTAGCTATTCAAAATTTTCTTGATAAGTAGAGAAAGTATAAGGGTTCCAAAATGACAATTTTGTTGTGAAGTGTACCAGCTACCATATCCCTGAAATGGGGTGGCAAGCTCTGCCTAATGTTTGCCAGATCTATGCAGAGTGGGCAGATCATGGTGTTAATCAGTGTGCAATGTTGAATTGACATCAGCACTGCCATTTGGAGCACCAAGGTCCAGACAATGACTTCTCTTGCCCTTGTGCAGCTAAAATGATGTTATGACTGACACACAGGTGCAGCACACAAATACATGCATGCACACACATATGCACGCATGCAAACACAATATAAAGAGATCAGTAGCTATTTATTCTGGCTGTTGCTGCGATTCTACATATTTTTGGTCCTTTTCATATTTCTGTTCATATGATTGAAATTTGTTTTTGGTAATTAAAAGTTTTGTGGACAAATCAGTTCCTTTTAGACATGGGTGGCTTTTGTGTATTTCCTCTTGGCATTGAACAGGAGAATGTGTGCAGAGACTGCACAATAGGTAAAGCTGCTAACAGAGGGAGAAGAATGGGGAGAAGGTCTCTCAACAGGAGGTTATATCTGCAGAGGTTCTTCAGGGAGCAAATCTATTGTAGAACAAATTGCAGGAATGCTGTTAATATGGCACCCTTTGTGTACTGGCATCCAGAACCATGATGACAGAAATCTGAGTTTCCATGGCAGCAAGTGAGTTAGCTAGACAGCATTTTGATACTGCAGCACTCAGGTGACTGCTGCTTGTGCTGTAGTGGATGTTGAGACATTGGCCTTAAGACACTACATCACAGTTGATCCTAGTGTTGCATATGCTGGATTGTGGCCTCCCCTGACAAACAACACCACCTCCCGTTGCATTTGGGAAAATAGGGCTTTAAACCAAGTTGTCCCAAGGTGGTGCTGAATTCCTCCAAAGCTCCTTAACAATGAGCGCAGGCTTTCCAATTAGTGGAGCACTTTTGTGCTTAAGTAGTCTGGCCCAATAAAGTAATCATCAGTGTCCCAGAACTAGTGTGCAATTTCATCTTTGTTCAGTTGCTACCAGTGTGTTTTTTTCCCTCTGTTTAGAGGGTACTTGTACCCACTGTGTTACCAGAATTAGATGTCATTTCTATCCTCTCCTCCAATGACACCAAATATAGATGGGAATTCAAGGAGTGAAGATGACACAGAGTCTACAAAGGGGTATAAGCAAGTTAAAACTTTGCAACCTGTGCAAAAACCTGACAAATGTAACGTAATGTGAGAAATGTGAGCTTGTATGTTTTGGCAGGAAGAATATTATTTAAACGGAGAAAGATTGCTGAAAACTGCAGAAGAGTAATTTACGGGTCCTTGTGTATTATTATTTATTCACTTAGCACGTCAAGGTTCAGAAAGTAATAAGAAAGGCAAATGGAATGTTTGCCTTTATTTCAAAGGGAATTTAAAAAAGGGGTATAACTTAATCTATAAAAGCACGAGTTAGACCGCATCTTGAGTGTTGTGGTGCCCTTATCTAAGGAAAGATGTACTGGCATTGGAGGCAGCCCAGAGAAGGTTCAGTAGGTTGATTCTCAGTGTGGAGGGTTTTTTTCTTACAACGAGAAGTTGAATAGTTTGGGGTTACACTCACCAGAATTGAGAAAAATAAGAGGCAAACTTACTGAAACATAAAGATTATTAATGGACTTCACAGAGTAAATGTGGAATGGTTGTTTTCCCTTTTGAGAGCTTCTTAGACCAGATGGCATATTCTCAAAGGAATAGGTCGCCCATTTAAAACAAATTTGAGGAATTCCTCACTTGGAGGGTAGTGAATCTGTGGAATCTTTTACGGCAGTGGGCTATTGAGACTGGATTGTTAAATATATTCAAGGTTGACTTTGACAGATTTTTAATCAGTAAGGAAATCAGGGGTTATGAGGATAAGACAAGGAAGTGGAATTAAGGATAATAAGATTAGTTATAATCACATTGAAAGGTGGAGTAAATTCTGGGCTAACTGACCTACTTCTGAATCTATGAGTTATGGTCTTATGGTCTAAAATTACAAACTGCGTAGGCATTTAACTTGGCACCTACAACTGTGAGACTGAATTACAGTATCTCTGTCTTCATTAATTTCTTGATCTTCCGTTGCCTACTCAGATTCCAAATTGAATATCTGAGAGGGGAACAGATCAAGATTAAGGTAGTGATGAGGGCTAAGAAGTCCATGCTTGCACCATTATTATTTTCTTAATTGGAAAATGTTGTGATTTGAGAAATAGTAATAGATCCCCAAGCCAGTTTTGTGATGCTGATATTACATGCCTTGGATATTCTCAACTTTCTACGAAAACAGCACCACCAGGACAAAGCATGCCACTTAATTGGCACCCCATCCACTAACTTTAACATTTCCCAATGCACAGTGGCAGCAGCGTGTTCCAACTACAAGATGCACTTTGCATCACTCATCCTTTGATAATATCTTCCAAACCCATGACTTCTAACAACTAGCAGTAGATCCATGGGAACATCATCTCTTGCAAGTTCTCCTTCAAGCCTCATATCCTAACTTAAAGCTATATCACCATTCCTTTCACTATCACTAGGTCGTAATCCTGGACCTACATCCCAAAGACTGCAACAATTCAAGAAGACAGCTCATCCCCATTAGTTTAGGGATAATTAGGAATGGGCAATAAATGCTGTCTTAGCCAAAGATGCCCACCTCCTATGAAAGAATAAAGAAAAGACACATATTGAACTTGCTGAGTTCTGTGCCTGGCCATATCTCTGCTGTTTCAAACAGGACTCCATCAGGAATTGGGTCTCCTACTTTGGGAATTTATTTTTTGTGCAATTAACTATTTTTCATTTGTTTGTTGTACAGAAGTTAATATTGTGTTATTCTTAAAAAGAACTGCTGTCATATTGAAATACTTGTATTTGAAATTTAGAGCATGTGCTTATTAAGTATGGATGTGTTGTGACTGTCCTCTATCTTAGAGATTGCCAAGTCGCAGGATCACTTCCTGTCTCGGGTTGCTGGGTATCACAATTCCTTCTTTTTGTAGGTTGTGGAATCCCTAACACTACAGGTTCCTGTTGGACAGAAGAAGCATGTATTGGCTGTGGTCACTGTAACACTGCTTGTTACCATTCTGTGCTGTAGCCTGCTTATCAGAGCTGTGTGGATACATGGCGAGTTTGAACACTGTGATGAAATTCCATTAAAAGGTGAGATTTTCAGTCTTGGATTTTATTGGAATTGTTTGGAATAACTCATTGCTGTGGCGTCCCCGTTATATATTAATTAATTAATTAATACGTACACTCAGTAGTTCCAGCATATCTACATCCAATGAAGTTAGTATTGTATCAACTTGAATTCTTCAATCATCTTGTACATGCATGTTAGTGCAAAGTACATGCAGCTCTGCGCTGTTTTAGCATTCCCATGTGCTTGGAATATATCACTAAGGGTAGCAGAGAGTAGTGGAATTGCTCTGTGTACGAAGGATAGATTTATTCAAAACCAGAGTTCATTTGGCCCATTGTATTTATGCCAGCATTTTGATGGAGCTATCACTGTTCTCTCCTCATAGCTATGTAACTTTATTTCCTTTAAGTATCTATATAAAAATGAGTAAGCCATTCAATTCCTCAAACTTGTTTGGCTGTTTGTTGAGATGATAGCTGATCTATACCCTTACAAGAGTTCCAAACTCCTGTAACCCTTGTGTGTAGAAGTGTTTCTCAATTTCACTCCTAGAAGTTTTGGCTGTATGTTTTGGATTATGCCCTTACCCTGGACTCCAGCTAGGATAAATAGTTTCTCTATGTCTCTCTGTTTTCCTAAATATCTTTAAACTTCACTTGAATCAATATTCAATCTTCTGCATTCCAGAAAATAAAAGCCCAGTTTGTATAATTTCTCTTAAAAGTTTAAACCTTTATGTGCTAAATTTGCACTGCACTCTCACCAAGGAAAGTTGATCCTTCTTAAGCTGTGATGGTCACAATATTCAGAAGTGTGGTCTGATTAGGGCTTTGTTGAACTTAATTATGCTTGTAGAGTCATACAGCACATAAACAGACCCTTCAGGCCAGTCCATACCGAACATAATCCCAAACTAAACCAGTACCGCCTGTCTGCTTTTGGCATGTATTCCTCCAAACCTTTCCTGTTCATGTATTTATCTAGGTGTTTTTTTAAATGTTGCAACTGTGCCCACATCCACCACTTCCTCAGGAGATTCATTCCATGTGTGAGCCACCTTCTATTTTTAAAAGAAATTGCCCATCATGTTTTTAAAATCTTTCTCCATTCACCTTAAAAATATGTCCCCTGTCATAAAATACCCCATCTTAAGGAAAAGACACCTACCATTAACCCTCCCTATACTCTTCATGATTTTATACCTCCTATGCTCCAATGAAAAAAAGTCCCAGCCTATCCAGCCTTTCTTTTTAACTTGTATCTTGTCATGCCCAGCAACATTCTGCTAAATCTCTTTTGAACTCTCTCTAGCTGAATAATATCCTTGCTATAAAAGGGTGACCAGAACTTGATACAATACTCCAGAAGAGACCTCACCAATATCCTGTACAACCTCAACATGACTTCCCAACTGCTGTACTCAAAGGACTTCTATTCCCTTGTACTTATTCCTCTAGATATAAAGGTCAATGCTCCCTCATTCTTTTGAGTATTTTACTGCCTGATCATTGCATTTTAAGGAACTGTGTATTTGGACCCAAATCTCTTTGGATCTATACTATTTTTCCAAATCCTTTTGAATGCTATTATTACATCTGCTTTTACTACCCTTCCAAGCAATGCATCACAGATCACAGCAACTTGCTATGTTTAAAGAAAGGCAACAAGAACATTTCTTTCTCTCTAAAATTAGGTACAGCAAAAAGGACTGGTCTGTTTATCTTCCTATGCACATTCCACAAATTGCACGTCTCACTGTCTATTTCTGATACATAAGGAGGGAACTCATGCTTGGAATGCACTCTGGTTCTTTCGCTCAGCCAGCAAGCTTTTGTTGATTGTTTAAACCCTGTTAATGAATGGGATTTTTTTATTTTTATTGAAGTTATCCAGCTAATTAAGAGAATCTGCAATAAAATTGTCTGGCATTTTCATTTACTGCCACATAAGCTTTTATCTAGTGCCATTGGTTAGTTCCAGGCAAACTTTGGAGAAAAAGCTGTTTACATAATTTCTCTGCATATTTGTGCTGATCTTCTGCCAGATTTACAGTGGAAAGATTGGGAAGGGGAAAAAAAATTGTAAACGTTCCATGATCTAGTCTAAAAAGGAATAATTAAAGTCACTGTTAAGTTCATGAAAACTTGTCTGTGCAGCCAGAATTCAAAGTTTTGTCAGACAAAAGTGCAGAACTAGATAAATGTTCTTAAACCACCCGGGCACAGATTCTCTGGCATCCTCAATCTGCTATATATCAATTTTCTTGATGTTCAGAATGGCTGTAAATAGCAGCCTAGTGGAATTGAGGATTTCAGACATTAAGGAAGTCACTTAACATTTCTCAAATATTTCTTGTGTTTGGAGAATGTTTTCACATGCATGCCAGATCCTTGAGACCAGACAGGAAAGACCTGTTGAACTACCAATTTCACTGTCCCATAATGTTCAAAAAATCCTGTCTGAAAGACCTCAGGCAATTTTTGCACTAATGCAACAAAATAATTTAGCAGCTGCATGTATTATATTTTCTGCATTTTGGACTTGCTAAATCAGTTGTACATGGCTATAATGGCCAAGTTTTCTACAAGCGCTTTCCCCTAGTCCTCTCCCACTTGTTATCGAAAGGGTAGTATCCTGAGAGATATTTGCCCTGCTTTTTTTTTAAATTTGCTAATTAAGTAACAAATTAAGTGTTTTGTGAATAAAGTTACTTCTGAAATCTGAACTATATAGGTAGTGTTCTCTTTGTTTGCTTCCCAGGGTCTCCTGAGGGATCAATTAACTGAACATCAACCGGTCCTTGATGGTCTGCTCTTCTGAGGCCACTTTGATAGCCATGTGCAGAATGGTGTTGGCATGGGACTTGCTGCACTTCACTCTCCATCACTTTGCTTAGAGCTGAAATAGAAACTCATTTGTCCAAAGACAGGTGGATGGAATAACCGTCTCTTCCCAACACTCTTAGAATCCACATCTGAATTGTGTGGGCTCTCTTCCGATCTTCAGTTTCCTAACCTAATATGGATTAAATAATAATATGGTCTATAACACTAAACAGCTGGAATATACTTTTGAAGAACAGTGATGATATCCTTAACTCTGAGCCAGGAGGCATCGGTCCAAGTCCCACTGCTCCAGAAGTGAGTCATAACATCTCTGAACAAGTTAATCTGAAAATATCTGTACACATACTGCCTCAACAACAATGCAAAATACTGCAGATGCTGAAGATCTGAAATACAAATAGGAAGCGTTAGAGATACTTAGCAGGTCTAGCAGCATCTACGAATGGAGAAACAGATTTTAACACCAAAATGTGTGTGTGTGTGTGAGAGAGACTAGCTGGACCATCATTAATTTCTCTTGAGAAGGTCGTGGTGACATGCCGCCTTGAACTGCTGCAGTCCGTGTGCGCTGTAGGTAGAAGCATAATGCTCCTTTGGCGGAGATTCCAAGATTTTTAATTTAGTGACAGTGAAAGAACAGCGATACGTTTCCATGTCACAGTGGAGGGGAACTTACAGGTAGTGATGTTCCTATGTATCCACTGCTCTTGTCCTTCTGGTTTGTTGTACATATGGATTCGGAAGGTGCTGTCTGAGGAGCTTTGGTAAAATTCTGCTGTGCATCTGTTTCTCAATTCAGAGATGCTTCTACTGAGCATTGCTGGTGGAGGGAGTGAATGTGATCCCATTCAAATGGGCTGCTGTGTCTTGAATAGTTCCTGAGTTGTGTTGGAGCAGCGTTCATCCAGGCAAATAAGGACTATTCCATTACAGTCCTCACTTGTGCCTTGTAGGTGGTGGGACAAGCTTTGGTGAGTCAGGAAATAAGTTACTAATTACAAGATTCCTAGCCCCAGACCTGGTCTGCCTTGGAACTGAAAAGAGATGGAAAACTGTATACTATAGAAAAAGGTAGGGGTTAAGAAAGTGGCGTAAAGGAAAGGTCAGAGGAAGGTTAGACAATGAGCAAGGTTAGAGTTCAGCTCTGTTACAGAACAAAAAGCCACAGGTATAGTAATAGTTGTAAAGAAGTAACATTGATCCAGAGTAGCTGTTAATAGCAGGATGGGTCAACTATGCTGATTTAAAACCATGGAAACAAGAAGCTAGAGTGGTGGTAGTTGGGGTGAGTGGAAACCAGAATAGAGCTCATGATTACAGGTTGTGAAACTTAATGTTGAGTCCAGAAAGCTGTGAAGTGTCTAAATATAAAATGAGGTGCTGTTCCACCAACTTGTGTTGGGCGTCACTGGAACACTGCAGCGAATGTGAGCAGTAGGACAAGATGGTGTTTTGAAATGGCAGTGGACTGGAAGGTCAGGGCCATGCTTGAGGATTGAACATAGGTATTCAGTCAACATGCTTTTGATGTCCCTAGCAGAGTGGAGACTGCAATGTGACCTTGTGAGCAGCAAACATGATAGTTTCTGTCACGAAGTTAACATGTAAAAATTGTAAAATGGGGAAAGCATTGCAACATCCCTTTAAGAGATGGTGTTCTTTTCGGTGCTTAGAGATTTGAAAATGGACATCTGAAGAGCAGTTTAAAGTGCAGAGAGCATCCAAATTGAAGCGTTTTGTATCAAACAGCCAAGCAACATTTTTACCGAGACAACAGTTTAAATTCAGCCGATTAATTTGACAAGACACTTGAAGACTAAGGACCAATTGAATTTAAAATGGATTGTTTTGACACTGGGAAGCCAATCAAATTATAAGAACTTAATGTGTCATAGAGGAGTATGTAAAACTGGGATTTTTGAAAAATAGCAGACAACCACCTGCCATCTGAAGGGAGAGCCAAACTTAAGCTGCAGCGAAAGCAAGTTCGCCATCTGAGACACAAACCTGGCTTTCACACAAAATTACTAAGCTCTCTAAAAAGACCCATCAAAGGTACCACAGTATTTCCAGCTCAAAATTCTCTGAGGAATCATCAGAAGGAAGGTGTTTGTGACATGAGATCAACAGAAGGAAGGTTGGAGATAAAAACGAAGACATAAACTTTGCGAAATTGGAGAGATTAAGTTTTAATTTATTGCTTTCTTTATTAATTGGGTTTATACAAGTGGAACTTATAAAGTGGCAGGGAGTTATCAGGGAGTTTCTTACCTCTTAACCCACGTTAACAGATTATGAGGGGACAGCTGAATGTCTCTGGGTGTTTTGGATTTAATTATTATTAGAAGAGAGCCTCTACTCCCATCATAACCGATTTGAGGTTTGTGTGTCAGTTCATTATTGGAGGGGCTCGACCTCACACCCATATCAGTTGAAACAAGTGTTTCTAGTAAAAGGAATGTTGGTGGACTTGGTTAGGGCAGACAAACTGTTGCATTTCCTGCGACTGCATGAGAAAGGCTGTGGGAGAGGGATGAGGTTATTCAGGAGTGGGTCCAGGTAAACTCCTTTTGGTTTGCTGACAAAGATGGTGTGAAAGCGACCCTACATTAGAAAAACCAAATGCAGACTGGATGACTGCTTTGCTGAACACCTCTGGTTCATGCATATGCATGACCCTGACCTTCCCGTAGCCGGTCCTTTTAACAGTCTCCTGCTCGCCTGCCCACTTGTCTGTCTTCAGCATGTCGCAATGCTCCAGTGAATCACAGAGCAAACTGGAGGAGCAACATCTCCTCTTCAAGCTAGACACTTTACAACCTTCTGGGTTCAATATTGAGTTCAACTCCTTGTCAGCAGAGAGCCTTTTCACTCACACCCTCAACTGAATACTCGGAGATTGTGATAATACAGTAAATTTCTGGTGTTTCAAGTATATAGCTTTTGCTGGTTTATTGAGAGTGCTGGTTCACAAGGGGCTGGTTGAAACAAAGTTTATTGTATTGAAGAAGTGGTAGTCTATGGCTTGGTTAGATGGTTGGATGTTTCTTTGTGCAATCATTTCACTGACACTGATGCCCTTGCCCAGTGCATTAATGTGGCCCCAGAAAGCTGGGCAGGCACAGAATCTGCAATATTTCTGCATAAGTGAAACAGATGAATTTTTGAACTTAATCCTATTTGTGAAAATGTAATTACACTTGACATGCAAAAGGCTCAAGATATCTGTCTCCATCCTCTTGAAAGCTTTGTAAATAAGCTCTGTAGTGGTGTTACAAAATATACTGGGAAAATGGAAGTGCTGTAGCCATATTTTTGTATATTTTATCCTTCTCCACCTATGTCCTTGATCCAAAGTCTTACAAGAAGATTGTTATGCTCTTTAATAAATCTTTTGACATACCATCACAACTCTTCTGACATTTCTACCTTCATTGGATTTAATCTTCAGTGATGAAGCATATTTCTGTACATTGGTTCAGGTTGGCAGTTCCTGATGACTTATGATGACTTCATGCCCATTTTGATTCAGTTATTGCTTCTTCAGTAACAGCTGTCAGGATGTTGCTATGTTTTGAGTTCTATATGCACATCATTGTTACATATGTCTCCTTGGTAAATGAGGAAAGTCTGATTGCTCTGTCTCAGTGGGGTTCAGTACTCAAGTTTGCAAAGTGCTTCATCAGCCAAACTGCCTGAGATTTATCAGCTGGATCACTTATACCTAGACTTGCTATTGATATATTTCTCAATCAGTTCAAGAGCTTGTCAGTAGTGTTTTCCTTTCCCTTTGCACTGTGGTTCCTTAAAGCTTGCCAATGTTCAAGCTTCCTCTTTTTGCTCCACCTCAAATTTCCAATAGAATTCCCCATAATCAGTCATGAATTGTTAGTTGTACCTTTCTCTGAGTAACTTGAATTCTAAAAACAAATCATTTTATTCACGTGGTCATATATTTCTGTTCTTATTTACTGTGTTTTTGTCAGAGATATAAATCAAGTCCTGCCAAATTCCCATTTTCGGTTTGAATAATTTGTTTTATAACCTTTATTAACACCTGATTTCCACTCGAGTCCTTGTACAGTCTCATTATTAAAGCCCTCTATAAACAGAGATAAAAGCTCTTCCCTCCTAAGTTTATCTCTTTGTACTTTGAGGAAGCAAGTGTTGCTTGGATTGAGTAGGGCTAAAGATAGTAAACCATAAGCTATGACTTCACTTCTGTTCTCAATATATTTGAGTTTGGAGGAGAATATGAAGGTTTGTTGAAGATACTAAATAGAAGGTTTGGCAAACACCAAGAAAGACTAACAGACAAACTGGGGGATAGCAATTCAATTTAATATAGAAAAATATGCATTATTTTGCTCTCATAGGAAAGACATGGAATAGAAAAACTAGAAAAGAGGTTGTATTTATTTAGCATCTTTCAAATTCATAGAGCACTCCGAAGTGTTTCATAGCCAATGAAATACTTTACATCATGCCTGTCGTTGTAACACATACGTATGTATGAACATAAACTATTATGAGCCAAAAGGGGCCATTGGGCCGGATCTCCAGTATCATAGACTCATCTGATTCAGGCCTCTCATGGCTGACTTTACTGTGGTTACAACTCTAATTTTCTGTCTGCCCTCTATATCCTTTCACACCCTTGTCAATGAAGCATTTAACTAACTGAGCCTTAAAAATACTTAGTGATAACTCACACCTCCACATTATTGAAACTTCACAGCTCAGGCAATATTCTAGTAAATCTCCTGTTCTACTCTTAGGTGCGTTCACATCTCTCCTATAATGTGAGTTCTGGAATTGCACACAATACTCTTGCTGTTGCTAACCAGCATTTCATACAGTTCCAGCATAACCTCCCCACTCTTAAACTCTGCCTCAACTAATAAATGTAGTTATACTATATGCTGCCTTAACCCAGCACCAATTTTTTTGTGGCATAGCAAAATCCCAGAAAACGTAATGGAATATGAATGGATGATTTGCTTTAGTGATGTTGAATGACGAATTAATAGCAGTTGGGAGACTTGGAACAGCTATTCAATGGAAAGGAAATGCAGGATGTGAATAAACAGCATTCAAATAAATAATTACGATGATGTTAGTAGGAGCAGATAACTTTCACATAAGTGGCTTAAGTGCAGAAGTATAGATTTTAATAATGAATTTGTGCAAAGCAATGGTGGCCACATTTGGTAGTGTTTGCAGTTTTGGTAGCCTCATTGTTAAAAGAATTTGAAAGCTATGGAGAGAATGAAGCAGATTCATAAAATGGATGCCAGAAATTAAAAGATTGTGATTTGAGCTGAACTCTCTGAAAATAACAGTGAATGTCTTCACTTTTGACTATGCGATAGAAGGCCATTGAAGAAGTAGCTGAAGGTGGTTGGATCTAGGACACTCCCCTGAAACAATTCTGCAGCAATGTCCTGGGGTTGAAGTAATTGGTCTGTAACAATCTTTCTTTCTGTTACCTATGACTCCAGCCAGTTGGATTGTTTTGCCCTGAATGCCATCAATTTCAATTTTACTGCAGTTCAAACGTAGTTTTTAAGAGCATCTTCTCATTTTTCAGTTCCTTTTAAGGAAATTCATGCTACGTTGATGTTTTTCCTTTCATTCCATATTTCTCATTCTGTTATTGTCTTTATTTCTACTGTACATATTTTTTCTTTTTTGTATAAAAGTACTTAAAAATCATAACAATGCTGTTCCACTGGATTCCACTCCCCTGCACTGTAACACGCAGATGCTACAGCTATAAACCTGCTGTGTTTCTGACTGATGCAAAACTAGCTTTCAGCTCTATTTTGATGCAGCATGCATCCTGACTAGAAATGTGTTTCACCTGAGTCATAGTCCATTTCTCCACTGCGTTGAAGCTTATATTTTGCTGCTGTTTTCTACAGAGTCTGAACTCTCTGCTGGACCATCTTAATTCCAGTATCTGGTCTTGGTGTCACTTCATAGGACAATAAGAAATGGAACAAAAATAGGACATTTGGCCCATTGAATTTGCTCTTCATTCATTAAATTCATATTGGTTTACTACCTCAGCTCCACCTTCCCACACTGACGCCACACCTTTTGAGTTCATTAGAATCCAAAAATCTGTTATCCTTTGTCTTGAACATACTCAATGTTCAAAGCTCTTTAAGGTTGATAAATCCAAAGATTTACAACCCTTTGAGTAAAGAAATGTTTCCTTGTCTCAGTTCTAAATGGCATGTTAATATTCTGATATTATGATCCTTCATTCTACACCTTCCTACTGCGAGAAACATCCTCCTTTAAGAGTTGTATATGTTTCAATGATATCTCTTCTCATTCTTCTGAACTTAGCCTGGTCCATTCAATCTACCTCATCTCAGTATCTGTTTCATGAACTTTCCTTGTAATTTATCCTTCCTTCAATCAGGAGAACAAACTGTGCACAGTCCTCTAGATGTGAACTAAATAAGGCCCTCCGCAACTGTAGAATTATCCTTCTGCTCTTCCTCTCCAATTCCTTTGCAATAAAAGCTAAATTTGGTTTTCTAATTTCTTGTTGCACTTCCATGTTAACTTTTCATGATGTGTACAAGGATATTCAAGTCTTTGCCAATACCAATATTTCTAAGACTTGCAAGGTTGAAAAGGTTGTTTTCCTATTTTTTGTGCTAAAGTCAATGATTTCAGATTTTTTTCCTTATTATATCGCATCCACAATATACTTTCCCACACATTTAATCCATTCATATCCCTTAGCAGCTTCTTTATGTCCTCCCCACACTAATGTCCCACCTAGTGAATTTGGATACATTGCTAATGCCACCTCATACAAGTCATTGAACTGGATTGTAAAAATGAGATCCAAATGTTGATCCTCGAAGCAATTCAAGTTCAGCCTGCCAAGTCAAAATGCCCAATTTCATTCCTATTCTGTTTTTTATACTTTAATTATAATTCCATGTGAATATATATCCGTCAATGCTATGCGCCCCAATTTTGTGTAATTGCTTTTTGTGTATTCGTTTTAAAATAGTGATGGAAAAGGATAGACCAGACCTAAAAGTTGAAGTTCTAAATTAGAGAAAGGCCAATTATGACGGTATTAGGCAAGAACTTTCGAAAGCTGATTGGAGGCAGATGTTCGCAGATAAAGGGATGGCTGGAAAATGGGAAGCCTTCAGAAATGAGATAACAAGAATCCAGGGAAAGTATATTCCTGTCAGGGTGAAAGGGAAGGCTGATAGGTATAGGGAATGCTGGATGACTAAAGAAATTGAGGGTTTGGTTAAGAAAAAGAAGGAAGCATATGTCAGGTATAGACAGGATAGATCGAGTGAATCATTAGAAGAGTGTAAAGGAAGTAGGAGTATACTTAAGAGGGAAATCAGGAGGGCAAAAAGGGGACATGAGATAGCTTTGGCAAATAGAATTAAGGAGAATCCAAAGGGTTTTTACAAATATATTAAGGACAAAAGGGTAACTAGGGAGAGAATAGGACCCCTCAAAGATCAAGGCGGCCTTTGTGTGGAGATGGGGGAGATACTAAATGAATATTTTGCATCAGTATTTACTGTGGAAAAGGATATGGAAGATATAGACTGTAGGGAAATAGATGGTGACATCTTGCTAAATGTCCAGATTACAGAGGAGGAAGTGTTGGATGTCTTGAAGCGGTTAAAGGTGGATAAATCCCCAGGACCTGATCAGGTGTACCTGAGAACTCTGTGGGAAGCTAGAGAAGTGATTGCTGGGCCTCTTGCTGAGATATTTGTATCATCGATAGTCACAGGTGAGGTGCCGGAAGACTGCAGGTTGGCTAATGTGGTGCCACTGTTTTAAGAAGGGCGGTAAAGACAAGCCAGGGAACTATAGACCGGTGAGTCTGACCTCATTGGTGGGAAAGTTGTTGGAGGGAATCCTGAGGGACAGGATGTACATGTATTTGGAAAGGCAAGGACTAATTAGGGATAGTCAGCATGGCTTTGTGCATGGGAAATCATGTCTCACAAACATGATTGAGTTTTTTGAAGAAGTAACAAAGAAAATTGATGAAGGCAGAGCAGTAACTGTGATCTATATGGACTTCAGTATGGCATTGGACAAGGTTCCCTGATTAGCAAGGTTAGATCACATGGAATACAGGGATAACTAGCCATTTGGATACAGAACTGGCTCAAAGGTAGAAGACAGAGGGTGGTGGTGGAGGGTTATTTTTCAGACTGGAGGCCTGTGACCAGTGGAGTACCACAAGGATGGGTGCTGGGTCCTCTACTTTTTGTCATTTACATAAATGATTTGGATACGAGCATAAGAGGTACAGTTAGTAAGTGTGCAGATGACACCAAAATTGGAGGTGTAGTGGACAGCAAAGAGGGTTACTTCAGGATCTGGACCAGATGGGCCAATGGGCTGAGAAGTGGCAGATGGAGTTTAATTCCGATAAATGCGAGGTGCTGCATTTTGGGAAGGCAAATCTTAGCAGGACTTGTACACTTAATGGTAAGGTTCTAGGGAGTGTAGCTGAACAAAGAGACCTTGGAGTGCAGGTTCATAGCTCCTTGAAAGTGGAGTCGCAGGTAGATAGGAGAGTGAAGAAAGCGTTTGGTGTGCGTTTCTTTATTGGTCAGAGTATTGAGTACGGAGTTGGGAGGGCATGTTGCGGCTGGACAGGACATTGGTTCGGCCACTGTTGGAATATTGCGTGCAATTCTGGTCTCCTTCCTATCGGAAAGATGTTGTGAAACCTGAGAGGGTTCAGAAAAGATTTACAAGGATGTTGCCAGGTTTGGAGGATTTGAGCTACAGGGAGAGGCTGAACAGGCTGGGGTTGTTTTCCGTGGAGTGTCGGAGGCTGAGGAGTGACCTTATAGAGGTTTACAAAATTGAGGGGCATGGATAAAACATTTGATTTTTTTCCTGTATTTTACCGGATAGGGAAGATGTTAGGTTAATATTCTTTGTCACAGTCAGCCAATACAACCTTTGATGTCAAGGGCTGTCACTCTCACCTCACCTCTGGAATTCAGCTCTTTTATCCATCTTTAAAACAAGATTGAAATTAGGTTAGGAGCTGAGTGGTCCTGGCAGAACCCAAACTGGGCATCAGTGAGTAGGCAGTTGCTAAGCAGGGTTCCTTGGTAGCATGGTTGATGACATTTTCCATCACTTTACTGATGATTGAAACTGGACAGATTGGGCATTAATTAGATGGGTTTACTTGGTACTGCCCAAGTACCAAGTTTGACCTAAATATTTTCATAGTTTTCCTGTCTTAGCAACCAACAGCTTTTCATCCTTTGTTTTAAGTTCATCATCCGCCACTTCAATTCCTCTGAGTTCACTCTGTCTGTATAAACTCCTGTCACCACTTTTGAGACACACCTCGATTTTATTATCCTTCATGGTCTCTTTACTCCTGTGCATCAGTCACATAATGCTGACTGTGATCACTTGCTTGTGACCTTCAACAACCATATCCCTCTTCCCATGACCAACCCTAATTTCCTACTGTTCCCCAGATAAAAATTCACCAGGTCACTTTCACACTCCTAACTATTGAGCTCTTTGGTCCTCTATTTGCAATAACAATTCTACTCAATCTTACTTGCAGCTCTACCTTTGATGCCCTTGATCCTAATAAAAACCTCCTTCTCCCACTCTGCTCATTCCACCTTTAAGCTGTAAGGCTTCTGTCCCTGCTTCCGCATGTCAAGGAGAAGAGGGTTGCTCATTTATGATGGACAAATAGTTTAGTCATTCATCAACAAATCTGCAAAATCACTTCCACAGGCCAGAATTGTTCTTGAAATTGAAGATGTAAAATTTGGATTTGTTCGGGTAGCCCAGCAGCTCAGTGGTTATCCATGGTAATGGACAAAGACCTGGGTTTGATTCCACCCTCTGGCGACTCTGTAATATTCTTCCCATTCCTGGACATTCCCAAAGATGTGCAGATTATGGGGACTGGCCACCTAAATTGCCCCGTGGTGTCCAGGGATATGCAGGGTTACAGGGGTGGGCCTGGGTGGGATGCTCTTTGGAGGGTCGATGTGGAATTAATGGGCCAAATGGCCGCCTTCCACACTGTAGGCAATCAGTGACTCTATGATTTTAGAGTGCCAGTCAGGACCAACAGTTTGGGTTTCGAAGCGTACACAAACACCGATGGAGAAACAATGAAGCAGGATGAACTAATTAAGAAATGGAGAAGGCCATTGTCACATTGATGGTTCCAAACCAGCCCCCAACCCCTGTAAACCTTTTACGCAGAATACATGCATTTCTTTTACTGTCTCTGGAAAGGACATTACCAAATCTCTGCATTGCAGTTACTGTGCAGGAACACAGCTATCAGCCCACTGCAGGCCGTTGTGCTATGTCTTTGCCTATTTAATATCATTACATTGTAATTGATAATGAAAACATATATAAATTGTGCTAATTTGAACTGCAGTGGAGAAGCACCTGGACTGTCCAGCATTGGCTCCCCACAGGTGTAATAAAGACATGACTTGACTTTGTAACTCAATTCCGATTATTGAAATTTTATAACACAGTATTTCTCAGACCATGGTTAAGATCCCATGAGAGACAGAAACTAAAAGCAGCATTGACAAAACACTACTTTGGTAGCCAACCTATACTCCAAACAGAAAAGATCCTCCATTTAACATTTAAAATGACTGAAAAGTACATCTGTGAGGGGGAATTTAAGTGGCCCCTTAAGTAGACACTTTATTCTCTAAGAACCAGTCTGAAGAGGCTCCTTATCCCTTTTACAGCGTGATAATTTCTAATCCTTGAATTGATTTTCATAATGTGGTTCTCTGGAGCTAGCTTCCTTCCTCTATCCAAAGCTAGTCAAATTTTCCAGCCTCATTTAAATCCTCAGTTTTGATCTCTTCAATAGTAAAACAATTCAAACTTGCTGATTTTATCTTTCATCACCCTTCTTCCCCATCTCTTGCAGACTGTAGCCTCATATTTAAAAATCTACGATTAGGTTTCTGTGTGTCACAGTATAGTGGTATTATGGTTTTGTTCTTGTACTTGTAATCCAGAAACTTAGACTAAAGATTTAGAGATTTGAGTTCAAGCACTACCATGGCAGTTTGCAAATGTTAATAAAAAGCTATTAAAATAGTAATGACCTCAGTGCTCATGGATTATTGTGAAAATCTAATTGGTTTATTAATATCCTTTAAGGAACTTGTTGTCCTTTCCCAGACTGGCCAGTATGTGACTTCAGTTGTGTAGGAATATGATTGCCTCTTAATTGGCACTGGACCTTCGTATTTTCTTCAGCCACAAAGAGGTCACACCCAAGCCACTAATCCTGGCAATGTCCTCCTTAAGGACAGCACAAACCTTTGCAAAATTGGGATATTCAAGGAACAACCTGTTCAGATTCATCTAACACCAAACCCAGGTATGTCCTAACCAGCAGCTGGACAGATTCACCAGAGGTGGCAGCATGGAGCAGGGGTGGAATTCCTCAACATTGACTCAAGAATCCGTAAGACTCGTGGCATTAGATGAAATATGAGCAAGGGAAACTCCTACTAATTTAACATCTACTGGATGAATCCATACTCCTATATGCTGAACACCAATTGATAGAAACACTGAGGATAGTAAAGGAATAGAACGTATTTTGGGTCCGGGCTACAATATTGATTATCAAGAATGGCTTGGTAACATGACCATTGGTTAAGCTGGTTGAGTCCTGAAGGCCATATCTGCCAGACTCAGACAGGTGGTGAGAGAACCAATAAGAGTAAAAACCTACTTGGCCTTGTCCTCCTGAATCTTGCCTGTCCCGGTAGTTATAGGAGGACTCGTTGCATCATTCCTAGTGGATACTAGGTCCTCACTTCACAATGAAAATGATCTCCATTGTATTGTGTGGCATTGCCACCCATTGTAAAGAATGGATTCAGTTCAGAAGTACAGCACCAAACTGGGCATCGATCATCATCAGCAGAATTGTATCTATAGCCTCATGGTCCATCATTTCCCTCGCTCTACCATTGCCATCAAGCCAGGGGATGAACCTTGGGCAGTATAGGAGAAACTGCCAGCAGTAGCAGTCTTACTGAAATATGTTATGCTAACCTGATGAATCAGTACTTGTCTATTTGGTAAACCAGGACTCCACACATGCTAAACAGTGAAAAACAATGTGCTTTTGACAAAACTGGGTGGGGGGAGGTGGCAAGCATCGACCTATTGGTGGTGTCACTGGACTAGAACAAGATAAGATTCTGGGGACCTGTGTTTGAATTCCACTACAATAGATGGTCGTAAATTCAATAAGAATCTGGAATTGAAAATCTAATGATGACCATGACACTATCCTCAGTTGTCATAAAAAGCCATCTAATTCAATTAATATCCTTCAAGGAAGGACAACTACCTTAATTGGTCTGATCTACATATAACTCCAGACCCACAATGTGCTTGACTCTTAATTGCCCTCTGAAATGGTCTAGCAATTTCAGTTGTATTCACAGCTAGCAAGTCTCAAAAAAAACAATGAAACTGGATGGACTACCTGACAGCAATCTGTAAAGGTTGGAACCAACAGTGGCATATACAATCCTGCCGACTCTGTAAAGTGCTTCAATGGGAGAGCTGTCTCACAGACTGACATAGCAATTCTTATAGAATCTTACAAGTAATGCCCCAGATACCATGATCACCATCCCTGGATATGTCTTGTCGCAGTGGAAGGAGAGATCCAACAGGGATGGTGGCACATTGATATATGGGAGAGAGTTCCTCTTGGAGTCTGGAGCCCATGAATCATGCCATCAGGTTAAATATTGGCAAGGAAAACTCCTGCTGATTACTACATATGAAGTCCCTTTGGCTAATCGATCAGCACTGCTTCATGTTGAATACAACTGAAGGAGGCAAGGGCACAGAATATTCCCAAGTGGGGACTTCAATGCCCAGTGCTAAAGTTGTTCAACAGCAGCATTACGGATTGGGCTGTTTGAGTCTGAAAGGACGACCTGCACCCAATGGTCTTTCTGTTCAGCAACACTCCCCAGCACCTTACCATTAACTGTATCATTTATTTTGATCTGAATACTATGTGCAATTAAGATAGGCAGGGGGCTATCGGGTGTAACCCTTGTTTCTCCAATTAAATAAAGAAGCATTAATTTTGCTCTTTTACCTTTTTCCTCCATTGATCTTATTTGTTTTTTTTTAACTTGTGTATGCTCTCCCACTCTGGATATTATTATGTAAATAGCTGCCCTGTAATGTTGCAATATCTATCCTCTTGCTTTGTAAGCTTACATTTCCCTTCTCCCAAACCCTCCCTGCTCTAATTGGTTTAAAGCCCTCTCTGCAGCTCACTGTCCCATCAACTTTGAAATCTGTTCCACTTAAACTGATCTTTGAACTAGACATTTAATTCTGTGGATCCGATATGCATGAGTAAACTCCATGTGAATATGTGTGCCCCATATGACAATAAAGCTAATTCTAATTCTAATGTGAATGTGCCCTGTGTGTTGTATACGCATGTGCGTGCTTCTGTTCAACTGTGTTATGTGTGTATGTTTTATATTTCCTATGTTATCTATAAATAAAAATTGTGTATAATAAAACCAACGTGTCTTGCTTTAATTTCAAACAGATCCACGCTCTTAACCTTTGGACAAAACATTTCGCGTTTTAAAGAACAAATACCTTCTTGATTTTCAATTGGCCAGAAAGCGGCAGTGTGTCTTCAAGAAGCAGTCTTCCTGTGTTTAGTGTGAGATGCCGAGAGTGAGTGAGTGAGTGACTGAGAGAGAGAGAAAGCCTTGTTTTGTAATGCAGGGGTTCTGTTGTCTTTGTGCGTGAAGAGGGTTGGTGAGCACTTGAAACGGTGGATGTGGTTGGAGCTTCTGATCACAACGCATTATCTTTTCCATAAATGGGGCTGCTTGCGAAAGTTGCTGGAAACCCGGAGGCATTTTAGCAGGGCTTACAATCGGATTTATTTGCTGTAAAAACCGTCTCACCATAAAAGGGGAGCAAGCCGAGAGGGAGAGGCAGCGAAGGGGGCGGTGCAAGCACATCTGCAACTGAATCACCCTGAAGGAACAGCCGCGAAAAAGGGCGAGAGTGAGAAAGATCAACCACCCTTTACAGTCAGAGGCTCCTTGAAAACAGGGCAGGAAGTTTAATTTGCAGCACGTCCCGGAGCAGAAGGTTAGTGTGAGCCAAACCCTCTCCATTGCCTCTGCTTTAAGCCATGTTGCTAGGTCGATGGAAAAGCAGTCTGTTCAGCATTGCCCCATTCTATCTCCAAACTCACCTGGAGTCTGCTGTACCTCACTCCTGCCTCATCTCTCTAACCTTTCCTCCTCCCTCTGTCCTCTCCTTCATCTCTCCCTCCCCCCTGTCCTCTTCTCCGTCATTCCCTCCCCTCTAGTTCCCGGGAGCTCCGCCGCTGCTGCTCCATCTGGATTTTGAAGATTTCGCGTTTTCCAGATCCCTCCCCTTGGGGGGCATGTTTGGGGTGGGGTGGTGTTGGTGAGAATTTGTTCCTCTGCAGACGTTGTTGGACGGCTCCTAGTGTCATAGGCTAGCGCCTCTCACATTCCTCCTTGTGGGTAGTTTGCTGGGATTGAGGCTGTTTCTCTTTTCATTTTCTTTCATCTTCGGATTGGAAAAGAAATCCACTCACCACTCAATGGGTTTAATGGGTTACTTATGCAGATCCTTTGCATGCAGCTTTTTAGGTTTTGCATTTGTTCGATTGTTTTTCAGTGTTAAGTTTTTGATGATGGCTGTACCGTTAATGCCTGTCTGAACTTTGTTGTGGATTTGACTGGCTTAAGTTTGGTGCTGGCATTTGTTGTTCATTTTGTTCCACTTCCAGAGAGTCTTGGATGAAAAAAAGCTTTCAGCTTGTTTGAACACGAACTGAGTGACCTCCCAAATTGTAACCATTTCGTGTATCTAATCGCCCAGTTGTAGCAACATCTACTTCTTAAATCTGCAATGAAAAACACAAAGTGCTGAAGAAACCCAGCAGAGCTGACATCATTTGTGGAGAAAGAGAATTAAGAATTAATATTACGTCTAAGATAATTTTAATATTTTAATATCAATGATTTTAATATCAATGTCCTAGCCTTAAACCTTTCAGACAAGGCAATGAATTCCAATCAAACACATCTCTGTTAAAAGAGAAAAAAAATCTGGTATCTGCAGCTGTGGCTAGGTGGTAGCATTCTGGCCAGAGATGTTCACTTACCACTTCACTGACTAAAGCACAGAATAGAACTTTAAACCTGGATCTTGCTAACCCCTCTCCCTTTGAAAAGGATGGGATTTCTTTCTGGGTCTCTCAACCAATATTTGTCCCTCAATAAGCAATCACAAAAAAAACATAACTGTCACTACTGTGTCAGATGCTTGAATTGTTGTTAAGCACTTTGAGACATCAGGAAGTGAAATGTGCCATACCAATATAAGTTCTTTCTTTGAAAATTGCACTCCACGGCCCTTACCTTGTGCTTTCCTATAATGGAAGAAAGTGAGGACTGCAGATGCTGGAGATCAGAGCTGAAAATGTGTTGCTGGAAAAGCGCAGCAGGTCAGGCAGCATCCAAGGAGCAGGAGAATCGACGTTTCGGGCATGAGCCCTTCTTCAGGAATCCTGCCTGACCTGCTGCGCTTTTCCAGCAACACATTTTCAGCTTTCCTATAATGACCTGGATTTACCACATCCTAGAAATGGTGGAGGCCAAACATTGAATGTTTTCAAGAACGGGTTAGATATATTTCTTAGGGCTGAAGGGATCAAAGGGTATGGGGAGAAAGCAGGAGCAGAGTACTAAGTTGGATGATCAGCCATGATCACATTGAATGGCAGAACAGGCTCAAAAAGGCTGAGTGACCTACTCTATTTTCTATGTAAACATAGATAGCTTATCCAGTTCTTTTGAGCCTGTCTTCTGATGATCCCTACTATCTTCACTGTTCCCTGCATTGCCCTTTATGTTTCAGTGACTAGATCTGCTCTCCAGGAAACCTAACAATGATAGTGCCTAGCTTCAGCATTGCCTTGGAGTTCCAACTCAAATTTGGAAAAATATAGCGAATGGAGCTCGTCACAAGTAAAGGTGAGGTAATACATCTCAGCAGGGGCAAAAAAAGTCACAAGGGGTCACTTGTAAAGTGCAACTCAAGGAACTAATGAATTTCAAGAGTACAAATGTACCAATCACCAAATGTTGTGCCATAGGTTAGCACTGCAATAAAAGAAGTAAACCAAGCACTTGGTATTATTTCCAGAGGGATAAAATTCAGAAGTAGGGAGATTACATAAAACCTGGATCAAACCTTGGTTTGCCCACACTTAGCAGCATTACATGAAGTTCTGGTTGTTGTATTTTAAAACGGTCATAACAGCAGGGGAGAGGGTGCGAAGAACTCCAAGTGTGCATGTATCAGGAAAGGATGTTTAAAACATTATTCAACAGGATATGAGAATCACTACAATATTTATTTCCCGTCTCCAATTGCTCTCAGAGGCCTTCCTGAACGGCTGCAGGCTGTGTACTGTAGGAACATTCACAATGCTGTTAGGAAGGGAGTTGCGTGATTCTTATCCAGTGAAACTGAAGGAAGGGTGATATATTTCCAAGTCAGGATGGCTTGGAGGAGAACTTGCAATTGGTGGTGTTCCTATGCCCCTGACCTTCTAGATCCTAGAGTTCACAGGTGTGGAAGGTGTAATTGAAGAAGCCTTGGTGAGTTGTTACAATGCTTCTTGTAGGTGATATGCACAGCAGCCACTGTGCATCATTGCTGGAAGGAATAAATATTTTAAGGTAGTGGTACTGCTCTGCGCCAGATGTAAGGGCACAGAGGGAATATGCACCCAGGTGGTTCAGGATGTGGGGTGTGGGTACCTGAGAGACTTTCTGGAACCTGGATCCGATGTGGAATTCTGAGCAGGAGCATGCCCAGTTTGGAGCACACAGCTTGCTAGGCTGTCCTCCAAACCATACTCAATGTCAGCTCCAAGCACCGCCGTTTTCAGGCAATGGATGGCATTGGCCATGAGCTTGGTGTCCATTGCCACCCTGCTTTCCAATTCCTGGGGGAACATCTAGCCCAGGGCCCTGCCACCCAGCACATCCCCAACGCTGGTCACCCCCACAGCCAAAGCCCTCCCCTTCTCCAAGCACTTGAACCTGCAATATTAGAGATATAGATTCCTGATCGGTGGGTTTCTGCTGATTACCGCTACTCCTGACAGAATCGACCATATTCCAGATATTGATCAGGTCCTCATAAAAGACCCTTGTTTTCTATGAACAGGAGTTGCATGTTGTAATTGAAGTCTCACACCTCAAGACGGAAGAAGTAGGTCACCAGGGTGCACCATCTAGGAGGTGGCTTGACATAAAGGTATCGCTACAGGGTCCGAAAGCAGAAAGTTGCCACGTAGGTGTGGAGGCACACTAGCAACTGACCATCTTTCTCAATGGGGAGCCTCTGAATTTTTCCCGTGGCCCAATACATCTCTTGTCCTAGAAGAAGTAAACCAACATCCTCTGGAATTTTGTAATAGAGCCAGAGGGAGGGATCAAAGGGACCAGGAGTACTATAGCATGGAGGTCACCAGCTGGTTTATGACCAGCACATGGCTCCCGTAGGATAGCACTCAGAGCTGTCTTGTCCAGTGGCCTGGACGAGCCAAGACTTTGGCGTCCAGTTCCTGCCAATTCACCAGCCAGGATTCCTCAGCTGGGCTAAGATAGACCAGAATATTTTCTAGGCAAAAGTGAGGACTACAGATGCTGGAAATTAGAGTCAAGAGCGTGATGCTGCAAAAGCACAGCAGATCTGGCAGCATCTGAGGAGCAGGGGAATCGACGTTTTCGGGCAAAAGCCCTTCATCAGGAATAAGCTCTGATGAAGAGCTTTTGCCTGAAACGTTGATTCTCCTGCTCCTGAGATGCTACCTGACCTGCTATGCTTTCCCAGCACCACACTCTTGGCCCCAGAATGTTTTCTAATCAACCTGTTCAGGAGTGCCACAATGACACATCTCTGGTACAGGTAGGACTTGAACCTTGGCCTCCTGGCTCAGAGGTAGGGAACATGGCCACTACACCAGAGGAGGCCCCTGCTATATTTATAATCTTGTTTTATTTATTTGAATAATCTGTGTTTTTAATTAATCTATACCTTTTAGTATTTTAACAATTCGTCTTATCTCGTCAAAGTTACTAAATTAAATATTTGCCTGCAATATAAACCATGACAAGAAATGGAGGCAAAAAGCAGCACCTCGCCTGCACAAAATTCCCAAACTATTCACTCTGTTCTACAGCCTCTTTATCCATCAGTCCATACTGTTTGTTTCCATCCACTTTTTTGAACCACACCCAATTCACACCTGGTGACTCAGGTTCCTGTTCACCTATTAGCAAACACAGCAACAAGCCTGAGACAGAGATGTTGGCCAAGGAACGCGGCGGTGTGTTGAAGTAGCAGGCAATAGGAAGAAAGAAATATTCTCCAAATCTGCAAGACTAGTAATAGGTCAAAGAACTGAATAGACTTTAAGAACCAACAAAGAATGACTAAAGAGGTATTAAGTACAGAAAACGCAGAGAAAGCTGGCTAGTAATGTGAAGATAATTCCACATACAAATGACTTTCAAAATACTTCCCCTCATCTCCCGAACAGTGCCCCTTATTTCTAGTCTACTGTACAAGGAAAACTATCTACCTATAGTATCCATATAGCTAGTCCTTCAGTATATTAAATAAGATCACCTTTGGATTTTCTAAATTCCAAAGAGTTTAATTTGAATTTGCATTTTGGTAAAACAAACAAGGGCAGGATTTATACAATTAAAAATAGGACTTTGGGTAGTGGGGTAGAACAGAGACCTAGTGGTTCAGGTACATAATTCTTGAAATTTACATCACATGTAGACAGGGTGGTTAAGAAAGCGTTTAGCATGCTTGCTTTGTTGACTCAGACCTTTGGAGTATAGGAGTTGGGACGTCATGTTGGGGTTGTACAGGAGGTTGGTGAGGCCTCTTCTGGAGTACTATCCAGTTCTGGTCACCTTGTTATAATAAGGATATTATTAAGCTGGAGAGGGTTGCAGGGAACGGAAGGTTTGAATTAGAAGGAGAGGCTGGGACTTTTTTCACTGGAATGTAGAAGGCTGAGGGGTAATGTTGTAGAAATTTGTAAACTCATAAGGGGTATAGATAAGGTCTCTTTAGAGTTGGAAATTACAAGATTAGGGAGCTTATTTTTAAGGTGAGAGGCAAAATATTTTAAAAAACATGAGGGGCAGCTTGTTTTTTTTTAGAGTGTATGGAATGAACTTCCAGAGGAAGTGGTGGATATGGGTACAGTTGCAATGTTTAAAAGATATTTGAATAAGAGCAGCATGGTGGCTCAGTGATTAGTACTGCTGCCTCACAGCACCAGGGACATAGGTTCAATTCCAGCCTCGGGTGACTGTTTTTGCACATTCTCCCTGTGTCTGCATGGGTTTCCTCCAGTTTCTGCCCACTATCCAAAGATTAGATTAGATTAGATTCCCTACAGTGTGGAAACAGGCCCTTCGGCCCAACAAGTCCACACCGACGCGCCGAAGCGTAACCCACCCAGACCCATTCTCCTACATTTACCCCTTCACCTAACACTACGGGCAATTTAGCACGGCCAATTCACCTGACCTGCACATTTTTGGATTGTGGGAGGAAACCGGAGCACCCGGAGGAAACCCACGCAGACACGGGGAGAATGCGCAAACTCCACTCAGAGAGTCGCCTGAGGCAGGAATTGAACCACTGTGCCACCGTGCCGCCCATGTGCAGGTTAGGTGAATTGGCCATGCTAAAATTGCCAATAATGTTCAGGGATGTGCAGGTTAGGTTAGTAAGAGGAAATGTAGAGTAATACGGTAGGGGAATGGGTTTAGGTGGGTTATTGTCTGGAGGGTTGGTGTGGACTCAGCCTGAAATAGCCTGTTTTCACACTGTAGGGATTCTGTGATTCTATGATCACTACATTTAATAGGAAAAAATTGGAATTATAGGGGCAGGTGGGACAAGTTTAGTTTGGGAACTCGCTCAGCATGAACTGGTTGGACTGAAGGGTCTGTTGGCGAAAAGTATGGCACTGGAAAAGTACAGCAGGTAGGCAGCATCTGAGGAGCAGGAGAGTCGACGTTTTGGGCATAAGCCCTTCATCACGAATGTGTGGGTCTGTTTCCATACTGTGTGACTCTATGACATTTGCAGCTGATTGCCAGTTAACCAGCACTGACAGGGAGTTTCTGCTAAATACTGACTAACTTGCAGTTTTAAAGTTTTAAATTGTGTTCAACTAAATTTCAGTTTGACACACTGTTGTTTATAAGAGTGTCTCACATACACTAAATACCCATCTCCTACCCTGTTTGTTATGCACCCTTTTCTGTCGCCACTTTGTAGGCCTTTGTGTGGATATCTTCTAGTGTAGTTCAGCTATTATCTGATCATAATGTTGCTTTTCTACCAGATGGAGATGCTTCGACGTTCCTCTGTCTTTGCTGCTGAAGTGATGGACGTTTTTGACCGCTTTCCGCCTGAGAAAGAGCTCATTTCTCAAGCGAAAGCACTGTGCCGAGATTACATCCATTCCCGCCTGATCCGAGCTGGAATTGTTTGGAGTAAACCAGAACCTGCTGTTTCTAGTCCAGCGAGCAAACTTACTGAGGTTTCAGCCGCACTTCTTCACTTGGGTAAGTTTACCACCACAGGAGCACAGGAGAATCCGAGAGAGAGGAATCAACAATCTTCATGATAGGAATGGAAAGAGTCAGGAGAGTTGAATGGTGAGAGTTGGAGTGAGAGCAAAAAGAATAGAGGACGGGTGATAGAGTTGCTTGGAATGAGTTATGGCAAGAGACAGAAAAGAGATTCAAAATAATCAAAAATCAGGAACTCAATGCTCGTTTTTCAGTTGATACTAAACAATGGAGAGGTTTGGAATTTGCAGGTTCCTGTGGTATTCAAATCTGACGATGGTCACCGCATTATAAGAAGGATGTGGAAGCTTTGGAAAGGGTGCAGAGGAGATTTACTCGGATGTTGCCAGGTATGGAGGGAAGGTCTCATGAGGAAAGGCTGAGGGACTTGAGGCTGTTTTCATTAGGGAGAAGAAGGTTGAGAGGTGACTCAATAGAGACATATAAGATATTCAGAGGGTTAGATAGGGTGGACAGAGAGATTCTTTTTCCAAGAATGGTGACGGCGAGCACGAGGGGGCATAGTTTTAAATTGAGGGGTGATAAGATATAGGACAGATGTAAGAGGTAGTTTCTTTACTCAGAGAGTAGTAAGGGTATGGAATACTTTGCCTGCAACGGTAGTAGATTCGCCAACTTTAAGTACATTTAAGTCGTCATTGGACAAGCATATGGACATACATGGAATAGTGTAGGTTAGATGGGCTTCAGATTGGTATGACAGGTCGGCGCAACATCAAGGGCCAAAGCGCCTGTACTGCGCTGTAATGTTCTATGTTGTTCTCTGTATGCAGTGGGAATTACAGAGGATCCCAACAAATCAGATGGAAGTTAAAGTTTCTTCGTTCTGTCATTATAAAGCACCAGTCAAGAAAACAAACACGGTGCTGCAGTGCAGAGGATTATTTATGATTCTATGCTGCCACGTGGGCTGTGCCATCTGGCAACATTAATCTGAAACTTGGCTGGCACAGTAAGGACTCAGTCTTTGTCTGAGAAGACAAGCAGGCAACTTCCTCACAGTTATCGATCAATGATCTGAAATCCCTCAGCAGATAGAGGTTGATTACCGTAACAGGAAGTTAAGCAAGAGAGTGACTTATCACAGTTCCATGTAAGAAAAAGGATTTCAAAGCACATGGTCAACCTAAGGGAGACTTCAGCTAAGTGATTACATCTGGGAATTTGGTTCAAAGTTGCAAGATAGAAAGATGTGCTGTAAATGAGGTTGCCTGGCAGAATTAATGTGTGCTGGCTGGGAGTTTGCTGAAAGATGGGAAGGAGGTGTTCTTTTGCTTTTTTTTTCTAGCCTCCAGCATTTGATTTCTGATTTTGTGCTGTGAGGGAGCTGCTAAATCAGTACCTGGTTTTAATAAAGCTGTAGACTCTATAAACCTTAAACCTTATCAGTGTTGTAAAGCAGTCCTGGAGAAGGGTTCCACCCAAAACATCGACTCCTCCACCTCCTGACGCTGCCTGGCTTGCTGTGTTCTTCCAGCCTCCTGCTTGTCTACCTTGGATTCCAGCATCTGCAGTGTTTTTTGTCTCTTGTAAAGTTTACTGGCAGGGCTGAAACATATATTGGGAGTTGAAGGCTTTATTACACTAGATTAGATTCCCTGCAGTGTGGAAACAGACCCTTCGGCCCAACCTGTCCACACTGACCCTTCGAAAATTAATAGTTACTAACTAACACATATTAGAAGTGGCATGGCAGGAAATGTGCAACAGTTTCAAACTGTGGGAGTTTCTGGATGGTGGTGTGATCCAGGGCAAACATATTTGCAGTAAGTGCTTGTGGCTGTGGAGTTTCAAACTCAGTGAGTTAGAGGCCAAGCTGCACATACTGCAGCACACTAGAGAGGGGGAGAGTTACATGAACACTTTATTCCAGGAGACGGTCACACCACAATGGATGTGTTTTCTGGTTTGTTCAGTGGTCAAGGACAGGAAAGTGTGACTGCAAGAGAAGCTGGTAAGAGGACCTGGAGGGAGGAGCGCAGGAATTACCCAGAGGCTTTGGTGTTTTTGTTCAGCGAGTTTGAATGAGAGTGAGGACTGCAAGGTGGATGTGTTAACTGGCCATGGCACCTTAGCACAAGAAGCCATTCATGAGAGGGGACGGGGACCAAGAAGTGGTTGTAGGGCATAGTGCAGTGAGGTGGATTGACCCTGTTTTCTGCAGCAAAACGTGCAAGTTCAGATGGCAGTGTGGTCTGCCTGGTGCCAGAGAAGGACGTACAGTAGGAACAGGAGAATCCGGTGGTTGTAGTTCATGTTCATACCAATGACCTTCGTGGAAATAGGAAAGAAGTTCTGCTGAGGGAATTTGAGAAATTAGGTACTCGATTAAAAAAGCAGAACCTCAAAGGTAAAAATCTCTGAATTTTTCACCTGAGCCACATGCAAGTTGCCATATGATGAATAAAACTCGAGGCTGAAAGATGTGTATAGACATAGTGAAGTCTGGATTGTGGAGCACTGCCATAGCACTAGGGAAAATGAGATCTGAACCAATGGGGAAGTCTACTCGTGAACCTTTTTGGGATTGGTCTTCTCGAGAGATGTCTAAGTAAGGAAGTAAGTAGGCTTCAAACTAAACAAGGAAGATTGAATCATCAAGCTTCAGTAAATGTAACCAATCAAGAATAGACTTGAAGCAGGAGATCAAAACACTAATGTGGAAAGTGAAGGTCAGAGAGTGGCAAGGAAGGACACAGAGAAAAACCTAAGATCCTACCAGACATCTAGGCTAGATTCTGCCAAGACACCAAAAAACACAAAGGTTCTATGTCTGAATATGCCTAGCATTCATAATTAAGTAAATTAATATCATAGAGTCATTGAGTAATTCAGCATGGAGTTCTGTCCAAACTGGTCCATGCTGACCATGGTGCCCACTCAGCTAGTTCCAAATGCCTGTATTTGGTCCATATCCCTCTAAACCCTTCCCATTCATGTACCTATCCAAATGCTTTTTTTTTAATGATATTTTTATTATCAAATGCTTTTTAAATGTTGCTATTGTAACTGCCTCAACCACTTTCTCTGGCAGCCATTCCATATATGCACTGCTCTGTGCATGAAGATGTTGCCCCTCAGGTCCTTCTTAAATCTTTCTCTTCTCATTTACCTATGCTCTCTGGTTTTCAATTCTCCATCCCTGGGAAAAAGACAATCTGCATTCATCCTATCAGTGCCCCTCATGATTTTATGCACCTCAATAAGGTCATCCCTCATTCTCCTACGTTCCAAGGAACAAAGTCCTATCTTGGCCAACTTCTCCCTATAACTCAGGCCTACTAGTCATGGCAACATCCTCTAAATCTTCTTTGCACTCTTTCCAGTTTAACTATGTCTTTCCTATAACAGGGTGATCAAACAGGACACAATACTCCAAGTATGGCCTCACCAATGACTTATACAACTGTAACATAACATTGCAACTCCTATACTCAGTGCCTTGAATGACGACGGCCAGCATGCTAAATGTCTTCCTCACCACCCTGTCTACCTGTGACACCACTTTCAATGAACTATGTACTTGTACTCCTAGGCCCCTCTGTTCTACAACACTCCTGAGGACCTTACCATTTACTGTATAGATTCTACCTTGGTATGACTCTGCAAAGTGCAACACCTCACATTTTTCTGTATTGAAATCCATTTGCCAATCCTCAGCCTACACCCCATCTGACCAAGATCCCTCTGTAAGTTTTGATAACCTTCCTTCCTATCAATTATACCTCCTAATTCTACATCATCCGCAAACTTGAATTCATATAATCTGGTAGCCATTACTGTAAAGTGGCTGCAGGATGACAAGGATTGGGTTCAGAATACTAAGAGAGATCTGACAATCAAGAATCATAAGAAGTGAGGTAGAAGTGGAGGAGAGCACCTTTTATCAAAGACCTTTGTTCAGGGGATCAGGATATGGAATCAGATTGGGTGGAGATGAGGTATAATAAGACCATGAGACAGAGGAACATTTGTGGGCCATTCATTCAGCTCATTGAGTCTGCTCCACCATTCAAGGAGATCATGGCTCGTAATCCTCAACTCCACTCTTCTTCCTTCTCCTATAACCCTCAATTCCCTTACTGATTAACGAATCTGTTTATCTTAGCCTTAAACAGACTTAATGACCCAGTCTCTTCAGTCGTCTGCAGTAAAGAATTCCACACATTCACTAGCCTTTGAGAGAAGAAATTCCTCCTCATCTTTGTCTTAAATGTGTGACTCCTTATTCTAGGATTATGGCCTGAGGTCCTAGATTATCTCCCAAGAGTAAACATCCTTTCCGTATCTACCCTGTCAAGTCCTCTAAGAATCTTGCCTGGGAAAAGAGGTCACAAATGGGAGTGATCTACCCTGAACAGTAACCGTAACATAGGAAGAAGTATACATGAAGAAATATTGGGTGCTTGTGATAAAGAAACATTGATAATCAAAGGTGATTTTAATCTACCTATAAACTGGAAAATCAGATTGTCAGTAGTAGTCTCAATGAGAAGTTTATAGAAGGTTTTGACATAATTTCTTGGATTAGCATATATTGTAACTGATCAGAGGACAGGCTTTACTAGACTTGGAATTGTGTACTGTGGAGTTAATTAATGACCTCAGAGTAAAGACTCCTCTTATGATTAAATTTTATTTGAAGTTGTGAGCATCATAAACTGAAATAAGGGCAACTATGTTGGCATACTAGCATGAATAGAAGGTTTGGTGACCAACAGAAAACTGATTCTGCATAAATGAGTCTTTTTCAGATTGACAGGATATGATGAGTAGAGTCCTGCAGGAATCTGTGCTGGGCTCTCAATGTTTACAGTTTATATCAATGAACTAGATGAGGGCATTGAAAGCATGATGACTAAATGTAAAGATGACAAAGATAGGTATGAAAGTACATTCTGAAGGAAGGATAAGAAAGTTGCAGACAGGTGAAGATAGGTTGAATGAGAGCATATAATGTAGGAAAATATGAAATTGTTCATTTTGGCAGGAAGAGTGAAAAACAAAGAATGACTTCAATGGGGAATGACTGTAAAATTCTAATATGCGGAGGGATCTAAGTATTAATGCATAAATCATGATAAATTAGTATACAGGTATTGCAAGAGATTAAGATGGCCAATGGAATGCTGTCCTTATGGTAAGAGTTAAACAATAAAGTAAAGTTGTGCTTCAGTTATACAGGGTATTGGTGAGGCCATGTTGTGACTATTGCCCTGCAATTGATAATTGGAATGAGCAGACTGTGTCTTATGAGGAAAAATTGGTCAGGCTGGACTTATTTCCACTGGAGTTTAGAAGAGTGAGGGATGACTTGGTTGACATCCTGAATGGTCTTGACAAGGTGGACTTGGAAAGGATGTTTCCTCTTGAGGGTGAATCCAGAGTTTAAAAATTAGGGGTTGCCCTTTAAGCAAGAGATGTGGGGGAGAAAAGAATTGTTTAAGGGTTGTGAGTTTGGAACTTTCTGACTCAGGAAGTGATAGAGGTTGGTCATTAAGTATTTTTAAGGCAGGGTTGGATTGATTCTTTTTGGACAGGGAAATCAAAGGTTATGTGGGGTAGATGGGAATGTGGAATTTGGAATGTAGACAGATCAGCCAGGATCTTGTTGAATGGCAGAGCAGGCTAGGAGGGCTCAGTGGCCTGCTTCTGCTCCTAGTTCCCATGTTCATATGTTTTTCAAACGACGGGTCAAGGGCTGTTTGAACCCAAATTTATAACCTGTGCTCCTCCATCTTCTAGCTATCCCCAGCAGCATATGATCATAATGTTCTCTCTTCTTGTAACATCATTGAGTTATGATGCACCATTTTGTACCTGAGCTGTATGGTGAATACTGGGTCATAAACAAAACAGGAAGGTGGTGTCAGGAAGTACCATGGAGCAGATCTCTGTCCTGTGTCATGAGGCCAAAAAGAATTTAAAAGGGGTGAATAAGAAGGAACTTTGAAATGTATTTACACTCGCTCTTTCTCACTTTCCCCCACACTCCCTCTCTCACCTCTCTCTTTCTCCTTGATCTATGTCTTTCCTTTCTCCCTCCCCTTTCAGTTGCTACTTTCCTCTCTTTCTCTCCGAACCTGTGTGTTTCACACTCATCCTTTTCCCCCATAACCTGAGTCCAACACTATAGCAACTGCTGAAATTGATTTTTACCAAGTAGAGATCAGTCTAATGCATTTTCTCAAGTTAAACCAGAAATGCCAAAAAGTAACATAGGCATAAACTAGAAAAACAAGCATAGCGCTGATTTCAAGAAAGTATGTTTACACAGACTGATAGCTTAAAGGTATAGTGGAGGGGAAAAAAAAACTAGTCCTTTGTAAGTTGTGGTGTTTGGACAATGGATTTCAATAGAAGGATTAGTAAGTGAACCCTGAAGTGTTCCTCTTTAGTTTGGGATCTCTGTAAATTCTAGGACAAGAGGTCATAGTCTTAGGATAAGGGTAGAAAATTTAAAGTGGAGTTGAGGAGAAACTACTTCTCCCAAAGGGTTGTGAATCTGCAGAATTTGCCACCCCAAAGTGTGGTGGATGCTGGAACAGTCAGTAAATTTGAGGAGCAGTCAGACAGACCTTTAATTGTAATGGGGTTGAAGGGATATGGAGAAAAGACAGGAAAATGGGGATGAGGAGCATATCAGTCATGATCGAATGGCAGAGCAGACTCGATGGGCTGAATGGCCTAATTCTGTTCCTATATCTTATGAACTTGGACTGATTAGGGATAGTCAACATGGCTTTGTGCGTGGGAAATCATGTCTCACAAACTTGATTGAGTTTTCTGAAGAAGTAACAAAGAGGATTGATGAGGGCAGACCGGTAGATGTTATCTATATTGACTTCAATCAGGCATTTAACAAGGTTCCCCATGGGAGACTGGTTCGCAAGGTTAGATCTCATGGAATACAGGGAGAACTAGCCATTTGGATACAGAACTGGCTCAAAGGTAGAAGATAGAGGGTGGTGTTAGAGGGTTGTTTTTCAGATGGAGGCCTGTGACCAGTGAAGTGTCACAAGGATTGGTGCTGGTCCACTATTTTTCATCATTTATATAAATGATTTGGATGTGAAATTAAGAGGTATAGTTAGTAAGTTTGCCGATGACATCAAATTGGAGGTGTTGTGGACAGCGAAGAAGGTTACCTCTATTTACAATGGGATCTTGATCAGATGGGCCAATAGGCTGAGCAGTGGCAGATGGAGTTTAATTTAGATAAATGCAAGGTGTTGCATTTTGGGGAAGCAAATCTAAGCAGGACTTATACACTTAATGGTAAGGTCCTAGGGAGCGTTGTTGACCAAGGAGACCTTGGGGTACAGGTTCATAGCTCCTTGAAAGTGAGGTTGCAGGTAGATAGGTAGTGAAGGCGGCGTTTGGTATGAGTATTGAGTACAGGAGTTGGGGGGGGCATGTTGCAGTTGTACAGGACATTGGTTAGGCCACTGTTAGAATATTGCATGCAGTTCTGGTCTCCTTCCTATTGGAAAGATGTTGTGAAACTTGACAGGGTTCAGAAAAGATTTACAAAGATGTTGCCAGGGTTGGAGGATTTGAGCTATTGGGAGAGGTTGGAATAGGCTAGGGCTGTTTTCCCTGGAGCATTGGAGGCTGAGGGGTGATCTTATAGAGGCTTATAAAATCATGAGGGATAGGATAAATAGACAAAGTCTTTTCCCTGGGGTGGGGGAAGTCCAGAAGTAGAGGGCATAGGTTTAGGGTGAGAGGGGAAAGATAAAATAGACACCTAAGGGAGGATGGTATGTGTATGGAATGAGCTGCCAGAGGAAGTGGTGGAGGCTGGTACAATTGCAACATTTAAGAGGCATCTGGATGGATATATGAGTAGGAAGGGTTTGGAGGGATATGGGCCAGGTGCTGGCAGGTGGGACTGGATTGGGTTGGGATATCGGTCGGCGTGCAGAGTTGGACCGAGAGGTCTGTTTCTATGCTATACATCTCTATGACTCTGAACTTACGAACAAAGGAAATGGGAAATTGATAGTCTAAGTAAAAATATTTTGACTGATTTTTATGCAAGGATTATCACTGCAGATCCAGGTGATATACTATATTGACAGTTTGTAGGCCTCAGGCAGTTGGGGGTGATGCAGATTATATCTTCCATTCTCCTGAATTTCTAATCATGGATATATGGGCCTATCATTATTTTGTGGGTGGGGGGGGGGGGGGGGGGGGTGGGAAGCTGCAATGAGGAAGTTGGATTCTTGGATTTCCTTCTTCCAGATGACTCATTCACATAGAGATTTATTAGAGAGAAAATAATAATAGAACTGTAAAGTACAGGCTAGTCATTTGGACCATTGTGCTCATATCAGTTCTTGTAGGGGATACTATTAAAAGTGTGATGCAGCTGCTTATACAGACTCCTTATGTCTCAAATCTGGAATAATCTCAGGAATTTACATGTTGTTTTTCTGTTGGAATATCCTCATAACAATTTGCCGTACTGAAAAGGGATGAAATTGGTGTTCAGCCAGAACTCAAAATGGCAGGAACAGCTTGTTTCTTCCCCCCCCCCCCCCCCCCCCATCCAGCAGTATTTTCCAGGACCTGCAGGCTCTTGTAATCGACCCAACGCATCACCAATCCCCTCTGTTTACAATACACCCAAAAGAAAGGAAGGAAGATTTTAATTTATATAAGCACCTTTAGTAACTCCAGGATGTTCTAAAGTGTTTCTTTCCTTTTTGTTTGTTTACAGCATGTGAGCATCACTGGCCTGGCCAGTATTTATTGCCCAGCCTTGATTCCATTCCCTAGGTGTCAACCACACTGTCCTAACAAAGTGGACATGGAAAGGATGTTTCATCTTGTAGGAGCGTTCAGAATTAAGAGGTTTAAAATTAGGGGTCACACTTTTAGGACAAAGATGAGGAGAACTTTTTTCTGAGTGTTGTGCAAGCTCAGAACTCTCTTCCTTAGAAGAGCACAATATTGAATATTTTTAAAGTTAAAAATCACACAACCCCAGGTTATAGTCCAACAGGTTTAATTGGAAGCACTAGCTTTCGGAGCGACACTCCTTCACCAGGTGATTGTGGAGGGCTTCACCTGATGAAGGAACGTCGCTCCGAAAGCCAGTGTGCTTCCAATTAAACCTGTTGGACTATAACCTGGTGTTGTGTGATTTTTAACTTTGTACACCCCAGTCCAACACCGGCATCTCCGAATCATGAATATTTTTAAAACTGAGTGGATAGATTGTAGTTAGCAGAATCAAAGTTATCAGAAGTATATTGAATTCAAAACACAAACAGATCAACCATGGTCTTGTTGAATATCAGAGCAGATTTGAGGGGCAGAATAGTCACCCAGTTCTAAAATGTTATCATCCTGGTGGTGAGTTGATGAAGGATCAAACTGGAGCCAGTCTTTACTCAATTTAGATTTATTTACAGCATGTGCAAATGTATATTAACTCAAGCACCACCAGAGTGTCAGTAAGTCTGTCATGATTTGGAGATGCCGGTGTTGGACTGTAAAACTCTGTTATCTCACTTTTTAGATTAGAATCAATCTAAACATCAGGTCATAGACAGAGAACACAGGGGGCTAACACCTTCAACACATTGTCTAGCTATCACCATTGTTAACAGCTAACCCGAGAATGCAACTTTTAAAAAAAGGGTTTTGTGATTTACACATGAAAGAAGTGAAACTATCACTGTATTCTAACAGAGGAAAGGCTTAACAGACAATCAATTTTTCAATATATAATTTCAGTTACATCACACTGCAAATTTTTGCTATAAATTCTGTGTTACGATCGAGCCCTCCACAATCACCTGATGAAGGAGCGTCGCTCCGAAAGCTAGTGTGCTTCCAATTAAACCTGTTGGACTATAACCCTGGTGTTGTGTGATTTTTAAGTAAGTCCGTCAGTATTTAAGAAAAATATTTTAATTCACCTGTTTGGACATGTTACAATGCATCTCCGGGTCAGCTGTGATTTGTGTCTGGACCTTCAGGCTGAGAGGTCTGGATACTACCACTACCCTACAAGGCCATAAAACATGGGGCTTGAACCCACAATGCTGAGATTTGAAGATATTAGGAGGAAGGAGACATCAGAGGTACGTTCTTTACGCAGAGAGTTGTGAATGCATTGAATGCGTTGCTAGCAGAGGTGGTGGAAGCAAAGTCATTGTGGACACTTAAGCGACTGCTGGACATGCACATGGATAGCAGTGAGTTGAGGGGTGCGTAGGTTAAGTTACTATATCTTACATTAGGATTAAGTCTCGGCACAACATCGTGGGCCTAAGGGCCTGTTCTGTGCTGTACTTTTCTATGTTCTAACTGTCCCATGCTGTATTGATGGAGCTAACAGGCCAGTGTCTAATTTTATGTGTTCAAGTAACATTGCAATCAGTGCCTTCCATCTGAGTATATTTAATCACAAATTGATATGCAGTTAGCAGGTCTCTCTTGTGGAACAGTGATAGTGTCCCTACCCCTGCCCTGAGAAGCTGGGGTTCAAGTCACACCTGCTCCAAAGATGTGAAATAACATCTCTGAACAGGTTGATTAGAAAAATAGGTTAATAAAAAAAATTATACAATTAACAGTTGATGCTTTCTGTCCACTGCAAAAACAGCAGACAGTTTTACAAAGAATGTAAGTGTTAATTTTTAAAAATCTAAATCTGGGTGTTTAATTCACTAGCTCTAAACATGGAAACCTAATGTCTGGAATAATGCTTTGGAATTAGGACGTTTCTGTTGCACACAAACAGTGTGCATGTTGAATAGACTTCTGAATACAATAATGAGATCGGATCATCTTGAAAATTGATGTCTGTTGAAAACCCAAAAACAATATGAATCAAACATTAATTGGCTGGACTTTGGTCCTAGTGTCCTTTTTAATGCAAAGAGGCTTTGAGGCTCAGCACCAATTGTTATGGACTTAAAATAACAGACACTGGAGTTTTCAGACCTACTAGAATAAAGGTTATCAAATTTGAACCTTTCAGGCCTACAGCCCAAAATCTCAAACGAGAGGGATGGAAGCAGGCCAGACTTTTGCAACGCCTACGACATTAGGTGAATAGAGGGTTAGAAACTGTTAAGGCTTAACACAGCAATGGTTGAGGAAAAGTCAGCAATGAAACTTTCCAATCTAGAGGCTACAATGCACCCTTTAAATAACTTGGAAATGGCTGTCTGCCAAAATGTGTTACTCATGATTTGTGGACTGTTTGAGGAATTGAACAGAACTGAACAGGCTGAGGCTCTTTCCTTTAAAAAAGGGAAGGAAGAGAGGTGACCTGATGGTGGTCTTTAAGACTCTGAAAAGAAGTCTTAAGAAGGGGTCTACAGGATAAGGGTAGGGAAGACCATATATGAAGAAAATTGAAAGTAGGGATTGTCACAAATGAATTTGAGGGGAGCTCTGGAGAACCAATCCAGAGAAGGGTTAAAATGTGAAACTTGTAACCAAAGAGGGTAATGGAGGTGAATAATGCAGATTAATTCAAGCAGAAATTGGATAAGCGTGCAAGGAGAGATGAACTAAAGTGGGAGGATGGTGGTGTGGAACATAAGCACTTGCATAGACCAGTTAGCTGAAATGGCCTGTTTCTATGCTGTTTAATTTTATGTGACTGGCGTTATGGAAGAAGATGGCATTGGGAAGTTAACTCCCTGATTTGTTCAAAGTGATTTCTTATTTCCAGCACAGAACATTTAGTTGGAAATGAGTGGACAACTCAAGTGAATCCCCAGCTCAAACTTTATGCAATCTTGCTCTCTCCATGACCTTTGTTTTAAGATGTGTTCTGAGCATTACCAAGATAAGTTATCTTGATTTGTATGTTGTCCATTTATAAGCACTAGATCATTATGTCTCAGCTACCCATTTACCAAGGAAGACCAAACAGACCACGAAGCTCTCAGTGGACAGAGCATCCAGTATAAATAGACAGTCTAAATTTTACATCAGAGTTCTGTCCATGACCAGCATGAGCCACTGTAAAATAGAGATGTCGTGGTTGTTACTTGGATAGCATGACCTGATGTTTATGTTCATAATTCTGCAGTCAGATAATGCTTGAATTTTAATACAGTACAAACTACTCCCCTTATGTAAAGGCCGTACAGTCAACATGAAGAACCCTGACATACGACTGGGGTCATGATGAGACCTTATGACATCATCCTGTGTAGCTAATGCTATTATGTTTTCTGCATCAAATGTGATGGGTTGAATGATCTTTTCATACCCACATCTGCTGCAAATATAAACAAAGAAGGTTTGTTGTTTCCTAGAGATTTTTTTTTCCCTTCAAATTTACCTAATGTAGTTAATATTGATGTGGCCTCAGAATTTATACAAAAGCAATTAAAAACGTAAGAAATCAAAGCAGAAATAGACCAGCTAGCCCTCAAGCCCTCTTTGCTATTCTCAGATTGTGGTCTTAACCCTGTTTTCTCGCCCTCCCTGCCACAACCTTTGAACTCCCCTATAGATTACAAATCTGTCAAATTCAGCTTCCACTGCTCTCCGAGATAGAAAACTTCAAAGGTTGGGCATTGTAGGTTGCATGATTCTACAGGCTCGAAATGACAGTCAAAGGTAAGATCTAAATTCATAGTTTCATATTGACGAGACAATTGCCATCCAACTGAGCTACTAGACATGAGGCTTTACACGTCTATATTTTTATCCTGAATGGGTAAATTAACACTCGCCATTGTAGAAGGGAGCTCACCCCCACCATCTCAAGGGCAACTAGGGATGGATAATAAATGCTGACCCAGCCAGCAGAACCCACATCTCGTGAAAGAATAAATAAAGCTCACAAGAAAAGAAATTATATCACTTCCTCCTTGACTGGATTGAGTGGAGCTCCCATGCATAATGTCATAAACCTTCATCAGCTGATAGAGAATGTATCAATTGTGAAGAGATAGAGCTGTCACCATCATTGCTCTCACTCAGAAAACAAAAAGTACCAACTAGCAACATTTCTTTTTTTCTCTCTCTCTCAAGGTGATGAGTTGGAGTACATCAGACCAAATGTCTACAGGAACATTGCCAAACAGTTGAATATCTCAGTCAGTTCTGAAAGCATCGTATCTGATGCATTCCTGGCTGTCGCCACTGAGCTTTTCTCTGCAGGTAAATTTCGGAAATATTACTCTGTATGTATGTTCGACTGGTGGGAATGGGATGCTGGTCCCTGTTGCTCTTGTACTGCCGGACAATGTCTGCTCCATGTATAAAACATACATGACTAATGTTAATATCCACACAGCTTCAGCTCTTCCATGCTGTACATCTCTGTGACTCCATGACTATTGATGTCATTCTGGGTTTTTGTGTAGGTTTCGATACTTGCACCCTGCTCTCGTTCCTGTGGTTCTTTCCCTGCAGAGCAGCCTGAACAAGCAATCTGCTTCTAGATCTCAACTAATAACTTAGCTGTGTTTTAGAAAGTAAATCATGTGGCTCCATTATCTTCCCTTTCCTGCAATGGTAACATCTCTGCTTGGCTCATCTCCCACCACTGTGGTAATTGAGATGAGGAACTTCAGCTTCAGCTATGCCGCAAACACAAATGGCAGCTGGCAAGTAGCATATACGTTCCTCAAATTTTTCAAGTTATTTATCACTGCCTTTCTGATCATTTAATTCATCTCTCCACAGATGCTGCCAGGCCTGCTGAGTTCCTCCAGCATTTTCTGTTTTTTATTTCAAATTTCCAGCATCAGCACTATTTTGGTTGTAGGCAAAAGTGAGGACTGCAGATGCTGGAAATCAGAGTCTAGATTAGAGTGGTGCTGGGAAAGCACAGCAGGTCAGGCAGCATCCGAGGAGCAGGAAAACTTTTGCCCGAAACGTTGATATTCTTGCTTCTCGGATGCTGCCTGACCTGTTGTGCTTTTCCAGCACCACTCTAATCTAAACACTATTTTGGTTGTATCCAATTGATCAGTGTTTTTAACTTCTACCTCTGGTTTCTTTAATTACTATATCATTGTCTGTCAGTACTCCCTGTAATTCAGATCCAGACTTGCCAATTACTCCCTCATAATAATGAGGGAGCTCCCAGTCCAACGTTGTAGAGACTTGCCTGTTTCTGTCATATTCCACAGAAAGGGGAGAGGAAATCTGAAACTTTCTAGGGTGGCACAGTGGTTAGCATGCTGCCTCACAGTGACAGGGACCTGGGTTCAATTCCCACCTCCTGGTGACTGTCTGTGTGGAGTTTGCACATTCTCCCTGTGTCTGTGTGGGTTTCCTCCCACAATCTCAAGATGTGTGGCCAGGAGAATTAACCATACTAAATTGCCCATCATTAGGTGCATTAGTCAGGGGTAAATGTAGGGGGATGGGTCTGAGTGGATTACTCTTCAGAGGGTCGGTGTGGACTTGTTGTGCTGAAGGGCTTGTTTTTATACTGCAGGGAATCTAATCTAAAACTAGTTGGTGCTGGGAGTCAAGTGGGTATTGATAGATCTTTGATAAGATCTTGAGAATGATAGAATCACGGCTGGGTAGATAGGGTTAAAATGCTGATCAGTTATGATTCAACAGAATATGCACAGTGTGTTGATTGGCTTCCTCCGCTTCCTATGTTACATAATAATTTCCAACACCTACATACTCATTAAAGCAGTTGCGTTATCTGCTTACATTCTGCAGCCATCTGTCCCTCCTCCTTCGACAGTGTTCTCTGGTTATGTAATGACCTTTCCAATGAATTTGGAGCCCTCGTCAAACTGAACAGAAATTGGCTTTTAGGAGTTTATTTAGGAGTTTATTTTCGATTGACTAGATAGAAAATATGGATTATTCATGTTCTTTTATTTGCTTGTGTTCTCTCGCGGTAAGGAGTACTTGCTCACCCAATTAATAAAGTTTAACACTTTGCCATTAGTCGCTGAGCTGGACTTGAGTCAGTGGAATGGGTTACAATGGCAAATATTGCTCAGTAGTAGAGTTTCTTTATTGACCCTACACTTCACTGAAGTTTGTACTTTAATTAGCTCTTCAAACAATAATGGGTAGGGCGTTGAAAGGTCATTGATTTGCAAAAGCATTGCAACTTGTAGATTTTTCTTGGAATCTGACTTCACTGGCAACCCAGCAATATTTGTTACAGATCTCTAATTGTTCTTGAGAAGATGAGCTACTTTTTTCAACTACAATGCTGCAGATACACCCCCTGTGCTATTTGGGAGGGGGTTCCAGGATTTTGATTTGGTGGCAGTGAAGGACTGAGAATATAGTTGTAAATCAAGATGGTGAGTGATTTAGGGTGTCACTTGTAGGTGCTGTTGTTCCCATTTATTTGCTGCCCTAGTCCTTCTAAATAAGTCATAGAGTTATACAGCACAGAAACAGACCCCATCGGTCCAACCAGTCCATGCCAACCGCAATCTCAAACTAAACTAGTCCCACCAGTCTGCGCGTGGCCATATCCTTCCAAACATTTCTTATTTACGTGCTTCTTTAAATGTCTTTTAAATGTCTGTTGTGACTGTATCCAGATCCACCACTTCAATCCATATACGAACTATTCCATGTGCGACAAAAAGTTGCCCCTCATGTCTTTTAAAAATCTTTCCCTTAAAATTCTGCCCCCTAGTCTGGAAATTTCCAACCCGAGGGAAAAGACACCTGCCATTCAACTTATCTATACCACTCATGATTTTATAAACCTCGACAAGGTCAATCTCCTCCACTCCAGTGAAAAAACTCCCAGCTTATTCAAGCATCTCCTTATAACTCAAGCCCTCTATTCCCAGCAACATCCTGGTAAATCTTTTCTGAACCTTCTCTAGATTAATAATATTCTTCCCATAACAGGGAGACCAGAATTGGACACAGTACTCCAGAAGAAGCTCACCAACATCTTGTACAACCTCAACATGCCAACTCCTACACTCGAAGGTCTGAGCATGCTAACCACCTCCTTAAACATGCTGCATTGACGCAAACTTCAAAGAAAATGTATATGAACCCTCCAGGTCTCTCCATTCTACATTACCTAAAGCCCTACTTTTAGCTGACTAAATCCTGCCCTGGTTTGTTCTTACTAAAATGCAATATCTCTCATTTATCCAAGTTAAACTAGTCTACCACTCCTCCTCCCATTGACTAAATTAATCAAGATCTCTTTGCAATCTCAGATGTCCTTCTTCACTGTTCACTATACCACGAATTTTAATGTAAGCTGCAAACTTATTAACCATGCCTTCTACATTCTCATCTAAATCTTTTATATAAATGACAAACAGAAGTGTACACAGCACTGATCCCTATAGAACCCTGCTGGTCAGAGGCCTCCAGTCCGAAAAACAATCCTCTGACACCACTTTCTCCTGCTGTTAAGTCAATTTTGTAATCAATTGCCAGCTCACCCTGAATCCTATGTAATCTAACTTTACTAATTAGTCGACTTTGTCAAAGACTTTACCAAAGCCCAAGGAACAATATTTACCGCTCTGCTCTCCTAAATCTTCTTGGTTACTTCCTCAAAAAACTCAAATCAAGTTTTTGAGACACATCCTCCCTCACACAAAACCATGCTGACTATCCGTAATTAATCTCTACCTGTCCAAATAAGGTTTCTCCTTACATCTCTTCTTAAACAAAAGCACAACATTAGCCACTCTCCAGTCATCCGGAACCTCACCCATAATTATATATGACACGAATATTTCTCCAATGGGCCCTGCAATTTCCACCCTAACTTCCCACAACCTTCAGGGATACACTGTATCAGGTCACAGAGATTTAACCACCTTTATATTTTCTAAGACATCCTGTGCTTCCTCTTCTATAATGTGAACTGTTTTCAAAACAGCAGAATTTATTTCCAGTTTCTCTTGCCTCCATTTCTTTCTCCACAGTAAAAACTAATGCAGAATATTCATTTACTTTCTCTCCCATCTCCTGAGGTTCAACACAAAGATGACCACTTTGATCCTACTTTCTAGTTGCTCTCTTGCTCTTAATGTACTGTAGAATATCTTTGGATTTCCCTTAACCTTATCTGCCAAAGCTATTTTGTATCCTCTCTTTGCCTTCCTGATCTCCCTCTTAAGAATGCCCCTACACTCTTTATACTATTCAAAAGATTCATTAGAACCCGGTTGTCTGTACCTAATATATGAGAACGTCAATATCTTTATTCATCCATTGCTCCTTAATTCTAACAGCCTTGCCTTTCACTCTAACAGGAACATAATAACTCTGAACTCTCGTAATCACACTTTTAAAATCCTCTCACTTATCTCATGTCCCTTTACTTGTGAATTGTCTACTCCAGTCAACTTTTGAAACTTCCTGTTTCATACCATTAAAATTTGCCTTACTCCAATTAAAAACTTTATCTTTTATGGAAGGCTTATCCTTTTACATAATTATTTTAAAACTAATAAAATTACAATCACTAGACCCAAATGTTCCCCTACTATCATTTCATTCACTTGCCCTGCTGTATTACCCAAGAGAAGGTTAAGCTTTGCTCCTTCTCTAATAGGAACATTTAAATATTGACAGAGATTTTGATAGAGATTATGGGTTTGGAAGCTGCTGTCGAAAGAGCACTGGTGAGTTGCTGCAGTCACACTGCTGCCACTGTTGTGTTAAAAGTGATACAATGGTGTATACATTGGTGGATGAATCAAGCAGACTGTTTTGGTCTGGATGCTGCTAAGCTCCTTGAATGTTGTTGAAGCTGTATTCATCCAGGCAAGTGAAGAGTATTCTATCAAAGGTCATGGTTGAAGCAACTGAAGATGATGGAGTCTAGAACACTAGCCTGAGGAACTTCTGGATGTAGGTTTGCTCACTGAGCTGGAAGGTTCAGTTTCAGATGTTTCATCACCATACTAGGCAACGTCATCAGTGAGCCTCCGGATGAAGCACTGGTGGTATGGCCCATTTTTTATTTACGTGTTTAGGTTTCCTTAGGTTGATGATGTCATTTCCTGTGCTGATGTCATTTCCAGTTCTCTTTCCTAGGGAGTGGTAAATGGGATCTAAGTCAATGTGTATGTTAGTGTTCCGGTTGTAATGCCATGCTTCTAGAATTCTCGTGCATGTCTCTGTTTGGCTTGTTCTAGGATGGTTGTGTTGTCCCAGTCGAAGTGGTGTCCTTCCTCATCTGTGTGAAAAGATACTAGTGAGGGTGGGTCATGTCTTTTTGTGGCTAGTTGATGTTCATATATCCTGGTGGCTAGTTATCTGCCTATTTGTCCAATGTAGTGTTTGCTACAGTTCTTGCAAGGTATTTTGTAAATAACATTAGTTTTGCTTATTGACTTATGAGGCCTTTCAAGTTCATTAGCTGCTGTTTTAGTGTCTTGGTGGGTTTGTGGGCTACTATGATGCTAAGAGGTCTGAGTAGTCTGGCACTCCAACCAGAATGCTATCAACAAGCACATTGACTTAGATTCCATTTACCACCCTCTGAGAAAAAGAGCAGGAATTGACATCACTACAGGAAATGACAACACCAACCCAAGGAAACCTAAACACTTAAATAAAAAGTGGGTCATACCACCAGCCCTTCATCCGGAGGCTCACTGATGATGTTACCTAATATGGTGACGAAACGTCTGAAACAGAATCCTCAAGCTCATCAAGCGAACCAACGTCCAGAACCTCAACCTGACCTACAAATCTTCTCAAAATGCGCTGAAGAGCTTCTGTGTTGATGTCCTGGGACCGAGATGATTGATCACCAATAATCACAACCTTTGTGCTAGATATGACTATAACCAGTGAGTATTTTACCCAGAGTGTTGTAATTGTACTGGAGGAACATCTTGGCTAGGGGCACAATTAGATCTAAAGCACGAGTCTTCAGTACTTACTGCAGGGATGTTGTCGGGGCCCATTGCCGTTGAAGTGGCTAGTGCCATAAGGCATTTCTTGATATCACGTGGAGTAAATCAAATTGGTTGAAGACTGGTCACAATGATGCTAGGACCTTGGGAGGAGGCTGTGATTGATCATCTGCTCAACATTTCTGGCTGGAGATGGGTGCTAATGCTTCAGCCTTGTCTTTTGCCCTGATGTCCTGGGGTCCTGCCATTGTTGAGGATGGTGATATATGCTCTGAATCTATTCTTGCTCAAAAGTGAAGGAATCAAACTTTAGATAAAAATTAAGGTTCAGTCAAACATTAGAAAGAAAGTAGGGCGCATATTGAAGTGACAATGGACAAATATTGTAAGAGACCCGAAAGAGAGAAGAAAATAGAAGATGGATGTAATGAACTGGATTCAATTGGTCTATGTGGAGTGGGTAACGGTAGCATAGATCAAACTGAGGTGGAGATCGATCCGTGGTTGGTGTGGAAATTTATGCTTTTAACCATTAAACAGTAGGAAGCAGTTGGGATATAAAAAGTGAGAACACATGGGCTATCGCTATTATCTGAAATGCTGTCTGTAGGACTTTTTCAACGTATTGGTGTCAGTATTTTTTGACTTCACTGTGTGCTTTCAGTTGTGAGTTATAAAACATCTGAAGGTATGGGAAAGGCTGTTTGACTAATAGTCAAGAATCAGCCAGTCAGATAAGTCAGAGGTTGCTTGTATCCTAATTAGTATAAGTAGGTGGGGCACCATTAGGTTAAACATATTGGGTGACCAGTAGCAGCAGCATGGGGAGGTGAAATCATGTGAAGAAATCTACAGGATACATCCATGAGAATTAGGAGCTGGCCATTTATTTGACCGTTCAAGAATGCTCTGCTGTTCAGCAAAATCTTGAATGATCTACCTACTTAACTGCACCTTCTCACACTGTCTCATGTCTCTGAAATCCTTTTGTGCTCCATATTCCTGTGCTGAGCTCACTGCAGTTGCATTGCAGAATCTGAGTTCAGAGAATTTTATATATTTACAGCACAGAAACAGGCAATTTAACCTATCTAGTCTAAAATGGGGCTTCTGCTACACACAAGCCTCCTCCCACTCTACCTCATGTTACTTTCTCCACATTGCCATACTCCCTTGTGTTTATGAAGTGTGCTTCCCCTTAAATACATCCATATAATTGACCTCCTTGTTAGTGTCAGCCTTGGCTCTGCTGGTACCACATTCACATGTGAATCACAAAAGTTCCAGGTTCAAGTCCTCTAGGATGAGCATGAAATCCAGGGCTAAAGTAAGTGAAACACTGAGGAAGCACTGTCCTTCTGGAGATTCCGTCTTTCGGCCGAGATGTTAAACTGCCCTTCTGTTTGAGTGGGGATGTAAATGACCCCATGCAATTGTTTGGGGGAACAACAGGAGAATTATCCCTGGTGTCCTGGCCAGTGTTTATCCTTTAGGGGTCAGCATTACAAAAAAGCAGATTATTTGCTGACATTCACATTACTGTTTATGGTATTCTTCTGTACACAAATTAGCTGCTACTTTTCTTCCCTCACAATGGTGACATCTCTTCAAAGAAACCTTTCTTGTCCATAAAGCATTTTGAGATGTCTACTGGTCTTAAAAAGTGCTTCAAACGACTCCGTATGATAACATTGTCAACATTCTCACTAAACTAAACAAAGAATTGAAAGGATATTATGAATCAGCCATCAGATGCATGTGGCCTGTGTTGGAGAGCCTGAGGAGCAAGGGGCTGAATTGAAGGATCGTAAGGGGAAGTCATTATCTAGTTCACTAATATTTGCTATGGAGCTGAGCTGTTGATGGAGGTGAACACTAGGTTGAAGATTGATGTTAGAAAGAGGGGTTCCATTTCATGGGACAGGAAGGAACTGTACCATTGGGACAGACAATGGGCAAGAATCAGTGCCCTAGGAGAAAAGGTAAAGAGGGTGGTCACAAAGACTTTGAGCTAGTGAGTGAGTTGGGGAAAGAGGAAGGATAGCTCAGATGGGAAGGGTAGTATAGATAATAGCTCAAAAGAAAGCAAAAAAGATAGAGGAAAGAAACTATCAGAAATTGTACATTTGACAGGTAAGAAGGGAATAAAACATGTAAAGAGACTAAACAGGCAGAGAAATGAGAAATAAATGTGTAAAATATTTTAAAAGGCGGCCAGGTTGGGGTGCATGACCCAAATAACAGTTCTTTATACAAACTGTAACTAACTGACTTCCTGACTGAATAAAGTTATTGGCTTTCTCACTTCCCATCCCAGTCGGGGGAACAAGTTAATAATCTGTGGAGAGGAGGTTTACACACAGCCCTAGCCAGGAATCTCAGGCATGGTTCCCATCTACACCTCCAGTGAGTTAGAACATTCCCACTCAACAGAGATATCCCACAGAGGAACAATGTCACCCTCCCACTCTCTGTCTTACTGGATCGAAGATTTCAATCTAACCCCAGTGAAACTCTTCTGCTTTTTGAAACAACAGAGGTATGAAAACACACACGCATGTTCACCAGTACAAATGGTGTACCATAATCTCAGTGCTCATGTTAAAATAGCTCCTTCCAATTTAAAATCAACTCTGCAACAAACTGGTAAGTTAAAACAGGCTTGCACCTGCAATGGCTACATCATAGAATTATGCTACAGGAGTCCATTCAGCCTATCAAGACCTTTACTGTAGAACAATCTAATCTGTCCCACATTCCCATGCTATTCCCATAGTCCTGCAAGAACTGAGATGAGAAATTTCTTCACCCAAAGACTGGTGAGCCTGTGGAATTCTCTGATGTAGAAAGTGGTTGAGACTGAAACATTGAATGTTTTCAAGAAAGAATTAGTTATAGTTCTTAGGGCTAAAGGAATGAAAGGTATGGGGAGAAAGAAGGAACAGAGTACTGAATTGGATGATAAGTCAGGACCATATTTGAAGAATGATCTCCTGTATGATTCTAGAATTCTAATTCTCACTGAAGGAAAACCATGTACAGATGTCCACCAGAAAATCATATGTTAGTTCTATATATTGAATTATCCTGTATGTTTACAATCCTGCATGTTGAGTGCTCTGGTATCTTTGATTCCATATGTTGAACAGTCCTGTTCTTCTGCTGTCGTCTAGGTATAACCTGGGGGAAGGTTGTAGCCCTCTATGCTGTAGCTGGAGGTTTGGCCATTGACTGTGTGAAACAGGGACAGCCTGCCATGGTACACACGATAGTCGATTGCTTGGGGGAGTTTGTCCGGAAAACACTGGTGACGTGGCTCAGGAGACGTGGTGGATGGGTAAGAGATGCTCTTTTCAATTGCTTTCAATATTTAAACTCATCAACAAAAGCATCAGGATTTTCACCCAAGAAAATGCATTTCTAATTACTTTTCATGTGATGAGAAGGATCCCAATTTGATCACCAGTTGGTGCTGTTAGCGCAGCGTTAGGAGCTTAAAATTTGCTTCAATGCCCCTAGATTTAAATAAGGAAAAATCAAGCAGGATTCTCACTCTGAATAGTTGCCTGAATTCTCAGTGTACCTATACTGGTTAAGGATTCAGGTTCTATAATAATTCCTGGCCACATGTAACCAAAGTAATTTGTTGCTATAAAATTCAAAAATTCTAATCCTTATATTCTAATCCATCTTTTGCCTCAGCTGTCCCATTTTCATTACTTCCTCCATGCCTACTAGAACTTTTGCTAAGGGTCTGCTTCCCTTCACCTCACCATTGGCAGTCAAGCTTCTGTTTGTCTTATTCCAAAACACTGGAATTCCCTTCTCTCTCAGCCTCTCACTTCCCCTTTTAAACCCCTCCTTAAAATCAAAAATCTTAGCTAAGGAAGTTAACAATGGTATCAATTGGAAGAAATGATGTACAGTTCTGATTAGGCCTGAAGATGTAAAAATCTTAGAAACCAGCAGAGGATGACTAAAGGATTGATAAAGAGAAAAAAAATGACATTCCGAGAGAAAGCTAGCAAGGAATATTGAAACAAACTCATAGCTTCTAAAGATAAAGAGTAGTGACAGTGAAACTTGGTTCCAGAGATGTTGAGATTAAGGAATAACAAGAAACAAAGACATCAGTGAAACCTTGAACAAGTATTTTATATCTGTCTTTATAGTAAAAAAAACACAAAAATTCCCAAGAACATTGGGAAAGCAGCAGGAGGAAAGTTAGAGATTAATTTAAAACTGTCATGTGAAAACAAAATCTAGGGAAATCAGTGGGACTAAAGGCTGACTAGTCCCTGGATATCTAAAAGGAATGGCTGCGGGTTTAGAAGATGCATTGGTTGAAATCTTCCAAAATTCCCTAGATTCTGGAAAAGTCCCTGCAGATTGCAAAGCCCTAAATAAAATGCCTCTCTTCAAGAAAGGAGCCAGGAAACTATGGACCAGATAGAGTATAATCTGTCATTGGGAACTTGCTAGAAGCTATTGTTAAGGAGGAATCAATGTGTTTTGGTGTTTGACAAATTTAATAGAGTTTTTAAGAATGTAGCAAGTAGGGTAGATAAAGGAGAACCAGTGGATGCAGTATATTTGGATTTCCAAAAGGCCAGCATTAAAGTGCTACTTTTGATCCAGATTAGATCTCATGGTGGTGGGGATGATATATTTGTATGAATATAGGATTGGCTGACCAATTGAAATAAATGGTTAATTTTCTAGTTGGCAATCTGCAATTCGCCGAGTGCCGCCAAAGTGATTAGTACTAACATCTCAATTATTTACAATTTATGTTGAGATGGATAAAGGGACTGACTATACTGCAGCTAAATGTGCTAACGACACAAACATAGATAAGAACGCAAGTTGAAAGGAGGCTACAAAGAGCTTGCAAAGGAATATAGATAAGCTAAGTGCATTGGGGAAGCTTTGGCAGATGGAATATAATTTGGGAAAATGTGAGGTTTACACTTTGATAGTAAGAAAAGAAAAATACAGGATGATTTAAATGGAGAGAGTCTAAGTTTCTGCAACACTGAGGGATCTGGGTGTCTTTGTATATGAATCACAAAGCTAATATAGAGGTACAGCAAGTAATTAGAAAGACAAATTGGAATGTTGCTACAAAAATAAGGGATCTCCAATTGCAGACTGAGGTGAGTAAAAGGTAAAAAAGGTCACAACAGTCCCACCATGACTCAGGTGAGGAAGAGACTGAGAAAAAGAATGCTTCATGTTAACCTCAGCTCGTCCAGTGATGGAACTCATGCTGTTACCTGCCTCTAAATTGCAAGTCAGCTGTCCATCCAACTGAGCTAACTGACATGGCTAGCCTCAGCCTGCATCCTTTGTAAACTTGAGATGATTCAAAATTCTGCTGTTCATAATTAAACAAGCTCCAGGTCTTGTTCAGTTAGTGTGCTCACTGACCCACACTAGCTTCTAGTCTGGCATTGCTTCAATTTAAAAACGCTCACTCTTGTTTTCAACTCTTACACGATCTTGCTGCAATATTCTGCAGCTCCGAGAGTTCTGTGCTCCTCCCATTTTGATCTCTTGAGCTTCCCCAATTTTAAACATTACACTATAGCAGCCACACCTTCAACTGCCAGGGACCCGATCACTAGAATTCCATTCTTAAATCTCTCACCTCTCTCTCCTGATTTAAAACATTGCTTAAAACCTAGCACTTTTCCAAGTTTCTTATCACTTTTGTCACAAATTATGGGTGGCGGTACTTCTCAAATAATTCTGGGGGCATTTCACTTTATTAAGAATTGTAAGTTGCTGTTCAGCATTAACAGAGCTGTGGTGTACAGCTCAGTACATGTGTAAACCTGTCCAATCCTTGTACTCAGCTCACATTTATTTTATGTCATTTAACAGCAGATGTCAACTGATGCTTAAGTACAATGGTTTATTTTATTTCTAACCTGAGTAACATGACGGCAATAAAATAATTCCAAATAGAATTCAGCAGCTTGAGTCTCCAGTCAGGTGGTGTTCAATAATTCTCATCTGTTCTGATTCTAGGCTGACATAACAAAGTCCGTGGTTAACAATGATCCCAGCATTCGGGATCATTGGCTTGTCTCCTTCCTCTGCACCTGTGGACATTTCCTCAAAGCAATCTTCTTTTTCTTTCTGCGGGAGCGATGATCCGAACTGGGACAATGTGGCCACCGTTTGCTGCCCTTTTCAAACGTAACACCTAAATAACAACACGCCTGAATTAACAGAAGCAATTGGAAGCAAATTCAACACTTGGCAGATTGGAATGTGAATCCTTTCAGAGTCATTGGCTGAACAGGGAACATGTAAATGAAACAGGCAGTGGAAACTATGACATCAGAATTCTACTGACGCTTTACAAAAGGCTTTGATTTCTAAATGTGTAAAAGTTGATCTTTCAGATGGTAATTGTTGAAAGCAGCAGTCCCAGCTGGTCTGCGAGTGAAACATTTCTTTCTACAGGGCAGCTACTTTGAAGAATCAAGAATGAACAGCTGTGAATGTATAGTATTATTTCTTTTTAAGCTGTCGTTCTAATAGCTCCATCTTTGATTCTGCAAACTAGCCGCACCAGATGAATTTCTCTGTTAAGATGAAAACCAAAAAAAATTAAATTCTAAGAATGAAGAATAATCCAAGCATTTACAACCAGTTGATTTTTTTTTGGAAGATGCTAATGATCTCAGATTCTGCTGCTCTGTTTTGGATTTAGTTTAAGGTTTTGCATAGCTTAGCAAAATTAGGAATTATTTTAGGTTTGTTACAATGACTGTTTATTCCATTTATATAAAATCCTGTCCAGGCTAATCACTATGGTGGGAGTCATTTTTCCAGGATCAACCTTCAGTATATTGTCTGTCTCCATGATTTAATTGAATGGGATCTTAATGCAATTCAAAAATGATGTTTTTATTTCCTTGGCATCTCTTCAAGGTCAAATACAGATGTGACTTGGCCCAATGACCTCATCATTCCATGCAAACCATAGCCCAAATATGTAGTCATAATTTGGAGATCCCGGTGTTGGACTGGGGTGTACAAAGTTAAAAATCACACAACACCAGGTTATAGTCCAACAGGCTTAATTGGAAGCACTAGCTCCGAAAGCTAATGATTCCAATTAAACCTGTTGGACTATAATCTGGTGTTATGTGATTTTTAACCCAAAAATGTAATATCACTGTGCCCATTTTCAGGCATGAACCAGGTTTCTACACCTCCAAAATGGTAACAGGAAGTTTGCATTCATTTTAGACTATGTGCCATGTCGATGTAGAATGGAAAAAGGCATCTAGAGCAGCTGCTCAGAAATGTATTAGGCTTTTTTTAAAAATGTAAATAGCAGGCCGAATGCCTGATGGAGGTGAACATTGCAAGATAGATTGCTCTTAAACAGTTAGTGCAATCAGAAAAACAGATCTACATATAACTTAACCATAGATCCTTTAAAAGGAATCTCTGCAGTCCCGCCACAAAACAATTAGGTTCTTAAAAATACTTTCTACATAAATGTGGGTGGGGCCAGAGTACTCCTCCTATCTCTACTGCAGATCTATGGTTAGGACCCAGTCTCTGCAGCCCCCTTTCCCTTCCTATTTAAGGACTCCATAGAGTCACTGCCAGCAACACAGACATCTGCAATTCTATTTTGCACTGACCAAACTGCCTGAGGTTACCTGCCTGATGTCTGCTGCTCACCAGTCTCATTTATCTGAAGCCACAGTATTAGGTGCATTTCAGTTAAATAACTATAACTTTCTCAAACTTTAACTCCTGTCATTCTGAATTAGCAGGGAACTCCTTGTCCTCAGGAATCCATGGCTGACTTTACTAGTTGTGAGAGAAGTCATCAGGTGAATAAGTTTGACCTATACAAAACAAAATGATTATAACTGATATGGAGACAAATAATACTGTTGAATAAGAATATAACTTTATGGTTTGGGATGTATTCCAGCTCTTTCAACTTTGTATTCACAGTGCCTGTTCAAAGTCAGCATTTTCCTCAGGATCATGGAAAGATGTCTACTGTGTGGGATCGCTTCGCATTTTTACGATGTTGTTATTTTCTATCAGAGGTGAAGCTGGAAGCCTGAATTGGATGCCCTGGTGCAGAGGGCATTCTTCAATAAGACAGTAACGAGTTGATGAAATAACATCTCCATTTTTAACAATTCCAACACGAGGTACAGAAGAAAAAAGTAAAAATGAATGAAAGATAATTTTAAAACATTCCAAACCATTACTATCTTTTTGCCACTATTACTTAATTGAGTAATTTTGTATCTTTCCCTGAGGTGCTTCCAGTTTAGTGGTTTAACTTATTCAAAAGATGTTACAATGAATTTGCAATGGAAAATGTGAGGAGAATAGCAGGTGAATCAGAGGCACCAGAGCAGATGTATGGCACCTCTCAGTTAACCACAACCTAAAATAGACAGATGAAGGTGTACTGACCTCAAGTCAATTCAGCAGCAGGAGTTTGGAGGCTACCCCACCAAGATAGTAATTAGTAAACATACTGGAACCTGACGTATAACCCGCTCTCACTTTGAGAGCCACGTAGTGAATATCTTTGCCACTCTAATTTTATGTACAAGTGTGTCGCATTAATTAGGCCTTAAAGTGGTCTTTACACTTGAAGGACAAGATGTATATTCTGTTACGTCAACAACAAAAACAAATTGCTGGAAAAACTCAGCAGATCCGGCATTATCTGTGCAGAAAAAGCAGAATTAACATTTTTGGGTCCAGTGACCCTTCTGCAGATCATGTATTTTTTCTTTTGTTAATTGCAGAAGTCAGTATTGTGTTCACCTTTAAAATAATAGTCAAGTTTATTTATAAGTAGGAATTTTACATCCAAATAATCATATCAAGCTGATGGTACAAATAGACAATAAATGTTGACCTTGCCAGCAATATCAATATCCCATCAACAAATTAAAAAAAAAATTGAACTTAATAAAGATAGAATTAATTCACGAGTTTAAATGGTTTTAAGAACATATTCCACACACAACCAGATAATCAGCAAGGCTTTTGGAAGGAGTATAGGTAGTCCTTTGATCCAGGTTGTTGATTTCAACTCATAACTAGTTGCAAGTGCGCTAAATGCAAAATACTTCTGTTTGAAGTTAAGGCAACACTAAAGCCAGAGTGATGGATTAGTAAATTAGAATATTGATAATGCTAATTTTTGGATTAACTGGCTCAAATCCAACTCAGAAAAACCTGTGAAATTGCAGGAAAGAAGCATTAAAAGAATGTTACTTGATAGCCAGATACCACATTGTTTCAGAAAGGATGATAATTGGACGGCACGGTGGCTCAGTGTTTGGCACTGCTGTCTCACAGCACCAGGGTTCCAGGTTCGATTCCACCCTCGGATGACTGACTGTGTGGAGTTTGCACATTCTCCCAGTGGCTGCGTGGGTTTCCTCCGGGTGCTCCGGTTTCCTCCCACAGTCCAAAGTTGTGCAGGTCAGGTGAATTGGCCATTCTAAATTGTCCATAGTGTTAGGTGCTTTAGTCATAGGGAAATGTGTCTGGGTGGGTCTCTCTTCGGAGGGTCGGTGCGGCCTTGTTGGGCCGAAGGGCCTGATTCCACAGTGTAGGTAATCTAATCTAATCGAGTGAGGTTTGAGCATCAGCAATGATTTGAAAGATGACAGTACAGACTTTCAGAACCAGTTTGACAGTTCAAGCATTTGAAGTGCCAATAAACCCAACGGTGCACTTTGTGAAACACCCCAGGTGACCTTCTATACTCATTACATATAGTGCCAACATTCTGAGAACGCAGAACAGGCCCTTCAGCCCTCAATGTTGCGCCAACCTGAGAACTCATCTAAGCCTATCATCCTACACTATCCCATCATCATCCATATGCTTATCCAAGGACTGTTTGAATGTCCCTAATGTGGCTGAGTTAGCTACATTGGCAGGCAGGGCATTCCACGCCCTTACCACTCTGAGTAAAGAACCTTCCTCAGACACCTGTCTTAAATCTATCACCCCTCAAATGTGTAGCTATGCCACTCATTTAAGCTGATGTCATCATCCGAGGAAGAAGACTCTATCACTGTCTATCCTACCTAATCCTCTGATCAACTTGTATGTCTCTATCAAATCCCCTCTTTGCCTTATTCTCTCTAATGAGAACAGACTCAAGTCTCTCAGCCTTTCCTCATAAGACCTTCCCTCCAGACCAGGCAAATCTTCTCTGCACCTTTTCCAGTGCTTCCCTATCCTTCCTGTAATGGGTTGACCAGAATGATACACAATATTCCAAGTGAGCATGCACCTGCATTTTGTATAGTTGCAGCATGACAATATGACTCCGGAACTCAATCCCTCTACGAATGAAACCTAACACACCGTATGCCTTCTTAACAGCACTATCAACCTGGGTGGCAACCTTCAGGGATCTATGTGCATGCACACCTAGATCCCTCTGCACATCCACACTATCACAAATCTTTCTATTGACGGAGTATTCTGCCTTCCTGTTATTCTTCCCAAAGTGAATCATCTCACGTTTATCTGCATTGAACTCCATTTGCCACCTCTCAGCCCAATTCTGCAGATAATCTAAGACCCACCCCCCCCTGCAACCTGCAACATTCTTCCACACTGTTCACCACTCCACCAACTTTGGTATCATCTGCAAACTTACTAACCCATCCACCTATGCCTGCATCCAAGTCATTCATAAAAATGACAAACAGCAGTGGTCCCAAAACAGATCCTTGTGGCACACCACTCGAAACCGGACTCCAAGCTGAATATCTTCCATCAACCACCACTTGCTGCCTTCTTACAGAAAGCCAGTTTTTAATCCTAACTGCTAAATCACCCTCAATCCCATGCCTCTGCATTTTCTCCAACAGTCCATGTGGAACCTTATCAAAAGCTTTACTGAAGTCCACGTACACCACATCAACTGCCCTACACTCATCCACATACTTGGTCACCTTCTCAAAAAAATCAGGTTTGTGAGACATGACTTGCCCTTGATGAAACCATGTTGACTATCTCCAATCAAATTGTTGTTTGCTGGATGATTATAAATCCTACCTCTTATAATCCTTTCCAAAAAACTTTTCCTACAACAGACGTAAGGGTCACTTGTCTATAATTACCTGGGTCATCTCTATTGCCCTTCTTGAACAAGGGCACATTTGCAATCCTCCAGTCCTCTGGTACTAAACCCATAGACAATGACGACTCAAAGATCAAGGCCATAGGCTCCAACATCTCCTCCCTAGCTTCCCAGAGAATCCTCGGATAAATCCCATTTGGCCCAGGGGACTTGTCTACTCTTACTCCTACAATTGATAACACCTGTTCGTAACTAACCTCGATCCTTTCTAGTCTAATATCCCGTATCTCATTCTTCTCCTCTACAATATTCTCCTTTTCCTGAGTGAGAACAGATGAGAAACATTCATTTAGCACCTCTCCGATCTCCATAGGGTCCACACACAACTTCCCACTTCTGTTTTTGACTAGCCCTATTCCTACGATGGTCATCCTTTTATTCCTCACATAACTATAGAAAGCTTGAAGATTCTCCTTTATTCTACCTACTCATGTCCTCTCCTTGCTCTGCTTAACTCTCTCTTTCAATTCTTCCTCGCTAAACTGTAACTCCCCATTGCCTCATCTGAACCATCTTGCCTCAATGTCATATAAGCCTCCTTCTTCCACTTAACAAGAGATGCAATTTCTTTAGTAAAACCATGGTTTCCTTACTTTATCACTTCCTCCCTGCCTGACAGGGACATAACGATCAAGGACATGCAATAGATCTTCCTTAAACCAGCTCCACATTTCAATTGTCCCCACCCTCTGCATTTTGATACCTTATTCTATGCATCTTTAGCCTTGCCTAATCGCTTATAATTGCCCCCCTCCCATCTACAACTCTTGCCCTGTGTCATGTACCTATCCCTTTCCATTGCTAAAGTAAAAGTAACCGTACTATGGTCACTCTCTCTAAAGTGCTCACCTGCCACTACATCAAACAACTGGCCTGGTTCATTACCAAGCACCAGATCCAGTGGGGCCTCCCCCCTTGTCAGTCCTTCAACATACTGTGTCAGGAAACTCTCCTGCACACACTGGACCAAAACTGATCCAGGAGGGAGAAAGTGAGGACTGCAGATGCTGGAGATCAGAACTTATAAATGTGTTGCTGGAAAAGCACAGCAGGTCAGGCAGCATCAAAGGAGAAGGAGAATCGACGTCTCGGGCATAAGCCCTTCTTCAGGATCCATCCAACGTACTGGACTTATAGCATTTCTTGCTTCTTGTCTACTAACTCTACCTTAAACCACATGTATCATATTATATAATGATGGAATGTACCAATAATCTTAGGAATTATAAATAGTTTGCATTTCTAAACCCTCAACGATTTTTTTAACTTGACTACACACTACTGCCAATGCAATAAGTACTGCATTATTCGGTTTTGTATTGACTTTATTAATAAAAAGTATTAATCAAATGACTCTGTCTTTCAAGCCCAGGAGCTGGCACTCAAAGTAAAAGGTGAAGGATTGTCTCCCAATTCTGAGAAAGGGTCACCAGACCCGAAACATTAACTTTTGATTTCTCTTCACAGATGCTGCCAGACCTGCTGAGCTTTCCCAGCAACTACTGTTTTTGTTTCTTATTTATAGTATGCACAGTTCTTTCAGTTTTTATTTTGGATTGTCTCAAGATTGGCCATCACCTGAGGAAGACTGGTCAGGCAATTAAAGTACAGAAAGAAGTTTTGGGAGGATTTTGAGGTTGAATGTCTTGAGCAGGGAAGGCCATAATTTTCAACCTGGCCCTATTTAATATGGAAGGTCTCTTTTTACCTCCCAATAGCTGGCAACCTGTCTTCACTTGGTAGGAAAGCTCTTCCATAAGAAACCTGAAGCCCATTAATGTTGAATTTTCTCTAAGAGGTCACATCCCTCTAACAAAGCTAATCCATTTTACTTTGAATTAACAGAGGCAGTTTAAAGCATAGTTGTCTTAAAAAGTCCAACCTTCAGATAAACAAAAATGAAAAATATTTTTATATATATCAAAATATAACTTTATAAACATTTATTTACTGCCTTACTAAATGAAGCACAGATTGTGGCTGATCTGACTGTAATGTCAAATCTACATTCTCATCTACCCCAACACCTTTTAACACCCTTATCAAGAATATATCCACCTCTTCCTTAAAAAAAATTCAAAGGCTCTGCTTCACCTCTTCACAGAGGGTTCCAAAGACTAGTGATCTCCAGAGAATTCTTTTGCCTCATCTCAGTTTAAAGGGGTGGTCGCTGATTTTTGAACAGTAACTCTTAGTTCGAAAGTTCTAATTCTTCAACTGTCACTAATCTCTTGCTTTCAGTAAATAACCTTTAAACATTGACAGTTTGAGCTTTGGAATCTTTATTGAACTCAAATTCCACCATCTGCCATGTAGGGATTCAAACCTGTGTCCTCATGTCTCTGGTTTAACAATTCAGCAATAATACCACTCAGCCATCACCTCCCATATCCATATTTTTACATGAAACAATAATTTTTGTAGTCGGATTATTGAAAGACAGGAATTTTTAATGTCAGTTTTAACATCTTCACCATGCTCTTCAAAAACCATAGGCATTGGCAAATCTTAATTTATAGGCAAGTCATTTCCTAATAGACAATCAACATCTTTAATGGGTAACTTTGCTATGACTCCCAAAACAAGCAAATCAGTGACCAAGTCACACCTTAAGTTAATTTTACATAATGGGATAAGTAAACAATTTACATCAATTCTATAATTTTCCTTACCCTGATCGGTTTTAACAGGATGTACAATTGAAACCCTAATTAATCATTAGCTCCACCTACTCGTATAGTATTTCTTGAAGAAATAATCCAACTTTAAAAATGCTACAGATTAGTCTTTTAATTGTCAACAGTCCACTTTTGCCTGCTCTCTCGTGACATAAAAAATGATTTCCCTTTAATCATGCCACCCAAACAGTCATACAAAGTTTGGCTAGTTTTTGTTACATTCCAACTTTCCATACTTGTCTCTGTAAAACATTTATCCATCATGAGCTGGTTATGACAGTTGATACTGTAGCTCCTATCATGATATTGCTATTCCAAATTAACAAGAAAAACATCAAAATGCATGAACAAAAGAAATGGGAGATGGAGATGAGCATTTGTTCCCTGAGTGGTGCTGAAAAAGCACAGCAGGTTAGGCAGCATCCGAGGAGCGGCAAAAGGAGGGCTCTGCTGAAGGGCTTTTGCCCAAAATGCCGATATTCCTGCTCCTCGGATGCTGCCTGACCTGCTGTGCTTTGCCAGCAACACTCTAATCTTGACTCTGATCTCCAGCATCTGCAGTACTTACTTCTGTCTATTTCAGCACCACTCAGGGAACAAATGCTCATCTCCATCTCCCATATTCTGCCTGCTCTCCACTCAGGAGGGACCGTTTTCCCCCATGGTACCTTCTCATTGTCCCCATATCCATGAATTCCTCAGTATCCAAAATTCTATCAATCTCGGTCTTTAACCAAACTAAATATCCAGAGATCTCTGAGGTAGAGAACTCCAAATACTCATGACATTTTGAGAGAAGACATGAAGTTCAGTCCCCCAAAAATGTACTGAACATAGTCTGAACTCCAAATGGACCTAAGCAGGCTGTGCACATGTGAAATGCTCATTTGAATTCCATTTCCTTTATGATGGGGGCAACACTGCACGAGCTTTTCTGATTATTTCTTATACACAGCTTCTAATGATTGGTATAGCGAGAAATCTAGGTTTCTAAAGCATCTTATCACTTTGATTGCGTGTGCTCTGATTTCAATAGTTTCTTCATCATCCACTATAGGGTTTCCCAAGAGGTCAGCACTGGACTATTAACGCTATTTGGTGGTCCACACATTACTCCAATCAGGTTGGTCACTGCAGGATTATCCCACTAAACGTTATTGCATTCAGAAAAGAAAAGCAAAACTTCAAAGGACATTTATCTACAGAGGCGATGGAGAAACTTTCTATTTTGCTAAAGGTTCACAGTTTAATGCTGACATGCTGTAGCTCTGGAATCATAAGCCTACAATCACACTATTGATAGAGTACATAAATATATATAAAACCACAACTAAGCCCGCATTACCAAATCCATAACTTGGAACTCCCTCCCAAGGGTTGCATCTGTTCTTAAGGAAGGCCCAACACACAACTAAGCATTAAATACAGCTTGGCAGCACCAAACCTATTCCATTAACAAATAACAAAAAATTACTAGCATGTCAAAGAGGTCATTAGTCCTCATTATTAATTGTCAAGTTCTACAACAGTTGACACATCAGTTTGGTGAGTTTCTCAAAGATGCAACTCTCAGTAGACTTTCATGAAAATATTTTTAAAAGCTTAGGTAACAGAGGACAAAGTGGTGAAAACTCTGGGGTATTTTCAGCATATGCTTTTCTGGGAGGAATCAGTTAGTCCCTTTCAAGGCTAATCAATTCCAGTCACACACTTCTGAGGAGCTGACTGCAGTAGTGAGTTCCAGGACAGGATTACTCACTGCTCCTTCAGTTGGAGATGCCAGGAGAACTGTAGCTACTGGAGATCAGAGTCAAAACATGTGATGCTGGAAAAGCACAGCCGGTCAGGCAGCATCCGAGGAGTAGGAAAATCAACGTTTCGAGCATAAGCTCTTCATCACAAACATGAGTGGGCCCCAAAAGATCAGAAGGGGTGGGGCTTGGGGAAAGGTAGCTGGGAATGTGATGGGTAGATAAAGGTAGGGTGTTGTGATGGTGATAAGTTGGAGTGGAGGGTGGAGCAGATAGGTGGGACAGAAAGTGGACAGGTAGGACAGTTCAAGAGGGCAGTGCCGAGTTGGAGGGTTGGATCTATGATAAAGGTAGGGGGAGGGGAGATGAAGGAACTAGTGAAACTCTGGGACCAACATATTAAACAACCCCTCTGCCCTGTGACCGAACACGTCAACTCCTCCGGACACTCTGCGAAGGACTGCAAGTCCTTGACATTCTCCACTGCCAAATTTGAGCCACCCAACACCTGGTGGAAGAACACCTCTTCTTCTGCCTTGGGAGCCTCCAATCATACAGGATCAATGACAATTTCACCAGTTTCCTCATCTCCCTCCCCCCACCTTATCCCAGATCCATCCCTCCAACTTGGTACTGCCCTCTTGAACTGTCCCACCTGTCCATCTTCCTTCCCACCTATCTGCTCCACCCTCCACTCTGACCTATCACCATCACCCCCCACCTTCATCTACCTGTCGCATTCCCAGCTACCTTCCCCCCTGCCCCATGCCCCTCCCATTTCTCACTCAGCTCCCTTGGGCCTCCCACATTCCTGATGAAGAGCTTAAGCTCAAAACATCGGTTCTCCTGCTCCTTGGATGCTGCCTGACCAGCTGTGCTGAGTTGGCGATACTGCCTGAAACAAGATGACAGATCCAAGATCCAGTTTTTAAAAATCAGGAGATCGTCAGGCCCAATGTAATTTAGTGGAGGATGATATCTGGTAGGTATTCCTGAGTTACTTATTTACAATTTCGTTTTTAGTGACTGAACAAAACAAACATGAATCTTGTTCAACTAGGGGGCAGAGCAAAATAGCATTTCAGAAAGTTTCCCCGGTTACCCTGACATCCTACAAAATCAATTGCATGGAAGCATCAATAAACCTCCAAAGCACCCAGTAACAATGATTCAAATTAGAATAGTGCATTTTTTGTAAATAAACTATCAAAATTGAAAATTAAAAGCTCCAACCTATAAAGTCTTCAGGTTTATCACAAGGAGGCTGGAGTATAAACGGCGAGTATATTGAACAGTCAATGCATCTACAGACTGGAGTGAAAATTTGTATGTGAATGGACTTTTATGAACTCCGTGTGTAGGTTATGTGAAGATGCTGCAATAGAGGCTGTTGATCAGTTGCCATAGAAACTATTTGCTCCAAGTTCCCTTCTTCTGTGAGTCTGAATATCCGTGCAATCTGAAAGTAAAGAAACAAATCAAGGAAATGTTGTCTCCAAGAATGATACAGATAAATCTTGGATTACGCGTTATCCAGTAGCACAATTTGGCTATAACTTCTCTGAAGAATTAGAGAACAGTATTTTCAAGAATGTTCACCTCTGTTCGCAATAGCGGAGATCGGTTCACATGCTTTGTTCTGCAATGTCAGCTGCCGATACAGCAGCTTTCTGTGAGAGGTAATGTAGAGAGCAGCTTTCTTATATTTTTTAAATGTACTGTGTTAAATTTACTGTTGTTTCATTAATAAGTATGATGTCGATCTTCATTCAGACTGTGCTATACTTTGTAATAGACTTTTGGGCGATTTTTTTTGCTGGTCTACTCCTAACCCCACTTTTCCCATAGACGCCATTATTTGTTTTAAGTGATTTTCTACAAAGCGAGATTTCACTAGAACGTAACTACAGTGTTAGAGGAGAATGACCTGTATTTGATGAAAACAAAGAGTAACGAACATTCGACTCTAGCAATGATACAGTTCACAGCAACCATGTAGCTAATGTGAGACTTGGGTTCAGCTAGTAAGGACTTCATTGACCGCTGATGTCATCAAGTCTTGTTCCAGTAACTTGAATACATAGTCTAGCTTGGCTAAACAAAAAAAGTTAAATATTTAGTTTTAATGTTAAGCTGAGTAGGAGGGTATGCTGTGAGGAGGATGCATAGAAGGCTCTGTGAGAGCTCATAAAATTGCCTACAGTGTGGAAGCAGGCCATTCGATCCATCGAGTCCACACTGACCCTCTGAAGAGAATACCACCCAGACCACCACCACCACCACCACCCCCCCAAAGATGGTTTACCAGGCTGATTACCGGGATGGCAGGACTGACATTAGGGGGGAGACTGGATCGGTTAAGACTATATTCATTGGAGTTTAGAAGTTGAGAGGGATCTCATGGAAACCTATAAAATTCTGACAGAATTAGAAAGGATGGGTGCAGGAAGGATATTCCTATTAACCAGGACCAGGAGTCATGGTATAAGGATAGAGCATGCTTTTTAGGACTGCAATGAGGAGAAATCTCTTCACCCAGAGGATGGTGGGCCTGTGGAATTCCCAGAAAAAATATACTGAAGACTTTGAAGAAAGATGCAGATATAATTCTTATGACTAAAGGGCTCAAAGGGGATGAGGAGAAAGTGGGAACAGGGTACGGACTTGATCAGCCACTGAATGGTGGAGCAGGCAGGAAGAGCCAAATGACCTCCTCCTACTCTCTCTGTTTCTATTAAACCAAGATCCCAAATGGCTGCTTCTGTGATTCAGGTGGGCATTAAATATTTCACAACAACACTGTAACGCGAGGCAAGAGTTCTCCCAGGATCGTGAACAACATTTCACCCGCAACCAATGCCATCACAAAAAAGATTAAATGACTATTCCTTCAGTGGTTGTGAAACATTTTAGGCCTTTTACCTGTTCAGCCTAGTGGGCGGCACGGTGGCACAGTGGTTAGCACTGCTGCCTCACAGCGCCTAAGACCCGGGTTCAATTCCCGCCTCAGGCGACTGACTGTGTGGAGTTTGCACATTCTCCCCGTGTCTGCGTGGGTTTCCTCCGGGTGCTCCGGTTTCCTCCCACAGTCCAAAGATGTGCAGGTCAGGTGAATTGGCCATGCTAAATTGCCCGTAGTGTTAGGTAAGGGGTAAATGTAGGGGTATGGGTGGGTTGCGCTTCGGCAGGTCGGTGTGGACATGTTGGGCCGAAGGGCCTGTTTCCACACTGTAATGTAATCTAATCTAATCTAATGTAATCTAAAAAAAAAACTGCGACAAAGGGTTAACATTATATATTGCGTAGCCATGTGCTGGAATAATTTTCAGTCAATGCACTCAGCATGGAGTTCAGCTGAACAAGCAGCACTATCTCCACAAAGCTAAAAGCTTCTCATTCAAGCTGAAAATCTTGCTCAGCAACACACACTATCAAAAGAAATAGGAGATTTAATCTATCACAGCCATTCCATCGTTCAACAAGATCAGGGCTGACCTGATTGGTCAAACATCACTTTGTTTATTACTGTAGTCATGATTTGGAGGTGCCGGTGCTGGATTGGGGTGGACAAAGTTAAAACTCTTTCTCTTAAGTGCTTACTATCTGACCCCAATTCTATAAAAATATGCAGTTCCAGTAAGACACTTATTAAAATTACATTAACTTAATCTCAAAACTACACTGTCTTTGTCTTCCCCGCCGTCTTCAAATTTCCTGCTGCTGATCCCACTGGGTCGTTTCCTTTCTTTTCACTGTGAATAGGCTTTACATGAAAAGGTATCTTTGAGAGAGAGGGTTTTTTTCTGATTTCTTTAAGAGCACAATGTTAGATGGCAGTTAACTCTCCCGACAGTTTCTCTCTCTTCAGCAGTTGCTCTCTGACCAATTTTCAAAATGCCTGTGTTCTTAAATTCACCAACATCGGATTGTCTCATTGATTCAATGTTGGCAAAACAATAAACTCAAATGGGTTTTAGTATCCTGGAGCAGAATTTAAACTGATTGGTTAAATTCAAATTGTTGTCAAAACAGCCATCAAAACTCAGATATCCATTTCACAGCCAAATGTTAAATACTTTGAATTTTCCAGTACACGCTGGGACTGCCATTCAATCATATACAGAGGTGCTTGTCATCTCTCAGCTCAGAACAGCATTCACTCTCTCTTAAAGATACAGTACACACCTTCAACTTCATAACACTATCTTGTCTGTTTGTATGTGTGCATCAGGAGGCATTTATGAAGGGTTTTATAAGATGTTAGAGGTTTAACTGAGGAGAGTTGTATGCTGACAGTTCATAATTGTTTACTTGCAGCTGGAATCAATTCATTCGCAATAAATAGTAATTTTTTAAGTACAGAAATTGGTTCCATGCTTTCTGTCTATGTGTCCAAAAGTCAGGAAAATTGGGGAAATTCTATATAGTCATAAAAATATAACATATAACGGGAATAACAGGGCTCAATTTCCAACATACTACCTTAAGTGGGTGATTGGAAACCCTCAAGATTCCAGCACTGATCTCTGCTGTTCACTAGTTACTGTTGGCCAAATAGAAAATGCTCTGTCCACATTACTCTATCAAACCACAACACCATGAGCTCTCATCTTGTGTAATCCGATATGTGACAACTTAATGAATGCCTTTTGGAAATCCTAATACAACTTTTAAGTTACAGCCAAGATTTCAAATATTTCCTCTTCATCAATTTTTAGCATATCCAATATCTTAACTATCTCATTTCACAATGACTTTTCTCCATTTTGGGGTAGCACAGTGGTTAGCACTAATACCTCATCGTGCCATGGGCCCGGGTTCAATTCCATCCTCAGCCAACTGTCCATGTGGAGTTTGCACATTCTCCCAGTGTCTGTGTGGGTTTCTCCCACAGTCCAAAGATGTGCAGATTGCCATGCTAAATTGTCCATAGTGTCCAGGGATGTGCTGGCTAGGTGGATTAACCATGGGAAATGCAGGTTACAGGGATAGCAGGTGAGTCTGGGTGGATTGCTCTTTGGAGGATTGGCATGGACTTGATGGGCCAAACAGCCTGTTTCCACACTGTAGAGATTCTGTGATCTCAATTGATAAAGTCAAATGCAAAGTATTCATTTCCTCAGTCATGAATTTCTATCCCTAATAAGTCCCACTCCTTTTACTATTTTTTAAATTACTTCCATGCTGAAAGATGATGTTTGGATTTTCTTTTATGCTAGCAGACAAAATATCCCTCAATATATTTCTTATTTAATTTCTCTCAAGAACATTCTATATTCAGTCTGCTTCTCAAGTTGAATTATCAGTTTGACATCACTTTTTCTGCTTTATTGCTCGGTATCTTGTTTGTCAAGGGGCTTTCCTTATCCTATCTTTGCACCTATTTGGGATGTACCACAACTGTATCCATGTCATCTCCTTTTGAAAGGCAGCCCACTGTTCTCTGTGTTTTCTGGTAATCTTTGATACCAGTTTGCCAGAGTGAGGTTTGTTCCAACTGAAATTGGCCTAGCTCTGAATTTTTCTTATTCTGATTTGCTCCTTGTTCTTTTCCATGGCAAATCTAAACTTTATGGTACAATAATCACTGTCCCCTAAATGTTCACCCACTGATACCTAACTCACTTGACCCACCTCACTCGCTGGGATTTATCACTGCTTGAACAACACAGATGGTCAATACATGGCACTACCAACTGCATGCATAATAACGAACAAAATCCAATCTAAGCTTCCGAGAATTCATGGAGTAATTTTTGCCAGCAATGAGCAGCAGGAGACTGTTACAGAAGTTTCAGTATTCACAGTTAAAGTGAGAGATCGCAGACTCTTGATCCTACAGTTAACAAAAGCTCTCCACCTCAATCTTCCCCTCTTATTTTACAGCTTCTGTCAAATTTGCTCAATGGCAACTATTTGCAAGATCTGATCAGATTTTCAAAGGTTTGCAAACTTGCTTTCTGATCATAGAGTGATAAGTTGTCACAATTAGAAGTTCAAATGTCTAAAGCAGGCAAGGATGTGTACTGGAGTTCAGTTTTTCTTGGAAGATAAGCATTTCCTGTTTGTGCATCTTAATACAAAAGCTGCTACTCATAATAGATGTTTTCAAAGGGAATGTAAAAGACAATTAGCCTCAATGTCTGCAGGCTAGGAGGTTGAGTAGAAACAAAATCAGTGGAGACCGTCTCTCTGGGCTTTCACTGGAAATAGATATTGGCCATGCAAGTGTCAATTTCACCCACAAAACCCATCTCCATCCCTCTTCACCCACCCCATGGATGAGAAACCAACAAAATATTTGCTAACTAGATGCCAAGATGAATAATTAGATGTGAGAGAGATACTAGAGGGCTACAGTCGTAAGAATCATAATCAGCAATCAACTACATCCCGGTCAAAAGAAAAGTGATGGAATATTTCAGGACCAAAGCGTGAAATTGACTTTAGTGATGAAGTTACAACCCTATGAGCTGTCAGTCTAATGAGACAGGGATACTGAAGGGAATAAAAAACTCACCGAATGGTGCAGTATAAAGCATTTTAGTTATCAAGGTAAACTGAGAGCATTGGGAGTCCGTGTAGTCAAGGAACCCAAAACCACTCAAGGTAAGTGATTTCCCAAACTAGATTTGATTATCTGGCTTCAGAGGAGGTGGTGAATATTATTTGAGACAAGATATCACAATTGCATCTGATAGGCTGAGTGGGCCATAAAGTCTTTACATGTCTACATGTGCCTCTGCATTTTCATAGCACATTCCAAAAAGAACACAGTAAGCCTACAAATAGCTGAGGGGAATAAAAAAGAATTGCATGATATTCGATGTTAAGGGATAGGGAGATGCCAATCAGGAAACCTGCAGGCTATAACTTTGGACTTCTCACACCATCTAAAAAGTCAGACAGGTCCTTGATTCAACAGATTAACTAAAAAAATCAAATGCTGAAAGTTGAGCCCAGATTAGTTGGGTTTGAAACCACACCCTTCTGATGCAGAGGTACAAGCACTCTGAACCTAGGCAGGCAAGTAAAAGCAAATGCATTAAATATTTATCTTTAGTTTCATTTCGCTATATATTGTGAAGGTCAGTAGACTTAATGGTACAACAGAAGAGTACCCCTGTGTGAACTCTGCTCAGGATTAACTAAAAAAAAGAGTAAGCCCAAAGCTATAATTGTGCACTGGAACAATGTGCGGTGCTAGGTTTCATATCTGTCATTGTAATCTCCACCTGCTCACCTCACTGTGAGGAAAGGCCTGCCATTGGACTAATCAACTTAAGCTAGGATGTTGCTGCAGATAACTATCTACCCACATAACACAGAACGAAACTTAAGGGTAACATTTTCCACTAAGATCACGGATATGTTTTTCCTACACAACTGCGTCATTTTTGTTGCACGGTGTAGAATTATTTGTGGAATTGACCTGAACCAGACCAACAAACATCCCACAGCATCTTTATAAATACTGTTCCCATGTCGTAAAACAGTTCAGTTGGAGCAGGGCCATGGTAGACTGCAGCAACGTTACAAACCAGCACATAATACAATGCTTTGTGTTTACATCGTACCTTCAGCTGTGAGATTAAGTTGTTTTAGTTGTTGGACTGTGTACTGAAAGTGTAAAAAAAAAACTACTATAGTAATAAAAAGGAAAATAAAACAGGTGAAACTAAATGATGCATATGAGACAACATTATTGGAACAGAGTACAGACAAATTAGGTTGTGGGTTTGGGGGAACTCAGCACAGTAACAGCTTTGGACTGATCCAGCGACAGCTTAACACAGACCCTGTGAACAAAATGTGAATAGAACTTTCCAAGAGCTGACTGAAATGTCTCTATCATCTTTGTCACCCATTCTGTCAAAACAACATAACTAAACTACATTCAGAGACACTGAAGGAAATAATTTTAAAACAAAGGAAAGATAGAATTTAACCAATCTGCTAGTGAAGTAAAGACCATCCATTACTTTGCAGACAACATTGTGAGAAAATTGATAGAAATCAAAAGTATAGTCAGAACAACTATCTATTTTTGTGGTCTGGACTGGTGATACGTATGTGTTTTGCCTGGTTATATTTTTTCCACACCCATAGTATTTGTGACAACTGTGTATCTGTGATATTTGTAAGTATATGCATATTTAGGGTAAAATAAAGTTTAATAGTAATTTAGTAATTAATGGCCACCTTTATCATTTGTTAAAGTGCCTGCACTAATAGAATTACTTTTCCTGTTCACTTTGAAACCTGGTGTTTATTATTTTTATGTTCCAAATTGCAGTCAGTGAGTCAGGTAAATTAAAATTTGTGATTTAATTACATTCATACACATTTGTCATTCGATGTGGAATACTGGGGCTCAATTTTTTAAGTGCACTCTGCCCAAATGAGTCATAACAAAATACAGTTAATCGACTTGCAAAAGTAATAGGTACAGCCTTGGGCTGTTTGTAAATAAGGATAAGTATTTGGCTATCAATGTCTCAGAGATGGTTGTGGGTGAAGTGAGAACTGGTACGAATGAGTTTAGTTTGTGAGGTTGGAGATGCACACATGACAAGGATAATACTGCAGAAACTGCATCTGAAGGTGACAAACGTCAGACGTGCTCAGCACAGGATCAATCAAAATACTTAGTGTACACTGCTAACCTCAACGCATGCGCGCGAGAGAGAGGGGTGAGAGTGACCAAGAAAGGTGACAGTGAATGAGAGAGAGAGGTGAGAGTGGGTAAGAGTGTGAGCGAGAAAGAGAGAGAAGTGAGAGTGAGAGAGATGAGAGTGAGCAAGGGAAAAAGAGAGGGGGAGAGAGAGAGAGACGTGAGAGTGAGGGAGAGTGAGCGAGAGTTGAGCATGCTTAAATTATGGAGAAACAGTTATAGAACATAGAACAATACAGCACAGAACAGGCTCTCGATGTTGCGCCAACCTGTAAACTGTTCTAAGCTCATCCTCCTCCACTATCCCATCATCATCCATGTGCTTATCCAAGGATTGTTTAAATCTCTCTAATGTGGCTGAGTTAACTACATTGGCAGGCAGGGCATTCCACACCCTTACCACTCGCTGAGGAAAGAATCTGCCTCTGACATCTGTCTTAAATCTATCACCCTTCAATTTATAGCTATGCCCCCTCATACAAGCTGACATCATCATCCTAGGTAAAAACAAAAAGAGTCTCACTGTCTACCCTATCTAATCTTCTGATCATCTTAGCCTTCTTCTTTCCAATGAGAACAGATCCAAGTCTCTCAGCCTTTCCTCATAAGACCTTCAGACCCTCCAGACCAGGCAACATCCTGGTAAATCTCCTCTGCACCTTTTCCAATGCTTCCACATCCTTCCTGTAATGGGGCGACCAGAACTGTACACAATATTCCAAGTGTGGCCACTCTAGCGTTTTGTATCGTTGCAGCACGACATTACGGCTCCGGAACTCAATCCCTCAGCCAATAAAACCTAACACACCGTATGCCTCCTTAACAGCAACTTTCAGGGATCTATGTACTTGGACTCCAAGATCCCTCTGCACATCCACACTACCAAGAATCTTTCCATTGACCTCGTATTCTTCCTTCCTGTTATTTTCCCAAAGTGAATCACCTCTCATTCATCTGCATTGAACTCCATTTGCCACCTCTCAGCCCAAATCTGCAGTTTATCCAAGTCCCCCTGCAACATTCTTCCACGCTGTCCACTACTCCACAGAACTAGGCCATTTGTCCCAATGAACATGTCCTGCATATTGCTTCCAGTTAGTCCCACATTCATCACGATTTTCTTCCATAGCTCTGGAATCTTTTCAGTACTGAATCTCTTTCCACCAACCTTACAGGCAATCCATTTCAGATCCTTAATATGCATAAAATGATTCCTTGTCTCTCGTCTGTTTTTCCCTCCAATTACTTCAAATCTGCTTCTGGTTATAACCCTCCCCCAACAGTGAACGGTTTCCTTATTTATTGTACAAGGATTATGAATGCTTCTGAAGTCACAGACGAGGGGACAAAACTTTAAGAGGGCTTGTACTTGTAATGCAATTTTATACAACACCAATGCTCCCTCAGGGTAAGGGCTGGTCCAGGACAGAAACAGGAGAGTAGCGAAAGCTGGAAGAGGTGAAAGATCGGAAGACAATACCTGAGGCTGTACCATTGCTTTAAATGACCTTTCTGTCATCATAAGTCAGAAGGAGTAACTTTTGCAACTCCTCAGATAATGATGCAGCCCAAGCTCACTGGGAGCAAGACATGAACGAGTGGGGTTTGGGCAAGTAACATTCATACTGAGTGAGTCCCAGGCACTCAATCTTCAATGAGAGAAAATTTAACCATCTTCCCTTTACATTCAATAGTATTACCACCACTGTGTCCACCATTACATCAGGGCTGGGTGGGGAGACAGAGAAAAGAGAGAGAGAATGGAAGCCTAACTGCAGAAGGCACACAAACAATGCCTCCACAAAAATGTATTGGAGGCTGCGAATCCAACAGCGACTAGCCTCCCTCCTGACTTTCCACTGTTTATCAAGTCAGGAGTGTTAGAATATTCTCCACTTGTCTGGATGTACACTTCCACCAATGAGAAGTTTGACATCATTCAGGACAAAGCAGTCTGCTGGACTGGCACCACATCCACCACCGTCAACATTCACTTTCCCCAATGTACAATGGCAGCAGTATCCACAAGATGCACTACCAGATCAGAGTCAGAGTCAGAGTCAAAGAGTGCGTTACTGGAAAAATAAAGCCGGTCAGGCAGCATCCGAGGAGGAGAGTTGACCTTTTGAGCATAAGCTCTTCATCAGGAATATGGTGGGGGCGGCAAGGGGGCTGAGAGGTAAATGGAAGGAGTGGGACTGTGGGAAAAGGTAGCTGGGAATGCAATAGGTAGAAGGTGGGGGGTGATGGTGATAGGTCGGAGCAGAGGGTGGAGCAGCTAGGTTGGGAAGGAAGATGGACAGGTTGGACAGTTCAAGAGGGCTGTGCGGAGTTGGAGGGTGGATCTGGGATAAGGTAGGGGGAGGGGAGAGGAGGAAACTGGTGAAATCCACATTGATCCTGGTGTGGTTGGAGGGACTTAAGGCAGAAGATGAGGCGGTGTCCCTCCAGGTGTTGGGTGGGTAGAATTTGGCGGAGGCGGAGGCAGGCAAGGCTTGCATTTCCTTGGCGAGGGGGGGGGTTGAAGTCCTCACTTACTACCAGATCAGCAACACGCTAAGGTTTCTGCAACTGCACTTACCAAATTTGTTAGTGTCTGATAGAACAAGTAACTACAAGCCCCTCTCCAACTTGCACGCCACCCTGATACTGCATTATATTGTCATTTCTTTGTTACGTCAAAATTCCTGGATGTCCACACTCAACAGGACCACATTTATCACACTTTATAAACTGAAGAACAATAATGACTGATGTTAGGAATCAATGGAGTAACATGTTGGAAACCAAGGCCTGCTAGTCCCAGAGTTGACATAGAAGTCGCTTTTTTTTTTAAAAAGAAATATACAAAATTCTCAAGCTACCGGAGTTTCAGACCACGTTGATTGAAAGCAAGGGCCATGTTTCTATGCTTATATACTACTACTTACAGGTAATTAGATTCTAGCCCAAGTGAATCATTAAACTAAGTAAACTCGACAAATTAAAACTCAACCCCTTTTAAACTCTTCCATACACACACACATGCAGGAGGAAGAAATGACAAGACAGAAAACTGGAAAAATAACAGCTCTGTGGTCTTTATTCACAAGATCTATTGGGTTGGCTCTTGCTGACCCGAAGAGTTCTCCTTGGCCTTTTTCTGAATGCCTCTGCTGGTTCACACTTTTTCCACTTACATTTCTGACTTATCCAATTCAAAGTCACAACTTACAGCATTTGCTGAAGGAAACATAAGCTGGCTTTCTTCAGGATTGAAGTGGCTTATTGCAGAGAACTATGAGTGTGCATGTAGACCTGCTGGCTTCTCTTCTGGTCTGACTAGCTTCTCTGTCTTATTCACAGCTCAAGCTATTCAGCTCTCTGACAAGCAATTGCATCGCTGTTAGAAGTTGGTTATCTTTATGATTTGTAATCGGTACCGAGTTCACAAACCAATCAATCAATCAGCCTCACTTGTAAAAAACCCCTTAACTGCACATTGCTGGAACCAACATTTATACCATTAGGATTCGCAACCAATTTGTTTTTAAAACATGCATCTATTCCTGTAAATGCCTGGTTTTCTAAACATTTCTTTCTCATTTTAGTCCATGATTTTAAAAAACACAAAATAAAAAGACACTGAGTTGACACTGATCTGTGACACTGATATATGAAGGGGCATCCCAGTGCTTTGGAACAGCTGTTTTACTACATTAGGCATCTGTAACAAGTCTTGCTGCAGATTTTACACATGGACACAGTATGGGCTTTGATGAACATGGTTTTACAATGGAAACTTGGTAAAGCTGCTGCAATCAAGAGTAATGCTGGAATGTATCACCTTGGAATATTACCAATAATTTCCACAGTCCCTTTACTGAACAGACAATCAGTTAACAGACTTTGCTAGGAGTTGGTATTTTATAAAGTAAATTATGCACATTAAGTGCATTAAGTGTCTGCATTGTTGAATATTTCAGGTCCAGACAAGCCCCGTGCTAAGACTCGAGCCCAGGAATTAAATTCACACTTAAGGCAGCTTTGAGAGATTGTTTCATGAATAGTTGTTCAAAAAAAAAGCACTGTCTGCTGGATCAGAAGAACAAGTAATCCAACTGCAATGTTTGAAGCACAGTGGAAAGTTTTGTTCGCTGACACTCCTCCCCCAACTAACAGATTATTAGGCCATTCTTCACAATGCAGTTGAAAAAGGATTCTGTTGTGCACTAATGGAATGTCTGGTTCACACAAACAGTCAGTAATTCAAAAACAATTCACTGGCGACAATCTTGTGATGTATTTTGGGTGTCGTGGGGAATGGGATTCTTGAACCGGAGTTCTGTTCTCCTCTTAGTTCCTTTCTCCTCTTGGTTCACTTTTTTTTTTAATGAAAGGACACAGTGAATGGGAAAGGTTGGGCTGGACAGCCAGGGCAGCCTGTCCTGCCTCAAACCATAGGAGCACCCTTTTGGCAAGTTAGGTATCATTTGTGGTAAACTGCCAATAAAAATGGGGGAAAATACAAATGTTCACAGAATATGATGAAAGTGATCAAAGCAAACTATTGTTCCAAGTGCTCAACTTCTTGAAGCCAATATTATGCCAGGGTCTAAATGTAGTTTCAGCTGTCTCAATTCACGGCATGTGTGGCATTTAGCGCTGTGTTACTCAGGCAAATGTTTCTGTATACTTCAGAAACAAACACAGAAATTGCTGGAAAAGCTCAGCAGGTCTGGCAGCATCTGTGCAGAGAATTCAGAGTTAATGTTTCAGGTCTGGTGATCTTTCCTCAGAACAGATGGTAACTAGAAAAATTTTTTTTTTATGCAGCAGTTAGAGTCGGGGGTGGGTGTAGGAGTAAACAATAGGTGGGGATACAGCCCAAAGAGAGAAGAACAGTAGGACAGACAAAGGAGTTGGTAACAATCTGACTAGGACAGTGAATAGCCGTTAATGGAAACTGTTAGTGGCTAACAATGGGTTGTGTGTAATAGTAGTACGATCACAAGTCAAAAGAAGTGGCACTGGAAAAGCACACCCGGTCAGTCGGCATTTCAAGTTTTAGCCCTTCATCAACAATGTTGGAATGGGGGGTGCTCCGATTTCCTCCCATAGTCCAAAGAAATGCTGGTTAGGTGAATTGGCCATGCTAAATTGCCCACAGTGTTCAGGGATGTGCAGGCTAGATGCATTAGTTAGGGGAAATATAGAGTGTAGGGAAATGGGTCTGGGTGGGATACTCTTTGCAGAGTTAGTATGGACTTGTTGAGCCCAATGGCCCCTTTCCACACTGCAGAGATTCTAACTCATGTAGGCCTTTAACTCTATGTCCTAGCCCCCATCCCCTCATACCAGGCCTCGTGATCCTAGTCTATGCTTTGTTTCCCCAATGTAAAGGAGACCACATTGTGAGCAGCAAGTGCAGTGTGTGATATGCAGGTAAAGTGGTGCTTCACCTGGAAGATATTTTTGGGCCTTTGGATACGGAGGATGGAGGTGGTGAATGGGCAGGTGCTTACACCTTTCTTGATTGCAGAGGAAGGTGCCATGAGCCTGTTGGAGGGGCTGTTGGGAGTGAAGGACGAGTTGACCAGGGTGTTCCGGAGGGAATGGTTTCTGCAGCAAATGGACAAGGGAGGGGAGGGGAATGTGTGCCTGGTGATGGAATCTCGCTGGAGGTGACAGAAATGGCAGCTAATGATTTCCTGGATATGGATGCTGGTGGGATGGTAGGTAAGGACCTGGGGAGCCCTATTGCTTTTCCAAGAGGGAGGAGCAGGGGTGAGGGCCAAAGTGCGGGAGATGAGTCAGACCTGGTTGAGGGCCCTGTCAACAAAGATGCTGGGGAATCCTCGATTGAAGAAGAAGGTGGACATTTCGGGGGCTGCCTTGTCAAAGTTGGCATCATCAGAACACGCAGTGGACACGGAGGAACTGAGAGAATGGAATATAGTCTATACAGGAAGCAGGGTGCGAGGATGTACAGTCAGTGTTTCTGTGTACTTAACGCTCATAGTAAAATGAACAGTTTGCTAAATTCAACAATATTCTAGGAATTTTGGATAATGTACAAATGCATTTACAAGGGTAAACACAGCCATGAATATTAAAAAACACCAATAAATCCAGTAAGGAATTCAGGAAAAATCTCTTTCCTCAGTGGTCAGTATGTGGAAGTTGCTGTGACATTTAGTTGTGGAGGCAAACAGCACATTTGAAAATAGGAATAGGATGAAGCCATTCAGCCCATCAAACCTGCCCCGCCATTTAATATGGCCACAGCTCATTGAACATTTCAATGTCGTATACCCATCCCAATCCCATAACCTAGTACAAACACTGGTAATCAGCAATCTCTATTTTCAACATACTCAAAGACTGAGTCTCCATAGTCATCTGTAGTAGAAACTTTCAAGGGTTCACAACAATAAGTAAAATAATTTCTCCTCACCTTAGATCTAAGTACAACCCCTTTATTTTCAAATTATGTCCCCAAACAGGGGAAAGGTCATAACTGCATTAATCCCTTTAAGCATTTTGTAGGTTTTAATAAGATCACCTCTCAATTGTTTTGAAGCTCTGGGTAAACCAGACATGCATTCTCCAATCTCTCTTCATAGGTGAGTCCTGCCATCTCAGAAAAACGTCACATGAACTGCAGACCTACTCCAAGTGTAGTCTAACTAAGCTTATATACAACTGAAGCAAGTTGTTATATACAACTGATGCATTCAAATCTTCATTCAATGAAGGCTAACATTCTACAGCCTTCAGTGATCTATTGACAAGGATAGCCAAGTCCTTTTGCACGTTTACACTTTCCAACTTAGAGTCATACGCTCACAGAGATGTACAGCACGGAAACATACCCTTCAGTCCAACTCGTCCGTGCCGACAACATATCCCAACCTAATCTAGTCCCATCTGTCAGCACCCGGCCAGTTTCCCTTTAAACCCTTTGTATTCATATCCCATCTAGATGCCTCTTAAATGTTGCAATTGTACCAGCCTCCACCACTTCCGCTGACAGCCCATTCCACACACCCACCACCCTCTGCATGAAAACGTTGCCCCTCAGGTCCCTTTTATATCTTTCTCCCTCACCCTAAACCTGTGCCCTCTAGTTCTGATTCCCCCATCCCAGGTAAGAGATTTTGTCTATTTACCCTATCCATGCCCCTCTATAAGGTCACCCCTCAGCCTCTGAGGCTCCAGGGAAAACAGCCCCAGCCTGTTCAGCCTCTCCCTGTAGCTCAAATCCTCTAACCCTGGCAACATCCTTGTAAATTTTTTCTGAACACTTTCAAGTTTCACAACATCCTTCCAATAGGAAGGAGACCAGAATTGCAAGCAATATTCCAATTGTGGCCTAACCAATGTCCTGTACAGCCACAGCATGACCTTCCAACTCCTGTACTCATTACTCTGACCAATAAAGGAAAGCATACCAAATGCCTTCTTCACTATCCTACCTACCTGCGACTCCACTTTCAAGGAGCTATGAACCTGCACTCCAAGGTCTCTCTAAAGCACACTCCATAGGACCTTACCATTCAGTGTATAAAACCTGCTAAGATTTGCTTTCCCAAAATGCAGCACCACACATTTATCTAAACTAAACTCCATCTGCCACTCCTCAGCCCATTGACCCATCTGATCAAGATCCCATTGCAATCGGAGGTAACATTCGCTGTCCACTACACATCCAATTTTGGTGTCATCTGCAAACTTTCTAACTATACCTCTTAAGCTCCCATCCAAATCATTTACATAAATGATGTAAAGTAGTGGACCCAGCACCGATCCTTGTGGCACTCCACTGGTCACAGGCCTCCAGTCTGAAAAACAACCCTCCACCATCAACCAGTTCTGTATCCAAATAGCTAGTTCTCCCTCTATTCCATGTGATCTAACCTTGCTAGCCAGTCTCCCATGGGGAACCTTGTTGATCGCCTTACTGAAATCCATATAGACCACATCCACTGCTCTGCCTTCATCAATCCTCTTTGTTTCTTCTTCAAAAAACTCAATCAAGTTTGTGAGACATGATTTCCCACGCACAAAGCCATGTTAACTATCCCTAATCAGTCTTTGCCTTTCCAAATACATGTACATCCTGTCCCTCAGGATTCCCTCGAACAACTTGCCCACCGCCAACGTCAGGCTCACTGCTCTATACTTCCCTGGCTTGTCCTTACAACCCTTCTTAAACAGTGGCACCACATTAGCCAACCTCCAGTCTTCCGGCACATCAACCTGTGACTATCGATGATACAAATATCTCAACAAGAGGCCCAACAATCACTTCTCTAGCTTCCCACAGAGTTCAAGGGTACATCTGATCAAGTCCTGGGGCTTTATCCACTTTTAAGTATTTCAAGACATCCAGTACTTCCTCCTCTATAATATGGACATTTTTCAAGATGTCACCATCCATTTGCCTACATTCTATATCTTCCATGTCTTTTTCCACAGTAAACAGTAAATATCTCCCCTATCTCTTGCTGCTTCACACAAAGGCTGCCTTGCGGATCTTTGAGGGGCCCTATTCACTCCCTCGATACCCTTTTGTCCTTAATGTATTTGTACAAACCCTTTGGATTCTCTCAACTCTATTTGCCTAAGCTATCTCATGTCCCCTTTTTTCCCTCCTGATTTGCTTCTTAAATAAACTCTTACTGCCTTTATACTCTAAGGATTCACTCGATCTATCCTGTCTATACCTGACATATGCTTTCTTCTTTTTCTTAAATTTCTTTAGTCATCCAGCATTCTCTATACTCATCAGCATTTTCTTTCACCCCAACAGGAATATTCTGTCTTTGGACTCTCGTTATCTCATTTCTGAAGGCTTCCCATTTTCCAGCCGTCCCTTTACCTGCGAACATCTGCCCCCAATCAGCTTTTGATAGGCCAATTTTGACAGTATTAGGCAAGAACTTTCTCTAATTTAGAACTTCAACTTTTAGATCTGGTCTATCCTTTTTCATCACTATTTTAAAACTAATAGAATTATGGTCGCTGGCCCCAAAGTGCTCCCCCACTAACACCTCAAGTCACCTGCCCTGCCTTATTTCCCAAGAGTAGGTCAAGTTTTGCACCTTCTCTAGTAGGTACATCCACATATTGAATCATGCTTGTACATGCTTTTAACAAATTTCTCTCCATCTAAACCCTTAACACTATGGCAGTCCCAGTCTATGTTTGGAAAGTTAAAATCCCCTACCATAACTAGCCTATTTTTCTTACAGATAAATGAGATCTCCTTACAAATTTGTTTCTCAATTTCCCTCTGACTATTAGGGAGTCTATAATACAATCCTAATAAGGTGATTATCCCTTTCTTATTTCTCAGTTCCACCCAAGTAACTTCCATGGATGTATTTCAGGGAATATCCTCCCTCAGTACAGCTGTAACGCTATCCCTTCTCAAAAACATCACTCCCCCTCCTCTCTTGCCTCCCTTTCTGTCCTTCCTGGATCATTAAGCTGCCAATCCTGTCTATCCCTATCCCATGTTCCTAACCATGCCCAGAGTTCATCTGCCTTCACTGTTAGGCCACTTGCATTGAAAGAAACGTAGTTTAATTAATCAGTCCTACCTTGTTCTCTGCTTTGTCCCTGCCTGCCTGACTGTTTGAGTGGTTTCTTTTCTCAACTGTACCAGTCTCAGATTGATCTCTTACCTCACTATCTCTGTAGGTTCCCCCCTTGTTTGAAATGGGGATAGCTACAGAAGACTCCTGCACGACCTGCCTACCTCTCTTACCTCTCCTGGAATTAACCCATCTTTCTGCCTGTATCTGCGACTTTTCTCCCTTCTTATAACTGCCATCCATCACATCCCCTTGCTCTTATAAATTTCTCATTACCTCTAACTGTTGCTCCAACCTATCCATTCTACCTGATAGGATTTAACCAACGGCATTTATTGCAGATATAATCCTCAGTAACACATAAACGCTCCCTAAACTCTCTCATCCGACAAGAAGAACATTTCACTCTACTAAGGGGCATTTTTGCTTCTTCCAACCTGCAGACCCAGAAAATAGCCCATCTTTCCATTTAAGAAATACTCTGTACATTGGTTTCTCCTACCAAAGTGGATAGCCTCTCACTTTTCCACGTTATATTCAATTTTCCATATTTTTACTTATTTAACAAACTTGTTCAAATTCTGCTAAAGCCACTTTACATCAACCTTACAATGCACATCCTTCTTTAGCTTTGTACCATTTGCAAACTTGGAGATGTTATATTTGGTCCCCATTGCCAAATCATTGATAAATAATTGTATGTAGTGGACAGCAAGTCCCAAGTACTCACCCTTGTGATATCCCACTCAACACAGCTTGCCAACGCCAGAATGACCCATTTCTTCCTTCTCTGTTTTCTATCAGTTGGCCAATCATTAATCTATGCCAGGACATTGCTTCCTATCCTGTATGTTTTAATTTTTCTCAGCAGCCTCCTAATGCAGACTTTATCAAAAGCTTTCTGAAAATCCAAACATTCCACATCCAGAAGATCTCCTTTCACAATTTTGTTAGTAACATAATCTAAAATCTCCCAACAGTTCATTAGAGATGATTTCCCATTCACACATCCATGGCTGATTATGCCCAATCAGACCATTATCAACCAGATGTCGACTTGTTCTATCTTTTAAAATAGATTTTGTCATTTTCCCTATCACTGACATAAAGCAGTTGACAGTTCCCTACTTTCTCTTTCAATCCCTTCTAAAATAGTGGAGTGACATTTACTCCTTTCCATTCAGCAGGAATCTTTCCAGAATCTATAGAATTTTGGAAGACAATCACCAATGCATTGAATATTTCTACATGTTCAGCTCATTGGGATGAAGACAATCAGACACTGAGCATTTAAACTTGAGCCCTGTTAATTGCTCCTGTACAATTTTTTTCTATATTTCCTTAAACTCCTCATTGTGGGCGGCACGGTGGCACAGTGGTTACCACTGCTGCCTCACAGCGTCAGAGACCCGGGTTCAATTCCCGCCTCAGGCGACTGACTGTGTGGAGTTTGTATGTTCTCCCAGTGTCTGCGTGGGTTTCCTCCGGGTGCTCCGGTTTCCTCCCACAGTCCAAAGATGTGCAGGTCAGGTGAATTGGCCATGCTAAATTGCCCATAGTGTTAGGTAAATGTAGGGGTATGGGTGGGTTGTGCTTCAGCGGGTCGGTGTGGACTTGTTGGGCCGAAGGGCCTGTTTCCACACTGTAATGTAATCTAATGTAATCTAATATAATCATTCTCCCTAGCCACTGGAACTCTACATCTGGAAAATTGTTTGTGTCCTCTGCAGTGAAAAGAGGGATTTAAATGTAAGCGAGATAAGTGGTAGTGAAAGGAACACAAGGATAGACTGCTAATGTGAGATAAAGTAAGATGGAAAGAAGTCTAAAGACCATAAAATGTAGGAGCAGTATGCCATTCAGCCTAGCCGTTCAATGACATCATGACTGATTTGATAATCCTCAACTCCACTTTCCTGCCTTTTGCTTATAACACTTGCCTGTACATCTTAGTCTCGAATATATTTAATGACCCAGCCTTGAGAATCATCTGCAATAAACTGATCCACAAATTCATGACCCTCAAAAGAAGAAATTCCTCATCTGTCTTAAATATTTACTGAAATTCTGCCCTCTGGTCCTAAACTCTTCCACAAGAAAAAACAGCCTCTCCATATCTACACTGTAAAGTCCCCAAAAAGCCTTGCATACTTCAATAAGGTCGCCTCTCATTCCAATGCATGTAGGCTCAAGTAGTCAACCTCTCCTAAGATAGCACTTCCATACCTGGTGTCAGCCTATGAAATCATGGACTTCCAGCATATCTTTACTTCGATAAGGCACCCAAACTATTTACAGTATTCCAGTTGTGTTCTGACTAGTGTTTTATATACTTTCAGCAAAATCTCCCTAATTTTACACTCCATTCCCTTTGAAATAAATGCCAACATTTCATTTGCCTTCGATATGACCTGCTGAACTTGGATGCTAATTTTTTGTGATTCATGCACAAGGTTTCCCAAATGCCTCTCTTCTATCACTTTCTGCAGTCTTTCCCCATTTAAACAATACTGAGCTCCTGTATTCTTCCTGCCAAAGTGCATTATCTCACATTTCTCCACATATATTCCATCTGAAAAATTTCTGCTCATTCACTTATCTCCCTCACATGGAGCATAAACACTGGCCTAGGCCCATTAGGTTGAATGGCTTGCTTCTGTGCTGTACAAACCTGATAAACTTTCTGTGCTTGCACTCCTTAGTTTGGATGCTCTTTTCAACTGCAAGAAAGTTCTGCATTTCTACTGCATCACAGGCAAAAGGAAAGAGCTTGTATTAAAAAAGTGATTTTTATCAGCATCTCAAACAGTACGGCAACTAGGAGAAGGAAATGGCTAAGTGGCTAAGAGAGATGGCTTAACAATAAAAACTTGAGGTACAAAAGGACGGCTAGAGTATGAGCAGCTGCAAGAATGTAAGTCAAGACAGATGGTTAGACAGAGTCAAAGTGCAGTTAAACAGTCCTCATATCAGAGGAGGTCCATACCCAATTGTGCTTTTAAAATATTAGGCCTTAATAAATGTTAACAGGGCATCTAATGCAATATGTGAGGTTTCACATTTTTTGCGCACCAGAATGCTGAAAGGCTGAGCTGATCATGTCACAACAAGGGAGATAGGTATCTGAGAGCCTAATGATTTCTGCAAGTAACTGTACATCCTCTTAACCGAAGCAGAAAATTAGATTTCAAAATTAATATCACAGGTACAGAAAATAGAAATTGCAGTGGTGAACATAAAATCAAATCAGGCACAAAAAAAAAACAAAGAAAAAACATTGACAGAAAAAGAGGTGGAGAGGAAAAAGAAACTTAAACATTTAGAACAAAACGAACCTTCCAGCTCAGTGAGCAAACCTACATCCAGAACTTCAACGTGAGCTACAAATCTTCTTAAAACTCACTAACTTAGAACTTTATTTTTTTTTAAATGGGAGTATTGATGTGTGAAGTACTGCTGTGAAGATACAACCAATGGCTGTGTAAATCAGCAAAGAATTGAAATAAGACTGATAATTTGACTTCAACTGGATCTTTTACTCCACTTTTCTGTCCTTTCTCGTAGAACTTACAGACTTATACTTTTCAAAGGTATCTTCAGATAAAAATCAAGGTTTGGGAAAGCAATATCAAACTAACTTGTATGACTGTGGGAAACCAACATTACACTGTCCTGCAGTTGCTATCTTCTTGGCATTGGAGGTCAGTACAGAAAAGACAGGCCTGGCTTGAAGTGTGTGGGGACAGCCACATACTTGTTATCAATATCAAACAAGTACATTTTTCAATGAGCAAAACAACAAATATTAAGTGTGTTTCTTCAGTTCTTCAAATAACTGAACTATTGTAATTCTTTCAACTGTCAGTTTCCTGTAAAATTGTCCGTTTCCTGCAATGATACATCATGCTTTATTCTGTCATATCATTTCCAGCCACCCAACAATATTTGGCAGTCCTGAGAGTAGACCACCGACCCTGTTCGAGTTTCAATTTTAAACACATCTCGACAAATTAGTGTTTAGATAGAGTCTTAGCTTTTATCCGTCCTTGTTCCAAACATTGGCCATGCTATGAACAACCTTTTTCTGCTGTCTCTTGCACAGAAAGGCCAGTCCACATTTTGATATTGTGCACCCATGTTATTTTGAGGTTTTGTTGTATACAGTATCCAGGTGTTACAGCTTGTATAATTTATTTCTCAAAACACTTCCCTTCTGCTCGCATTAACTGCCTCCTCCTGAAATCACTATCTGAAGCAAACTTCTTTTAAGACCAGCTTTCTGAGGAACCTGCTCACTTGTCTGCCCATAGCGCATAAAGTAGTCCTTTCATCTTAAAAATCTCTTATTAGAGCCCGATGACACATCATGGTCCAGCTTCTCAACTGCAGAGAGTCACCGGCCACATAAGCACATTCAGAAAACAAACTTCCATTGCAACAGACATACAGTGACTACTCTATCATCTTCAGTGCTCACAACACTACCATTTTATGATTAATAAATTATTAGAAATTGTTTCTACTAGTTAAACTTGAGGGTCATAACCATAAAGGGACAGATTTTAAGAAGATTGTAAAAAAAAAAGTTGATGCAAGGAAAATATTTTTATGCAATGAACTGATTAGGATTTTGAATCCACTGCTCTATAGGGACACAGATTCCAGAGCAACTTTAGAAGGGAACTAGATCAATACTTCAAGGATAAGAAATTGCTGAGGCAGGTTGAAAAAGCTGTGGAATGGGACAAACTGGACTCGTGGAATAGCCCAAATGGCCTGCTGTGCTGTATTATCCAGTGATATTTTGAGAAATTAATACCTGAAAGTTCACACTTTTAAAAATTAATGCTCCGCACTATTTGCAGTGTTGAGCACATCCTGTTAAAAGGGTACTTCCACTCAAAATAACAAGACTAAACTGGTAAGTTTAGTTCTACCCACCATGCAAAAAAAGCAGCTTTGTGCCATTCTGTGCATTTCAATTATGTGCACTTGACAGCATTGCAAACCGAAACCCTTGGACATCGGTGTCAGCCCCTTGACTGAAACAGCTGTACCACTTCTGCTGAAATAATTTTGGTCACCAGTAGTCTCAAGGTCTTAATAGCAAAATCTGGACTATTGCATTTTGGGGAAAATGCACATGCACACTACTGAATAACTTCAACATGAAACACATTGTGCAGTTACTCTGGTCAGTAGGCGTTTGCACAGATTCTAATATGTTTGAATGGTGCTTCTCTTTGTTCGTAAAACATGCATTATCTCATCGTGTTCCTTGCAGAATGATTAAAAAAAAGTCAGTTTCATTGACTAATCTCAGGAAAATCACAGAAGTGCATCAATCTCCTCAAATCAGCATGTGAAGCCTGGCCCAGCAATAATTAAATATAACCTGACTAAAGCCTTGGTTTTTGCACTGGACAACTGACCTAAACCTAGGGAAGTAGTACTTTGAGAAGTGTGGCTTCACAAAGAGTCTGGAAATGGGCGGGCTAGAGATTATCCATATAGAGTCATCTCCCCTAATTAACAATCAAACTCTGGTAAAGTGCATTTTGGTGAAGACAGGATCAATCTTGGCCAGCATATTCCCCATGCTCATACAGTTTATCAACTTCGAGCCATTAAAATCACTAATCTTTTCAATTTGTTAATCCAGCTGCTCTCAATCACAGAGGGGAATGGGAAAAGTGAGATTCCTATTCATGGTTGATTCTTGATCAATAGGGCAACAAAAGAATTACCTGGAAAGGGTAGGAACATGGAATGTTGGATCAGCCAAGATCCTACTGAATGATGGAGCTGGTTCAAGGGACCGAACAGCTTCCTCCTGTTCCTATTAATACCCAGTCACCTGTTTATAATAGAACCATCTATACAGATCAGCACCAACATTCTACCCAGGGCCTACTTGCCTTCTGTACCTGGACATTAGTTTGCAGGTTCTCTATTCTCCGGCCAATCTGCAAGTTGTGGGCGGCACGGTGGCACAGTGGTTAGCACTGCTGCCTCACAGTGCCGGAGACCCGGGTTCAATTCCCGCCTCAGGCGACTGACTGTGTGGAGTTTGCACGTTCTCCCCGTGTCTGTGTGGGTTTCCTCCGGGTGCTCCGGTTTCCTCCCACAGTCCAAAGATGTGCAGGTCAGGTGAATTGGCCATGCTAAATTGCCCGTAGTGTTAGGTAAGGGCGAAATGTAGGGGCATGGGTGGGTTGCGCTTTGGCGGGTCGGTGTGGACTTGTTGGGCCGAAGGGCCTGTTTCCACACTGTAATGTAATCTAATCTAATCTTAATTTCATCACATTATTGGATCTTGGAGCTTAATTCTGAACAAAATCAGTCCCTGAGCTATTTAAGGAGAAGTTAAAATTTAATGGGAAAAGAAAGAAGTTCAGGGTGGGAAGCTTAGGGCTTTGAGAACTGAAGGCATTGTCCCCAATGGTGAAGTAGTTAAAATCAAGGGTGTACAAGAAGCTGAAATGTTGGAGTGCAGCAATCTTGGAGGATTATAAAGTGCAAAGGACTTTTACGTTACTCCCCTCCCTTCCCTTACTCTCAATTCTTCCACCACCGCACCTGCTCCCAGAGGAGCAATTCCACTCCAGGACATCCCAGATGCCCTTCTATTTCAAGGACCGCAATTGCCCCTCCCGCATGATCAAGAATGTTCTCCATTGCATCTCCTCCACTTCCTGCATGTCTGCCCTCCCAGCTGCAACAAGAATAGAAACTCCCTGGTCCTCACATTCCACCCTGCGAAACTCCAAATACAGCACATCATCCTCCGCCATTTTTGCCAACTACAGTCAGACCCCAAAACCAAAAATATATTTCCCTCCACAACCCTATCTGCATTCGGCAGAGATCAATTCCCTTTTCAACTCCCTTGTTAGGACCTATCTGTCCATCATCCTTACAATCCATCCACTCCATCATAATGATCTCCTACCTGCTTCCCCCTATCGCCATCCAACTTACCACCCCCCCCCCCACCACCAAACCCACCTCCAAATTTATCTCTCAGACCCTTTCCCCTCCACATTCCTGATGAAGGGGTTATACCCAAAATGTTGACTTTGCTGCACCTTGCATGCTGCCTGACCTGCTATAGCTAGTGCTATAGGCAAGGGTTATTCTACGTGAGGTAAGTATAAATGATCTTATGATTGTATGGATAAGTGGTGAGAGAAGCGTTGCGAGGTCAAAAAGACATGTTAGAGGAAAAAGCAGACTGAAAAAAAGAAAGTGAGACGGATATAAAAGATTTACAGTAATACAAATATTGGGCGCAGCTAGACAGAAATAATGTGAATGAGTTAAACTTATGCAGCGAGAGAGCAACAGACAGTGAACCAGAGAGAGTGAGGGAGGGGGAGAGAGAGAGAGGGAGAGAGAGTGAGAGGGAGAGAGAGAGAGAGGGAGAGAGAGTGAGAGGGAGAGGGAGTGAGAGGGAGAGGGAGTGAGAGGGAGAGGGAGTGAGAGGGAGAGGGAGTGAGAGGGAGAGGGAGTGAGAGGGAGAGGGAGTGAGAGGGAGAGGGAGTGAGAGGGAGAGGGAGTGAGAGGGAGAGGGAGTGAGAGGGAGAGGGAGTGAGAGGGAGGGGGAGTGAGAGGGAGGGGGAGTGAGAGGGAGGGAGTGAGAGGGAGGGAGTGAGAGGGAGGGAGTGAGAGGGAGGGAGTGAGAGGGAGGGAGTGAGAGGGAGGGAGTGAGAGGGAGGGAGTGAGAGGGAGGGAGTGAGAGGGAGGGAGTGAGAGGGAGGGAGTGAGAGGGAGGGAGTGAGAGGGAGGGAGTGAGAGGGAGGGAGTGAGAGGGAGGGAGTGAGAGGGAGGGAGTGAGAGGGAGGGAGTGAGAGGGAGGGAGTGAGAGTGAGGACGGGGGAGGGAGGACGGGGGAGGGAGGACGGGGGGGGGAGGGAGGACGGGGGAGGGAGGGAGGACGGGGGAGGGAGGGGGGACGGGGGAGGGAGGGGGGACGGGGGAGGGAGGGGGGACGGGGGAGGGAGGGGGGACGGGGGAGGGAGGGGGGACGGGGGAGGGAGGGGGGACGGGGGAGGGAGGGGGGACGGGGGAGGGAGGGGGGACGGGGGAGGGAAGGGGGGGACGGGGGAGGGAAGGGGGGGACGGGGGAGGGAAGGGGGGGAGGGGAGGGGGAGGGGGGAGGGGAGGAGGGCGAGGGCGAGGGCGAGGGCGAGGGCGAGGGCGAGAGGGAGGGCGAGAGGGAGGGCGAGAGGGAGGGGGAGAGGGAGGGGGAGAGGGAGGGGGAGAGGGAGGGGGAGAGGGAGGGGGAGAGGGAGGGGGAGAGGGAGGGGGAGAGGGAGGGGGAGAGGGAGGGGGAGAGGGAGGGGGAGAGGGAGGGGGAGAGGGAGGGGGAGAGGGAGGGGGAGAGGGAGGGGGAGAGGGAGGGGGAGAGGGAGGGGGAGAGGGAGGGGGAAGAGGGAGGGGGAGAGGGAGGGGGAGAGGGAGGGGGAGAGGGAGGGGGAGAGGGAGGGGGAGAGGGAGGGGGAGGGGGAGGGGGAGGGGGAGGGGGAGGGGGAGAGGGAGGGGGAGAGGGAGGGGGAGAGGGAGGGGGAGAGGGAGAGGGAGGGGGAGAGGGAGGGGGAGAGGGAGGGGGAGAGGGAGGGGGAGAGGGAGGGGGAGAGGGAGGGGGAGAGGGAGGGGGAGAGGGAGGGGGAGAGGGAGGGGGCGAGGGAGGGGGCGAGGGAGGGGGCGAGGGAGGGGGCGAGGGAGGGGGCGAGGGAGGGGGCGAGGGAGGGGGCGAGGGAGGGGGCGAGGGAGGGGGCGAGGGAGGGGGCGAGGGAGGGGGCGAGGGAGGGGGCGAGGGAGGGGGCGAGGGAGGGGGCGAGGGGGGGGCGAGGGCGGGGGCGAGGGCGGGGGCGAGGGCGGGGCGAGGGCGGGGGCGGGGGCGGGAGGGGGCGAGTGTGAGTGTGAGTGAGAGAGAGTGAGAGAGACAGGGACAGAGTGAGAGAGAGAGAGAGGGACAGAGTGAGAGAGAGACAGGGACAGAGTGAGAGAGACAGGGACAGAGTGAGAGAGAGACAGGGACAGAGTGAGAGAGAGAGAGAGGGACAGAGTGAGAGAGAGAGAGAGGGACAGAGTGAGAGAGAGGGACAGAGTGGGCGGGGGAGGGAGGGGGAGGGAGGGGGAGGGAGGGGGAGGGAGGGGGAGGGAGGGGGAGGGAGGGGGAGGGAGGGCGAGGGAGGGCGAGGGAGGGCGAGGGAGGGCGAGGGAGGGCGAGGGAGGGCGAGGGAGGGCGAGGGAGGGCGAGGGAAGGCGAAAGAGAGGGCGAGGGCGAGGGCGAGGGCGAGGGCGAGGGCGACAGAGACAGAGACAGAGACAGAGACAGAGACAGAGACAGAGAAAGAGACAGAGAAAGAGACAGAGAAAGAGACAGAGAAAGAGACAGAGAAAGAGACAGAGAAAGAGACAGAGAGAGCGAGAGCGAGACACAGGGAGAGAGCGAGACACAGGGAGAGAGAGAGAGACAGGGAGAGAGAGAGAGACAGGGAGAGAGAGAGAGAGAGACAGGGAGAGAGAGAGACAGGGAGAGAGAGAGAGAGAGAGAGAGACAGGGAGAGAGAGACAGGGAGAGAGAGAGAGAGAGAGAGAGAGAGACAGAGACAGACAGGGAGAGAGAGAGAGAGACAGGGAGAAAGAGAGAGAGACAGGGAGAGAGAGAGTGAGACAGGGAGAGAGAGAGAGAGAGAGAGAGAGAGAGAGACACAGAGAGCGGGGGAGAGAGAGAGAGAGAGAGAGGGCGAGGGCGTGAGAGAGGGCGAGAGGGCGAGGGCGAGGGGGCGAGGGCGAGAGGGCGAGGGCGAGAGGGCGAGGGCGAGGGCGAGAGGGCGAGGGCGAGAGGGCGAGGGCGAGAGGGCGAGGGCGAGAGGGCGAGGGCGAGAGGGCGAGGGCGAGAGGGCGAGGGCGAGAGGGCGAGGGCGAGGGCGAGAGGGCGAGAGGGCGAGGGCGAGAGGGCGAGAGGGCGAGGGCGAGAGGGCGAGGGGGCGAGAGGGCGAGAGGGCGAGAGGGCGAGGGCGAGAGGGCGAGAGGGCGAGAGGGCGAGAGGGCGAGAGGGCGAGGGCGAGAGGGCGAGAGGGCGAGGGCGAGAGGGCGAGAGGGCGAGAGGGCGAGGGCGAGGGCGAGAGGGCGAGGGCGAGGGCGAGGGCGAGAGGGCGAGAGGGCGAGAGGGCGAGAGGGCGAGATTGCGAGGGCGAGAGGGCGAGAGGGCGAGGGCGAGAGGGCGAGAGGGCGAGGGCGAGAGGGCGAGAGGGCGAGGGCGAGAGGGCGAGGGCGAGAGGGCGAGAGGGCGAGGGGGCGAGGGCGAGAGGGCGAGAGGGCGAGGGCGCGAGAGGGCGAGGGCGAGAGGGCGAGAGGGCGAGGGCGAGAGGGCGAGAGGGCGAGGGCGAGAGGGCGAGGGCGAGAGGGCGAGGGCGAGAGGGCGAGGGCGAGAGGGCGAGGGCGAGAGGGCGAGGGCGAGAGGGCGAGGGCGAGAGGGCGAGGGCGAGAGGGCGAGGGCGAGAGGGCGAGGGCGAGGGCGAGAGGGCGAGAGGGCGAGAGGGCGAGGGCGAGAGGGCGAGGGCGAGAGGGCGAGGGCGAGAGGGCGAGGGCGAGAGGGCGAGGGCGAGAGGGCGAGGGCGAGGGCGAGAGGGCGAGAGGGCGAGAGGGCGAGGGCGAGAGGGCGAGAGGGCGAGAGGGCGAGAGGGCGAGAGGGCGAGGGCGAGAGGGCGAGGGCGAGAGGGCGAGGGCGAGAGGGCGAGGGCGAGAGGGCGAGGGCGAGAGGGCGAGAGGGCGAGAGGGCGAGGGCGAGAGGGCGAGGGCGAGAGGGCGAGGGCGAGAGGGCGAGGGCGAGGGCGAGAGGGCGAGAGGGCGAGAGGGCGAGAGGGCGAGGGCGAGAGGGCGAGGGCGAGAGGGCGAGGGCGAGAGGGCGAGGGCGAGGGCGAGAGGGCGAGAGGGCGAGGGCGAGGGCGAGAGGGCGAGAGGGCGAGGGCGAGAGGGCGAGGGCGAGAGGGCGAGGGCGAGAGGGTGAGGGTGAGGGCGAGAGGGCGAGGGCGAGAGGGCGAGGGCGAGGGCGAGAGGGCGAGGGCGAGAGGGCGGGGGCGAGAGGGCGGGGGCGAGAGGGCGGGGGCGAGAGGGCGGGGGCGAGAGGGCGGGGGCGAGAGGGCGGGGGCGAGAGGGCGAGGGCGAGAGAGGGGGCGAGAGAGGGGGCGAGAGAGGGGGCGAGAGGGCGAGGGCGAGAGAGGGGGCGAGAGAGGGGGCGAGAGAGGGGGCGAGAGAGGGGGCGAGAGAGGGGGCGAGAGAGGGGGCGAGAGAGGGGGCGAGAGAGGGGGCGAGAGAGGGGGCGAGAGAGGGGGCGAGAGAGGGGGCGAGAGAGGGGGCGAGAGAGGGGGCGAGAGAGGGGGCGAGAGAGGGGGCGAGAGAGGGGGCGAGAGAGGGGGCGAGAGAGGGGGCGAGAGCGAGGGCGAGGGCGAGGGCGAGGGCGAGGGGGCGAGGGCGAGAGAGACAGAGACAGAGACAGAGACAGAGACAGAGCGAGAGAGAGCGAGAGAGAGCGAGAGAGAGCGAGAGAGCGAGAGAGAGCGAGAGAGAGCGAGAGAGAGCGAGAGAGAGCGAGAGAGAGCGAGAGAGAGCGAGAGAGAGCGAGAGAGAGCGAGAGAGAGCGAGAGAGAGCGAGAGAGAGCGAGAGAGAGCGAGACACAGGGAGAGAGAGAGAGACAGGGAGAGAGAGAGAGACAGGGAGAGAGAGAGAGACAGGGAGAGAGAGAGAGACAGGGAGAGAGAGGGAGAGAGAGAGACAGGGAGAGAGAGAGAGAGATAGGGAGAGAGAGACAGGGAGAGAGAGAGAGATAGGGAGAGAGACAGGGAGAGAGAGAGAGAGAGAGAGAGACACAGAGAGCGGGGGAGAGAGGGCGAGGGCGAGGGCGAGGGGGCGAGGGCCAGAGAGAGGGCCAGGGCCAGGGCGAGGGAGAGGGCGAGGGCGAGAGAGAGGGCGAGAGAGAGGGCGAGAGAGAGGGCGAGAGAGAGGGCGAGAGAGAGGGCGAGAGAGAGGGCGAGAGAGAGGGCGAGAGAGAGGGCGAGAGAGAGGGCGAGAGAGAGGGCGAGAGAGAGGGCGAGAGAGAGGGCCAGGGCCAGGGCCAGGGCGAGGGCCAGGGCGAGGGCGAGGGCGAGGGCGAGGGCGAGGGCGAGAGAGATGGCGGGAGAGGGAGGGAGAGGGAGGGAGAGGGAGGGAGAGGGAGGGAGAGGGAGGGAGAGGGAGGGAGAGGGAGGGAGAGGGAGGGAGAGGGAGGGAGAGGGAGGGAGAGGGAGGGAGAGGGAGGGAGAGGGAGGGAGAGGGAGGGAGAGGGAGGGAGAGGGAGGGAGAGGGAGGGAGGGAGGGGGAGGGAGGGGGAGGGAGGGGGAGGGAGGGGGAGGGAGGGGGAGGGAGGGGGAGGGAGGGGGAGGGAGGGGGAGGGAGGGGGAGGGAGGGGGAGGGAGGGGGAGGGAGGGGGAGGGAGGGGGAGGGAGGGAGGGGGAGGGAGGGGGAGAGAGGGGGAGAGAGGGGGAGAGAGGGGGAGAGAGGGGGAGAGAGGGGGAGAGAGGGGGAGAGAGGGGGAGAGAGGGGGAGAGAGGGGGAGAGAGGGGGAGAGAGGGGGAGAGAGGGGGAGAGAGGGGGAGAGGGGGAGAGAGGGAGAGGGGGAGAGGGGGAGAGGGGGAGAGAGGGAGAGAGAGGGAGAGAGGGGGAGAGGGAGAGAGGGGGAGAGGGGGAGAGGGAGAGAGGGAGAGAGGGAGAGCGAGCCAGGGAGAGCGAGCCAGGGAGAGCGAGCCAGGGAGAGCGAGCCAGGGAGAGCGAGCCAGGGAGAGCGAGCCAGGGAGAGCGAGCCAGGGAGAGCGAGCCAGGGAGAGCGAGCCAGGGAGAGCGAGCCAGGGAGAGCGAGCCAGGGAGAGAGAGAGAGAGAGAGACAGGGAGAGAGAGAGAGAGAGAGAGACAGGGAGAGAGAGAGAGACAGGGAGAGAGAGAGACAGGGAGAGAGAGAGAGACAGGGAGAGAGAGAGAGAGACAGGGAGAGAGAGAGAGAGAGATAGGGACAGAGAGAGAGAGAGATAGGGACAGAGAGAGAGAGAGAGAGCACGCATGACAGAGAGAGAGAGAGAGCGACAGAGAGACAGCGAGAGAGAGAGAGAGAGTGTGAGCGTGAGAGCGAGACTGACAGAGAGAGAGAGTAAAAGAGAAAGAGAGAGAAACCTATAAATACCAATCACTTGAGGCTGCAAAAAGCTTTAACACTTTGCTTCTTTGCATTACGTAGTCTCTTTCACAACTCCAAATCGCCCAAAAGCACTTCACAGTTAATGAAATTTCGTCACCATTTTTGTGATTATTAACGATTTCTAAAGCACTAAGACCCACAAAGAGGAATAAGGTAACGTACCACACAAGGTCTTAAAAATGTCTGGTCGAGGGATAATCAATTATTGAGTGTACAGCATGGTATATTTCTTTGAGAGTCAGTCCTAAAGAAGTTCGATATCTTTCTACTTGAATTCTACAGCCCAATGTTTTTCTTGAACCAGCAAGCAGAAAACTAATTTTAGTTTGAACATTCAGAAAAAATTGTTTTTTTTACAGCAGTACGTGTCCTGTCCAACTAGAAAGAATGCACTGTTGGACCTGGTTCTTGGAAATGGATGGGCCAAGTGGATCAAGTGTCAGTGGGGAAACATTTAGGAAATAAATATTTAGTTTGATGATAGAAAAGAAAACAAGCAATTCAGAGTAAAAACAACCAACTTCAGGACACAGTTAACTTCAATGGGGCACAAATAGGACTGGACCAGATAGACTGAAACAACAGGCCATGGCAAAAAAAAAACCTGTAGCTGAACAATCAGTTATTTTCAAAGAGGAGATAGTTTGGTTACAGTTTCCTCAAAAGGGAAAGGGTGGACAAACAAATCCACAGCTCCCTGAATGAGGAAGGAAATAGAAACTAACATAAAGAAGTGTGTTTATGACAGGTGCCAGATAGAAAGTACAATTGAGAACCAAGAGGAATACAGAGGGTTGATCGGAGAAATGAAAAGGCATATTAGAGAAGCAAATAGGGATTATAGGGAAAGACTAGTAGTCAACATAATAGGGAATTCCCGAAGTCTTCTCCAGACGCAAAGCTAATAGAGTGGTAAAAGGAGTCTGTCTGATTAAGGTGCTAAAAAGCAGATTTATATACGGGAAAATGAAGCAATGAATATTGTGCATTTGACTTTACCAAGAAGGTAAATGGTACCCAAAGTTTTGTAACACAGGAGGAAGCTTGGTCATTGGAATGGGTCAAAATTGATTTGGAGGCAGTGTCGGATAGGCCATCAACATTAACAGTTGACAGGGTGCCAGAACAGATTAAACGCATTTAAGGATACTAAAAAAATGAGAGAAGGTTTTAGGGCATTGGCCAGAATCTTTCAGTGGTTCCTGAGACTTGGGATGGTGCCAAAAGCCTGGAATGTTCCAGACCGTATAGTTCATGTGAGAAAAAAATAATTAAGGCTCAGCTTAGTGTCACACCTCACTGGGATAATGCACTGGAAGTCATGTCCCACTATTTGCAGTCATCATAAGAGTTAAAAGATGTTAAATCGTTCCCCCTCGCCTTATATTTTAAAATATGCAAAATTAGCCAAATTTCATGTCGTTCAGATCTCAGTTAACAGAAAGCATGGACCAAGTTTCTATTCTTAACAGGAATTACAATTTATTGCAAGTAATTAGACTCAAACTACAGCTAAACAGTTATGAACTGACAGCATTATACTCTACTGCTGAAAACTCTAATCCGTTTATAAACCACCCCAGACAGAGACAGACAGGAAAAAGAAGCAGGGTGTTATGATGTGGAGATGCTGACATTGGTCTGGGTGGACAAAATCAGAACTCACACAACGTCAGCTTATAGTCCAGATTTATTTAAAATCACAAGCTTTTGGAGCATTGCTCCTTTGTCAGGTAAAAGAGGCACAGAATATATAGCTGGAGAGATAATGGCAAGGCAATTCCAGGTAATTAAGAATTAAGAGATAAATACAGAAGGAAAGATTGGGAAGGTAGTTCATGACATCTGTTAACAGGATTGCTTCTCAATTTTCCTTCTTCAGAGGCTTTCACTGGTTTGCAAAGGAATAGAGTGACTGGCTCGCTTAAAAAAAGGTCTCTGGCTTATCTATTAAAAGTCTCAGCTTACAGCAAGTACTTAAAGAAAGATACACTGGCTTTCCTCATGCCATAAATAGCTATTACTTCAGTCAGAGACAGCACCTGAGCTGATGGAGATCTGCAAAGTTTCTCTGGATCTTGTTCATAACTTCAAGTTCTACAGCTGCATAAAAACCAAATCACACTGCAGTCAACAAGCAGAAAGCTTTGTCACTGGTAACTGGTAATTGAAGTCACAGAGCAATGAAATATTTGTGCCAACAAAAACATCATCTGTACATAAGCCCTCTGCTCCAGTTCATCTGCAAACACATTTTAACTACCGCTCAAACAAGCAACTGCGTAAACTGTGTTTACAATGAGTGGCAGGCTACTTGCTGTCTATACATACAACCACCCCAGGTCTTAAAACAGTTGTTTTCTCATTTCAGTCCACAACTAAAAATACAGGAAGAAAAAGGAACCAAGTGTCTACACCAGCAATTAAAGATCACTCAGTTTAATTAGAGTGGCAGAGAAGCTTCAAGAAACAAATTATCCAGTATAGAGGTAATAGCTGCATGGATAAAGGTGGCGGTTTATGATAGCCAACCGCATTTCTGAAAGGAAATATATAGTGTTTAATTAACTTGGAGCTTTTGTTGAAGAGATTACAGAAACAATCAATGATGGTAATACTGTTGATGTGGTGTAAACCGAATTCCAGAAGGCATTGGATACAGGTCACACAAGACTTGAGCAACATTATAGCTCAAATAATAGAAGGGACAGTAGCAGCGTGCATATAAAATTGATTAGGTGACAGGAAAGTAATGAATGGAGGAGGCTTACAGTGGAGATCCCCATAGTTTGGAAATGGGATCCTTGCTTTTCCTGATATATATTACCGATCTAGATCCTGGTACACAAGGGGCTCTTTCAACATTTGCAGAAGCATTGTAAACCGTGAGATCAGTGTAGAATTTCAGAGAGACATAACCAAGTTGGTGGAGTGGGCAGATAGGTGGCAATTGAATTTCTATCTGGAGAAATGGGAGGTGATGCATTTTGGTAGGAGAATCATTAACAAGCAACATACAAGATCTGGACAATATCCTGGCTTAGGCTGAAAAGTGACAAGTAACATTCACATCACACAAACGCTACGCAATGAACATCTTCAATAAAATAGAATCTAATCATCGCTCCTTGATTTTAATGATGTTATCAACACTGAATTCCCCACTAATATCATCCTGGGAATTACCACTGACGAGAAACTCAATGGCAGAAAGTGAGGACTGCAGATGCTGGAGATCAGAGATGAAAAGTGTGTTGCTGGAAAAGCGCAGCAGGTCAGGCAGCATCAAGGAACAGGAGAATCGACGTTTCGGGCATAAGCCCTTCTTCAGGAACTCCTGAAGGGCTTATGCCTGAACGTCGATTCTCCTGCTCCTTTGATGCTGCCTGACCTGCTGCGCTTTTCCAGCAGAGAAACTTAATGGGACTTGTCATGTAAATACAGTGGCAACATGACGTCAGTGGTGGGCAAGTTGTTGGAGGGAATCCTGAGGGATAGGATTGACACGTATTTGGAAAGGCAAGGACTGATTAGGGATAGTCAACATGGCTTTTGCATGGGAAATCATGTCTCACAAACTTGATTGAGTTTTTTGAAGAAGTCACAAAGAGGATTGATGAGGGCAGAGTAGTGGATGTTATCTATACAGACTTCAGCAAGATGTTCGACAAGGTTCCCCATGAGAGGCTGCTTAGCAAGGTTAGATCTCATGGAATACAGGGAGAACTAGCCATTTGGATACAGAACTGGCTCAAAGGTAGAAGACAGAGGGATGTTGTTTTTTAGACTGGAAGCCTGTAATAAGTGGAGTGCCACAAGGATCGGTGCTGGGTCCACCACTTATCACAAATGATTTGGATGTGAACATAGGAGGTATAGTATGTAAGTTTGCAGATGACACCAAAATTGGAGATGTAGTGGACAGTGAAGAAGGTTACCTCAGATTACAATGGGATCTTGATCAGATGGGCCAATGGACTGAGGAGTGGCAGATGGAGTTTAATTTAGATAAATGCAAGGTGCTGCGGTTTGGGAAAGCAAATCTTAGCAGGACTTGTACACTTAATGATAAGGTCCTAGGGAGCGTTGCTGAACAAAGAGACCTTGGAGTGCAGGTTCATAGCTCCTTGAAAGTGGAGTCGCAGGTAGATAGGATAGTGAAGAAGTTGTTTGGTATGCTTTCCTTTATTGGTCAGAGCATTGAGTACAGGAGTTGGGAGATCATGTTGCGGCTGTACAGGACATTAGTTAGGCCACTTTTGGAAAACTGTATGCAGTTCTGGTTTCCTTCCTATATAAAGATGTTGTGAAACTTGAAAGACTTCAGAGAAGATAAACAAGGATATTGCCAGGGTGGGAAAATTTGAGCTATAGGGAGAGGCGGAATAGGTGCGGCTGCTTTCCCTGGAGTGTCAAAGGATGAGGGTGACCTTATAGAGGTTTATAAAATCTTGAGGGGCATGGATAGGATATAAACAAAGTCTCTTCCCTGGGGTGGGAGAGTCCAGAACTAGAGGGTATAGGTTTAGAGTGAGAGGGGAACGATATAAAAGGGACCTAAGGGGCAACTGTTTCACGCAGAGGGTGGTGCGTGTATGGAATGAGCTGCCAGAGGAAGTGATGGAGGCTGGTACAATTGCAACATTTAAAAGTCAACTGGATAAGTATATCAATAGGAAGGGTTTAGAGGGATATGGGCCGGGTGCTGGCAAATGGGACTAGATTAGGTTGAGATATCTGGTCAGCATGGACCAAAGGGTCTGTTTCCATGTTGTACACTTCTGTGACACCACGACTCTAAGTACAGTACAGAGCAATTAACTCATCTCCTGACTCCCCAAAGCCTGTCCACTATTTACAAGGCACAAGTTAGGAGTGCACTTCCTACTTGGCTAGATGAGTGCACCTTCAGCAATACATAAGAAGCTTGACACCATCTAGAACAAAGGAGCCCACTTGACTGGGACCACATTTACAAATATCCACTCCCTCCATCACCACTGCTCAGTCACATCTGTGTGTATTATCTGCAAGACACACTGCAGAAATTCACCAAAGATCCCTCAATCTAGAACACAAGAACAGCAGTTAGGTAGGAACACCATCATCTACAAGTTTTCTTCCAAGCCACTCTCTATCCTAACTAGGAAATATATCACCATTCCTTCAGCGTCACTGGCGCAAAACCCTGAAATTCCCACTCTAGGGGCATTGTGGGTCCACCTACAACACATGGACTGTAGTAGTTTATGGTGGCAGCTCGCCACTACCTTTTCAAGAGCAACTAGGGACAAGCAATAAATGCTGGCCAGCCAGCGATGCCCACACCCAAAGAAAACATGGCAGAGACCATGTAGGTGTGGGTAAAAGGCCCTCAAGTGTTCAATTGGCCATGATCCAATCAAATGGCAAAACAAGCTTAACAGGCTCAATGGCCTACATATGGTTCCTGTGCGTTCAAATGAAAAAAAAACAAACATTCAGCATTTCAATCTTATCTAGTTGCCAAAGTGAGTTTCACTGAGGAGTAGACAGTTTGCTAAATTGCTCAAGCTAAAACAAATAAAAATAATGCTCATCAACAGCATTGCAAACTAACTGCCAGCCTGAGAGGAGAGAGAACAAGAGCATCAATTTGGGAAAGGGGGAGACTGAGACGCAGCAGTATATTACTACCTTCGATGCAGGAAAGGGAATAGATGGAGCAGCTTGAAGCCCACTCTTACCTGCTGGACATGAGGTTCTTTTGCAAAGGACATTCGAGCTACAGATTGAGAAGCTAGTGTCAGTTCCTGATCTTTTACTTCCCCTTCTTCAATTTCCACAATACCTTGAGAAGAAAAGCACCAGTTTAAAAATAATGCTAACATCAAAACAGTCTGAAAAGAAAAATAACATTATTTGCGCAACAAACCACTGAGAATTTGATCTGCAGGATAAGGTGATGGGTATTACCAATTATGCACTCTATTGATCTGCATGATTCTGAAGCAAGAAACACTACCTGATTAACACTTCAACAATATTCTTTTAATTTGCATAACACTCAACATCTGATTATAGGTAAACATAATAGAGAAACGTCTTCATAAAGATATACTAACATGCAGAGCTTGCATCAACTCATTCTAATTATGTTACACCAGAGGCAAATATTTGAACTGAACAAAGTAGGAACAATGACTTTGAACTCTGAAAAAGAACCACAAATAGAATTCCACCTCAAACAAAAGCAGCTGCAGCGACCGACCGAGATAACCACCAATTCGAAATCTGGCTTGGCTCATTATGTAAATGCAAACACATCACACCTGACAAGACTGTCATCCAGAGCAGGGGTCAGGGGAGCGAAGATTGACAACACTGAAACCATCCCTCTAAAAGGCATATTACATTAAATCAATATCACCAAAGGCATTCACCAATGGTGATTGTGCTGTATTCACCATTCCCTCAATTTGTAAATGTAATTTTACTTTTGCTGACAAGGCCAACATTGCCTATCCCTCATTCCATTTGAATGGAGATGGTTGCTGGGTCATTTCAATGGGCAGTTAAGAGTCAACCACCTCCGAGTCTGGACTCTCATTAGGACCAGACGAGCTAAAGGATATTAGTGAAACAGATGGGTTTTTATAGTAACCAAATGATTACTACCACAGTTGTCATCACAGCCTAGCTTTATATTCCAGCTGTGGTAGAATCATTGATCTTACAGCACTGCAGGAAACCATTAATGCATTGCAATTATACTCACTCTTTCAAAGAGCTAAACAATTAGTCCCAATGTTATTTTCCCATATATTTGTAATATTTTTAACAAATTCTCTTTCAAAAGTCAACATTAAGTCTGCTTTGTAAATCCATTCAGGCAGTGCATGGATTTGAACCAATATCCCTTGCACAGTAGCCTGGGCCTGTGGATTACTAGTTCAGAGACATCAACATCATGTCACTAGTCTTTCACCCCACCCCCACAAATAACCCAATCTTATAACAGCAGCAGAATGCTCCAATATGTTGTCAGCCTACTCACTACATTTATATCGTGATTTGACATGAGAACAGAACCAGTTTAGCATAAAATAACTTGGTGTTGCCTCCTGGTTAGCCGACATGCAGTTCAACAACAACAAAATAAAATACTGATAATATCTTTGCTTCTCTTTCCTGCAGGGCCACTTGCGGTTGATTTGGAAAGTCATAGTAAAGTATGGCTTTATTTACTGAACTTCCTTTCGGCAGGTCTACATGAGGGAGCGAGACAGACAGACAGAAAGAAAGAGAGCGAGAGACAGAAAGAAAGAGAGCGAGAGAGGGGGAGACCGAGCGAGAGAGGGGGGGACCGAGCGAGAGAGGGGGGGACCGAGCGAGAGAGGGGGGGACCGAGCGAGAGAGGGGGAGACCGAGCGAGAGAGGGGGAGACCGAGCGAGAGAGGGGGAGACCGAGCGAGAGACCGAGCGAGAGAGGGGGAGACCGAGCGGGAGACCGAGCGGGAGACCGAGCGGGAGACCGAGCGGGAGACCGAGCGGGAGACCGAGCGGGAGACCGAGCGGGAGACCGAGCGGGAGACCGAGCGGGAGACCGAGCGGGAGACCGAGCGGGAGACCGAGCGGGAGACCGAGCGGGAGACCGAGCGGGAGACCGAGCGGGAGACCGAGCGGGAGACCGAGCGGGAGACCGAGGGGGAGACCGAGGGGGAGACCGAGGGGGAGACCGAGGGGGAGACCAAGGGGGAGACCGAGGGGGAGACCGAGGGGGAGACCGAGCGAGAGACCGAGGGGGAAACCGAGCGAGAGAGGGGGAGACCGAGCGAGAGAGGGGGAGACCGAGCGAGAGAGGGGGAGACCGAGCGAGAGAGGGGGAGACCGAGCGAGAGAGGGGGAGACAGAGCGAGAGAGGGGGAGACAGAGCGAGAGAGGGGGAGACAGAGCGAGAGAGGGGGAGACAGAGCGAGAGAGGGGGAGACAGAGGGAGAGAGAGAGTGTGCGAGAGAGTGTGCGAGAGAGTGTGCGAGAGAGTGTGCGAGAGAGTGTGCGAGAGACAGAGTGTCTCTCACTCTGTCTCTCGCTCTGTCTCACAGAGCGAGAGACAGAGCGAGAGACAGAGCGAGAGACAGAGCGAGAGACAGAGCGAGAGACAGAGCGAGAGACAGAGCGAGAGAGAGGGCCAGAGCGAGAGAGAGGGCCAGAGCGAGAGAGAGGGCCAGAGCGAGAGAGAGGGCCAGAGCGAGAGAGAGGGCCAGAGCGAGAGAGAGGGCCAGAGCGAGAGAGAGGGCCAGAGCGAAAGAGAGGGCCAGAGCGAGAGAGAGGGCCAGAGCGAGAGAGAGGGCCAGAGCGAGAGAGAGGGCCAGAGCGAGAGAGAGGGCCAGAGCGAGAGAGAGAGGGCCAGAGCGAGAGAGAGAGGGCCAGAGCGAGAGAGAGAGAGAGCGCGCACGAGGGACAGAGTGAGAGAGCGCGCACGAGGGACAGAGTGAGAGAGCGCGCACGAGGGACAGAGTGAGAGAGCGCGCACGAGGGACAGAGTGAGAGAGCGCGCACGAGGGACAGAGTGAGAGAGCGCGCACGAGGGACAGAGTGAGAGAGCGCGCACGAGGGACAGAGTGAGAGAGCGCGCACGAGGGACAGAGTGAGAGAGCGCGCACGAGGGACAGAGTGAGAGAGCGCGCACGAGGGACAGAGTGAGAGAGAGCGCACGAGGGACAGAGTGAGAGAGAGCGCACGAGGGACAGAGTGAGAGAGAGCGCACGAGGGACAGAGTGAGAGAGAGCGCACGAGGGACAGAGTGAGAGAGAGCGCACGAGGGACAGAGTGAGAGAGAGCGCACGAGGGACAGAGTGAGAGAGAGCGCACGAGGGACAGAGTGAGAGAGAGCGCACGAGGGACAGAGTGAGAGAGAGCGCACGAGGGACAGAGTGAGAGAGAGCGCACGAGGGACAGAGTGAGAGAGAGCGCACGAGGGACAGAGTGAGAGTGAGTGAGAGAGAGAGAGAGAGAGAGAGCGAGCGCGCACGAGGGACAGAGCGAGAGAGAGAGCGAGCGCGAGGGACAGAGCGAGAGAGAGAGCGCGAGCGTGAGGGACAGAGACAGAAAGAGCGCGAGCGCGAGGGACAGAGTGAGAGAGAGAGCGTGAGGGACAGAGAGAGAGAGAGAGAGAGCGAGAGAGCGAGCGCGCGTGAGGGACAGAGACACAGAGAGAGAGAGAGAGAGCGAGCGAGCGCGAGGGACGGAGACAGAGAGCGAGCGCGAGGGACAGAGACAGAGAGCGAGCGCGAGGGACAGAGACAGAGAGCGAGCGCGCGCGAGGGACAGAGTGAGAGAGAGAGAGCGTGAGGGACAGAGACAGAGAGAGAGGGAGAGAGCGCGCGCGAGGGACAGAGTGAGAGAGAGAGCGCGAGGGACAGAGACAGAGAGAGAGAGAGCGAGCGAGCGCAAGGGACAGAGTGACAGAGAGAGAGAGAGAGAGAGAGAGAGCGAGCGAGCGCAAGGGACAGAGAGAGAGAGCGCGCGAGCGCGAGGGATAGAGACAGAGAGAGAGCGCATGAGGGACAGAGTGACAGAGAGAGAGAGCGAGGGCGAGGGACAGAGAGAGAGAAAGCGCGCGAGGGACAGAATGAGAGAGAGAGAGCGCGAGGGACAGAGACAGAGAGAGAGAGAGCGAGCGAGCGCAAGGGACAGAGTGACAGAGAGAGAGAGAGAGAGAGAGAGAGAGAGAGCGAGCGAGCGCAAGGGACAGAGAGAGAGAGCGCGCGAGCGCGAGGGATAGAGACAGAGAGAGAGCGCATGAGGGACAGAGTGACAGAGAGAGAGAGCGAGGGCGAGGGACAGAGAGAGAAAGCGCGCGAGGGACAGAATGAGAGAGAGAGCGCGAGGGACAGAGACAGAGAGAGAGCGAGCGAGAGCGAGGGACAGAGTGAGAGAGAGCGAGAGGGACAGAGTGCAGAGAGAGCGAGAGCGAGAGGGACAGAGTGCAGAGTGAGAGAGAGAGAGGGACAGAGTGAGAGAGAGAGAGAGACACAGAGAGAGAGAGAGAGCGCGAGGGACAGAGACAGAGAGAGAGAGAGCGCGAGACAGAGTGAGTGAGAGTGAGTGAGAGTGAGTGAGAGTGAGTGAGAGTGAGTGAGAGTGAGTGAGAGTGAGTGAGAGTGAGTGAGAGTGAGTGAGAGTGAGCGAGAGTGAGCGAGAGTGAGCGAGAGTGAGCGAGAGTGAGCGAGAGTGAGCGAGAGAGAGCGAGAGAGAGCGAGAGAGAGCGAGAGAGAGCGAGAGAGAGCGAGAGAGAGCGAGAGAGAGCGAGAGAGAGCGAGAGAGCGCGAGGGACAGAGAGAGAGAGAGAGAGAGCGCGAGCGAGCGCGAGGGACAGAGTGAGAGAGAGAGAGAGAGAGCGAGAGGGACAGAGTGCAGAGTGAGAGAGAGAGAGAGACACAGAGAGAGAGAGAGAGGAAGAGCGAGCGAGCACGAGGGACAGAGACAGAGAGAGAGCGCGCGAGGGACAGAGACAGAGAGAGAGAGAGAGCGAGCGAGCGAGCGAGGGACAGAGAGAGAGAGTGAGCGAGCGCTCGCGAGGGACAGAGACAGAGAGAGAGAGAGCGTGAAGGACAGAGAGAGAGAGAGAGAGAGAGAGTGACAGAGAGAGGAAGAGCGAGCGAGCGCGAGGGACAGAGACAGAGAGCGCGCGAGGGACAGAGACAGACAGAGAGAGACAGAGACAGACAGAGAGACAGAGACAGAGAGCGCGAACGTGAGGGATAGAGACAGAGGGAGAGGGAGAGAGAGAGAGGGAGAGAGGGGGAGATGGAGAGAGAGAGAGAGAGAGAGAGAGAGAGAGAGAGAGAGAGCGCGCGAGAGCGCGCGAGAGAGCGCGAGAGCGCGCGAGAGAGCGCGAGAGAGCGCGAGAGAGCGCGAGAGAGCGCGAGAGAGCGCGAGAGAGCGAGCGCGAGGGACAGAGACAGAGAGAGAGAGCGCGTGAGGGACAGAGAGAGAGAGAGAGCGAGGGACAGAGAGAGAGAGAGAGAGTGTGCGAGGGACAGAGTGAGAGAGAGAGAGAGCGCGCGAGGGACAGAGAGAGAGAGCGCGCATGAGCGCGAGGGAGAGAGACAGAGAGAGAGAGCGCGCGAGGGACAGAGAGAGAGAGAGAGCGAGGGACAGAGTGAGAGAGAGAGAGAGAGAGCGAGGGACAGAGTGACAGAGAGTGCGCGAGGGACAGTGTGAGAGAGAGAGAGAGAGCGCGAGAGAGAGAGAGAGAGAGAGCGCGAGAGAGCGCGAGAGAGCGCGAGAGAGCGCGAGAGAGCGCGAGAGAGCGCGAGAGAGCGCGAGAGAGCGCGAGAGAGCGCGAGAGAGCGCGAGAGAGCGCGAGAGAGCGCGAGAGAGCGCGAGAGAGCGCGAGAGAGCGCGAGAGAGAGCGCGAGAGAGCGCGAGAGAGCGCGAGAGAGCGCGAGAGAGCGAGCGCGAGAGAGCGAGCACGTGAGCGCGAGGGACAGAGACAGAGAGAGAGAGCGCGTGAGGGACAGAGAGAGAGAGAGCGAGGGACAGAGAGAGAGAGAGAGAGTGTGCGAGGGACAGAGTGAGAGAGAGAGAGCGCGTGAGGGACAGAGAGAGAGAGAGCGCGCGAGGGACAGAGAGAGAGAGCGCGCATGAGCGCGAGGGAGAGAGACAGAGAGAGAGAGCGCGCGAGGGACAGAGAGAGAGAGAGAGAGCGAGGGACAGAGTGAGAGAGAGAGAGAGAGAGCGAGGGACAGAGTGACAGAGAGTGCGCGAGGGACAGTGTGAGAGAGAGAGAGAGAGAGAGAGAGAGAGAGAGAGAGAGAGAGGGAGAGGGAGAGGGAGAGGGAGAGGGAGAGGGAGAGGGAGAGGGAGAGGGAGAGGGAGAGGGAGAGGGAGAGGGAGAGGGAGAGGGAGAGGGAGAGGGAGAGGGAGAGAGAGAGAGAGAGAGAGAGAGAGCGCGCGCGCGCGAGGGACTGAGACAGAGAGAGAGCGCGCGAGGGACAGAGACAGAGAGAGAGAGAGCGAGCACAAGGGACAGAGTGAGAGAGAGAGCGCGCGAGGGACAGAGTGAGAGAGAGAGCGCGAGGGACAGAGTGAGAGAGAGAGCGCGAGGGACAGAGTGAGAGAGAGAGCGCGAGGGACAGAGTGAGAGAGCGAGCGAGCGCGAGAGAGAGTGAGCGCGAGAGAGAGCGAGAGGGGGACGGGACGGGGGGGGGGGGGAAGAGGGGGACGGGGGGGGAGAAGAGAGGGACGGGACGGGGAGGGGAGGGGAAAGAGGGGGACGGGACGGGAAGGGGGGGGAGAAGAGGGGGACGGGGGGGTGAGAGGGGGACGGGGGGGGGGGAGAGGGGGACGGGGGGGGGGGGGGAGAGGGGGACGGGACGGGGGGGGGGGGGAGAAGAGGGGGACGGGGGGGGAGAAGAGGGGGACGGGGGGGGAGAAGAGGGGGACGGGGACGGGGGCGGAAGAGGGGGACGGGGGGGGGGGGAAGAGGAGGAGAAAGAGGGGGACGGGGGGGGGGGGAGAAGAGGGGGACGGGAGGGGGGTGGAACGGGGGGGACGGACAGAGGGGGGGGGCAGGGGGGGCGGACAGAGGGGGGGGACAGAGGGGTGGAACAGAGGGGGGGGAACAGAGGGGGGGGGGACAGGAGGGGAGGGGGGACAGAGGGGGGGGACCAGATGGGGGGGGGGGTGACCAGATGGGGGGGGGGACAGATAGGGGGGGGGGGGGACGGGACAGATGGGGGGGGGGGGACAGATGGGGGGGGACAGATGGGGGGGGGGACAGATGGGGGGGGGACAGATGGGGGGGGGGGGGACGGGACAGATGGGGGGGGGGGACAGATGGGGGGGGACAGATGGGGGGGGGGACAGATGGGGGGGGGACAGATGGGGGGGGGGGACAGATGGGGGGGGGGGACAGATGGGGGGGGGGGACAGATGGGGGGGGGGACAGATGGGGGGGGGACAGATGGGGGGGGGGGGAGACAGATGGGGGGGGGGAGACAGATGGGGGGGGAGACAGATGGGGGGGGAGACAGATGGGGGGGGAGACAGATGGGGGGGGAGACAGATGGGGGGGGGAGACAGATGGGGGGGGGAGACAGATGGGGGGGGGAGACAGATGGGGGGGGAGACAGATGGGGGGGGAGACAGATGGGGGGGGGAGACAGATGGGGGGGGGAGACAGATGGGGGGGGGAGACAGATGGGGGGGAGACAGATGGGGGGGAGACAAATGGGGGGGGAGACAAATGGTGGGGGGGGGGGAGACAGATGGGGAGGGGAGACAGATGGGGGGGGAGACAGATGGGGAGGGGAGTCAGAGGGGGGAACAGAGAGGGGGGACGGGGGGGGACAGGGGACGGGGACAGGGGGGGGACGGGGGGGGACAGGGGACGGGGACAGGGGGGGGACGGGGGGGGACAAGGGGGGGGGACAGGGGGGGGGGGGGGGAGGACAGGGGGGGGGGACAGGAGGGGGGGGACAGGGGGGGGGGGAGACAGATGGGGGGGGGGAGACAGATGGGGGGGGGAGACAGATGGGGGGGGAGACAGATGGGGGGGGAGACAGATGGGGGGGGAGACAGATGGGGGGGGAGACAGATGGGGGGGGAGACAGATGGGGGGGGAGACAGATGGGGGGGGAGACAGATGGGGGGGGAGACAGATGGGGGGGGAGACAGATGGGGGGGGAGACAAATGGGGGGGAGACAAATGGGGGGGAGACAAATGGGGGGGGGAGACAGATGGGGAGGGGAGACAGATGGGGGGGGAGACAGATGGGGAGGGGAGTCAGAGGGGGGAACAGAGAGGGGGGACGGGGGGGGGGGGACAGGGGACGGGGACAGGGGAGGGACAGGGGGGGGGGGGGGGGGGAGGACAGGGGGGGGGGGGGGCAGGAGGGGGGGGGGACAGGAGGGGGGGGGAGACAGGAGGGGGGGGGACAGGGGGGGGGGGGGAGACAGGAGGGGGGGGGACAGGGGGGGGGGAGGACGGGGGGGGGAGACGGGGGGGGGGGGAGACGGGGGGGGGAGACGGGGGGGGGGGGGAGACGGGGGGGGGGGGAAGACGGGGGGGGAGGGGAGACGGGGGGGGAGGGGAGACGGGGGGGGGGGACGGGGGGGGGGGGGGGAACAGAGGGGGGGGAAAAACAGAGGGGGGGGAAAACAGAGGGGGGGGGAAAACAGAGGGGGGGGAAAACAGAGGGGGGGGGAACAGAGGGGGGGGGAACAGAGGGGGGGGGAACAGAGAGAGGGGGGAGGACAGAGGGGGGAGGACAGTGGGGGGCGGGGGGAAGACAGTGGGGGGGGGAGACAGTGGGGGGGGAGACAGTGGGGGGGGGGAGACAGTGGGGGGGGGGAGACAGTGGGGGGGGGAGACAGTGGGGGGGGGGAGACAGTGGGGGGGGGGAGACAGTGGGGGGGGAGACAGTGGGGGGGGGGAGACAGTGGGGGGGGGGGAGACAGTGGGGGGGGAGACAGTGGGGGGGGGGAGACAGTGGGGGGGGGAGACAGTGGGGGGGGAGACAGTGGGGGGGGGGAGACAGTGGGGGGGGAGACAGTGGGGGGGGAGACAGTGGGGGGGGGAGACAGTGGGGGGGGGAGACAGTGGGGGGGGGGGACAGTGGGGGGGGAGACAGTGGGGGGGAGACAGTGGGGGGGGAGACAGTGGGGGGGAGACAGTGGGGGGGGAGACAGTGGGGGGGGAGACAGTGGGGGGGGAGCAGTGGGGGGGAGACAGTGGGGGGGGGAGACAGTGGGGGGGGGAGACAGTGGGGGGGGGAGACAGTGGGGGGGGGAGACAGTGGGGAGGGGGAGACAGTGGGGGGGGGAGACAGTGGGGGGGGGAGACAGTGGGGGGGGGAGACAGTGGGGGGGGAGACAGTGGGGGGGAGACAGTGGGAGGGGAGACAGTGGGAGGGGGAGACAGTGGGAGGGGGAGACAGTGGGAGGGGGAGACAGTGGGAGGGGGAGACAGTGGGAGGGGGAGACAGTGGGAGGGGGAGACAGTGGGAGGGGGAGACAGTGGGAGGGGGAGACAGTGGGAGGGGGAGACAGTGGGAGGGGGAGACAGTGGGAGGGGGAGACAGTGGGAGGGGGAGACAGTGGGAGGGGAGGACAGGGGAGGGGGAGACAGTGGGAGGGGGAGACAGTGGGAGGGGGAGACAGTGGGAGGGGGAGACAGTGGGGCGGGAGACAGTGGGGCGGGAGACAGTGGGGGGGGGAGACAGAGAGAGGGGGACAGTGGGGGGGGGAGAACAGAGAGGGGGGGCAGTGGGGGGGACAGAGAGTGGGGGGCCAGAGAGTGGGGGGGACAGAGAGAGGGGGGGACGGGGGGAACAGAGTGGGGGGGGGAACAGAGTGGGGGGGGGACAGAGAGAGAGAGTGAGAGAGTGAGAGAGTGAGAGTGTGAGAGTGTGAGAGAGTGAGAGAGTGAGAGAGTGACAGAGTGACAGAGTGACAGAGTGACAGAGTGAGAGAGTGTGAGTGTGTGAGAGAGAGAGAGAGAGAGAAGAGAGAGACAGAGAGACAGAGAGGGAGGGAGGGACAGAGAGGGAGGGAGGGGACAGAGAGGGAGGGAGGGACAGAGAGGGAGGGAGGGACAGAGAGAGAGGGAGGGACAGAGAGAGAGGGAGGGACAGAGAGAGAGGGAGGGACAGAGAGAGAGGGAGGGAGGGACAGAGAGAGAGGGAGGGAGGGACAGAGAGAGAGGGAGGGAGGGACAGAGAGAGAGGGAGGGAGGGACAGAGAAAGGGAGGGAGGGATAGAGAGAGAGAGAGAGAGACAGAGACAGAGACAGACAGAGAGGGGGACAGAGAGAGAGACAGACAGAAGAGGAGACAATACAAACATACACAAAGCCAACACCCAAATTCACTATAAATTCACCATAACACTTATGAGTCACACTCAAACTTCTCTCTACCGCGTTTTGGCTTATTTTTAAAAGGTTACAGCTTCAGACAGAGCAACTCAATAAAAACAATAAAAATATGGACCAGCTCAGGAGGTATAAGATGGAGAACTTAATATGTAACATAAAGCAACATCTTTACTTCTTGGTAACTTCCTTAGACTTAGTAGTGGTTGATACAATTGAGTGATAGTTAAGAATCATCTGCATTGCTCTGGAATCATCTGGAAGGCAGACCATGTAAGGATGAGTGAAACAGGCAGGCTTCCACAACAACGGACATTGGTAACATGACTGACATTAAGGCAGCTTTTAATTCCAAGTATTTTAATTGAATTCAATTTTTTGACCTATCACGATGTCATTTGAATCTGTGTCACTGAATCGTTAGCCAGAGGTTCTGGATTATTGGTTCAGTGAAATTACCACCACACCACTGCCCCCAGAGTCAAAATCCTGGAACCCCTTCCTGACAACTCCATGGGTGTCTCACCACTGACTGCAGCGGTTCAAGAAGGTAGTTCACCAGTTGGAACTGTCAAGTTCAGATGATAATGCACTATGTATGGAAATTACAAGAAAATGCATGGCTTAGAAAAGGTGGACACTGGGAAATTGTTTGCGTCAGGCGGAGATATTAGGACTCATGGGCACAGCCTTAGAATTAGAGAGGGGCCATTTAGAATGGAAATGAGAAGACATTTCTTCAATGACAGAGTGGTGGGCCTGTGGAATTCATTGCCACAGAGCACAGTGGAGGCCGGGATGTTAAATGTCTTCAAGGCAGAGATTGATAAATTCTTAATCTCGCAAGGAATTAAGGGCTACGGGGAGCGTGCGGGTAAATGGCATTGAAATGCCCATCAGCCATGATTAAATGACGGAGTGGACCAAATGGCCTTACTTCCACTATTTCTTATGGTCTTATGGATTCTTGCAAATGCTAAGTGTATTGCTGGACTGCAAAACTAAGTAAGGGTAGATTCTTTGGAGGTGTTAGCAGACAAAAAGTTGATCAACAATATCAACAGCTTCACAGAACAAATAGAAAAAGGGAGGTATTACACACACAGCTGCACAGTGCATCATTACTGAGTTCATTTTTGAGCTGTTTTGGTGCAGTGGCAGGAGTGATTATACAAATCTGAGAGGTGGTGACTCAGTCTGGATTCTGCAAAGGAGGGTGGAATTGAGATAGCAGTTATGAAGGACAAGAAGAACTCTTTCTTATGAACGATGACAGGGACTCAAGATACATAATATACTATTAGTTAGTAAGATGATGGAAAGGGGGAGGGGAAAGAGAGAAGAAAGGGACGAACCTCAGTCAAAAATATTTCATATGCTCATTTATTCATACTAGCTGTTAGTGGGACCGTGTCAGAATGACTACCTACTTCAAATGTAACATTGCAGTGGCAAATCACACTTTTATATTCTCAGAGGGGGTTGGTTAGTTCAGTTGGTTGGACGGCCAGTTCATGATGTAGTGTGATGTCAACAGCTTTGATTCAATTCCTACATTGGTTGAGGTTATCAGGATGGACTCAACCCTTAACCTCTCTCCCCACCTGGGGCATGGTGACCCTCAGGTGAAACCACTAGTCAGCTCTCTTCAATGTCGTAGGAGGCACTTTACCCTAGAAATGTTAAATATGTCTGACAAATATAAATACCTTGGAATCACCTCATCTATTACCGACTCGTACATGCTGGAAGCATATTTTCATGTGTTTGATTTACTTGTTTACCTACTGATAATGAGCAGTTTATCATGAGAAGTGTTCATTATCGTTGAAACACAAGATGTATACATGCAATTCTATGAAACTCTTCTTTCCCTTTATTTCTTGAGTAACGTTATAGTTCTTAAATTCTATGTTCTCATACTGGCTTAAAAACAGCAGGCCAAACTGAGGTGGAGGCTGTTTGTCTCGCTCCCAAGTTTCCTGCTTCTTGTGCTGATCTTGTCTCCACAGTGTCAGGCTTTCTGATTTGAGTGGTTTACTATCAACTTACTATGCTGGCTTGGTAACCAGCATACAGATTCCTCCTTTGTAGTTATAACCCTATGAGCTGGCTTTCTCAAAACAGTTCTACCAATACTCCGGTCTATTGTTCCATCTGAAACATCAAAGCATTGTCTCACTTATACAATCTGGTCAATTCAGGTAAGTGGTTTGCATATCTGTCTGGCCAGATCCAATTTGACAGTGTGCTTCCCTTCAGTTGGCCAATTTTGCTTTCAGTGTCCCAGAACAGCTTTTATTAATTTAAACGGGACATTCCATTACCGACAACACAGCTATTCAAATTTCCAGATTGCAATACAGGTTTCTCTAATCTATCCTCAAAACTCAATTCCCAACACTTGGATCATTCATTCTACATTTTCTGTATGTTGTAACAACAATGACTGCAGATGCTGGAAACCAGATTCCGGATCAGTGGTGCTGGAAGGGCACAGCAGTTCAGGCAGCATCCGAGGACAGGCAAAATCGACGTTTCGGGCAAAAGCCCTTCATCAGGAATAAAGGCAGAGAGCCTGAAGCATGGAGAGATAAGCTAGAGGAGGGTGGGGGTGGGGATAGAGTAGCATAGAGTACAATAGGTCAGTGGGGAAAGAGATGAATGTGATAGGTCAGGGAGGAGAGGGTGGAGTGGATAGGTGGAAAAGGAGCTGGGCAGGTCGGACAAGTCCGGACAAGTCAAGGGGACAGTGTTGCTGGAGGTTAGAAACTAGGATGAGGTGGGGGAAGGGGAAATGAGGAAGCTGTTGAAGTCAACATTGATGCCCTGGGGTTGAAGTGTTCCGAGGCGGAAGATGAGGCGTTCTTCCTCCAGGTGTCTGGTGGTGAGGGAGCGGCGGTGGAGGAGACCCAGCACCTCCATGTCCTCGGCAGAGTGGGAGGGGGAGTTGAAATGTTGGGCCACGGGCGGTTTGGTTGATTGGTGCGGGTGTCTCGGAGATGTTCCCTAAAGCGCTCTGCTAGGAGGGGCCCAGTCTCCCCAATGTAGAGGAGACCGCATCGGGAGCAACGGATACAATAAATGATATTAGTGGATGTGCAGGTAAAACTTTGATGGATGTGGAAGGCTCCTTTAGGGCCTTGGATGGAGGTGAGGGAGGAGGTGTGGGCACAGGTTTTACAGTTCCTGTGGTGGCAGGGGAAAGTGCCAGGATGGGAGGGTGAGTCGTAGGGGGGCGTGGACCTGACCAGGTAGTCACGGAGGGAACGGTCTTTGCGGAAGGCGGAGAGGGGTGGGGAGGGAAATATATCCCTGGTGGTGGGGTCTGTTTGGAGGTGGCGGAAATGTCGGCGGATGATTTGGTTTATGCGAAGGTTGGTTGGGTGGAAGGTGAGCACCAGGGGCGTTCTGTCCTTGTTGCGGTTGGAGGGGTTGGGTCTGAGGGCGGAGGTGCGGGATGTGGACAAGATGCATTGGAGGGCATCTTTAACCACGTGGGAAGGGAAATTGCGGTCTCTAAAGAAGGAGGCCATCTGGTGTGTTCTATGGTGGAACTGGTCCTCCTGGGAGCAGATATGGCGGAGGCGGAGGAATTGGGAATACGGGATGGCATTTTTGCAAGAGGTAGGGTGGGAAGAGGTGTAATCCAGGTAGCTGTGGGAGTCGGTGGGTTTGTAGAAAATGTCAGTGTCAAGTCGGTCGTCACTGATGGAGATGGAGAGGTCCAGGAAGGGGAGGGAGGTGTCAGAGATGGTCCAGGTAAATTTAAGGTCAGGGTGGAATGTGTTGGTGAAGTTGATGAATTGCTCAACCTCCTCGCGGGAGCACGAGGTGGCGCCAATGCAGTCATCAATGTAGCGGAGGAAGAGGTGGGGAGTGGTGCCGGTGTAATTACGGAAGATCAACTGCTCTCCGTAGCCAACAAAGAGACAGGCATAGCTGGGGCCCAATGCTACCCCTTTGGTCTGGAGGAAGTGGGAGGATTCAAAGGAGAAATTGTTAAGGGTGAGGACCAGTTCGGCCAAACGAATGAGTGTGTCGGTGGAGGGGTACTGTTGGGAACGTCTGGAGAGGAAAAAACGGAGGGCTTGGAGGCCCTGGTTATGGCGGATGGAGGTGTAGAGGGATTGGATATCCATGGTGAAGATGAGGCGTTGGGGGCCGGGGAAACGGAAGTCTTGGAGGAGGTGGAGGGCGTGGGTGGTGTCTCGAACGTATGTGGGGAGTTCCTGGACTAGGGGGGATAGGACAGTGTCGAGGTAGGTAGAGATGAGTTCAGTGGGGCAGGAGCATGCTGAGACAATGGGTCGGAGGTTGAGCAATTCATCAACTTCACCAACACATTCCACCCTGACCTTAAATTTACCTGGACCATCTCTGACACCTCCCTCCCCTTCCTGGACCTCTCCATCTCCATCAGTGACGACCGACTTGACACTGACATTTTCTACAAACCCACCGACTCCCACAGCTACCTGGATTACACCTCTTCCCACCCTACCTCTTGCAAAAATGCCATCCCGTATTCCCAATTCCTCCGCCTCCGCCATATCTGCTCCCAGGAGGACCAGTTCCACCATAGAACACACCAGATGGCCTCCTTCTTTAGAGACCGCAATTTCCCTTCCCACGTGGTTAAAGATGCCCTCCAATGCATCTTGTCCACATCCCGCACCTCCGCCCTCAGACCCAACCCCTCCAACCGCAACAAGGACAGAACGCCCCTGGTGCTCACCTTCCACCCTACCAACCTTCGCATAAACCAAATCATCCGCCGACATTTCCACCACCTCCAAACAGACCCCACCACCAGGGATATATTTCTCTCCCCACCCCTCTCCGCCTTCCGCAAAGACCGTTCCCTCCGTGACTACCTGGTCAGGTCCACGCCCCCCCTACGACCCACCCTCCCATCCTGGCACTTTCCCCTGCCACCACAGGAACTGTAAAACCTGTGCCCACACCTCCTCCCTCACCTCCATCCAAGGCCCTAAAGGAGCCTTCCACATCCATCAAAGTTTTACCTGCACATCCACTAATATCATTTATTGTATCTGTTGCTCCCGATGCGGTCTCCTCTACATTGGGGAGACTGGGCACCTCCTAGCAGAGCGCTTTAGGGAACATCTCTGAGACACCCGCACCAATCAACCAAACCGCCCGTGGCCCAACATTTCAACTCCCCCTCCCACTCTGCCGAGGATATGGAGGTCCTGGGCCTCCTTCACGGCCGCTCCCTCACCACCAGACGCCTGGAGGAAGAACGCCTCATCTTCCGCCTCGGAACACTTCAACCCCAGGATGTGGATTTCAACAGCTTCCTCATTTCCCCTTCCCCCACCTCATCCTAGTTTCTAACCTCCAGCAACACTGTCCCCTTGACTTGTCCGGACTTGTCCGACCTGCCCAGCTCCTTTTCCACCTATCCACTCCACCCTCTCCTCCCTGACCTATCACCTTCATCTCCTCCCCCACTGACCTATTGTACTCTATGCTACTCTATCCCCACCCCCACCCTCCTCTAGCTTATCTCTCCACGCTTCAGGCTCTCTGCCTTTATTCCTGATGAAGGGCTTTTGCCCGAAACGTCGATTTTGCCTGTCCTCGGATGCTGCCTGAATTGCTGTGCTCTGCCAGCACCACTGATCCATTTTCTGTACGTTGTCAAGCACAGGCAAGATCAATTCAGCATTCCATGGTCAATTTTCAAAGCATTAAGCCTCACATTCCATGAAGCTTGCAGGTTAGCTTCCCCTAGCATAAGATAATATATCATAACTATGATGACACCTTTACCCATGGTAAGAACATGGAACTCACTACCAGGGAATTCAATGGTTACAATGGCAAATAGCAGACGATGTAATTGGAGCATAAATCTAGCACTAACAGGTTGGGCCAAATGGCTTGTTTCTATGCCATATTTCTATGTAATTACATTATGAATTACCACAGCATCATTACTTGGCCAAAGTGTCCTAGACTTTGGACAGGTGGAATGTAAATTATCCCAAAGGGAAATATATTCAAGTATATAGGCTTGATGAGGGGAGGCTTATGTTTGGGTGTAAAATGCTCCAAGGTCAACTTGAAATAAGCTAGCTATGAGGAATGATAATTTGAGGGAACTACCAACAGGTTGATGGCACTTGTGGATTGAACCATCAGCAAGAATTAATTCAGGATAACACACAAACTGAATGTTGGCTTATCTTCTGAAGAGTGACTTTCAGAACCCAACTTTTGGTTTGGTACAGTTAAGGCTGAAAGAAAAGTGCATTGGTTTCTTTTTGCTTTGAAAATAGTAAGTGAGGAGAATACGATTGGGATGGTGCAGTAAAGGGTAAATGAAACCTTCAATAAAACTAATTAGCATACAGACAATAAATACAAAAGCTCCATTTGATCTGACATGTCATAGCTCCTTTCAAGGTTCTGGAATGACGTCCTCTTTTACCAGATCTTGAATATAGTTCAATTTAATAAAACCTGTTAACGTTCATTCAGCCAAGTGTGGGGCTCATCTTACAACTTGCCATCTCATCAGCAGAGGTTAGATGCAGAGTAAACTCCCCCTCACACTGTAATGAAGCACCACTGAGCAGTTAAGCAATCATATTGCTGCACTGATATTCATGAATCTCAACTTCAGAAGTGCTCCTCAGACTTTATTGTATTATAGTCACCACTGATAGTCTCTCTAAATAAACCTGCTAGTCTGTGCTGATCAAGCACTAAAGTTGCTTTGAACTTATTTAAACAAAGAGCTTGCCATAGCAAAGATGCCTGGACTTGACTTGAACCCAGAAAAGCAAAAGACAAGGAAAAATGTAGGCAATGATGAAATCTTAGGGGAATGTAAAACTGACCAAGCCAGCTTTCTAGTACCGATGCTGGCTCTAATGTAAAGAGGAGTACATCAGGTTCCAAGCAACCAATTTTGATAGGGGATTCTCTAGTCAGAGGCACAGGCAGATATTTCTGTGGCCGACTGCAAGAAATCAGAACGGCGTTTTGCCTCTCTGGTACCACGATCAAGGATATCTCAGAGAGGGCAGTAATATCTGGATTTCTCCCACTGCCAGGAGGCAGTGAGTGTAGGACCAGGAGGACAAAGCAGATGAATGCATGGCTGAGGAGCTGGTGTAAGGGAGAAGGATTCGCATTTTTGAATCACTGGAATCTCTTCTGGGATAGAAGTGACCTGTATAAGGATGGATTACACCGGAGTTGGAAGGGGACTAATATACTAGCATGGAAATTGGCTAGAGCTGCTCGGGAGTTTTCAAACTAGTTAGGTAGGAGGTGGGACTCAGGGAGATGGTGAGGAAAGAGGTCAGCCCGAGACTGGTACACTTGGAAAAAGAAGCAAGTCAAACAGTCAGGGCAGGCAGGAATAAATCAGAGAATGAGGTAGGACTGATCAATTAAACTGCATTTATTTCAATGCATGAGGCCCAATAGGTAAAGTAGATGAACTCATGCCTTGCTTGAGAACGTGGGACCAGAATATCACATATCATTTACAGAGAAGTGGTTCAAGGATGGATCGGGCTGGCAGCTTAATTATCCAGGATACAGATGCTATAGGAAGGATAGAAAGGGCGACAAGAGAAAAGCTGGAGTGGTGTTTTTAAATTAGAGATGACATTACGGTTATACTTATGGAGGATATTCCTGGGAAAACATCTAGGGAAGTTATTTGGGTGGAACTGAGAAATAAGAAAGGGATGATCACCTTATTGGCATTGTACTATGGATACACAATAGTCAACAGGAAATTGAGAAACAAATTTGTAAGGAGATTTCAATTATCTGTAAGAATAATACGGTCGTTATGGTAGGGGATTTGAACTTTTCAAACCTTGACTGGGGCAGCCATTGTGTTAAGGGCTTGGATGGAGAAGATTTTGTTAAGTGTGCACAGGAAGCTTTTCTGATTCAGTATGTGGAAGTAACTACTAGAGAAGGTGCAAAACTTGACCTATTCTTGGGAAATAAGGCAGATTAAGTGACTAAGGTGTCAGCTGGGGAGCACTTTGGGGCCAATGACCATAATTGTACTAGTTTCAAAACAGTATGGAAAAAGATAGACCGGATCAAAAAATGTTAAAGTTCTAAATTGGAGGAAGGCCAATTTTGACGGTATTATATAAGAACTTTCAAAAGTTGACTAGGACAGACATTTGCGGTTAAAAGGACGGCTGGAAAATGGGAAGCCTTCAAAAACGAGGTAACAAGAGTCCAGAGACAACGTGTTCCTGTTAGGGTGAAGGGCAAGGGTGTAGGGAATGCCAGATGACTAGAGAATTGAGGTTTTGGTAAAGAAAAAGAAGGAAGCATATGTCAAATATAGTTAGAGATTGAGTGAATCCCCCCTACAAGAGTATAAGGGCAGTAGGAGTATACTTAAGAGGGAAATCCAGACGGCAAACAGGGGACATGTGATAGTTTTGGCAAATCGGGATTCTACAAATACATTAAGGACAAAAGGGTAACTAATGAGAGAAAAGGGCTCCTTAAAAGATCAGCAAAGCTGCCTGTGTGGGGAACCGCAGGATCTGGGGGAGATAGTAAAAGAGTATTGTGCATCAGTGTTTACTGTGGAGAAAGATATGCAAGATAGATCTTTATCAAATGGGCTGAGGAGTGGCAGATGGAGTTTAATTTAGTTAAATATGAGACACTACATTTTGGAAAGGCAAATCCAGGCAGGAATTATACACTTAATGGTAAGGTCCTGAGCAGTGTTGCTGAATAAAGAGACCTTGGAATACAGGCTCACAGTTTCTTGAAAGTGGAGTCACACTTAGATAGGATAGTGAAGGCAGCATTTGGTTTCTTTGCTTTGCTGGTATAGACACAGAGACAGAGAGAGAGATAGCATTCAGAGTTAGGAAGTCATGTTGTGGTTGTACAGGACATTGGTTAGACTACTTTTGGAATACTGCATTCCAGTCTGATCTATCTGATATAGGAAGGATGTTGTGAAACTTGAAAGGGATCAGAAAAGATTTACAAGAAAGTTGCCAGGCTTGGACGGTTTGAGCTACAAGGACAAGCTGGGGCTGTTTTCCCAAGAGCATCGGACATTGAGGGGTGACCTTATAGAGGCTTAGAAAATCATGAGACAGACAAAGGGGTAGTGGGGGGGGGGGGGGGGGGGGGGGGTGGCAGTAGGAAAAGAGTCGAGAACGAGAGGGCATAGGTTTAGGGCAAGAGGGGAAAAATTTGAAAGGAACCTAAGGGGCAAGTTTCTCACATAGGCGGTGTGCGTATAGAATGACCTGCCAGAGGAAGTCAGTCATGGAGGCTGGTACAATCACAGCATTTAAACGGCATCGGGATGGGTATATGAATAGGAAGGGTATAGGATATGGGCCGGGTGCTGACAAATGGGACTAGATTAGTTTAGGATTTCTGGTTTGCATGGAGTTAGACTGAACAGTCTGTTTCTGTGCTGTACATCTCTCTGGCTCTAGATACAACATTGGTAAATAAATAGTAACAGCTTGAAAAATGTCCATATTACAGAGGTGGTGCTGGATGGCATAAAAGGTAGATAAAATCCCCAGGACCTGATCAGGTGTTTCCTAGACTTCTATGTGAAGCAACTCTATGTGAAGATGGGGAAGTGATTGCTGTGCCCCTTGCTGAGATATTTGTATCATCAATAGCCACAGGTGAGGTGCCAGAAGACTGGAGGTTGGGTAATCCGTATCACTATTTAAGAAGGTGGTGAGGAAAAGCCAGGGAACTACAGACCGGTAAGCCTGATGTTGGTGGCGGGAAAATTGTTGGAGGGAGTTCTGAGGGACAGGGTTTATATTTATTTGGAAAGATAAGGACTCATTAGGGATAGTCAACATGGTTTTGTGTATGGGAAATTGTGTCTCACTAACTTAATCTGTTATTTGAAGAATTAACAAAGTGGATTGATGAGGGCAGTGTGGTGGACATGACCTCTATGGACTTCAGTAAGGCGTTCAACAAGTTCCTCATTGTAGACTGGTCAGACCACATGGAATACAGGGAGAACTAGCAATCTGGATACAGAACTGACTCAGAGATAGAAAACGGAGAATGATGGTACAGGGATGCTTTTCAGACTGGAGGCCTGTGACCAGCGATGTGCCACAATGATTGGTGCTGAATCCCCTGCTTTTTGTCTTTGAAATAAATTATTTGGATGTGAACATAGGAGGTATGCTTAGCAAGTTTGCAGATGAAGGTGTAGTCGATAATGAAGAAGGCTACATGAGAGTACAACGGGATCTTGATCAGGTGGGCCAATGGACCGTGGAGTGGCAGATGGAGTTTAATTTAGGTAAATGTGAGGTACTACATTTTGGAAAGGCAAATCAGGGCACGACTTATACACTAATGGTAAGATCCTGGGAATGGTGCTGAATGAAGAAACCTTGGAATGCAGGCTCACAGTTCCTTGAAAGTGGAGTCACAAGTCGACAAGATAGTGAAGGCGGCATTTGGTATACTTGCCTTTATCGGTCAGTGCTTTGAGTATAGGAGTTGGGAGGTCATGTTGCGGCTGTACAAGACATTGGTTACACCACTTTTGGAATACTGCATTCCAGTCTGATCTCCCTGCTGTGGGAAGGATATTGTGAAATTTGAAAGAGTTCAGAAAAGGTTTATAAAGATGTTGCCAGGGTTAGAGGGTTTGAGCGATTGGGAGAGGCTGAATAGGCTGCATAGGCTGGGGTTATTTTCCCTGGAATGTCAGAGGCCGAGGGGTGACCTTGAGGAGGTTTATAAAATCAGGAGGGGAATGGATAGGATAAATAGACAAGGTCCTTTTCCTCGAGTGAGGGAGTCCAAAACTAGAGGGAATAAGTTTAAGTGAGAGGGGAAAGATTCAAAAGGGACCCAAGGTGCAATCTTTTCATGCACAGAGTGGTGCAGGTATGGAATGCCAGAGGAAGTGATGCAGGTTTGTTCTACATTTGAAAGACATGTGGATGGGTTTATGAATAGAAAGGATTTTGAGGGATATGGGCCAAATACTGGCAAATGGGACTAGATTTATTTAGGGTATCTGGTTGGCATGGATGGCCTATTTCCATGCTGTCTATCTCTATGGCAGATAGCAACAGAAAAGAGGCATTCCAAATACAGTACTTCCTTTTAATTAGACAGTGTAGCATTCTGGAATGTTAGTAAGGAAAATAAGTTGAAGTTACTAGCACAGAAGTTCACAACTCTATCACTCCTCAGAGTTAAGAGCTCACCACTGAGGTTCTGTGAACTGTTGGCAAGACAAGGAAATTCGAGAGAGAATGGTGAGAATATGCTCTTGCTGTGACATGCGAGAGCAGGGTGTGGGCACATTTAACACAAATCCTTCTATAAAAGGAAGAATTCATTACTGTGGCTCTGTTCGCCGAGCTGGGAATTTGTGTTGCAGACGTTTCGTCCCCTGTCTAGGTGACATCCTCAGTGCTTGGGAGCCTCCTATGAAACACTTCCATGATGTTTCCTCCGGCATTTATAGTGGTTTGAATCTGCCGCTTCCGGTTGTCAGTTCCAGCTGTCCGTTGCAGTGTGGCTGTTGGTTTGTGTGCTGTTATGAGTCCTAGTGGTCGCAGTAGTCTGGCTGTCAGTTCGCAATTTCTGGCGCAATTTCGTCAACAGATGCCTAAGGGAAAGACAACGGAACGAAGACATGCCACAACCCAAAGGACTAGTCACACTACCATACATCAAGAGCATTTCCAAACTGATAGCCAGACTACTGCAACCACTAGGACTCATAACAGCACACAAACCAACAGCCGCTCTCAGACAACAACTCACCAGAACGAAGGACCCGATACCCAGCATGAGCAAAACCAATGTAGTGTACAAAATCCCATGCAAGGACTGCACAAAACACTACATAGGACAAAGAGGAAGACAGCTAACGATCCGCATCCATGAACACCAACTAGCCACGAAACGACACGACCAGCTATCCTTAGTAGCCACACACGCAGATGACAAGCAACATGAATTTGACTGGGACAACACTACTATTATAGGACAAGCCAAACAGAGAACAGCCAGGGAATTCCTAGAGGCATGGCACTCATCCGCAGATTCAATCAATAAGCACATCGACCTGGACCATATATACCGTCCACTGCAACGGACAGCTGGAACTGACAACCGGAAGCGGCAGATTCAAACCACTATAAATGCCGGAGGAAACATCACAGAAGTGCTTCACAGGAGGCTCTCAAGCACTGAGGATGTCACCTAGACAGGGGACAAAACGTCTGCAACACAAATTCCCAGCTCGGCAAACAGAACCACAACAACGAGCACCTGAGCTACAAATTAGATTAGATTAGATTACATACAGTGTGGAAACAGGCCCTTCGGCCCAACAAGTCCACACCGCCCCGCTGAAGCGCAACCCACCCATACCCCTACATTTACCCCTTTACCTAACACTACGGGCAATTTAGCATGGCCAATTCACCTGACCTGCACATCTTTGGACTGTGGGAGGAAACCGGAGCACCCGGAGGAAACCCACGCAGACACGGGGAGAACGTGCAAACTCCACACAGTCAGTCGTCTGAGGCGGGAATTGAACCCGGGTCTCTGGCGCTGTGAGGCAGCAGTGCTAACCACTGTGCCACCGTGCCACCCACAAATCTTCTCACAAACTTAGAATTCATTACTGGATGACTGTGTCTTACATTTGGTTTAACATGTAATTCCTTTGAAACAGAGATTATTCCAGCACTGAATCTTATTTATCTTCAGCTTCAAAAGCTGAAGCAACAAACAGATCATTAATAAAAGCATGGCAGATCTATACAAGAAAGCTTTTGCCTATCAGAGAGTCATAATAGTACAGCAGGCCATTCAGCACCTCTAAACCACAATGACCCTCTGGATTAATGCAGTCAGCTCCACTCCCCTGTTCTACCCTCATAGCCCTGCAAATTTATCTTCCTTGAGTACCTGGAGAATTGATTTTGGAAATCACCAATCACCTCTACCGCCACCACCTTACAGGCATGGAACTAAAATAAGCACTACCGCACTTAGGTGGTAGTGTGGGGGTTAAGAAAAAAAGAGAAAGAAAAAGAAAAAAAAAATAACCAGGAGAACGCGGTGTCTACCAACACCCTGGAGTTGAAAAGAAAAAAAAAGAAAAAAAAACCGGCATGGAACTGGGGAGGCAGTGGACTAGTAATCCAGAGGCCCAGGCTAATGTACTAGGGACATGGGTTAAATCTTACCACAGCAGAGTACGACATTTGAATTCAGCAAAAAGCTGGCCAAATGAGCATGCAACAACTGTCAATTGACATAAAGACTCATCTCGTTCATTAATGCCTTTTAGAGAAAAAAAACTCTGCCTCCTTACATAGTCTGGCCTACATATCAACCATATTGCTGTGATTTTAGATTAACTCCCAAATGCCCTCTGGTCAATAAACACTAGCCTAGTCAGTGTTGCCCACATCCCATGAACAAATGAAAAAAAAACACTCCCAGTAATTGTCAATCAATGCAAACAAAACAAAACTTCTCCTCACATTGCCCTCAACCTCTTGCCCAGAATATGAAATCTATGTACCTCGACAGAAACAGAGGAAAATAGGAGTAGATTTAGGCTATTCAGCCATTTGAGCCTGCTCCACCATTCAAATGTGATCATTGCTGATCATGACTCAAAACCCTGTTCCTGCTTTCTCCCCTTTGATCCATTTTATCCTAAGAACTATACATAGATTTTTCTTGATAGCCTTCAATGTTTTGGCCTTAACAGTTTCCTGTGGTAGAGAATTCCATCGGCCTACTGTTTTCTGGGGGGAAAATGTCTCATTTCTGTCCCTACCATTTATCCTTAAACTGTGACCCCTGGTTCAGAATCCCCGGTCACTGAGAACATCCTTCCTGCAATTTTCCTGGCTTATTGTGTTAGAATTTTAAAGGCTTTTTTGAGATTTCCACTCATTTCTCTAAACTCTAGTGAATACAGTTCTAACTGATCCAGTTTCTCCCTCTATGGTAGTCCTGCCATGCCAGGAATTAGTGGCAAACTTCCTTTCTATTCCCTCTGTTGCAAGAACCTCCATTCTCAGATATGGAGACCAAAATGGCACACAATACTCCAGGTTTTCACTATCTGCCATTGTTGGATTCGAACCTATAACCCAAGAATGCTAGTCTCAGGTTCTAGGTTAATATTCCAGTGCCATGATCACTAAACCCCTTAACTTGCCCTCTGAATGTTATGTTTCCCTCTTGGTTCTCAATTAGTATTTGATACCTGCAACTTATCAAAAGCACACTTTTTCATCTTCATCATAATTTCTATTTTCGTATTCATCTGTTACTTTTCAACAAGCAGCTCTGGACTATGCCCTTGTGGTTAGAGAATAAGCTTTGAAATGATACAATTCTTAGTGGCCTTGTTTGGTTTAGATATACTTGGAAGTTATGTAATGTATTTCCATATTTGGCTCACCCAAGATATGAAGAAGCAATTATTCAAGAACAAAAAAAAAGTACAGAACTGTCCTTCTGCAGTTGCTAACTGAATTACATGTTCCAGATAAAATACTCAGGTCTCCTGTGCATACCACACAAGGACAGCTTTTTCAGATGGTACTGTACCTGTATTTTGGGCACTGATGAATGCCACTTTGTTGGTGCCAGGTTTGATCCTGATAAAGCCACACTCTTTATGCATTGGCTTCTTGGTTTCAGGATTGAAACTATTAAATCTGTAAAATATACAATGAAAGTTAGTCCAAGTATGAAATGAAGGATTGCCAATTGTCACTGTTAAGTGGAAGTTACCAGATAGCATATGCCAAGTTGAATTTCTTGGCCTTACCCAAACAAAACCATTTGCATATAAAAATAATACATCCTAACCATCACCATTCTGTGATGTAACATTAGAGCATGCAATAATCATGAACTAAATGTGAACAAGCAGAACATAAATACTTATTTCCAATACTTTTTAAAAGGAGGACAGCATTCCCAAATCTTTCCAGAAGCATTGGAGCTGCTGTGTCCAACACCGATCAGATAGATAACTACCAATTTACCTGGATACCACATTTTTGGCTAACCCTCCAATGCAGAACAATGAGACTGATGCTGCTGACATGCTAAACGTGGACTTCCAAATGGCATTTGACACAGCACTACACAATAGATTTATCAGCAAGGTTGGAGCTCATGTGATAAAAGGGACAGCAGCAAAATAGTTTGAGTGATGATCTGAAAAAAACTGTCTTTGTGTGGTATGCATAGGAGACCTGAGTATTTTAGCTGATAATGGATAGTTTTTGGACTAAATGAAGATTTGTCGAGCTCTTAAGGGGTTGGTATTGAAGCCTTTCCTTTTACTGATACGTAATGATCTGGATCACAGGTGTACAGAGGACATTTTCAAAACTTTGCAGATGGCACAAAACCTGGAAGCATTGTAAACTTTAAAAAAGATTATGGTGGAACTTTAAATGGTCAATAAAAAGTTGGAGAAGTGGGCAGATTAGGAATAGATTAAGTTCAATGCCGAAAAGTGGATAATGATACACTTTTGGATAAAAAACAATTACGAGAGCAAGCACTAATTAGGCCTCAACAGCAGTACTGCGTACAGTTCAAGATTCAGGAAAGATGTGGAGGGACTGCATAAGAGGCTTACAAGAATATTTATAAACTTCAGTTATGAAGATAGGTCAGAGAAGGTGAGACGGTTTTCCTTGGAGAGAAGGCTAAAATGGAGATTTGATGCAACTTCCAAAATCAGAGGTCTGAACAAAGTAAAAAAAAAATCACAACACCAGGAAAAATTAATCAATTTTTCAATGTATAATTTCAGTTACATCACACTGCAAATTTTTGCTATAAATTCTGTGTTACGATCGAGCCCTCCACAATCACCTGATGAAGGAGCGTCGCTCCGAAAGCTAGCGTGCTTCCAATTAAACCTGTTGGACTATAACCTGGTGTTGTGTGATTTTTAACTTTGTACACCCCAGTCCAAAACCAGCATCTCCAAATTATGAACAAAGTAGGTAGGGAAAAACTGTTCCTGCTTGTAAAAGGCTCGAGAATGAGATGGCACAGACTTAAGAGTAATTTTCAAAAGAAGCAAATGTAGTAAGAGAAAAACCTTTTCACTGATTCAAGAGATATTCAAGATTCTCTGAATAGACACAATGTGCAGGGTTATGGGGAAAAGGCAGCACAATGGCACAGTTTGAATGCAGGAGGCACAGACACAATGGGCTGACTAACCGCCTTCTGCGCTGTCACAATTGTGAGAACCCTGAAGACGTCTCTCAGTGCCTAAATCCATAGAGCAAACAGTGAAGAGAATCAGCACAGGAGCAAATATCCCTTTTTACAGCACTGTATACAGTCAAGTATTTAAAGGTGCAACATGTGGATGCATAATTGGGCAAGCTAAGTGGGTGAAGGAGCAGCTCACAGTTGGACAACATTGTCAGTTAGGATAGGAGGGAGTGGAGGCCATTGAGAGCAATTGAGTTTTGTTATATAGTTACCTTTCAGTCAAGTTAAGATTTTTCCCCTAGTAAGAACCATGGGAAACCTTACTAGCTCAGAGTCAGACACTTTCCTGGAGGATCCCAAGAAGGAGCACTGTCCATTGGATGGTCAAACCTCACACACAATTTGTATGGAGTCAGCATATCTGGTCATCTGCAAGATCCTGGCAGACTCATCAATGAAACATCTGGTCTTTGACAATCCGTAGACTGGAAGGTCTGAGTCAATGTATACAGAGCTTTCTCTTTTTTGTCCACAATCTGCTTTTACAGTGCATGATGCCCAGCTAAGAGAAGGACCAGACATTGCAACCACACTATTCGCACAAGAAAAGATTTCAACTGGCAGACACCATCCACAATTAATCACTCAATTTGGTTGTGCTGTTATGTTGTGAAACATAGGAACAAACACATTCACTTGCCTTCAATAAGCTCACCTAATCACGGTCATAACATTCCTAAACCTCACAATGACACGACATATTCATACAATCCTTTAAGGTCAGATGGAATTTGTTCACAGATGTAGGCTGCATTCCAGTTTCCTCTTGCCTGAATTCAAACCAGTCTATTAACAAACTCTCTTACTGCTTTCTCCCTCATTTGCTTATCTAGCTTCCCCCGAAATAGATCTATGTTAAATAACCTCAAACATTTCTTTAGGTTCAGAGTTCCACATTTTAACCGCTCTCTAGGCAGGTTGACCCTTGAGGATTACTGAGCTACTCCAAAATAATAAGCAGCAGTTTTACCTCAATTTTAGACTAATTGGGCACAGCAAATACGTGAGCAGAGTCCAATGGAACTGTCCAGCTGAGTAAGGAGTGAGACTGGCTCCTTTATATCGAACATTCCTCACTTCCTGAAATCACTGTATCCATGAATCGAATGACACCAGGCAGGGAATAGAATAGCCCCAATTGCTGCACTCTCAGAAATACTTTGCTGACCTATGGCCATTTGCCTATATCTCCCACACACATTTGCATGGCATCAAAGGCATTACTTGTTTACTTCAGCTAACCAATTTTAGCAACAAAAGAAATCCTAACTCTGTCTGTAATCTTCTTTCATCAATTTGGGCAAACTCTCTCTCATGCTGCTGGATAGAGTTGAGAAAATACTGCTATTTTGCATAAAATCAGACTCTAGCTGCAAAAACAAGAGAAATGACAATCCAACTTACGAGATGTTCAGCATGGGTTGACCAACATGCGTGATCTGGACTTCCTCCATGTACTTGAAAGGTTTGATGGTTGGATAGGAGCCTTCTCCTGGGGACTCAGATATCCAGCTTCCCAACATCCAAGACAAAGATTCAACTGCTGGATTCAGAGGAACAACTGTTTGTGTGTGGGGGGGTGTGGCAGGAGAAGGAGGATGGGTGGAGACAGGGAACATGGTGGAAAGAAAGTGAAAGAAAGAATTTTAATTTCTACAACATCTTCCATCACCTTAGGAAATGCCAAAGTGCTTTGGAACCAAATAAGAATTGCAAGTGCAAACATTATAGTAAAGTGGGAAACTCAGTAATCTTCTCTCTTTCCTGACAGTATGGTTGATCTAGCTATTCTGCATGGTGGTGAGCCACCTTCTTGAGCTACTACAGACCATCTTCTCAAGGACAATAACTGCTGGCCTAGACTGTGCCAACTACATCCAATGAAAGAATATATAATAGCTGTACATCGCAAGATCCCACTAGCAGCTTATGAGATAAATGATTAGATAATCTGTTGCGCATTAGTGATGTTGATTGAGGAATCAACCCTTTGACATCCACCTGAAAGGTGGAATGCTTTTCATATGAAAAGCAACAATGCAATGCTGTTTTTAAAAAAAAACCCAGAGAGAAGCCATATTAAAGAGCGTGTGGGGTGGAATTTAGACAGCAGGTGTAATCCCAAGGCAACTCTCTGATCACACCATCAGGGCCCTCACCAACTTTTACAGAAGCACCATAGGAAGCATTCTATGCAAGTCCATAAGGCTAAGTATGGCAACGGTTCAAGCCAGGACCATAAGAAACCACAAAGTTGCATGCACAGCCCAGACCATAATGGGCTCTCGATGGTGTTGGCAGCCTTTCCATGGCAAAGACCCTGGTAATATTTTCTTCTAACATCTGTCAGGCAGAAGACATGTTCAAGAACAACTTCTTCCCTGTTGCGAATGTTGTTGTTGCTTTGTGCACCTCCTCTACAGCAGTAACCTTGTATGCCTTGTTCTGTCTAAGCACCTGTAGGTTTTTGTTTGCTGTGATCAGCCTGTACTGCTCTTAAAACAAAGCTTTTCACTCGACTTAGGTACCTGTGACTACAATAAATCAAATCAAACGCTGAACAATTGCAGTTCCAGGTCATAAGTGTAGAATTCTAACCACCCCCAACCCTGAAAGTCCACAGCTCACTTCTTGACCAGGCTGCACAGGTTATGCATCCCTTTCACCAACCAGGATCTCCCAGAGGTGAATAGGCTCACCTACGTGGATACAGCAAACAATTAAAAAGGCAAATAGCATTCAGTACAATAGGATTGAGCATTGGAGTAAGGATGTCTTACTAAATTATAGGCAATCTTGGTGAGACACATAGTAAAGGATTCATAGCTTAAAAATTCACGCAAGAATATTAGATAGAGAGAAACTGCTTTTAGAATGCTCTCTCAGTCAATTTAATACTTGATGGGTTAAATCTAGGTGATTAAATAACCACACCTCAAAGTATTGCCTCAAGCATGAGATATACATGTACTGCTAATTGGCTAAGTAGCTTATTCAAAGTTCTGTAATGATAATGAGCTGCTGCCATTTGGGTATCTATCTACTGCCGGGAAGAAAGTGAGGTCTGCAGATGCTGGAGATCAAAGTTGAAACTTTATTGCTGGAACAGCACAGCAGGTCAGGCAGCATCCAGGGAACAGGAGATTCGACGTTTCGGGCACAGGCCCTTCTTCAGGAATTCCTGAAGAAGGGCCTGTGCCCGAAACGTCGAATCTCCTGTTCCCTGGATGCTGCCTGACCTGCTGTGCTGTTCCAGCAATAAAGTTTCAACTATCTATCTACTGCCCCCTACTGTGCCTCTCCATACTTTCAACAGGAATGATAAATTAGGCTCTGATCACCACTGAGCACACTCAGACAAGACCTTATGTAGAAAACCACAGAACTCAGTCTGGAATAGATCATTCAGCTTACCTAATCTTTATCAACATTCACCTGCCTCGTTCTCTTTACTTTGTTTCACCTAATGCAGAGCTTCTCATTTTTTTTCTCAGTTGCAAACACATTTTAATGCCTCAGACTTGTGTAACCCCAGAGTAAATACGACAAGAGTTGAAGTTTCAGACACTTTGTGCAATGATTATTACACATAACACTTGAAGCAGCCAAACACTTGCAATAATCTCAACTAAAATGTGATTAAATCTACATTGTAAATTCAGCAGTTATTCTCTTCAACTCTATGATCCTTAGCCACATAAATTAAGATCTAATTCTGCTTGTCCAGGGCATTTGGTATATGTTATTGTGAATTGCAAGCACAACCAGATTCTATGATAGTCACCACAAAAGGGTTTTAGTCTCAACAGAAAAAATGCTGCTTTCACCTTCTTCCCCTACAAGAAAATTACACCCATAAAACGTTTAGCAACATGAATACATACAATCTAAAAGGCAGTGTTTCTCAGATAAGTCCTCTTTTCACAAGTAGTAGTAGTAACCGGGCCTCAGATAACAGTCTATTTAGTCACTCCCAACAGCAGAAAAAGAAAAGAGATTTAAAGGGCCCTTGCAGATATCACTGAACTCCAATATTTCTATTTTTAAATCAGTAAGAAAGTCACTGTTGCTTCATTAGCCAATGAGGGTCACAACCCACACTTTGGGAACTCCTGAGCTAACTCCTCCCACATTTTTGAACCTTCTTAAGACTAGGTCAGAGGCTCATGCCATGGCTCTCCACCAACAATTCAGTTCCTTTCCAGTATGTGTTTGATGCAGCATTTTTTTCCTCCTTCCTTTTCAATGCAATTTTACTCCTAACGTTAGGCCAAAATATGTAGGAGCAGATATTGGCCATTCAGCCCATTGAGTCTGCATTGCCATTCAATGAAATCATGGTAGACAAGCAGGAGGCTAGAAGAACACAGCAAGCCAGGCAGCATCAGAGGTGGGGAAGCTAACATTTCAGGACTGCATATCGGGGGGGGGGGGGGGGGGTCATTGTGAGGTAGGGATAGGTGAACACAAGTCGAGGGTATTACCTGATTGGTATGAATACAGTTGGTCAATCGGGGAATGAAAGGGAGGGAGAGGGACTGGGAAAAAAAAAGAGTCAGGGGATGGAAAGGGAGGTTATTTGAAATTGGAGAAGTCAACGTTGAGCCCTCTGGGCTGTAGCCTGCCAAGGCTGAAGAGGAGGTCTTGTTCCTCCAATTTGCAGTCTGATTTACTGTGGCAATGGAGGAGGTCAAGAATGGGCATGTCGGAAAGGGAGTGGGAAGGGGAATTAAAATGGTGACTGGGAGATCCAGTCAGCATCTGAGGGCCTGGCTGAGATGCTTGGCAAAATATGCCCCACGTTCACGTTTGGTCTCCCTGATGTAGAAAACACCACATCGGGAACACCGGATACAGTAAACTAGGTTGGAGGAGAGGTAAGAGAACCTCTGTCTCACCTGGAAGGACAGTTTGGAGCCCTGAATGGAGGTGAGGGGAGTAGTGTGCCAGCAGGTTTTGCATCTTTTACAGTTGCAGGGGGAAGGTACCTGGTAGTCCAGGGGGGTTGATGGGGAAAGTGGTGTGAATCAAGGATTGGCAAAGGGAATGGTCCTTGTGGAAGGCAGACAGGCGTTGGGAGGGGGAAGATGTTCTTGGTGGTGGGGTCGAATTGGAGTTGGCATTAGTGTTTAAGGATGATACGTTGGATGCGGTGACTGGTGGGGTGGTAGGTGAGGACAAGGGGGACCCTGTCTTTATTGCGTTGGGGGAAGGTGGGGATTTACTGCAGTGGAGCAGGTAATGGAGGTGGTGTGCTGGAGGGCTGTCTGGATGACGGGGAGGTGGGGGAAGCATGTTGTTCAAAATAGGGGGATATCTGGGATGCTTGGGAGTGAAATGTCTCCCTGCCTGAACAGATGCAGCGGAGGAATTGGGAGAACTGGATGGAGTTCTTGCAGGATACTGGGTGGAAGGAGATGTAGTCCAAGCGGTTATGACAGTGGGTTTATAGTAAACGTATGTCTGGAGACTGTGGGTTTATAGTAAACGTTGCCAGAGATGGAAACAGAGAGATCAAGAAAGGGGAGGGAGGTGTTTGAGACAGACCAAATAAATTTGAGAGTGTGGTGGAAGTTGTGGGCGAAGGCGAAGTTCATCCTAAGTGCAGGATGCTGCACTGATCGATATAATGGCAGAAGAGTTGGGGCACAGAAATCCTCTAAAGAAGAGAGTTTCTCTCTCCAGCCAAACTGCAGAATTATTCTGGAATAACCAAGAACAATTCATGGATTTTTGAGGTAGCATAAAAACAAATGGGATACTGATTGCAAAAGCACAAATGGTGATTGTTCAAACTCACCCCAAATCGTAGCTTGTCAGCCTAAAGATAAAGATAAACAGCTCCAACGGCTCCTTGATTTCTACTGAGAATTGCTACCCTGAGAAAAAATCCACTTCAAATTTGCTGCTGATCTGACAAAACAGGAGGATTGTATAGAACTAAAGGAATACTCTACCAACTCCTAACTTTATGAACACAAATTTCTTACAAGGAAGTCACAAGCTACCCCTCTGTTCATATTTGCAGTTAAACACAAATTGCTTTTGATATCCCTCACACTTTAAAGTGTACTGATTTAGTTCAGAAGATACTCAATATCATACTGAATATCAACTGCCCTTTCAGGAACAATACTATTAATCGTGTAACCAACATTTTAAAAAACTGAAATGAAAAGAACATTTTTTTTTCTACTTATTCATGGGATGAGGGCATCACTGGTCTTTATTTTCCATCTCTAACTGCCCGTAAACAGAGTTGCTTGCTGGGCCATTTCGGAGTGTAGATAAACTTCAATCGCATTGTTGTGGGTTTGAAGACATGTGTTGGACAATTCAAGTAAAGACAGTAGATTTTCTTCTGTCAAGGACATTAGTAAATCCAATGGGTTTTCATAACAATTGGCAATGGTTTCAAGATCACTGTTACTGAGGCTAGCTTTTTAAAAATAAAACTGCAGATTATACAAATTGAATTTGAATTCCACGAGCTGCCATGGTGGGATTTGAACCTGCATACCCATCGTATTAACCTGGGCCTTTGGATTACAAGCCCAGTGACACCACCACTGTGCACTACATCCCTATCATAATAAGTCAGAGACAAACTGCTCAGACAACTAGCACTACCATCTTTCCTAATAAAAAGTTAGAAATGCCTAGTTATGAATTGACATATTAATACCAGACCTTGGTTGAACTTAATTGACTATTACCACCCTGGGTACATTTTGCCCTCTCCTGGGTTTTTCCTTTCCACATATTACCTCAGCTGCGATTCCACAAGTACCCTTGACCTTAGGAGGGTTTTCCACAAATACCCTCAAAAAAAAAATCCTGAACATATCCCCACTCCCATTCACTTCATCAGCCAGGCCCCATGTAGGGTTGAGCTAGGGAATAGATATCAGACACCATCACCCATGATCATCTGCTGCTTCCCATCTGCCATCCCAACCTGTGTATGTCTGCTGCCCATCTGCCTTTCTAGACCAATGTTTACCCACTGCTCCACTCAACTGAAGGCCTGTGACCATGATTTGGATGAGAATATAGGGGGCATGGTTAGTAAGTTTGTGGATGACACCAAAATTGGTGAAAACGAAAATAACTGCAGATGCTGGAAACCAGAAACCAAAACAGAAATTGCTGGCAGAGTTCAGCAGGTCTGGCAACATTTGTGGAAAGAAACCAGACTTAACGTTTCAGGTCCAGTGGCTCTTGTGAGGACCCTTCAGATCTGAAGAAGGATCACTGGATGCGAAATGTTAACTCTGATTAGTCTCCACAGATGTTGCCAGACCTGCTGAGCTTTCCAACAATCTTTGTTTTTGTACCAAAATTGGTGGCATAGTGTACAGTGAAGATGATTATCTAAGATTACATAGAGCTCCTGATCAATTGGTCAGTGGGCTGAGTGGCAGATGGAGTTTAATTTGGATAAATGTGAGGTATTGTATTTAAGTAATACAATAAGGACAGGACTTAGACAATCAATGGTCGGGCCCTGGGAACTGTTGTAGAACAGAGAGATCGAGGGGTTCAGGTAAATAATACTTTGAAATTTGCATCAGGCAGATAGGATGGTTAAGTAGGCATTTAGTGCAAATGTTGCTTGTTCAATCTCACCCCAAATCATGCCTTCATTACTCAGACCTTCGAGTATACGAGTTGGAATGTCATGTTGAAGTTGTACAGGACATTGGTGAGGCCACTTTGGAGGAGAGGTCGTCCTCCTATACTGCCATAGCTGCATTTCAGCAAAACCTCGCTGAAGAGACAATCGCTTAACATAAATAATAGAGCTGATGGGAAAAGTGGTGTTGGGGCAGACCATCAAAAAACATCACCCACGATCACTCAAAAATCACCCAAGTTTAACACAAAGTATAGTACAGCCTGAAGAAGCTTCAAATCATATTTATTAATAAAGCAAAAATAAATTTAACACAGTACATTTAAAACCTAACAAAGGTGCTCTCTGTACAGTACCTCTCACAGAAAGCTGATTTGTTGGCAGCTGACACTGGTACATGCACCAGATGGCACAAAGATCAATGCTGAACATCATGTATGCACAGAGCGCAGACATTGGTGCACGTTCAGAACAGCACAAGAACCAGCACCAACATCTTGCAAGCAGTGCATGTGCAGAACAGCAAAAGCATTGATGCATGACACATGTGCAGAACAAAGCACATGAACTGACCCCCACTGGAATTGCACTTCAGAGATGTTATAGCCAAATTGCGCTGCTGAAACAGGTGTTATCCCAGAACTACCCGAACTGTGCTTAGTCATGGCTGCCTGGAGAGAGTGTACAAAGATTTACCATGATGTTGACAGGAATAGAGCATGTGAGATATAAAAACAGACTGAAAGGCTGGGACTTCTTTTTCCACTGGAACATGGGCGCTTGAGGGGTGACCTTATAGAGGTTTACAAAATCATGGGGGGTATAAATAAAGTGAACAACAGGGGTCTTTTCCCTAAGGTGGGAGAGTTCAAAACTAGGGTGCACAGTTTTCAGGTGAGGGGAGGAAGATTTTAAAAAGAAAAAGGACCGAGGAGTAAGCTTTTGTTTCACCAAGAAAGTGGTTCGTGTGTGGAATGAACTGCCAGTGGAAGTGGTGGGTGCGGGTGCACCATTTAAAAGACGTTTCGATAAGTACATGAATAGGAAAGATTTGGAGGGACATGGACCAGGGGCGGGCAGATGGGAACTAATTTAATTTGGGAACATGGTCGGCGTGGACTGGTTAGACCGGAGGGTTTCCTTCCATACTGTGTGACCCTGTGTGTTTACCTGCAGCAGCCGCACCGCCCGCCATGACTAACCGCCTCCACCAAGGTTCCGTCTACCCGGGCCCACGCCCACGCCACGCCACGCCCCGCGACCCATCATTGACCCGCCCCGGCTCTGGCCACACCCACTGACATCACCTTGACCCCTTCCGTCCCCACCCCCTGACCTGTCGCGGACCCGCCCTCAAGTGTATCAAAGAGGGTTTCTCCTTCGTGCTGCTCTGCTTGCTCCACGGCGGCTTGATCAATGAGCAAACCAGTGAGGATAGTCGCACCACCCTATTTCATAGAATCCCCGAGTCCCAGGAGGGGGCCATTCGGCCCATCCGAGTGTTCACCAACCCTCTGAAGACTATCCCCGTACCTCTGCATTTACCATGGCTAATGCACCTAGCCTGCACGTCATTAAGACACTGCAGACAGTTTAGCATGGCCAATCCACCTCACCGGCACACATTTCGTACTGTGGGAAACCGGAACACCCGGAGAGAAAGCAGTCACCCAACCCTGGAACTGAACTCAGGTCCCCGGCGCTGTCAGGTAGCAGTGCCAACCACTGAGCCACCCTCCTACCTTTCCTGCGCTATTGCAAGGTCCACCAGGATGTTGAAACAATGGAAGGAAGTAGCTTAAAAATGTGTTGCTGGAAAAGTGCAGCAGGTCAGCCAGCATCAAAGGAAGAGGTGAATCGACTTTTTGGGCATAAGCCCTTCTTCAGCTTATGCCCGAAACGTCGATTCTCCTTCTCCTTTGATGCTGCCTGACCTGTTGCGCTTTTCCAGCAACACATTTTTAAGCTCCGATCTTCAGCATCTGCAGTCCTCACTTTCCCCCAATGGAAGAAGTAATCAACTTGGCTCTTTCACATCAATGGGGAGGGAGGATGAAGAAGGGCTCATGCCCGAAATGTCGATTCTCCTGCTCCTTGGATGCTGCCTGACCTGCTGTGCTTTTCCAGCAACACATTTTCAGCTCTTTCACATCAATATCTAACAACTTGTTTCATGTATTGCTTCTCTTTATCTAAGTTATCCACAAATATAACTCCCTCATCCACCTCAAGACTCCGTCTCAACAATCAACACCCTCCACACCAATCAAAGACACGATATAAAATGCAAATTATTAGTTATGTACCACACTGCAAATGCAAAGCTGGATTTACATGACAGACTAACTGTAGCTTCTGGACTGTTGTCTCTATCGTGATTTGACTCTCACTGAATTTTTTATAATCTGTTATTCAGTATTAAACCATGTGTGTATTTCTACACAGCCATTATATTCTGATCAGTCAGGTAGCTGATACAATCACTATGCCACATTCCCAGTATACCTGTAGGTTCAATGCTGAGACATGCAATGTACAGTCTTTCTACATGGGCGAAATAGCCACATTCCATGCTGCAGACTTTCTGGTTTGTATATGACTATATTCCAAATGCTCAAGTGCAGACCAAACATCCAAAAGGCAACTCACTCTGTAGTCATGCAATTGATTAAAGGTGCAGCAGCTAAAATTGCATCTTGCTCTGCCACATGGAGGAAAGTGGGAGGAAACCCTTTTGAGCATCTTTTCCAATACACAAGTAACTGAAGTCAAGTCTGAAGATCAGCAATGATATAGTTCAAGGCTGAAACAGACAGATTTTTACATCAACTAGGAGAAAGTGATGACTGCAGATGCTGGAGATCAGAGCTTAAAAATGTGTTGCTGGAAAAGTGCAGCAGGTCAGGCAGCATCAAAGGAGAAGGAGAATCAACGTTTCAGGCATAATCCCTTCTTCAGGAATGAGGAGGGTGTGCCAAACAGGCTAAGATAAAAGGTAGGGAGGAGGGACTTGGGGGAGGGGCGTTGGGAATGCGATAGGTGGAATGAGGTTAAGGTGAGGGTGATAGGCCGGAGAGGGGGTGGGGGCCGAGAGATCGGGAAGAAGATTGCAGGTCAAGAAGGCGGTGCTGAGTCTGAGGGTTGGGACTGAGAAAAGGTGGGGGGGGAGGGGAAATGAGGAAGCTGGAGAAATCCGCATTCATCCCTTGTGGTTGGAGGGTTCCTAGGCGGAAGATGAGTCGCTCTTCCTCCAGGCGTCGTGTTGTCATGGTCTGGCGATGGAGGAGGCCAAGGACCTGCATGTCCTTGGCGGAGTGGGAGGGGGAGTTAAAGTGTTCAGCCACGGGACGGTTGGTTTGGTTGGTGCGGGTGTAAGGGAATTAAAAGTTCATTGGGAAAAAGGCAGGAAAGTGGAGTTGAATGTCATCAAATCAGCCATGATCTCATTAAATGGCTTGCAGACATGATGATCTAAATGGCCTACTTCTACTCCTACATCTTATGATTTAGCGGTGTCTAATGCTTCCAGAGCCAGCAAGGTTTCTGTGCAGGTTAAAATTTAATACATGCACAGCTCGAGCCCTGAGCTCCTTACTATCAGCATGGTCAATAACACACTTCAATATGTCAGAGTAATTTGCCAGCCATTCTCTGACCATAATATGGACACAAAGCAAAGTCACTGAATGGGAATCCTACTGGTTGAAACAATCTGACATTCGGGAGCAGCATCTCTTTGTAAACCAATGATGGTAGACACTGAACTTAGCAACAACACATTACTTCATACCCTTATTTCAATGCAATATCCCAAGAGGCTTCATGGAAGTGTTTACAAATAAAACCTGCCTCAAAAAAAATGACAGCTGACTAAAAACCCTATCGGAGCTGAAAATGTGTTGCTGGAAAAGCGCAGGTCAGGCAGCATCCTGAAGAAGGGCTCATGCCCGAAACTTCGATTCTCCTGCTTCTTGGATGCTGCCTGACCTGCTGCGCTTTTCCAGCAACACATTTTCAGCTCTGATCTCCAGCATCTGTAGTCCTCACTTTCTCCTAAAAACCCTATCACTCTGACTAAGTTTTAACAAGCAGCTTAAAGGAGAAACAAAGTATACAGAGAAAAGGATTTAAGGTGACAGATTCAGAGCATAGGTCCTATACAACAGCCAATAATGGAGTGAAGGAAATAAGGGATGTATAAAAGTCCAGAATAAGGGCTGTGATTGTGTCTAGGATTTATAAATTTGGAGATGGCCACAGAGTCAGGGAAGAATAAACCTCTGCAGTATTTGAGTACAAGCAGAGAAAACCTTAAAATCAAGTTGTTACCAAACCAGGAGCTAATGTAGATAAGTAATCATAGGAGCTTTACGTAAATGGGACACTGCCTAAACAAGAACACTAAGTATGAGTATGCAATCCCATACCCAACCTGAGAATTAGAGCTTCTAGCAGCTCCTGTGCCAAGACTCAAGAGTTTTCTCATCAGTTGAAGAACAGCAATTTGACAGGAGCACAACGGGCAGAGCCATAGGCAGATATTGTAACTTGCTATCTCAGTCCAAAAGCACATGACAGGAATAGCTATACTGATAAATTAATCCAGATCCACACCCGACGGGATCTGGACAAAGAGTTGAGTTGACTGTTCCTCCAGACAGGCCAGCATTGTTCACAGCCACCTCTATTTTCTTTTGACTGACATGAATCCATCAACCAAATGGGATGAAGGAGCTTTTACTGTGCCAAACTTACTTTTTCTTAAAATGATGAAAGAAAAATCGTTTGTATAAATTTACAATCAATCACACACTTGAAACCAAGACAGAACAAAAAGCCCTCTCAAAGCCAGACTAAAGCTGACATTGACCAGAACAAAATAAAACAAAGAAATTGCTTATTTCTAAATATAGGCCTTACCACATCAACAGGGCATCCCAAAACAATTTACAACTAATTACTTTTGAACAGCAGGCACATTTAACCAAACATTTCAAGCATTGATATGCACAAACACTCCTTGTATTTTCTAATTCCTATTTTCATCACTCCCTTGAACCTTGTGATGCTCAAGTGACACACTGGGTGGCAATTACCAGAAATCCACATTGTTAGTTCATTCATTCATTCAACATAATTGTAAGAGCATGGGTCTTAGCTCAAGAGAATCCTTCAGTGAAACATCCTTGTTGAAAAAGAACCACTATTTTTTTCAGATGTGCCTGGAACTGAGACACTAGCCCTGTCCTTTATAATGCCACACATTGAGACTGATTAGGATTGGATAGTACAATGGGTTAGTGATTAGCACAGTTGCCTCTCAGCACCAGGGACCCGAGTTTGTTTCCACCCTTGGGTGACTGTCTGTGTACAGTTTGCACATTCTCCCCATAGTGCAAAGGTGTGCAGCTTAGCTTAATTGACCATGTTAAATTGCCCTTAATATTCAGGGATATGCAGACTTTCTAGGTTAGCCTGGGGAAACGGAGGATTATTGGGGCTCAGATGTTCTTCAGAGGATTGGTGTGGACCTGATGGACCAAATGGCTTGCTTCCACACTGTAGGGGATCCATGATAATCCCCTATTATTGCTTTTCAAGCTGATGTGTTTAGTCACTCTTCTGACCACTTTTACATGAAACTTTAAGCTAGGGTAGATAGTTAATGAGCATGAGCGTAGCTAATTCAGATGCTGATATAAAACATAAGGGGATATTTTCATAATGTATGAATCTAGACAGTGAATGTGGGGACTTGACTGGGAAATTGATGACCTGTTGGTTACTGGGTGCACAGGGTCCAGTCCCACTATTGTGGCCAATGTGTATGAGAGTGAATGCGGATACACAAACCCAGAGCTGTAAGCAAATTATAGTCTACTGTAAATATATGGGGCAAACTGTTGTGATAATACGTTCACTATATATCAAATCTAATTATAATTGAAACTACATCAGGAAATTCTTATCTTGGGAGCAAATAGTTTGTTGAAAGTGAACATTTAAGTCTTGAAAGTACAAACTCATGGGTTTGCATGGACACTCAAAGCAAACATTGATAAAGTGAAGTCTTTCACTCACCATTGTCCTGAGGCAAAAAGCACCTTACGAGAGAAGAATTCGTTTCTTGAAGTTTATGGATCAACTCCTCCAGCCGCTTCACTCGCTTCACAACTCGGCTGCTTTGCTGTCTCAGCAGCTTGAGTTTGGTGTTCTTCTTCGTGACTTGATCCTTGAAGAAGGTGCTGTGTCGTGGAGACAAGCAGTATGAATGCAGGGAATTGATTAGTTTACATGCGCCAGAGGCAGTTGGGGTGGCATCATCAGGAAAGGGAACAATGCTGTCAATCAGCAGTCTTTCACTGGCAGGTGGCGGGCTGCTATCAGACTTCAGAGAGCATCGCTGTCCAGCAACCATACAGACAACTGGTTCATCTGTCACCGAGGAAGATTGGAGTATGGCACCGCTTTCTTCCAACCCAGAAATGGTCTCCATTTCACTGTCCACAATTACAGCATGGGGCTCTAAGTGTTCAGTTGTTTCATCACTTTGTGGTTCAGAGGCCAAGCAGCCACTCAAAATCCTTTCCTGATTGACAGGAGCCAGCTGTATTTTGGCTGCAACCTGACAGCGAGTGTGCCCTCTGTCCACTTTCCTTTGGTTTTCTGAGAAGTGGAAGATGGAAGGGACGGCATTGAACTTGAGTCGATGACACTGGTCCTCCTGACGTTTCTGAAAGCTATCCTTGGTAAAGTGAGCACTGCACAGGAAGGAAAACTTGGTTGGTTTCCAGTCAGTCCGACCAACAGCGGCAATCCATTCCGCTAAACGTTTCGCATCTTTCAAAGGGAATCTGGCATGGAAAACAGAATAACACTGAAAACAATCTGGAAACAATGCTGTCCTCTGGATATTTAAATTGTAACTTTTAGTTTTGACAAAAAAAATTGAAAAACAATTACTCTTCCAATATCTAGAACATTTTCTTTAAATAAAGCTGACAAAAATTCAGAACACAGGTGCAAACCTTAAGATTAAAGCTAGACTATGCAGCATAATATCAAGACATCACTTCACACAAAGGGTAGAAGGATCCTGAAAAAAGTCTTCTCAAAGAAAAAGAGTTGAGGCCAGGTATGTAATTGGAGGGCAGGCATCAGTATCAACTAAGAATTTCAAAACTGGGAGTAATTGTTAATTAAGTGTATAATGAATGAAGTAATGATCTAGGTTAAAAATGATCTAATAGAGTGATAGAACAGGTTCAAAGGGCTGAATGGCTTCCGACCATTGTGTGTTTACAAAAGACAAAAATGGGCAGTGCAGCAACTTGAAGTATATTCTGTAGATGTATGTGAATTGTCTAAATAGTTCAAGAAATATCTCTGCAATAGTTATACAGTTCTAGGCAAAATGGACAATGGAGTTCCATCCCAGAGACAAAAATGCCCAAGATTTAACATAAAAATGAAAAGATATCTTCTAAAGAAGCCACACAGATGTCCTGTGTTGAAATAAATGTCAGGGTCACAGTTGAGTTAAACCACATTACTGAAGCAGCAAAGAGACAATTGTACTTTGCATTGACCCCGATATAACCCCAATGTCTTTGATATTTGAAAAGCTTGAGCAGAATTTTAACTTTGACAAGGTACAAAGTTGGCAGTAAGCAGATCAAAGGACTGATTTTCCTGTGCTTTAATAGTACACCCACCAATTAATGCTTTCCACTCAGGTTGAACACTTCACCTCGTTTCTTGAGAAATAAAATTAGCTAATTACAAAAACTGCTGGCAAAACTCAGCAGGTCTGGCAGTATCTGTGGGGACGGGGAATAAGCAGACTTAAATATTTCAACTCCGGTGACTTCATCAGAACTAATAGCAGCTTGGCAAATGTGATATTAATGCTAAAGTCGAGGTTGGGGTGGTGTAAACTGATAGGTTGTCTTACTTTTTTTCAAGCATTCCTAGATAGATAGATTGAAGTAAATATTTATCAGAAACCACATTTAGAACAGGACTGTTTGTAGGCTAAGCAAATGTCTTGGAAATAAATTGTGCCATCAGTTCATGCTCAAGCCCTCCTCTATGACAAATAATATTACACTTAGCTACTAATATGAAATATCTACACAAAGGCCAAAATCCCATCACCAAGTTCCCCTTTATTTACATGTGCACTGTACTTGGACTCTGACCAGCCATCTCAGAGCCAGTCTCGAGAATGAGGAGATTCTCTGAATCTCTTGTTTAGATCTGTCAGCTTCCCTGATTGCACAGGTTAACAACCCCAGTAAGGATCTCAGTCAACAAGATCCACCTGGCCCTCATTCCAAACAATACAAAATGAATTTGCTCAAACTCAACATTATTTCATTCTTTCATGGGATTTGTATATTGTTGGTTGGGTAATATTTATTGTCAGCCCCTTGCGGGACTCTTGCTGAACTAGTGAAGTCTATTTACTGCAGTTAGACCCAAAGCACTACCAGGGACTGAGTGCCAGGACTTTGAACTAGCAACACAGAACTAATGGTGATCCATTTCCAAGTCAGAATGGTGACTAGCTTGGAGGGGTACTTGAATGGTGGTGTTCCCAAGCATCTGCAGTGCTCATCTGGCAGTGGTTGGGTAGATTCAGTCTAAGACGTTGTGGTGAATTTCTGCAGAGCATCTTATGGATAGGACACACTGCTGCTCATGAGCGTTCATAGTGGAAGGTCTCAAATTGCACCACACCTAAAAACAATCAAGTAGCCGATTTGTCCTGGATGGTGTGAAGTTTTTTGAGTGTTGTTGGAGCTGCACTCATCCAGGGTAACTATTTCATCACACTCCTCAACTGTGCCTAGTACATGGTGGACAGACTTTGGGGAGTCAGGAGGTGAGTTACTTGCTGCAGGATTCCTAGCTTCTGATCTGCTTTTGCAGTCCCTGTATTTATATGGCTAGTTCCAGTTCAGTTTTTGGTCAATAGCTACTTTAGAATGTTGATAATGGGTGATTTAGTGATGGTAATGCCTTTGATATCCTGCTTTAATTCTTGACAGTGGGGAGCTTTAATTATTCATGCATGGATAGAAAGTTTCAATAAACTAAAGTTAATACTTGCGCCTACATAGCACCTCCTCACAAAAAACTGAAAACATGTCACATAAAAAATAAACTGTTTACTTTTAACTAGGACTATGTTGTGATGAGATACAAATGAATGGAAATTTGAATGTCACTCATCCACAAAAATATACTTCTGGCTCACAGATTGAAAAATAAAACTAAATGACAACTCAAATCACAACCTTTTTAAAAAAAAAAAATTGTACTACAAATGCACATTAACAAGCTCAGTTCAAATACAGTCCGGCCAAAGCTTCAGGCAGACTGTGTGGGTTAAGGAGCCTTTATACTGGGTTCAAATCTAAGTCTGACAAGCAGCTGTCACTGCATACTGGCAGTGTGATAGTTTCTGATTGGCATTAAGGCAGCAGTGAATGTGCCTTTAATTCACAAATTGGTAATCTCACACAAAGACACTGTGACTGTAATGAAAGTTATAAATGTCACACAGTGAAGGATGAGTTCTGCTTAGAGGCTGATGTTAGAGTAATACTTTTGGAGACAGATCTGAAAAAGATTGATCCAATTTATGTCATGCAAAAAATAATTATTTAATTGCTGTAATTAATATCACCACATTGTTTTATACTCCACTGATCTCTCATTACTTCCAAGGCCTCTGTGGTTAAAATAAGCTATGGGAGACATAAATTGTTATGATTTGATTAATAACAACCCAAAGGTAGGTTTGACTAAATGTATTTTAATGGCTTCCCGAGTTCATGCAACACTTCTTTGTCTGTACATAAACTATAATGTCTAATTACTATAAGTTGCTGTACCTTTGACTTGAAGCAATTTATCATAAAAGCTGTGTGGTGTTAAGCTGGTATTTCCCCAGGATCCTGGAGAATTAAATCTACAGCACTATGCTATGAGTAATGTACCAACAATACCTTAATTTCTTTCTCTCTCTGCCATGAGCTGATGATGGGAGACATGATGAGCATTCAAAATGGTTTATACCAGTGTAAGGAGAGGAAGAGAGGAATTGGATAGGGCTCAAGGTTTCCTGTCAAGCTTGAAGATGCAGCAACAAAATTGTGTAGAGCATTGTGACATAATCATGGGCAGATTAATTTGTGACTTTATTGTGGGTAAATCATGAAAGATTGTGTCCCTGTTGTGGATACAAGGAGGCAGTGACGTAGTAGTGTTTCCACTGGTCCAGTAAACCAGAGTCTGAGGGCATGGGTTCAAATCTCAAAGTCCAAAGAGAGCATGATTGAGTCTATTATATTGGTTAAGGTGCCTGACCACACCTCATAATGAGATGGTGTATAGTATTACTAATATTTACAGCAGAGCTTACCAAATGTTTTTCCATGACCCATCTTGAGACTTGAAAATTGTTGTGACTCTGCGGTGGGTAATGGAGTTATGAAGAGACTCTTGAGGACAGGAGGAGTGAAGATGATTATCGTTTGCTTGGGGGGGGGGGGGGGGGGGCATGGAAGTCAGCAATTGCGGTCTTGAAATTTATAAAACAAAATCTTATCTGTTGACCACGCATTTTGTTTAGATTAGATTCCCTACAGAATGGAAACAGGCCCTTCGGACCAAGCAGTCCACACCGACCATCCTAAGAGGAACTCACCGAGACCCATTCCCTTACCCAATATTTATCCCCGACTAGTGCGCCTTACACTATGACCAATTCACCTGACCTGCACATCTTTGGATTGTGGGAGGAAATGCATGCAGACACGGAAGTTTGCACAGTCACCTGAGGCTGGAATCTAACCCAGATTCTTGAGAGGCACTGAGAGGCAGCAATGCTAACCACTGAGCCACCATGTCACCCAGAGGATCCTAACCTTTACCTTAAAATCAAGGTTTTCCAAAGTGTAAGACATCTGGATATTATATGCGTTAAAGATTGAGAGTTACTGCATTTCTGTTACACTTGGCTGGATCTTCAAGAACTGTTTTTGGCATCCAGGTCTGAGCTGTGTGCAACTTTGGAGAAAAGAATCAGTGATATTAAATTGTTTTTAATTGCCATTTACTTTGACCATTTATCTTTACCGGACATAGAAATATTCAAAATTGTGAGCAGTTTATTTGGCTGACAGCCAAGGATAATCCAACTGAGTCTTTTGCTTTCCACTGTCACAGGAAAGCAATGTATCATGCGTTGGCTCACCAATACCTGAAGTATGAAGGACAAGTTGTGTGATGAAACCTCCAGGAATACAAACCATCCCAGTTGGCAAACCGAGTTACAAGGGAAATCAAAGTGACACAGCCTCATTATCTGTGCAGTTTCAGTGGGTTGCCATTTGATATTGAGGAATGAAGTTTCTCTCCCATCTTTGGTATCTGCTGTATATATCACTCCTCACCTTTCCAATTCTTCTCTTCTCCAATCTCTATTTAGCATTATTCACAATGGCATCCTAGTTCTGAGAGCCTATTGCATAATGGTTGCAGGTGCGATGCTAAATAAAAAGTGATCAAACACAGATTTATTTAAAAACCCAAAGAACTGCAGGTGCTGGAAATCAGAAACAAAAACAGTAATTTATGGTAAAACTTCAGTTCTGAAGAAGGGACAAGGGACCTGAAACTTTAATATTGGTTTCTCTCCACAGATGCTGCCAGCTGTGATCAGTTTTCCCAGGAATACCTGTTTTTGTTACAAGACTTATAAAGCTGTATGCAATAACATTTGCAGATCAAACATCCAGATACAGTAAGCTTCTGACCAGAGTGAGCATCCCCAGACCCCCAAGCCTTGCCACTACTAACTATCCTGAGATCCTTTGAGCACTTTTTGCCAAAGATGTGCATTCACAACAAAAAAGTGGCAGCTTCACATTTGTGCATACAGAAACCTATGGGGATTTCTCAGCATTCAACTTGATTTAAAGAAACACAAGTAACATAACTCTAAGCCTGTTGAACTCTTAAAAAGTAGAATGGGCTTTAGAAATAACATTTGAAAAACTTAATAACAAAACAACAATTTAACATGGGGAGCACCTCTTGCAGTGAAATAGGTGGAGCACACAAAAACCCACCTGTGGAATGATATAGATTTGGCTACTTTGCCCTGCCTGTTGGTGCAGGAATGAGCTGAACAAGATATCACCATTTTCCAGACATCAAACCCTTGTCCTAATTAAGAGACAGTAGCAGGAGTCCAGGAATCCGTACAAAAAGATGGCACCGCCCTCTCTCTCTCTCTCTTAATTGTTCAATGCTGCCGTTCGGACTTGACGTACAACAACACGGCTCTCGTAGCCGCTGCTCCAATGAGCACAGGACTTGTGCAAATCCGCAGTTTACCGCGCCCCAAGTCTAAGTCTGTAGATAAGGATGGTTACAAGCGTTTTTCTGGTGATTCGGCGTATCGATCGCTGATCATTTCGATGCAGCTGGAAAAGGAACATTATTTTCCGTATAGCAAGATGGCGCTGTCTGACGGGGACGGCCGGGATTTAAGCTACCGCGCAATCGCTACTACGCATGACCACGCCTACCCGAGGGGCGGTGCGTTGCTCGCAGCGCTGTGAGCCGATTGGTCGGTGGCGGCTGTCGATCAGCGGTGCGGGGTGGATGCCAAGCTCCGTGATAGTGGATGGTGCACAATGGATGCAGGTAGGCCTGGGCCTTTCACAATGGGGGCACTCCTCAGTAGGTCAGCCTGGGCATTGGGTTTCCCTGCCAGACCGCTTCGCAGCCCTCCCAGATAGATCCGCGAGAGCTGGGCCTGGCTCCTATTTCCCCCCCTACCCCCAGTCTGCTGGGTGCTGTCTTTTCCCATCCTCCCTCTGTCTGGACCACCTTCCCTTCAGCCCTGCTCTCCTCCCCAGTCCACTCCCCTCACCTTAGCCCCTCCGCCCTTTATTCGCTTCAGCCTCTCCACATGCCCACCTTGACTTCAACCCCCACACTGTCACCCCCCCCACACTGTCACCCCCCCCACACTGTCACCCCCCCCCCACACTGTCACCCCCCCCCACACTGTCACCCCCCCCCACACTGTCACCCCCCCCCCACACTGTCACCCCCCCCCACACTGTCACCCCCCCCCACACTGTCACCCCCCCCCACACTGTCACCCCCCCCCACACTGTCACCCCCCCCACACTGTCACCCCCCCCCACACTGTCACCCCCCCCCACACTGTCACCCCCCCCCACACTGTCACCCCCCCCCACACTGTCACCCCCCCCCACACTGTCACCCCCCCCCACACTGTCACCCCCCCCCACACTGTCACCCCCCCCCACACTGTCACCCCCCCCCACACTGTCACCCCCCCCCACACTGTCACCCCCCCCCACACTGTCACCCCCCCCACACTGTCACCCCCCCCACACTGTCACCCCCCCCACACTGTCACCCCCCCCACACTGTCACCCCCCCCTCACTGTCACCCCCCCCTCACTGTCACCCCCCCCTCACTGTCACCCCCCCCACACTGTCACCCCCCCCACACTGTCACCCCCCCCACACTGTCACCCCCCCCACACTGTCACCCCCCCCACACTGTCACCCCCCCCACACTGTCACCCCCCCCACACTGTCACCCCCCCCACACTGTCACCCCCCCCACACTGTCACCCCCCCCCACACTGTCACCCCCCCCCACACTGTCACCCCCCCCCACACTGTCACCCCCCCCCACACTGTCACCCCCCCCACACTGTCACCCCCCCCCACACTGTCACCCCCCCCCCACACTGTCACCCCCCCCCACACTGTCACCCCCCCCCACACTGTCACCCCCCCCCACACTGTCACCCCCCCCCACACTGTCACCCCCCCCCACACTGTCACCCCCCCCACACTGTCACCCCCCCCACACTGTCACCCCCCCACACTGTCACCCCCCCCCCCCACACTGTCACCCCCCCCCACACTGTCACCCCCCCCCCACACTGTCACCCCCCCCCCACACTGTCACCCCCCCCCACACTGTCACCCCCCCCCCACACTGTCACCCCCCCCCACACTGTCACCCCCCCCCACACTGTCACCCCCCCCCCACACTGTCACCCCCCCCCACACTGTCACCCCCCCCCCCACACTGTCACCCCCCCCACACTGTCACCCCCCCCACACTGTCACCCCCCCCCACACTGTCACCCCCCCCCACACTGTCACCCCCCCCCACACTGTCACCCCCCCCCACACTGTCACCCCCCCCCACACTGTCACCCCCCCCACACTGTCACCCCCCCCACACTGTCACCCCCCCCACACTGTCACCCCCCCCCACACTGTCACCCCCCCCCACACACTTTTTTTCCCCCCCCACTCTCTCCCCCCCCCACTCTCTCCCCCCCCACTCTCTCCCCCCCACTCTCTCCCCCCCCACTCTCTCCCCCCCCACTCTCTCCCCCCCCACTCTCTCCCCCCCCCACTCTCTCCCCCCCCACTCTCTCCCCCCCACTCTCTCCCCCCCCACTCTCTCCCCCCCCACTCTCTCCCCCCCCACTCTCTCCCCCCCCCCTCTCCCCCCTCTCTCCCCCCCCTCTCTCCCCCCCCCCTCTCCCCCCCCCTCCTCTCCCCCCCCTCTCTCCCCCCCCTCTCTCCCCCCCCTCTCTCCCCCCCCCACTCTCCCCCCCCCACTCTCCCCCCCCCACTCTCCCCCCCCCACTCTCCCCCCCCACTCTCCCCCCCCCTCTCTCCTACCCCCCCCACTCTACCCCCCCCCACTCTACCCCCCCCCACTCTACCCCCCCCACTCTACCCCCCCCCACTCTACCCCCCCCCACTCTACCCCCCCACTCTACCCCCCCACTCTACCCCCCCCCACTCTACCCCCCCCCCACTCTACTCCCCCCCCCACTCTCTCCCCCCCCCACTCTCTCCCCCCCCCACTCTCTCCCCCCCCACTCTCTCCCCCCCCCACTCTCTCCCCCCCCACTCTCTCCCCCCCCCACTCTCTCCCCCCCCCCACTCTCTCCCCCCCCCACTCTCCTCCCCCCCCTCACTCTCCCCCCCCCCACTCTCTCCCCCCCCCACTCTCTCCCCCCCACTCTCTCCCCCCCCCACTCTCCCCCCCCCACTCTCTCCCCCCCCACTCTCTCCCCCCCCACTCTCTCCCCCCCCCACTCTCTCCCCCCCCCCCCCCCCACTCTCTCCCCCCCCACTCTCTCCCCCCCCCACTCTCTCCCCCCCCCACTCTCTCCCCCCCCCACTCTCTCCCCCCCCCACTCTCTCCCCCCCCCACTCTCTCCCCCCCCCACTCTCTCCCCCCCCCACTCTCTCCCCCCCCCCACTCTCTCCCCCCCCACTCTCTCCCCCCCCACTCTCTCCCCCCCCCACTCTCTCCCCCCCCACTCTCTCCCCCCCCCACTCTCTCCCCCCCCCACTCTCTCCCCCCCCCCACTCTCTCCCCCCCCCACCTCTCTCCCCCCCCCACTCTCTCCCCCCCCCACTCTCTCCCCCCCCACTCTCTCCCCCCCCCACTCTCTCCCCCCCCCACTCTCTCCCCCCCCCACTCTCTCCCCCCACTCTCTCCCCCCCCACTCTCTCCCCCCCCCACTCTCTCCCCCCCCCACTCTCTCCCCCCCCCACTCTCTCCCCCCCCCACTCTCTCCCCCCCCCACTCTCCCCCCCCCACTCTCTCCCCCCCCACTCTCTCCCCCCCCACTCTCTCCCCCCCCACTCTCTCCCCCCCCCACTCTCTTCCCCCCCCACTCTCTCCCCCCCCCACTCTCTCCCCCCCCCACTCTCTCCCCCCCCCACTCTCTCCCCCCCCCACTCCTCCCCCCCCCACTCTCTCCCCCCCCCACTCTCTCCCCCCCCCACTCTCTCCCCCCCCCACTCTCTCCCCCCCCACTCTCTCCCCCCCCCACTCTCTCCCCCCCCCACTCTCTCCCCCCCCCACTCTCTCCCCCTCCTCTTTCCCCCCCCTCCTCTTTCCCCCCCCTCCTCTTTCCCCCCCCTCCTCTTTCCCCCCCCCTCCTCTTTCCCCCCCCCCTCTCTTTCCCCCCCCCTCCTCTTTCCCCCCCCTCCTCTTTCCCCCCCCTCTCCTCTTTCCCCCCCCTCTCCTCTTTCCCCCCCCTCTCCTCTTTCCCTCCCCCTCTCCTCTTCCCCCCCCTCTCCTCTTTCCCCCCCCTCTCCTCTTTCCCCCCCCTCTCCTCTTTCCCCCCCCTCTCCTCTTTCCCCCCCCTCTCCTCTTTCCCCCCCCCTCTCCTCTTTCCCCCCCCTCTCCTCTTTCCCCCCCCTCTCCTCTTTCCCCCCCCTCTCCTCTTTCCCCCCCCTCTCCTCTTTCCCCCCCTCTCCTCTTCCCCCCCTCTCCTCTTCCCCCCCCCTCTCCTCTTCCCCCCCCCTCTCCTCTTCCCCCCCCCTCTCCTCTTCCCCCCCCCCTCTCCTCTTCCCCCCCCCCTCTCCTCTTCCCCCCCCCCTCTCCTCTTCCCCCCCCCTCTTCCCCCCCCTCCCCTCTTCCCCCCCCCCTCCTCTTCCCCCCCCCTCCTCTTCCCCCCCCCCTCCTCTTCCCCCCCCCCTCCTCTTCCCCCCCCCCTCCTCTTCCCCCCCCCCCTCCTCTTCCCCCCCCCTCTCCTCTTCCCCCCCCCTCTCCTCTTCCCCCCCCCTCTCCTCTTCCCCCCCCCTCTCCTCTTCCCCCCCCTCTCCTCTTCCCCCCCCTCTCCTCTTCCCCCCCCTCTCCTCTTCCCCCCCCCTCTCCTCTTCCCCCCCCCTCTCCTCTTCCCCCCCCCTCTCCTCTTCCCCCCCCCCCCTCCTCTTCCCCCCCCCCTCTCCTCTTCCCCCCCCCCTCTCCTCTTCCCCCCCCCCTCTCCTCTTCCCCCCCCCCCTCTCCTCTTCCCCCCCCCCTCTCCTCTTCCCCCCCCCCTCTCCTCTTCCCCCCCCCCTCCTCTTCCCCCCCCCCTCCTCTTCCCCCCCCCCTCCTCTTCCCCCCCCCCTCCTCTTCCCCCCCCCCTCCTCTTCCCCCCCCCTCCTCTTCCCCCCCCCTCCTCTTCCCCCCCCCTCCTCTTCCCCCCCCCTCTTCTCTTCCCCCCCCCTCTCCTCTTCCCCCCCCCCTCCTCTTCCCCCCCCCTCTCCTCTTCCCCCCTCCTCTCCTCTTCCCCCCCCCTCTCCTCTTCCCCCCCCCTCTCCTCTTCCCCCCCCCTCTCCTCTTCCCCCCCCCTCTCCTCTTCCCCCCCCCTCTCCTCTTCCCCCCCCCCCTCTCCTCTTCCCCCCCCCCTCTCCCCCCCCCCCCCCCCCCCCTCTCCTCTCTCCCCCTCCCTCCCTTCCTCGGACTGGTGAGTTCCAGTCCCACCTGCTCCAGAGTTGTGTAATAACATATTTGAATGGGCTGATTAAAACACAAAAATGACATGCTCCTTAAGTGCTACTGCTGGACTAGAAGGCTTGTGTTCAAATCCCACTGGCTTCAGAGGTGTGTAATAACATCTCTGAACCAGTTGATTATAAAAAAATAGGTTAAATTGAAAAAAAAACAAACGTTTTAGGGTCTATTGTGGCACAGATGAGCTTGGACTTCGCTTTGATTCAAATCCCACTGACTGTAAAGGTGTGTAATATTAGTTATGAAATGTTCCTTATTTAGAGATATGGGCACCATGAGTGTTGGGGTTAATTATTTTCTCCCTCCAGCTCTGCTTTGATTTAGTCCCTCCTCTTCTCCTCCTTCCTCTTTATGGTGAACAGTGCTTATAATTCATTTATTGTTCATGGGGAAAAAAATACATTCCTTGCCTCAATGGCTGTGGCAGCCCAGGTGCATCCAAAAAATTAGAAGCAGCACATGTACAAAGCTGAGGCAGTATCCATGTACTATCTATGTTTACTTGAGAGAAGATGAATTAATCAGGAGCAAAGACCGAACAAAAGCAATATGGTGGGCCTCAGTTCAGGGGAAGCCTCCAGCTTTAGATTAAGCGCAAGTTCTTTGTGGCAGTTGTTTTCTTGAGACTTTGCTGAAGATTGCTGATATTCGTGCTTTCTATTGTGAACGACTTTGGTGAATTTTCTTCTTTTCATTCTCTAATTTCGAATTGTAACTCTTCCACTTGATTATTCCCCCATGTATTGTTCCAGTTCCTGTCAAGGTGAATGTTTTCACCGTTAATCATAAGACCATCTCCTTCAGCTTTAAATGTTATCTTTACTATGTCCGTACTTGCATATGAAAACACCCATTCGTTCTCTCTCTCTCTCTCACAGCCCTTGCATTGACTATATTCTTAGATTAGATTAGATTACTTAGTGTGGAAACAGGCCCTTCGGCCCAACAAGTCCACACCGCCCTGCCGAAGCGCAACCCACCCATACCCCTACATTTACCCCTTACCTAACACTACGGGCAATTTAGCATGGCTAATTCACCTGACCTGCACATCTTTGGACTGTGGGAGGAAACCGGAGCACCCGGAGGAAACCCACGCAGACACGGGGAGAATGTGCAAACTCCACACAGTCAGTCGCCTGAGTCAGGAATTGAACCCAGGTCTCTGGCGCTGTGAGGTAGCAGTGCTAACCACCGTGCCACCCCCTTGCTACAATTATGCAGTGTCTTGATGAGACCACACCTGGAATATTGTGTGCCACTCCTGTTAACTTATCTGAGGAAAGGTGTTCTTGCGATAGATGTAGTGCAACAGAGGTTTACCGCTGATTCTTGGGACAGTGGGACTGATGTATGAGGAAAGGGTAAGTTGGTTAATACTATATTCACTGGAGTTCAGAAGAATGGAGGGGGTCTTCTAGAAATCTATAAAATCCTGACAAGGTAGATGCAGGAAGGATGTTCACAACTGGGGGAGGAGTCCAGAACCAGGCATCACAGTCGAAGGATACAGGGTAAACAGTTTAGGAACTGAGATTAGAAGAAATTTCTTCACCCAGAGAGTGGTGAGCCTATGGAATTCACTACCACAGAAACCAGTCAAAGCCAAAACATTGTATGACTTCAAGAAGGGGATAGATGTAACACGAGGGGCTAAAGGAATGAGAGGATATCAGGGAAAGCCATCCTATTGAGTTGGATGATTAGCCATGATCACAATGAATGGCAGAGCAAACTCAAAGTGCCAGATGGCTTACATCTCCTATTTTCTATATTTCAATGTTAATATCAAGCGAAATTTCCACAAAAGTTTCAATTTTTTTGGATCTCTACTTTTCTGATGATCTGTGTATAAACTTCCCATTTAAAGAATATAGTAGCTTCTGTTTTTAGGTATAAATATTATGGTGAAATGTAGGTAGGTGTTGTCATTTAAGTTAACGACAGAGTCCAAAAATGGTGTGCTTTTTTTCCTTCCATATCTGATTTTGCCTTCTATATTCTGTAAACCTATTCACCTTGGTCCCTTCCCAGCAGCCTGCCTTGAATTTGAGGGCAAGGAGTTTCTCAAGCTGCCTGCTCTTTTAATTGCAGGCACATCCATAGGAATAGGAGTAGGTCATTTAAGCTCTTTATGCCTCCTACTCTTTTTTTTAATTCTTTCATTGGATGTGGGCATTGCTGATGAGAATTTGTTGATCATTTCAAACTGCCCTTGGAAAGTTCATAAGATATAGGAGCAGTGTTAGGTCATTCGGCCCATTGAGTCTGCTCTGCCATTCGATCGTGGTGCTGATCAGCTTGCTGCCTTACAGTACTGCAGTCTGTTTGGTAGGAATGAGTGATTGCTCAGCCATTTCAAAGGGCAGTTAAGAATCAGCAACATTTCGGTAGGTCTGGAGTCATGTCAACCAGACCGAGAGGAATACGGATTTCCTTCTCTGCAGAACATTCATGAGCTAGGTGTTTTTTGTTAAACAACAGTTGCTAGTTTCTTAGCACTATTACTAGCTTTAAATTCCAGATTTATTTTAATTTAAATTACATCAGCTTCAATATTTGAATGAGTCCTCAGATCATAAACCTGGGCTTCTGGATTGCTGGCACAGTAATATTACCAGTACACTGCTGTCTCCTCTGTATTCCCTGAGCTAGTTACATGTACTTCCTTTTGCCCCATGTCTATTTTGCAAATGTAACTCTATCAATCAGAGCATTAAAACTCTGTAATCTTGCAGTAGCTGCAATTTGCAAGTTCCAGAATTTTATAAATCTACATGGACAGAAATGTTTCATAATCCCCTGAAATTTGGATTATGCTTCTTAGATTCCCCAACCAATGGAAAGAGTTCTGCTATAAATGCTCTATCTGTTCTACTTAATTTACTGAAAACTTAATTTAATATAATAAATTCTAAGGAATTTGTGTAAACTCTCATTTAACCTTTGAAGTCCACAGGTCATTTTGGTAAAAAAAAATTTCTCCCTTCAAGATCATTATATCTTTCATGGACAGAGCTGTTTTCAGGACGTCAGCTGTGGTCTAACTAGGACTTTTAATAATTAGTGCTCAATAATGGTCACTTGCATTCTGTTCCTCTAGAAAAATGGCCAGCATTCCATTTGCCCTTTTTAATTAATTCCTGACTGCATTTACAATTTTTAAAAAATGTATGTGGGGTCCTGGCCGGTCCGGGGCCCCTTGGGAGAGGAATCCCGTGTGAATACTGGTTTTGTTACGATTTGATGTTAATACATTCCGAGCATGTATCTCACTACCCAATTTCTGTGTTATCCATTGGTTTTTTTTCCTCCTCTTTGAATAATGTAAGAGACTTAATTAGTTGTAGATTAGATTAGTAGTTAGTTGAGTTTTGTTTTTTTTCTCTTTTTTGTTTGATAAATTTTGGTTATTTATTTAAGATTTAATTGTATATCAATGTTTATACTTGGGTTTTTTAAATTTGTAAACTTGTAAAAATATGTTAAATTTTCAATAAAAATAGCTATTAAAAAAAAATGTATGTGGGCCTCTGAGACTTCTGGCTCTCAGTTGATCCCAGCATTTCACTATTTGGAAAGTACTCCATTCTATTCCTTTTTAAATATAAAGTAAATAATTTTATATTTACTTAGATTTGGTAATGATTTGTCCAATTTATTTCTTTAATGTAATCTGTTAATATCTTGATTGTATGCTTTCATCTATAATGCTTATTATACCAATTATGTTGGTGCAATTGGCAAATTTAAATAGATGGCTTTCAAGTCTGTCATCTAAAGCACTAACAAGTTTCTTGAATAGTTTACGACCAACTCGTATACCTGTGCAGTACCACTAATCACATCCAACAAATTGAATATCTACCATGCAATTTCTTAACTAGTCAATAATTTGTCATCAACTTTCAACTTCAGCGAATAATCTGTTAAGTGGGATTTGATTAAATGTTCTCTAGTTTATTTTGGGATGGGAATCTCGGAGGTCACTCAAATCGGAAGGGAGTTAAGCTGTGAACAGAAAGTCGAAAAGCTGTGATGGAGACTAGAAGTCAGGAGAAGCCAAACATTGTGTGTCTGGAATGAAGACTAATGTTTTTTTTTAAAAAAAGTGAAGAGTGCTTTACCTGAAGGCATGTAGCATTTGAAACAAGATAGATGGTCTAAAAGTACAATGAGGGAGAATTTGTTCTGATATACTTGTCATGTCATGACAGGTGAACAGAATTGGAAACTGAGTATTTCAGGATATTCTGTTTCTGAAGAATAAACCAGGGGGAAAAGGAGGTGAAATGCTGATCATAAGAAATTGGATTAGTATATCAGTGAAGGGGGACTTTGGATTGGAAGAACAGTGTGAGGAATCTGTTTGCATAGAACTAAGAAACAGCAAAGGGCAGCAGACATTGATTGGAGTTCTTTATAGGCCATCAAATAGCGATATTATGGGGCACGGTATAAATCTGGAGATGAGAGAAGCTTGCAGCATGTGAAACTAAGTAACTATGGGTGATGTCAATCAAATGAGCACCAAAGCTTCTAGATTGTCTTGGGGAGATTTACTGGAGCAAATCTCGTAGAGCATACCGGAGGATAGGCTATTTTGGATTTAGCATTATGTAGTGGAAAAGAACTAATTTCTGTGAAGGAAACTGTAAGGATGAGTAACTACATGATAGAATTTTACATTGTTTGAAAGTGAGGTGGTTTAATCGAAATCAATTGTCTTAAATTTGAAGTAGGGAAATAATGAAAGTGTGAGGCACAAAGTTGGATGAGGTGGGAAAATACATTAAAAGGCATGACTTACAACAGCAATCAACAGTCTTTGAAGAACTATTACAAGGCCTACAGCAAGTATACATTCCTTCAAAGTGCAGAAAGTCAAGGTCAGTCAATCATAGCTAAGGTAAGGATTACATAAGGTTAAAAGAAAAAGCATATAATTGGGACAGAAATGAGGATTGGGAAGTTTTTGTAATGCAGTAAAGAAGGATCAAGAAACAAATAAGGAACAATAGAATAGAATGCCGTCTAGCAAAAAACATAATTGACTAAAATCTTTATAAAAAGGAAACATTTGGCTGAGACAAATGTGAGTCTATTAAAAGCAGAGTCAGGAGCATTTGTAAAAGGGAGTAGAAAAATGGCAGACTGGATAAATGCCTACTTTGTATCTAGTTTTCACTGAGGAGGGTACAAGAAGTATCCTAGAAATCCAAGTGACTAGGGAAAATGAGATGTCAAAGAAAATGAATAAGAAGCTTGTGCTGCAAATTTACTGTGGTGGTAGTTGATAAGTCCTGGGAAACTGTCTACATCCCAGAGTGTTGAAGTAGGTAGCTATAGAGATTATTGATGCATTGGTAATCATCCAAAATTCCACTGATTCTGAAATGGATCTTGCAGATTTCAAATGTCACCCCACTATTTAAGGAGCAAGAGGAGAAAAGGAATTGAAGACCTATTAATCTTACATCAGTAGTAGGCTGAAGGCTAGAATCTCGCATAAAGGATGTGATAAATGAGCATTTGGATAAAAATAATCTGAGTATAGCAGCATGGAAGTTCCAAGTCATTGCAGATAGCAAATTGTGGTGGACTTTGTTTTGAAAACATTACTGACACATTGATTTTCCTTTATCCATTTTATGTCTGAATTTTCAGAAGACTCTTGGTCAGGTCTTCCACAGGACGTTGGTCAGCAGAATTAAGGTACATGGTAAGCAGGTAATATACTGGCACAGACTGAGAATTGACTACAGAAACAACAAGAATAAATAGGTCATTCTCGTAGTGGCAGATTGATTCTTCCCGGTATCCCACTGGCCACAATGACTTGGATGTGTGAACCACCTGTAATATTTCTAATCTTGCAGATGATGCAGAGCTAAGCCAGAATGTATTGTGAGCGATGTTCCCTCTAACTTTTTCTGCTGCAGTATGCACTGATAAGGAAGATTGTACTGGAGACCTATGAAATGCATGCATAGCAGCTTCTGGAACAGGTTGGTTTGTGGAACTCGGGGAAATTAGTTGTAAGGACAATATATAACATTTTCAGGAGGATCTCGACAGACTTGGTAATCAAGCAAGAACGTGGCAGATGGGAGTATTGAGGCCATCACTATTTTCTTCATTTTTGGTTTAGAACTGAGTGTTGCAGTTGAGAATTGGACTTTGAACAGCAGCTAGCCACATAAATACTGTGGTTAGAAGAATAGGTCAGAGGCTAGGAATCCTGCAGCGAATAAAATACCACCTGACCCCACAGAAGATTAAACACCATCTGGAAGGGACAAATTAGGAGTTCGATGGAATGTTCCTCATTTTTATGGCCGGGTATTACTCCAAAGATACTCCAGAAGCTTGATAGCGTAGTGGATAAAGCAATCCACTTAATTGACCTCATGCTCATACTCTCCAACACCAGTGCATGATAACAGATGCACTGCAGTAACACACAAAGGCTCCTTAAACAGCACCTTCTAAACCCATGATCACTGCACACCAGAAGAGCAAAGACAGCAGATACATGACAGTACCGCCTCCTGCTAGTTCTCCTCAATGTGTTTGGGAATACATCACTGTTCCTTCAAAATCCTGGAATTTCCTTCCTAACAGCATTTTGTGTTTACTGACACCAAATGGATTGCAGTGGTTCAAAAGGTAGCTCACCACCAGCTTCTCAAGGGCAGCTATGGATGGGCAATAAACGTTGGCCCAGCCACTGATGCCAATATCCCCTGATTTGAATTTTTAAAAAAGTGTCAGCTCACTTGGGCTCTCAGAACATACTATAAAATCACAAACTCAAATGTTTTGATACTCTCACACAGGTGATTAAGAAAAGTAGAGATGTGAAAACTCGCTCTTGAGGGAATAGTTCAAGAGCAAAAAATAATCAACAAAGTTAATGGAATTCCTTTATATCCCTTGATATCCCTTTATATCTAGGGATTTGATCATAAGGATGCAGAAGTCATGCTGCAGTTTTATATATATAAAACCCTGGTTAGACCCCACTTGAAATACTGAATAGATTGGGACATTGTACCTTAGGAACGATTGGAGGGAATACAATGTAGATTTATAAGAATGTTACCTTAACTTCAGGAGTTATGAGGAGTGAATCCACAAATTAGGCTTATTTTTTCAAATTTAGAAGGTTAAGTGGTGATCTATCAAAGTCTTTGAGATATTAACAAGAAAAGACAGGGTGAATGAAGATAAATGGTTAGGGATTCTACAATCAGGGGCCATAGAGTCGTACAGGTATACAGCATGGAAACAGACCCTTCGGTCCAACCCATCCATGCCGACCAGATATCCCAACCCAATCTAGTCTCACCTGCCAGCACCCAGCCCATATCCCTCCAAACCCTTCCTATTCATATACCTATCCAAATGCCTCTTAAGTGTTGCACCACTTCCAGCCTCCACCACTTCCTCTGGCAGCTCATTCCATACACATACCATCCTCTGTCTGAAAAAGTTGCCCCTTAGGTCTCTTTTATATCTTTCCCCTCTCACCCTAAACCTATGCCCTCTAGTTCTGGACTCCCCGACCACAGAAAAAAGACTTTGCCTATTTACCCTATCCATGCCCCTCATAATTTTGTAAACCTCTAAAAGGTCACCCCTCAGCCTCCAACGCTCCAGGGAAAACAGCCCCAGCTTGTTCAGCCTCTCTCTATAGCTCAAATCCTCCTACCCTGGCAACATCATTGTAAATCTTTTCTGAACCCTTTCAAGTTTCACAACATCTTTCCGATAGGAAGGAGACCAGAATTGCATGCAATATTCCAACAGTGGCCTAACCAATGTCCTGTACAGCCGCAACATGACCTTCCAACTCCTGTACTCAATACTCTGACCAATAAAGGAAAGCATACCAAACTCCGCCTTCACTATCCTGTCTACCTGTGACTCCACTTTCAAGGAGCTATGAACCTGTACTCCAAGGTCGCTTTGTTCAGCAACACTCCCTAGGACCTTACCATTAAGTGTATAAGTCCTGCTAAGATTTGCTTTCCCAAAATGCAGCACCTCGCATTTATCTGAATTAAACTCCATCTGCCTCTACTCAGCCCATTGGCCGATAGGGCCAGGCCATTCAGGAGAGAGATTAGGGAGCATTTCTACACACACATGGTGTGAGACGTTTGGAACACTGATCCACAAATGGGTTCTGGATCAGTTCATTTTAAATCTGAGATTGACATCTTTTTATTAAGCCAAAGTATTAAGGGATATGAGTCAAAGACAGATACAGGTATATGGGGTTAGACCACAGGTCAACCATGATCTTATTGAATGGTGGAATATGCTGAAGGGGCTGAGTGGCCTACTGCTGTTCCTGCGTTGCCAAGATAAAATGGAAAGGTGGTGAGGATTGGAGCGGAGAGTGGTTAATGAACAGGCGTTAGAGGACTTAGCTAGATAAGCAAATCAAAATTAGCAGTGCTGAGTGGAGATATTGGTTGTTATATCCAAGGAATGCCTTGTGAACTATAACTAGTACAGAAAGTGATGTGATGAATAACTTTGCACTTCAGAATTTTGCCATTATTTAACTTTGAATTGTAATAAAACTTAAATGGTTGTAGCTGCTACATTTCAGTTTGTTTCTGGAGGTTGGAATCCTTTCTAAACAAACATATAAGACTGCAACAAGTGAATACTTGAAATGGATGAACAGAAGTGTAAAGAATAATGGAGGGCTAAGTAAGAGGCATATGTTGACAGCAGTCAAATTAGGAAAGCAAAACGGAAACCTTCAAATTAAGTTAGCGTTTGGAATGTCCACCAAAATAATATTGTTTACAGGCCTATAGATATATTAAAAAAAAGTGTCTTGGAATAGGACCAATAGGGATAGATAAGTAAGATCACAGGTAACAACCGAGCAATGGCATAAATATGTAGTAGAGTATTTACTAGGAAGATTGGTAGACATGCTGAATGGTTACATAAGCAAAGAAATATGTGCAGTCAAACTTATTTTCAACAAGGGGAAGCTTTGGATCAACTAGTGAACTGATCAAATCAGGACTAACTGTTCTGAATGGATTGCATCCAAATATTTCAAAAGAAGCTAGGAAAAAGGCATTGCTACTCATTTATTAATTCAATAAAAAAGACGCAGTACTAGAGAATTACTATGTAGCTCATATTCATATATTTAAGAAGGGGGGCATATGATGTCCAGGGAGTTATAGACCATTCACCTAACAATCTTGGTAGGGAAGGTCAAGGGAGGCAGTTCCATGGGAGTACCACCTCTTGCTAGTTCCTCTCCAAACCACACACCATCTTCACTTGGAAATATAACCTAACTATTGCTGTGTGAAAATCCTGTGATATCACTTTCAGTGTACCTATTTCCCGTGGACTGTAACAATTCAGAAAAGCAGTTCACTGCCACCATTTTGAACGCAAATAAGATTGGGCAATAACTGCTGACTGAGCCAGTGACATCAAGGTCACATTAATAATTTATTTTTTAAAAAAGATAAAACTTCTAAAATATTTCAGCCGATGGCCTGGATCAAGAATGTCTGAATGGACCCAGGACAGTCTGGAAGGAGGGGTCATTCTGAACAGCCAGAGGACTTGGTCCATGCTGGTACTAACGACATGGGCAGGAAGAGAGATGAAGTTCTGCAAAGGAAATTTAGGGAGTTAGGTAGAAATTCGAAAAGCAGGACCCTAACATTTTTTCTTATTTTAAGGCAAAGTCAAGTGCTGTGTTCCAGATGCAATTCAACTGTCAAACTACTTGACATTAAGCAAAACACAATTAATTCAAACACTGTATTAAAAGACGCCAAAATAAGGAAGAACTTAGGATAACTTATTTGAAAACTTAACAGAATAATAGGTACAGTAATGAATTAACTGTCCCAATATAGTAACATTCTATAAGCACACCCTTTAGTAAGTAGGCAAATTCAGAGAATAGATTTTGTCTTGCATGTAATCCAGCAATCTAGGAAGAGAACTCCCAACTTTTGACTCTAATCAAGGGAGGTAAGGATAACTTCCATTTCTTCAAGCCCAAAACAGCAGCACTACTGAAAGCTTGATCGCACTCACTCAGGCTGCTCCCTCTTTAAAAATAACCCAAATCCTCACAAGTTGTTTATGTTGCCAGAGACTGCTCTTCACCTCTCGTTCAATTTCTCTCTTAAAAGAAGCCAGGACAAAATACACCTCTTAAAGCCACAGCATTGTCACAGTTTTTTGAGGAAGTGACAAAAATGATTGAAGGTAGGGCAGTGAATGGTGTCTATGTGGGCTTTATTAAAACATGTCACGCGTTTCCTTATGGTAGGCTGGTCCAGAAGCTTAAGTCATGTTGGATCCAAGGTCGGTTGATAAGTTGGATACAAAATTATCTTGGACTTTGAAGGTGGCTGTTTTTCCAATGAGGTCTGTACCCATTAGTGTTCCATTTGGATCAGTGATGGGAATCTCTTAATAAAGGTGGTCTGATTAGTAAGTTTGCAGAAGACATGAAAATTGAAGTTGTGGATAGTGAGGGATACTGCAGGAAAAAAGAATCAGTTGGAGAGTTGGGTGGAGAAATGGCAGATGGATTTTAATCTGGACAAATGTGAAATGATGCATTTGACCTCCCAAAATGTAAGAGGAAAGTATACAGTCAAAGGTCCTGCCACTAGGAGCATTAATATGTAGAGGATCTTGGGGTGCAAGTTCCACTGCTCCCTGACAGTGATAGCATAAACAGATAATGTGATAAAGAAGGCAATATGGCATGCTTGCCTTCATCTGTCAGGACACTGAGTGTAAAATTTAGCAAGTCTTGAAGCAGCTGTATATAAAACTTTAGGAGTATTGTGTGGGGTTCTGATCGCCACACTATAGGAAGGACGTGGAGGCTTTAAAGGTAGTGCAGAAGAGATTTAGCAGGATGTTGGCTGGATTGGAGTGTATTAGCTATAAGGAGAGGTTGAGAAAACTTGGATTATTTTTTGCTTGGGAGACAATCCGATAGAAGTGTATAAAATTGTGAGAGGCACAGATAGGGGAGAAATGTCAAATGCTGGGGTTGATAGGCTTAAGGTGAAAGGAGGAAAGTTGAAAGGAGATATGCGAGGCAATTTTTTTTACAGAGGGTGATAGGTGCCTGGACCACACTACCAGGGGAGGTGGTAGAAGCAGGGAGGATAGCAATATTTAGGAGGCATTTAGATATGTGGCCAGAGAGGGAACAGAGGGATATGGACCAAATGCATGCAGATGGGATTAGTTTAGAATGGCATATAGTTGTCACAGACATTGTGGGCTGAAGGACTTGTTCTATCGGACTGTGCTGACCATAATTTACAGAATTCATAAGATTTAACTTGTCTCCATGCGGCATGATCTACTTGATAACCCTGTAATAGTCTTACAAACTAGGTGCCATGTCAAATATACAGCCAGGGAACAAAAGCATTTCCAATTGAAATTTACTGGAAGTGCAATTAAATTTTACTTTTACACCAGGTTCCATTCTGAGGAGCGTCATCATGTTTTGAATACTCTTGATTTGTACCATGTACAATCTATATCAGACAGATGTGTGTGTTCGTGACTTGCTGTAAGAAATTGGTAATATCTGATATATCTGCTACGTTAAAAATGTAACAATCTAGTTTGTGATTTCTGCATGCCCCATTTTTATAAATAACATTCAAATTTGTGCAAAACAACTAGCTTATAGTCACACTGTTTAAATTTAGTATGAAATGCTTTGTTACATTAAAAGTATTATATACATTTGTACTAATTTCACTAACTGCAATACAGTTGTTCTCTGATTAGATAGATCAGTCACTGTAATTCGACCTCTGCAAATTTGCATATAAATGTCGAAACGCTTTTCCAGAAAGATCTGTATGTTTACTTTCCCTTAGCCTGGCAAAATGAGGGTTTCAACATCACTGAAGTTTGAAACACAATATAATTGGGTGATTAAAATTGCCTATTGAAATATTCTTGTGTGTGAGTAATTTTGTTAACATTTTACATAAAGACCTCAGTCCCCCTCAAACTTGGTATTGAAGCTGATATTTGAACCCATAACTATATTGGCTTCAGGGAGGTAGCATAGCGTTGGCATGTGCAGAATCTTCCATCATGAGTTAGTCAGATTTGATCAAAAAATATTAGACCAATTAATATCATAACTGCTTGAGGAATAATTTTTCAGGTGATTTTTGATCAATTGATTACATTTTTAGCAGAGGGGTGTTGCACATGTTAGAGCCCTTTCCACCTATACCAGCCAAGAGAGAACTTCAAAACCTTACTTTTCCTAAAAATGAGTACAAGCTGCACCAAGAATCTTTTAAATATTTGAAAATAAAACTTTGGGTAATAGATCACACTGGGATGTGCTTATAAATATAAGGGGATCTGACACTTGCAGTGCTGTACCTGAGTTGGAAGCACTTAATGTGGATACTAGGGTGCTAGGAGTTGAAATGGTTCTCTTATGCCAGTGCAGATATGCCTCATTTAATGAGCACAATGGACTGGAAGTGAGATGTTCACTTCGTAGCAGGTGATGCTGATGGAAGGATTGGTTGCAGTTTGTTTCATAGGATTCTGCACTAATTGGGTTTAGATTTGTTTGACCTTGAATAAGATTGCAATTTATGTATTATCCTTAACTATTAATTGCACAAGGAATAAAAGTTATGAACTAATTATTTTGCAACATTCTGTGATAATTCAGGCACCAAATTATTTGAAACTCTAAGCATCACAAAAATTGAACCATCTGTTTGGAGGTTTGAGAGGAAGATTAAAGTATGATAGGATGCAGTTTACGAGGCTCTGCAGTGTATGGTTTGTTCATTGAGGAAGCTCACTCTCAGTAGTTCCTCACCTTTTGATTGTTTTAAACTGAGATTATTGTAAGATGTTTGTAGCTTTTGTCAGGCATAAAAGTAACTTGTATTTAAGCCTGGAATGTTATTACATGGTTTTAAAGCTTTTGAACAAAATGGGAAAGTAAAACTGTACTGAGCCTGTTGCAATAATGTGTACCATTAATGACCATACTGTACCAATAGTCTAGTCATGAATTGCAAGTCGACATTGAGGACTGTGGTTTCTGATCTTAGCTGTAACCTCAGTGATTCAGATTATGGATATCTGTTTCCAATCTGATGTGCAGGTCTCTAGATAGTAGGTGCTTAATGTTGAGAGATGTACTTACTGTCACTTGGGCATCACATGGTGAATTGTCAGCATAGAAGTGAATTCTCAAGGCTTCTGTTATAGGGCCGCAGAGCAAGGAGTCCAATGTGATTCAGTGGGAGCTGAGTGCTTCGTGAAGTGCAACTGGGTTTAGACAGGAGTCCCTCTGTACTATTGAAAAAGCAACAAATATCTTAAAGATTATAAACTGGGCAGGCTGGGGATAAGGAACTATCTCAAAATCTGTTTCTTTTGCTGTAATTTCATAGTGGAATTTGGTATTTTTGCTTGTGTAAATTGCCAATTAGAAAAAGAAAAGCAGCAAAAAAAAAATTGATAGTAATTGCAGTCACAACATTTACTGCGGGTGGAAAACTCCATGGTGTAGTTTTTGTGTACTAATTTATGAAGCTGTTAATGGTGAATGATAATTACTGTTTGTGCAGCTGTATATCCCTGATGCTGTCTCAAGAACATAATCATGATATGGGAAGCCTAGTTTGAACAGTAAATCAGAGGGAGGTAAGCAATGCAGGTAATGTAGCAGTTGATTTAAAATTACTTGAGAAGCAAGAAAGGATTTCTGTGGCGCACTTCACAGCATGAGATTGACCCAAAGTGCTTGTCACCAATGAAGTACCCTTTTAAACTGAAGTGCAAAGACATTTAATCACTATTGTAAATTTTGTGTTCACTCATTGAATACGAGCATTGGCTGGCCAGCATTTATTGCCTGTTCCTTGTTGTCCTGGAGAAGGTGGTGGTGAGCTGCCACCTAGAATGTATATGCTGTAGGTAGACCAACAATGCTGTTAGGGAATTCCAGGATTTGACCAAATAAACCCAAAGGAACATTTCCAAACCAGTGTGGTGAGTGGCTTGAAGGGAAGCCTGCAGGTGGTGGTGTTCCCATGTATTCTGGATGGAAGTGGTTATTGGTGAACTTCTGCATCTTGTAGATAGTGTACACTGTTGTGACTAAGCAGTGGTGGTGGGTGAATTGGATGTTTGTCGATGTGGTGCCAATCAAGTGGGCTGCTTTGTCCTGGATGGTGTCAGGCTTCTTGTCTTGTTGGAACTATACTCATCAGGCAAATGGCAAGTATTCCATCACACCCCTGACTTGTGCCTTGTAGATGATGGACAGGGTTTGGGGACTCAGGAGATGGGTTACCTGCCGCAGTATTCCTAGCTTCTGACCTGCTCTTGTAACCACTGTATTTGTATGGCGAGTCCAATTAAGCTTCTGGTCAATGGTAACCTCAGGATGTTGATAGGGGATTCTGTGATAGTAATACCATTGAATCAAGGCTCAGCTGTTAGATTGTCTCCTCTTCAAAATGATCATTACCTGCTATTGTGTGGCATGAATGTTACTTGCCACTTTTCAGCCCTAGCCTGAATATTGTCGTGGTTTTATGTTTGAATATGGACTGCTTCAGTGCCTGAGGAGTCGTGATGGTTCTGACCATTGTGCAATTATTGTCAAATGACCCCACTTTTGACTTCGATGGAGGGAAGGTTGTTAATGAAGCAGTTGAAGATGTTTGGGCCCAGGACTCTGAGAAACTCCTGCAGAGATGGCTGGAACTGACATGACTAACCTCCAACTATCTCAACCATCTTCCTACATGCCAGATATGATCCAACCAGTGGAGAGTTTTTCCCTGATTCCAGTTTTGCCAGGGCTCGTTGATGCCACTCTCAGTCAAATGTGACCTTGATGTCAAGGGGTGTGACTTTACCTATGCAATATAAGAAACACTGCAGTCATTCTGCACACGTAAGATCCCACAATAATAATTTGATAATATGTTTCACTGATGTTTGAGGAACAGATATTGGTCAGACTCTTCTTTTCGATGAATGGTGCCATCTTTTATGTCCATCTAATAAGTCATAAGGGCCTCCATCTTAGTGTGATTACAGCAAAAAGCTTTCTTTTGCAAGCAGTACAGATGTTTCGTAGTAAGTAGGGACATACGGATCATTGGGTGGTTAAATGAAGCAGGAGCACACAGGTATGTTAATATTCAGTGGAAGAATTATGTTTAAGACTGTCTTTTCTGATTTACACTGTGGCTGTATACACTCTGCAATTTTTGTTCAAATTTCCAGCATTAGTTTTTTTGTTTTGCTTTTATTACTTGTGTAGCTGTGCTTGATCGTGACTTTCAATCTTTGTATCATTTACAGCCACTGTGGCTGTGTCAACTCTCAGGAAGCTGTTCATTAAGTCCTCTTTGCTCTAGAATGTTTCAATTATTCATCCACCTTCCTTCTTAAAAACCATTAGAGATTCTGTGTCTGTGTCATAGAGATGTATAGCACGGGAACAGACCCTTCGGTCCAACTCGTCCATGCTGACCAGATATCCTAACCTAATCTAGTCCCGTTTACCAGCACTTGGCCCATATCCCTCTAAACCCTTCCTATCCTTGTACCCGTCCAGACCCTTCTTTCACCTTGGTGAAGAAAAATATTAAAGGTGTCAGCTGTCTCACTCTTAAATATTATGATTAACCTGTATTCAATATCTATTTGTGGTAATGCATTCCACACACCATAATCACCCTTTGTCTTTCTGGGCCTGAACTGCATTTGAGATTTTATTTCTCCATTTACCACCTATTGGGGATAGCCTTCCAACGTTAAATTTACAAAAGAAGCCCAAGCCCCTCATAACCAATTAGTAAAAACCAATTAGTATCAAGAAACAGAACAAAGCAGACAAATGACCAAAGTTCAGTCAAAACATTTGGTCAAAAGGGTTAGGTTTAAAGGCACATCTTAACAGCAAGATAGAAAGGAGCAAGTTTTTCGAAGAAACTTTATATGTCTTCATAACTCAGGGCACCGGATGGACACGAACAAAAACCAAGCGCTTAGGAGCCAAGATCTCTGAGAGCAATATCTCTAGGAGTTGTGGGTCTGGAGAGAAGAAGTTACAGGGTTAAAATCAAATATGAGAGTTTTGAATTGGAATATCAATCCCATTTCACTCATGTCATGGCTTTGCAAAGTTGGAGCACTGAAGAATTCTGACTGATGATTAAAAATAAATTATTCTGCAACAGACCCCATACTGAAGCATTTCATTGGTGAATATATTCAGGGCATTAACACAAACTTCAATGAATTTTATGGCAAAGCAAGGGCACAACATAATTTATGTCCAAGAAAAGGTACAGGAAAATATTGAAAGCAAAGAAACCTCTCAGGTTCACTTCTTCCACAGGCATTTAATCCAACTTGCTAAACATTCATTCATCCCTGTAATGCCATTACTCAACACTGACCAACCGCTGTTCAAGTGACATCCAATCTTAGTTAAAAATAATACCTCTGTCCTGATGGTCTTCATCTTTTTTTTATTTCACTAACATGGGTGGGTTACCTCTGGCAAGAGGAGCATTTATTCTCCACTGCCAATTATCTGCATCACTGTGGTTTGCTTGACTATTTCAGAGGTCGGTTCAGAGTCAACCACATTGCCCTTCCATCCACTATGTGGTCTTAAATTGATGTCCATATTTATTTAATTCACCAAGCAGTGGAAATAGTTGTTATTTTACTTGTTTAATTTACTTTCATTATTATGGTTCTTCACTTAACTTTCTCAGTTCGACTGGGAAAAGGCTGTTTCTTCCATTTTCCTCTCATTACTTAAGTTTCTTAACCTGCAGCCTATCGTTCATTCTTTACTGCATTTTTTTTCCCAATGGCTATTACATCCTTTCTACAGTATGTTGCTCAAAATTTGGCACAGTATTCGAACTCCTATCTAACCAAATATTTGTCAATGTTTTGCGTTACTTTTGTGCGTTGGTACTCGTGCTCCTGTTTATGAATGCTGCAGAAAACACCTCATGATGAATGCACTTAACACTGTTACTTTCATTTCAACCAGATGGAATGATGGCGGTGGGAATATTTTTGCAAGTTTACAATCTTGTGATATTGCTTTGAAGTGCTAAAAGATCTATAAATATATTGCGCAGCATAAAAGCACACCTTTTGCTTTTATTGTGTAGCTTTGTTAAAACTGTAGTGACCAGAGACTTATAAGAGCTTTTGGAGAGAGTGCAGATAACAATAACAAGAACCGTTCCACTGATAAGGGACATCGATTTTATGGGTAGAGCTGCAAGAGAAAAGGCAAGAAGATAGGAAAGAGCGCTGAGAGCTAAAGGACAGTGTCTTAATGCAATTGGCAAAAGAACCAAAGACAACATGAGGAAAAATTTGGCTACATAACAAATGTTTAATTTCTAAACTATGGTGACTGAGATTGTGGCTTTCAAAAGGGAATTGGACAAGCATTAAAGGGGAGGCAACGAGCAGAATTACAAGGAAAAATCTGGGGAGTAGATCTAATTAAATTGTTATGCAGAGAATATAATGTGTTGAACAATATTGTGCTGTGACCATTCTATAATTCAATTCTCTCACTGTGTCTCTGTTCCTCTTTCCAACGACCAGACATTCCTCTGACCACCTACGCTTTTTGATCTTGTTGACATTCCAATTATATAGCGAGATCCAACCTATAAAAATTGGGCATCCTGTCAGCGTTTTTTTTAAAGCTCCCTTTATGAAATATCATACAGCATCTGAGGAGCAAGAGAGTCAACCTTTCAGGACGAAGGGTCATGCCTGAAACATAGACTCTCTTGCTCCTCAGATGCTGCATGACCTGCTGCACTTTTTCCAGCGTCACACTTTATCGACTCTGACTTCTCTAGCATCCACAGTCCTCACTATCTCCTTTGTGAAATATAATTTTGAGGTATTAGGAAAGTTCCACTCTGTTTAGGCTGATGATAAATTCCCTTTAATCCTGCACTGCAGTCATGACTGCACTTCCAACACATCATTCATTATTTATGAAATGCTTCTGAATATTCAAGGCTGTAAGCTGTAATTGCAACCACTCCCCACCTCTTCCTCCGCTACATTGATGACTGCATTGGTACCACCTCGTGCTCCCGCGAGGAGGTTGAGCAATTCATCAACTTCACCAGCACATTCCACCCTGACCTTAAATTTACCTGGACCATCTTGGACACCTCCCTCCCCTTCCTGGATCTCTCCATCTCCATTAATGACAACCGACTTGACACTGACATTCTTTACAAACCCACCGACTCCCACAGCTACCTGGATTACACCTCTTCCCACCCTACCTCTTGCAAAAATGCCATCCCGTATTCCCAATTCCTCCGCATCCGCTGTATCTGCTCCCAGGAGGACCAGTTCCACCACAGAACACACCAGATGGCCTCCTCCTTTGGAGACCGCAATTTCCCTTCCCACGTGGTTAAAGATGCCCTCCAACGCATCTCGTCCACATCCTGCACCTCCGCCCTCAGACCCCACCCCTCCAACCGTAATAAGGACAGAACACCCCTGGTGCTCACCTTCCACCCTACCAACCTTCGCATAAACCAAATCATCCGCCAACATTTCTGCCACCTCCAAAAAGACCCCACCATCAGGGATATATTTCCCTCCCCACCCCTTTCCGCCTTCCGGAAAGACCGTTCCCTCCATGACTACCTGATCAGGTCGACGCCCCCCCCTACAACCCACCTTCCCATCCTGGCACTTTCCCCTGCCACCGCAGGAACTGTAAAACCTGTGCCCACACCTCCTCCCTCACCTCCATCCAAGGCCCTAAAGGAGCCTTCCACATCCATCAACGTTTTACCTGCACATTCACTCATATCATTTATTGTATCTGTTGCTCCCGATGCGGTCTCCTCTACATTGGGGAGACTGGGCGCCTCCTAGCAGAGCACTTTACGGAACATCTCTGAGACACCCGCACCAATCAACGACATTGCCCTGTGGCCCAACATTTCAACTCCCCCCCCCCCCCCCCCAACTTTGCTGAGGACATGGAGGTCCTGGGTCTCCTTCACGGCCGCTCCCTCACCACCAGACGCCTGGAGGAAGAACGCCTCATCTTCCGCCTCAGAACACTTCAACCCCAGGGCATCAATGTGGACTTCAACAGTTTCCTCATTTCCCCTTCCCCCACCTCACCCTAGTTCCAAACTTCCAGCTCAGCACTGTCCCCATGACTTGTCCTACCTGCCTATCTTCTTTTCCACGTATCCACTCCACCCTCCTCCCTGACCTATCCCCTTCATCCCCTCCCCCACACCTATTGTACTCCCAACTTTCTCCCCACCCCCACCCTCCTCTAGCTTATCTCCACCTTCAGGCTCTCTGCCTTTATTCCTGATGAAGAGCTTTTGCCCGAAACGTCGATTTTACTGCTCCTCGGATGCTGCCTGAACTGCTGTGCTCTTCCAGCATCCCTAATCCAGAATCTGGTTTCCAGCATCTGCAGTCATTGTTTTTACCTAGGTTTTCTAGTTTATTTACTACTTGTCAGTGGAATGATTAGTTGTGGAAGGGTAGGACACAGGAGGCATATGAACTGCATTACACTTTTCTGTTTGAGAAAATGATGGCCGACGCTGAAACCAGACAGTGGCTTAACTCTGTAAAACTGAATGTCAAGAAAATCAGATCTTGGGATGCAATAAATAATCAAATTGAGATAGTGACATAATATTACTCGTTTGTAAATAAATTGTAGGTGTGTCCCCACTTGATGGACTGTTTAGAATCTTTATCTGGAAATTTCAAGTGAGAAACTATGGCTATTGAAAGAATGAGGGAATAAAGGGACTGGATTGTGGGCAATGTTCGTGTAAATTGCCCAAGTTCTCATCAGGAAAGGTAAGATTGAGGTGTGGTATGAGTGTTGATTTTAAATTCTAAAGGGTCTAGATAATTGAGAGTGAGTGCGTCAGATATTTTCTGTTGTGGCCCGATTTGATATCCCATCACTTAGAATCATAGAATCCCTACAGTGCAGGTAGAGGCCTTTCAGCCCGTCATGTATGCACCGACCCTCCGAAAAACATTGCCTTCGCCCCCACATCCTGTCCCTGTAACCCTGCATTTATCATAGCCAATCCACCTAGCCTGCACAACTGTGAACACCGAGGGGCAATTTAGCATGGCCAAGCCACCTAATTTTCGCATCTTTGAACTGTGGGAGGAAACCTATGCAGACACTGGAAAAATGTGCAAGCTTCGTGTCGACAGTCACCTGTGCTGGAATCAAACCATGCCAGTTTAATATAAGTTCAAAGTAATCCAAAGTCTGGAAACAAAGCTCTCTGCCTAATCTATGCCAGTGGCTTGGCTCCCACCACTTTGCTTGTCAATTTGTAAGTGGAACCAGCATTAAGTCAATACGTGTGTCTGTTACAACATTCTCTGCAAATGTATAAACCCTAGGTAGAGTGTGCGCAGTGTGAGGTCTGATTAGTTTTTCTTATGGTTCTTCAGAAAGATGGAGACGCGATGCAACTTTTTGAGTCTGTTCAAAGTCTATTCAAGTCTAGTCAAAGTCCAGGTAGCTCTAGGATAACACACGTTTCGGCAGAGTGATTTGGCTATAACATCGCTGAAGAATTAGGGAACAGTGCTTTTGAGAACACTTACCTGTGTTCACCATAGCACGATTCCAGCGGGATTGGTTTGTGTTTCATTCTGCGCATGCACCAAAATCTCTGCGCCATTCTGCACATGCTCACTGCCAGTCCCGGTCCTCGTGCCATACTGCGCATGTGCCAATGTCACCTGCCAACAGAACAACTTTCTGTGAGAGGTACTGTACAGAGAGCACCTTTCTTATTTTTTTAGATGTACTGTGTTAAATTTACTTTTGTTTCAGTTAATAAATGTGAAATGAACCTTCATTCGGGCTCTGTTACATTGTGTGATAGACTTTTGGGTGATTTTCTTTGAGCAATTGTGAGTGATATTTTGTTCATCTGTCCCTAACCCCACTTTTCCCATATATCCCATTATTTTATATTAAATGATTTTCAATTAAGTGAGATTTCACTGGAACACAACTACAACGTTATAGGAGAACAACCTGTAGTGTCTTGGAGATTTTTGTTTCCAAGATGTAAGAAATCTTAAGCAGCATACATTGGGCAGATGAAATTGCATTGCAGACTGAAAGGCTGACACTCTTGATGTGGACCACGAATTGCTGTTCCACTTGAGCAGAACCATAGGTCATTGCCAGCGCTTGAAGCTGCTAAATTCAAAATTAATCCGCTCAAGGATTGCCTCACTAGAACAATGGTCAATCCAAGGAATGGATTCCCTCAGCAGCCAGTGGAAGTTAACAATTATGATTCACTCAAATTGGTAATATTTCTCAGCATTTTGTATTTTGAGATGGAGCATATGTGCAATTTGAGATGCATGTGGCAAGAATAATCTGCTTGGCAGAAATAGTGATTTTGAATTTGTGGTTCCTAAAGCTTTCTAACACTGGAGTTGTCTCATATCTGGACTTGTTGCAGACCTTTTGACCAACCAAGCATTTACAATGACTCCATGATATTGCAAATTAGGTGAACCTGAGGTTTCACTGTGGCCCACCCAGCAAGTCCTCTGTTTATGAATGAACTCACGAATTTGGTTACATTTTAGCAACATATTTTGAGTGAGAATCCTGCACTACTGCATAATGTTGAGATATTGTTATGACCCAGATGGCAAACCAAACCAAATCAGCTTCACTCACTAGTTTCACTTTGTTGTGAATCCAAAACATTCAATGATCTTGAATTGCTCAGTTGTACCTAATCGGATGTTATTGATCTTGGACAACCAATGTCAACAAAAATTAACAATTTATTATTCATGTAACTTTAAAACACATCGTAACCCCTACTGTGACAGACACCGTTCAGGGATAAATTACAAAGAAAAAATAAGGATTTGTAATTTGCCAGTTCAATTAATAATTTCAAAACATGGATACCAGATCTTCATGAAATCCTTTGACAATGGACTGCTCACAGGCAAGTACAAATGTATATCTTGCTTGAATTCCAAAATTACTGGTCAGTGCAGTTTCAGCAGACCTCCAGAAACATTCACTTATTTTCTACAGACTGGGATGCCTTTCTCAGAGCATTCAAAAATTCAATATGTTGATGGAAAACTGGAGAGAGAGCAAAACACCAGAGCAGTCTCTGGAGCTTCCAAAAATTACACTCCTGCCAAAACCCAGTCCGAAAGGTTTCTTTGTCCCCGTCTTTCTTTCAGTCAGCATTTTCAGTGGTCGGTTGGCTAACACCAGCATGAAAAATGTCCAAAGAATTCTTATAATCTTTTCAAACTTAAAACAGGCCAAATTCTTTGCTTGATCTTTTAAATGAATAAATAATCACAATCCATGAAACACGAATTCTCAAAAAAGTTATTAATTAGTGCCTTCATAACAATAGTTTGAAGTAGCTTGGTATCCTTTTCTTAAATTACTTGCCAGCAGGTTGACTTTTACCTTGATACTATTGCAATCAAAAATGACAACTATTGAGCAGCTCAAAGTCCTATTTTGAGAAACTTGCTTGCATGGTAACTGTCCTGAAACCTTTAAACACACATATCAGCAATCAAACAGAAAAATAACTCCAACTGAGAGACTGATTACTGATCTTTATCAACAATCCACATTGAATCTAGGACTTATTTTCTTTTTGCATTTATTTACATTAAACTTTGTCAATGTATTGCATTTTAATTTGTGTTTTTTGAAATGGTTTGACAAATAGAGCAATCTGATAAGAATTTTTTTATGCACTCCTGGGGTATGGGCATCGCTGGTTGGCCGTCATTTATTGCCTGTCCCAAGTTGCCCTTGAGACGGTGGGGATGAGCTGCCTTCATAAATTGCTGCAATCCGTGTACTATTTAGGTAGATCCACAATGCCCTGTGAGTGGGAATTCCAGGATTTTGACCCAGCCATACTGAAGAAATGATAATGTATTTCTAAGACAGGATAATGAGTGATTTGCAGGCATTCCCATGTTTCTGCTGCCCTTGTCTTTTAGATAGAAGTGACTGTGGGTTTGAAAGGTGCTGTCAAAGGATCTTTGGTGAATTTCTGCAGTGCATCTTGTTAGTACTGCTGCAACTGAGCGTCGGTGGTGGAAAGAGTGGATCCTTGTAGATGTGGTGCAGTCAAGTGGAACTGCTTTGTCCTGGATGGTGTCAAGCGTCTTGAGTGGTATTGGAGCAAGTGAGGATTATTCCATTATCCTCCAGACTTGTGCCTTGTAGATGATGGACAGGTTTTGGAGAGTCACAAGGTTAGTTACTGGCTGCAGTGAAGTCATTCATGAAACAGCTGAAGATGGTTGGGCCTAGGACACTGTCCTGGCAAACTCCTGCAGGGGTGTCCTGAAATTGAGACGACTAACTCCCAACAACCAAGACCATCTTCCTTTGTGCTACGTATGGCTCCAAGCAGCAGAGAGTTTGCCCCGATTCCTATTGATTTCAGTTTTGCTGGAGCTCCTTGATACAACACTTGGTCAATCTGGCCTTGATGTCAATGGCTGTCAGTCTCCCCTCGCCTCTGGAATTCAATCTTTGATTCAAATTAATGGATTTTAAGAAAAGAGATTCTTTAGTGAACCATTAAATAATCCTGGAAATTTGTTGCTCTACCATGCTTTCATTTCAGCCTGTTATAAAATAACCTAAGGCTTATAAAGTAATTGATAAGCAAATGGCAAGGCTGATGCTTTTTATTATTTATGTTCAACTGCCTCATCAACAAGAAACACTGCCATCAATGTTGTAAAAACACCATTTTACAATGCTGTCTGACTCTTGAAAGATATTGAACAGCATCAAGTTGGTGTATTTGTGTGATAGATGAAAAATAAAGTTATCAAGAAGTTTTTAAAAATGTTGATTCTAGTCTAAACTTTGTTTTAACAGCATAACGGTCAGTTAGCAGTGACCTCTGACGCACAAGGTTAATTATAATGATGCGATGTCTCATCCATCAAGTCTTTGTTCATTGTACGTATCACAAAAATATGTAAGAAAAGAAATGGAGTTGGCATTGGCTCCCAGCCCTTTTTGAGCCTGCTGTGCCATCCAATCGCTGATGTACCTCAATTTCCCACACAATCTCCCTGTTTAATTCCTTTGTTCTGTCATGGAATTAGGGTAGTATTTGTTGCCCATTCCTAATAACTCTTGAGGGAAGTAGCTTACAATGGTATTCCAGTGGGCAGTTAAGAATCTGGAGTCATATATAGAGTAGACCAGGTAAGGATGGCAAATTTTGTTCCCTAAACAACGATATGAGTGCAATGAGAATCTAAACCAAAAGAAAATTCATAGTCACCATTACTGAGACTGGTTTGCATGTTTACTATTGGTTGGTTGAATTTAAATTTCACCAGCTACTGTGATGGCTTTGAACCCACTTCCTCAGAGCTTAACCTGGGTCTTTGAATTACTAGCCCAGTGGCACTACTATTGCAATGCTATTTCCTCTGTATTCCCTTAAGAGGCAAAAATCTATTAACCTCTGTCTTCAATATATTCAACGATCAAGCATTCACAGATACTCCGATACCAAAGATTTATAAGGCTAAGTAAATAAATGTCTACCTATTTCTGTCTACATAATCATCCTTGACCCCTCTTTTCCAGCCAAGAAAAACAGCATTTTGTCAAGATTCTTGTGAATGATGCATATTTCATTTAGATCACCTCTATTTCTTCCAAACTAGGAAATATTGCCCTAGTCTATGCAATCTCTCCTTGTAGGAAAATCCCTTCCTTGTAGGAACCATGAGTTGAAGATGCCGGTGTTGGATTGGGGTGTACAAAGTTAAAAATCACACACCGCCAGGTTATAGTCCAACAGGTTTAATTGGAAGCTTTCTGAGTGCTGCTCCTTCATCAGGTGGTTGGGTGAGTGATGAAGGAGCAAAACTCTGAAAGCTAGTGCTTCCATTTAAACCTGTTGGACTATAACCTGATGTTGTGTGATTTTTAACTTTGAACGAACCAGTCCTACAAATCATCATTACACACTCTTGGGCAAATATTTTCTTTCTTGGGTATCAGGACCAAAACTGTACATTTCCCTCACCAATATCCTGTAAAAGTTTCAGCAAGGTTACTTAAATACAAAAGTTTCTTTGAAATAAAAGTTAACATGCTATTTTCTGCCTTCGTAGTTTGTACCTACATATTAACTTCCTATAATTTATGAACAGATACACCCTCATGCAAATATTTGCACTCCCCATTCAAAAAGTGTTTAATTTTTTTTCCTACATGGGAATAACTATACACTTCACCACATTGTAGTATTCCATGCTCTTGTCCACTCACCCAACCAATCCCCTGCAGTCTCTCTCTCTCTCTCTCTCCTCCCACTGTTTCATACTAATATCCATATGTGAATTTTACAGCAGAAGATTTTGAGAGTTACAGGGTTTTATTGTAAACACAAACATCATTTTCACCTTTTTCACGCAGAATCCAGAACTACTAGTTATTTTAATCAATCTGTTCAGACATATTATGACACATCATAAATTCGGCCAGTTCTAATCGCTTCCTTGTATTGATCTACACCACCTTGTTTCTTCCAAAATATTTGCCTGTGTCCATCCTTGGGAAAACAAATTTTCCAAGTCATTTTCATATTCCTAACTGTTATTCCCTACCATGTTCTCAGCTCCACCTTTGCCTCAGTCTTTATTACCCTTGTCGTCATTCTCCTCATACAGTCTTCATGGGAAACAGATTTGTATAGATATAGTGGGCAGTAGTTTCAACCAATCACTGCCAGAACTCCTGGGCCCTCATACCAGCATTTTGTTTCATTCTGGAATAGAAGGATAACTTCCTGGCTTCTTTCCTCTACTACAAACAGCCTTCTCAAACCTGTCTCCATCTACTGCTGTGCCTGTAGAGCTCATGGATTTCTTTGTCACTAAGACCATCCAATCCATTGCCTGTATAATTTCCCTTTTTTACATTTCCTAGCCCACTAAATCAAGCTTTCTTTAAGGTTTCAATGACCTAGTCCTGTTTTCGCATTTTGCTTTCTCCTCTTCCCATAACTCATCTGGTTCAAGTAACTTTGTTCCACCTCTCTTATTCTTATTCCCATTAAACAGTTGACTACCTAGTTTCCCTTCCTGACTCCTGTGTTAGCTGCTACTGTTAACAGCCCCATCTAATCATGTACTGTACCCCACCCCTGCATATTTGATGTCATCACCCTTGTCATCAAAAAAACCTTTAATCCTGTTTTACTCGCAAGCTATTGCCTCAACTTCAACTTCCCAAAGTCCTCGAAGAGGCTGTTACCTTTCAAATCTTGCCCATTTTTGTGAGCATTCTTTAAAAATCCCACCAACCAACTTTCTGCACAACACTGAAATGGCTGTGATCAAAATCACAAATGACATTAGTGTGGTTTGCCTGCCACAGTCACAAAGTTGACCATCCAGTATCTCTCCCATTATCTTCCAGCTGGTTATGACTGCATTCCTTTTCTTTTCCTTTTTAAACTATCCAGTCAGAACCAGAGAATCACTTAGTGGCATTTTTTCATGCTTTCTTAACATTAGCTCTGTCCTTTGCACCATTCTATTTCTCGTTGGTGCACTGCAAGTCCGCAACATTAGCTGCCTATTGTCTAAGCTCTGGAATTCGCTCCATAAATGTTTTTGCCTCTCTGTTTTGCTTTTTTTTCTCTTTAAGTTGCCCCTTAAAATCTTTGATTCAGTTTTTACCATGTGTCCAAATATGTTGCTTGATACAAAATGTTGCTTGATAGCACTCTGGGGAAGCTCCAAGCTTTTATTATGATTTGGGTTTAGTCTCATCAAGGCACTACACAGTTACAGTAATACGTATTCTGCTCCAATCCCTTTGTCCAAACGGCTCACAAGCTGCTTGCTGCATTTGCTTATTAACTGATTCATATAATTCTAAACAATGTTTCCCAATCTTTCAGCTTTTAACAAGTATGCTTTTTTACTTTTTGTATCAAAACAGATGACTTTTCATATCTTTACATCTACCACATTTTAACATGCCAAAATTCTTTCTGAGCCTCTTTGAAACCTGCTCACATCTTATTTTCCCAATCCTCCTCAACTTCCTGACCTTATGAGCTCCTAACAACTGTTTAGCCCTCTCCTGTCCTCTTTGCCCCTCAGTTCCTCCAGTTAGTTCAACACAACTAACAACCGAATAATACAACTCTATATTTACATAGTGCCTTCCCAATACCTCAGGCCATTTCCAAATGCTTCTCAGCCAATCAAGTAGGTTGAAGTGTAGTCACTGTCATAATGTGGGAAATGCAAAAGATAAATTGTGAACAGGATTCCATAGAGCAAGGTAATAATGATCAGGTAACGCATGTTGATTGTTAGTCTAGAAGTAACTATTGGCTAAAATACTGGGGAGTGATCTGTTACATTTCATTGGCTAGGGGATTCTTTGCCTTCCTCTAAGAGAGCTGTCGCTTCCTTACTTTAACATCATCTGAAGGGTCTCTTCTGGCAGTGCAGCACAGTCTGCACTGCACCAGTGTGTTGGCTTGGATTACATCTTTGTGACTTTCTGGAAATAAAGCCAAGAGTGGTGATAAATTTATGATTGATTCTTGAATGTTCTTTAAGCAAAGCTCCAGCCACTCATGATAAACCCAATGGAGATATCAGCAATTCACACGGGCATAACCTGATAATGAATGTGCTTCTAGCAGCCTGTTAATTTTCTATTTGAAATCCCAAGCCCACTACTAACTCACTATATACTTCACAACCAGACCTTCCTTTCATTGCCACACCACAATACCTACTGCAATTGCAGCCATTTGTAATTCTTTGCAACATACGATCCTGCAGTATTCTATTCATTATTGATAGAACAGTACGTTTATGCATATTTATTGATCGTCCCCATGCACCCTCTTACTTATCTGTCACATTTAGACAAATTTGTGCAACTGGTTTGAGTATTGCTTTAGAAAAAGACACATTATGTCAAAGCTTTTCAGCATTGTTCTGTCATACAACATAAATGTTGTTTTACCTTTTTATTGGTATTTTTGTGAATTGCCCTGATGAATGCGATATGAAGAGTGTTGACAAAATGTCTTTTTCTTTTAACAAAACTCAAGTTCTGTCATACTGAACAGCTATTTATGAATATTTCTATAGCAGTTCATTCTTGAAAGCTGAATGGCAGTCATTTGGAACATACAGAGAACCTGTTCCCCAACAAAAGATACTTTCACTAAAACAAAAGTGAGACCTGATACCCATGTGGTTTAAAGCAATCTTGACAGCCACGCGTCAAAACAAAAGGGAACATGAGCTAGAAACACTTTGTTCTATGTTTTAACTTGTGGATGATAGGTCCAGATGATGGCTTGTGGGATATGGATCATGGAACGGAGCTGATTAGAGAAGGAGACAGTGTCAAAGCGACATTCCTATCACCTTATCTGATGTAATAAAAGCAGAGTTCTCTGGATACTGGAGATCTTAAATAAAAACAGAAATTGCTGGAGAAACTCAGCAGGTCTGACAGGAAACAAGTAGAGTTAACCTTTAGTCAAAGAGACCTGGGTTTTTCTACCACTGTGTTTTTATTTTATCCTTTCTCTGATGTGTTCATCCATATGGCAACCCATTATTAATTGTTGGCTTTGAAGCCTTTTGCTTAGGTGGACTATAACCTCAGTCTCCCTCTAATTCCCCTAAATTGTCCTCCTGTTTACTCTTCTTGCAACATAGATCCTTCCATTTTCACTTTTTCCTTGCTTATCCTCTATTAATTAATCATTGCTCCCCGTTTCCTCCTCTGTAGCTGTCTATTAAAACCTTATTTCTGTCATTTATGTACCCTCATCAGCCCTTTCAGCCCATGTTCCTGTCTTCTCCTTTCTGTCATCCCTGTGCATTCTATTTTATTCCATTTCTTTCATCTTGCCAAACCACTTCTCCCTCCCCCACCCCCACCCCCACCCCCTTTTCTTTGATACTCCGTGTTCCCTTCCTCCTCTCCCCCACCAAATGTTCAAAAGCTTGCTTGAGCCAGGTTGGGACCAAAGGCTGGAGCAGACTGGTGGATGAAGGGACTAGAATACAAGAATACAAGCCAATAGGAAATTTAGTGTGAATCTAAGTGTTAGGACTGCAAACCTCAGTATATCAGATGTGCAATTATTGAAGTGTTGTCATGAAGGTTCCCTAATTTAGACATGTTGACATGGAAAGGTGTGACTGAAAAAAAATGATGAAACCATCAGGTTATATATGTATAAATGTGGCATAGTTTCAGAAGCTAGTACACCATCATCATTGACTGGCAATGCCACCTTGTCTATGTTAATGAGTTTACAAAAGAATGGGTGTCAGGTGAGATGGAATAAAGAAGATTGAAAGTTCTGCAATTGTATTCATCTTCAGAATCCTCTCATAGTTTGTAACTCATTTTCTTATTTCTTCCCAGCTACTCTAACGTACGACACCTTGAGGTTTGGCGATTTTGAAGATTTTCCAGAAACAACAGAGCCAGTTTGGATTTTAGGAACAAAATACAGTGCACTCACAGGTACTGGGACACAGTGCTCACAGGGAGACTGGTTCGGCAGGGCATTCTGATGATGGTAGTTGACGGAAGGTAGACTATTTCTGGTATTGGACTAGACTAGAGGCTGGCTGTTGCTGGGTGAACTCTGAGAAAGTGAGGACTGCAGATGCTGGAGATCAGAGTCGAGAGTGTAGTGCTGGAAAAGTACAGTAGGTCAGGCAGCATCCGAGGAGCAGGAGAATCGACATTTTGGGCAAAAGCCCGAAATTCCTGATGAAAGGCTTATGTCCGAAACATTGATTCTCCTCCTCCTCGGATGCTACCTGATCTGCTGTGTGTTTCCAGCACTACACGCTCGACGCTGGCTTAACTCTGCAGCATAGACTTTATTATCAGGAGTTTGGGAAAGAAGCTGAACCAGAATAATAAGTGATAGTGGTGGAGTAACATCACAACATCCAGAGGGAATGAAACTCGATTTCTCTCTTGAAAGTCAATTTAAATTAGTACGATCAGTACTTAGTATTAACTGTGTTTTTAAAATCCAACTTGAATTGGAAAAGGCTGTTTGATCACTGAAGATATCATTTAAATTTGCTAGTTCAGAGCAGAGCCCAAGTGAATTTTGAAAGACTCTCTTTTAGTCTGACCTGGTCAATTTATTCACATATTTTTAATCTGTTGAACAAAAGATCTTGTTCAGATGCTCTCCTTTTGACATGTACTTTTTGCTTGCTTCCATTTATATTCTGTGATCCACGTGAGGTTATTTTGAATAAATTGGTTGGCTCTGCCTTGAAGGAAGACAATAAATCTAGTAGGCCTATCCCAGAGTTTTGGTTGAGCCATCCAACTAGATCCACTTTCTTGTTCTTCCTCAATAGCCCTGCTTCTTTTCCCCCTCCCATTTTAAATATGTATCCAGTTCCATTGAATCTGCTTTCATTATTCTTTTCCAGCAATACATTCTGGATCATGTAATCATGCCATGTAAAAACAATATACAGTATTTCCTCATTTTTATTTCTATCAGTCATCTTAAAACTGTGTATTCCGGTTACTGACCTTTCTGTGACTGGAAATAGTTTCTAGTTATTCTATAAAATAACTTCATTATTTTACATATTTATCAAATCTCCTAACCTTTTCAGCCCCAAGAAGAACAACCATGACATATCCGGTCACCCTATGTAACTTATCATGAATCCCTCCAGTATCTTCTCCACTTTCTCCTTCTTATGTGCCCACAATTGAATATATTTCTCCAGCTGATGTGTGGAAAATCTTTCAGATAGGTTTATCATAATTTCTTTGCTTTTGACAATACACAATAGACAATAGGTGCAGGAATAGGCCATTCAGCCCTTCGAGCCTGCACCGCCATTCAATATAATCATGGCTGATCATTCCTAATCAATATCCTGTTCCTGCCTTATCTCCATAACCCTTGATTCCACTATCTTTGAGAGCTCTATCCAACTCCTTCTTAAATGAATCCAGAGACTGGGCCTCCACTGCCCTCTGGGGCAGAGCATTCCACACAGCCACCACTCTCTGGGTGAAGAAGTTTCTCCTGAGCTGTGTCCTCTGGTTCGGCACTCACCCATCAATGGAAATATGTTTTCTACTGCCAGAGTGTCCAATCCTTTCATAATCTTATACGTCTCAATCAGATCCCCTCTCAATCTTCGAAACTCAAGGGTATACAAGCCCAGTCGCTTTAGTCTTTCAGTGTAAGGTAATCATGCCATTCTAGGAATTGACCTCGTGAACCTACGCTGCACTCCCTCAATAGCCAGAATGTCTTTTCTCAAATTTGGAGACCAGAACTGCACACAGTACTCCAGGTGTGGTCTCACCAGGGCCCTGTACAGCTGCAGAAGCACCTCTTTGCTTCTATACTCAATTCCTCTTGTTATGAAGGCCAGCATGCTATTAGCCTTCTTCACTACCTGCTGTACCTGCATGCTTGCCTTCATTGACTGGTGTACAAGAACATCCAGATCTCTCTGTACTGCCCCTTTACATAAATTGATTCCATTGAGGTAGTAGTCTGCCTTCCTGTTCTTGCTACCAAAGTGGATAACCATACATTTATCCACATTAAACTGCATCTGCCATGCATCTGCCCACTCACCTAACTTGTCCAGGTCACCCTGTGATCTCCTAACATCCTCATCACTTTTCACCCTGCCACCCAGCTTTGTATCATCAGCAAATTTGCTAATGTTATTGCTGATACTATCTTTTATATCATTAACATATATTGTAAAAAGCTGTGGTCCCAGCAAGGATCCCTGCGGTTCCCCACTGGTCACTGCCTGCCATTCCGAAATGGAGCCGTTTATCACTACCCTTTGTTTCCTATTAGCCAACCAATTTTCAATCCAATCTAGTACTTTGCCCCCAATACCATGCACCCTAATTTTACTCACTAACCTCCTGTGTGGGACTTTATCAAAAGCTTTCTGAAAGTCCAGGTACACTACATCTACTGGATTTCCCTCGTCCAACTTCATAGTTGCATCCTCAAAAAATTCAAGAAGATTAGTCAAGCATGATTTCCCCTTCATAAATCCATGCTGACTCTGTCCTAACCTGTTACTACTATCCAGATGTGCAGTAATTTCATCCTTTATAATAGACTCCAGCATCTTTCCCACCACTGAGGTCAGACTAACTGGTCTATAATTACCTGCTTTCTCTCGCCCACCTTTCTTAAAAAGTGGTATAACATTAGCCACCCTCCAATCCTCAGGAACCAACCCCGAAATTATTGAACTCTGGAAAATAATCACCAACGCATCCACAATTTCCCGAGCCACCTCCTTCAGTACCCTGGGATGCAGACCATCAGGCCCCGGAGACTTATCAACCTTCAGACCTAACAGCCTCTCCAACACCAAATCCTGGCAAATATAAATTCCCTTACGTTCAGGTCCTTCAGCCACTGTTACCTCAGGAAGATTGCTTGTGTCTTCCCAAGTGAACACAGATCTGAAGTACCCATTTAATTCCTCTGCCATTTCTTTGTTCCTAGTAATATATTCCCCTGTTTCTGTCTTCAAGGGCCCAATTTTTGTCCTAACCATTTTTTTGCCTTGCACATACCTAAAAAAGCTTTTACTATCCTCCTCAATATTCTTGGCCAGTTTACCTTCGTACCTCATTTTCCCTCTGCGTATTTCCTTCTTAGTAATCCTCTGTTGCTCTTTAAAAGCTTCCCAGTCCTCAGTCTTCCCACTTATCTTAGCTATGTTATACTTTTTCTCTTTTAACTTTATATGTTTCTTTACTTCCCTTGTCAGCCACGGCCGCCCGTGCCTCCTCCTGGGATCTTTCTTCCTTTTAGGAATGAACTGATCCTGCAACTTCTGCATTATACACAGAAATATCCGCCATTGTTCCTCCACGGTCATCCCTGCTAAGGTATTGCACCATTGAACTTTGGCCAGCTCCTCCCTCATAGCTCCATAATTCCCTTTATTCAACAGAAGTACTGTCACTTCCGACTGTACCCTCTCCCTCTCAAATTGCAGATTGAAGCTTATTGTATTATGGTCACTACTTCCCAATGGCTCCTTCACTTCGAGGTCTCTGACCAATTCTGGTTCGTTACACAATACCAGATCCAGAATTGCCTTCTCCCTGGTCGGCTCCAGCACCAGCTGCTCTAAGAATCCATCTCTGAGGCACTCCACAAAGTCTCTTTCTTGTGGCCCAATACCATCCTGATTCTCCCAGTCTACCTGCATGTTAAAATCCCCCATAACAACTGTAGTGACATCTTTGCGACAGGCCAATTTCAGCTCCTGATTTAACTTACATCCGACATCCAGACTACTGTTTGGGGGCCTGTAGATGACTCCCAAGAGGGTCTTTTTACCCTTAGTATTTCGAAGCTCTATCCATAAGGCTATTAATAAGGCTATTAATACAGCTAAGGATCCCAAATGTTTTTCTCAACATTTCTCGATTTTATCCTGTCACCTTTAAAATTTTTTGTGTATACACCCCCAGGTCTCTGTCCTCCTGCATACCCTTTAAAGTTCAACCATTTGTTCAAACACTCCCTCCCTCCATTCTTCCCACCAAAAGGTATCACTTCATGCTCCTCTGTATTCATCATGTGTCTGCCCATTTCATAAAACTGTCTTCCTGACACTCCTCATTCTGACACTCCTCAATCTTTACACCATTATGTATTTGTGTACTTAGGCAAGATTTCCCATGGTTACCATGTTTTTTGACTTCAAAAATTAAGATTTCATCATCTTGTTTTCACTGCTCATCTGTTCTGTGCACCATTATCAATGCACATATATGCTTTTTGAAATTAGGTTACCAAAATTCCATGCCATACTCAAAGTATGTTTGATAAGTCTTTGACAAAGCCAGGAATGTTACAAATATTCTTTGGGATAATGTGCAAAAAGGCAAGGCAATTTATTATTTTTTGTTATTGATGTTTCATCAACCTTTGAACACTTTTCAACTCAAACATTATGACTTCCTTTATGTGTTGATTTGCTTTAAGTCTCATTTAGATTTCTTAGATATGCACCTATTGTTGACAATTTTTGTAAGATTATAAATAATAATAGAACTAGGCCAAGTGGATTTGAAATTCTATCATATCGTTATCATTCCTCCATACAGAATTCTTTACCAGGAGTAATTAATTAATGGTTGTACAGGATATTGGTTATGCCATTTTTGGAATATTGTGTGCAGTTTGTGGACTCCCTCCTATAGGAAGGATGTTGTGAAACTTGAAAGGGTTCAGGAAAGATCTACAAGGATGCCAGGGTTTGAGCTATAAGGGGGAGGCTGAATAGACTAATGCTGCTTTCCCTGGAATGTCGGAGGCTGAGGGGTGACCTAATGGAGGTTTATAAAATCATGAGGGGCATGGATAGGATAAATTGACAAGGTCTTTGAGGGAGCCCAGAATTAGAGAGCATAGGTTTAAAGTGAGAGGGGAAAGTTTTAAAAGGAACCTAAGGGGCAACTTTTTCACACAGATGGTGGTGCATGTATGGAATGTACTGCCAGAGGTGGTGGTGGAGACTGGTACAAATACAACATTTAAAAGGCATCTGGAGGAGTATATGAATAGGAAGCATTTAGAGGGATATGGGCCAGGTGCTGGCAAATGGGACTAGATTAATTTAGGATATCTGGTTGGCGTGGATCAGTTGGACTGTAGGGTCTGTTTCCATATTGTACATCTCTATGACTATAATTGTCTCATTCCATATTTCAAGATCTAAATGGCCTGTTCCCTGGTTGGTTTCAGAACATATTGTTCTGAGAAACTCTGCTGAATACACTGTGAACTATCATCTCAGCTACCTTTGACAATTTGATTCACATAATTTATAGAAGAATTAAAATTGCCCAGGATTATTTCAGAACCCCGTGATTTCATCATGTATACTCTGCCGTACCGTTAAGAGTCAAGATTAGAGTGGTGTTGGAAAAGTACAGCAAGTCAGGCAGCATCCGAGGAGCAGGAAAATTGACATTTTGGTACTGTTAAGAGGCATACCAATTACTCTCACTAATGACTTCCTTCCTTTGATGTATCTCATCTCCACCCAAATTGATTTGGATCTTCCAAACTAAGATCATTTCACTCTACTATACTGATCTCATTGTTTATAGCACAGCTACCCACCCCCTTTTTGAAATTCAGATACCCTTGAATGTTTAGGCCTCAGGCACAGTCACTTTGCAATCACATCACTATAAGGGCTGTCAGATCATATTTTCACTTTTATTTGTGCTTTTCATCCATGTTACAAAATGGTACATGGAGCCTTTAATTCTATTGTTTTTATCAATGTTTCACCTTATTTCCTGGTATACTGACAGATGTAGTCTAACATTTCAAATGCATATCTTGCTTTGTTGTTTTGGCTCTAGTTTTTTTCATCCAACTACAAATGCTTCATTTGACAAAAATCTTGGAAGTGCTCTCTTCTTGGGGCAATGTTCAATCACCTCATTCTAGTAGAAGTTCATAATATATAATTTAGGTGAGACTAACTTGTTGAGAAACAACGTAATAATGCAATGACCACTGAATTTGGAGAATTGCTACTTATGGAAACCTGTTCTATGCTTTCTGTCAAGCTGGGTCAGAATTCTACATATATTATAAAATCTTTTAACTTTTGTGACGACTGTGGGAATAGCAGGGCTTGATTTCCAACATGTTACTCCAGTAGATCCTTCCTCTCCATTCAAAATTCTTCTCAACTGGAGACTATGTCCTTGAGTCCGGCAGCCAGCAGGCAACACAGCCTCTCTGTTTGTCTGCCTTAGGAGATGTTGAGGAAAGAGATCAATCTGAGACTGATACAAGTCAAACCTCAGGGCAGGCAGGAACAAAGCAGAGAACAAGGTAGGACTGAGAAATTAAACTGCATTTATTTCAATGCAAGAGGCCTAACAGGGAAGGCAGATGAATGCAGGGCATGGTTAGGAACACGGAACTGGGATATCATAGCAATTATGAGAGACATGGCTTAGGGATGGTCAGGACTGGCAGCTTAATGTTCCAGGATACAAATGCTACAGGAAGGATAGAAAGGGGGGGGTGGGGGCAAGAGAGGAGTGGGAGTGGCGTTTTTGATAAGGGATAGTGTTACAGCTCTACTTAGGGAGAATATTCTTGGGAATATATCCAGGGAAGTTATCTGGGTGGAAGTGAGAAATAAGTAAGGGATGATCACCTTGTTGGGATTGTACAAGCCCCCCCCCTCCCACCGCCCAGCCAATCCTCAGCAGGAAATTGAGAAACAAATTTGTAAGAAGATCTCCATCATCTGTAAGAATAATGGGACAGTAATGGTAGGGGATTTTAACTTTCCAAACATAGACTGGGACTGTCATAGTGTTAAGCGTTTAGGGGTTTAGATGGAGAGAAGTTTAAGTGTGCACAAGAAAATTTTCTAATTCAGTATGTGAATGTACCAAATAGAGAAGGTGCAAAACCTGACCTACTCTTGGGAAATAAGAGCTTTATTCCTGATGAAGGGCTTTTGCCCGAAACGTCGATTTTGCTGAAGCTCCTCGGATGCTGCCTGAATTGCTGTGCTCTTCCAGCACCATTGATCCAGAATCTGGTTTCCAGCATCTGCAGTCATTGTTTTTACCTCAGTGACTGAGGTGTCAGTGGGGGAGCATTTTGGGGCCAGCGACCATAATTCTATTAGTTTTAAAATAGTGATGGAAAAGGATACACCTGATGTAAAAGTTGAAGTTCTAAATTGGAGGAAGGCCAATTTTGACAGTATTAGGCAGGTATTTTCAGAAGTTGATTGGGGGCAGACGTGCACAGATAAAGGGACAGCTGAAAAATGGGAAGCCTTCAAAAATGAGATAATGACAGTTCAGAGGCAGTATGTTCCTGTTAGGGTGAAAGGCAAGGCTGGTAGTTGTAGGAAATTCTGGATGAGTAGAGAAATTGAGGGTTTGGTCAAGAAAAAGAAGGAAGCATATGTCAGGAATCCACAACAGAGATACAGAGATTGAGTGAATCCTTAGACTATAAAGACAGTAGGAGTATACTTAAGAGGGAAATCCGGAGGGCAAAATGGGGACATGAGATAGCTTGGCAAATAGGGTTAAGGATTTTATAAATACATCAAGGACAAAAGGCTAACTAGGGAGAGAGTAGGACCCCTCAAAGATCAGTAAGTAGGTGATGGGCGAGATACTAAAACCAGTATTTTGCATTAGTGGAAGTTACAGAATGTGGGGAAGTAGATGGTGACATCTTGAAAAATGTCCATTTTACAGAGGAAGTGGTGCTGGATGTCTTAAAACACATAAAGGTGGATAAATCCCCAGGATCTGATCAGGTGTACCCTAGAACTCTAGGAAGCTGGGGAAGTGATTGCTGGGCTCCTTACTGAGATATTTAGATCATCAATAGTCATAGGTGAGGTTCTGGAAAACTGGAGGTTTGTTAATGTGGTGACACTAAGAAAAGTGATAAGGAAAAGCAGGGAACTATAGACCGGTGAGCCTGCTATCGGTGTTAGGGGGAATCCTGAGGGACAGGATTTACATTTATTTGGATAGGCAAAGACTGATTAGGGATAATCATCATGGCTTTGTGTACGGGGAATCATAGAATCCCTACAGTGTGGAAACAGGCCATTTGGCCCAAGTCCACACCAACCCTTTGAAGTGTATCCTGCCCAGACCTCCCCAATTACTCTGCATTTCCCATGACTAATGCACCTAGCCTACACATCCTTGAAAACTATGGGCAACTTAACATGGCCAGTTCACCTAACCTGCACATCTTTGGATTGTGGGAGGAAATCAGAGTACCAGGAGGAAACCCATGCAGACATGGGGAAAATGTGCAAACTCCATACAGACAGTCGCCTGAGGCTGGAATCAAACACTGGTCCCTGGGACTGTGAGGCAGCAGTGCTAACCACTGAGCTACCGTGCCGCCATCATGCCTCACTAACTTGATTGAGTTTTTCAAAGAAGTAATGAAGAGGATTGATGAGGGCCAAGCATGGATGTTGTGAGACATTGTGTTATAGGCTTTCTTTATTAACTCACCCACCACCCCGCTATATTCATTAATATCAGGTTCCCTTTCATTCATTCATAACTCTTTACCAACCCGTTATTTACAAAAAAAACTGTTTCATTCAGTCATTCATAAAACTGCAGTTCTGTAGTTTATTTTACTATCCAAATTTAAAAGCAACCCTTTCAAACCCATTACTGCATTTTCACACCTTATCAGCCCTTGTTACAAGCAGTATTTACCTCTGAATAAGTGCAGTGTTCAGAACAATACCATCCCCATCAAGCCTCCACAAACTTTATAATATTAATCAACCCTTACCAACCATGTCCTGGACCTGAATAGATTCCCCAGTTACCAAGTACCTGTTAATTACCTTTTAACTGGGCCATTATCCCTTTCAGAGACTAACTGACAAAACAGCGCTTCCATGAAATTGCATGAATGATTGAAACTCGTACCGACAAATAGTAAATAAATCTCACAACCTAGCAGCAGTAATCAATTTAATGTTTTCTTAAATATAGGTACAATTTTTAACTTATTGAAAGCATATAGGCCTAGTATTTTTACTAACATTTTCCAATTTAAAAGGCAAAAGGACGAGGCGTTCGACCTTTATGCAAGCAGACTCGACAGACACACTTAATCCCATCTGTCGTAGCAGCCAGCATATAGCACGTTTTAACCCATCTCCTGTGTCCCTGGACACAAGCCTTTCAAACTTTTGTGTGCTATAGATAAAAAATGTAAACAATAGTAATGGAATTTTAATATATGTAAGAACTATGTATCAAGGGGCTCTTGTAAGAACTGTATTTCAGGATTCTATTGCCGCCTCGAATTTGTGCTACGATTGCTGAATAGAAGAGGCTATTTCCACCGCTCACCGATTCCGGTTGTTATATGATTCCTGATTTATATGATCTTCAGTAAGGCCTTCAACAAGGTTCCTCATGGGAGATTGGTTAGATCTCATGGAATACAGGGAGAACTAGCCATTTGGATACAGAACTGGCTCGAAGTTCGAAGACAGAGGGTGGTGGTGGAGGGTTGTTTTTCAGACTGGAGGCCTGTGACCAGTGGAGTGCCACAAGGATCGGTGCTGGGTCCACTGTTTTTTGTCATTTATATAAATGATTTGGATGTGAACATAGAAGGTATAGTGAGTAAATTTGCATGTGATACCAAAATGGAAGGTATAGTAGACAGCAAAGAAGGTTACCTCAGGGTACAACAGAATCTTGAGCTGATGGGCCAACAAATGGCAAATGGAGTTGAATTTGGATAAATTTGAGGTGCTGCATTTTGGAAAAGCAAATCAGGGCAGGACTCTCACTTAATGGGAAGCTCCTGCAGAGTGTTGCTGAACAAAGAGACTTTGCCGTGCAGGTTCATAGTTCCTTGCAAATGGAGTCTCGGGTAGATAGCATAGTGAAGAAGGCATTTAGTATACTTTCCTTTATTGGTCAGAGCATTGAGCATAGGAGTTGGGAGGTCATGTGTGTCTGGTTCGGCCACTTTGGAATATATCGTGCAATTCTGGTCTCCCTCCTATGGGAAGGATGTTGTGAAAATCGAAAGAGTTTAGAAAAGATTTACAAGGATGTTGCCAGGGTTGGAGGGTTTGAGCTATAGGGAGAGGATGAATATATAGGGCTGTTTTCACTGGAGTGTTGGAGGCTGAGGGGTGACCTCATAGAGGTTTATAAAATAATGAGGCGCATGGACAAGGTTAATAGACAAGATCTTTTCCCTGGGTTGGGGGGAGTCCAGAACTAGAGGGCAAAGGTTAGGGTGATGGGAAAGATATAAAAGGGAACTAAGGGCCAACTTTTTCATGCAAAGGGTGGTGCATGTATGGAATGGGCTGCCAGAGAAAGTGATGGAGGCTCGTACAATTAAACATTCAGAAGGCATTTGGATGGGTATATGAATAAGAAGGATTTGGAGGAATATGGGCTAAGTGCTGGCAAATGGGGACTGGATTAATTTAGAATATTTGGTCGGCATGTTCCCATGCTGTACAACTCTATGACACAAGTGTAGTGCTGAGGAAATGTTGCATTGTTTGAGGATCTGTCTTTCTGGTGAAAAGTTAATTCACGGCCTTATCGATGTGTTGAAACTAAACCATTCCAAGCTCCCGATTGTGAGAAATTGTTCCACCTCTTCAGTGACCTGACTGATATTTCTCCACAGCCATTACAATTATATAACACACCAACTTATCTCGTTACTGTTTGTGGGGCTTCCAATGGTGCTTATTGGGTGTCATATTATTGACCAATATACCACTGATTATGCTATAAATGAAGGAACTATTTGGCTGTAAAGTTATTGGACTCATTTTGAGCGTATGCTTGCGATTAGATTATTCAAATTCAGTTTTCCTTTCTTCTTCAGACTTCTAGCCAAATGAAAATAGGCCAATGAGTGTTGTTTTCATCTCTTTATTTTTTTCTCTCTCTAGATAAAGATGAGATCTTTTCAGATGTCACCTCACGGCTCTGGTTTACATACAGGAAGAATTTCTCTCCCATTGGTAGGTGGTTATTACCTGATTACTTTTGTGCTTGGTTAATCCTCATTGCAGAAAGTGTTATGAAGGAAAAGGGAACTGAATATCTAAGTCTGCTGACAATATTAACATATTTAGCATAGTAAGTAGTATGGATGGAAACAAAGTTGCAAAAGGACATTGTAGGGTTAATTTGGAAGAGTCCTGAGAAAGGGAGCATAACTTGAAAAATTAGATTTGGGTCAGAGGGGGTGATTTCAGAAAATTAATCTCCACACACAGTTGTGGAAATCTGGGACATTTGCTTCCAGAGCTCCCCTGGTAGGATTTAAGGTACCTGTCAGCCATGATCTAGATTAAAGACAGAACATGCTTGAGGAGTTGAAAGGTTGATTCCTGTTCCTGTGTTTCACAAAGAAGCCATTTGGCCCAACAAACCTATGTCTATGTTCCTCGTGAGTCTGGATTAGAGTGGTGCTGGAAAAGCACAGCAGGTCGGGCAGCATCCAAGGAGCAAGACAATCGACGTTTCGGGCAAAAGCCCTTCAGGATGAAGGGCTTTTGCCTGATACATCGATTTCCCTGCTCCTTGGATGCTGCCTGACCTGCTGTGCTTTTCCAGCACCACTCTAATCCAGACTCAGGTTTCCAGCATCTGCAGTCCTCGTTTTTACCTGTGTTCCTAATGAGCCTTTGCCCAATCTGTTATTTTACCCTATCAGCCCATCTTTCTATTCCTGTCACCTCCTTGCACTTACCTAGCTTTCTCTTCATCTATGACTTGCCACCACAAAGACTGCTTAAGGTAAGTTCCACATGCCTGTTCTGAAGAAGGGTCATTTGACTCAATGTTAACTCTGCTTTCTTTCCACACATGCTGCCAGACCTGAGTTTCTCCCAGCAGTTTCCGTTTTTGTTTAAGATTTCCAGCATCTGCAGTTCTTTGCCTATCGTTGTTCTAAGATATAAAGATTATCGCAGTTCTCACAATCAATGGTGAAGTAATTATGTTGACTTGCTGACTTCTAAGAAAGCTGTCTATTAATTATCTCTAGTGTGAATTTCCCCTTTGACATTGTTAATTTGAATCTAATAGCAAGTCAAGGCTTTCCAGAGCTTTAACAGTAGTGATGTTATCAATAAGTGTAAAAGGCCAATCTCGGTGAAGTATTCTGACAGAGAGCAAACCAGGAAGTAAAAGGCACTAATGATTAATCCTCCACTGTTAATCTAATTTTAGACAACAAAATCACTTCTAATTGTGCATGTACTGGCTCCCGAGGTTGCTGAGAGTTTCAGGAGTAATGACAGCAACTGCTGACAGTTTTGCTATCATTTGCTACTGCAAAACCCAGGCCATCATTTCTAAAGTAAGTTTTTAGAATCTTTAAAGCTGACAGTTGCATTGGTTTGTCTGTGTACTTCAGAGTCACAGAACTGTTACGGCCAGTTCAGCCCATCGTGTCTTGAAGGACTTTAATGTGTGGCTGAAATTATGCCAAACTAAATATGTTATGTGGGGTACCCAATAATGCTATGAGTTTTGCGTTTGTAACTGTTATTTATAATTTATATTGACCAGAATTTTCCTGTTAACTTGTGTTTTATGTTGATACTAATTTGGCTATTAAAAGTAACAGCGGTTTTAAAAAAAAAAGTGAAATCCTGTCCACTGGCTTTTGTCATTGCATCATGCAGTAAGTTTGTTTTTTTTTTGGTTTGTTGATCTTCCCTGGGACCCTGACTAAATTAGGCCTGTCACATTGTCAGAGAGTACTGGCGTTTCTAATGGTTTTATGAGAGCTGGCTACTGAGGCTTTGCAAGAATAATTGCCTGGAATATTCCTGGTTTGCATTGTGACTAGGTCCCAGATTATTCCACTGGCCACAGCTGAAGTGCCGGATGACCAGAGGATAGCTGATGTGAAGTTTGCACATTCTCCTTGTGTCTGTGTGGGTTTCCTCCAGGTGCTCCAGTTTTATCTCTCAGTCCAAAGCTGTGCGGGATTAGCCATGCCAAATTGCCCATGAAGTAGCTTAGTGTTCCCAAGACAAAATGGTAAAAACAAGGACTGCAGATGCTGGAAACCAGAGTCTAGTTTAGAGTGGTGCTGGAAAAGCTCAGCAGGTCAGACAGCATCTGAGGAGCAAGAGGGCCTGCTCCTCGGATGCTGCCTGACCTGTGCTTTTCCAGCACCACTCTAATCTAGCCCCAAGACAAAATGTTTGAGTGTGTTCAGATAGCATTAGGCCACAAGTCAGAAAACACTGACACGAGACACAAGGCCAGTGATGTGATCATTTAGAGACAAAGTTGTACAGCATGGAAACAGACCCTTTGATCCAACTCATCGATGATGACCAGATATCCTAAATAAATCTAATCCCATTTGCCAGCATTTGGCCCATATCCCTCTAAACCCCTCCTATTCATTACACCCATCCAGATGCCCGTTAAATGTTGTAATTGTACCAGCCTCCACCACTTCCTCATTCCGTACACACACCATCCTCTGCATGAAGACACTGTCCCTGAGATCCAATTTAAATCTTTCCCCTCTCACCTTAAACCTATACCATCGAGTTCTGGACTCCCCCATTCTGGGGAAAAGATCTTGGCTATTCATCCTATCTATGCCCTTCATGATTTTATAAACCTCTTAAGGACTAAACGGCGGAGGCTGTTCGCTCTGCAGGTTCACTGCTGGGTCAGACAGCTGTGAAGTTTGTTTCCCTTTTATTTCCCGTTCTCAGGTGATTCTACATGTTAACATTGTTTGCCAAGTATTGTGCAGAAGAAATGTGTAGTATGACATGTTCATTGTATGTGGTAGTAATAAATTCAGGTAAATATGTTGAATTCTTTTGTTTCTGGGCAGGTGGCACAGGACCGACCTCTGATAATGGCTGGGGTTGCATGTTGCGATGTGGTCAAATGATCTTTGCCCAGGCGCTCATATGCAGACATCTGGGTCGAGGTGAGTTTTGAGAACTGACCCCTAGTGAGTGGGTCTCTGGCTATGTTCAGAACGTGTGGTTATGGGTATGGAAGTTTGGGGTTATGTATAGTGTGAAATAAATTGTCCCATTATCTCTATGTCCTTGTCAAGCCACTAACTGAGTGCCTGGGATGGAATGTTTCACTCGAGGCCCTAAAATCCGATTATGTTGTTTGATCCCTGAGGTTTGAGCACGTAAGGCATTGCTCCTTTCTGGATTTCTCTTCTCTTCCTCTCATCCCCAACCCTGTCAGTTCCTCCACCCTCCAATGATACAAAACTGTGATTTTCAACATGCCACAGTTTGCCTGCTCATTCAGAAGTCCTTTGATCTAACTTTCAGTATCACTTGTGTTTTCTTATCTTCAGTTAATTTCCTCTTCCTTATTTGCAGATTGGAGATGGGTAAATGGGAAACAGCAAAGAGATGAATATTATAATATATTGAATGCTTTTCTTGACAAAAAGGACAGCTACTACTCCATTCATCAGATAGGTAAGATATTTGACGTGTCTGTGCTCTACATGAGCATATTGAACAAGGCTGTTGGTCCAACCAGTGACTTTGTCATTAATCCTGTATCCATTCATTTCCTTTGTTCATCCAGGTGAGGTAGATTCCCCACCCTTCCCCCTCCCCTCCCGCTCTTCCTCCCCTCCCGCTCTTCCTCCCCTCCCGCTCTTCCTCCCCTCCCGCTCTTCCTCCCCTCCCGCTCTTCCTCCCCTCCCGCTCTTCCTCCCCTCCCGCTCTTCCTCCCCTCCCGCTCTTCCTCCCCTCCCGCTCTTCCTCCCCTCCCGCTCTTCCTCCCCTCCCGCTCTTCCTCCCCTCCCGCTCTTCCTCCCCTCCCGCTCTTCCTCCCCTCCCGCTCTTCCTCCCCTCCCGCTCTTCCTCCCCTCCCGCTCTTCCTCCCCTCCCGCTCTTCCTCCCCCCCCGCTCTTCGCCCCCCCCCGCTCTTCGCCCCCCCGCTCTTCGCCCCCCCCCGCTCTTCGCCCCCCCCCGCTCTTCGCCCCCCCCCGCTCTTCGCCCCCCCCCACTCTTCGCCCCCCCCCACTCTTCGCCCCCCCCCACTCTTCGCCCCCCCCCCACTCTTCGCCCCCCCCCACTCTTCGCCCCCCCCCACTCTTCGCCCCCCCCCACTCTTCGCCCCCCCCACTCTTCGCCCCCCCCACTCTTCGCCCCCCCCACTCTTCGCCCCCCCCACTCTTCGCCCCCCCCACTCTTCGCCCCCCCCACTCTTCGCCCCCCCCACTCTTCGCCCCCCCCACTCTTCCCCCCCCCCACTCTTCGCCCCCCCCCACTCTTCGCCCCCCCCCACTCTTCGCCCCCCCCCACTCTTCGCCCCCCCCACTCTTCGCCCCCCCCCACTCTTCGCCCCCCCCCACTCTTCGCCCCCCCCCACTCTTCGCCCCCCCCCACTCTTCGCCCCCCCCCACTCTTCGCCCCCCCCCACTCTTCGCCCCCCCCCACTCTTCGCCCCCCCCACTCTTCGCCCCCCCCACTCTTCGCCCCCCCCCACTCTTCGCTCCCCCCCCACTCTTCGCTCCCCCCCCACTCTTCGCTCCCCCCACTCTTCGCCCCCCCCCACTCTTCGCCCCCCCCCCACTCTTCGCCCCCCCCCACTCTTCGCCCCCCCCACTCTTCGCCCCCCCCACTCTTCGCCCCCCCCACTCTTCGCCCCCCCCCACTCTTCGCCCCCCCCCACTCTTCGCCCCCCCCACTCTTCGCCCCCCCCACTCTTCGCCCCCCCCACTCTTCGCCCCCCCCCACTCTTCGCCCCCCCCCACTCTTCGCCCCCCCCCACTCTTCGCCCCTCCCACTCTTCGCCCCTCCCACTCTTCGCCCCCCCCACTCTTCGCCCCCCCCACTCTTCGCCCCCCCCACTCTTCGCCCCCCCCACTCTTCGCCCCCCCCACTCTTCGCCCCCCCCACTCTTCGCCCCCCCCACTCTTCGCCCCCCCCACTCTTCGCCCCCCCCACTCTTCGCCCCCCCCACTCTTCGCCCCCCCCACTCTTCGCCCCCCCCACTCTTCGCCCCCCCCACTCTTCGCCCCCCCCACTCTTCGCCCCCCCCACTCTTCACCCCCCCCACTCTTCACCCCCCCCACTCTTCACCCCCCCCACTCTTCACCCCCCCCACTCTTCGCCGCCCCCCCCACTCTTCGCCGCCCCCACTCTTCGCCCCCCCCACTCTTCGCCCCCCCCCACTCTTCGCCCCCCCCCACTCTTCGCCCCCCCCCACTCTTCGCCCCCCCCCCACTCTTCGCCCCCCCCCACTCTTCGCCCCCCCCCACTCTTCGCCCCCCCCCACTCTTCGCCCCCCCCCACTCTTCGCCCCCCCCCCACTCTTCGCCCCCCCCCACTCTTCGCCCCCCCCACTCTTCGCCCCCCCCCACTCTTCGCCCCCCCCCCCCCACTTCGCCCCCCCCCCACTTCGCCCCCCCACACTTCGCCCCCCCCCCACTTCGCCCCCCCCCCCCCCACTTCGCCCCCCCCCCCCACTCTTCGGCCCCCCCCCACTCTTCGCCCCCCCCACTCTTCGCCCCCCCCACTCTTCGCCCCCCCCACTCTTCGCCCCCCCCCACTCTTCGCCCCCCCCCCCCCCCTTCGCCCCCCCCTTCGCCCCCCCTCTCTTCGCCCCCCCCACTCTTCTCTCTCCCCCCACTCTTCTCTCTCCCCCCACTCTTCTCTCTCCCCCCACTCTTCTCTCTCCCCCCCACTCTTCTCTCTCCCCCCCACTCTTCTCTCTCCCCCCCACTCTTCTCTCTCCCCCCCACTCTTCTCTCTCCCCCCCACTCTTCTCTCTCCCCCCCACTCTTCTCTCTCCCCCCCACTCTTCTCTCTTCCCCCCCCACTCTTCTCTCTTCCCCCCCCACTCTTCTCTTCCCCCCCCACTCTTCTCTCTCCCCCCCACTCTTCTCTCCCCCCCCACTCTTCTCTCCCCCCCCACTCTTCTCTCCCCCCCCACTCTTCTCTCCCCCCCCCTTCCACCCTCTTCCCTCCCCCTTCCCCCCCACTCCACCCTCTTCTCTCCCCCACCCACCCTGACCTCAATTTCCCCAACAACCATGATCACAGATGGAAGTTGGTTACAGAAAGGTTTTGTCCTACATCACAGGACTCGCCAGAATGAAAGTGGAAGCGTCTGACAAGTCTGTCTGATCGTAGGCCCCAATCTAGCAGCATGGACACAGGCAACAGAGCTCCATTAATAAGTGTTCTGAGTTTTATCAGGTCACTTAACTACAGCTCCTGTCATTTAGTTTGATGAATATTTAGAAGTTTCAATAATTTAATATCTTGTAAACAGTTTCTTTGTAAACACTTTTTAAAAATATCAGCACTGGTGTAATCCAACACTATCAACCAAGTCTGTCCTCTTCTCAGTTACATCAGCAGAGTAGGGGCCCATTGTGTCACAGAGCTCAATTATTTTTTATTATTTTCCTAATCATCCTGTTCAGAAATATTACACATCTCTGTAGCAGGTGAGAGCTGAACTCAGGCCTCCCACTTGGTGCAATCCACTGATTTCTGTATTACTGGGGGAAGAGGTTGGTTACTGGATACAAGGTGTTAATTAGGAATTTACTTCTTGAAACCATTAAAGATGACAATAATCGTGCCTCCTTTGCCTTGGAGCAGCTCAAATGGGAGTTGGAGAAGGAAAGTCGATTGGTCAGTGGTATGGTCCAAACACTGCAGCACAAGTATTGAAGTAAGTATAAGTCATGACAAGAGCAGTATGAGGGAGAATGGTCACATCCTGAGTGACAATAGAAACAGCTTTGTGGAAATAATTATTTCATATTATGTGTAAATGTTGTTTATCTCTTGCATATACATGTTTGTACCTCCTGCAGATCTGTTTCCTTAGTACATAGTTACTGGGATTCAATCAGGTCAAAACTTCATAATGCTAATATCCTGATATTTGCTCTGCAGCTTGTGTTCCACTCAGAGGCAGCTCAAGTGTGCGTAGGACTGTGTATGTTCTGGTCTGAAAGGGCAACGCACAAGCTTTCAAACTCCAACTATAGATCTTTTAACACGCCCTGCATGCATGTGAATCTCAAAGTCAAAACCTAACCCATTTTGATAGGATAGGATTTGATAGGAATGACTGACTGACTGACTGTGTACATCACTATTGTAATCCTAAAGAGATATAAGTAGCAGCTTGACAACTTGAGGTCTGGAATGATATGTCTATTTGTAAAATGAAAATACTTCATAGAGAAATTTAACAAAATCTTCAATGCGATTCTCCTATGCTACAGAAGATGTCTGATATCCAACAACTCTGTTTGAAACTTTGTCAGTAACCCAGTTTAAATGGCCATGCAGTCGCTGAAACATTTCCTTTTCTCCACCTCCCCCCGCAAATCCTGTGAGGTAATTACACTCCTGTTCCTGAAACTAGCTCCATCTACTGCAGCCTAGAATTCTTGATCCAACAGCAGTCTCCAAGAATCAAGAATTCTTGTTTGTAGGGGTGAAGGGGCAACTCCAATAAGAACTAGGCCTGGAATTGTTTTAGCACCTTGTGATGATTCAGTTGCAAGTTTTGCTGCGTTGGTAATGGGTGCAATACTGATCTTCTGATTTTAGCAGTACACAAAAATGCTCTTCAGACAAAATCTGCTGATCAGCTAAAGTCACCCTTTGAATGACCAGTATAAAACACTGCATTTAATGTAACTGTTATATTCAATTGCCTTGTTGCAGGTTAAGTTTGTCTTTTGCAGTAGAATTGTTGTGGTAACTGCTTGCAGAATTTAGTACTCAGTCAAACTCTTATGACATTGTTCACAGTGAATAGGAGGATATGTTTTGTCAACATTTGAATGTTATTCAGTAGGATTAACTGAGCATGTTTCATGCAGAAAGATATTGGATTTGGTATTTGTTGCTACCATTAAACAGCTCAATATGTGAGGAGAATGTGTATGGAAGTAGGGAATAATCTTGCAGGAGTTCCTAACCTGGTCAAGCTGAACTTTCTTCTCAACCACATTGCTAAAAAAAATGTCTGCCTACTGTCAGACAGTGTTTGCTTATGTATCATGCTGTTCAGTTCAGTTTCATTACTGTTATAGAGTCATAGAGATGTACGGCACAGAAACAGACCCTTCAGTTTAACTCGTCAATGTCGACCAGATATCCCAACCCAAGCTAGTCCCACCTGCCGGCACACGGCCCATATCCCTCCAAACCATTCCAAGTCATGTACCTATCCAAATGCCTTTTAAATGTCGCAATTGTACTAGCCTCCACCACTTCCTCTGGCAGCTCATTCCATACATGTATCACCCTCTGTGTGGAAAAAGTTGTCCCTTAGGTCTCTTTAATATCTTTCCCCTCTCATCCTAAACCTATGCCCTCTAGCTCTGGACTCCCCCACCACAGGGAAAGGACCCTGTCTATTTATCCCATTCATGCCCCTCATGATTTTATAAACCTCTGTGAGGTCACCCCTTGGCCTCCGACACTCCATGGAAAACAGCCGTAGCCTAATCAACCTCTCCCTATAGCTCAAATCCTACAACCCTGGCATCATCCTTGTAAATCTTTTTTGAACCCTTTCAAGTTTAAGGGATTCATGCCATAAAATATCCACTTTCTACGTGTGATTGTAATGACGTAGGCTTCTTTGTAGTTCATAGAATGAGGAACTGGGCATGTGAAGTAGCTGAAGTGTTTGGGGGACAAATATCTTCAGTGGGAAGCAAGAGGCAAACCTATCCTTTAGTATACTGGTGCAATAAAATTAAAGTTTTGAAAAAAGAACTGGTGAAATCCACATTGATCCCGTATGGTTGGAGGGTCCCAAGGCGGAAGATCAGGTGTTTGGGTGGTGAGGGTTTGGGATGAAGGCAACCTAAGACCTACATCTCCTTGGCAAAATGAAGGGGAGTTAAAGTTTTCAGCTACAGGGCAGTGGGGTTGGTTCGTGCAGGTGTCTCAGAGATGTTCTCTGAAATGATCCACAAGTTGGTGTCCTGTCTTCCCAATGTAGAGGAGACCACATCAGCTGCAACGGATACAGTAGATGTGTGTGGAAGTACAGGTAAATTTCTGTTGGGTGTGGAAGGATCCTTCGGGGCCTTGGAGGTGAGGGAGGAGATATGGGCACAGATTTTACAATTCTTGCGGTGGCAGGGTAAGGTGCTGGGAGTGGAGGGTGGGTTGTTGGGGGACGTGGACCTGACAAGGGAGTTGCGGAAGGAATGGTCTCTGAATCACATGAGTACCTGCCATGTACATGGTAGGAGGTGTCCCCACATGTAATGATAGTATCCGTGTCGACACTCTGACACGTCTTATAGCATCTACCGTGACAGGATTGTATGGTGTTGTTCTGAAAGCTGGGCACTTTGCTGTGAATGATGATCTATTTGAGGTTTGGTGGTTGCTTAACGGTGAGAAGTGGAGGCATGGGGAAGGTCTTGGCGAGGTGCTCAACCTCATTGATAACGTGTTGCAGGTTGCGAAGAACGTGGTATAGTTTTTCGGCTCCTGGCAAGTACTGGACAACAAAGGGAATCCTGTCAGTTGCAGCTCGTGTCTGTCTCCTGAGGAGGTCATTATGGTTTCTCGCTGTGGCACATCGGAACTGGCAGTTGATGAGTTGAGCATTGTACCCTGTTCTTTTGAGGGCATCCTTGAGTACTTGCAGGTGCCTGTCATGTTCCTCCTCATCTGAACAGATCCTGTATATGCGTAGGGCTTGTCCATAGGGGATGGCTGTTTTAAAATGTTTCAGGTGGAAGCTGGAGAGGTGTAGCATCATGAGGTTATCCGTGGGTTTGTGATAGAGTGAGGTGCTGAGGTGCCCATCCTTGATGGAGATGCATGTGTCCAAGAATGAGACAGATAGTAGAGAGCAGTCCATGGTGAGTTTAATGGTGAGATGAAACCTTTTGACATCACTGTGTAGTTGTTCCAGTGACTCCTCGCCATGGGTCTAAAGGAAGAAAAATGTCATCAGTATACCTGGTGTAAAGTGTTGGTTGAAGGTCCTGCGTAGGTCCCTTTTTTAGATTATAATCAGCCTGAACATTGGGGCACAGACAGCCTCACAGAGGGTGCCTCACACCTTCAATGCATTATCTGGGCTAAAATGGCACCTATTGTTAAAGTTCACTTGAGAATGTATCATTAAAAAAAGTTCTGGGATTTACACATGAAAGACCTGAATCCAGCATGATCATTCTAAAAGATGAGAGACTTAACAAACAATCCAGGGATTTTTCAATATATAATTTCAGTTACATCACACTGTAAAATTTTGCTATAAATTCTGTGTCTTACGATCTTATACGCCACAACCACCTGATGAAGGAGCAGCACTCTGAAAGCTAGTGCTTCTAAATAAACCTGTTGGACTGTAACCTGGTGTTGTGTGATTTTTAACTTTGTACACCCCAGTCCAACACCGGCACCTCCAAATAGTAGCAAAATCATGTACAATTGCAGTAAGACTTTTTTCCTATTTATAGGTGAATCCTTTGAAGGCCAAACTATTATTTGTTTTCCTCATTGCTTGTTATTTCTGCACGTTAACTTTCAGAAAGGAAAGGATTAGTCAATTTATTGGGAGCTTCCTACAGACCCCTTAATAGCAGCAGAGACACGAAGGAGCAGATTGGGAGGCAGATTTTGAAAAGGTGCAGAAATAACAGGGTTGTTGTCATGGATGACTTTAACTTCCCTAATATTGATTGGAACCTTCCTAGTTCAAATAGTTTGGATAGAGCAGTTTTTATCGGGTCTGTTCAGGAAGGGTTTCTGACTCAATATGTAGATAGGCCTACTAGAACGGAGGCCATATCGGATTTGGTGCTTGGCAACGAAACATGCCAGCAGTCAGATATCTTTGTATGAGAGCATTTCAGTGATAGTGATCACAACTCCCTGACCTTTATTATACTCATGGAGAGGGATAGGAGCAGACGGTATGGGAAAGTACTTAATTGGGGGAGGGGGAATTGCAATGCTATTAGGTAGGAACTGGGGTGCCTAAATTGGGAGCAGATGTTCTCTGAAATGTACGACCGAAATGTCGCGGTTGTTGAGGAAGGACTTGCTGATAACTCTGGACAGGTTGCCCTACTGAGACAAGGAAGGGATGGTAGGTTCAAAGAACCTTAGATGACAAGGAATGTAGAAGATCTAGTTAAGAAAAGTTAGAAGCTTCCTTAAGGTTGAGGAGGCAAGGATCAGACGGGGCTTTGGTGGGTTACAAGGTAGCCAGGAAGGAACTGAAGAATGGACTGACGAGAGCAATAGGAGGCATGAAAATACTTTAGCAGATAGGATTAAGGAAAACCCTAAGGCATTCTACACTTGTGTGAGGAACAAGAGGATGGCCAGAGTGAGGGTAGGGTTGATCAGGGGTAGTGGAGGAAACTTGCGCCTGGAGTTGGAGGAGGTAGGGGAGGTCCTTTTAATGAATATTTCGCTTCAGTATTCACAACTGAGAGGGACCTTGACGTTTCTAAGGACAGCGTGAAACAGACTGATATGCTCGAATAGGTTGATGTTAAGAAGGAGAATGTGCTGGAAATTTTGAAAAACGTAAGGATGGATAAATTCCCTGGGCCAGATGGGTTCGACCCTAGGATACTACAGAAAATGAGGGAAATGATTGCTGCACCTTTGGCGATGATCTTTGTGTCCTCACTGTCCACTGGAATAGTACCAGATGATTGGAGGGTAGCAAATGGTATTTCCCTGCCCAAGAAAGGGAATAGGGATAATCCTGGGAATTACAGACCAGTCAGTCTCAGGACTCTGGTGGATAAAGTATCAGAGACGATGTTGAGAGACAGGATTTATGATTATTTGGAAAACCATAGTTTGATTAGAGATAGTCAGCAAGGCTTTGTGAGAGGCAGGTCATGTCTCACAAACTTTATTGATTTATTTGAGAATGTGACAAAGTACATTGAAGGTACAGCAGTGGATGTGGTGTACATGGATTTTAGCAAGAGTTTTGGTAAGGTTTCCGTGGTAGGTTCATTCAGAAAGTAAGAAGGCATGGGATGCAGGGAAATCTGGCTGTACGGATACAGAATTGGCTGGCCCATTGAAGACAGAGGGTGAGGGTAGATGTAAAGTATTCAGCCTGGCGCTCGGTGACCAGTGGGTTCCGCAGGGATCGGTTCTGGGGCTTCTGTTTGTGATTTTTATAAATGACTTGGATGAGAAAGTGGACGAGTGGGTAGAAAGTTAATGGAGTGGTAGATGGTCTGGAGGGCTGTTGTAGGTTGCAATGGGACATTGACAGGATGCGGAACTGGGCTGATAAGTGGCAGATGGAGGTCAGTCTGGAAAAGTGTGAAGTGATTCACTTTGGAAGGTCAAATTTGAACACAATACAGGGTTAAAGGCAGAATTTTTGGCAGTGTAGAGGAACAGAGGATCTTGGGGTCTATGTCCATCGGTCCCTCAAAGTTGCCACCCAAGTTGATAGGGTTGTAATTCCCAGGATTATCCCTATTCCCTTTCTTGGACAGGGAAATACCATTTGCTACCCTCCAATTATCTGGTACTACTCCAGTGGACAATGAGGACACAAAGATCATCGCCAAAGGTGCAGCAATCATTTCCCTCACTTCTTGTAGTATCCTAGGGTCTAACCCATCTGACCGAGGGGATTTATCCATCCTTATGTTCTTCAAAATTTCCAGCACATTCTCCTTCTTAACATCAATTGATTCGAGCATATTAGCAGGGGGATTGAGTTTAAAAACCGCCAGGTTATGCTGCAGATTTTTAGAGCTTTGGTTAGACCACACTTGGAATATTGTGTTCGGTTCTGGTCACCTCATTATAGGCGGAGTGGGACCATTCGGCACAGCCAATTTGGCGCGAGCGTTTCGGCGTGGCCAGTTCAGCACAGGCCGTTTTGCTGCAGACCCGTTGAGCCCCAGAGCTGTTTCGGCGCAGTTCATATTGATTTCAGGATTAATGAAAGCAGTAAAAATAAAAGTTGATTCCTTTTCAGGCTTAGTTAAAAACATTAATGAAAGCAATAAAAATAAAAGTAATGTTTATCCTCTTTAGTAAAAATGTTAAAGAGAAAAAAATAAAAGAAACTTGTTAACTAAGCCTGAAATCAATGTGAGCTGCGCCGAAACAGCTTTTTTACTGCTTTCATTAATGTTGTTAACTAATCCTGAAATCAATGAGCTGCACCGAAACAGCTCTGCGGCTAAACGGGTCTGTGGCAAAATGGCCTGCGCCAAAACGCTCACACCAAAGTGGCTGCGCCGAATGGTCCTACACCCCATTATAGGAAGGGTTAGGGTGTAGGTTTGCTCGCTGAGCTGTAGGTTTGATATCCAGACGTTTCATTACCTGCCTAGGTAACATCATCAGTGGCGACCTCCAAGTGAAGCGAAGCTGTTGTCTCCTGCTTTCTATTTATATCTTTCTCCTGGATGGGGTTCTTGGGGTTTATGGTGATGTCATTTCCTGTTCGTTTTCTGAGGGGTTGATAGATTGCATCTAGATCTATGTGTTTGTTTATGGTATTGTGGTTGGAGTGAAAGGCCTCTAGGAATTCTCTGGCATGTCTTTGCATAGCCTGTCCCAGGATAGATGTGTTGTCCCAGTCGAAATGGTGGTTTTTTTCATCCGTGTGTAGGGCTACGAGGGAGAGAGGGTCGTGTCTTTTTGTGACTATCTGGTGTTCGTGTATCCTGGTGGCTAACTTTCTTCCTGTTTGTCCTACGTGGTGTTTGTGGCAGTCCTTGCATGGAATTTTGCAGATGTTGTTGGTTTTGTCCATGGGTTGTACTGGGTCTTTTAAGTTTGTTAGTTTTTGTTTGAGAGTGTTGGTAGGTTTGTGTGCTACTAGGATTCCGAGAGGTCTTAGTAGTCTGGCAGTCATTTCTGAAACTTCTTTGATGAATGGTAAGGTGGTTAGGGTTTCTGGCTGTGTTTGGTTTGCTTGTCGTGGTTTGTTCTTGAGGAGTCTGCGCACTGTGTTTTTTGAGTATCCATTCTTCTTGAATACGTGTATAGGTGGTTCTCTGTTTTCCGAAGTTCGTCTGTGCTGCAGTATATGGTGGCTCGTTGGAATAGTGTTCTGATACAGCTTTGTTTGTCTGTGTTGGGATGGTTGCTGGTGTAATTAAGTATTTGGTCAATGTTTGTCGGTTTTCTGTATACGCAGGTTTGTAGTTTTCCGTTGTCCTTTCTTTTCGACTATGACGTCCAGGAATGCGAGTTTGTTGTCGGTTTCTTCCTCCTTGGTGAACTTTATGCCTGTGAGGGTGTTGTTGATGATGTTAAATGTCTCTTCTATCTTGTTTCGTTTTGTGATGACAAAGGTGTCATCTACGTAGCGGACCCAGATTTTTGGTTTGATGGTTGGTAGGGCTGTTTGTTCTAGTCTTTGCATTACCGCTTCTGCTATGATTCCTGATAGCGGAGATCCCATGGGTGTGCTGTTGGTTTGTTTGTAGACTATGTTGTTGCAGGTGAAGTGGGTGGTGAGGCACAGGTTCACTAGCTTCATGATGTTTTCGTTGGTAATGTGATTGATGGTGGTTGGTGTGTGTGTGTGATGATCTCTTCTAAAAGTGTGGTAAGTGTTTCCTTTGCCAGGTCGATGTTGATGGAGGTGAACAATGCTGTTACGTCGAATGAGATCATTGCTTCATCTTCCTCTATTTTGGTGTTTTTGATGATTTTTAGGAATTCCTGGGTGGAGTGCTGTGACTCTTCTACTGGGTATTTCAGTCTTGCGTGTAGTTCTTTGGCCAGTCTGTAAGTTGGGGTTCCAGGTAGTGAGACTATAGGTCTGAGGGGGGCTCCTGGTTTATGGATTTTTGGTAGTCCGTAGAATCGTGGGGTGTTGGTCCCGTCAGGTTTCATTTTCTGGAATTCCGTCTTGTTTAATTGTCCGGAATTGTGTAAATTTTTTAGGAGATATGTAATTTTGTTTCCTAGTTGTAGGGTCGGGTCTAGCGCCACCTGTTGGTAAGTGTTGGTGTCTGCGAGTAGTGCATTGGCTTTCTCGATGTAGTCCCTTCTGTTCAGGATGACTGTGAGCCGACCTTTGTCTGCAGGTAATATAACGGTGTTTTTGACTTTTTTGAGGTTGTCTAGGGCTTTCTTTTCTTGTATGTTCAGTTTGTTTCCTTCCCTCTTTCAGCTTAGAGTAGGGGCAACTGTGTGTCTGATCGTTTGTTGTGTTTCTTCCATGAGATTGTTGTCCTTCAATGTGGTTTCTAATGCCGCTAGGAAATCCTTCTTGTCAGCGTCTCGGTAATTGAAATTTAATCCTTTTACTAGTACCGCTTTGTGTCTGATAGGGTCCGGTCTGATAAGTTCTTTAGGAACTTATAGGAAGGCTGTGGAAGCTTTGGAGAGGGTACAGAAGAGATTTACCAGGATGCTACCTAGACTGGAGGCCTTATGAAGAAAGATTGATGGAGCTAGGGCTTTTCTCACTGGAGCGAAGAAGGATGAGAGGTGATTTGATAGAGGTGTACAAGATGTTGAGAGGCACAGATAGAGTGGATAGCCAGAGATTTTATCCCAGGGCAGAAATGGTTATCATGAGGAGGGCATAATTTTAAGATGATGGGAGGAAGGTTTCGGGGAGATGTCAGAGGTAGCTTCTTTACACAAAGAGTGGTGGGTGCATGGAATGCACAGCCAGTAGTGGTAGTAGAGTCATTAGGGACATTTAAGCGACTCTTGGATAGGGACATGGAAGATAGTAAAATGAGGGTTTGTAGGTAAGTTTGATCTTAGAGTAGGATAAAAGGCCAATACAACATCGACGGCTAAAGGGCCTGTACTGTGCTGTACTGTTTTATGTTTTATGTTTGAGCCCCCATACTGAACTGTATTGAAGAGTATAGGAAATAAGTGGGTAAGTGATATGAGAGTAGAGGGTTTAGGTAGAAATAGTACAGGATCGGGATCAGTGGTGCTGGAAGAGTACAGCAATTCAGGCAACATCCGACGAGCAGCAAAATCAACGTTTCGGGCAAAAGCCCTTCATCAGGAATAGATGACGGGCTTTTGCCCGAAACGTCGATTTTGCTGCTCGTCGGATGCTGCCTGAATTGCTGTGCTCTTCCAGCACCACTGATCCAGAATCTGGTTTCCAGCATCTGCAGTCATTGTTTTTACCTAGTACAGGATCGGTCAACTGAAATGGCAGGAGTTTGTGCTTTAATTTCTGATTTCATGTTTTTTATTAATCTTGTTTGGATGATGTCTGAGTCATAAACTCCTCTCATGCTCAACCTCCTTTCTTACCCTCAGTGATCGATTACGTAGGGCATTTCCATAATTTGGGGTCGAAAATGCTTAAACATTTCTGATTTAAAGCATGTAATTTGTTGCTCCCCTTTCATGTTTTCTTTGTTGTGAACTTTATTCCATTTCTGCTACACTTTCATAGTCATAGAGATATACAGCATGGAAACAGACTCATCGGTCCAACCTGTCCATGCTGACCAGATATCCCAACCTAATCTAATCCCGGCCCATATCCCGCCAAACCCTTCCTATTCATGTACCCATCCAGATACCTTTTAAATGTTGCAATTTACCAGCCTCCACCACTTCCCCTGGTGGCTCATTCCATACACGTACCACCCTCTGCATGAAAAAGTTGCCCCTTAGACCTCTTTTATATCTTAAACCTATGCCCTCTAGTTTTGGACTCCCCCATCCCAGGGAAAAGACCTTGTCTATTTATCCTACCCATGCCCCTCATGATTTTATAAACCTCTAAAAGGTCACCCTTTAGCCTCTGATGTTTCAGGGAAAACAGCCCCAGCCTATTCAAACTCTCCCTATAGCTCAAATCCTCCAACCCTGCCAACTTCCTTGTAAATCTTTTCTGAACCCTTTCAAGTTTCACAACATCCTTCCAATTGGAAGGAGACTAGATTTGGACGCAATATTCCAAAAGTGGCTTAACCAATGTCCTGTACAGCTGCAACATGACCTCCCAACTCCAGTACTCAATACTCTGACCAATAAAGGAAAGCATACCAAACGCCGTTTTCACTATCCTATCTACCTGCGACTCCACTTTCAAGGAGCTATGAACCTGCACTCCAAGGTCTTTGTTCAGCAACACCCCCTAGGGTCTTACCATTAAATCTTTGCCAAAATGCAGCACCTCGCATTTATCTAAACTCCATCTGCCACTCCTTAGCCTATTGGCCCATTTGATCAAGATCCTGTTGTAATCTGAGGTAACCTTCTTTGCTGTCCACTACACCCCCAGTTTTGGTGTTATCTGTGAACTTACTAACTGTACCTCTTATGCTCACATCCAATCATTTATATAAATGACAAAAAATCATGGACCCAGCATCAATCCTTGTAGCACTCCACTGGTCACACGCCTTCAGTCTGAAAAACAACCCTCCACAACCACCATCTGTCTTCTACCTTCGAGCCAGTTCTATATCCAAATGGCTAGTTCTCCCTGTATTCCATGAGATCTAACCTTGCTAACTAGTCTCCCACTTTGCCATCATCAATCCTCTTTGTTACTTCTTCAAAAAACTCAATCAGGTTCATGAGACATGATTTCCCACACACAGCCATGTTGACTATACCTAATCAATCCTTGCCTTTCCAAATACATGTACATCTTGTCCCTTAGGATTCCCTCCAACAACTTGCCCACCACCGATGTCAGGCTCACCGGTCTGTAGTTCACTGGCTTGTCCTTACCACCTTTCTTAAGTAGTGGCACCATGTTAGTCAATCGCTAGTCTTCCGAAACCTCACCTGTAAGTATCAATGATACAAATATGTCAGCAAGTGGTCCAGCAATCGCTTCCTTAGCTTCTCAGAGTTCTAGGGTACACCTGATCACGTCCTGGGGATTTATCCACCTTTATGCATTGGACAAACAGGCAGAAAACTAGCCACCAGGATACATGAACGCCAACTAGCCACAAAAAGATGTGACCCTCTCTTATTAGTATTCTTACATACGTATGAGGAAGGATACCGCTTCGACTGCAACATTTAAGAGGCATCTGGATGGGTATATGAATAGGAAGGGTTTGGAGGGATATGGGCCGGGTGCTGGCAGGTGGGACTAGATTGGGTTGGGATATCTGGTCGGCATGGACGGGTTGGACCGAAGGGTCTGTTTCCATGCTGTACCTCTCTGACTGGGACAACACATCCATCCTTGGACAAACCAAACAAAGACATGCACGAGAATTCCTAGAAGTATGGCATTCCAACCGGAACTCTATCAACAAACACATCGAGTTAGACCCCCTGAGAAAAGGAGCAGGAAGTGACTTCACCACAGGAAATGACACCACCAACCCAAAGAAACCCAAACATATAAATAGAAAGTAGGAATTTTCAGCAGTGCTTCACCTGAGGCCTACTGATGATGTTACCTAGTAGTGTAATGAAACATCTGGAAATGAACCTTCAAGCTCAGCGAGCAAACCTACATCCAAAACCTTTATGCGTTTCATGACATGCAGCACAACCACCTCTAATATGGACATTTTTCAAGATGCCACCATCTGTTTCCCTACTCCACTTCCAATTATCTGACTTTTGTGCTCTTCTCTTCAGCCGATTTAAATTAGATCTCACTATTTCCTGAGTCTGTCTCCCAGTACTCCTTACTGATTGACTTTTTACTTGTATCAAGTATTGTGACAGCAAGGCACAGCACTGCTGCTAGATTGGAGGTGAGGGTTATATGTCTCAGCAGGATGAGATGGGCAGGGCTGGGTCTGAGCAGACATGTTGCTGGGGACTGCACAATGGTAAAAAATTGGCCTCTGCCGCAAAGGGCACAGGGAGCTGCCTTGGAATCAGATTTACACTTTGGGCACTTCTCACCAGTTGTGTTGAGGCAAGGCCGAATCGGTGATGTTGGACAATTTCTCGATGCATTGATATTTGTTTTATAAATTAGAGTTTCTACCGGTTGTATGTTTTGAGTTGTAATTGCGATATGCATAGTCAGCTGACAGGAATCAAAATGGGATCTAAAATGCTTTACAAGAAGTACTTGGAATGACTTGTCTGTTCTTTGTACCTCAAATATTTACTGACTTCCGAATCTTGCTTTGTTTTTCAAATTCTCGGTTCATGATTTCCCTCTTCACTTGCACTCTGTTCAATTGTATACTGCACAGAATCACGTTGGCTCAAGGAGTTCTCCTAATGAAGTGCAAGTGTGGCAGTGAAAACAGCAGATGCGAAGAATCGAAGTGTGTGGTAGATTGCTTTCTATGATAATGTAGAAGATCTTTTCTGTAATTACTCTTAGCAAATCAAGATTGTGTTGTTCCATAAGAATGGGTGGCGCTTGGATTTGGAAATGCAGTCTTGCAATCAGTCGTGCTGATTTTTGGAGTATAAATATTGTTCTCTTTATTCATTGCAATTGGAGAAGTTTTTATGCTCAAAATTCAGCTATAGTGAAAACATTATAAAGCACAGTTCCTATAGTTTCTATCACTTCTGTCTCAATATCTGAAGCATTTTTGTTGTAATTTATTTAAAATAGAGAAAAAGCTTGTGTCGAGCATGCTGCTGTTGCTAGGGGAAGGAGGTGTTGTCAGTAGCACTGACACATGCTGGGGGATTTTTTGTTTCATGCTGTGGCATATTACAAATTACATCCTGGCTATTGCTCAGCTGTAAGGTTAACACAATGGGAACTTTGTCCACTCCATATGTACACTTTGCAGTCTCAAAGTATCATGGATTTTTTTTGAATAGTGTATGCTATCATATTTGTCAAACAACATATTCTCTGAATTATCACATGCAGTGTCATAGTAATGTGCAAAATAAGAAAAAGTATTTATGCAGTGCTTTTCACGACCATAATACCTCAACTAATGAAGTTCTATCAAAGTATGGTCCTGTTGTAATGTAAAAATTTACTGAAGCCAAGTTATTCATAGCAAGCTCCCACAACCTGTAGTGTGCTAAGTATCAGATAATCTGACTTTTTTTAATGTTGATTAGAGAGCAGTATTGTCTAGAACCCTTCAAAATAGGTAGTGCCCTGTGATGTTTTGCACCTTCTTAATAGGGCCCCCCTTCAGTAGCTCATCTGAGAGATGGCATCCATAACACTGTGAACCATCTACAAGATGAAACTGTTTACCAGCAGATTTGAGCTTGTGTACTGTTACCAAGTGTCAGCTGGACAATATTACTTAATAGACAGGATAGAAAAATATCCAAAAAGTCACCTACACAAAGATTCAAAAATAGCAATATATATCAATATGGATTGCAGCAATGCATATCATGACATCGCAGACTGAGTCCCAGGCTCAAATCAAATTACTACCTATCAGGTATTTCATCTCCTGCCATTGCCCAATGAGTGTCCAGTGAGTACTTTGAACAGCAGAAATCTGATGAAGTATGAAGAAAAGAATTGCCTTGGGGATGGCTGAAAGCTGCACCTTGTTGGAAGAGGGAGGGTGAAGGATGTAATTATTAAATACGACCAGTACGTGAAAAAGGTGTTGATACTGCCTGCCGTTTCCTCTGAAAGAAGAGGAAGGTGTAATGGCTTTCTCACTACAGGTGGGTAAGGGTGTAAAGATTGAACACTGTTGTTGAGTACTGACCGAGGATGAAACAGCTGAACAATTGAGAAATATTTGTATTGACGGTTTATTTTGGAGTTAGTCCAAGCACTATTGATAAATATATTTCTGTACTTCTGTGATAGCCAGGCAGTGTTCATTGAATTTAATGGAAGCCTGTGACTTAAGTCTAGCATGTGGTCTTATGATATGGTTTTCTACAGCACAAACCTTTTTATTCATTTGTAGGATGTGGGTGGTGCTGACTGGGCTAGGCCTATCCCTAGTTACCCTGGAGGAGGTGGTGGTGAGCTGCATTTTTGAACCAATACAGGTTGAGTTTGTGGCTTTTGTATATAAAGTTTTAGAGGTGTTTGCATTGGGATGTAAAAACAGGCTCATTTCAGTTCTTCAGTAATTTCTGCAGGTTATTTAAGTATAAAATTAACAACTTGAGAATTTGGTATATTTAGATGTCTGCACAATAGTTAATATTGCAGTAAACTGCCAGAACATTGTAAATGCTGTGATGATTAACAGTTCTGGGTGTACTTTTTTCGCTGAGCTGGAACTGATTAAAAATTTTTTTTGCTGAGCTGGAACTGAACAAAAAAGCATTGGTTATCTGATTAAACATGCATAAGAATAAATAGAAGTAATAGTCTCAAAAAGATGGTTAAACATAAAGGAAGACTCGATCTTATTAAAATGCTTGACTGTCTGCACATTATTTCCAATGACACATGTATATGATTCACTAGATATTGTGAATATTTCTTGATTTGGCTCCTTATTTGAACGTTTCCAAACCTGACAATTACTTTCGGACCATCATATACCAGGAGTTGAATATGGAATCTGCTCTGCATTGTTTAGTATGTAGCAGGTTGCATGTATGCTTTCTTTATCGTAGCTCATGGTGTATGACAATAGTCATCTTTTCTTTTAGGAAACTCACATTCTTTGACAACTGGAGCTCGTTAGCAGTTCATGTGGCGATGGATAACACAGTAATAATTGATGACATCAGTAAGTATTAGCAAGCAGTGAATCTATAAAGTTCTGTGCTTGTGATATCTCCCAGAGGTTCTATCCAGCTATAAATGTTATTCCTCCTGTTGATTGCCTTTACCTTCAGTTGGGAGAATGTAGATCCCCGTTCCTGTGTAGAAATCTTTTGATTTGGATGTTAATCTGGGGATTTGCTGGTAACTGTGAATTGGACATGAATAATCCTGTGATTTTATTCTTGGGAAATCGATGCATTCTCTGATTCAGCTTTTTGAAATTGACATGAGCACAAGTTGATTAATTAGTTCATTCTGTGTTCTTGGTGGAACCCTGCTGCCTGTCCACATTTGCTACCTCAGCTAACAAAAGTCTCCAGGGTAGTTATTGCTTAAGAAGCATTAATGAGAAATCTGAAATAGTCATCTTTAAGTTTTCAACTAGTGTTGTCAAAAACAGGAACGATCACCCAGGCCCAATCTTTGCTTTAATCTGTATAATATATTGACAACTGTGTCTGTATGCATGTACTGTCCTCAGAATTTTACTTTCTATCACTAGCTTTCTCATCAAGTTTTATGTTCATATTCTGATAGAAAACTACATATTGTCACGCTGACATTCTGTCCTTCTGCCACGGTAGTACAGTAACACTTTATCTTCCCTTTTCCCAACTCCTCAGCGTGTACTATAGGTGACTTCTGTGCTGCAACTAGCCCTGCTTCTCTGTTACCTAAACTATTGAATAAAATGAACAGAATAAGGACTTTAAATTACATCTGTATGCGCTGATCCAATTATTCCCAATCCTCTAACCTGATTTCACTTGCACACCATACAAGTTCTTTCACGTCTCTCTGCAGTGCTACAGAAAATTGATTATTGTTTTATTACTGTAATTGATACTGTAATTCATTTCCAACCACTTGTGATCATAATTGATTGCAATTGCCACAAACCCACTGGCAGCTGTAGTTTGTTGCTGTTGCAGTGTGCATGTATAAAAGATGTGGCCATTCTTTAGTCAAGAAGTACAAGTCTATATGATATCATCGTGAACCAGGAACAGTAACACATCCTGATATTCAGTAATGACCATGATGTATAGTTTTCTTTTCCTTTTCTTTCCATTTTTTTTCAATAAACTAATAAACTTCTAAAGACCATCTCTTTCCATTCTTAATGCAGAAACTTGCACATTAAGTGTCATCCAATTAATGAAAAGAGTCCTGGGGAGCCCTGATTTTTTTATTTAAATGACTTTCTCCTGAACTTAGAGTGCCTGAGGCTAATTATCTCAATTACAATTTAAGCTACAAGCAAGGAAGCAATTGCATTTTGTCTCAAAATGCTCTACAGTCAGTTAAGTATTTCTTAGGTGTAATCATTGTTGAGAGTGGCCAATTTCCACAATCCAGTTCCATGCCAAACCTCTCCAGCAACATTGAGATAAATGAGTGGATAACTGCTTCATTGATGTTAAATGCTGAATAAATTACGGCCACCAGAATATTTCTCCTGTTTCTCTTCAAATACTGTAGTAGAATGCTTTCCATCCACCTGAGAAGACAGGGCCTTGATTTAGCATCTCACTTGAAAGATATCTTCACCCTCCTCAACACTGTACTGGGGAGTCAATAATGGCTCCACACTGCAGCCTTTACAATGAACATGATCTCTCTACATTCTCTAAACAAGGGAAAACCACTACAGAGCCAAAGCTAACAGCTTTTACATAATCTGATTGTTTCCTCATCTCCTCTCAATAGTTGGACAAGCCTCCCTAATAAACAACTTGTAATATTGACAAACTTTGGGGAAAGTACAATGGTATCTCTGGGTAAGGAGCTTCAATGAATCAGGAAAAATTGCAGTCTCTAAGTGACATTAAGTTTGATGTTTAATAGCCCGTGGATTGCCCTTGGGCCAAGATTTTATTACCCATTTTCATAAATATATCTGCCACCTCTTTTATCAAATTCCATGCTTAGCTTATGTTTTTTCTTGTTAAATCTCAAAAAACAATCGCCTGGCAAGTTTTGATTCCTAACAATGTCAACATTCACAGACTGATATTTACCAGTGGGCCATTATCGTATGTGAATTTTGACGACAATGATGATGGGCTTTTTCTGCCATTTGGCCATCTCGATTTCACCTGTTAGGCAAACAGGATGGAGAGACTGGAGGTAGCTAGGTGTCCCAAATCACTACCCACTTTTTAAAAAAAAAGTTCTTCCTCACCTCACTCTGCAATTCTTGCCCAAAATCTTAAACCTGTCTCTGCTAGTCCTCATACGATCAATGAATGTGAACAGCTCTTTTCCACTTTGTAAACTTGTAATATTCTTGTATATCTGTCAATCCCCCTCCAACCTCCTTTGTTTAAAACACCAGTTTCTCTAATAAAGGTGAAATACTATAATGCTGGAATATCTGAAACAGACATAGAGAATGCTGGAGAAACTTGGGTTTGCAGCATCTGTGGGGAAAGAGTTAATGTTTTGGGTCCGATGTGACACTTCTTCAGAATCTGCTGAGTTTCTGCAGCATTTTCTGTGTTTATACCCTTTTCTCTAATCGGATTTTTCAGCTAGAATTGTACATCCCTGAAACGATAGTGGTAATTCCCTTCTGCACCCTCTCAAGAACGTTCACACCTTTTCTAAAGTGGGTTGACTGGAGCTGGATACTATACCAACTCTGATTGTGGCCTAACCAGAGTTTTATAAAGATTCAGAGTAGCTTCCCTGCTTTTGTGCTCAGTACCTGTATATATGAAGCCCAAGATCTCATTTGCTTTGTTAACTACTCTCCATACATGCTGCCAGCTTTAAAAATCAATGCCTGTGAACCCTTAGGTATTGGAATATTGTGGTGCATAGAAGAAGGAAAGCCATAACTAAATGTTGACAACATAGTGAAATTAAGAAGTTAGGAACATTTTGTCCTCTGAGCCCATTCCGTCATTCAGTGAGATCATGCCTGATCTGCTATTTGACTCTGTGTATGCCTATCTTTTCCCAAATTAATAAAACTTCTAACAAAAATAATCAATCTCAGATTTAAAATTAACATTTAGTTGGCATCAGCTGCTATTTTCAGAAGAGAGATCCAAAATGGTGCCCTCTTTTATGTGTGTGTGTTTATATGTTTCTCAGTTTCATGCCAGAAAGGACTGGCTTGCATTTTTAGGCTATAGCTGCAGTCCTGGACTCCTCAGCAATTATCCCATTTCCCTTAATATCTTGAAAACACTAACATATCACCTTTTAACCTTCTAAACATCCAGGAATAAGTTTGTGTTGTTTTGGAATCCAGGTTTCATTTTGGCAAATCTCTGCTGCACTCCCTCCAGGGTCAGTAGATCCTTCCTAAAGATATGGCCAGAATTGTTCTTGCTATTCCAAGGTAGTCATATCAGGGTTTTTGTGTAGCTGAAACATGATTTCTTTACCCTTGTATTCTATTCCTGTTGCTAAGGGCTTGGTTAGCTTAATTGGCTGGATGGCCGATTTGCGATACATAGTTCATAAATTTGCAGATGACAGTAAGGTAGGCAGAGTTGTGGATAGTGCTGAAGGATGTTGTGGGTTACAGAGGGACATAGATAAGATGCAGAGCTGGGCTGCAAGTGGCAAATGGAGTTTAATGTAGAAAAGTGTGAGGTAGTACACTTCGGAAGAAATAACAACAGGAATGCAGAGTACTGGGCTAATGGTAAAATTCTTGGCAGTGTAGATGAACAGAGAGACCTTGGTGTCCTGGTGTATAAATCCCTGAAAGTTGCCACCCAGGTTGATAGGGTTGTTAAGAAGGCATATGGTGTGTTGGCCTTTATTGGTAGGGAGATTGAGTTTTGGGGTCATGTTTCAGCTGTACAAGACACTGGTAAGGCTGCACCTGGAGTATTGCATGCAGTTCTGGTCATCGCATTATAGGAAGGATGTGGAAGCCTTGGAAAGTGTTCAGAGGAGATTTATGAGGATGTTGCCTGGTATGGAAGGAAGGTCTTATGAGGAAAGGCTGAGGGAACTGAGGCTGTTTTCTTTGGAGAGAAGAAGGTTGAGAGGTAACTTAATCGAGGTGTATAAGATAATCAAAGGGTTAGATAGAGTGAACAGTGAGAACCTTTTTCCTTGGATGGTGAAGGCTGACACGAAGGGACATAGCTTTAAATTGAGGGGTGATAGTTTTAGGACAGATATTAGGGGTAGTTTCTGCACTCAGTAGTAAGGGCGTGGAATGGCCTGCCTGCAACATTGGTAGACTTGCTGACATTCAGGGCATTTAAATGGGCATTGGACATACACTGTTCCATTATTATCCATATGTATGTTAGATGGGCATCAGATTATTTTCACAGGTTGGTGCAACATTGAGGGCCTAAGGGTCTGCACTGCGCTGTAACATTCTATGTTAGAATGACCCAATTCCCATTCTGACTGAGGTCACCATAAAAGTCTCATCTTCTGCACCTCACCCCTTGCCTGACATATGGTGACCATCAGGGTGAACTCAGTTGTCTCATTAGCATTTTTGTTTGTTTTCTTTACTTTTCATGATATTTTAATTGTGTGTACCTGGAGCCTTTAGACTCACTGTTTCTAACCTTTCTCAATTTGGAAAGCACTAGGTCTATCCTTGTTCAGTCCAAACTACATGACCTCCCATTTGCCTATATTGAAATCCATTTGGCACGATTTTGCCTATTTACTTAACCTGTCAATGTCTCTCTAACAAGGGTCTGTTTCTGTTCTGTATGACTCTATCCACAAATTTAGATTTGGGACTTCCCATTCCACTCTGAGTTTAAGTCAATGTGATGAACAGTTGCAGTCCCAACACAAATCCTTGTGGAATGTGAGAGTCACATAATGCTGATTAGTGCCTGCCCATTACCCTTACTCTCTACTCTCATCAGTCAATTTCCAATGCAGGTCAATAATATGCCTTTGATTTCTTTATCTTGAGACAACAGTCTCTTTTGGGGAACTTTTATCAAATGCCTTCTGGTGTTGATGCTGTGCGTAGGGCTGGATGAGACTGGGTAGAGCAGGCTATCATTGTTTTTGCCTCTTGTTTTGTAACAGAGATGTTGTGCAAGTCTGAGAGTCCGTGTGCGGGGGCAGCAGCAGCAGCATTCCCTCCATCTGTTGGTCAAAGGCGATTCAATGGGTATCCATCAGGTGCAAATTGCTCAGAAGACACATTAGCGTGGAAACCACTAGTGTTACTAATACCTCTAAGGTTGGGACTCAGCGAGATCAATGAAGCATACATCAAAACATTGAAGGTACAGTTTTCTCCCCTGGCGAAAGGCAGTGTACTTATGCTGAGAATGAAAAGCAAAAGAATTGTGAATACTGGGAAACTAGATATAACTTTCCAGCATACAGACAAACTGTTCTAACAATAAGTCTATGTAGGTGTTGGCATTCTGCATGAACCCCACTGTGACAATCGTAAACCAACCCTCCTCATCTTCCAAAAGTTGTCTGTGGGACTTTGATCCAATTAACCATAAGATCCAACTCCAGTATCTCTCCTCCATCGCTTAGCTGGATTAAACTGCATCTAACTGGTTCTATTCCTGTCTATTTAATCATAACTGGACTATCACTTGCAATGGCTTCTCTTCCTGCTCTTGCACTGTTATCTCTGGAATCTCCAAACAATCTGCCATTGAGCCCTTCCTATTCCTTATCTACATGCTGTACCTTAGCGGCATCATTTGAAAATGCAACTTCAGATTTCACATATACTGATGACACTCAGCTGTACCCCTCCACTTACTCCAATTTGAGATGCTACTACTTTAACATCCACTGAATGAGCAAAAATATCCTCCAATTAAATATTAAGCCATTTATGAATGAAAATTCTATTGTCTTCAGTCTGTCCTTCCTATCACAAATGTCCACTTTCGTTCATCCACACCCCAACTGTATTTGCGAAAACATGCTAGATCACTAACTTTTCCATTACCGATAATCCATTGCTCTTTCTCGACAGGTGCTGCCAGATTTACTGAAGTGTTTCTAGCATTTTCTTATTATTTTTATTATCTTTATTATTGATTGCATCTCTCTCCCTGGTTACTGTCTAAAGCTGAATCAGACTGTTGCAAATTGAGCCTCTTATTTGAGCCTGAATTGATGATTCTGACTTCATATTCATTCCACCACTGGAACCGCCAACTCTACTTCCATAGCACTACCAGCCTCTGTCCCTGCCTTGGCTCATTTGATGCTCAAACTCTCATCCATGTCTCTGAGTTTACTGTTCCACTGCACCCTTGTGAAATTGGAGCTCATTCAAATTCTGTTGATGTAATCTCTCTTCAGCCACCCTGTCCTCTCTGATTTACATTAACTTGTCCATCTTAATATTCTTGTACCTATTTTCAAATCCCCTCCTTAGATTCTGATCTCCTCACACAGCACTGCAGTTCTCCGAGATGTTACTGTTTCTCTAAATCTGGCCTCTTGCACATTTCTGATTTCCATCACTCCACTACTAGTAGCTGTGGTCAGCATCCTGGGCCTTAACATTGGAGATCCACCTCCCAGACAAGTTCATGTTGCTTAAAATCTTGCTCAATATATAACTATTCATCAACTGTCCTAATATCCGCTTATGTGGCTTTGTTACCTCTACCCATCATCCCATCACACTTCCATCTCTCATTCCCACTCTTCCTCCTCTTCTGTGCCCCTCTTACCATGGCAATTTCATTCACCATTTCAATTTTATCTTTTCAGAAATGCTTCATGATGCCACAATCTCTTGGAGTCATCGGTGGCAAACCCAACAGTGCTCATTATTTCATCGGATATGTAGGTCAGTCACTGCTGAAATGCACCATTACTCCTGTCACTTCCAAATGGTATTGCCAACTGTAAACCATACATTGATACATTTTAAGCTGGGCAATGATGAGGTGGGAGCTAAGTAGTTAACCATGGGAAGGTTGTGAATAAATTATCAGACCAAATGGGATATAATGTCCAAGTTCTAATTTCCCCATTTGTACTATGACAGACTTTTCTGATTCGTCATAAATAATGCAACTGAGATCTGCAAAGAAGTAGTATTATCTTTTATACTTGGAGTTTGCACCCAACTGACTTGTTAATTTTGTGCAAATGTGCAGCTGATATATAAATCCCTTAGTGTTTTATTGTCCCATCAGCTATGCACAGAACAACTTCCTCAAATAATACTGTTCTGTACAGATGAGCTGATGATTACTTCTAAGTAATGGTTTATAATAATTCTGAACTTGATAGGTAATGATACTTTAAATGAAATCATTTTGACCAGATACTGCAAATGGTGTGTATACATCAAGCTGTGAGACCTAAGTCATGTGGAATCTCTGACTACTTGGATTTGTAAACAGACCCGTTAGTAAGAGCTGATTACTTCCGTAAAAATTCTGTCTTTAATTTTGCAGATGATGAGTTAATCTACCTTGATCCACACACAACACAGCCTGCAGTGGAGCCATTTGATGATTTCTCTATACCAGATGAGAGTTTCCACTGTCAACATCCTCCTTGTAGGATGAGCATCTGTGACTTGGACCCATCCATCGCTGTGGTATGTGCAGCAATCCAACCATGTCTGAGCATAAAACCACTTTTGCTCATACAATAGAATGAAATTATGATATCTCTAAAGATCTATGTGCTTTAGGTGGTAATTGATGGCCTGACAAATGGCAATTTGGGGTTACTATTTCTAATAGTCCCTTGAGAGGAGGACACTTGCTGCAGAGTACTGCCTCTAACAAGAACATGTGTATGGAAGCTGTTATGGTGCAACTACTACTGGGTTCTGGAGGACCCAGAAACTCCCTCTCTTACTGTCTGTCACAAGCCTATCAAAAGGATTTGCAAGTTGATAATTACATTGTTGTTTTCTCATCACAAAGGCACCTTCTGTGGCCATCAACGCCAAAAGTGAGATTTGAACTGAGGAAAGGAAAGAGGTTACAATTAAGGATAATGAAAAATCAAAGAGATTGATGTTGATTCATGTGATTTTTTTTCAAGTCCAAAACATCAGTGTCCAGTGAAGGTTCTTTTCCATAGGAGCTTGGACTCAGTTGGATGCAATTGGCTTAGGTTCCAGAATTTGTCTTGGTGTTTATGAAAGTGCAGCAAGATGATGTTGGTGTACAGTCCTGGTCCAGTTCTGGCAAAAAAAAAATCTAGAGAACTGGACTTCAAATGTTATTGGACTTGAGGCAGCTTTAGTTCAGCCTCAATTTTGATTTCTGCTGAGGATTTTGCAGACACACTGGATGCTAGCAGCAAAAAAGATTCTTACCAGCATGTTAGTTTTAAATTATATTGTAACACACACTCGAGTATAGAGGTACAGGAGCACAGTCACCACAATTGGCACCATCTTGGGTACCAAGGTACCTACATCCAAAAGAAAAATTCAATACAAAGTAGTAAAACAAAACAAGAGTTAAAAAGTTGAGCATTACTCCAAAGAATATTAGATAGCACACGATTACCAGTTGACTAGATTTCTCCAGAAAAAGTATCATTAAAGATGGTTCAAAAATGTATCATTAAATCTTGTTTTCAAAGACTGGATGAGTTTTGGTCTCATGATAGGCCTATTATATGAAGCCTGTTTCAGTTTAAATGTTGATTTCTGCTCAGGGTTCCGTATTCACCTTAAGGGGATAAATAGGACTGTTAGTAACTCCACATCTGTTTACGAGGTAAGCTTCCAGTCCCCTGGTCAAAACTACCTTTTTGTTGTATTAACAGTAGGTGGGTCACTAGAACGTTTTCAGACATAATGCATTTCATATTTTTGTTTACCAGAACATGCTCGAGAGACATTTTGTCTACAGTTCTATGAAGATGATGTTCTAACTCTATCCTGATTGGAACATTCCAGAAATGATAGTGAACTTGCATCATACAATCACCACTGACTGTGTTTTATTCCAGCAAAGTCTATTGAAAATTTTAACAATATGGGCTTTTATGTAACAATACATGTTTTCTATCTTGTGGACATGGCAATACCTAAAGAAATTTGTAAATGTGGCTTAAACTGTATTAGTATTTGCACATTCTCCCCATATCTACATGTGTTTCCTCCAGGTTCCTCCCACAGTCCAAAGTTGTGCAGGTTAGGGTGAATTGGCTATGTTAAATTGCCTGTAGTCTTCAGGAATGTGTAGGTTAGGTGCATTAGTGAGGGGAAATGTGAGGAATAGGTCTGAGTGGGTTACTCTTCGGAGGGTCAGTGTGGACTTATTAGGCCAAATGGCCTGTTTCCACACTGTAGGGATTCTATGATCTATGTTTGGGCCTACGTTTAATCTCTTAATAGCAAAAACTAAGATATGAGAAGTTCCAATATATCTGATTAACAGCAATTGAAGATGTAAATTGTGGAAAGGCGCATGGGGGTGGATCTAGGTTGCACTGTTTTGTCAGGAGATCCCAACACTGGCTCAAGCCACAGCAGTTGGTGCACATTTTTAGACTTGGCTCGTACCGAATGATATGTCCTCACAGTTGCATCTCAAACCAGTTACCCGACTCTCAGCTCTCCCTACACACCATCTTTTCACCTCCATATTCCACGCGCGCGTGCACACACACTCACTCTCTTTCTCTCTCCCTCCCTTCCTTGAGATACCTCAGACATTCATCACATTCGATACCCCACATACTACCTCCCTATTTCAGTTCTATCCTGCCATCCATCTTTACTACAGCCAAGGTTGGATGTGGAGATTCCCTCACTGGGTTCCTCTTGAGTAGTATTTATGTCTGCAAGCTGCTTCCTATTCGAGTTGGTGGATATCAAAGTTACGTGACTATATGTCAACACCTGTGCTGATATTAACCTTTGACTATCTTGTTCTCCCACAGGGCTTTTTCTGCAGCACAGAGGAGGATTTTAACGACTGGTGTAAACGAATGAAAATGGTGAGACTAACTCTATTAAAATAAATTGGATCCTCATAATGAAATATCAGGTGGTTCTGCCAATCTGTTCACCTTCACCCGCTCCATTTAAAGTGGGTCATTTGGTCACTGAGACTAGAAAGCACAGCAAACATAGGAAGAGAGTTAGCTTTCTCATGCCTGTTTATATCAGTAAAAAATAAATTTGCAGAGGTTCTAGTATCTGTATACATACCATTTCAGAATAGCAATTTGAAACATTCAGAAATTGCTTACCTGATCCGGAACTGTCAGGTATGGCTCAATTGTAGCATTCTCACCTGTCAACAGGTCACACTGATTCAGCCTATAAAGGTAAAGTCGTCATAGTCCCGGAGGACCTATAAAATCAAAGACGACACTCCGAAATAAGTATCCAATTTCCTGTAAAGAAAATTTTAGTACCCTGAAGATGGGAGATACCACAATACAGATTATTTTTTATAGTAGAGAGCTACTTTATAGTTAGAAATATCTTTAAGATAAGCTTGTTTTAAGGGGAGGAATGTTGTATCCTGCAATGCAACACAGTCAATGTGATTGACTCTTAACTACTCTCAAAATGATCTGGCAAGTTGCTCAGTTGTATGCAATTCAATGCAGAAAAACGTGGTTGAACTTGCGCTATCCTGCCATCCAGCTTTACTACAGCCAAGGTTGGATGTGGGGATTCCATCACTGGGATTCAAAAACACAGCTCATGAACATCTTCCCAAATGCTATTAGGGTTGGGCAACAGTACTGGCATTGCCTGCAACACCAACATCCCAAGAAGGAATTTAAAAAATTCTAATGAGGGAAAGCTGTGCTTCTATAAGGCAGCAAAGTTTAATCAACTAAGCCAAGACTTTGGTCACTGAGTTTAATTAATGTTTAAGGGAATATTGCAGAAACTTTTATTTATTCACAGGATAAGGGAGTCACTGGCTAGGCCAACATTCATTGTCCATTCCTAATTGCCCAGAGAGCAGTTAAGAGTAAACCATATTGCTATGTGTCTGAACTCAAATGTAGGCCAGACCAGGTAAGGATGGCAGTTTCTTTGCCTGAAGGACATTAGTGAACCAGATGCATTTTCCTGATAATCTGCAATTATTCGTGGTCATCATTAGGCTCTAATTTTCAGATTTTTATCAAATTCAAATTCCATCATCTGCCAGGTCCCAGAACATCAGCTCTGGATTAACTATCCAGTGATAATACCAATATGCCATTGTCTCCCCTTAAAATCAGTTGATTTTAAGCTGCACTTGAGAAGTAATGAGAGTTTAGCTTCACAAAGTATTTTATCTAATGGGGCAATGCTTATGCTATCACTCTAACCAGAAGTGGCTATCATGGTATTGAATTCAACAGGCATTTATTACAGCTAACAGTTATACACAAACATTACATGATAACAGAAAGCATTCAACAACATGCTTCCTGAAGTGTGTTATGCATCAAGTGTTCCAGGAGTATGAGACCTCTATCTCCTTAGGTCACATGCTATGACAGTGATGAGAGCATGAGCATGTCTCTTAAGGGTAACTATTTTTAATGAACTCATTCAGACATGTTATGCCTCCCCTCCAGTGCAGATGGGACCTGAACCTGGTAACATACTGACCATGTGACCCAAACCAAGAAACTCAGTCTGAGTTTTGTGGAAAAAGACATGTCATTTGCCAATGCAGCGGACAATACTTAATTATTATGTAACTTCCAATCTGATTGTACAGTGAAACAGAATATACTGTGTGTCAGGATCACTATGACGTCAACATACTTTTTCTAAGATTGCTGCAATAATTTGTCCTCCTAAGAATTGCTTTTTAGAAGTCATATTCTGTTAATCATTTATTTTGAGGATCAAATTCTGTGTCTGCCCTTTTTTTTCCTGGAAACCTTAAGTGAATGGCCTAATTGTTATAGAACATAGAAGAATACAGCGCAGTACAGGCCCTTCGGCCCTCGATGTTGCGCCGATCCAAGCCCACCTAACCTACACTAGCCCACTATCCTCCATATGCCTATCCAATGCCCACTTAAATGCCCATAATGAGGGAGAGTCCACCACTGCTACTGGCAGGGCATTCCATGAACTCACGACTCGCTGAGTAAAGAACATACCCCTAACATCTGTCCTATACCTACCCCCCCTTAATTTAAAGCTATGCCCCCTTGTAATAGCTGACTCCATATGTGGAAAAAGATTCTCACTGTCGACCCTATCTAAACCCCTAATCATCTTATACACCTCTATCAAGTCACCCCTAAATCTTCTTGCTGCATGTTTGCCTTGTGTAATGAACATTCACTTCATGGGGATTTAATTTCTATCACACCATGTTATTTTGTGTGGTTGAACTTTTAAATAAATAAGTGTTCCCACGTATCGTCCATTTTGCTGCAGTTGGAACAAGGCATGATCACTTGCCTCTCTCACTTAGAACTTGTCTGTCTCTGCAGATTTCACAAGAGAAGGATGCGTTACTGATGTTTGAATTGATGGATTATCAGACTGCTCGCTTCCCAGATGTCCACTGTCTTACTCCTGGTAACAAGAAATTGTTCCTGTTGAACTTCATTCCATTGTTGTTGGGTGAACTGCAATGCACCAATTTGAGAATGATTAAGTAACTAAAATGTGTGTTTTCTTTTCAGATTTTACAGATTCTGAAAGACTGGAACGATTCTTTGATTCTGAAGATGAAGATTTTGAAATCCTCTCATTATAAAACAAGACATTTCCTGAATTCAGTTGTCTGAGAGCAAGGTGTTTGGTGATTCTCATGCTGCCAGTATTCTGAAGGATTGGCAAATTGGCACAGGTTTCATTAAATCATGTTATTACCATCAGTGCACTGGGATACTCAGAAGGTGTGCACTCTTCTGGACCCCTCTGAGAAAATATATCCCTCATCTGTGAGCTCATCATCCTTAAGACTATTTGATGACTAAATGCAAACCTGACTCTGCTTTACCAACACATCATATTTATCGTGTTCTTCAGCAAATTTTTGTTGTACTTTAGGAGCATACTGAAGGACATAATTTGAAAGCTACTGGGGTTTTATCCAGCAGCTTGTTTGTCAGCAGTCCTGCAGCAAGAATGGAGTCCTGTTGAAGCAACAGAAAATAAGTGGACAAGATTGCAGACTGATTGGATTTTCTCCTCTTGTGATGTCAAAGGGACTTGTATTAAACCACCTCTCTTCATACAGAGTTGGGTTAATTAAACCCACATTGAACAGAGAATTGTAGGTAAACCTGGGCTTGTTAACAGGTAGAAGTGTGGGAGGATTTTCCTTAAAGGATGCAATTAATGGCTTCCTGTATAATTTAGGGAAATTTTATTTTCTTTCTAATGACTCTCTGCCTTTTCAGCTCTATTGCTGGCTTTGAGATGCACTAACTTGACCACCCTGCATTTCCAGACTGTTTAGCAAGAAGAAAAGGCTGTGCTGTATTGTGTTATCAGTTGAGCTGCTCAAGGGCAACTTTGGGATACAGAGGTAACAGCTCAGTGATGTATCTACCACTGATCCTAGAATCAGGTTTAGATCTTAACGTGTTGGACTTGATCAAATTCATTTGAGGACCAAATGTCACGCATCAGTCCTATGAAGCAGATTACTGAATTATAATCAATGCAGGAGCATAACGCTATGTTAGTTCAGTCTACTGGATGTCAGTTTCACCATGCCTGCATTTAGCTAATTAAAATGAATTATGCTATTGAACACATGGGCACAAGTTGATGTATGTCCAAATATATTTGTTCTTACTATATTTGAAAATTCTGTAAGTGCTATGCCAGGGTGTTCGCTGTGACAGATATCTTATGATGGACTCCATATTCATGTTTGTTAGAGGGAGGTTATTTGCTGCTCAGTTAAAACAGTAGGTGTAGTAAAGCACAATAGTAAATAGCATTTATAGAACCAAAGAACAATAGGTTGCCATTAAACCCATAAAATATTTCAGTTAGCCACTTCATATAATTAACACTTAAGATTGTGAACTGTTTCGAAGTGTATGAAGTATATTTGCTGTTGTTGACATTGTGATTATATCAGCTGATTGAGTTATTGAAACAATGTATAAAAACATTCAAGCAAATATGTATGTGTGTTATAGGGTAGGATAAAGAGAGCAGTAAAGAATATTACAACATCTTTAGGCACAAAATTCTTTTAGTCAGTCCTCCCCAAGTTACTAACTGTCATAGAAGACGTTGGTGCTGGTTATCTGCGTTTTAATAGGATTGCCATGGTTTTGTCAAGATTGACTGCCAACAGTTCATTTAATACTGTACAGGTAATAAATAGGTTTATGGGAATTTGGTCATGTTCTCAGTTTAATCGAAAAGGTACAATTACTGCAGCAAAGGAACAGTTCTGCCAGTGTGCTGAATAGTTAATTGTGAACCATGTTTAAATAGCACCTATTTTGAAGAGGCTGATAAATGGACTGCTGAAAATATAATGTATCTGAATAAATTGTTTTAAATAACACACTGATATTTGAACAGATTGTATTTTGTATTTGACCAATTTTGAGAGACTTTTTTTCTTTCACCTTGACAAAATGTAATGATTCCAGATGGATTTGGTTTGATAGATCTACTTTGCTTTTTTATTTAATAAGCTCTTTCACTGAAATACAGACAATGTTGCGAGATTTGGTTTTAACAGTAAATCTCTGTTACACAGAAGAGATCTAAAATAGAATAATAGCTATTTGACCATTTGAAAGATTTTGAAACAGTTAAGTGCCATTTATCCCATCACTATCCATTTATAGTATGAAAACACGAGAGAATTCCTTTCTCAATCACATCGACAGGTTTTACTAAATTGTTCTTTTCAATTTCCTTGACTATTCACACAATTGAACTCGGCCTCTCAGCTTCAAGTCACCCTGTTAGCATTCTAACCAAATATGTCTGCTGAGGAAACACATTCTATCCTGACTTGTCATAGAGATGTACAGCATGGAAGAGGACCCTTCGGTCCTACCCGTCCATGCCGACCAGATATCCCAACCCAATCTAGTCCCACCTGCCAGCACCCGGCCCGTTACATTAGTGTAAAAGTTCACATTTGAAAGTTTCAAACTTTGTGAATTAATTTGTTTTTCTCAACCAGTATTTCTGTGAACTGAAATGGAAGATTTAAGTTTTGTGTTTTTCCCTGAAACAAAACAAAATCAAATCCTGATCCTTCTCACCTAATGTTTTTCAATGTTTACTATGTCTGTCCATGATACTCAATGCAAACAAATTCCAATTATCATTGAAGGGAATTTATACATTTGTTTTTTGAAAAAAGGCTACAAATACTGACAAGTTAATCACTAAATTACCTTGTTCACACAGACCATATGCCACTAACTCAAAATCCAAACGAAAATAAATGATACTGAAATATATAAATCGAACAGTTTTCACCACAATTAATTTAAGGGTAGTCAATGATTTGTTTAGGACCTGTACATTCAATGAACCTAATTTGCGATCTTCTGTGTGCCTCAGAATACCAACTTAATGCAAAGTATTGCAGTAACACAATGTAGCTACCCACTATCTCCACAAATGAAAACCACACTTTCCAATCTGAACAATTAGTTGAATTAACTTAATATAATAAAGCCAGAACACACAGCATCACATTACACCTCATTAGGGTTTCACACCTGCTAAAAACTAAACTAATCCTGCATAATTTTAACTGAAACAAAATTTCTCAGGAACAACCATTTTAAATATTCAGCTTCAGCCAATATTTCTGCAAACTGCTTGACTAAAATAAAAGCTTTTCCCCCACCAAGCTATGGCTGTTTCCCAAGCTCCAAAAAAATCCAGAATTTTCTATCTGAAAGCTAAATGCACTACATTCTTTATGTTGGGAGAGTTTGAGTGAACTAACTAAACAAAACCCCATGAACCTCGAGGAAGTCGCTCTCTAATAGTGTTTTAAAAGAAATTACTGTGGCAACAGCAACAACTACAGGGTTATCATTAAACTCCTTAAGATGCAAAGAAGACCAAGGTATTCTTGTTCAAAATTCAAAACTCCAAATATTAAAATATACACAAATCCCAAACTCCCAAACCTTACATTGCAGTGTATAAAATCCAAATGAGACCCTAAATAACCAATTTCCTGATGGCTGCTTAGTAACAATTTAAAAACTTAAGTATTGAAAACAAAGTATTTATAATTGATGTGACTGAAAAATATACTCCTTCAAACTATATAAATATTATTCTCGGTCATGATTAGACAATGAGGAAAAAATAGCAGACAGTAAGGACTGCAGATGCTGGAAGCCAGAGTCCACAGATGTGGAACTGGAAAAGCACAACAGATCAACCGCATTTGAGGAGCAGGAAAGTAAATGTTTCAGGCTGAAACCCTTCTTGACTATCCCTAATCAGTCTTACTGAATAAATGTAAATCCTGTCCCTTAGGATCCCCTCCAACATCTTGCCCACCGGTCTATAGTTCCCTGGCTTCTCCTTTCCACATTTCTTTAATGATGACAGGCTGTTTTCTATAGGGTGACAGTCATTCTTTGATTCGATGGTTGCTCAGGCAAACTTGGGTCTTAGATTAATTCTTTAGGTTTTCTTGCCTTTTCTGAATTTTCCCCTGCCAAGACTTGGAGAGAGGATGCTTTCTGTCTGCAGGCTCCGGATACTTTTTTCCACACTCTGTTCTTGGGATTTACAGCTTTATGACACCTCCCCTCAAACAATGAGCACTACCATTAGTTTTGAAGAAGAAAAGAGGATCTTATTGAAACTTATAACAGACCACAGCAAGGTGGATAGATAGGATATTTCTCCTGGCTGGTGACTTTAGAAAAAGAGGTCATAATCACAGGCTAATGGTGAGCCTTTTAAAACTGAGATGAGAAGGAATTAATTCACTCTGGGGTGGAGAATTCACAACTTGCTTAACTTGGAAAATGCTTGGTGCCACTGAGCACCTCATTTTCCATCTTGCTTCTTTCAAAAAAGCAGAAGCTGAATATATTCCTCTTGATTTTCAGATTGCAAAACTTTCCAGGCATTCCAGCTACAGTACTCTGACTTCCATTTCAGTTCATGGTCCCAAAAAATGAAAAATATGATCTCTTATAATTTGTCCTATATGGTCATGTATGGCCATTTTAAACAACTCGCTGGAGGTGACTCCACAGATGTCCACATCCTCCATGATGGAGGAGTTCAGTATATTAGTGCAAAAGATAAGGTTAAAGCTTTCACAAGAATCTTCAGCTATAAGTGCTAAGTCCATTTTGCCCTTCTCCAATGAACCCCAGTATCAGTCTTCAGCCAATTTGCTTCACTGCATGTAAAAACAAGAAACAGCTAAAGACACTGGACACTGAAAAGGCTGCGGGTCCTGACAATATTCTAGCATTGGTACTCAAGACATGTGCTCTAGAACTTGCTGCTGGCTTGACTAAGCTGATTCAATACAGCTACAATATGGGATCTAACTGACAAATGTAGAAAGTACTTCGGTATGCCTTGTCCCCCAAAAGTAGCAGCAACTGAAATAGTGGATTTTTCTTACATAATTCTATGTTTTCTGAAAGATAGCAAATGATTTATGAAAGAAAATCATTTCACAAACTTGCCTGAATTTTGTTTTGCGGATGTTACTTGTCGCATCGATTTTTAAAAGAAAAATTGAAAACCAGTCGTTGTGGATTCTCTTATGATGCCTTCTGTTATGATAGAGGTCCAAATAAGAAATTATAAAATATAATTCAAGCGCATGGGACTGAGGAAAATATACTTCATGGATTGAGGATTGGCTACTAGATAGAAAGCAGAAACTAGGAATAATTGGATCATTTTCAGGATGACAAGCTGTTAATAGCGAAGTATCACAAGGATCAGTGCTAAGTTTACAATTTGTGTAATGATTTGGATGTGGGGACCAATTGGAATATTTCCAAATTTGCTGAAGGCAAGCTGGTTGGGAATGCAAGTTGTACAGAGGATGTGTGAAGGCTTCAAGTCAATGAACTGGCTAACTGAAAGGGCTGAAATAACTGGTGGAATGTCATGTAAGTAAGTCTGGCATTATTGACATTGATTAAAAAAACAGGTGGATCTCTTCTTAAATAGAAATGAGTTGAGAAATGTGGGTGTCTTTGTCTACGAGTCCCTAAAAACTAGCATGCAGGGCAGCAAACAGAAGGCAAAAATATATTGTCTTCATTTCAAGAGGATTTGAATATAAATTGTGTATTGGTGCAGTTGTAGAGTTTTGGTGAGACCTCATCTGGAATATTATGTACATTTTAGATCTCATCATAAACAGTATGCAGTGGATGCTTACAGATTAATCCCAGCGATGGTGAGACTGTTTTATGAGATACTGAGAAAACTGGATTTGAATTCTCCCGAGTTTTGAGGAAGGAAAGGTGATCTCATTGCAATTTACAACAGGTAGATAGATAGGATATTTCCCCTGGCTAGTGACTTTAGAACAAGGGGACAAAATCACAGGGTAATGGTGGGCCTTTTAAAACTGAGATGAGGAATTAATTCACTCTAAGGTGGAGAATTCACCACCTTCTGAGTTGTGGAAACTTAGTCATTCAGCAAGTTTGAGATGAAATTGATGTTTTTGGAGGCTAATAAAATTAAATGATCAAGAGCAGGTAAGCTGCATGGAGATAATCTAGAATGGTAGGATAGACTCAATGGGCTGAATAGTCTACTGATCAACTCTGATCTTTGGGTGGGGGAAGAGGGCATAAACATGGCTGTAAGGAGTTGCTCATAGTAGATGCTTATGAGTTCTGAATGAAGTCAGTGAGGCTAAATGCAGAGCTCAAGACACTAAGTCCACCTATAAATCAAAATTCAAGAAATAGTTGAACAGATGTAGGTCATTCAGCCTCTCTGCCACTCAGTCAACTGTTGTCTAATTGTGGACCCAACTCCATATACGTGCCTTTTGCTTTTGATTAGCAAAAAAATCTAATCTTAAATTTGAAATTTAGCACTACTGCATTTGCAGAGAGAAATTCAAATTTTGATGGAGCGAGTAACATAAACCCTGATGACTGTTTTCTCTGGAGTTTTGAAGAATGAGGGGTCATGTCATTGAAACTTACAACATTCTGACACAGCATGACATGATGGATACAAATTGATGCTCCCCCAGGCTGGTGACTCTAAGAACCACATATCTAATCCCTATTCATCAATAGTCACTGCCATTTATTCGGTCCCAAAGTTGGTTTATGATTCACAAGCAACACTGGCTCAGGACTGCAGAAGAAAGAGACTCAAAAGCTCACTGGGACTGAAAAAGGAAAAGGCTTATTTCCCACATTTGGCAGAGTTCCTGTTCCTCCTTGCTATCTGGGATCCAATGCTGGAAATCTGAATGATTGAAGGCACGTATATGGAGTTGGGTCCACAATTAGACAACAGTTGACTGAGTGGCAGAGAGGCTGAATGACCTACATCTGTTCAACTATTTCTTGAATGATCAGATCCAGACGTGAAGCAGCTTTCATCCCAACAACCAGGATCCAAGCTCATGCATTCAAACAGCATAATTCAAGTAAGTAAGGGAGATTGGTGACCAAATTATAAACAGTTTTATTTTGCTAATATTGCTGAATAGCTATTTTTCAGAAAAATGTACTAGACTGACCTCTCTGAACGTTTCCCTTCAATGCAAAAACAAATTTCTACAGCAGCTGATATGTGCAAATGGATGAACACAGCACTGAATACAAAGGGAGTGCAGTAATCTTCTTAATCACCACTCTCCCAAATCGCACCGTCTGTGCAGGGAAAAAGGATTCTATTTCCAGAGTTCTCCAATAGGTTCCTCGCCAACTTTTTCAATGGTTTTCTTCACCCGAGACAGTATTTCCTGATGTAAATCTTCAACACTTTGAGAAGCATCTAGTTTCTGTTTTGATAAAACGAAGTTAAGGAAGTTAAATCATCTCTAATCATCACGTCAAAGAAAATGCTTTCAACATTATTCACATGGATGATATTGCCTGTCCACCTCCTAGTCAATTTTTCATTTCTCGTTGACAATGACTAAGCCCAGGAAGACAAAGTCATTAATGACCCACTCCTCCTTTCAGAGAACTGTGATCCTAGACTTCTCCAGAGAATTTTGAAGAATGAGAGGTGATCTCATTGAAATGTTAAGGGATAGACAGGGTAGATGCTAGTAAGATGCTTTCCCTATCAGGGACACTAGAACCAGAGATACAATTTAAACAAAATAGAGGAGATGCCACTGAGGTCCCAAGATGTGGAGAATTTATTTTACTCAGAGTTGTGAACCTTTGAAATTCTCCACCACAGAGGGCTGTGGAGACTCACTCTACGTTTAAATTAGAGGTTAATAGAGGTTGATAGTACAGTAATGAGTGGATATAAGATAGTAAAGTGTTCGAGACATCCTGCCCATACCTTCCAGTTTAAAGTCTCATCTTTCATCAACTCTTCAAACTGCTTAAGTACTGAGTCCTGGAAGGCATAGTTTTCATACCGCTCGTTGCCAAAGCCCCCTCGCTTCGCAGCTGTCGAAGGCTGAAGATGAAGAAACAGGATTACATCAGGCTTCGGAATACCTACGTCTGGTTGTTTGCACCATTCCAATGTGAAATCCTATTTTGAGGAAATAAATCATACAGTGTTAGCCAAGAGGGAAGAAATGAACGGCATTAAAAAAATACACCTTTAGCATGCAAAATAAGTGATGACCTTACCCTTATTTTTAATTTTGGACTCTCCCACAAATAGAAATATCTTTCTACATACCTGTCAAACTCAAGTGTAATACTAAAGACCTGTAACAGGTTGCCCTTGACGAAGTCTTGCAAAGAAGCTACTGATATGCAATTTTTTTTCTTTCAACTATTTTCACATTCTTTAGTCCTTGCATTCCCTGTCCCCCTCCCCACTGAAGATCTAACAGTTTTCTGTCAGCAAACTGAAGACCATTCAACTAAGTTCCTGTGTTCTGGCCAATATTAATACTTAAACAACAAAATTAATTATACATTGTTGCTTTTGGGAGCTTGCTGCATGAAATTTGGTTACTATATTTCTCACATTACAATGACATGCACTTCATTGGCCATGAGGCACCTTTTTTTTGGGAGGAGAGAGGCTATACAAATGCAAGTCTTTTCCTTCAATCAGTATCTCTCAATTTCTCTATTTTTCCAAATTCTATCAAAAAGTCTATTTGGAAATGCAGAGTTATAGGCTGGGCTGTGGGGGGACGCAGGATGCTCTTCAGAGGTAGGTGTGGACTTAGTGGGCTGAATGGCCTGCTTCCATCCTGAAGGGATTCAATGATTCCTGATCATTCTTCAGCTCTGTTGGTTTACAGACACTGGAATCTATTTTTTACAAAAAAACAAAATTCTGACAAAAGCTCATCACCACCTACAAGTTTAACTCTGCTTTTCATCACAGATGGTGCCTGCCCTGCTGAATACTGCTGGCACTTTTTTGTAGTCCACCTTTTTTCAGAGATTAGCATTGCTGACTCACATTACCAGGGAGCCAGGTTCGATTCCACCCTTGGGTAACTGTCAGTGTGGAGTTTGTACATTCTCTCCACATCTGTGTGGGTTTCCTCCCACTGTCCAAAGATATGCAGGTTAGGTGGATTGCCATGCTAAATTTCCCTGCCGTGCTCAGGGATGTGCAGGCCAGGTGGATTAGCCATGGGGAGTACACAGGATAGGGGGTGGATCTGGGTCAGGGTGTACTCAATGGGCCAAATGGCCTGCTCCCACACTGTAAGGTATTTGCACAGTGTAGAGTCACCAAATTTATCTTAAACACAAATGATTAATTCCAACCTAAGTTTTCTGATAAAATAAAGAACTGGAAATCTGAAATAAAAACAGAAATTGTTCGAGATTTGGCTGCATGTGTGGAGAGAAAGCAGAGTTAATGTTTCAAATCCAGTGTTGACTGCAGCAATTTGTTTTTGTTACAAAGCTTTTGATGTTCGATGTGCCAGGAAAAATGGGAACAATTGTCTGATTGACTTGGACTTGTCGACACAGTTCACGTGCTCATTTTTGCTACTTACTGGCTTTGCACTAGTGAACGCAACTCCAGAAAATGCATATCTATCCAAGATCAGAGTGACCCCTTGTTGTAACTTTTCTTTAATCAGTGGCCTGGAACACAGAACATGTGAATGATATGTTGTAACAGTCGGAACAGTCCAATCATAGCAAGCAAACCCACATTAAACAACTATTTAAATAGAGTATTCAGAAGGTTTGAAGCTTCTGTGCTTCCATCACCATGTTTTAGTTCAAAGCTGGACCAATAACTAAGTCTGATCTAATGCTCTGGAAATGTAATTTAAATCAAAATATAGCCATCTTCACCTCGGAGTGCTGAGTGAATAATCAATCTCTATTTCTTGCTGAAATCCCTTCAGCCAACTCAATTCATTCCAATAGATAGAGTCATAGAGCCGATCAGCACAGAAACAGACCCTTCAGCCCAACTGGTCTGTGACAACCAGATATTCTAAATTAATTTAGTCCCATTTGCCAGCATTTGGCTTATATCCCTCTAAGTGAAAGTGAGGACTGCCGATGTTGGAGATCAGAGTCAAGATTAGAGTGGTCAGGCAGCAGCTAAAGAGCAGGAAAATCAATGTTTCAGGCAAAAGCCCTTCAGGAATGAGGCTGGGACCCTCTTGGGTGGACAGATAAATGGGAGGGGAGTTGGGGCTGGTGGGAAGGTAGCTGTGAGTGCAATAGGTGGATGGAGGTGAGGGAAATATATCTTTGATGTGGAGTCCGTGTGTAGGTGGCAGAAATGGCAGAGGATGATGCGATGTATGAGGAGGTTGCTGGGGTGAAAGGTGAAGACCAGGGAGGTTCTGTCCATGTTGCAGTTAGAGGGGTGGGGTTTGAAGGCAGAGGTGCGGGATGTGAATGAGATGTACTGGAGGGCGTCATCAGCCATGTGGGAGGGGGAATTGCGGTCCTTAAAGAAGGAGGCCATCTGGTGTGTTCTGTGGTGGAACTCATCCTCCTGGGAGCAGATGCTGAGGAATTGGGAGTAAGGGATAGCATTTTTGCAGGAGGCAGGGTGGGAGGAAGTGTAATCCAGGTATCTGTGGGAGTCAGTGGGCTTGTAGAAAATGTCAGTTGAGTTAGTCACCGTTGATGGAGATGTCCAGGAAGGGGAGAAAGATGTCAGAGATGGTCCAGATGAATTTAAATTCTGGGTGCAATGTGTTGGTGAAGTTGATGAACTGTTCAACCTACTCTTGGGAGCATGAGGTGGCGCTGATGCAGTCATCAATGTAGAGTCATAGAGATGTACAGCATGGAAACAGACCCTTCAGTCCAACCAATCAATGCCGACCAGATATCCCAACCCAATCTAGTCCCATCTGCCAGCACCCGGCTCATATCCCTTCAAACCCTTCCTATTCATATACCCATCCAAATGCCTCTTAAATGTTGCAATTGTACCAGCCTCCACCACATCCTCTGGCAGGTCATTCCATACACGTACCACCCTCTGCGTGAAAAAGTTGCCCCACAGAGGAAAAGGTAGGGAGTGGTGCCAGTACTCCAGAAGATGGACTGTTTCCTGTAAACCCTTCCTATTCATAGAATCAACCAGATGCCTTTTAAATGCTGTAATTGTGCCAGCCTCTACCACTTCCTCTGGCAGCTCATTCCATACATGCACAACCCTCTGTGTGAAAAAGTTATCCCTTAAGTGCCTTTTAAATCTTTCCCATCTTAGCCTAAACCTATGCCCTCTAGTTCTGGACTCCCCCACCCTGGGGAAAAGATCTTGGCTATTCACGCCATCCACGCCCGTCATGACTTTATGACTTTTATATCCCACAGCCTCCGACACTCCAGGGAAAACAGTCTCAGTCTATTCACTTCTTCCTACAGCTCAAACCCTGCAACCCTGGCAACATCCTTGTAAATCTTTTGTGAACCCTTTCAAGTTTCACAACACTCTTCCTATAGCAGAGAGACCAGAACTGAGCATGGTATTCCAAAAGTGGCCTAATCAATGTCGCGGACAGCCACAACAGGACCTCACAACTCCTATACTCAAGGCACTGACCAATAAAGGCAAGCATAGCAAATGCCTTCTTCACTATCCTGATATTAAGAAATGGTTGAAGGCACTGAATAATTAAAGGCTACAGTCCCCTGATTACATTCCAGCGGTTGTGTTGAGGATTTGTTACCATATTAGCTGTGACCAAGCCAAGGTGTTCCATTGTAACTCCAACATTGGGGATGTACTCAACAAATGCAAAATTGGGCGAAAGTGAGCACTGCAGATACCAGAGATTAGAGTCAAGAGTGTGGTGCTGGAAAAGCACAGCAGGTCAGGCAGCATCCAAGCAGCAAGAAAATCAACATTTCGGGCAAAAGCCCATCATCAGGAATGAGGCTGGGAGCCTCGAGGGTGGTGGGGCTAGGGAGAAGGTAGCTCAGAGTGCAATAGGTAAAGGTGATAGGTTGGAGAGGAGGGTGATGCAGATAGGTGGGAAGAAAGATGGACAGATAGGACAGGTCATGAGGACGGTGCTGAGCTGGAAGGTTGGAACTGGGATAAGGTTTTTGGGCGGGGGGAATTAGGAAACTGGTGAAATCCACATTGATGCCAAGGGGTTGGAGGGTCCCGAGGCAGAAGATGAGGCGTTCTTCCTTCAGACATCGGGTGGTAAAGGATTGGCGATGGTAGAGGCCCAGGACCTGCATGTCCTCGGCAGAGTGGGAGGGGGAGTTGAAGTGTTCGGCCATGGGGCGGCGGGGTTGGTTGGTGTGGGTGTCCCGGAGATGTTTTCTGAAGTGCTCTGCGAATAGGAAAATTGCTCATGTATGTCTTAGAATCATAAAAATGTACAGCACGAAAACAGACCCTTCAGCGCAAACCGTCCATGCCGACCAGATATCCCCACCCAACTTAGTCCCATCTGCTCGCACTTGGCCCATATCCTTCTAAACCCTTCCTATTCATATATCCATCCAAAAGCCTTTGAAATGTTGCAATTGTACTCGCCTCCACCACTTCAACCCAACCAATCACCATCAAAAGTTATGATTGGTACTATCAAATGGCACTTATTCTACAAACGTCCACTCATTGATTCTCAGTTTGGATTCCTCCAGGGCCACTCACCGCCTAGCTCATTTTAACCTTGGTTCAAATATGGACTGCTTTATGGTGATGTCATTTCCTGTTTGTTTTCTGAGGGGTTGATAGATGGTATCTAGATCTATGTGTTTGTTTATGGCGTTGTGGTGGGAGTGCCAGGCCTCTAGGAATCCTCTGGCATGTCTTTGCTAAGCCTATCCCAGGATAGATGTGTTGTCCGAGTCGAAATGGTGGTTTTTTTCATCCGTATGTAGGGCTACGAGGGAGAGAGGGTCGTGTCTTTTTGTGGCTAGCCGGTGTTCGTGTATCCTGGTGGCTAACCTTCTTCCTGTTTGTCCTACGTAGTGTTTGTGGCAGTCCTCACATGGAATTTTGTAGACGACGTTGGTTTTGTCCATGGGTTGTACTGGGTCTTTTAAGTTTGTTAGTTTTTGTTTGAGAGTGTTGGTGGGTTTGCTAGAGAACATGCCAGAGAATTCCTAGAGGCCTGGCACTCCAACCACAACGCCATAAACAAACACATAGATCTAGATACCATCTATCAACCCCTCAGAAAACAAACAGGAAATGACATCACCACAAACCCCAGGGACCCCATCCAGGACAAACATATAAATAGAAAGCAGGAGACAACAGCTTCGCTTCACTTGGAGATTGCCACTGATGATGTTACCTAGTCAGGTAATGAAACGTCTGGATAACAAATCTACAGCTCAGCGAGCAAACCTACACCCCATGGACAGCTTAAGTCCACAGTGGAGGTGAGAATGACAGCAGTATTTGTCCAAGTCCCAGCAGAACTGAAACTGATGGAAATTAGGGGGAATCTCGCCAGTCATGGGCCCCAGAAACTATACCAGAAGTTCCTCAGAATAGTGTCCTAGGCCCAAACATCTTGAGCTGCCTCATTAATGATATTTATTCTATGATAAAATCAGAAAGTGCTGTATGATTTGTACATCATTCAGTTCCATCTACCAATCCTCAATGAAGCAGCCCGTGCATAAAGGCAGTAAGGCCTGGATAACGGTGGGCTGTTAAGTAGCAAATCACAATTCCATTACATACAGCAACGAATTATGTATTTATTTAGCCGTTGCTGAATCTCCCCATTATCAATAGTCCAGTTGGATGGTGTCACCTTTTCAACTGCATGTTTACATAGACCAGTCACACTCTCACTTTAGCTACAAGAGCAGGCCAACAGAGGCTGGGAACTCTGCTCTTGATATATTCATGCCTGAATGTCTGAGCTCCAACATTCAAGAAACTTGATACAAAGAGAAAGCAACCTGCTTGAATGACATCCCATTCACCACTTTGAATACTCACTTGCTCTACCTCTGATGTAGTAAGATATACGCAGTGTGTACCATCTACAAGATGCACCAATACATCAAGGTGAGCTAGTGCCTTCACACCCCTCCCTTTAGCTCTCATTCACAAATGTATTTGTTAAATACACAGCTGTTTTTCTTAGCAATTTGCACAGCGAGGTTGCATTCTGTGTCATCCCCACCCCCACTCACCTATTGTACTCTATGCTACTTTTTCCCCACCCCCTTTCATTTATCTCTCCACCCTTCAGGCACTCTGCCTGTATTCCTGATGAAGGGCTTTTGCCCGAAATGTCGATTTTACCGCTCCTTGGATGCTGCCTGAACTGCTGTGCTTTTCCAGGACCACTAATCCAGGATCTCTAATATATTTTACCTAAAGGAACACAATCTCAGCCCTGTATTGTATTATTTCACAGTCAGGCTTAATAGTTTATTTGTCAATTAAAATACAGTTTTGCACACTGTGTATCCAGCACACTACATAAATAAGATTTAGCAAGACAGCTGAGAGTGCGTTTCAGATTGGTTTTGGTGTGTGCTTCAGGATTTAGGGGGTGAGCTTATAGAGTTTTATAAAATGAGGGGCATGGATAGGGTGAATAGCCAAGGTCTTTGTTCCAGGTTGGGGAGGGGAGTCTATAACTAAAGGGCATAGGTTTAAGGTGAGAGATTTAGAAAGGACCCAAGGGTACCTTTTTCATGCAAAGTGTGAATGGAATGAGCTATCAGAGGAAATGGTGGAGGCTGGTTCAATTACAACATTTAAAAGGCATCTGAATAGGTATATGAATAGAGGAATATGGGCCAAATGCTAGCAAATGGGACTAGGTAAGATTGGGATGTCTGGTCAGCGCAGACGAGTTGGACCGAAAGGTCTGGATTTGTGCAGTGCAACTCTATGCTCTGACAGCACCTGACAACCACGACCACTACCATCTAGAAGGATGTTAGCAGCAGATGCATGGGAACACACCACACACATGATCCCCTCCAAATCACAATGATTAGCTTAAGGAAAAGAGCTTTCAAATAGACTAAAGTCTTTGAAAGAACTGCAGATCCCCAACTTAATTAATTTCACTTAAAGGGAATAACTAGCTTAATCTGGAGAGAAATCATGACAGGAAACTTCAGTGTGTGCTTCTTGTGCAATGTGGGAAATAAGGGACGCTCCCAGTGTCCCTGACAGTTACATTTGCAGGAAGTGTCTCCATCTGCAGCTATTGGCAAACTGCTCCTTAGAGCTGGAGCTGTGTGGGTGGACTCACTGTGGAGTATCCACAATGCTGAGAATGTATTGGACAGCACTTTGAGCACTGATTTCTCTGCACAGATCTGCTGAGCCTCTCCAACAACTTTGAGTCATAGTGATGCACAGCATGGAAACAGACCCTTGGGTCTGTTTTTGTTTCTGATTGACAGCATCCACAATTCTTTCAGTGTTTTGCTTAATGTTTGACCAGTCGCATGGTGTCTGCAACATGGCACCTCACATCTACCTTACAAAATAAGAAAAAAGGGTCGAAGACTATCTTAAAATATTTTGAGAAGCTTTAGTCTGGTCCATAATTGGTCTGAATGGGTGTTTTTTTTAAGCCAACCTATGTTCCAACTCCAATCTCCCCACCACACACAAACAGAAAGCACTGAGTCTGTGTTGAACTTTTCGTCCCACTTAAACATCGAAGTCGCTCACACTCGTTCCCATCTGTTGGCGGCAAACAGCAGGTGCACGGTGTGATCCTCGAGATTACTCTTCTTCTCCAGGTAGGAGCTGATCAGGCCGCCGATTTCAGTACTTCGGTCTGAAACAACAGGCAACAAGGGCGAGGTGAAAGCACGACCGGCGGCGGTGGCGGCGTGCTCTAAACCGAAAACATGGCGCGGGCCGGGCACCCTCTAAACCGAAAACATGGCGCGGGCCAGGCGCGCTCTAAACCGAAAACATGGCGCGGGTCGGGCGCACTCTAAACCGAAAACATGGCGCGGGTCGGGCACCCTCTAAACCGAAAACATGGCGCGGGCCGGGCACCCTCTAAACCGAAAACATGGCACGGGCCGGGCACCCTCTAAACCGAAAACATGGCGCGGGTCGGGCACCCTCTAAACCGAAAACATGGCGCGGGCCGGGCACCCTCTAAACCGAAAACATGGCGCGGGTCGGGCACCCTCTAAACCGAAAACATGGCGCGGGCCGGGCACCCTCTAAACCGAAAACATGGCGCGGGCCGGGCACCCTCTAAACCGAAAACATGGCGCGGGCCGGGCACCCTCTAAACCGAAAACATGGCGCGGGCCGGGCACCCTCTAAACCGAAAATATGGCGCGGGTCGGGCACGCTCTAAACCGAAAACATGGCGCGGCGCTGGCACGCTTACCCGGGAACTGCAGGACCTCAGCGGCTCGGCCGTGCTCCCGCAAGGCCTCCTGTAGCTTCCTGCACTGGGTGCTTTTCCCGGATCGGTCTATTCCCTCCAGCACGATGAGAGCGCCCCGCCGAGCAGCCATGTTTCAAGAGGCGGGCTGACTCTGCCGCTCTTGATCCGGGATGGCGGGTTTTGAAATCCCACCGTTGCTGAGCGATGACGCGGTGCCGCGGACGCAGAAACCAGGCCAGCATCCACGGAGAGAGTGGCCCAGCCATCGTTTCCCGTCTGCATTGAAATGAAGTGTGCAGGACAAAGCATTTTATGCTACGGTTTGTGTGTGGCTGGAGGGTAGGTGCTGATGGAGAAAAGATGTTGATCGTTCAGATTAAATGATCCACCAACTTCTTCTCTCTATCAGCACCCACTACCCCCCCCCCCCTCAGATATTTAGTTAATTACACAACACCAGGTTATAGTCTAACAGGTTTATTTGGAAGCACTAGCTTTCTGAGCGCTGTTCCTTCATCAGACAACAGCTCTGTTTCCATCCTATACATTTCTATGACTCTCTAAATTCTGTGTCTTAGGGCCCTGCTCCACAACTATCTGAAGAAGGAGCTGCGTTCTGAAAGCTAGTGCTTCCAAATAAACATGTTGGACTTAACTGGTGTTGTGTGATTTTTAACTTTGTACATTCTAATCCAACACCGGCATCTCCAAATCTCACATCTATGCATGGAAAGAAAAATTAGGTTTACCACTCACATGGCTTATTAATTGCCTCTGCACAAATTGATCTTCAGGACTTGGGTCATTTCTATTATACCGATGGTGTCTTCATTGTTAAAGTCATATAACACCAGGTTATAATCCAACAGGTTTACTTGGAAGAACTAGCTTTCTGAGCGCTGCTCCTTCTTCAGGTAGTGGTGAAGCAGGACCCAAAGACAGAATTTAGAGAGTCATAGAGATGTACAGGATGGAAACAGACCCTTCGGTCCAACTTGTCATTGCCGACCAGATATCCCAACCCAATCTAGTTCCACCTGCCAGCACCCAGCCCATATCCCTCCAAACCCTTCCTATTCATATACCCATCCAAATGCCTTTTAAATGTTGCAATTGTACTAGTCTCCACCACTTCCTCTGGCAACTTATTCCATACACGTACCACTCTCTGCATGAAAAAGTTGTTCCTTACGTCTCTTTTATATGTTTCCCTCTCACCCTAAACCTATGCCTCTAGTTCGCGCTCCCCCACCTCAGGGAAAAGACTTTGTCTATTTATCCTATCCAAGCCCCTCAAGATTTTATAAACCTCTACAAGGTCACTCCTCAGCCTCTGACGCTCCAGGGAAAACAGGCCCATCTTATTCAACCTCTCCCTATAGCTCAAATCCTCCAACCCCTGCAACATCCTTGTAAATCTTTTCTGAACCATTTCAAGATTCACAACATCCTTCCGATAGGAAGGAGACCAGAATTGCATGCAATATTCCAACAGTGGCATAATCAATGTCTTGTACAGCCGCAACATGACCTCCCAACTCCAATACTCAATACTCTGACCAATAAAGGAAAGCATGTCAATCGCCTTCACGATCCTATCTACCTGTTATCTTACTTTCAGGGAGCTATGAACCTGCACTCCAAGATCTCTTTGTTCACCAATACTCCGTCGGACCTTACCATTAAGTATATAAGTCCGGCTAAGATTTGCTTTCCCAAAATGCAGCACCTCGCATTTATCTGAATTAAATTCCATCTGCCACTTCTCAGCCCATTGGCCCATCTGATTAATATCCCATTGTAATCTGAGGTAACCTTCTTCGCTGTCCATTACACCTGCAATTTTGGTGTCATCTGCAAACTTACTAACTATACCTCTTATGCTCCCATCCAAATCATTTATATAAATGATGAAAAGTAGTGGACCCAGCACCGATCCTTGTGGCAGTCCACTGATCACAGGCCTCCAGTCTGAAAAACAACCCTCCACCACCACCCTCGAGCCAGTTCTGTATCCAAATGGCTAGTTTAGATTAGATTCCCTACAGTGTGGAAACAGGCCCTTCAGCCCAACCATTCCACACCGACCCTCCAAAGAGTAACCCACCCAGACCCATTTCCCTCTGACTAATGCACCTAACACTATGGGCAATTTAGCATGGCCAATTCACCTGACCTGCACATCTTTGGACTGTGGGAGGAAACCCACGCAGAAACAGGGAGAATGTGCAAACTCCACACAGATGTCACCGCAGGCTGGAATTGAACCTGGGACCCTAGTGCTGTGAGGCAGCAGTGCTAACCACTGAGCCACCGTGCCACCCCTATGATTGTTCTCCCTGTATTCCATGAGATCTAATCTTGCTAACCAATCTTCCATGGAGAACCTTGTCAAATGCCTTACTGAAGTCCACATAGATCACGTCCACCGCTCTGCCCCCATCAATCCTGTTTGTTATTTCTTCAAAAAGCTCAATTTTATAGCAAAAGATTACTGTGCCATGCAATTGAAATGATATGTTGAACAAACCTAGATTGCTGTTAAATCTTTCATTTTTTAGAATGGTTTGCAGGTTTCAGTTCATTAATATGTAAATCCCAGAAGTTCTTTTAAGTCACATTCTTAATATAACTTAAGGTTTCATAAGAAAAAGGTGACAGCTCAGACAATGCATTAATTGGTGTGGGGTTAGAGTCTGTCTGTATCCAAATCTTGAGTCAGACTGGTTCTATTTCCAAAATGGATTATAATCAAGATGAAGGGTTTATGCTCGAAACATCAATTCACCTATTCCTTGGATGCTGACTAACCTGCTGTGCTTTGGTGACTAAGCTGACTCTTCCCGGAATGTTCCTCAGTCATAGCTCTCTGCCGCCCTCTGTTGGATACAGAGATGAAGGAGTCACTGTCAAGGTCTGAAGTTATTGACCATCTTAACGATCCTTATGAAGTTGGTGAGTTGCCTTCTTGAATATTTCTGAGAGACTTACTGCATTTTTAAAAATGTCTGCATGTTGCAATGGACTAGACTGAGTAAGAACAGCTTATTTGATAGAATGTGTGTTTGTTAATGCCATTGTCTAGGCCCACGTTAGGCTGCCCACCTGGTTTCTTTATTTTTTTGAGTTTTCTGTTGGAGTTTGATATGATAGAGTTTTCTTTTATTTCACACATTTAGGTCATTAGTGAATCAGATGGGTTTTCCCAACAATCAACAATGGATTTGTGGTCATCTGGGTATGCTGCACTTCACCAGTGAGGCCTTGACAGTATCACTGAAGTGCTTCCTCCGTCCACCTGGGGCTCACCTGCTGTTTCAAAGCTGAGAGTAGAGCACCTGCTTGGAGAATCTTGTGTCGGTCTTTTCGACCACATGCATTTCTCCTGGAGCTGTCACATGATGAAATGACAGTTGTGCACCCAACTTCTGTGGCCAAAAGCCACGTGGCGATTCCAGGAGGAGTTCCTCAGGGACAGGGAGGAAATGGTTAAAAAGGACCTTGACGATGACTTGTCCAACAGTCACTATGAGAAAGATTCCCCTGTAGTTACCACAATCGGCCTTGGTTCCTTTTTTGAAAATGCTCACAACTGTGGCATCTTGGTGCTCTCCCGGGATGCTCTCTTCCTTCCCCACGATGACGGCATAGCTGAAACAGTTTCAGTACTCAACACTAACAATTGCCAATTTCCAGATGCCATCCTACAATTAGTCTGTTTCATCCTTGACGACAACATTTTCATCTTTGACAATTAGCTCTGCATCCAGACACACAGAACAGCCACGGGGACAAAGTTTGCACCCTAATACACCAAAAGTTTAGGGTGGAAGACTTCGAGTAAGACTTCTTTGTTGCACAGGACATTCAACCAACACTATATACATGATACATCAACAACATTTTCTTCCTTTGGACTCACGGCAAGGAATCACTGAAATGACTACACAATGATATCAACAAGTTTCATCCCACCACCAGTCTTCTATAGACTACTCTTTAGAATCAGTCTTATTCTTGGACACATGCATCTTCATCAAGGACAGACACCTCTGTACCCCAATCTACTATAAGCTCATGGATAACCTCATGATGCTGCACTTCTCTGGCTTCCACCCTAAACGTGTTAAATAAACCATTCCCTATGGACAAGCCCTGCATGTATACAGGATCTGCTCAGTCAAGGAAGAATGCAATGGACACCTAAAGATGCTGAAAGATGCCGTCATAAAGTGACACAATGCTCGATTCATCAATTGAGGGAGGCAAAGAACTTTTTCAAAGTGATGCTCAACACATCAATTGCCAGTTCCAACGTGCCACAGCAAAAACTGCGATGACCTTCTCAGAGGACAGACACAGGACACAATTAATAGAGTGGCCTTCGTCGTCCAGTACTTCCCTGGAGTGGAGGAACTATACCGTGTTCTCCTTCAGTATGTCATTGATGGCAATGAACATCTAGCCAAGATGATCCTTACGCGTCCAATTCTTACCTTCAAACAGCTGCCAAACCTTAAATAGACCATCATTTGCAGCAAACTACCCAGCCTTCAGGACAACATCGACTACAATGCCACACAACCCTGCCATGGCAATCTCTGTAAGACATACCAGTTCATCGACATGGATACTAACATCACACGTGGGCACACGACCCACAATGTAAACGGCAGATGCTCATGTGACTCTGCCGATGTTGTTTACCTCATACACTGCAGGCAAAGATGCTCTGAGACATGATATATTAATGAGACTGTGCAGATGCTACAACAACAATTGAATAGACACCACACAAAACTGTCTAGACAGGAATGTTCTTTCCCAGACAGGGAACACTTCAGTGGTCAAGGACATTCAGCCTCCAATCATCAGATAAGCATCCTCCAAGAAGGCTTTCAAGATACACAACAGCGTAGAATCGTCGAGCAGAAACTGATAGTCAAGTTCCATACCCATAAAGATGGCCTCAACCGTGATCATGTTGCGCTTCATGTAACCCCACCATACTGTTCTGTATTTGTAAAATCTTCTCTACTGACTTATTTTGACACCAAAACCTTGGTAATCTGTTATAATCTCTCTACCTTAATTAGTTTGTACAGTTTTGGATTACTTGTTAATTTGGTTAGACCTTGCAGGTCAGGCAGCATCTAGGGAACAGAAGATTCTTCAGGAAGAAGGGCATGTGCCCGAAACGTTGAATCTTCTGTTCCCTAGATGCTGCCTGACCTGCTGTGCTGTTCCAGCAATAAAGTTTCAACTTTGATCTCCAGCGTCTGCAGACCTCACTTTCTCCCCCAATTTGGTTAGACCCTCAGCATGCGACTCCTATATCTAACATGTTATTCCAGCCATTTGGTTTATCTCCAGCACTACCTTGGTTTAATTTTTGTAGTTATCGCTCTGCCTCAATTAGGATTGTAGGTCATCCTTTCACTTGCCATTCAGCTGTTGACACTTTGCTCATACCACTTGACACGTTTGATCACCTGCAGAAACTTATTATTCGGTATGTCCACTCACACCATTCGTATGACCTTTTGATCTCTCTGCTATAAATTCTGTGCCTTCACTTCTTCCTAGTGAAGGGACAGTGGTCTGAAAGCTTGTGATTTCAAATAAACCTGTTGGACTATAACCTGGCATTGTGTGACTTCTGACCTAGTCCAACCCAGTCAAATACTGACACCTCCATGTCATACCTGTTGTACTCTGATGTAACCTTCTTCGCTATCCATTACACTTCCAATTTTGGTGTCATCTGCAAACTTACTAAGCATACCTCCAATATTCACATTCAAATCATTCATATAAGTGACAAAAAGCAATGGACCCAGCTCCGAAATATGTGGCACACCACCGTTCACAGGCCCCCAGTCTGAAAAGCAACCCTCCACCACCACCCTCTGTCTTCTATCTTTGAGCCAGTCCTGAATCCAAATGACCAGTTCTCCCCGCATTACATGTCATCTAACCTTGCTAACGAGTCTACCATGAGGAACCATGTCAAACACTTTCCTGAAGTCCATACAGAGCACGTCCACTGTTCTGCCTTCATCAATCCTCTATGTTACTTATTTAAAAAGTTCAATCAAGTTTGTGATACACAATTTCCTACACACAAAGCTATGTTGACCATCCCTAAACAGTAATTGCCTTTCCAAATACATGTAGATCCTGTCCCACAGGATTCCCTCCAAATACTTGGTAATGGTCGATAGTTCCCTCACTTTTACTTACCACTTTTCTTAAATAGTGACACCATGTTAGCCCTCCAGTCTTTTGGCACACCACTTGTAGCTATGAATGATACAAATATCTCAGCAAGGGGACCAGCAATCCGTTCCCACGGAGATCTAGGGTACTCCGGATCAGGTCCTGGGGATTTATCCATCTCTTTGCGTTTTATGTCATCCAGCACCTCCTCCTCTGTAATATGGACATTTTTCAAGATATTACTATTTATTTCCCCACGTTCTTTATCTTCCATATCTTTCTCCACAGTAAACACTGATGCAAAATACTCCTTTGGTATTTTGCCCATCTCCTGTGATTCAATAGGCTGCCTTGCTAATCTTTGAGGGGCCCTATTCTCTCCCTAGTTATCCTTTTGTCCTTAATGCATTTATAAAATCCCTTTGGATTCCCCTTAACCGTGTTTGCCTAGCTATCTCATGTCCCCTTTTTGCCCTCCTGATTTCCCTCTTAAGTATGAACAAGTTGGACAGAAGGGTCTGTTTCCATGCTGTACATCTCTATGGCTCTACTGCCTTTATACTCTTCTAAGGATTCACTCGATCTCTGCTTTCTATACCTGACATATGCTTCCTTCTTTTTCTTAACCAAACCCACAATTTCTCTCGTCATCCAGCATTCCCTTCACCTACCAGCCTTGCCTTTCAGGAATATACTGTCTCTGGACTCTTGTTATCTCATTTTTGAAGGCTTTCCATTTTCCAGCTGTCCCTTTACCTGCAAACATCAGCACCTAATCAACATTTGAAAGTTCTTGCCATCAAAACTGGCCTTCCTCCAATTTAGATTTTAACTTTTAGATTTGATCTATCCTTTTCCATCCTTATTAGAATTATGATCACTGGCTCCAAAGTGATCCCCCCCACTGACCCCTCAGTCATCTGCTCTGCCCCTTATTTCTCAAAAGCAGGTGAAGTTTTGTACCTTATGTCAGTGCAACAATATACTGAATTAGAACATGTTCTTGTGCACACTTGAATTCCTCTCCAAGCCTTTAACTCTATGGCAGTCCCAGTCTATGTTTGGAAAATTAAAATCCCCTACTCATAACCACTCTATTATTCTTCAGATTACAAAGGTCGCTGTACAAATATGTTTCTCAATTTCCTGCTTACTACTGGGGGGTATGGTACAATTCCCCCCCCCCCCCCCAGTATGATCTTCCCTTTCTCATTTCTCAGTTCCACCCAACCAACTTCCCTGGATGTATTCCCAGAAAAAACCTTCCCTAAATGTAGCTGTAATATTATCCCTAATGATAAATGCCACTCCCTCTCCTCTCTTGCCTCCATTTCTATCCTTCCTATAGTATCTATACCCTGGAGCATTAAGCTGCCAGTCCTGTCCATCCTTGAGCATGTCTCTGTAATTGCTAGGATAGCCCAGTCCCACATTCCCAATCATGCCCTGAGTTCATCTGCCTCTTGCATTGAAATAAACATAATTTATTTGATCATTCTCTGCTTTGTTCCTGCCTGCCCTGACAGTTTGACTTGCTCCTTTTACCAACTGTACCAGTTTCAGACTATCTCTTTCCTGATTATCTCCCTGGGTCTCACCCCCACCAGTTTAAATCCTCCCAAGCAGCTTGAGCAACTTTCCCTACCTGTATGTTCATTTCCTTCGAATTCAGGTGCAATCCATCCTTCTGGTACAGATCACTTCTTCCCCAGGAGAGTCCAATGATCCAAAAATGTGAATCCATCTCCCCTGCACCAGCTCCTCAGCCATGCATTCATGTTTTTCACCCTCCTATTCCTACCTTCACTAGCTCGTGGCATTGGGGGTAACCCAAATATTACTACCCTCAAGGACCTCCTTTTTACATTTCTGCCTAACTTGTCATATTCTCTCCATAGAATCTCATCCTTTTTCCTTCCTTTGTCATTAGTTCCAATATATACAACAATTTCTTGCTGGTCCCTCTCCCTTTTGAGAACATTACGCACCCTCTCTGAGATATCCTTGACCCTGGAACCAGGGAGGCAACACACCATTCTGATTTCTCACTGTCGGCCACAGAAACTGTCTGTGCCTCTGATTAGAGATTCCCCAATTACATTCGATCACTTGGAACCTGACGTACCCTTCATTACATTACAACCAGTATTAATAACAGAAACCTGGCTGTCCGTACTAGATGCAGAAAGTGGGAACTGCAGATGCTGGAGATCAGAGCTGAAAACGTGTTGCTGGAAAAGCGCAGCAGGTCAGGCAGCATCCAAGGAACAGGAGAATCGACGTTTCGGGCATAAGCCCTTCTTCAGGAGCTACATTCCCGTTAGTGTCCATCACCCCCTACATTTCCAAAAAGAGCATATTTGTCTGAGATAGCCACAGGGTACTCCTGCACGACTTGCCTCCCTCTCCTACCTTTTCTGCGGTAAGTCTGGCTGTATCTGGAGTTTTTCTTCCGTCCTACAGCAGCCATCCATCACACCCTCTAGCTTCTATAAGTTCCTCATTGCCTCTAACTGCCACTCCAACCGATCTTGGCAATCCAATAGGATTCGCAACCAAACACATATCCTGCAGACATCATCAGTAACATGGAAACTCTCCCCAATCTCCCACAACCGACAGGAAGAGTACATCACTCTAATAAATGCCATCTAGCTATCGATAGACCCAGAAAATAGCACTATCTTACTGCTCTAAAAAACACTGCTCCAGGCCAACTTATAAGATCATAAGAACCTAAGATCTAGGAGCAGAAGTAGGCCTTCATGCTTTTTTCATATAATCAGAAAAGAACCCATTCTACTCACTATTATAGCTTTACAACGTAAACAGGTTATACTTTAAAAAGCTGCGAGCTCTCCCACACAGGTTTCTCCAAGGTCAGCTGCAAATTTCGCTGTTTATTAATTTTTCTCAGATGAACTCCAATGTCCAAAGATACTTGAAATCAACAGCAGAGGCAATAACTGTGCAGATTCACTGCTGGGTCAGACAGCACTGTCAATTTTTTTTAAAGATTCCCCACAGTGTGGAAATAGGCCCTTCGGCCCAACAAGTCCACACCGACCCATTTCCCTCTGACTAATGCACCTAACACTATGGGCAATTTAGCATGGCCAATTCACCTGACCTGCACATATTTGGACTGTGGGAGGAAACCGGAGCACCCAGAGGAAACCCACACAGACACAGGGAGGATGTGCAAACTCCACATAGACAGTCACCCAAGGCTGGAATTGAACCTGGGACCCTGGTGCTGTGAGGCAGCAGTGCTAACCACTGCGCCGCCCTCAAAAGACAATTTCTTTCTCTGTTTGAATCACTTCCCATGTGGTCACTGCTACTGCATTTGTCTGTCTTCCACCTTTTTAAGTGCTTGTAGCATTTTGGTCCATGTGTGATCTTGACAGCACAGGAGAAACCATGCATTTCATGGTTGTCATCCATTCATTAGGCCTTCGCGCTTTTTCCACCCACCAACTGTTTTTTTACATTGTGGCTTTCTTGTTGGACCTCAGCCTTCAGTTGCCTGTAGGCCTGCCTTTTCTCTTCTGAATACGATTGTTGTTTTACACTCAGAAATGTTTCTGGCTTAATTGTTCCAGGATCTACTGATCATTCTCATCAAGCTAGTCTTGGTGTTTATTGGTTGAGCAACCAATCAAGTTCTTCCTAGCATCAATGATGACCATCTTAAGAGTGGACCAGATATTCTACTATGTATTCATGTACTGTATTTTAGAGATTTGGGAAGCTGGGTAGCCACTTAAACAGTTTTATTTAATAGGATCCTGGTTCCTTGAACCAGTTGCAAACCTCTAGTCCACTCCACATCAGGCAGCATTCAATGGCGATGCAGCTAACATTTCGAGTCTAGATGACTCTTCATCAGAACTAAAGTGAGATTGGAGTGGACAGCATTTATGCTTTAATTCAGGGGTCATGGTGTGGTGGGGGGTAGTGGGTGTAGGGTGCTGTTGGAGACAAGATGGTCGAAGTTTATATGAAGTGGTTAGAATGTGAGAATGGCAGAACAATGGCATGACTCATGCCAGACTTGAGAGGACAGTCAGTGGGATGGGGGAGGGGAGGACATGATAATGAGCTAAAAGAAAGGAAAGAAATGGTTCAAAATTTTAAGGTGTTAAACTCAATATTAAGTCCAGGAGACTGTAATGTGTCTCGTCTGAAGATGAAATGTTGTTCCTCCAGTTTGTCCCTTGCAAAGCAGGACCTTGATCTTTCAGTAGCTGATCATTTTAACACAGCGTCCTGCTCGCATACCCACATGTTTTCCTTGGCATGTTGTTGTGTTCTAGTGAAACAATGCAAACTGTCCTTTTCCACAGTAAACACTCATGCAAAATACTCGGTTAGTATCTCACCGTCTCCTGCGGCTCCACACAAAGGCCACCTTGCTGATCTTTGAGGGGCCCTATTCCTTCCCTAGTTACCCTTTTCAATTGTGAACCATTTCTTTCCTTTCTTTTAGCTCGTCATTATGTCCTTCTCTCCTCCATCCCACTTACTGTCCTTTCAAGTCTTGGAGACAGTAAGAACTGCAGGTGCTGGAAGCAAGATTCAATAGATGTGAAGCAAACCAGATCAGACAGCTCCCTGCCCCAATTCTGATGAATTGCCCCACACTGTATCAAGTCCTGGCCCAAAACAGTGACTTTCCTGCTGTGCTTTCCCAGCTTGACAACTATTGACTCTTTCAAGTCTGGCAGGAGACATACCATTGTTCTGCCATTCTCACATTCCGATCATTTAAAATAAACTACCAACATCTTTTCTCCAACAGCACCCTATACCCACTACCTCCCCACCACAAACCCCAAACTATAGAAGTGCTATTGTTGAAACACCCCCTTTGATGAAGTTATCTAGAATCAAAACATTCGAATCATAGAAACCCTACAGAGTAGAAACACACCGACCCTCCGGAGAGTAACCCACCCAGACCCATTCCCCTAACTGATTACAAGAGGAAGCTCAATTATCCAGCATTCGATTGTCCAAACAAGATCACAAGGTCCCAATGCTTGGCTAAACTATGTTGTCTGGCATTTGATTATCTGAATAAAATCCTGCCTGTGTCCTTCAGATAATCAAGGTTCCTTTGTACTCTATATTTACCCCTAACTAACACATCCGAACACGAGGGGGCAATTTAGCATGACCAATTCATCTAACCTGGGAGGAAACCCACATAGACAGTCACTTGAGCCTGGAATCAAACCCGGAGTCCCTGGTACTGTAAGGCAGCAATGCTAGCCACTGAGCTACCATGCCACTCTCTCACCATTGGATGCTACCAGACCTGTTATGATCTGCAGTAATTTATTTCTACTTTGGGTCCATTCCCAATTTGAAGTGCAACTCAGGCCCGCCTTGAAATGGGGTTTGGCGGTTGTCATGGCGACGGGTCGGCAGCGCGCATGCTCAGCTTGGGGCAGGCCGCACTGGAAAGGATGACAAGATGGCGACCGCGATGTACCTGGAGCACTACCTGGACAGTGAGTACCGGGGCGGGCAGTGAACTCGGACCCGGGCGACCCTTGTCCTCCCCGGGACGGCTGCCTTTGTTCCCGGAGAGGGGGCCGCTTCACCCGGAGAAGGACGGAGAGAAGAGTACGGCCCCGGGCCTGTACTCGGCACCGACGGGCCCAGCTCCTCCTGGGGTGTGAGAGCCTGCGGACCTCGGGTTCAGAGGAGATAGGCGTGGGGCCTAGAGATTGGGCTGGTTTCTGTGAATGTGCGGTGAGGCCGGAGTTTGTGACGGCGCATGTCGTTCGCCGCGCATGCGCGCCAGCTCGTGTCTCTCCCGCCTCCAGGAGCTTGGAAATATGTAAACAACTGGAACTTTGATGCAACGTGGAGCAACGGGCAGGGACCCGATACAGCGTGGGGGCGACGGTGTGTTGCAGATTTGAGGCATTGCACAGTTATCTATTGTGGGGCACTGGGCTGTGGGTGATGGGACATATGATGAGGGCAAAGGGCAGGTTTAGATTAGGTTAGATTCCCTACAGTGTGGAAACAGGCACTTCGGCCCAACAAGTCCATACCAACCCTCTGAACAGTAACCCACCCTAGACCCATCTCCCTCTGACTAATGCACTTCACATTATGGCAATTTAGCATGGCCAATTCACCTAACCTGCACACCTTTGGATTGCCTGATACAGCATGGTGGTAAGCGGCCATGATTTAATGCAGTATGGGAATGAGCGGCAGTGATATGTATCAGTGGAGGTAATGCTGTTGTACTGCAAAGGCATAGAGAAGAGGCAGTGATCTCAACAGGGTGAGGGTGTGTGTTACTTGATTGGCCATGACTTTGCTGTGATTGGGGAAATGAAACTGATCTTGTACAAAAGGCAGCAGGAGTATTTAAATGTGAGGGTGGAGAGGAAATGTAATTGAGAATCTTTTAAGGGTGAATTTGGAAATACTAGTAGAAGCAATTAAAGACAAATCTGGAAGAATGGTTGCTTGGTTAGGGGAATGCTAATTGACAGTCAATAAAGCGTGGAGCTGGAAAAAGCATAGCAGGTCAAGCAGCAACAGAGGAGCAGGAGAGTTGACATTTTGGTAGAAGTGACCTGTACAAAAAGGATGGATTGCACTTGAATTGGAAGGTGACTCATATACTGGCGGAGAATTACTAGAGCTGCTCTGGAGGATTTAAACTATTAAGGTTGGAGATGGGACTCGGGTGATAGTGAGTAAAGAGATCAATCTGAGACAGGTATAGTTGAGAAAAGAAGTGAGTCAAACAGTCAGGGACAAAGCAGAGAACAAGGTAGGACTGATAAATTATTTCAATGCATGAGACCTAACAGGGAAGCAGATGAACTCAGGGCATGGTTAGGAACACAGGACTGGGATGTCATAGCAATTACAAAAATGTGTCGCAGGGATGGACAGGACTGGCAGCTTAATGTTGCAGGATACAAATGCTACAGGAAGGACAGAAAGGGAGGCAACAGCATTACCTCCATTGACATTTTTGATCAGGGATAACGTTACAGCTGTACTGAGGGAAGATATTCCCACAAATACAGCCTGGGAAGTTATTTGGGTGGAACTGAGAAATAAGAAAGGGATGATCACCTTATTGGGATTGTATTATAGACCCCTTAATAGTCAGAGGGAAATTGAGAAACAGGTTTGTAACAAGATTGCAGTTATCTGTAAGAATAATAGGGTGGTTATGGTAGGGGATTTTAATTCTCCAAACTTAGGCTGGAACTGCCATAGTGTTAAAGGTTTAGATGGAGAAGGATTTAAGTGTGTACAATAAAATTTTCTGATTCAATATATGAATCTACCTACTAGAGAAGGACAAAACTTGACCTACTTTTGGGAAATAAGGCAGGGCAGGTGACTGAGGTGTCGGTGGGGGAACACTTTGGGGCCAGATCTAAAATAATTATGGAAAAGGATAGACCGGATCTAAAAGTTGAAGTTCTAAATTGGAGGAAGACTGATTTTGACAGTCCTAGGCAAGAACTTTCAAAAGCTTACTGGTGGCAGATGTTTGCAGGTAAAGGGATGACGAAAATGGGAAGCCTTCAGAAATTAGATAACGAGAATCCAGAGACAGTATATTCCTGTTAGGGTGAAAGGCAAGGCTGGTAGGTGTAGGTGTAGGGAATGCTGTATGACTAATTAAATTGAGGGTTTGGTTAAGATAAAGAAGGAAGCATATGTCAGGTATAGACAAGATAGATCAAATGAATCCTTAGAAGAGTATAAAGGCAGTAGGAGTATAATTAAGAGGAAAATCAGGAGGGCAAAAAGGGGACATGAGATAGCTTTGGCAAACAGAGTTAAGGAGAATCCAAAGGATTTTTACAAATACATTAAGGACAAAAGGGTAATTAGGAAGAGAATAGACCCCCTCAGATCATAAAGGTGACCTTTGTGTGGAGCCACAGAAGATGGGAGAGATACTAAACGAGTATTTTGCATCAGTGTTTACTGTGGAAGATGTAGAATGTGGGGAAATAGATTGTGACATTTTGAAAAATGTCCATATTATAGAGGAGGAAGTACTGGATGTCTTGAAATACTTAAAAGTGGATAAAGCCCCAGGACTTGATCAGGTCTACCTTAGAACAGACTGGAGGTTGGCTAACACGGTGCCAGTGTTTAAGAAGGGTGGTAAGGACAAGCCAGGGAACTATAGACCAGTGAGCCTGACATCGGTGATGGGCAAATTGTTGGAGGGAATCCTGAGAGACAGGATCTACAGTGGAACCTCAATTATCCAAACGAGATAGGCGGGCAGTATTTTGTTCGGATAATTGATTATTCGGTTAAATGATTTTCTCTGGGGCTTGGAGTTTTCTGTGAAGTCTGCTCCCCCTTCAGGAGTCTAGGCAAAAGCACACATGCGTGAGACCCTGCACCCCCCCATCTGCTACCAGCCTCCAACCCTGTCCGTGCCCGCCCCCAACTCCCACCTGCCCCCAACCTTGCCTTGAGATTCCCTTCAGATAATCCGATATTCAGATAATCGAGGTTCCTCTGTACATGTATGTGGAAAGGCAAGGACTAAGTATGGATAGCCAACATGGCTTTGTGGAAGGGAAATCATGTCTCCCAAACTTGATTGAGTTCTTTGAAGAAGTAACAAAGACAATTGATGAGGGCAGAGTGGTGGATGTGATCTATATGGACTTCAGTAAGGTGTTCGACAAGGTTCGCCATGGGAGACTGGTTACCAAGGTTAGATCTCATGGAATACAGGGAGAACTAGCCATTTGGATACAGAACTGGCTCAAAGGTTGAAGAGAGGGTGGTGGTGGAGGATTGTTTTTCAGACTGGAGGCCTGTGACCAGTGGAGTGCCACAAGGATCGGTGCTGGGTCCACTACTTTTTATTCTTTAAACGAATGATTTGAATGGCAGCATAAGAGGTACAGTTAGTAAGTTTGCAGATGACACCAAAATTGGAGGTGTAGTGGACAGCGAGGAAGGTTACCTCAGATTACAATGGGATCTTGAGCAGATGGGCCAATGAGCTGAGAAGTGACAGATGGAGTTTAATTCAGATAAATACGAGGTGCTGCATTTTGGGAAAGCAAATGTTAGCAGGACTTATACACTTAATGGTAAGGCCCTCGGGAGTGTTGCTGAACAAACAGATCTTGGAGTGCAGGTTCGTAGCTCCTTGAAAGTAGAGTCGCGGGTAGATAGGATAGTGAAGGCAGCGTTTGGTATGCAGCTGTACAGGACATTGGTTAGGCCACTGTTGGAATATTGCGTGCAATTCTGGTCTCCTTCCTATTGGAAAGATGTTGTGAAACTTGAAAGAGTTCAGAGAAGATATACAAGATTGTTGCAAGGGTTGGAGGTTTTGAGCTATAGGGAGAGGTTGAATCGGCTAGGACTATTTTCCCTGGAGCGTCGGAGGCTGGGGGGTGACCTTATAGAAGTTTATAAAATCAAGAGGGGCATAAATAGACAAAATCTTTTCCCTGGGATGGAGGAGTCCAGAACTAGAGGGCATAGGTTTGGGGTGAGAGGGGAAAGATATAAAAGAGCCCCAAGGGGCAACTTTTTCATGTAGAGGGTGGTACGTGTATGGAATGAGCTGCCAGAGGAAGTTGTGGAGGCTTGTACAATCACTTTTCTCTTTACAATAAAAGTCCATTCTCGTCCTGTTCCTGTTGTTGACGTGTTGTATCCAGTTAACTGGTTGAAAACGAGAGAAAAAACCAAACTCTTGTAGCGTGTGACTCTCATAATGTTTCATATTCATTGAATGAACTGTTTTGTAGTGTATATAATTATTATGCAGCTGTAGCAGCCTCTTGCACACAGCAAGGTGTACAATTAAACCATAATTACAACCTAATTATATCTGCGTTGAATTTGCAAAAGAATGGTTCAATTCAAAATGTTTCTACTGTATTTCCTTAAGTAACTTAAGATTCTGAATGTGAAATTAAAAACTCAAGCTACTTCTGTGTTCTGACAGGTATTGAAAACCTTCCATGTGAACTTCAGCGGATCTTCCATCTGATGCGGGACCTAGACCAGAGAACTGAAGGTGCATACAGTGCAACTGGGGAATATGTGGGAAGTCTGCAGTCTTGGGAATTTGTGATATTAATGTGCTGTGCAACAGTGGATCAGACCATAGTGAACTTTCTGATTTTGGCATCCGGTGTATCCTGTATCTATAACTTTTAATTGGACCTTACAATAGGTGTTTGGTCTCTGAATATTTGCTACTTAATTTTCCATAAAAATGATGCAGTTCTGGAAAGCATGTTCCAATATTATTTTTAATTCAAACTTGTGAGAGTAAAATATGTGAACAGTCAATGTTTGGAATTTTTGCAACAGATTGGTTAGGCCACTTTTGGAATAGTGCAATTCTGGCCTCGCAGCGCCAGAGACCCAGGTTCAATTCCCGACTCAGGCGACTGACTGTGTGGAGTTTGCACGTTCTCCCCGTGTCTGCGTGGGTTTCCTCCGGGTGCTCCGGTTTCCTCCCACAGTCCAAAGATGTGCAGGGTCAGGTGAATTGGCCATACTAAATTGCCCGTAGTGTTAGGTAATGGGTAAATGTAGGGGTATGGGTGAGTTTCGCTTCGGCGGGTCGGTGTGGACTTGTTGGGCCGAAGGGCCTGTTTCCACACTGTAATCTAATCTAAAAAAAAAATCTATAGGAAGGATATTGTGAAACCTGAAAGGGTTCAGAAGATTTTCAAGGATGTTGCCAGGGTAAGAGGACTTGACCTGTAAGGAAAGGCTGAATAAGCTGGGGCTGTTTGCTTGGAGTGTCGAAGGCTGAGGTGTGACCTTACAGAGGTTTATAAAATCATGAGGGCATAGAGAGGGTAAATAGTTGAGGTCTTTTCCTGAGCATGGAGTAGTCCAGAACTAGAGGTTTAGGGTGAGGAGAGGGGAGGGGAAAGATATAAAAGGAACCTAAGAGGCAATGTTATCACGCAGAGGGTGATGTGTGTATGGAATGAGCTGCTAGAGGAAGGGGAGGAGGCTGGTGCAATTACAACATTTAAAAGGCATCTGGATGGGTATGTGAATAGGAACGCTTTAGAAGAACATGGGCCAAGATTGACAAATGGGACTAGATTAATTTAGGATATCTGGTTGGTATGGGTGAGTTCGATCAAAGGATCTGTTTTCATGCTGTATATCTCTATTTGTAGCTCGGGTGCTCGTTGTTGTGGTTCTGTTCGCCGAGCTGGAAGTTTTTGTTGCAAATGTTTCGTCCCCTGGCTAGGCGACATCATCAGTGCTTGGGAGCCTCCTGCGAAGCGCTTCTTTGATGTTTCCTCCGGTGTTTATAGTGGTCTGTCCCTGCCGCTTCCGGTTGTCAGTTTCAGCTGTCCGCTGTAGTGGTTGGTATATTGGGTCCAGGTCGATGTGTTTGTTGATGGAGTTTGTGGATGAATGCCATGCCTCTAGGAATTCCCTGGCTGTTCTCTGTCTGGCTTGTGCTATGATAGTAGTGTTGTCCCAGTTGACTTCATGTTGCTTGTTGTCTGCGTGTGTGGCTACTAAGGATAGCTGATCGTGTCGTTTCGTGGCTAGTTGATGTTCATGTATGCGGATTGTTAGCTGTCTTCCTGTTTGTCCTATATAATGTTTAGTGCAGTCCTTGCATGGTATTTTGTACACTACATTCGTCTTGCTCATGTTGGGTATCGGGTCCTTCGTTCTGGTGAGTTGTTGTCTGAGCGTGGCTGTTGGTTTGTGTGCCGTTATGAGTCCTAGGGGTCGCAGTAGTCTGGCAGTCAGTTCCGAGATGCTCCTGATGTATGGTAGTGTGGCTAGTCCTTTTGGTTGTGGTATGTCCTCGTTCGGTGGAATAATGGACTGACACAACAAACAGTGAGACAAACTGTCGTACCTATGATAATAAGGAAAAGACAAACACATAACCTCAACACCAAGGAGAGGGAAGCACTGAAATCACTAAGAAACGATAAGAACATAATCATACTACCAGCAGATAAAGGCAGAATGACGGTCATCCTAGATAAATCTGATTACATCCAAAAAGCACAACAACTACTTGAAGATACCAACACCTACCAAAAGAGGGAGTTTGACCCCACCCCACAGCTCACCAATAGGATACAAAAAAACGGACAGATAACCAGAGCTGACCTACAAAGAATGAAACCGGAAAGCAACAACACCCCCAGATTCTATGGATTACCTAAAGTACACAAACCAGACATCCCACTCAGACCCATAGTATCACTACCAGGGACACCATCATACAAACTGGCCAAAGAACTACAACAGAAACTGAAACACCTGGTCAGCGGATCCAAACACTCTATACAATCAACACAGGAATTCTTGGACATCATCAGAAATATACACATAGACAAAGAAGAAACCATGATATCATTCGACGTGACGGCACTGTTCACTTCGATTGACAAAACCCTAGCCAGAGAAACAATAGCCAACCTACTGGACATACAGAACAGAAAACAGGATGCTGAACCTATCAACAAAGACTGCATACTTAAACTACTGGACTTGTGCCTCACAACACACTTCACATTCAACAACCAGATATACGAACAAATCAACGGAACACCCATGGGATCACCAATCTCGGGACTCATAGCAGAGGCAGTTATGCAAAGGTTAGAACAAACAGTCCTACCACAAATTCAACCCAAACTCTGGGTCAGACATGTCGATGACACGTTTGTAATAATTAAAAACACGGAAATAGAAAAAACACACCGGATCATCAACGCCACACTCACAGGAATCCGATTCACGAGAGAAGAAGAAAAGGATAGCCAACTCCCATTCCTAGACGTGATGGTACAGAGAACACCAGACGGAGAATTCACTACAAGAGTATACAGGAAAGCCACACACACAGACCAAGTCCTAAACTATGAAAGTAACCACCCCAACACACACAAACGAAGCTGCATCAGGACACTATTCAAAAGGGCCACAACACACTGCAGTACACGAGGGCTGCAAAAAGAAGAGGAGGAACACCTATACAAGGTATTCGCCAAAAACGGATACCCGCGCAACTTCATCAACAGATGCCTAAGAGAAAGACCACGGAACGAGGACATACATCCAAAAGGACTAGCCACACTACCATACATCAGGAGCATCTCGGAACTGACTGCCAGACTACTGCGACCCCTAGGACTCATAACGGCACACAAACCAACAGCCACGCTCAGACAACAACTCACCAGAAGGACCCAATACCCAACATGAGCAAGACGAATGTAGTGTACAAAATACCATGCAAGGACTGCACTAAACACTATATAGGACAAACAGGAAGACAGCTAACAATCCGCATACATGAACATCAACTAGCCACGAAACGACACGACCAGCCATCCTTAGTAGCCACACACGCAGACAACAAGCAACATGAATTCGACTGGGACAACATTACTATCATAGGGCAAGCCAGACAGAGAACAGCCAGGGAATTCCTAGAGGCATGGCATTCATCCACAAACTCCATCAACAAACACATCGACCTGGACCCAATATACCAACCACTACATCGGACAGCTGAAACTGACAACTGGAAGCGGCAGAGACAGACCACTATAAACACCGGAGGAAACATCAAAGAAGCGCTTCGCAGGAGGCTCCCAAGCACTGATGATGTCGCCTAGCCAGGGGACGAAACGTTTGCAACAAAAACTTCCAGCTCGGCGAACAGAACCACAACATCTCTATGACTGTACACGTTGTCATTGTGAGTCAACCCTGTGTTCTTCTTTCATTGCGACCAAATGTAATCCCATTTCCCTTCCTGCTTGCTCCTTGGATTCTTTGATAGTCCACTTTTGGTCAGTAACCAGGTAAATTATGTTTAAATGTGTTGTGTAGTCTGCTTATGTGATTGTTAAACCTGTACTGGTCAGAAATATGGTGTTGAAAATACAAACAAAATCATCCAATTATCTAGAAGTCATCTGATAAAATCCAACCACGGTCTTGTAAAAGTTTATTTGATCTCCTGCTTTTGTATTCTGTTCCACCTGTACAATGCCAAGAATTGTAAATTGTCTTTTTATCACTTTTAATGTATTGCCACCTTTATACATCTGTCCACTAAATCTTTTTTTAAAAGTTGTTCATGAGATGTGAGCATAATTGTCCTTGCCAGCAAGACTGTCATGAATTTTTTTATTAAATGATGATGAGTTATCTTTTTAACTGTTACAGTCCATGTGATGTAAATACACTAACAGTGTTGTTTGGAAATGGTTTCAGGATTTTGGCCCAGCGACAGTAAAGGAAGGATCCTGTGTGGCTTGCAGGAGATTCTGCAGCTGGTGATGTTCCATGCATCTGTTGCACTTATTTTATTAGGTGGTAGAGATTGCAGGTTTTGAAGATGCTATTAAAGGAGCATTAGCAAGTTGTTCCTGTACATTTTGGAGATGATGCACAGTGCTGCTTCTGCATTGCTACTTGAAAAATTGAATGTTTTAAGTTATTAGGTGGAGTGCTTATCAAGTGTGCTGATTTTTTCTGGATGGTGATGAGGTTGTTGATGCTATACAGGTATCCCCTGCTTTTTGAAAGTTCGTTTTACGCTACTTCGCTTTTATGAAAGACCTATGTTAGTATAAGTTTTCACTAATCGAAAGAAATCCGAAGAGGATTTTTGCTTTTATGAGAAAAGGTGAAATTTTTCCCATATAAATTTAATGCTTCTTCACTTTATGCCATTTCAGCTTATGAAAGGTTTCATAGAAATACTCTGCTTGAAGATAGTGGGGATACCTGTACTATTCCAAGCAAGTGGATCCATCACACTCCTGATTTGTGCCTTGTAGATGATGGACAGGCACTGTGGAGCCAGGAGGGGATTTACTAAATACATTTTCTGGTTGCTTTCACTGTCCTAAAAATGGTACATTTGCAAGTTATATTTTCAATCATTTTTCTGTTGATTTCCTTGGAGTAAATGTATTGGTAAGCAAGTATCTCTAGATGATTTAGAATCTGTTTCTCTTTGGAGTTGTCGCCTGCTAAGTTCTCATGTCTCAGGTTATTAATGAAAGGTCCAAGAACTAGGATGAAATCTAGTCTTTAATTTGTCTTTAATTGCCTCTACTAGTATTTCCAAGTTTCTGACCTTGTCATGATGGCTCGGTGGTTAGCACTGCTGTCTCACAGTGCCAGGGACCCAGGTTCAATTCCATCCTCTGGCAACTGTCAGTGTAGTGTTTGCACATTCTCTTTGTGTCTGCGTGGGTTTCTATTAGGTGCTCTGGTTTCTTCCCACAGTCCAAAGATGTGCAGGTTAGGTGGAATGGCCACCCTAAATTTCTCTAGTGTCCAGGGATGTGCAAGAAAGGTGGATTAGTCATGGTAAGTGCAGGGTTACAGGGATGTGGTAGGGGAATGGTTCTTAGTGGGACACTTTTCTGGGCCAAATGACCTGCTTCCACATTGTAGGGATTCTGTGACCTTGCTGTTTCAATAAATATAACAGATTTTTTTCTAAAGTTCAGGGTGGATGTGTACCCAGTTTTGCCTAGTTGCAGAAAGTAGGATTTGGAACTAAAACAGAATTGAAGGAGAAACTCAGCAGGTCTGAATTTCTTCAGCAGTTTCTGTTTTTGTGTCAGATCTCCAGTTTCCGCAGTTCTTTGTTTTATTTTAGAATTTGGAAGTACTTGAATTGCAAATAGGTACATTCCTATCAGGGGAGAATAATTGTTGCATCTTATTTTCTGAAGGGCAGCAGTATGAATTTGAGATTATTAGTGGCAACAGAGGGAAATATGATGCATATAGGGAGACAGTAAATTGTGTGAAATATCTAGGTGCTGTTTCTCTTCTTATGTTAGTCTAATTACTTTACTTTCTGTTTCTAGATAAAAAAGTTGAGATTGACAAATTGGCAACTGAATATATCTCAAATGTGAAGGACCTATCTCCAGATCAACGTGTTGATCAATTGAAGAAGATTCAACTTGCCTACAATAAATGCAGAGAATACAGTGATGACAAAGTACAGTTAGCAATGGAGACATATGAAATGGTTGGTGTCATTTTGCAGTAAGACCAAATAACTAAATTATTTGTGGGATTGAAATGCTGCTGCTTTTCACAAAGTGTTATTGGGTGTCTTGCACAAAACTGGCTCTGAATGTAACTAGTCTGTTTTTATCACTCTGCGTAGTTTTCCAATAGTCCAAGGAATGTTTCTAAAATGCCAATGGCCTATTTTCCTTACTCTCTACAGAAATTACAATAAGTCTTTTGTTGATGTATCCCAAGTAAACTGAACATTAAGTACATTATGTACTAAGTTGGTACAAAATATCAAGGTATCTCAAACTGATGCTGTCCTATAGATTACTTGCAGTGTGGAAACAGGCCCTTCGGCCCAACAAGTCCACACCGACCCTCTGAACAGCAACCCACCCAGACCCATTCCCCTACATTTACCCCTTCACCTAACACTATGGGCAATTTAGCATGGCCAATTCACCTAACCTGCACCTTTTTTTTTGGACTGTGGGAGGAAACCCATGCAGACACAGGCAGAATGTGCAAACTCCACACAGACAGTTGCCTGAGGTGGGAATTGAACCTGGGTGTCTGGCGCTGTGAGGCAGCAGTGCTAACCACTGTGCCACTGTGCTGCCCACATAATCAAGGTTCCTTTGTACTCTACATTTACCCCTAACTGACACATCTGAACACTAGGGGGCAATTTACCCCTAACCGACACATCTGAACACAAGGGGGCAATTTAGCATAGCCAATTCATCTAACCTGGGAGGAAACCCACACAGACAATCACTTGAGCCTGGAATCAAACCCGGGTTCCCTGGCACTGTAAGGCAGCAATGCTAACCACTGAGCTACCATGCCACTCTCATATAATCTAGTATGAGAATAGTAATCCAAGAAGATGGGGTGATTGAGTTGGTAATAATGCAGATTGTGTATGGACATAGAGATGTTCATACTTTTTTTTTCATACCAGATGCTTTACTACTTCATCTTTCTACATTTACTTTGTGTTGTTCTCTCCGAGTCATTTTGAAATTACCCTTTCAGTGTACTGGACATAATGCAGGGATAGAGGTGACATGGTATGACAATAAAAATGATGCTTATTATTTCTATATAGTGAAATGGTGATACCATTCCAAATTGAAATTTTACTGAAATTGCTAAAGGAGCATTTAAAGTGGAATTGTATTGCTGTGTGTTCACTGCTCCCTAAACTTCATTACTTAAACTGGTTTAGCTTTTAATGTAGTAGCAAGTTGGGTACATAATTATCATATGGGCCAGGTGCCTGTGTGTGATAGGTCCTTTGGACTGTGTCATAGAGATGTACAGCATGGAAACTGAGCCTTCGGTCCAACTCGTCTATGCTGACCAGATATCCCAACCTGATCTAGTCCCATTTGCAAGCACTTGGCCCATGTCCCTCTCAACACTTTCTATTCATATACCGATCCAAATGCCTTTTAAATGTTGCCTCTACCACTTCCTCTAGCAGCTCATTCCATAACACGCACCACCCTCTGAATGGAAAAGGAGCTCCTTAGGTCCCTTTTATATCTTTCACCTCTCGCCCAATTCTGGTCTCCTTCCTATCAGAAAGATGTTGTGAAACTTGAAAGGGTTCGGAAAAAATTTACAAGGATGTTGCCAGGGTTGGAGGATTTGAGCTATGGGGTGAGGCTGAACAGGCTTTGGCTGTTTTTCCTGGAGCGTCGGAGGCTGAGGGGTGACCTTATAGAGATTTAGAAAATGATGAGGGGCATGGATAGGGTAAATAGGCAAAGTCTTTTGCCTGGGGTCGGGGAGTCCAGAACTAAAGGGCATAGGTTTAGGAAAGAGGGGAAAGATATAAAAGGGACCTATGGGGCAACTATTTCACGCAGAGGGTGGTACGTGTATGGAATGAGCTGCTAGAGGATGTGGTGGAGGCTGGTACAATTGCAACATTTAAGAGGCATTTGGATGGGTATATGAATAGGAAGGGTTTGGAGGGATATGGGCCAGGTGCTGGCAGGTGGGACTAGATTGGGTTGGGATATCTGGTTGGCATGGACGGGTTGGACCGAAGGGTCTGTTTCCATGCTGTACATCTCCATGACTTACCATTTAGTGTATAAGTCCTGCTAAGATTTGCTTTCCCAAAATGCAGCACCTCGCATTTATCTAAATTAAACTCCAACTGCCACACCTCAGCCCTTTGGCCCATCTGATCTCCCATTGTAATCTGAGGTAACCTTCGATGTTGTCCACGACACCTCCAATTTTGATATCATCTGCCAACTTATTAACTATACCTCCTATGTTCATGTCCAAATCACTTATATAAATGACGATAAGTAGTGGACTCAGCACTGATCTTTGTGGCAGTCCACGGGTCACAGGCCTCCAGTCTGAAAAATGACCCTCTGTCTTCTACCTTTTGAGCCATTTCTCCCTGTATTCCAAGATGTCTAACCTTGCTAACCACTCTCCCATGGGGAACCTTGTCGAACGCCTTACTCAAATCCATATAGATCACGTCCAGCGCACAGTCCCATCAAGCCTCTTTGTTGCTTTTTCAAAAAACTCAATCAAGTTCATGAGACATGATTTCCCATGCACAAAGCCATGTTGTCTATCCCTAATCAGTCCTTGTCTTTCCAAATATATGTACATCCTGTCCCTCAGGATTCCCTCCAACTGCTTGCCTACCACCGACGTTAAGCTCACTGGTCTATAGTTCCCTGGCTTGTCCTTACCATCTTTCTTAAATAATGGTACCATGTTAGCCAACCTCCAGTCCTCTGGCACCCCACCTGTGGCTATCGATGATACTGATATCTCAGTGAGAAGCCCAGCAATCACTTCCCTAGCTTCCCACAGAGCTCTAGGGTATACTTGATCAGGTCCGAGGGATTTATCCACCTTTATTCGTTTCAAGATATCCAGCACTTCCTCCTCTGTAATATGGACATTTTTCAAGATGTCACCATCTATTTCCCCACATTCTATGTCTCCCATGTCCTTATCCACAGTAAACACTGATGCAAAATACTCATTTCATATTTTCCCCATCTCCTGCGGCTCCACGTAAAGGCTACCGTGCTGATCTTTGAGGGGCCCTATTCGCTCCCGAGTTACCCTTTTGTCCTTAATTATGTACCCAACTTGCTACTACATTATCATATGGGCCAGGTGCCTGTGTGTGGTAGATCCTTTGGACTGTGTCATAGAGATGTACAGCATGGAAACAGAGCCTTCGGTCCAACTCGTCCTTAATGTGTTTGTAAAAATCCTTTGGATTCTCCTTAACTATGTTTGCCAAAGCTATCTCATGTCCCCTTTTTGCCCTCCTGATTTCCCTCTTCAGTATACTCCTCTTCTAAGGATGCATTTGATCTCTCCTGCCTATACCTGACATGTGCTAACCTCTTTTTGTTTAATACTGTCAAAATCAGCCTTCCTCCAATTTAGATCTGGTCTATCCTTTTCCGTCACTATTTTAAATCTGGCGCGAAGTGCTACCCCACAGACTCCTCAGTCATCTGCCCTGCCTTATTTCCCAAGAGTAGGTTACGTTTTGCACCTTTTCTAGTAGGTACATCCGCATGTTGTATCAGAAAATTTTCTTGTACGCGCTTAACAAATTCCTCTTCATCTAAACCCTTAACACTAGCCGTCCCAGTCTATGTTTGGAAAGTTAAAATCCCCTACCATAATCACCCTAATATCCTTACAGATAACTGAAATCTCATTACAAATGTGTTTCTCAATTTCATGCTGACTATTAGTGGGTTTATCCCAATAAGGTAATTAACCCTTTCTTATTTCTCATTTCCATCCAAGTAACTTCCCTGGATGTATTTCAGGGAATATCCTCCCTCAGTACAGCTGTAATGCTATCCCTTATCAAACCTTCTCCCCCCCCCCCCCCCTTTCTGTCCTTCCTATAGCATTTGTATCCTGGAACATTAAGCTGCAAGTCATGTCCATCCCTGAGCAATGTCTTCATTGCCAATGATCCACATGTGAACATTTTAAGTTATTTTCTGCTATGTTGTTAATTATTTGTTTGCTTATGGCAGGTCGACAAGCACATCAGGCGGCTGGATGCTGAACTTGCCAGGTTTGAAGCTGATTTGAAGGAAAAGTTGGAATCAAGTGATTATGACAGTTCAGCAGGGAGAGGCAATAAGAGTGAGTAATGATATTAAATCTTTGGTGCAGCATTTCATTCTGAAATGGAGAACCTAGATGGTCAGCAAATTAAAGGTGGAACAGGCCAGTTAGCCTCTTAAGTTTAACCCACTATCAATTCAATCACAGCAGATGTGTTACCCATTGTGGCTGTTTAAAACTCTTGCCTAACATGTATCAGTCACTAATTTGGAAGACTTTTATTTCTTTTTAAATCTGGGTTTGCTGACAAACTGTGTTCAAAGATCACGTTTGGATTTGATTTTTGAGAGCGCAAATTCCAGACAAATGTGAAAAATGAGAGTTGTGTATGTTGTGTGACATATATCATCTCATAATCTTCCTTTTACATTACGCAACTACAAACAGCCTTGAACAATAGTAATAAAGCTGGCTGAACTGCCAGACTTGAGCAATACAGAACTGTATTCATTTAGCATTCCTCTTCTTAGACTTTTGAATAAAACTGATTCATTGTTGTGTTATTAAGGTAAATGCTCCGGATGCAGACGTCCCCAGATATTTGTTTTCTTCTGCTTCTCTCTCTTGTTCAGTAATTAGATTAGATTACATTACATTACATTACAGTGTGGAAACAGGTCCTTTGGCCCAACAAGTCCACACCGACCCGCCGAAGCGCAACCCACCCATACCCCTACATTTACCCCTATACCTAACACTACGGGCAATTTAGCATGGCCAATTCACCTGACCTGCACATCTTTGGACTGTGGGAGGAAACCGGAGCACCCGGAGGAAACCCACGCAGACACAGGGAGAACGTGCAAACTCCACACAGTCAGTCGCCTGAGGCGGGAATTGAACCCAGGTGAGGCAACAGTGCTAACCACAGTGCCACTGTGCCGCCCACAATGTTCAGTAATAAAACTGTAATTTCATGCAGTTTACCAGAAGTGGAAGTCTGGGTTTGTTTGCTAACTAATATGGGATTAAATTGCCGCAGACTGATGTTTGAGAGCGTAGAATTGAAACAAAAGTCATAAATGTGAAATTATTAGCGATTTCTGGCTTGTGCTACTTATACTTTCCGAAACTGAATCAAGAAGTTGTTGGAAGGAATCCTGAGGGACAGGACGTACATGTATTTGGAAAGGCAAGGACTGATTAGGGATAGTCAACATGGCTTTGTGCGTGGGAAATCATCTCTCTCAAACTTGAGTTTTTTGAAGAAGTAACAGAGGATTGATGAGGGCAGAGTGGTAGACGTGATCTATATGAACTTCAGTAAGGTGTTTGACAACGTTTCCCATGGGAGATTGGTTAGCAAGTTTAGACCTCATGGAATCCAAAGGGATCTAGCCATTTGGATACAAAACTGGCTCAAAGGTTGAAGACAGAGGGTTGTGGTAGAGGGTTGGAATGGAGGCTTGTGACAAGTGGAGTGCCACAAGGATCGGTATTGGGTTCATTACTTTTCGTCACTCATATAAATGATTTGGGTGTGACCATAAGAGGTATAGTTAATGAGTTTGCAGATGACACCAAAATTGGAGGTGTAGTGGACAACGAGGAAGGTTACCTCAGTCTACAACAGGATCTTGATTAGATGGGCCAATAGGCTGAGGAGAGGCAGATGGAGTTTAATAAAGATAAATGCGAGGTGCTGCACTTTGGGAAAGCAAATCTTAGCAGGACTTATACACTTAATGGTAAGGTCCTCGGGAGTGTTGCTGAACAAACACTTGGAGTGCAGGTTTATAGCTGCTTGAAAATAAAGTTGCAGGTAGATAGGATATTGAAGAAGGTGTTTGCTATGCTTTCCTTTATTGGTCAGAGTACTGAGTACAGGAGTTGGGAGGTCATGCTTTGGCATTACAGGACATTGGTTATGCCACTTTTGGAATAATGTGTGCAATTCTGGTCTCCTTCCTATTGGAAGGATGTTGTAAAACTTGAAAGAGTTCAGAAAAGATTTACAAGGATGTTGCCAGGGTTGGAGGATTTGAGCTATAGGGAGAGTTTGAAATAGGCTGGGGCTGTTTTCCCTGGAGCGTCAGAAGCTGAGGAGTGACCTTATAGAGGTTTATTAAATCATGAGGTGCATGGATATGGTAAATAGTCAAGGTCTTTTCCCTGGGGTGGGGGAGTGCGAACTAGAGGGCATAGGTTTAGGGTGAGAGGGGAAAGATATAAAAGAGACGTAAGGGACAACTGTTTCATGCAGAGGGTGGTACTGTTAGACCGAAAGGTCTGTTTCCCTGCTGTACATCTCTGTGTACGGAGGGCAAAAGCAAAACAGTTGGTTATTCAGAACTAGAGTCCTGTTGAAAAATTATGCATTTTGTTGAAGCTTTTCATCTTGCACATGTCAAAACAATTTGCAAGAAATTCAGGTTTCCACCCACCCCATATCTACAAATGATACGTTCCAAGACCTATTGCGGAAGCCCAACACCACAGATAGTAGCAAACCCTATCATTTCAATGGGAAATTTACCTCACTGGCAGCCCCCTGATCCTTATTTCTGGAACGTTCTACATAATATTTTCAGGCTGTGTTAAACTGCAGAAAACTGAAACTATGGAAACTGAATCCACAGATACAGGGTTCAACTGTACCAACGTAAAGGAATAATAACATTTTATATTCTATGAGAAGAGAGTGCTGATTTTTTTTTTGACAAATGACCCATTTAGAAGAATGCCGTGACCAATTGGAATCAATCTGCCTGGATTAAAACTTGACAGTTAACTGTCAGATATTTTCTGTATTTCATGCATCCTTAACAACAACACACTCTATCAATCAGAGTTCACTTATCAACTAATTAGAACTCTTATTGTGCAACTTAAATGTTGTTTTCCTTTTATATTGGTATTTCTCGTGAATTCAAGACAAAAACAAACTTCAGTAAAATGTCTTTGTATTTTCAAAAGTAAAATGTTTTGACATTGAAAATCTTAAAATTCTGAAAATATTCTCCAAGTATCTGTGTGGAGAGAAACAGAGTTAAAGTTTTAGGTTGATCACCTCTTATCAGAACTCAGAAAAGATAGAAATGCAGTAGGTTTTAAGCAAGTGAAAAGGATGGTTGGGGGAGTGGGGGGAAATGGCATGTAAAAGGAACTAAAGAAAACTCTGGAATAGACTGAAAGAAAGGAGGTTAAAAGGCAGAATGTTTAGCGATACAAGGCCTGAAAACAAAGGGAAGGAAAAATAAGACCATATGAATTAAACATACATAGATTTTTTTAAAAAAGCAAAATCTGGATATGATCTGAAACTATGATCTGAAAATTGAACTCTGAAGTCAGAGGCTTAGAAGTGCCCAACTAATAAATGAGATGTTGATCCTCAATCCTATGTTGAGCCTCATTAAAACAGTGCACTGAAAGGACAAAGGGGTCAGCTGGGAAACAAGATGGGCAATTAAGGCAACAATTAAGGGTCAGGGTCAAGCTTTTTATTTGATAATGGGATGGGGATATCAACATTTATTGCCCATCCCTAATTGTTGCTTGACCTGACTGCCTTTGCAATTTCTTTTCATAAATCCATGTTGACAGACAATAAAGTATTATTGGATATTATTAATTTGTAAGTCTGTTTTTTTGCCTCCTTCACTACAGATTCTAGCATTTTTCCATATGGCTCATGTAAGGCAAACAAGGCTGTAGTATCCAGATATTACATTTGTCTTCATTCAATCTGCTAGGATCATTCCACAGTTTGAATAAATTTGAATAAATGTTTTTTTGAACAAGTTTTATTATTGCTTATTCTATAGTGAGAAATACAGCCAGATACAGTGAAAGGTTTACATTACATTAGTCATCACAATAGGGCTTAAAGGGAAGTCCATCGATGTCTGGGTTCTGAGCCGCTTGGAATCACCGCTGCCTAGTCGCCATTTATGCTATTGAAATGTGAAAGATAACCACCAACACATCTATCTATGCAGCCACTTCTTTCAGGTGAAGATCATAAGATCCAAGGTCTTTATTCACTTTAAGTTCCAGTAACTTCTATATTACTATTTTTATACTTTAATGTCTTGCAGTTCCTTCTTAACATTAGTCCCTCAATCTTCATCTTCCCTGGGGGATTTTTAATGTTTGTTCTGTGAAGATAGACACACTGTATTTCATTGGTTTGGCTGCCATTTGCATTTTCTCCTGAAATTCTCCTGAAATTCTCCTGACTCTACTTGTAATGGACTTGCATTTGTTTTTACTGATTTTTTTTGCTTTACATAGCTATGGAAGATTTTACAGACAACACAGAAACACAAATCAATCATGATCAAATAGTGGAGCAGATCTGATGGGCTGAGTGGCCTAATTCTGCTTTTGTTTTATGGTCTTTATAGACTTTCTATAAGCTGATTTTTGGCCCTTTGCTGCTCTTTGTATTCTTCCCATTCAGCAGTTTCTTTCATTTGTATTTTTGTAAACTTTTTCAAAGTTTTATGCTGTCGCTTAACTCTTTAGTTGTCCATGGCCGTATTTTTTATTTCTTACTTAAAAACCCTGTTACTTTTTAACTCTCAGTTCTGATGAAAGATAATTAATCTTAAATGATAAATGTTTTTCTCTGCACAGATGCTGCCAGATCTACTGATCATTTTCAGCAATTTCAATTTTACTTCATTTTTTAAGACCAAGTAATGGAATAAATTGGAACCTTTCATAAGCTAGCAACAGGGGAAAAAGATGATTTGAAACTCAGTACTAAATTAACTGACATGTAGAGAGCCACCTGTAAATCCTAATTACAAGCACATCTAACATGCATTTCTGTCTCCCTTTTATAGAAGGCAGAGGCCAGAAAGACAGGAGGGGTTCTCGGGGCCGTGGAAGACGGGGATCAGATGATGATATGCCAAAGAAGAAGAAGCAGAAAGCAGGGTAGGGTGACTGTTTGACTTGTTATAACAGCAATGTTGAACTTTTGGTTTCATTTTATCATTTCTTCTTTCTTCACCACCATCATTCTATAATATCGATACAGTTACAAAAGTTCCAAGTTAACTAATAAATATTGGGAATATGTAGATGTAAAATACCCCTTCTCCAGCTTGTATTCGAAAAGGGCGAGGCGTACAAGGTGAGGTTCATCTTTTTACATATTCTGCAGTTCAGAGGAGTTTGGGTTTGTTCTGTGGAAGTCATATGCTGAATCTGTTTGCTTAATGTTTTGCTGCTGGACTGGTGCTTACTTGATATTCAGACAGTGTGAAGGAAACATCAGCTGATGGAAGAGGATGCTGATGTTAATCTTCCCATAAGTGATTTTATTATTAATTTTACTTTGCAATACTTAACTATATGTGTAAATGACTTAGGAGCAGGAGTAGGCCATTTGCCCTTAAGCCTACACTGCATTCAGTAAGGCAACGTTTGACGTGATTATCGCCTCAACTCAACTTTCTTGCCTGCTTCTGATAATCTTTGACTCTTTTATTAGTCAAGAATCTACAGGTAGAGTATGATATCTCAAGCAATTGTCCTTAAGCTTTGAATTTGACTATCAATCATGCCAGTAGGCATGGGCAATAATTGTTGGTCTGCCAGTGATTGCCACATCCTATGAAAGAAGAAATTTTTAAAAAAGAAACCATTTGACGGATGAATTATTTTTCATTCAGTAATGTGATATGGGTGGTGGTGGTGAGCTGCCTTTTTGAACCACTGCAATCCATTTGGTGTAATTACACCCACAGTGCGTTAGGGTGGGCATTCCAGGATTTTGACCCAATTCACATTGGAGGAACAATGATATATTTCAAAATCAGAATGATGAGAGGCTTAAGGGAGAACTTGGTAGTGTTCTCATGTATTTGCTGCCTGGTCCTACTAGATGGTTGTGGTTATGGGTTTGGAGGGTCTGTCTAAAGGAGACTTAGTGAATTTCTAACGTGCATTTTGTAGATTGTTGCTGCTGAGTTGCACTGGTAGTGGTGAGAGTGAATGTTTCTGGATGTGGTGCTAATCAAGCAGGTTGCTTTGTCCTGGATGATATCAAGCTTCTTGAATGTTGTTGGATCTGCACTCATCCAGGCTTGTGAATGACGGCAAGGATCTGGGGAAACAAAAGTGAGTGACTCGTTGCAGGATTCCTAGTCTTTTTGCTGTTCAAGGCTAAAGTATTTACATGGCTAGTCCTATTTAATTTCTGGTCAAGAGTGACCTCCAGGATGTTGATAGTTGGGGATTCTATGATGATGCCAATGGGAACTGGCTAGATTCTTTCTTGTTAGAATTATCTGGCATTTTTGTGGCAGTTGCCAGTTGTCACTTCAAACTTGGATATTGTCAAAATCTTGCTGCAATTGGAAATGGACTACTTCAATATCTGAGGAGTCCAATAGTGTTGAACCTGGTGCAAATATTGGCAAACATGCTGACTTCAGACCCTATCAAAGAGTCTTCGAATCCCTACAGTGTAGAAACAGGTTGTTTGGCCCATCGCGTTCATACCGATCCTCTGAACAGCATCCTACTTAAATGCATGCCCCCACTCCCTGTAACCCTCCATTTCCCATGGCTAATTCATCTAGCTTCTTTATCCCTGGACACTATGGACAATTTAGCATGGCAAATCCACCTAACCATGTCTATGGAGTGTGGGAGGAAACCAGACCACCCGGGGAAACTCTCACAGACACCGGGAAAATGTACAAACACCATACAGTCACTTGAGGGTGGAATCGAATCTAGTTCCTTGGTGCTGTGAGGTAGCAGTGCTAACCACTGAGCCACCATGCCACTCCACTTCAGGGGAAAAAGGACAGTTCTGCTAAACTTGTTCACTCAGAAGGTGGTGCTGTGTGGAACTCACTGCCTGAAAGGATAGTTGAGTTAGGAACGCTTGTAACATTTCAGCAGTATTTATGTATTCATTTGTGTTGCCATAGCCTACAGGGCTGTGGGCCAGTAGCTGTAAAATGAGATTAGTTTAATGAGATCTTTGTTGACCAGCACATATGTAATAGGCTGAATGGCTTTCTATGCTATAAATTTGAGTTTCCTTTTATCTTCATCTAATTATGTGTAGTTTCAAATGTAGTCATTTTGTTTTCATACACTGAACAAAGAGACCTTGGAGTGCAGGTTCGCAGCTCCTTTTAAAGTAGAGTCACAGGTAGATAGGATAGTGAAGAAGGCATTTGGTATGCTTTCCTTTATTGGTCAGAGTATTGAGTCCAGGAGTTGGGAAGCTATGTTGTAGCTGGACAAGACATTGGTTAGGTCACTTTTGGAATATTGTGTGCAATTCTGGTCTCCTTCCAATTCGAAAGATGATGTGAAACTTGAAAGGGTTCAGAAAAGATTGAGAAGGATGTTGCCAGGGTTGGAAGATTTGAGCTATAGGGAGAGGTTTAATAGGTTGGGGTTGTTTTCTCTGGAGCACGGAGGTTGAGGGGTGACTTTAATAAAGATTTATAAAATCATGAGGGGCATGGGTAGGGTAAATAGACAAGGTCTTTTCCCAGGGGTGAGGTAGTCCAGAATTAGAGTGAGAGGGGAAAGATATAAAAGAGACCTAAGGGACAATGTTTCACACAGAGGGCGGTACATGTATGGAATGAGCTGCCAGAGGAAGTGATGGAGGCTGGTACAATTGCAACATTTAAGAGGCATCTGGATGGGTATATGAATAGGAAGGGTTTGGAAGATTTGGGCTAAAGGGTCTGTATGCATGCTGTACATCTCTATGACTCTATTCAGAGGCTTCTCGTAATGTGAAGCCCCCACCTCAAGCTGTAGTTTGCTTACTTATGCCTAAATCTGGTACGGCATAATTCTGGTGTGGAAAGAAGATAGTGTGCTGGGAGACTTCAGGGATTATATTCAACAAGGGAGACAAATCTGATTACAGTAACTACAGAGGAGTATTTCTGTAAAGACAACAATCACATCACTAGATTTCTATTCTTGCCCTCAAGGATTTCGGATGGTATCTGTTTGATAGGGATTCCAATGCTTAAGATGACAGATTAAACAAAATAATGAAGGGGAGAGGGATGTGCATAATTTGAATAGGTATTGATTGTGACATAAACAATTTGAGGTGCTGATTTGAAGTGCATATTGCCTTTCACACTGTCACATTTCAAAACTTGTAATTATTTGTTTAAGAGGAAATTTTGAACAACTTTGTATCACAGCATCGCTAGGCATTTTAATTTGGTTTAGGAGGACTTATATCCCACCTATTAGCAAGGATTGAGAACAAGAAGACACAGATTTCAAGTAATTGGTAAAAGAAACAAAAGTGGCATATTTAACGCGGTGATTGGCTAAGCTCTGGAATACAGCCTGTGAATGTGGTGAAAGCAGATTCCATTGAAGCACTTGAAAGCTGTTATCTAAAAATGAAGAATGTATCAGTTTACAGAGAGAAGGCAGGAGAATTGGATTGAGTGCTCATTTAGAGAACTGGTGCACATATGCTGTAACAATTCTGAGATTCTGGAAGTGATTCACATTATTCACAATGCTCAATAGGACTTTTATCAATGTGTCAAATGAAATTGATAACAAAATTGTCTTTTACTCACCACCATACTAGTTTGGCAGTGAATGGTGATAACGCATTCCAAAGAATGTTTCTAAGTTTTAAGAGTGACTATGCTTCAAAAGTACTTAATTGGTCGTAAAGTGCTTTGGGATCTCCAGAGGTCACGAAGTTGATATAGAAATAAAATTATTGTCTCTCTGTAGGAGGGCAAAGAGCTATTTAGAAGAGGTTGTATCTGGAATTTATTTTGTATTTCCTTCTCTAGGTCAGAATACTCTGAATCAATTTTGAAAATGCACCCATCTGATGTGTTGGACATGCCAGTTGATCCCAATGAACCCACTTATTGTCTGTGTCACCAGGTTTCTTATGGAGAAATGATTGGCTGTGATAACCCAGATGTAAGTGTCTTTGATTTGGATTATCTAAATTAGAAAGCATGACTAATGGTATTTTGGTTGTATTTACTTGCTAGTGCTAAATTTTAAATACCATTTTTATTAGAGCTGGGCAATGGAAGTAGTTGACACGTGGGTTTAGATATAGATTACATACTGAACTAAGAATTTTGAAACCTTTAAGAATTCCACGCCTCTGTGTGACATCTATAAGTATTACATTTATGTTAGTTGAAACTTTATTGCTGTAACAGCACAGCAGGTCAGGCAGCATCCAGGGAACAGGAGATTCGACGTTTCGGGCACAGGCCCTTCTTCAGGAATGAGCAGAGAGTGTTCAGCAGGAGAAGATAAAAGGTAGGGAGGAGGGACTTGGAGGAGGGGCGTTGGAAATGTGATAGGTGGAAAGAGGTCAAGGTGAGGGTGATAGGTCGGAGTAGGATGGAGGCGGAGAGGTCAAGAAGAAGACTGCAGGTCAGGAAGGCGGTGCCGGGCTGGAGGGATTCGGCTGAGACAAGGTGGGGGGAGGGGGGATGAAGAAACTGGTGAAGTCCAAGTTCATCCCCTGTGGTTGGAGGGTTCCCAGTCGGAAGATAAGACGCTCCTCCTCCGACCGTCGCGTTGTTGTGGTTTGGCGGTGGATGAGTCCAATGACCTGCATATCCTCGTTGGAGTGGGAGGGGGAGTTGAAATGCTGTGCTACAGGGTGGTTGGGTTGGTTCGTCCAGGTGGCCCAGAGGTGCTCTCTGAATCGCTCCGCAAGTAGGCGGCCTGTCTCCCCAATATAGAGGAGGCCACACCGGCTGCAGCGGATGCAGTAGATGATGTGGGTGGAGGTGCAGGTGAATCTGTGGCGGATACGGAAGTTTCCTTTGGGGCCTTGGAGAGAAGTGAGGGGGGAGGTGTGGGCGCAAGTGTTGCACCTCCTGCGGTTGCAAGGGAAGGTGCCGGGAGTGGAGGTTGGGTCGGTGGGGGGTGTGGATCTGACAAGGGAGTCGCGGAGGGAGTGGTCTCTACGGAAAGCTGATAGGGGAGGGGAGGGAAATATATCCTTGGTGCTGGGGTCTGTTTGGAGGTGGCGGAAGTGACGGCGGATGATGCGCTGTACATGGAGATTGGTGGGGTGGTAGGTGAGGACCAGTGGGGTTCTGTCCTGGTGGCGGTTGGAGGGGCGGGGCTCAAGGGCGGAGGAGCGGGAAGTGGAGGAGATGCGGTGGAGGGCACCGTCGACCACGTCGGGGGGGAAATTGCGGTCCTTGAAGAAGGAGGCCATCTGTGTTGTACGTATTTTGAACTGGTCCTCCTGGGAGCAGATGCGGCGGAGACGAAGGAATTGGGAGAATGGGATGGCGTTTTTACAGGGGGCAGGATGGGAGGAGGTGTAGTCCAGGTAGCTGTGGGAGTCGGTTGGTTTGTAGTAGATGTCCGTGTTGATTCGGTCGCCTGAGATAGAAACAGAAAGGTCTAGGAAGGGGAGGGAGGAGTCCGAGACTGTCCAGGTGAATTTGTGGTCGGGGTGGAAGGTGTTAGTGTAGTGGATGAACTGTTCAACCTCCTCGTGGGAGCACGAGGTAGCGCCGATACAGTCATCAATGTAGCGAAGGAAAAGATGGAGGGTGGGGCCAGTGTAGTTGCGGAAGATGGATTGTTCCACATACCCTACGCAGAGGCAGGCATAGCTGGGGCCCATGCGGGTGCCCATGGCTACTCCTTTTGTTTGGAGAAAGTGGGAGGATTGGAAAGAAAAGTTGTTCAGGGTGAGGACCAGTTCGGTCAGTCGAAGGAGGGTGTCGGTGGAAGGGTACTGGGTGGTATGGCGGGAAAGGAAGAAGCGGAGTGCTTTGAGTCCTTCGTGATGGGGGATGGAGGTGTACAGGGACTGGATGTCCATGGTGAAGATGAGGCGTTGGGGACCGGACAAGGATGCCTTACATTTATGTTACTTGTTCGAGCAGTCACTGGTTAAAAAATTCTTAGGACTCTTGAAAGTAATTTTTTTAAAAATTCATCACTTGGATTGAAAATTACATCTTGTGCTATTGGACATTCCTCTATACAAGGCTTGGACAAAGGGAGTGTCTGGAATGTGACTAGTTTGTACAGTAATGGGATCATAGCCCAATTTTGTTTGCACAAATTCCCCTTTTCCTGCCTCCCATTTTTTAGTGTGTTTTTATTTTGTTTAATTTTCCTCGGCATGACACATTTACCTCCAATCAAATGGGTGTACAAGGTGTCCAGTTCCATAACCTTTTGAATGTGCTGATCTCAACACTAAACATAACTATGTACTACAAAGTCACTTACAGCTTCTTTTCAGTCTCACTGAGCTGTCAACTGCCAAACCACTGTAGACAGTCTGATTTCAGAATCAGCAGTAGGTGTTATGGAATGCTTACTTAAATTCAGGATCTTAACATGAGTATCTAACTCACAACTCAAATTATTAAAAGCAGGTGCTGCTGTATGAGTAATTTTACATTCGAAACCTAAAATGGTTACTCTGGTTGCTAAAGGGAAATGCCAGTTGTCTGATAATTGTGACCACGAGATTAATCTGCTGCTTTCTGCTTTATGATCAATAGTGTCCAATTGAGTGGTTTCACTTTGCCTGTGTGGATCTTGCAACAAAACCAAAAGGGAAATGGTAAGTAAAACTGGCCAGTTCAAGTATTCCACTGTTTCACTTTGGAAATGTTGGGTGATCTGCCCAGAGAATGATTCTGGAACCAATAAGGTGCTTAGTTTATAACTGGTACTGGAAGTGATGTTAGCTGTTATCTTAGAGAAATCAGCACTGTAGTTCAAATGTCCAAATGTTAACTCAAATTAAAGTATTAGCAAAGTGCAGTCATTCACACTGTTTTCAGCTATTATGAATATATGCTTCACCACTTCTTCCATAGTCCAGGCTTTGCAGGTTGAATGACAATAACTCAAGTTTCGATAGGGAGGAGATGTTCCAGTGTTGATGGAGTAAGATTGCAAGGCACATGGATGAAGACAGTCTGTTTACTTGTCTGTTCTTGTTTACATACAGGTTCTGTCCAAGATGTACCCAGGAAAGGAAAAAGAAATGAAGCTATTCTGCTCACTTGCCTCCACAATGTGTTTTTTGTTCTGTGTCTTCAAACATTGCAATTTCATTTAATCTTCCCTAACTTGTGACTTGCATGGGAGCTGGGCAGGAGATTGTTTTATTTTTCTCAAACTGGTTTAATGAGAACCAGCTGGGGTTTTTTGACATTTCATTTCCAGGTATATTAACCTGTTTTGGACATTGAAGGTATTCTGTAGCTCAATAAGCTGTGATATACCAATTCGTCCATGATAGAGCCAACAGGTTGCAGATCCGTTTCAGGATTGATTTGTGAGGCCTGAAGTGTGCCGCTAATAAATGGAAATGAAAGGTGAAAATGTACAAGGTTCTTTATTGGAGTTTGAGAACAGGGAGCCATTGTGGAAATATTCAAGCTTTTTTTTTAACTCACCGTATTGAAACTATAGCAATAAAATATTGACTTTAGTAACTTGATAACTCCAAACTCTTGCTCCCTTTGGCCCTAGAGATAACAGTACAGGGAAACAAATGTACAGTTCTCTACTGTCAAAGGGATAAATACAATGTTGTAATTCACTGGATACTAAAGATAGTATTTACCATTGTAACCACTGTTATCCCTGGTCCCAGGAAGACACTAGATTTGTATCACAGTTGCAGGTATGTAGAACCCATGTGAGCCCATGGAAGCAACTGTTGACCGGGATTTTGTGTTACTCGAGACCAAAGCTGCTTTAAGAAAGGAACTGACTGCCTCTATAAAGTTGATATTAACCGGAATTTGTTATTAAGTAGGGTGTATTGTTTTGTGAAATACAAAATAATATATATGATTGTGATAGTGAGATAAACCTGTATACTTTGGCAAAAAGTTGTTTTAAAGAAAATGGGTAATGTCCATTTTATTGTGCAATATTATGATTGTGATACTTTCATAAAGGACTATCCATTGAAAGGATTATATTACAGGGCTGCAGACCCTGGAAAGTTATCTCAGAAGTTGGATCTTGTAATCCATAGGGCCTACAACTCAAACGATAGGATATTTTATTTTGAACCACTGTTGTCGGTGTGTATTCTTGATACTGCATCTTTTTAATCCACACATTTGAATGTTTTTAGGAATGCTTCTGCCTGTTCAGTATTGAAGGAAGATTTAAAACCAAAATAAATGTGCACCAGTTTTCTTTTCTTGAAGAATTATATGAAGTTGGTCTTACCATAGTGAATAAACAGGGACTTCATGTGACTGATTTAAGCATTATGTAACTGTGGACTGCAAAAATATTGAATGTGCACAAGTGCAAGTTTGTAGATCATGAAGGATCATATGTTATAGCTCCAACTTCAGGAGTGACCCTTCTCATGCCTCTTTTGATTGAAATATGAATTTGTGTGGTACATGGACCCTTCCTGCCACTTCTGGAAGATTTGTTTGCCATCCGTCAAGTGTGTTACATGTGGGAACCTGCCAGGCTTCACTAAGCATCTTGGAACTGTGCTTGTGAGAAATGTAATCTTGTTAGTTTTGCAAGATTACAAATTCTTAATCTATAGAGAGACACTTTCACCCAAGTCCGTAGAGCTTTGTTGCAGACTTGTAGACCTGAGGCTATGGATTTTCCAGCTGTGTGAAGCATTATGGCTGGAACCTAACCAGTGAAAACCATGCTACTTCTACCTTGGATGCACTGGTATGCTCTTCATTGCTTGTTTGGGCGGACTACTTTACCCATTAAGCCATTTGATTAATTAGGTTGGATAGGATGATTGGCCAATGTTTCAGATCCTTCCTCATCAACCAATAGTGTACTAATGATACAGATCTGATTCAGGTATTGGATTACGAAGAGTGCCACAGATGATGTGACTTGGTTCTGACCTTCAGTCATCAGGCAAGTGATCTTGAAGCTACTGTGACTCCAAAGGACATGGGTGGAATTCTTAAGTACGCTACTGAGAAAGTTTCTCCAAATCAGAGAACGAGAAGTGTACAGTACTGGCTGTTATTCCTGTTTACCTGTCCACTTATTCATTAAGAGATGAATATATTGAGCCAGCACTGACCTGCTTAATGCAAAGCTATTTATTATATGAATTTTAGTGAATCTATTTGGCTTTGGTCTGTCAGATATTGGTGACAGACACCAGAACCTACTGAAATCAGCTTCAGGCAGCACCCACTTGTTGATAGCTTTGCTCCTCAATTTGTTTACAAGGCACCATACTGTTGTATTCAGAACATTACAATAGATGATTTAGCCAGAAGAGAGGGAGAAACAGCTTGATCTCAAGTATAGAGGAGCCAAACCACAATGTGAAAAATCAATAGAGAATAATGCTTTCCAGTCTTAAAGAAGATGGTTAATCATGAACTCAGTCAAGTATTTAAATACTAAATTCTGTGTATAAGGTACAGATTATAAAAATATGCCAAAGATGTAGGACTTGAGGCCATAAATTGAAATGGGAAGTAAATAGAAAATATTGAGAGGAATCTTTGCATAAACAATGTTTTGGAGTAATTTACAAAGCAGGATGAAGAAAGAAAAAGTGATGGGGTTATTTGAGATAAATTTGGATTCCATTGTAAAGCACTGGTGAATGAGAGAAATAGTATGAATTGGTAAAATAGCCATTCCTTGTTCCTAAATTTGTAATGTAATTTATGGTTTAAGTGGTAATGCTGTGATAGCTATTTTGTTGATCATTGTTGTAAATATATTTGAACTGATAGACCATGTTGGTAAGTGTATCACTGATAAAATCTACACAACATTCTTCACTCTTATCCATAGTTATCCAACAGAAAAATATACACTGGTTAGTTCAGGAATGGCAAGACGTTGATTCCTGTGGAGCTGGCATGCTTTTCACAGTAAAGGACAATGTCGGAGTGAACCATTTTGACCTCTAATCTCGGTAAAGCCTGGAATCAGGCGCCCCCATTTAGTGCCTGTAATAGACATTATAACTGTGCTGGAAGAGTTAAAGAAAATATGATATTCAGCTTCAACATGGACATTTATAACCAAAGTAATTTTGAAAGATTGAAATATTGACACTTAAATCAGCTAATATCAGTCCACTTTTTCTCAGTGATCACAATCACAAGATTTGGATGGGAAATGTTTTTTTCATGTTAGCTCATTGACTATTATTATTTCAGAATTTTAGCTGCATTTCATTTCTTTCTGATGTGTGTCCCACGTACTTATACAAATCTATTGGTATGGCTAAGATATTTCTTAAAATAAGATGGAACTGGCATCTAGTTTCTCTTGTCATTCATGTGCAGTCTTGGCATGATCCAGTTGAATCAAAGCATGAGAATCCAGACAGCACTGTAATAGGGAGATAAACGCTTCTTTTTTTTTGGATCATAGCGGTTTTTGGGATACAGCATATTTTCAAATTTTCTTCTCCGTTTGGAAAACAATCCAATTCCTCCTTGGGTGTTTCTTATTCTCCCAACTCTTATTTTCCTGCAGCACAACTTAAATTTGAGATCTTGAATTGGAGCAACTTGGCATTGTATTTGTAGCACGTTAGAGCTCTGCTGTACTGTTCCCGATTTATGGCTGTGACGTTTCGTGCAGCATGTCTTTTTTTAAATGCCATCATTCCCACCTAATCTAAAGTTCTTATCGTTCCAGCACTGAGGAATGTACTATTCAGGGAACTGATCATTTTGTAGATGTATAAACATGTGGATCAACATTAGGCTCATGTTCATGCAACATAAACAAAAATTGTGCAGTGAAGACAGTGTATACCACCTTGTTCATTGTTCTGTACACGACTGAGATTAGTAACTGTGCAATGTTTTACATATCGGAATGTCATAGAGTCCTCTCCTTAGGCACACGTAATTTTATAGGTAAGTCTATATGCACTTTAATATGTAAAACTTCATCCATGAGCCATTTATAAGTCTGTGGCAAGAGACTGTATTTGTTTCAGATCTTGCTATGAACAATGTGTGTGAGACAGGCCTTAAGCATTTAATGTACATTTTTCAGATGAAACACTGACCAGTAAGGAGACAGTGATGGTAGCAATGAATGCTTGTGTAGGCTTTATTGGCGGTCAGTTTTTGTTTGGTTTGGCTTGTTAGAAAGGGGTAACTGCAGTGTAATGAAGGAGCAGCTTTTGTTTTGATTGACAGGGTTGTATATGAAAAATCCATAGATGAACTAAACTATAATTCTGACAATCTTTTCATCTTCTATTTTACAGTTGCTCATAATGCCTTTTAGTTTGGACAGTGTGGATGTTCCCTTTGTAAACAAACATTGTAAACATTTTTTAAAAAATGATAGTATATCTGTATTTTTAGACGATGTAATGATGGCTGTATTGTCAAAATAAAGTATTTTTGAGATTTGCATTGTCTTTTGCTATAATTGTGACATTGTTGTACAGTCTCTCAACAAGTTCTTTTTTAGGGAAGGAAATCTGCCATCCTACCTGGTTTGGTCTACATATGACTTATATGAGTCACAGCGTTGTGGTTCTCTCTTAACTGCTTTCTGACATGGCCTACAAAGCTTCTCAGTTCTATCAATTGCTACAAAGTCTAAAGAAAGAAATGAAACCAAACAGATCACCTAGCAATTACTTAGGCACAGGAAATGAAAATAACAAACCAGCTACTGATCCTCCAAAATTCTCCTTACTAATATCTGAGGCTGATGCTAACATTAGGAGAGCTGTCTCAGACTAGTTAAGCAACAGCCTGACACAGTCATACTCACAGAATCATACCTTATAGTGTCGTAGACACCACCATCCCTGGATATGTCTAGTCCAACCAGCAGGACAGGCCTAGCAGAGGTGGTGACACAGTGTCAGAGGGTTGGCCTGGGAGTGTGCACCATTAACTCTAGATACCATAAAGTCTTGAGGCATCAGGTTGAACATGGGCAAGGAAATCTATTGATTATGCTTGGTCTTCCCTGAGCTGATGAATATGTCCTCCCATGTTGAACAACACTTGAAGGAAGCATTTAGGGTAACAAGGGCACAAAATGGGTGGGGTACTTCAACGTCCACCACAGAATGGCATGGCAGCAGCACTTCTGAGCTGGTTGAATCCTAAAGGATATTGATGCAGGGTCAGAGAACCGACGAGAAAAACATTTGACTTTATCCTCACCAATAAGCTTGCCGCAGATGCATCTATCTGTGGAAGCATTGGTAAGAGGGACCACAACACAGTCCTTGTGGAGATGAAACCCCACTTTCATATTGAAAACAACCACCATCCTGTTATGTGACACATGCCAAATAGGACAGACTTTGAACAGATCCTTTAACTCAAGACTGGGCATCCATGAGGTGCTGTGGACCATCAGCAGCAGAATCATAATTTAGTACAATCTGAAACCTCATGGCCCTGCATATCCTAAACTCTACCGTTACCATCAAGCCAGGGAATCAATCCTGGTGGAGAGCAGCTAAAAAATGGTTTCCCAATGGCATTCTTAAAAACTACATTTTAGTTTGAATCTGTGTCCTTTTGTCCTACTCTTAAGAATTCAGTTTAAAATACTTCCCAGATTTACCTTTCCCATACTATTTTACAATGTATTCAGAGTTTATTCCCACCTTCCCTCACAGATGTAAATAAAAGATGTAATGGCTGTATTTGAAGAAAAGTGCATCTTCAGTTTTGTAGAGAACATGTATTCCTCAAACGATTTAAAAGCAGGCTAATAATTCAGGGGTGCCAACTCAAATTGGAAGCATTCCTGGAGATTTGACCATGTGACATCTGGTCACGTGACATATACAACTGTTGCATTCACCTTCCAAAATAGAGTGAACAGTCAGTGAGTACTTTTGCCTCTTGATTTCTCACCAGCAGTTTTTGTATAAATAATCCTAGAACTCAGGATACAGTCTGCTAGCACGTGAAGACAACAGTCAGAGGAGAAAGCATGGTGTGGATTTTGGGTTTCTTGGCAGGATGGGATGACAGTCCAGAAACAGAGGTTCACTCACTGCTCCAACTGTCTGTGCATATCCGATAATGTGCTGCATGAACTATCAATTCGGTGGCTAACTGACAGAAGGGTGGCCAGGTTCAAGCTTGCATCCTGACCCCCTCACACAAGAGGCCATTCAAACCACAGAGTGCCTTGTCACTCCAGATCATGTTTAAAAATCACACAACACCAGGTTATAGTCCAACAGGTTTATTTGGAAGTACTAGCTTTCGGAGCTTTGCTCCATCATCTACCACAGCTGTGTGATTTTTAACTTTGTGAAAGTGAGGACTGCGGATGCTGGCGATCAGAGTCAAAGAGTGAGGTGCTGGAAAAGCACAGCCAGTCAGGTAGCATCCGAGATGCAGGAGAATCGATGTTTCAAGCATAAGCCCTTCATATTCCTGGTGCTGCCTGACTGGCTGTGCTTTTCCAGCTCCACAGTCTTCGACTTTTGACTTTTAACTCTGTCCACCCCAGTCCAACACTGGCACCTCCAGGCTCCAGATCACCACCTCCGTGCCATTCTCCCTACCGATTCATGTCATTAGTCTTTAGAAACCAGCCACAAAGGTATTGCATTAAGTGAGTTGCACGCCTCGCCTGCTCCAACATCCACGCCTGTGCAGTACCATCTCCGAACAGGTTGATTCGGGTAAATGCCATACCCACAACCTCTGTTGCTGGAATAACCCTGAGACATGGAATAGCATAAAATAAGTAGGAGCCCATCTCAGTTGGCTGCCTTGAGGCTGTCCAGTGATTGAGCTGTCTTACACAGACACACACACATGCCTTTGCTTCCTCCTTCTCTCCCAGTCCCTCTGACCCTGTGGCCTGTCCCCTGTTGCTGCTGCCCTCTCTCTCCTCCTGACAACACGCTCCTCCCACCACCATCCAGTCCCGACCCGACCCGGCCCGGAGGCTCCGGCTGCGGCTGCTCCTGCTCCTTTTCCCGACCGCGGTACGAGCGCCGCCGTTTCGCGGGAAGCCGCTTGCCCGGCCTGAAGGCCACTGCAGGCGGCAGCTGCAGTAGGTTAGGGTCCAGGCTGAGGCCGAGGCCTAGCGGAGGAAGGGGAGCCGCCTTGGCCGGGCCGAGGTTGGCATACTCCCCCCCCCGCCGGCCCCTCAGACTGCCCGCTTCCTCCACGGCCGTCGGGGAGAGTGTCTGACATGCTCCCGGTACAGCTGGAGGCCGTTCAGCCCGTCAGACTTGTCGCTCTCTCTTCACCTACTCCCCTCAATGGCAAAAATCCACCAGTTGTCAGTCTATTCTATGTTTCTACCTCAGATTTAAAATTAGCAGTTAGCCAGGGCATTGTTTACAGGAGAGGGTTCCAGCTTTACCTGCTGAAGTGTTTGCTAATTTTCACTCCTGAATGGTCTTATTTTTCAGCTATGGCTCCATCCTGGACTCTAATGTGTAGAAATAGTTTCCCTCTGCCTTTGCTATCTTGAAAATTATTGATCAATATTTAAAAGGGACCTGAGGGGCAAGTTTTTCACACAGGGGGTGGTGCATGTATGGAACCAGGAAGTGGCAGAGGTGAGTACAGTTACAGCACTTAGACAGTTACATGGATGGGAAAGGTTAAGAGGGATAGGGGCCAAACACAGGCAAATGGGACTTGTTCTGTTTACGATATCTGGTGGGCACGGACGAGTTGGGAAAGGGTCTGTTTCCGTGCTGTATGACTCTAAATATATTCCTCTCCCAGTTTGTCAGTTCTCTTAATTTAACTCTTGAAGTCTAGGAGTCATTCTACACTGTACATCCTTCTAGGTGAATGCATCATTCTGCAATGCATAGAATTCTTTACAGCTATTCCAGGTGAAGTGTCACCAAGTCTTTGTGCAGATGATGTCAACTTTTACTCCCTTGTGTTCCAGACCTCTCTACATAAACACTATCACCCTTTATATATACTTACATGACCTAGCTAGCAGAATGTCTGAGTTCTTTGGATTTCCATTGCTTATAGATTTTTGCCTCTGAAAGAGTACCACCTTCAGACCCTTTAAGCCCAAAGAAGATGACTGCACACTTGCAAGCATTGAAATTTATTTGCCACATTCAGAACCTATAATACCTCTGTGTAGTTTTGTCTGTCTGCACAGGTTATAACACAATCTATCTTTGTGTTGATACATTGAAATGGGCTACAGAACAAGAGCCAAAAATGTGGTTAGGCTGGTTAGCTCTTCCAGCCACACAGACATGATAAGTTTAGTAAATCGTTATACTCCTATGATTAGGATATCATGGTCTGTCCCTGTCTCCTCCTGTCATTGGATTTAGTGAGTTGCCCCTTATCCTTTCTATCTCTGGATTATCTTAAGCTGTCCGTCCATCTTCCTGTTGCTTGGTTCTGCTGATGTATTTTTTTTTGTCTCCAGTGCATTAGGCATTCATGGCTTATGCCACTGTCCTCCTGAGCTGTGCAATGCAGTGCCGCAGAGCTCTGTGTAAACGGTGGCTGCATCTCTCTGGCAGAAAATCAATGGCATCTTCAGCCCATCTCCACATCTCATCCATTCTCAGCAAGCCACAACTGAGGAAGAGACAGTTCCACTGGACCACTGGTTACAGGAGCAGAGATGTGGAGTTCACACATGTCCGATACAATGTCCAACGGTTAGGATTTGCTGCTGTCACAACAGAAGATATAGCATTCTTTAATGGACTTCTGCCTGGCTCTGTCGTGACTGATCCCGATATTCTGGAAGCGAGCAATGTAGACTGGCTGCGGACAATGCGAGGTACAGCTGCATTTGTATTGGTTGTGTTCAGGCAAGAGTGTGAAGGAACGGGATCATCCCAGAATTTGTCCCCTGGGTGGATTCTCTGACTTATACTCAAGCAGGGAGCTGTCCTAATCTTTTCTTGTGCACTAACTACAACTTCTACCTGATTTTTCACATGGAGGAATTTAACCAAATGTTTAATTAATAGGTTACATCTGGACAGGAACAGGACCAACATCCTTGTGGGTACGTTTGCTGATGCTATTGCAATAGATTTAAACTAGATTGGCAAGGGATTGGGAGTCTGACAAGTAGTTGAGAGGGGACAGAGCTGAGATGGAATTTGCAGCTAAAATGCAAATCAGTGAGACTGGAAGGCAGAGACGAGATAAGAAAGAGGCTGCTCTTTGTGACGCCCAGGAGTACGTGTGCTAACGTCAATATCTCTCATAAACATTTTGAAGCAAAGAGCAGGAAATACCTAAAAATGAAAAAAATGCTAATGGAAGCTATTATGTAAGAAAAATAGTGATTTACAAATTAAGATTTTCATTTTAATTTTTAATAGTTGACAAAAATCAGCAATGAGCAGACACAGTTGAATTATTTGTGTCAGTGAACATGGCATGTATTTTAATGCAAAGAGCCTGAGGGATATGTCAGATGAGTTGAGGGTATGTATGGGAACGATACCATAACGATGACTGAAAATTAGCTAAAAGATGGACAGAATTGGCAATTCAGTTTTCCTGGTTGTAGGGTATTCAGACAAACTAGAGAAGGAGATAGAAGCAGAAGGACTCGCAGTATTGATCAAGGATTCAATTATAGCACAGAGGAGAGACGAGATTTATGGAAGAGTCATCAAAATAAGACTATATGGGGAGAAATAAAGAAACACAAAAGCTGTAAACATGCTATTAGATTTGCTATAGGTCCGTAAACAGTCAAGGAGAGTTGGCAGATCAAATATGCAAGCAAATTTCAGAAAAGTGAAAGAATAATAAGACAGTAATAGTCAGGGATTTTAACTATCTACATATTAATTAGGATAGTTTTAGTATGCAAAGTATAGATGGATCAAAATTCTTAACTTACCTCCAGGGGATGTTTTTTTTGCCCAGCAAAAGAGAGGGAAGTTCTGGACTTAATATTTTGAAGTGAGTCCAATCAAGTGAAAGGGGAATCAGTCGGGAGGGAAGCATTTTAGTTTTAGTGACTGTAACACAGTTAGATTTGGGATAGCTATGAAAAAAAACTGAAGATGAGCTGGGAAGGAAATGCTAATTAAACTAAGACTGGGGAATTCTGGATGTCAAAGGACATAAAGATTAGTATTTAAGAAAGAAAAAGAAGTTTAAGGCAGATACCCAGGGATCAATGCAGCAGAGCTGTTGGAGGAGTACACAAAATGCAGGGTGGATCTCAAGAAGAAAACTCGCAAAGCTGAGGGTGTATGAGAAGTAAAGGTAGAATAAAGGTGAACCTAAAGAGATATTTTAAATATACAAAGACAAGAGAATATCTAAGAAAAGAGTAGGCCCCATTAGGATCCATATAAGTAATATGTGTGTGAATTCAGAAGATGTTGGTAGTCCTCAATGAATACATGTATTGGTGCTATGGCGTAGGTATAAAATGGAGGATGGTGAAATATCCTCCATTTGAAATTAACAGAGACAGAGAGAGAGAGATACTAAGTATTAAAGGGTTTAGAAGCCTTAAACCTGGATAAATCTGCATGCCGAGATGAGATAATACAGACTGTTAAGGGAGGAGAGAGCATGGGCTTGGTCATAATTTGAAAGCCTCTCTGCCAGAGGGTGAGTTGCTAGAGGACTGGAGAACTGCTAATGTTATTCCATTATTTAAAAAAGGGAAGAAGGTACAAGGCAGGAAATTCCAGGCTAGTCCATCTAACCTCCTTGTTGGGGAAGTAATTCGAAAGAAATCTAAAGGACAGTACGTATCTGCACTTGGAAAAATGGATTAATCAGAAATAGTTAGTGTGGATTTGTTAAGGGAAGGTCATGTTTGACAAATGCGATAACTTTTTTCAGGAGGTAACCAGGAGTGTTAATGAGGCTAATGCATTTATTGTGGTCTATATGGACTTCAACAAAGCTTTTGATGAGGTTCTTCATGGAGGACAGGTCAAGAACGTAAGAGCTCATTTGATCTGAGTGGCAGGAAGCAGAAGGTGATGGTACAGGGATGTTTATACGAATGGAAGTCTGTTTCCACTGAGGTTCTGCAGAGTTAAGTGCTGGGACCTTTACTGTTTATAATGTGCATTAATTATTTGAACTTAATTGTATGGGATATGATTAAGAAGTTTGTGGATGACACAAAAATTGATAGTCGTAAACTTAAGGAGGATACCAAAGAGCTTGTCAGTTGGACAGATAGTGGCAAATGGAATTCAACCCAGAAAGGTGAGAGTTAATACACTTGAAGAGATAACAGGCAAGGGATTAAACTATGAATGGTTGTGCCCTGTAAAGTACCAACAATCTGAGGTGCCGTGGTGTATATATTTGAAGATAGTAGGAGGAAATAAATAAAATAGTTAGGAAGGCATATGGGATTTATTAGCTGAGGCATAGAATACTTACATTACAGTGGTGCTGGAAAAGCACAGCAGGTCAGGCAGCATCCGAGGAGCAGGAAAATCGACGTTTCGGGCAAAAGCCCTTCGTCAGGAATGAAGGCAGGGAGCCTCCAGGGTGGAGAGAGAAATGGTTAGGGGGTGCGGCTGGGGAGAAGGTAGCAAAGAGTACAATAGGTGGATGGGGGTGAGGTGGGGATGAAGGTGGCCTATCACCTTCATCCCCACTCCCATCCACCTATTGTACTCTTAGGGATGCAGACATGGCTTGGCTGGTGGTGAGAAGGGCTCTGCCTGTGAGATCCTTTATGCATGCCCGGACTCTCAGCCGCACCGCACGCTGCCATCGAAGCGGCTGCGGGGGGGACGAGACTGTCACACACCTCCTTCTGGAATGTGCCTACGCAGAAGAAGTCTGGAGATGAATGCAGTGGTGTTTGTCGAGGTTCGTCCCGAGCAGCGCCGTGACGCGGGACTCCGTGCTCTACGGCCTGTTCCCTGGGGCGCACACCGAGACGAACATCAACTGTGTCTGGAGGATCATCAGCTCGGTGAAGGACGCTCTCTGGGCGGTCCGAAACCTGTTGATCTTCCAGCTGAAGGAGTTGACCCCAACTGAGTGCTGCAGACTGGCACATTCCAAGGTCCAGACTACGTGTTGAGGGCAGCTGCCGCCAAGGCGCAGTGGGGAAAGACCACCGTGTAACATCTGCCTGCCTAAAGAAGAACAGAGGGCCCGCGCAGTCATTTGGGCCCTGCTGATGCCTCAGCTAAAAATTTAATTGTACAGACCTGTAAATAGGAATGATTACTCTGTTTTCCTGTAAATGTAAATGGAATGTTTACATATGTATGGCATGTCCAACTGTACAGACCATTAAAGTATTTTATGAATAAAGTATATTTTTGAAATAAAAAAAAGGAGGGGGATTGTACAGCTGAAGGCCCTGACCCTGATGAAGAAATTAGGGAAAGAGTGAATGAGAAGAATAACTGATGCCAAGGCAGCAGTACTAACTCTCAAAATCAACTGGGAGGCATAATTTTGCAATGGGTGAAAAGCCTGGTAACTAAAACATTTGAGTACTTTGGTCAGAATTTTACCAGCATGGTGTAGGTCCTGATTCCAATTGTGAGAATGGCAGGAGCGTGGCCAGTAGTGGCCAATAGGTAAATGACGATTGGTACCACTGCCCCATTTAGGGATGCAGTGGCATACTTGCACTGTCACTGGACGAGAAATCTAAAACCCCAGGGTAATGCTTCTGGAACATGGGGTTGAATCCCACCGTGGCAGATGGTGATATTTGAATTTGATAAAAGTCTAAAAAAAGCAAACTGGCCTCATGGCAACTGCCATTGTCAATTGTTATAAATATCCATCTGGTTAAACAGTGTCCTTTAGGGGAAGGAAATTAGGATGTTGCCTGGGACCTCATGGATGATTCATATTTTGCACAACACCAGGAGTGAGATACAATCTGGAAACATTAACGTTATCTCAGATGATTATTTCTTTCTATTCAGCAGCTCTGATACTGGATCATAACTGTAGATGTAATTATCCAGCAAGATTGAGACAGTCTACAGGAGCAGACAAGGCTGGCTATTGCTAACTGGTATTCGAAGCTTTTAGTTTACAATATGAATGTCACTGAAAATGCTGGTAATGGTTATTTATTACATGATTACACTAATTTAATTATTCATTGATCAGTAACTCAGTTAAATTCTTTTTGAATTGCAGGGCGCAGCCAGCTGTTACTGCGACCTCGGACAACGGAAGAGGTTTCTCAGATTCTTAGGTAAATGCACTTTCAGTCATCGCTTCACCGAATGTTATTGTTGGTTACAAACTGAATTCTAGAAGCACAAGGGGGCCAGGACTAGCCTCAAGTCTATCATAGCAAAACAGTGTATGACTTACAGGTATGCCTGAGGCCCTGTGTGAATTGCAGACTGTCGGGAGAAAACAGAGCAAGGGTGAAATACATTCTTTGGGACCCTGTGTGTGAAAGTCTTGAGTATCAAAGTGTGATTGGGGTTACCACGTAGTGTGATTGACTGTTGATAAATGCTAATAACTCTTAGTACTTTCTAATGAATAGTTATAATAATTTGCAGGGTTATGGGGAAAAGCTGGGACAAACATACATTTTCTTGCTGAGAGCTGCTATAGACATGACAGGCCAAATCACCACCTTCTGTGCCATAATCATTTTAATTGCATAAAGTGGTATTGTAATTATTGATAACCTTGGGCATGTGGTTGATACTGGTACTCGCTGTGGGAATGGCATTAACGTTCATAGTGGGATTCACTTTGTTAATGATTAAGATGATCAGATATGTTTGACTATGACAGTATACTATTTCCTTTGGTCAGATACTGTAACAGTCGGAACCTGGCTGTGAATCCTCAGGGTGGCAACACTGGATTGGTGGGAGGGAGTGTGCCAGTATTCGATGAGATAATTATTTCAACCATTCAAATGGACAACATAATCAGTTTCAACAGTAACTCTGGTAAGAATAATTTTCATTGCTGACAATTGTAAATTGTAACCTTCAACCCTTGGCCAAACACAAGATTAACTGCTATTATTCCAAGAATGTTAAATCCTGTGAGTGATTCCAACTAATTATTCACACTGCAACACTCCCTTCCCCAAATACAGAAATATTCCCCTTGTCACAGACAAGTTAATGGCAGGATTCACTGTCCAGGTCCAGATTGACTGTTCTGTCTCAAAAACAATAGGTTGATGTGGAATTGGCTGCCCTCACCTGTGCTCAGAATCTGCAGGACAGAGACAGAGGGAGGGATTGCAAATGAGTGTCTGTTGAGTCAGAAGGAATCAGGCATAGTTGTGTTGACCTCCAATCCTGTGCCTGCAGCCCAGATTTGTGTGATATAGGACCACGTGGGTGAGACTCAGAAAGGAGTCTGGTCCCTGCGGAACTGTACCTCAATGACAGGAGAGCAGAAAATATAGGATAAGATGCCATAAAATAGGGATGATATTCAAACTCTTTTGTCTCTGTGCTTTCAGGAGTGCTTACCTGTGAAGCTGGCTGCATTTTGGAAAACTTGAACAATTACCTTGAGGAACAAGATTTCATCATGCCCCTTGACCTTGGGTCGAAAGGGAGCTGCCACATTGGTGGGAACGTGTCAACTAATGCTGGTGGACTGAGACTGCTGAGATATGGCTCCCTGCGTGGGACAGTACTGGGACTGGAAGTGGTAAGAAATTGTGATATTTCATTGACAGTGATGGGATACAATCCAATAGTTTTATAAACTACTGTGAATCCCTTGCTGCTGAAACATACACTTCCAGATCCATCTCTGTCTCTACCGTCTCATTCTTCTAAGTCTGGGTACTGTTCACTAAGCGTGAAGGTCATAGAAATGAGGGAAACTATTGACCTGCTTAGAAAATTGTCTGAGCAGCAGAATTCAGAGAGTAGGGGTAATGGATAGGATGTGACTAATGGTGCCAGTCCCTCAAATAAGTGCCTATTTATAAGTGACTTAGATAATGGCATAAAGAACCACATGTTCAATAAAAACCGAAAGAACTGCAGATGCTGTAAATCAGAAACAAAAACAGAAGTTGCTGGAAAAGCTCAGTGAGTCTGGCAACAGCTGTGAAAGGAAATCGCAGTTAACGTTTCGGGTCCGGTGACCCTTCCTCATATTCAAGCTTGCTGAAGACAGAAAGATAGATGACATTGTAAACAGTGGAGATAAAAGCATTACATTACAAAGAGAAACTAATTAATGAATTAAGTCGAAAAAAATCTATGGTAAATGGATTTCGGTGTAAGGAAGTGTGAGATCATTCACATTAAACCTAGAGATATGGCTCAGAGTAGTTTCTAAATGGTGAAACACTAGGAACGGTGGAGATCCTGAAAGACTTAGGAGTCTAAGTAAAATGTTGCGGGTAAGCGCAGAAAATAAAGTTGAGTGAAATGCATGTAGAGGACTCGAATACAGACAGGTAGAAGTCATTCTTCAGTTTTGCAGGGGCCTATTGAGGCAACACTTGGCATCACTGAGAGCAGTTCAGGGCATCACACCTTAGGGGCTAGGGGGGAATATGGTAACTATATTCCAAGGGTTAAATTATGACGAGATCTTGCGAAAACTACGATTGTGTTCCTTGGAGGTTAGAAAGTGAAGGGGTCATTCGATTAAGGTTTTCAAATATTAAGGGGAACCAGGAGGGTAAATAGAGAGAAGCTATTTATTTTAGGCTACGACTGGGGGCAGAGTCTAAATGTTAAAACCAAGAGTGAGGAGTGTGTTTAGGAAACATTTGTACTTGATGGTACAAGATTAAAACTCTCTTTGACACAGGACAGTTAGTTAGGTCAATCTTAAGCTAATAGATTTTTGTTAATCAAAGATATCATTGGATATAATGTGTATAAGCAGAGTTTGCTCACAGATTAGCCATGATCTTACTGAATTGCAGAGCGGGCTTGAGGAGTGAAGTGACTCCTTCTGTTAATTTATTCCTGTTATTGTCCAGACTGTTCAGGATCAGAGGCAATGCTGGCATTCTATAGCACCAGTGTGAGATTTCTTGTGAAATCAGGAATCAAAGTATTTTACAGTACAGAAGGAGGCTGTTCGACCCATTGTGTCCTTACCATCTCCCAAAGACTTACTCAACTGGTCTCATGCTCCAAACCTGTCCCCGTTACCTTTACATTCATCATTGTCAAATCTGTGAGTGCTCTACCTCTTTCAGTTTCTCACTGTTCCCACAGCAGGAACAATAAGGCTTTTTTTTTGTCATTACTGATTTCGAGCTACGACTCAATCTGTGGGGGATCTGTTGGCCCCTCTGTGTTCTTATTGCTCAGTGAATGTCATTTCAATTATTCTCATACATCATTCACTCGTACCCTGTTCTTGCTTGTAGGTACTTGCAGATGGAACCATCTTGAACTGTCTATCATCCCTTCGCAAAGACAATACAGGTTACGACCTCAAGCAGCTTTTCATAGGAGCTGAGGGGACACTTGGAATCATCACTGCTGTGTCTATTCTATGTCCAAGAAAATCACCTGCTGTCAATGTAGCACTACTAGGTAAAGACAGTATTTATACATATGTTTGGAAGTGTAATAACTGCAGTGAAATCCATATGTGCACCCTTCAGACCCAGCTGATATCGCTGAGTAAGGAGTTCCCAGTGAGGATCTTGTATGTGTTGGTGCTGCTGTCTTTGTAAAATGCTCACATTGCACTGTTCTGAAATATTAAAAGCTGAGTGATTGGTGATCCTCCTGTAATCAGTAATACCTTTTCTGAGGCCATCGAAATTTAAAACCACCTCCCCACGCCACAGCAACTCTAGAAGTCGTACACACACCAGAACTCCCAGTGTGGAATCTACATTGGCAAGATTCTGATGATGCAAGGACTGGAAATGAGCAGGAGAGCTAACCACATACAGTCATATTATAGCCAGATGATTAGCTACGCACAGTTGATTCAGCCAGTTGTGTGGTGGGAGCAGACAGGAAATCTTCAACCTTACTGTTACCTCATGGGATCAGTGCCACTTGAGCTCAATGCAACAGTTCAGCCTTCTTCCCATGGGTCCAATCTTAGAAGCTGACTATCCCAAATTCACCCGGAAGGTGACCTCTTCTGATATTCAGTCCCTTAACTAGTGGTGAATCTGAAGTGACGCGTTTCTCATTTGGTGATGATATAATTGCAAAGATACAATTTACTCCGGTGACCATGGGTTTTAATGTGTATCCATGACGCACATATATTTAGAACTAGGCTCGTGCCACTTCCCATCAGGAGACATGATCTGGGAAAAAAGCATTCAGCCTATCGAGTCTGCACCGACCTACCAAAGAGGATCCCACTCAAACCCACCCCCTACCCTATCCCCATAGCCCTGCATTTGCCATGGCCAATCTACCTAACCTGTGCATCTTTGGACAGTGGGAGGAAGCCCAGCAGGCATAGGGAGAATGTGCAGACTCAACACAGACAGTCACCCAAGGCTGGAATTGAACCCGGGTCCTTGGCACTGTGAGGCAGCAGTGCTAACCACTGTGCCATCCAAAGTCTTGTTTCCCTTGCTGGCTGATTTCACTAGGTTGTGTCCCTGGACTCTCAGTTAGCTTAGCACTAGTGAGGTGACAAGTGGTGTATGACCCACTCTGACAATTTGACTCATTCCAACTATTTAATTTCCCCCTTGTGTAGGACCTGCTACATCATTCTTAGCTCATTGTTATGTGTCCATATTGGACAAACACATTTGCTTTGGATGTATTGGGAATCAAAAAAAAATTCCCTTGTTTTAACAAATGATACGTACCTCTGTCTGATTACCTTCCAAGCCCTGTATAATATTTACGCAATAATGTATCTCAGTCAGAATGACCTCAATGTACAGAATATCTGTGCAGTAATGTATAATAGTCATGTGGTATGCTAACCCTGTAAAGTGTACATGCTTTATCCTTTAAAATATACCTGGTGTTATATTTCTTTATAGTGTTTGCTTTATAACATAAAATGAACCAAGATAGCTCACAGAAAAATTATGATATTAAGGCACATGGCCTTAATATCATAATTATAAAGAGTACCTCAAAAAAGAAAGAGAGGTCTAGGTGCAGAGTGATTTATGGAGTGAATTCTAGAGCTTGGGTACTGGGTAGCTGATTGCACATGGGCCACTGGTGGAACAATTAAAATTGGGAAAGCTTAGGGGGCCAGAATTAAATGAGGGCAGATATATCTGTGCATTGTGGGTAGCCGAAGATTATAATGATAGGGAGGGGCAAGTCAATTGTTAGAATTTTAAAATCAAGTCTTAACCTGGAGCATTTGTAAGGTCAGTGAGCACAGCTAACCGGGTTGGCCACAAGTAAGGACATGGTAGCAGAAGTTTGAATGACCTCAAGTTTATGACTGACGGAATGTGGGACACTCGCCAAGAATGCATTACAATAGCAAGGATTGGGCTAAAATGTAGAGGTGAGGGTTTTATCTGCAGATGAGCCTAGGAAGGGACAGAGTCAGGTGCTGTTAAGGATGTTAAAATAGCATTCTTGTGATTGTGCTGATATGGAGTCATGATTGCATCTCAGGGTCAAATGTGACACTAAGTCTGTTTCAGCCTCAGGGAGTTGTTGAGAGAGAAGTGCAGTCAGTGGCTAGAGAATAATCAGGTTGTCTTCCCAATACTTAGTTGGGAGAATAATTGCTCTTCCAGTACTGAATGTCGGACAATAGTCTGCTAACTTAATGGCAGTGGAGGAGATATTGCTGAGGTAGAGCTATTATCAGCAGAGTATTTTGATCTTGTACAATATACACAATATTGATCTGTTTTGTCTCTTAAGGTTGTGACAGTTTTGAGAAGATCTTGGATATATTCAAGGAATCCAAAAGCATGTTGGGTGAAATTCTCTCTGCGTTTGAGTTCTTGGATTACAGTTGTAGAGAGGTTGTCTGCGAGCACCTTAAACTGCGAAACCCACTGCAAGGTAAAAGGAGAATTAGAAAATAAAATAAGATCACAGTTGGTTCTGTCCTAGGTTTCCTTGGATCTATGGCAGCAGATGCCATAAATGGTGGAGACCTCTTACTACTGTGGGAGTTAACTCAAAGATGAATGGGAGTAAGCATTCAGCTCCTTAGGCCTGTTGCACCATTCGATCAGACTATGAGTGATCACATATCCACATAACTACTTAAACAGTTGGCAGGAGTTAATGACTTGAACTGAATGTTGTTTCTCTCGCACAAGTACTTCAACTCTGAGACAAATATTTGATGAAACAATTTCTCAAGAAGAGTCACGAGACCTGAAACATTAACTCTGCTTTCTCTCCACAGATGCTACCAAAACTGCATTTTTCCAGCAATTTTCTATTTTTGTTCAATGAAACAAGGTCTGATACAGCTGGCTGATTGTTTTATTTCACAGCTAAGTGGATGTGAAGAGTGGTAATTAACATCACATTTGTTTAATTCACTTGACTGTAACCTCTTTGCTCATAGTTCTGAGACAACAGCAATGTCTCATACACGGTTTTGCCATATAGATTGGATGTTTCTAAAAAAATGTTAATAGGATGTCGGCATCACTGTTTATTATCTGTCCTAAATGCCCTAGTTATGGTGAGCTGCTTTCTTCTGAACTGCTGCAGTCCGTGAGGCTAAGTGCTGTAGGAAGGGAGTACCAGGATTTTTAACAAAATAACAGTGAGGGAACGGCAGTATTTTTCCAAGTCAGGATGGTATGTGGCTTGGAAGGGAATTGCAGGTGGCAGTGTTTCCATGTATCTACTGCCCTCGGGAAAGGTTTGAGAGATGCTGTCAAAGGAGCCTGGACAAGTCAGTGCACTGTATTTTGTAGCATGTACAAACTACCTCCGTGGTACAGGTAGACGATCCTTTATCCGAAATGCTTGGGACCAGCTGTTTTTCGGAATTTGGAATTTTTCGGTTTTCAGAATAAATGACAGTTTAATGGTGACATTTTAAAATTTCTTACTGGAGGAGCAGATTTCTAAGAAAGAACAGGCCAGTCGGTGCTTCGCATCTGAATGACACGCATTGAGTAGGTTTGACTCGGCTTAACTGTTTGCACGCCAAACAACCTTGTTAATGAGAAAAAAGTTCACAAAAACCTTCGGATTTCGGAGCTTTTTGGTTTTTGGATGTCAGATAAATGATCTTCTACCTGTACATCAGTGGTGGAGAGAGTCAATTTTGAACATGACAGAGGTGGGTTACATTATCTTGGATAGTCTCAAGCTTTTTGATTGTTGTTGGAGCTACATTTCATACCTGCTATGGAGGATATTCCACCACACTCTTGACTTGTGCTTTGTAGATGGTGGGCAGGCTTTGGGGAATCGGGAGGTAAGTTACTCGCTTCAGTGGTAACTGTCAGGATGTCGATGGTCAAGGATTCTGTGATGGTAATGCATTGTGTGACAAGGGTCAGTCGGTAGATTTTGTCTTGTTGGAGGTAGCCACTGCCTTCTGAGATGCAACACATAGGAATACAAAGGCCAAATGCAGGCACGTGGGACTAGTTTAATTTGGGAAACTTTATCAGCATGAATGAGTTGGACCAAAGGATCTGTTTCCATGCTGTGTGATTCTGTGATTCCACACTATGACTCAAATATTAAGCACATTGCTGTTGTTCTGGAGTCACGTGTAGACAGACTGGGGAAGGATGGCAGATTCCTTTCCCTAAAGGATATTAGAAACAAGTGATAGTTTCATGGTCACTATTTCTGAGACTAGCTTTTTATTCCAGAACTACTGACTTTAAATATTTAAAATCTATCCCCATATCCACAGCTGTTATGGTGGATTTTGAATTTGTTTGTCAATGGAATATGAATTAAGGTCTCTGGATTACTATCTGGGGAATGTTTGTCCTTTATAGTCAGAGATGACCATGATGTTGACTGGAATTAACCGAGTTAGACTTCAGGTATAATATGATAGAAGGTGGCTAATTTAACCAATTTGAGCAATTTGTGTAGCACTATTTTGTTCATACTACCTTATGTCACAAGTCCAGTAACATACCACCGTTATCACTAAGCTCTCATTTCCTTGCAAAAGGAATTCATCTTAAACCGATTGTTGACAATCACAATTTTATTGTCTTGAGGATGAATGGAGTTATAAGAGGATGTTACTCTGTAACAGTAAAACAGTGACAGAAGATGGTGATATTAAATGCCCTTTTATTAATTCTCAGGAATGTGGGCATCATGTGATGTGGGAAATACATACTGGACCATGTGTAGAAAATATACAACTGAGCAACTCGCTGCTTCTCTGTTGCGCTTCCTAACTTTGATACATAAATGTATTGTGTGCTTGTCTCGTGTGCATGGGGAGTGCACTCTATAATAATGTTGTACAATATACAAATCAACAAGGACCTCCTCTTTCCTAATGGATGTGTAATCATTCCTGACAGTCAGTCGTGAAAATACAATTTAAATTTAAAGTCTAATTATGTTTGCAGCTGGAGTTGATTATTGCTCAAATTCCACATTAAATTGCACTGAGTGTCCGGTGTTTCTAGTCTGTGTAGATGGGGTAGAGTTATAACCTTTATCACTTTCTCTGGTCAGATTTACCTTATTTATTTTCTTTCTCTTTATTTATATCTCTCATTTGCAAATTCTCCCCCTCTATATCTTTTTTTCTGTTTCCTCAAGCTTTCCTTGATAAGCTTCTCTCTTTCCCATCATCTTCCTTTTTTTTTACTTTTGTCAATCCGTCTCTTTTTACTCCTCCTCCTATTTGGTACTGTTGCTGCCATTAACGACGGATTCTCTTACTCACCTTTCTCCAGAAACACCGTTTTACATCTTGATAGAAACATCAGGCTCCAATGATGATCATGATCAAGAGAAACTCAGTCATTTCCTGGAGAAAGTCATGACCTCTGGTCTCGTAGCTGATGGAACTGTGGCTACTGAGGAAAATAAGATCAAGGTAGAGTACATTTAATCCAGATTTCAGCTCTGATGGAAACTAAGTTTGAGAATACAATAGAGGAGACAGGAAAGGGTTAGTAAATCAGCAGCACAATCTGGCTGACTTGATTGTTGATTATTAGATTTCTGCCCATTTATTGCTGTTTTGTTGTTTGTTAGCGTAAAATCTTTAATTATTATGTGTTGTGATATGATTCATAGACCACAACATCTTGACGTAACATGTCGGTTTCTACGTACAGGGTAAAAACTAATTACAACACTGTTCTGCAGTTCTGAGTAAGAAAATATCGAAACATGCTGTCTTTGGGTGAATTAACAGACAAGACAGTGATTCAGAGGTGATTCAGTTGCAAAAAGGACAAAGCTCAGAGTGGGGAAGGAAGAAGGCGATAAGGAATTCCCAGCAAGTGCGGGATGATGGGCAGTAGTCCCAGGAGATGTTTGGTCTGCAGGAGAGTGTGGAAATGGTAGGATCCCAGGCAATTATAGAATTGTGAGGAGGGTGGTGGTGGTGAATGATGGGGGTGAAATATTTATGCTGCAGAAAGACAGCTAGGATTGGTTCCCAGATGCATTTCCAAATCCGCAAACTTTGTTCTCCAGTTAAGCAGTCATAGAGTCATACAGCATGAAACAGACCCGTTGGTCCAACCGGTCCATGCTGACCATAATCTCAAACTAAACTAATCCCACCTGCCTGCACTAGGCCCATGTCCCTCTAAACATTTCTTATTCATGTACTTATCTAAATGTCTTTTAAACTGAAGTTTTTGCTGTCTATATGAAACAGGAATGATGCATGTTTCTGCTTCCACAGTTGGGACCCATGCCTAACTGATTAAATTCTGCCTTTAGTGTCTATATTGCTCCTGTCTTTAATCAAGGAGACGTATGTGTATCTGTAACAAACCCTTCACCATTCCATTGACTGAAAAACAGTGAGGAGAGTACATAGGGATGGTAGCGTTTTGTGACAGATGGTGCCTCTGTAAATGAGAGGATACTTTTATTTATAATGCGAAGACCACAAACAGGTGGAGGTCACCTTCTCACAAATGTGGGACAGCCAAAACAGTTCTTAATGAGGTGAGATCTTTTTTCACCATGAGACTGCCTGACCATTATTGTAGGTCTGACCTTTCACTAATCTATGTGTATACTGAACCGAACAAACGCAAACTCTTCTTCAGAGTCATATTGAATTTAAATGTTAACTCTGGTTCTCTCTCCACAGATGATGCCAGATGTGCTGAGTTTCTCCAACTTTCTCTGTGTTTAGATTTCCAGCATCAGCAGTATTTTTGCTTTTCTTTGTATATATAACCTGTTCTTTTCCTCTGAACTGTAACTTGCTAGAGCAACTAAACCTGCCTTGTGTGGGGTGTGCATGCATTGATCAATAACTGAAGGTTCAGTTTAATGATTCTCTCAGTGATGTGCATTTCATAGAAAGAGGCCTTTTGACTCACTGTCTCCGTGGGGGCAGTGTAAAGTATATGGTGGAGAAAGCATTCATCATATAGCTAAACCGTAAAAAGGAAACACGATGTCTGAATCCGTCAGTCATAGTTGCTAGGAGGATTCACAAGGATGTATTTGTGTGCTAGAGGTTCTGTGTATTCTAATATGTCAATTGTTTCTTTTCTGAAGGTACTGTGGGCTCTGCGGGAACGCATCACCGAAGCACTGGTCCATGATGGCTTTGTATACAAATATGACATCTCATTGCCGCTGGAGAGATTCTATGAGATTGTCATTGACATGAGGAACAGACTGGGGGTGAGGGCCAAACGTGTCGTTGGCTATGGGCACCTTGGTGAGATTTACTGATGTGCTGCCTTTTTGGGTAGACAGTAAGAATTCCTCTCAGATAGGTTCCTATTTACTTTTGTTTGTATTTCTGTTATTATGCAAGATTTCAGTACTCCTATATTCAAATCCTCTTGCAATGAAAGCTAATATTCTATTAGCTTTCCCAATAGCTTCTTAGTCTCCACTGACTATTGACAAGGATACCCAAGTCCCTTTCCACCGTCTCACCACTTAAGAAATATTCTGTACATCCTTGTTCTTCCAACCAAAGTAAATAACTTTACATTTTTCCACATCATATTCCATTTCACATGTTCTTGTCTAATCACTAAGCCTATCCAAATCCTTTTGAAAGTATTTTACATCTTCCACACATGAGATGTTCCTGTTTTGCTTTGTATCATCCATATAATCCGAGCCAGTACATTACCTTTTATACCATGTGCTTTAAACTTTGTAGTCAACCTTCTGTGGGAAACCTTATCAAAAGCTTTCTGAAAATCTGAATATACTAAACCATTGAGTCCCATTTGTCAGTTTTGTTAGATGTTACGAGTCACTGGTGTGGCCTGGAAATCAAGCCTCACAATTCACACAAGTCGTCACAAGAGGTGAAGATTTTGAAAAATATGTAGAATTCACAATTTACCTGATTTCCTGACCCAGGTTGATAGAACGAAAAGACTGGGATTCCATACATAACAAAAATTACTGTTACAAGTAGTTTGACTCTAGCGATGAGTAAATAGTTATGAATAATATAACTCTACTCATTAAAACTCCAATGCATAAGACCATAGATTTAAGCAGAATTAGGCCATTTGGCCTATAGAGCTTGATCCACTACTCAATCATGCTTGATATGTTTCTTGAACCCATTCCTCTGCCTTCTCCCCATAACCTTAAATCCTCTGACTTATCAGGAACTTATTTATCTGTGTCTTAAATACACTCAATAAGTTGGAGTCCACAATGTGGCAATGAGTTCCTCAGATTCACTATCCTCTGGCTGAAGACATTCCTCCTCATCTCAGTTCTAAAGAGTCATTCCTTCAGTCTGAGATTGTTCCCTTGGGTCCCAGTCTGACCTACTAGTGGAAACACCTTCTCCATGTTCACTCAATTCAGGCCACTCAGTATTCTGTAAGTTTCAATGATATCCCCCCTCATCCTTCTAAACTCTATCGAGAACAGACCCAGAATCTTCACTGTTCCTCATAAGACAAACCCTTCATCCCCAAGATCATTCTTGTAACTCCTCTGGATCTTCCTCCAATGCCAACAGATCCTTAGATAAGGAGTCCAAAACTGCTCACAATATTCCAAATGCAGCCTGAACAGAGTCTTATACCTACCCTTCACAAAACCTTGTCCCTAATCAACTTATTCCTTTCTAGATGGTTATAAATCCTATCTCTTATAACCTTTTCCAACACTTTACCCATTACCAAAGTAAAGCTCACAGGTCTATAATTACCAGGGTTGTCTCTATTCCCCTTCTTGAACAAGGGAACAATATTTGCTATCCTCCAGTCTTCTGACACTATTCCTATAGACAATGACAACATAAAGATCAAAGCCAAAGGCTCTACAATCTCCTCCCTGACTTCCCAGAGAATCCTAGGATAAATCCCACCCAGCCCAAGGAACTTATCTATTTTTACACTTTTCAGAATTGCTAACACTTCCTTGTGAACCTCAATCCTGTCTATTAGCCTGTATCTCCATATTCTCCTCAACAACATTGTCCTTTTACAGTGCGAATACTGACGAAAAATATTTATTTAGCACTTCCCCTATCTCCTTGGACTCCACAAACAACTTCCCACTATTATCCTTGATTGGCCTTAATCTTTCTCTATTCTTTTAGATATCTAAAAGACCTCTTGCAACCTTCCTTTATATTACAAGCTGGCTTATCCACATATTTCATCTTCTCCCCGTTATTGCTTTTTTTAGTCATCCAGTGCTGGTCTTTAAATGCCTCCCAATCCTCTGGTTTCCCATTGATCTTCACCACATTGTATCCTTTCTCTTTTGTTTTTGTGCTAACCCTCATTTCCCTTGTCAGCCATGGTTGTCTCATCCTCCCCTTTAGTATGTTTGTTCTTCCTTGGCATTAATTTCTGCTGCACCTCCTGAATTATCCCCAGAAACATCTACCATTGCTGCTCCATCCTCTTCCTCTTCCAATTGTCTCTGGCCAGCTCCTCTCTCATGTCTTTGTAGTTATCTTTACTCAACTGTAATACCTTACATCTGATTCCAGCTTCTCCCTCTCAAACTGCAGGGTGAATTCTATCATATTATGGCTACTACCCCCTCGGGGTTCCTTCACCTTAAGCCTCCTCATCAAATCTGCCTCATTAGATATCACCAAATCCAGAATTGCCTTCTGCCCCAGTGGACTCTACCACAAGCTGCTCCAGAAAACCATCTGGGAGACTTTCCAAAATTCTTTTTCTTGTTATCTACTACCAATCTGATTTTCCCAGGCTACTTCCATGTTGAAGTCCTCCGTGATTATTGTAATCGTGCCTTTCTTTCATGTCTTTTCTATTTCCTGATTTATTTTCTGCTCCGTATCCTGACCACTACTAGAAGGCCTGTACATAACTCTCATCAGGGTATTCTCTCCTTTGCAGTTCTTCAACTCTACCCGCACAGATTCTATGCCTTCCAACCCTAGATTACTTATTGCTGTTGATTTAATTTCATTTCTTACTAACAAGGCAACACTTCCATCTGCCTTTTTTTATGATGGGATGTGTATCCCTTGGATATTGAGTTACCAGCCCTGATCCCCTTGCAGCCACATCTTTGTGATACCCACGACATTGTACTTGCCAATTTCAATCAGCGCTACAAGCTCAATACCTTGTTACTATACTGCACTCATTTAAGAACAACACCCCCAATCCTGCACTGACTGGCCCCCTTCCCATAGTTGTTCCCTTACCCACTGTGCCTGAAATTAGATTCCTGGCACTTGCCATACTTCCTGTGCTATTACTTGTTCTGGAATAACCTCTCCTAAGCCGCCCTCCTCTTTAACTTTTTCCAACTCTTTATGAACTTCCATTACATAGACACAGTCCTTTTAACTTTTTTTTTCACACCCTGTCTCTGTCCCGCCACTACCTGCTGTCCAACCTCTTTTTAAACTTGCCGTGTCCTGACTTGAAGCTGTGTTCAGAATGAAGTCGATCTCTGCTCTCTGCACACTTTTTTAAACTTGTTGTCTCTTCTGTCAGAACTGTGTTTAGAATGAAGCCACTCCACACTTTTTTAAAACTTGCTGCCTCCCTGGCACTATTTAGAGGAGTATATTTAGAATCATACAGCACGGAAACAGACCCTTCGGTCCAACTTGTCCATACTGACCAGATATCCTAAACAGAACCAGTCCCATCGGCCTGCATTTGGCCCATATCCCTCTAAACCCTTCCCATCCATGTACCTGTCCAAACGTCTTTTAAATGATTGTACCTGCTTCTACTACTTCCTCGTTCCATACATGTACCAGCCTCTGTGTGGAAAAAGTTGTCTCTCAGGTCCCTTTTAATTACTGATCAAGAGTTTTCAAGACAGCAAATATTCAGAATAATGTTATGAACAGCTAGTCAACTTTCTCTTCTCCAATCTATGTAACTGAAATCCCTTGGAAATATTCTCATAATTAATTTTCAGCACCCCCTCCAAACTCTTCATATCCTTCCTCATGTTTGGTGTCTAGAGTTGGACACCATATGCCAACTGAATTCAAACCAGTGTTTTATAAAATATTCACTGTTTTTGTCCAGGATGCTATTTGTCTTTTTAAGCAGTTTCTTACACATGCCCTGTCACCCTCACCAATTTGTGCACAAGTACCTCAGGTCCCTCTGTTACTGCATCCCTCTAGAATTGTATCTTTTAGTTAATATTGCCTCTCTTTGTCCTTCCTACCAGACTGCATGACTTTGCATTTCCCTATGTTAGATTTCATCTGCTTGGGTTCACTCCGTGTACTAACCCTGTTTATGTCCTATTGCAGTACATCACTACTATTCTCACAGTTCACAATGTTTTCAAATTTTGTATTATCTGTAAATATTGATACTGTGTCTGTGTACTTAAGTCTATATAATGTATGTAGATCGAAAAATCATGGTCTTAGTTGAAACCATTGTATGGAAACCCACTGTATGTTGTCCTCCAGACTGAGAAACAACTGTTAACCACTCTGTTTCTTTTAGTCAGCCAACAATATATCCTCTTTTCACACAAGATTCAACTTTCTTGCTAAATGTTGCACTTATTCAAATGCCTTTTGGAAATCCAGATACAACACATCAACCACATTGCTCATCTCAAAACTGAATCAAGTTGGTTAAACGTGATTTGCCTTAACAAGTCCATGCTGGCTTTTCGTAATTAATCCATACTTGTCCAAATGACCTTTAAATTTGTCTGAATTGATCGCTTCTAAAAGTTTCCCCAATTATGAGGTTAAATAAACTGTTCTGTAATTGCTAAGTTTATCCTGACACCTTTTTTAAACAAATATGTAATACTTGCAAATTTCCAGTCTTCCTAAACAACCCTGTATCTAAGACGATTAGATGATTATGGACAGTAATTCCACAATTTCTACCTTTACGTCCCTCAGTATCCTTGTTCTGGTGACATTAGCTTTCTTTATCCATTTCAATTACATTATGTTTCACTATGAATTTGGCTGCATCCTTCTTGGTGAAGAGAAAATACAAATTGTGTGAAGGACAGAATTGGAGCTGGGTTATAAAGTCACAGATTCCCTACAGTGTGGAAACAGGCCCTTCGGCCCAACAAGTCTACACCGACCCTCTGAAGAGTATCCCACCCAAACCCATTTCCCAATACTGTAGAGCCATAGAGATGTACAGCATGGGAACAGACCCTTCGGTCCAACTTGTCCATGCCGACCAGATATCCCAACCTAATCTAGTCCCATTTGCCAGCACTTGGCCCATATTCCTCTAAACCTTTCCTATTCAAATACCCATCCAGATGCCTTTTAAATGCTGTAATTGTACTAGCCTCCACCACATCCTCTGGCAGCTCATGCCATACACGTACAACCTTCTGCATAAAAAAGTTGCCCCTTAGGTCTCTTTTATATCTTTCCCCTCTCACCCTAAACCTATGCCCTCTAGTTCTGGACTGTCCCATCCCAGGGAAAAGACTTTATCTATTTCTCCTATTCATGCCCCTCATAATTTTATAAACCTCCATAAGGTCACCCCTCAGCCTCTGACGCTCCAGGGAAAACAGCCCCAGCCTAATCAGCCTCTCTCTATAGCTCAAATCCTCCAATCCTGGCAACATTCTTGTAAATCTTTTCTGAACCCTTTCAAGTTTCACAACATCCTCCGATAGGAAGGAGACCAGAATTGCACGCAACATTCCAAAAGTGGCCTAACCAATGTCCTGTACAGCTGCAACATGACCTCCCAACTCCTGTACTCAATATTCTGACCAATAAAGGAAAGCATACCAAACACCTTCTTTACTATCCTATCGACCTGTGACTCCACTTTCAAGGAGCTATGAACCTGTACTGCAAGGTCTCTTTGTTCAGCAACACTCCCTAGGACCTTACCATTAAGTGTATAAGTCCTGTTCTGATTTGCTTTTCCAAAATGCAGCACCTCGCATTTATCTAAATGAAACTCAATCTGTCACTTCTCAGCCCATTGGCCCATCTGATCAAGATCCCATTGTAATCTGAGGTAACCCTCTTTGCTGTCCACTACACCTCCAATTTTGGTGTCATCTGCAAACTTACTAACTATATCTCCTATGTTCACATCCAAATCATTTATATAAATGACTTATACACTTCCAGTTGTTTATTTATAGAGCCAATCTTACATATTGTATACTTTCACTCAGCAACACCTCCACCAGTTTGCTCCTTTAAATTATTTTTAATCAACCTGTTCGGGAATGTATGGGACATCTCTGGGGCAGATCAGACTTGAATTTAAATCTCTGGCTTAGAGGTAGCGATACTACCACTGTGCTCCAAGACCTCCTAGTCTCCTTGTGTGTTTCTTGGGCCAACCTATTTGACATGTTATGATACCTCTATAGCCATCACAGCTTGTGATGGGACTTGAAGCCAGACCTTCTAGCTTGGAGATAGGAACTTTTCATTCTGCCATATCACCCCCTGATTTGTAATTTAAATATTTTGAGTCAGCCTGTTCAGAGACATAATGGCACATCTCTGAAGCAAGTGGGAATTGAACCGAGCCCTCCTGATCTAGAGGTAGAGATACTACCACTATGCCACAAGAATCTTTGCCAGAGCACAGACAAGAACCTCATTAATGCCCATCGCCTGAATATATAATTAAACAAGTAAGCGATACATAATTAGCAACATCACTAATTAAAGGCGAGGAATGGGCTGCCAGTATTTAAAGGTCTTTTTTTAACTTCCTCTAGGCGATGGAAACTTACATTTGAACATTGTGTCTCCCGCATTTGACCAGCAGTTGCTGGACTCCATTGAACCCTATCTGTATGAATGGATCGCACAACATTGTGGCAGTATCAGTGCTGAGCATGGACTTGGCTTCAAAAAGAAGAACTGCATCTATTTCAGTAAGTCCAGGGCAGCAGTGCACATGATGCAGCAGATGAAAGCGATTCTGGATCCAAAAGGAATTTTAAATCCCTATAAAACCCTCCCAGCCTTCACTCAGTGAACTCACTTATGAGAACATAGATTTTATTGGAAGACCTGGCTGCAAGATTTTGATTTTTGCTAATTTTGTGCTCATCATGATGGAGACAATTGTGGCTGAGGAAGAATTAACACAGTATCAAGCCCAATTCCAAGTTGCACATCTGTTTGAAGAAAAATAGAACGTGTATCTATCTCGCACTTTCAGGGAGAGCTGAAACACTTCATAGTCAATTAATTTCTGTTTAATTGTTGTCATTACACAAACCTGGAAACCAGTTCCATGTTCATCAAGTTCATCATGTACATCATGTATAGCAGTGTGATCATGACCAGATAATCTGTTTCAGCTTTTTATTGAACATTGGCCAATATTCTAGGGAGACATCTATTCCTATTCTTCAGAATTTACACTCGCCTCAAGAATAGATGGGACTTCGGTGACAATGCACTGGAAGCAGGTTTCTGGATTGAGACTTGAACCCATAACCTTGCAATCTGAGGTAAGGCACGGTGAGGCAAGGCTGACAACTAGCTACCCAGCCCACCCCTTTTAAAGCCACCAGCTTCTTAGAGGTGACCAGGCACTGTGACATGTTTTGCCAATGGGCCCATGTCCACTACAAACTGATTGAGTCTGCATAAAGTTCATACAGAATTCTTATAGTCAAAAGACTGGGCAACCTCAGTCCAGGACTCTGAGCGAGTTTCAGAGGAGAGTGTTGATTCTTTACACCACTGTGCAGACCATTGGGAAATACTGAGTGATGAGCTGATATTCCCTGCCCAGCTCTGTGTGGAATTATATTGTGTTATCAAGCAAGAAAGGAGGGAGGAGGATTGGACAGAAGTAAAGCCTGGTTTTATGTGGCTTCTGCTTGTTGTTGTGTTATATGTGAATTAGCAGAGTTAAAAAGAGACACTGAACACTGGAATCTAAAACTGAAGTTCAAACAAGTGTCCCAGCTGAAGTATTGTAACTCTCCAGTCTTTCCAGGCCTATGCTGTTCTTCCAGCAGTATCTTATTTTATGGGTGATCATCACTGCTTTTGGTTTTGAGTAACTCTGTGGATCGGTAAGGGATAGATGATCAAAATACATCTAAACCCAGACAGAGAAGAGCCATAATTTTGAGAAGCATCTTAACAGGGCTGAGATTGTTGGGGGAAATTGGGCACCCAGGAGTTCAAATCAATGCCATAAATCTTGGTCAGTACACTGGGTTTGAAAAAAGTTGAGGCAGTGGCAGAGACTGAGAGAGAAATAACCCCTGCACGTCAATTGGTCAGATTGTGGAGCACATGCCCCTCTCTAAGTTAAATACAAATCCTTCAAGTGGTCTGTTGTAAACATGGACATTAATTTTGGAACAATACACAGAGACTGATTGTATCAATTGACTTTAATCATATTTCATGTTCTATATGTTTTACTTATTGTGCAATAAAGCATCTTACCAAAATAACAATGCAACACCTCGTTTTTGTTCATCTTCAAAACAATTGCAGAGGGAAAACTTACTTGACCCCATCCTCACCATCTATCTATTGTAGATGCATTTATCCAAGAGTGTTAAGTGAAGGGGTAAATGTAGGGGAATGGGTCTGGGTGGGTTGCTCTTCGGAGGGTTGGTGTGGACTTGTTGGGCTGAAGGGCCTGTTTCCACACTGTAAGCAATCTAATCTAATCTAATTTTGGTGAATACCACTGCACAATCTGAGCTAAGATGAAATTCTGTCTTTACATTGAGGATAACACGCCATTGTGTTGTGTGACACTAGCACCATGCTGACTGGGATAGATTTCAAACAAATCCAGCAAACTTGAAACTGGTAATCCATGAGGTACTGTGGGCCATCAGCAGCAACAGAACTGTGTTGAACCACAGTCTGTAAACTCAAGGATAAAAGACCACATTAGGAGGTAGTTATGAATCTGTCCAGGAACGTTTGAATTCAGTAGTTGAATTCATCCTTTGACAGTACTGAGTGCTATATTTTTATGGTTAAATGTCCAGCGCACACTTTAAAAGCTGCAGTGAATATAGGAACAGGAGTAGGCCATTCAGTCTATGGAGCCCCACCATTTAGTGTAAACATGGTTGATTTAACACTTCAATGTTTTTTACCCAACCCCATAACCTTTTATACCATTGATAATCAGACATCTATCAATCTTTACCTGACACTTACTCAAAGACTAAACCCAGATCTTTGGGGTCGAGAATTCCAAAGTTACACCACTCTGAATAAATACAATTTCTTATCACTGTCTTGTGTGACATCCCCATTATTTTGAAGTTGTGCCCTTCGTTCTAGACTCTCCAACTAGGGGAAGCATAAGTATTTTGTAGATTTCAATGAGATCACCTCTCATTCTTATAAACTTTATGCAATACAGGCTGCCTCTTCCCCCATCTCTCTTCATAGGACAAGTCTGATGAATCTAGTGCACTTCCTCAAATTGGCAATAATATTTCAAAATTGATCAAAATGTTGATTTGGGATTGGGGGATATCATGTTGGGTCAGGTCTGATGGAGTTGATCCGCAGTGTTGGTCGGGGTGGGGGACGGGTTTGCCTGGCGTCAAAATGTGATATTTCTGGATGAAAGCAAATTACTGCGGATGCTAGAATCTGAAACCAAAAGAGAAAATGCTGGAAAATCTCAGCAGGTCTGGCAGCATCTGTAAGGAGAGAAAAGAGCTGACGTTTTGAGTCTAACTGACCCTTTGTCAAAGCTAAAAAGAGGGAGAAATAGGGAGGTATTTATACTGGGATGAGAGAAGGTGAGTCATGGCTCCAGAAGCAAAGGTAGCAATAACGAGGTGATAATGACAGTGCATAGAGAGATTACAGGGAGATAGGAGCTGTGAATGACCAAGGCTGAAGCCAGGGCTATGTGACAAAATATGGAGGGGATGGGTGAAGCAGAGGCAAAACGGAAATCAGAGGAAAAAGGTGATGAGAGAGTGGGGAGCGAGAGAAAGAGAGACAGTCAATAAATAGGAGGTACAGAACTGTGAAAAAATATTTTAAAAATAAATGAAATAAAATCACGGAGCAGAATGAAAACAGAGTGGTCAAGATGGGATAATCATCTGAAGTTGTTGAATTCAATGTTGAGACCGGCAGGTTGTAATGTGCCAAGTCGGGAGATAAAATGCTGTTCCTCCAGTTTGCGCTGAGCTTCACTGGAACATTGCAGCAGACCAAGGACAGACATGTGGGCATGGGAGCAGGATTGTGTTGAAGTGGCAAGCCACGGGAAGGTCCGGGACCTGACTGCGTACAGATCGAAGGTGCTCAGCAAAGCAATCACTCAGTCGGCGTTTTGTCTCTCCGATATAGAGGAGACCACATTAGGAGCAACGAATGCAATAGACCAAATTGAAAGAGGTACAAGTGAAACGCTGCTTAATCTGAAATGAGTGTTTGGGGCCTTGGATGGTGAACATAGAAGAGGTAAAGGGGCAGGTGTTGCACCTTCTGCCATTGCATGGGAAGGTGCCGTGTGTGATGGGAGAGGTGTTAGGTGTGAGGGAGGAGTGGACTAGGTTGTCCTGGAAGGAACGATCTCTGCGGAATGCAGACAGGGGAAGAGAAGGGAAGATGTGTTTAGTGGTGGTGGAGTTGGTGAAAATAGCGGAGGATTATTCTTTGCGTGTGAAGGCTGGTGGGGTGAAAGGTAAGAACAAGAGGGACTTGTTCTGGGAGGGGAGTGAGGGTTGTGGCGCAGGAGATGGACCGCACGCTGTCAAGAGCCCTGTCAACTACTGTAGGTGGGAAACCACGGTTAGAGAAGGAGCACATATTAAGAGCACCACTTTGGAAAGTGGCCTCATCGGAACAAATGCGGCGGAGGCGAAAGAGCTGAGAGAAAGGGATAGAGCCTGTAAAAATAACCTCAAGTTTCCAGTTGCCTGCCACTTCATGCCACCATGTTGCCTGGCCAACACTTTTGTCATAGGTCTCAGTGCAAGCCCCAAGAACAGCATCTCATATTTCACTCGAGGACCCCGCAGCCTCTAGATTCAACATCGATTTCAATAACTTTAGAACTTGATTCAATCCTTCCAAGTTTTCTATCCACTTTCCCATGGTGGTCCTTTTAATGACATGGGTTGCTTTCAGCCCAGCCTACCCATTCCATCCTACTCATTATCAATTATTCAGCTTCTCTTCTGTTCTGGCTTACTATCAATAATCCCCCTGTCTGTCTACCTCTTTCATATCTCTGTGTGGACTCTGCCTCCATCTATGCACTCACCCTGCCTCAGAAACCCATCTTCTGCAATAAATATTACTTTTTCCTAGTTGCATCAGTTCTGATGAAGATTCAGAGCAGAGTGGAAACTTCAACACTCTCCACTCTTCCCCAGCAGTTCTTGCTTTTCTTTGGTTGGTAAAAGTTAAAAATCACAATTGTAAGACAGAATTTATAGCAAAAGTGATGTAACTGAAATTATACATTAAAAAATACCTTGATTGTTTGTTAAGTCTCTCATCTGTTAGGATGATTCGGAGATGCCGGTGTTGGACTGGGGTGTACAAAGTTAAAAATCACACAACACCAGGTTATAGTCCAACAGGTTTAATTGGAAGCACTAGCTTTCGGAGCGACGCTCCTTCATCAGGTGATTGTGGAGGGCTCGATCGTAACACAGAATTTATAGCAAAAATTTGCAGTGTGATGTAACTGAAATTATACATTGAAGAATTGATTGTCTGTTAAGCCTTTCATCTGTTAGAATACAGTGATAGTTTCACTTCTTTCATGTGTAAATCACAAAACCCTTTTTTTAAAAGTTGCATTCTCGGGTTAGCTGTTAACAATGGTGATAGCTAGACAATGTGTTGAAGGTGTTAGCCCCCTGTGTTCTCTGTCTATGACCTGATGTTTAGATTGATTCCAATCTAAAAAGTGAAATAACAGAGTTTTACATAAATTCATACAGTTTTTGAGCTCAGGGTTCGACATGAATCTATGTGGTTTTTGAGCAAAGTGCAATGTAACTTTGTACCAAAAAAATTCACCACACACAATATATATGTGTCTGTCTTTGTCTGTGTGTGTGTGTGTCTGTCTGGGGTGGGGGTTGTGAGTGTGAGAAAGTGTGTGTGTGTGTGTGTGTGTAGTGAGTGCAGAGTGTCTTAAGTCTGTGAGGGGGTGCATGTGTGGGAGTCTGTGTGTCTATAAGGGTGTGTGTGGGTGTCTGTGTGTATCTGTGTCCGTGTGCATGTGAGAGTGTGTGTGTAGGAATATCTGTGTGTGTGTGTAGTGCAATGGTAATCACCTGTAATGTTACATGAACCCAAGGTCCCGGTTGAGGACCTCCCTATAAGTACCAAACTTAGCTATCATCAATTACCTATCGGGTCACGGCTGCGGGGCGGGGCAGGGTGGAGTCACGGCGGCGGGGCGGGGTGGAGTCACGGCTGCGGGGCGGAGTCACGGCGGCGGGGCGGGGTGGAGTCACGGCGGCGGGGCGGGGTGGAGTCACGGCTGCGGGGCGGAGTCACGGCGGCGGGGCGGGGTGGAGTCACGGCTGCGGGGAGGGGCGGGGTGGAGTCACGGCTGGGGACGGGCTGGGCACGTTCCCGCCAGTGCGTCATGACATCACAGCCCCGCGCGAACGCCTGCCGGGCTGGGTGGCGGGTGTGACGCGCACTCAGGAAGTTCGGGACCGCGCACGCGCGCACGCACGCACGCCCTCCCCGGGGGGGGGGCGCGGGGTAAGATGGCGGCCGGGAAGCTGCCGGCCCGGGTGTTGGAGCTGCTCTTCTCCTACCTGGAGCTGCCCGAGCTGCTGAGCTGCTCGTTGGTTTGCCGCCACTGGAACCGCTGCCTGGAGGCGGACGAGAACAGCGAGGTCTGGAGGAGCGTGTGCCAGCGGCTGCTGAGCGAAGAGGCGCTGAGCTCGGACATCTTGTGTAACCTGAGCAGCTACAAGGCCAAGGCCCGGGCCCTGCGACACGCCTGGAGCTCGGCGGACTGCTCCCGCAACGTCTACATCAAGCGCAACGGCTTCACCCTGCACCGCAACCCGATCGCCCAGAGCACGGACGGTGCCCGCGCTCACATCGGCTTCAGCGAGGGCCGCCACGCCTGGGAGATCTGGTGGGAGGGACCCCTGGGCACCGTGGCTGTCATCGGTGTGGCCACCCGCCGCGCCCCGCTCCAGTGTCAGGGCTACGTGGCCCTGCTGGGCAGCGACGACCAGAGCTGGGGCTGGAACCTGGTGGACAACAACCTGCTGCACAGCGGCGAGGCGGCCGGCAGCTTCCCGCAGTGTAACAACGCGCCCAAATACCAGGTACTGGGGCTGGGTGGGGGGTACTGGGGAAAAGGAGTAAGGGCTGGGGAGAGGACGTAGGGAGATCGGGGTGAGTGTCTAAGGAGGTCGGGGAGAGTAGAGGCTCAAGGAATGGGGTAGGGGTGTCAGTAGGAATTGGGTGTCGAGTTCAGGGAGACACGGAAAGGGGAAGGAGGGTTTAGAGAAAGGACGATGGGGGAGATGAGAGCAGAGGAATCAGAAGATTTTCTAATGTGTTTTATGGATTCATACATCTCAACAGATGGGTTAGCTTGCTTCCTGCATGTCCGTGTAGTGATACTGCAAGAGAAAACATTGCATGTTTGATAGCAGAAATTCACTATTTTTCAGGAACACAAACTAAACACAATTTTTTACTAAGTAGAGAAGTTTTTTCCAAACCCTTTCAATGCAGTATATGACACTTAACAATGTCAAGGATGAACATTTGTCCACCTCATTTGCAATGTGTGTTTATTGTCTCCAGTCATACGCACTTGCATTCTCATTCTGACTTTTCAGATTTTTAACTGCCATTTCTACTCGCCTTTTATGTTACTTCTACCTTTTGAGCATCTAACTCTGGATCTTTGCATGTTGTCTTCTGTGAACTTTCAACATTAAGAAAAAATGTAGGGCAGCAAACTCGTACATCATTTCAATGTAGCTTCTCCATCCTCCATTAGACAAGGTTATCACTGTTTTCAGAATTCAACTAGACGCATTATGTTTTGTTTTCAGCTGTAAATCATGACATCACAAATCCTGGCCTCAGTGACAATGAATGGAATCCCCTGTCAATCAAACCCAAATATTATGTTGCTAGAAGTACCTGGGATGGATTTTACACAGATAATTTGCATTATATAACTCTCTTTCGCTTACTACATGGTGCTGGGGGGAAAAATTCTTCCTGCTGTGTTCAGGAGATTTTGTTTGTGGTAATTTTATTCATGTCTGATGTATCCTGTAAACTAAAACTACAAGACCCACCAAGCAACAAACTGACACAGCAAGACCATTTTCACCCTTTCTAATGACTAGAGAGGAAAGAGGAAACCTTGCATATTAAAATCAGTGTCTGAATTGCTCATAGCCCAGCCTTCGTGGAGGCAGCTTGCAATTGACATAATAGCATTTGACATTGATTCAGTTATATGAGGTCAATTACTGACTGAATAGATGAAACTTGCACGCCATTAGAATTAGTGACTTCTAATGTTGACACTATTGCACATTCCATTAATGTACTTTGCTGTATACCGGAAGATGCGGATGACTGCTTATAAATAGACTATCTGTGTCTCTAGATAATCAGATTATCTATTCAAAATCCATCCCAGTTACTTCCAGCAACATAATCTCCTGCCCTGACTAAAGGGGATTCCATTCATTGTCATTGTTTACATAGTATATACTGAGAGCATATACTATTTCACTCAGCCCAACCAATCTTTTCTGGTGTTTACCTCCACTTGAGCCTCTTCCCTACCATTTTAAATCCTCTAATCCCTTGTCTCTTTTTGCATCTTAGGTTTTCTACTTAAGTTAGAGAGATAGGCACCCTATGTTTACCTGGGGAGTGGTGGGTGAGAAGAATATGATGTCGAGACATGAGTTGAAGCAATATAATGAAATGCTTAGGAATTAACGTGGGCAGTTGCTGTTTTAATTTTGTCATGACAAATAAGGGGTTAAAGATTCACCAAAATTGTTTGTAAGCTTAACTTACCATTAGTGTTCAATTTTTCTTACTTTGCTTATACCTGAAATCTGAGGAAAGGTGAAAATTTTTCAATTTTCACAAACTTAGATGTTTACAGCACAGAAGGAGGCCACTCGGCTCATTGTGTCTGCACCAGTCAGCTACCTACATTAATCCCATTCTACAGCTCTTGGCTCATAGCCCTGAAGGCTATGGCGACACGAGTCAATATCTAAATCCTGCTTAAGTGCTAATGAGAGTTTCTGACTGAACCACGCTTTTAGGCAGTGACTTTCTTCAATTCGTGTATAAATATCTGAAGGCATTGTTCATCAATGTGCAAGGCAGTTTAGAGTCATAGAGATGTACAGCATGGAAATTGACCCTTCGGTCCAACCCGTCCATGCCAACCAGATATCCCAACCCAATCTAGTCCCACCTGCCAGCACCTGGCCCATATCCCTGCAAACCCTTCCTATTCATATACCCATCCAAATGCCTCTTAAATGTTGCAATTGTACCAGCCTCCTCCACATCCTCTGGCAGCTCATTCCATACACATACCACTCTCTGTGTGAAAAAGTTGCCCCTTAGGTCTCTCTTATACCTTTCCCCTCTCACCCTAAACCAATGTCGTCTAGTTCTGGAATCCCCGACCCCAGGGAAAAGACTTTGCCTATTTATCCTATTCATGCCCCTCATAATTTTGTAAACCTCTATAAGGTCACCCCTCAGCCTCCGACACTCCAGGAAAAACAGCCCCAGCTTGTTCAGCCTCTCCCTGTAGCTCAGATCCTCCAACCCTGGCAACATCCTTGTAAATCTTTTCTGAACCCTTTCAAGTTTCACAACATCTTTCCGATAGGAAGGAGACCAGAACTGCACGCAGTATTCCAACAGTGGCCTAACCAATGTCCTGTATAGCCGCAACATGACCTCCCAACTCCTGTACTCAATACTATGACCAATAAAGGAAAGCATACCAAATGCTTTCTTCACTATCCCATCTACCTGCGACTCCACTTTCAAGGAGCTATGAACCTGCACTCCAAGGTCTCTTTGATCAGCAACACTCCCTAGGACCTTACCATTAAGTGTATAAGTCCTACTAAGATTTGCTTTCCCAAAATGCAGCACTTTGCATTTATCTGAATTAAACTCCATCTGCCACTTCTCAGCCCATTGGCCCATCTGGTCCAGATCCTGTTGTAATCTGAGGTAACCCTCTTCGCTGCCCATTACACCTTCAATTTTGGTGTCATCTGCAAACTTACTAACTCTACCTCTTATGTTCGCATCCAAATCATTTATGTAAATGACAAAGTAGAGGGCCCAGCACCGATCCTTGTGGCATTCCACTGATCACAGACCTCCAGTCTGAAAAACAACCCTCCACCACCACCCTCTGTCGTCTATCTTTGAGCCAGTTCTGTATCCAAATGTCTAGTTCTCCCTGTATTCCATGAGATCTAACCTTGCTAATCAGTCTCCCATGGGGAACCTTGTCGAACGCCTTACTGAAGTCCACATAGATCACATCGACTGCTCTGCCCTCATCAATCTTCTTTGTTACTTCTTCAAAAAGCTCAATCAAGTTTGTGAGACATGATTTCCCATGCACAAAGCCATGTTGACTATCCATAATCAGACATTGCCTTTCCAAATACGTGTACATCCTGTCCCTCAGGATTCCCTCCAACACCAAGGTCAGGCTCACTGGTCTACAGTTCCCTGGCTTGTCTTTACCACCCTTCTTAAACAGTGGCACCACATTGCCAACCTCCAGTCTTCCGGCACCTCGCCTGTGACTATCCATGATACAAATGTCTCAGCAAGAGGCCCAGTAATCACTTCTCTAGCTTCCCACAAAGTTCTCGGGTACACCTGATCAGGTCCTGGGGATTTATCCACCTTTTACTGTTTCAAGACATCCAGCACTTCCTCCTCTGTAATCTGAACATTTTGCAAGATGTCTCCATCTATTTCCCTACAGTTTATATCTTCCATATCCTTTTCCACAGTAAATACTGATGCAAATTTAATTAAAATAGTTAATAGCTGCAGGTGTGGATTTCTCTTTTAAAAGGTATTATGTCCTGTTAATATCAATGAGTCTACTTGAAGTTTTAAAGACAGAAATCAGATCGGCACTGCGTAGAGAGCTTTAAACTAAACAGTTGGGGTGGGTTCATAGGCGAATACTGTTTCTTAGGAGTAGTAGACCAGATGTCATCAGAATTATGAGACAAAAATAGATAGAACATAGAACAATACAGCACAGAACAGGCCCTTCGGCCCACGATGTTGTGCCGAACATTTGTCCTAGCTTAAGCACCCATCCATGTACCTATCCAATTGCCGCTTAAAGGTCACCAAAGATTCTGACTCTACCACTCCCACAGGCAGCGCATTCCATGCACCCATCACTCTCTGGGTAAAGAACCCACCCCTGACATCTCCCCTATACCTTCCACCCTTCACTTTAAATTTATGTCCCCTTGTAACACTCTGTTGTACCCGGGGGAAAAGTTTCTGACTGTCTACTCTATCTATTCCTCTGATCATCTTATAAACCTCTATCAAGTCACCCCTCATCCTTCGCCGTTCCAATGAGAAAAGGCCTAGCACTCTCAACCTATCCTCGTACGACCTATTCTCCAATCCAGGCAACATCCTGGTAAATCTTCTCTGCACCCTCTCCAAAGCTTCCACATCTTTCCTAAAGTGAGGCGACCAGAACTGCACACAGTACTCCAAATGTGGCCTAACCAAAGTCCTGTACAGTTGCAACATCACTTCACGACTCTTGAATTCAATCCCTCTGCTAATGAACGCTAATACACCATAGGCCTTCTTACAAGCTCTATCCACCTGAGTGGCAACTTTCAAAGATCTATGAACATAGACCCCAAGATCCCTCTGTTCCTCCACCTCACTAAGAACCCTACCGTTAACCCTGTATTCCGCATTCTTATTTGTCTTTCCAAAATGGACAACCTCACACTTGGCAGGGTTGAACTCCATCTGCCACTCCTCAGCCCAGCTCTGCATCATATCTAAGTCCCTTTGCAGCCGACAACAGCCCTCCTCACTATCCACAACTCCACCAATCTTCGTATCATCTGCAAATTTCCTGACCCACCCTTCGACTCCCTCATCCAAGTCATTAATAAAAATTACGAACAGCAGAGGACCCAGAACTGATCCCTGCGGAACTCCACTTGTAACTGGGCTCCAGTCTGAATATTTACCATCTACCACCACTCTCTGACTTCGACCGGTTAGCCAGTTTTCTATCCAATTGGCCAAACCTCCCACTATCCCATGCCTCCTGACTTTCCGCATAAGCCTACCATGGGGAACCTTATCAAATGCCTTACTAAAATCCATGTATACTACATCCACTGCTCTACCCTCATCCACATGCTTGGTCACCTCCTCAAAGAATTCAATCAGACTTGTAAGGCAAGACCTACCCTTGACAAATCCGTGCTGGCTGTCCCTAATCAAGCAGTGTCTTTCCAGATACTCATAAATCCTATCCCTCAGTACCCTTTCCATTACTTTACCTACCACCTGTAATTCCCGGGGTTATCCCTATTCCCTTTTTTGAACAGATATCGCTGGAAAAGCTTTGTAGGTCTGGCAGCGTCTGTGGGGTGAAATCAGAGTTAACATTTCGAGTTGATGACCTTTCCTGTGTTCTAAGGAACAGCATCCACCATTCCTATCGTCACCAGATTTATGCTAATTTAGACCTGTAATGTCTAATGAAACAGGATTGATGAATTACTTCATAGTAAAGGATCCTTGGGGTAAGAGTGGTCAAATCATAATAAAAGCATTCAGTTTGAGGATGAGTAATTTTGATCTGAAGTGAGTGTCTTTAAACTTTAGCAAAGCCAATTGTAAGGATACAGAGGCAGAAATGACTGAAGTTTAATGTGAGAAGATTGATTTAAAAATGAGAGAGAAGCAATAGCAAACATTTAAGGAGCTATAACTCAAAAGATGCACTCTGTTAAGAAAGGAAGCTACCATGAGATGCAGGCATCATCTAAGGCTAATTTAGAATTGTATTAAATTGATAGAAAAGAAGTATGGTGCTAAAAAGTTTAGTGATAGCCCAGCGCAATAACACTTTACAAACAGCAAAGATGTTTTTTTTTTAAAAAGGGAGAAGTTTGATGTGGGAAGCTAATAAGGAATGTTAAAACAAAGTAAAAGTTTTTACAAATATGTGAAAAGGAGAGTAGTTAAAGTAAGTGTCAGTCCCTTAGGAAATGAGATTGGGGAATGAATAATGAAATAATGAATACAAAAATGGCAGAGACATTGAACAAATATCTTGTTTCTTTACAGTAAAAGGTGCAAGCACAATCCTAAAAACAGTAGAAAATCAAGATTCAAAAAGGTGCTTTCAAACAAGCACAATCACTAAACAAAAAGTACCAGGAAACCTAATGGGACTGAAGCCTGAATAGATAGTAATGTATTGGTTGTAATCTTCCAAAATTCCCTAGGTTCTTGAAAGGACTAAGCGTATTGGAAAACTTCAAATGTAACGCTGCTGTTCAGGAGAGGAGGGAAACAGAAAGCATGAAACTAGTTAACTGTAGGCCAGTTTGTCTAATCTCTGCCTGTTGGAAAATTCTACTCTGTATTACAAAGGATGTAATAGTAGAACATTTAGAAAATCATACTACAATCAGGCAGAGTTAACGTGATCTTGTGAAAGGAAAATAGTCTTTGACAAATTTATTAGACATCTTTGAGGATGTAACAAGCAGGGCAAATAAAGGAAACCAATTGTGTATTAGGTTTACCACAGATATTTGATGAGGTACTACATAAATGCTTGCCAAACGAGAAAATCTTCCAGTGGAGAGGTTGATGTATTATCCTGGGTAGACATTGGATAATACCGAGGAAACCGATTCTGTAATAAATTGGTCATTTTCAGACTGGCGGAGTATGACCACGCTTGAGGGACTGAATGACCTACTCTTAAAATGTTAGTACCAGACAGCTTCTATAAGGTAAATCGACGTTTCGGGCATAAGCCCTTCTTCAAGAATGAGGGGGGTGTGCCAAGCAGGCTAAGATAAAAGGTAGGGAGGAGGGACTTGGGGGAGGGGCATTGGGAATACGATAGGTGGAAGGAGGTTAAGGTAAGTGTGATAGGCCGGAGAAGGGGTGGGGGTGGGGGTGGAGGCAGAGGGGTCGGGAAGAAGATTGCAGGTCAAGAAGGCGGTGCTGAGACCGATTCCAATACCGAACAACACAGATGGCCTCCTTCTTCAAAGACCGCAATTTCCCCTCAGACGTGATTGATGATGCTCTCCACCGCATCTCCTCCTCCTCCGCCCTTGAACCCCGCCCCTCCAATCGCCACCAGGGCAGAACCCCACTGGTCCTCACCTACAACCTCACCAACCTCCAGATACATCGTATCATCCTTCGTCATTTCCGCCACATCCAAACAGACCCCACCACCAAGGATACATTTCCCTCCCCACCCGTATCAGCATTCCGGAAAAACCACTCCCTCCGCGACTCCCTCGTCAGATCCATACCCCCCACCAACCCAACCTCCTCCCGGCACCTTCCCCTGCAACCACAAGAAATGCAAAACTTGTGCCCACACCTCCCCCCTCACTTCTCTCCAAGGCCCCAAGGGCTCCTTTCATATCCGTCAGAAATTCACCTGCACCTCCACACACATCATTTACTGCATCCGCTGCACCCGATGTGGCCTCCTATACGTTGGGGAGACAGGCCGCCTACTTGCAGAACGTTTCAGAGAACACCTCTGGGACACCCGCACCAACCAACCCAACCGCCCCGTGGCTGAACACTTTAACTCCCCCTCCCACTCCGCCAAGGACATGCAGGTCCTTGGCTGCCTTCATCGCCAGACCATGGCAGCACGACGCCTGGAGGAAGCGCGCCTCATCTTCCGCCTAGGAACCCTCCAACCACAAGGAATGAATGCAGATTTCTCCAGCTTTCTCATTTCCCCTCCCCCCACCTTTTCTCAGTCCCAACCCCCGGATTCAGCACCGCCTTCTTGACCTGCAATCATCTTCCCGACCTCTCCGCCCCCACCCCCTCTCTGGTCTATCACCCTCACTTTAACCTCCTTCCACCTATTCTACTTGGGGGGGGGGGAATACGCAAAAGGATGATCTGATAGAACTCTTTAATTATGAAATAGTTTTATTGAACACACAGAGGAGATGTTCCCACTACTGCGGATAACCACAGTAAGGAGTCATGAAATGAGCTAGTCATTCATGAATCTGAAAGTCTTTACCCAGGAAGTGGTGAGAATCTGGAATTTGTAATCATGTGGATTAGCCAAGGCATCCAATATTGGCATATATAAAAGGAGGCTAGATTAGCAACATGAGAAAGAACCTTATGCTGTAGCAAAATAAGTATACGGAGTTGGAACATAAATAACCTGTTTCGTTAATGAATAGCTCTTGTGCAGTAAGTTGTGTGAAATACTGTGTAAGCCAAATATATTAAAAAGTGACCCTCAAAATCGTAGTACTCTGGGGAGTTATACTCTACCCTGACTATACACAGAGAGAAACTCGGCTAAAATCTCAAATGGAAATAAATCTTGATTATATTGATGAATCTTCTGTCTCTTCTTTTTATAAATCTGTTGCCTACTTCTTTCTACAGATTGGGGAAAGGATACGTGTCATTCTAGATATGGAAGACAAGACTTTAGCATTTGAACGAGGCTATGAATTCCTTGGCGTAGCTTTCCGAGGCTTGCCAAAAGCATGTCTGTATCCGGCGGTATCAGCGGTTTATGGTAACACTGAGGTGACTATGGTGTATCTGGGCAAACCACTTGATGGTTGATAGTGGGCAAACTGCATGAGTTTACGTCTTAGAACCAAAGGAAGCTGCTCAAAGGGCCGTGGATAGTCTTGTCAATTCCCGGCAATCAAAAGGAGCGATGTGCAGTAGTCCAAGGGAGTGCAGTGAGGACTGCCAACCGGCAGAACCCATATGGCTGGATCACCATTGTATATATGTCTAAATAATCTGTGCGTATGTAGTGACGTTGGCTGTCTGTTTTACTGTAACATGCTGTGTACAATTTCACTATAATGATGGGTGGGGGGTGGGAACAGAGTCAGGCTGTAACTCAAATCATTTTGCTAACTGGAGATTTCACGTAAAATTGTGTACCCTAGCTGCATCTTGAAACACATTTGATTGTGATCGAATGCTGCACAGCTCAGGATTTTAAATTATTTATTACTGTGACACGGGCTGGACTCGCAAGGAGGTATCTTCTGGGGATGGGAGGGTGGGAATTTGAATGAAGTAGTGTGGATAACGTCACGTGGATTGTTGCATGGCAGGTCTATGCCAAAGGGTAGGTGTTGGTGGTGGAGACTGACATGTAAACATTTTAACAGTTGATTCCTTAAAAGAAACAGGTTCCTTAAAACACTTTGCCACTTGACAGTATCCTGATTCTCATGACCTTGATCACATTTTGTTGATTCAATTTCAGGCTGTGTTATCAACAGTAAAGGAACTCTCTCTGCCCGCTTTACCACCAGTTCTTCATTTACTTCTTTGTTCCTATTTCAAGTTTTACAGAGCAAAGTGCAAAGTTGTATCTAATGGTACAATCTGAGCCATGCCTGTTTAGAAAATGGTTTGCAAGGGGGTTGACTTAATATCCAGTTTCACTTCAATCTCACCGAACCCATCAAAAGCTGCAGCACAAACTGACAAGTTCTTTTGAACTGGATGGTTTATTCTCGGGGCTGTTGGACAGTGTTAGTGGTCAACGTTTCCGCTTTTTAAAAAATGAGTTTGTTTTGTGAGCTCTGCGAAGAAATGCACCCAGTTGACAAATTCAGATGCATGTTGTATGCTGAAGTGCACATAATTTTCGGCAGTTCCCTGATGAATGCACCAGCTAAAGAGTTATTCATGTTATTTGTTTCTGTTTGAATCTTGCTGGAGCGCTGGAATAAAATGCACAGGACTATAGAGTCATACAGCATGGACTAGAATCTAATTCCACTTTGAATTTGAAACAAAAACAGAAATTGCTGGAAAAGCTCAGCAGGTTTGGCAGCATCTGTGGAGAGAAATCAGAGTTAACGTTTCGGGTCGAGTCACCCTTCCTCAGAAGGCCCCGATCTTCAAACAGGATTGCAAAGTGATTTTAGGCATTCTGGGGAATGGTACTGGGTGCCATTTTATACACCTGAAATTTCTCCGGAAAGCTTTCCAAACATTCCTGGGGTCTTAAAATGGAGAGATGCCCTGGCTATATGGTGCAACCCCCTCTCAGGTTTCCTACAAATTTCATTTGATTCTGGGGGTCCGTTTGTTGATCCGGTTTCCATACCAGTGGAGTTGGAGTAGTCTGTTTTAGAAATACGCTACTCGGTAGATGAGAGCAACCCCAGTGGTTAGGCCTGGAGCCTTCACCTTTCGCCCAGCTATTGTACAATGACAACTGGGCCTGATTTTAATTTGAATTTCCAATTAGAACATGGGAGGGTATTTATTTGGAAAAGAAAGTATCCAAATGTGAAGTTGTGGATTTACTGCGCACTTCTGTCTACTACAAGGCAGTCTTGATGAAATGTATTGCTGCTATAGAATTGTATTTCCGTTATTTTTGTGTATTTTTGTAACTTTGATTAATTTTTTGTGTTACGGACATGATGAACATGGTATTTTGCTATTTACGATTTTTATTTGTGCATATGTCATGGATTTTAATTTGTGAGCAATTTTAAATGACCTGAATTTTTTTTTGTAACGTAAAGGAGTCATTGTTGTGGTTGTGTTCGCCGAGCTGGGAATTTGTGTTGCAGACGTTTCGTCCCCTGTCTAGGTGACATCCCCTAGACAGGGGACGAAACGTCTGCAACACAAATTCTCAGCTCGGCGAACAGAACCACAACAATGAGCACCCGAGCTACAAATCTTCTCACAGACTTTGTAAAGGAGTCATTTTACCCTGAGAATGAATTGGTAAAAGATGAGAGATCTTTAACTTTGACCGTGAGATCGCAGAGCATGGCTGAGGCTGCTTGACAATACACTATACCTTCCTTATGGGCATTAAGACACAATGAGGAGAGTTGGAATTCTGCAGTATATTAAATGTATGTTTTCCAGTTATCCTCATGTAAAACATGACCTCATGTGTCTTAGAATAAGGTCATTACTGCTTTATCTCAAAAGTCACAACTGGCACGTTAAATAAATTACAAAGGAACTTGAGGGAAGTGTAATAATTAGTCTGTTCTTTCAGGATTTCTATTATTGTCAAATAGTAAAATCATTTTGTTTAGCTAGTTTAGAATATAAGATCCTCAAATATCTGTTTCTGTGTACGAAACTAGACAGTGTCCTTAATGATCCAAAGGGGACATCTGACCTTCAGATATTTCAGTTGCCATTTCTGTATTAGGGAGAGAATGAGAACCCTGGAGAAATCCTTTCACCAGAGATTCACCTCGAGGAGTCTTCGATTTTAAGCAGTCAATCCAGAGTCTCTCTTTTGTTTTTGGTTTGTGCTAAAATTTACCTGATCTATCTATTTCTGCCTTTGTACATAGTTTTATCTGTAAATAAATCTGGAGTAGTTTTCAGTCTGGACAATGGTCTTGCAGCTGGAATTTGTTTCTCTTGCAATGATAGGATTAAAAGAAAGCCTAGCTCAGCATTTAAATAGAGTCATAGACTCTATCGACTCATAGAGATGTACGGCTTCGGTCCAACTCGGCCATGCCAACTAGATATCCTAAATTAATCTAGTCCCGTTCATCAACATTTGGCCCATATCCCTCTAAACCCTTTCTGTTAATGTACCCATCCAGATGCATTTTAAATGTAATTGTATCAGCCTCCTCCACCACATCTGGCAACTTATTCCCCGCATACACTACCACCTGCATGAAAAAGTTGCCCTTTAGGTCCCTTTTAAGTCTTTCTTTCCCCCCCTTACCTTAAACCTTTGCCCTCTAGTTTTGGACTCCCCTACCCTTGGGAAAAGACCTTGACTATTTACCCTATTCATGCCCCTCATGATTTTATGAACCTCTATAAGGTCAGCCTTCAACGCTTCAGGGAAACTAGTCCCAGCCTATTCAGCCTCTTCCTATAGCTTAATCCCTCCACCCCGGTAAGATCCTTGTAATTTTTTTCTGAATCAAGTTTCACAACATCTTTCCAATAGCAGGATGACCAGAATTGAATGCAGTATTTCAAAAGTTGTGTAACCAATATGCTGTGCAGCTGCAACATGACTTCCCAACTCATATGCAATGCACTGACCAATAAAGGCAAGCATACCAAACGCTACCTTCACTCCCCTGTGTACCTGCAACTCCCCTTTGAAGGACTATGAACCTGTGCCCCAAGGCTTCTCCTGTTTAGGGTTGAGGTGGCAGTACCTGTTTTCTTAAACATTCATGCAGGAAGTACAGTTGTTCACGGGTGGAACTCTCTCGGACGGCATTCCCATCTTCGGGCAAGTTGTAGCGTGTTGCGCCCATAGGTTTTTGCAAGGTTTGTAGCTCAGGTAGCCCTTCTGTTTGGCAACACTCCCCAGGACCTTACATTAAGTATATAAGTCCTGCCCTGATTTGTTCCACTGAAATGAAGCACCTCACATTTATCTAAACTAAAATCCAACTGCCGGTCCTTGGCACATTTGCCTATCTAAGAAGGTTCTGTTGTACTCTAAGGTAACCCTCCTGTTCACCACTGCTATTTTGTTTTGTCATTTATCTCAGGTGCTCAATAGCTTTCCTTAGTGAATCAACAAAGTGCACATATTCCAAATAAGATTAAAATGTGAAGAATTGTTTTCATTGGAAGGGTACTGGAACAGGAGGATAGAAATGATAATGTTTCGGGAAGTGTCTGTCGATGTTGTTCAGATAGATATCCAGAAGGCTTTTATTAGCTTTCCATATAAGAGATTATTAGGAAAAAGAAACACTTAGAATTGAGGGTAACCTTCTGATAGTGGCTGAGAAGCAAGAGACAAAGGGTAGAGATAGAATTCATGAGCTAAGTAGTATTCCTTGTGGATCTGCATTAGGCTACAACTTTATACTATTTCTGTCAATGATGGAACAGATCCAGTTTGCAAAAGATACTGAGTTACAAGACACCATAAGTGGTTTAGCAGAGTGCAGGAGACGTAAAAAGACATGTGAAAAGATTTAGTGAGTGGGTATAAACTGGCTGAAGTCCAATCTGTGAAAGAGTATCAGAACACTCATTTTGGATCCATGAAAGATAAATCTCTCACTTTTTCTCCTAATGGCACAAAACACTCATGGAGCAGCAGACAGACTTTGGGTCTTTGTACACAAGTTGCTAAAACTATGGTGCACAGGTACGGAAAGTAAGAAACCTGGTGTGCATTCACTCAAATTTATGCAGTACTGGCGTGATCGACTTGTGTTTACGTTAATATTTAAACAAGTGGCTCAATAAGGGAATCTAGCCACCACCTCATGGTGTCTAATGTAAGGGCAGCACAGTGGCTTAGTGGCTGGCACTGCTGCTTCAGCACCAGGGATCCAGGTTCGATTCTAGCCTTGGGAGACTGTCTGCATGGAATTTGCCCATTCTCCCCGTGTCTGTGAGGGTTTCCTCCCACAATCCAAAGATGTGCAGGTCAGATGAATTCGGAATGCTAAATTGCCCATAGTGTTCATGGATGTGTAGGTTAGGTGCATTAGTCAGGGGTAAATGTAGAGTAATAGAGGATTGGGTCTCGGTGGGTGACTCTTTGGAAGGTTGGTGTGGACTTGTTGGGCCAAATGGCCTGTTGCCACACTGTAGGGATTCTATGATTTCTGAATGCTCCACCATTGACATTTAAAAGCTCGCCATTTCTAACTGGACCAACCATAGGTTCTGCTGTTGCTGGAAATTATATTCACCCTGTATTGAACTTTGCCCTGCACTAATAGGGTAGATGGAGAGATGTCCAAAACATAAATTTAAAAGGGAATTAAGGAGAAGTTTTTCCATTCAGAGATTTGAATGTGGGACTTGTTCACGTGGAATAGTGGACACGGACAGCATATATACATTTAAAGGGAAGCTATATAAATGCAAGAGGGAGAAAGGAATAAAAGGATATATTGATAAGGCAAGATGAAATTAGCTGGATACAGACTCCTACAATGCAGTATGAGGCTGTTGGGCTGAATCGTCTGATTTTGGCATAGAATTAAATGTAGGGGATCATGATTAAGAAATTGGTTATGTCATCATTAACAAAAAAAATATAGACTTCAGCAAGATACTGATTGATTGGTCAGCTGGGTAGAAAAGTGGCAAACAAACTTCAATCTGGAGAAGAATGAGATAATGCATTTGAGAACACTAACAAGGTAAGGGAATACACAATAAATGGTAGGATACTGAAAGGAAGAGGGATCAAGGATTGCATATCCATCGATCCCTGAAAGTATGGGGCATATAGATAAGGTAGTCAAGCAGGCATCACAATACATGCATTTCTGAGGTATTGCATAGAATTTGAGATCTGCTAGAACTGTACATAAATGACTAGTTACAAAGCTAACACACAGTTGTAGTCACTGCAATACAGGATGGGTATGATTGCAGTTGAACAACATTTATTAAATTATCCTGTCTGGTAGGAATTATTCTGTAAGCCAATTTAATATAATCAGGTTTGCATTTTGTTGGGCTAGTATGTTGGACTGAACAGCCTACTTCACTACTGTAAACTGTGATGATTCCAATATTGTCTAATTGTGCAGCAAGTGTCTTATGTCCTCACATTGAAAAGCTTTCCACCAATTAAAAAACGCGTGTCAGGTGTGGAATGGAAGAGTCTCCAATTACCTGGATGGGTTCTGCTGCGACATTCAGGAAGCTCAATACTAAAGCCAAATCAGAACATTTGATTGGCACCACATCCACCACCTTCAACATTCATCCACCACTGGTACAGTGTGTACCATCTACATAATGCACTATAATAATTCACCAAGGTTCCATCAACACCACTCTACCATCTAGAAAGGAGAACTACCACTGAAAATTCTCATCCAAGCTATAAAGCATCTTCACTTAGAGTCATAGAGATGTACAGCATGGAAACAGACCCTTCGGTCCAACCCATCCATGCCGACCAGATATCCCAACCCAATCTAGTCCCACCTGCCAGCACCTGGCCCATATCTCTCCAAACTCTTCCTATTCATATACCCATCCGAATGCCTCTTAAATGTTGCCATTGTACCAGCCTCCACCATTCTGCTGGCAGCTCATTCCATACCCATACCACCTTCTGCGTGTAAAGGTTACCCCTTAGGTCTCTTTTATATCTTTCCCCTCTCACCCTAAACCTATGCCCTCTTGTTCTGGACTCCCCCACCCCAGGGAAAAGACTTTGCCTATTTACCCTATCCATGCCCCTCAACTTTGTAAACCTCTATAAGGTTACCCCTCAGCCTCCAACGCTCCAGGGAAAACAGCCCCAGCCTGTTCAGCCTCTCCCTATAGCTCAAATCCTCCAACCCTGGCAACATCCTTGTAAATCCTTTCTGAACCCTTTCAAGTTTCACAACATCTTTCCGATAGGAAGGAGACCAGAATTGCACACAATATTCCAATACTGGCCTAACCAATGTCCTGTACAGCCACAACATGACCTCCCAACTCCTGTACTCGATACTCTGACCAATAAAGCATGCCAAATGCCTTCTTCACTATCCTATCTACCTGCAACTCCACTTTCAAGGAGCTATGAACCTGCACTCCAAGGACTCTTTGTTCAGCAACACTAGGGCATTACCATTAAGTGTATAAGTCCTGCTAAGATTTGCTTTCCCAAAATGCAACAGCTCGCATTTATCTGAATTAAACTCCATCTGCCAGTTCTCAGCCCATTGGCCCATCTGGTCAAGATCCTCTTGTAATCTGAGGTAACCCTCTTCGCTGTCCACTACACCTACAATTTTGGTGTCATCTGCAAACTTACTAACTGTACCTCTTATGCTTGTGTCCAAATCATTTATGTATATGACTTGGAACTATCTATTCACTGTCACTTCTGTCAAAAACGTGGAACTCCCTAACAGCATTATACCTACGGCCCAAAGACTGCAGCAGTTCAAAAATGCAGCTGTCCTCCACCACCTCAAAGGCAAATGGAAATGCATAATAAACGCTGGCCCAGCCAGTGATGCCTACATTCCAATAATAAATGTATTAATAGTGCTTGAACCCAAAAATTGATACCCAGTTGATACCCTAGTGCAGTACAATGGAGTACTACATTGTAGGAGGATGTCATCGCTCAGATACATTAAAAAACTGGAACATAGGTGGATAATTAGAACTGAGGTACAAATCAGCATGTCATTAATAGGTGCAATAGACTTCAGGATACTTGGTAGTATATTAGCATGGATGGAGGATTGGCTAACAGAAGGCAGTGAGTAATGACAAGGGGACATTTTCAGGATGGGTCAGGGTCATAATTATTTACAATATATAATAATGACCTGGAAGAGGAGGTGAATGTATTATAATCAAGTTTGCAGATGACACAAAAATAGCTGGGAAGTGGGGATGACACAGAGATCCTGCAGAGAGATATACTGATTAAGAAAGTGGGCAAATGGAATACCGTGTATAAAAATCAGTGAGCAAAGAAGTGACAGATGGAATACAATGTGGGAAAGCGTTATGCACTTTGGTAAGAAGAATAGGAGCATAGAATATTTTCTAAATGGGGGAAGGCTGTGGAAATCTGAGGCACAAAGGGACTTGGAAATCCTACTTCAGGATTCTCTTAAGGTTAACATGCAGGTTCAGTTGGCGGTTAGGATGGCAAATGCAGTGTTCATTTCAAGAGGGGTAGAATACAAGAGCAGGGATGTACTGCTGAGGCTGAAAAGGGTCTGGTCAGACTATATTTGGAATATTGTGAGCAGCTTTGGAGGTGTGCAAGATTGGTCCATGGGCTGAATGGCTTGACATATGAGGAACGGATGAGGTCTCTGGGCCTATACTCAAGAGAATTTAGAAGGATGAGGGAGGATCTGATTGAAACTTGCAGAATACCTTCACTGTCTATGTACTAATGACTTGTATGAGAAAAGTGAATATTATATATAGATTGGATGTAGAGAAGATGTTTCCACTATTAAGAGAAACTCGGACATGAGGAGACAGTCTCCGAGTGAAGGGATGGTCCTCTATAACTGCAATGAGGAGGAATTTCATCAGCCATGAGTCTGGAACTAATTTCCGCAGACGGCTATGGTGGCAAAGTCATTGAGTATATTTAAAACAGAAATAGGTTTTTGATTATTAAGGGGATCAAAGGTAACGGGGAGAAGGCAGGAGAAACATATCAATCATGATCAAATGGCAAAGCAGACTTGATGGACCGAATGGCCTAATTCTGTTCCTCTATCTTATGGCTGTGTGGTTATTCACTTGGCGGGAAGAATAGAGGAACCGATATTATTTAAATGGAGAAAGACTGCTTAAATCACAAAAAGCTAGCAGCCAAGTTTAGTGGGTAATAAGGACAGCAAATGAAATGTTATTTCAAGAGGAACCTTTATTCAATTTGAACTCCCCAACCTTAGAGAAAAGATCTTTGCTCTTCAACTTATCTATGCCCCTCATGATTTTATAAACCTTGATAAGGTCACCCCTCAACCTCCAGGACTCCAGTCAAAAATGCCCCAGCCTATCCAGCTTATTTTTATAATTCAGGCCCTTCATTCCTGGCAACGTCCTGGTAAATCTTTTCTGAACCCTCTCCAGTTTGAGAACATCGTTCCTATGACTGGGCGACCAGAACTGCACACAGTACTCCAGAAGAGGCCTCATCCTGTACAACCTCAACATAACATCTCACCTCCTATACTCAAAGGTCTGAGCACTTTCTTAAGTGCTTTCTTAAGGGCTAAACACTTTCTTAACCACCCTGTCTACCTGTGACACAAATTTTAAAGAATTATGTACCTGAACCCCTCAATCTCTTTGCTCTACAACAGTACCCAGGGCTCTACCATTAATTGTATAAGTCCTGCCCATGTTTGTCTTACCAAATTGCAATACTTTGCATTTATCCAAATTAAACTCCATCTGCCACTCCTCAGCCAATTGTCCCAATCGATCAAGATCTCTTCATAATCTCAGATAATCTTCTTCACTGTCCACTATGCCACCAAGTTTGGTACCACCCACAAATTTACTGACCATGCTCATCCAAATCATTTATCTAAAATGACAAATAAAAGTGGACCCAGTACTGATTACTATGCTGATCACAGGCGTCCAGTCTGAAAAACAACCTTTCACTACTAGCCTCTGTCTCCTATTGTAACGCCAATTTTGTATCCAATTGGCAAGCTCACCCTCTTATGATCCTGCTTCACAACCACCTGATGAAGGAGCGTCGCTCCGAAAGCTAGTGCTTCCAAACAAACCTGTTGGACTATAACCTGGTGTTGTGTGATTTTTAACTTTATTTCTGTATAACATTATCATTATCACCTGGAAGACACACTACAGCAGATCATTATAAAATTAAATAATTCATCGATTCAAATTATTTCGGAGTTCGAAAGGCCACAGTTTTTTGCAGTTTTTTTTTAAAAGAGTGTGCACCTCAAACTTTACAGAATTGAAATGTTCACAGTGATAATATAAAGAAGAGGACATCATGAAGCTGGAGAGGGTTCAGAAGAGATTTACCAGGAGGTTGCCAGGAATGGAGGGTTTCAGTTATAGGGAAAAATTGGATAGGCTGGGAATTTTGTCACTGGAGTGTAGGAGGTTGAGAGATGACCTTACAGAGGTTTATAAAATAATGAGGGGTATAGATAAGGTGAACGGCAGGTATCTCTTCATGAGGGTGGACTTTTTAAGACTAGGAGGAATATTTTTAGGGAGAGAGGAGAAAGATTTTAAAAAGACATGAGGGGCAATTTGTTTTACACAGAGAGTGGTTTGTGTGCGGAATGAACTTGCAGAGGAAGTGGTGGATGCGGGTTCAGTTACAACAATTAAAAGACATTTGGATAAGTACATGAATAAGAAATGTTTGAGGGTTATGGGCCAAATGCAGGGAGATGGGACTAGTTTAGTTTGGGAATTATGGTTGGCATGGACAAGTTGGCCCAAAGGTCTGTTTCTGTGCTATATGATTCTATGACTTTAAGAGGCTCTTTATTCCCTGACCTTGCTCTATCACTTAGCTAGACTGTGGTTGGTCTCTCCCTTAACCTCCATATACCTGCCTTCTCTCTAAGCCACTTAGGTTTCTGTGAAGTAAAAGTATTATCACTTTCAGTTCTGGCATTTTCACTTGACCTCAACAGCTTTTTGGGGAAGAGAGCTCCAGATTCACTTTTCCCTTTGTGCTTCGTGACATTAGCCCTGAAACATTCTGGCTCTGTTTTAAGATTCTGATCCTGGGCCTGGACACAGAACACCCTTCAACCTACCCTTTAATTATCACAGCATGGAACAAATTCATCTTCTGTACTACAGAAACTTGTCCTTTTAATAACTTAATAAAGGGAAATTGTTTATACTGAAACAGTCTGTCTTATTGGATTTGTGGTGAAGAGAGTTGGCTCTTCCACATTATACCCACAGGGGGGGCTGTCTCCCACTATTTCAAGTGACTGAGTTTATCAAAAGGCTTGCTGTTGCAGGTCTCTCTCATAACTGTAGAATTGAGACAAGAGATGGAGGACATTTGGCCCATCACCTCTCTGAAAGAGCAGTTCAGCTCTCCACCCTGTCTTCCCAGCCCCTCAAATTGATTTCTTTTCATCAAATTTGGTTTTGAAAGCCAAGATTTAACCTGCCCACATCAAACACTCAGGCGGCGCCTCCTAGGTCACAACTAGTCGTTGTAAAAGATGTTCTCCTCACGTTATTGTTACCTTTCTTATCGTTCAACTCAAGGCAAGTCCAGGTCCTCTTGTTTTCTCAATCCTTCTGCCAGCGGGAATGGTTTCCCCTAACTACTGTGTAGACCCTTCCATGCCAATCACATTCCCTCTCAATCCTATCGCCCCTTATTCACCGATCTATCCACAAAAGCAAAGTGGCTCAGTCCCGGAACCATTGTAAATCTTTTCTGCACCCTGTCGGGAGCCGTCAGATCTGGTGTGCAGAAACACGGGACACGATACAGTATTCTGGCTGGGACAGAGCCCAGTGTTTCACAAGTTTTCGCTGTATCTGTAAGTTAGTGAAGAGGAGGATGCATTACTTGTGGGAGTGGTTTACCAGCACTCTCCCGCAAGCCACCCTAACCTGAAAAGCCACGAGTAACAGTACAAGAGCACAGTGGAATATGCTGGTCAAAAATTAAAACCTCGTAACCATTGCCCACAGGGAGGAGGTGGATACACACCACATTATAGAGGCACGGAAACAGAAACCGTCTGCACAGACACCCCCGTGTGCAACGTGAGAGACGGACGTGGGATACAGTCCTTCGGGATGATGCTGGAGGGGGAGCAGGGTCCATTGAAGAAGGGTCTTCTGTGAGGCGGCCTGTGCTTTGCTAGTCGGGCAGGCTCAGCTCCGGGAGGCAGAAAGAGGAAGGTACAAGATGCTGCTTCCCTTTGAGCTCCTTCAGCCAGTCGTGCTCTCCCCTTCCTTGCTGTATTTAGTGTTGCCAGGTGCGAGGCAGACTCCTGATATTCAAAAGTCTCTGTTTTTCAGTGAGACAACAGTCAAGGCTCCGCCAATGCCTGTCTATCTGTTCTCAATTTGTGATTGTGACTGACGAGGTTACCATCTATTGCCTATTACCTAGTTGCTGCAGGGCTGTTGTGGAGCAGTGGTAGTGTCCCTACCTCTGAGTCAGGAGGTCCAGGTTCAAGTCCCACCTGCTCCAGAGGGGTGTAAGAAATCGCTGAACATAGTTTGGGGATGCTGGTATTGGACTGGGGTGTACAAAGTTAAAAATCGCACAACACCAGGTTATGGTCCAACAGGTGTATTTGGAAGCACTAGCTTCCAGAGCGCCGCTGATGAAGGAGCAGCGCTCCGATAGCTAATGCTTCCAAATAAACCTGTTGGACTGTAAGTGTGATTGTTAACATGGCTGAACATTGACGAGCTGCTACAGGTAGGTGATTATGAGCTACCTTTTTGTACCAATTTAACCCACAGTGCTCTTGTGGAGCAAGTTTCAGGATTTTGACCCAGTGATGCTAAAAACATGGTCATGTTGTTCGAGTCAGTTGGGTTAGTGACTTGGAGGGGAACGTGAGGCACGGTGACTCAGTGCTTAGCACTGCTGCCTCACAGCAACAGGATCCCAGGTTCAATTCCAGCCTCGGGCGACTGTCTGTGTGGAGTTTACACATTCTCCCTGTGTCTGCGTGGGTTTCCTCCGGGTGCTCCGGTTTCTTCCCACAGTCCAAAGATGTGCATGTTAGGTGAATTGGCCTTGCTAAATTGCCCATAATGCGAGGTGCATTAGTCAGAGGGAAATGGGTCTGGGTGGGTTACTCTTCAGAGAGTTGGTGTGGACTGGTTGGGCCGAATGGTCTGTTTCCTCACTGTAAGGAATCAAATCTAATCTAATTCCCAGGAATGTACTTCCTGAGGATCTTGTTTCTCAGCATGACCTGCTCTGCTTTCAACTCTCTTCAGCTGGGTCTGTCACCCACCCCAATGTTCAGTCTGTAGTGAGGTGTGAGAGCCACTGAGTTCACACACATGTCTTTCAATCTCTATTTCAATACCCGTCCCTGGAATAGTTGCGTCCTGTGCAGTTACTCCTCAGAGTGAATGACAGTTAGAGGCAGCTTGAAGATTGATTTAAAGAGAAAGTTCTATCCTCCTAGTTGAATTAATTCTAACTTTAAATCAGCTGCCTGGGCTCAGACGTGACACATATCCCATCAGTGATCAAACTCTCCTGTAATATTGGGCCCCAGTCCCTTCAGAAGAACTTTCAGATCCTTCAGCCAGACTTCATAGGGAAGATCATGGAATAAATTCACCACCTTGAAAGGGTTCAGAAAATATTTACAAGCAAGTTGGAGGATTTAAGCTATAGGGAGAGGTTGAAGAGGCTACGGCTGTTTCCCCTGGAGCATCAAGGCTGAGGGGTGACCTTATAGAGGTTTATAAAATCATTTGGGGCATGGATAGGATAAATAGACCTAAGGGGCAACTGTTTCATGCAGAGGGTGGTACGTGTATGGAATGAGCTGCCAGAGGAAGTGGTGGAGGCTGGTACAATTGCAACATTTAAGGGGCATCTGGATGGGTATATGAATAGGAAGGGTTTGGAGGGATACGGGGTGGTGCTGGAAGGTGGGACTAGATTGGGTTGGGATATGTGGACAAGTTGGACCGAAGGGTCTGTTTCCGTGCTTTACATCTCTCTGACTCTATGCCTGTGTAACCAACTCAAGCTTTCTCATTGAGAGAGTTCAACAGATTAAAGCGCAAATGTGATGGAAACACCCTGAAGCGAGGCTTTTATATTGTTGATGGCCCACTATTGCTGATTAAGGAGCCTGATGACCTCTTCACTGGGTATGTCCCAGCCCAGCCTTAACTCTATCCATCTTTCTCAGTCGAGTTGGATCCTTTGAATGTCCATGTTTGTTGATATTTTCCTAACCAACCTGTTCAGAGATGTGATGTCACACCTCTGGAGCAGTAGGACATGAATCCAGGTTTCCTGGCTCAGAGATAAGGACACTATCCAGTGTGTCCAAGTCCATTTTAAAGGTTATGAGGTTTCCCACCTCAACTACCTTCCCAGGCAGTGCAGTCCAGGTCCCCAACACTCTCTGGGTGAAAAAAACATTCCCTCAAATCCCTTCTCAAGTTCCTACCTTTCACTTTAAAACTATGTCCCCTTGTTATTGACCCTTTGTCTAATGGGGACAGCTGTTTTCTATTCAGCTTGCCCATACCCATCATAATCTTATACATCTTCATTAGGTCCCCCCTCACCCTTCTCTGCTGTATAGAAAACAGCTTATCCAGTCCCTCTTCATAACTAATCTGATCCAGCCCAGGTAACAGCCTAGTGAATCTCCTCCAAATCCCTTCCAGTGCAGTCACATCCTTCCTATGGAGCGGTGACCAGAACTGCACACAGTATTCCAGCTGTGGGCTGAACCAAAGTCCTGTACAGCTCCAACATCATCTTAATGCTCTGACAACCTCTGCCATGACTGGTAAAGGTAAGTATCCCATTAGCCTTCTTAACTATTGTATTAACCTTCCTGCTACCTTCAGGGCTGTGTGGAACCTTCCAAGGTTCCTCTGAGTTTCCTAGTGTCGTGCCATTCATTGACTACTCCCCTGTTTTGTTCCTTCTTCCATAGTGCATCATCTCACATTTATCAGGGTTAAAGTCTATCTGCCACTGATCTGCCCATCTGACCAATCCATTTACATTCTCCTAACCTAACACCTTTTTCCTCACTGTAAACCACCCTGGCCAGTCATTGTGTCATCCGTAAACCTATTTATCATCTCACCTCCATATTCTCATCTGCGTAATTTATGAATATCGCAAACAATAAGGGACCCAGCACGGATCCCTGTGGGATATCTCTGCACACTGGGTTTCCATCACACAAACAGCCTTCTATCACCACTCTCTGTCTCCTGTCACTTTTGGATCCATCTTGATTACCCTGGATCCTGTGAACTTTTACCTTCTTTATCAGTTTCCCATGTGGGACCTTGTGAAAGGCCTTACACTTGTAATAATCAATTCTCTAAACTTCTGTTTTATTTCAAAAATATACTTTTTTCATAAAAACAAATCTTTGTGTGTATACGCAGTCACAAATACTGTTCGGTTCTGTATAATAATGCATCAAAGAAGCAAACAAACACTCTATCCAAACAAACAAAAGAATTCTCCAAACTCCTAAGTGTGTATACCCGGGTAGCAGTGGTCTACTCATTCCGGTTACTCACTAACATAAACACACCTCACAGAAAAGTGACTAGATGCGATGTATAATCAGTCAGGAGCCTGTGCAGACCCTCTGATACAGCAATGCACCAAACTCAAGCTGACAGCAGCAGCCAGCTGCACTGACCGTTATTTTAGATTGATGCCTGTTGTCAAGCCAGCAAATAATCAGAAAACAGTCCCCACAAAACAGGAAACGAGGCTACACATCAACTTTCATCTATTTACACAGTGAGGTGTGGATACTTTCCAAATGACTCGATCAACTCTAGGGTGAGGGGAAGGGTGAGATAAAGGTTCTAGAGAGTGAGGAGACTGGAGAGGAAAGGTATTAAGAGTGAAAAGGAACAAACAAACAGTGAAGTGGCGTTAGGTCCAGTGCCACTCTCCAGCACATGCCCCTCAATCCTCCCAACTCCAACTGCCCTCTGGTTTACCTTGGGAAATCTCAATGTCAGTTTCAACCTCTCAGTTACAACTGCTCTCAAAATAAACTCTGGCAAATTGAAGACCTTCAGTTCACCACTGCGTTTCCGTAGTCACTCTTCCTCCTGATTCAGTCCTGATCTCAGCTCCTTAAGAGTGCAGACATTACATGAGATCGTGGTGGACTCTTCCTGCAATCCTACTGCCACTAAACTGCTGAAAGGCAGAAATAAGGATTGAAAACTCGACAACTTTTCCAGATATTGCTATAGTGTAACCCTCCAGAGATGTTGATTTCCCCCTTGGCTGGATGTCATTGGTTGTTGCCTTGACATTTCACCACACTGACCTCATCATCTGGATTCTGTTCCCTGGTGCCCAATGTTATTGCAATTGATACTTTTTTGAGCCTGTTTTCTCCCTGTTTGATCCATTAGGTGTCATGACTTCCTAAGACCTGGGCTCAATGCCTCTGTAGTAAGGTTGTTCCCATTGTAGGGTGGATGACTCTCACAATCTGTCCTGTGAGTAGCTGAGATAGTTCCATATCTGCTTGTGGGCCATGCACCATCTTCTTCCTCATTTGCTGATCTTGCTTCTTCGTGCATTTGCTTGGTGACAACATTTGATCTGGGGTAATGTGATAGGGACGTGACACGATTCATGACGTCTGTGACCCATGTTATCACTGAAAGTCTTGCCCACATACAGTGACCCGTTATGAGAAATGAGTTCTTCAACTGCTCTGACCACACTGAGTCTGGATAATAGGATGCTTATCATTCTTTCACAAGTGAAATTGAACACAAGATGAAGAATGTTATTTTTAATTCAAACAAGGTATGCATGAGTCCATATCTCAAGTGGAATCTTGATCTCTTTATTGAAGGACTGATGGAAGTGTGTTGAAGGTGGGTTAGGGGAGGACTGATACCTCAAAAGAGTGAGTTGTCTGGTGAGGAAAGGTTGGGCAGACCGGTCTTGTTTCCCCTGGAGTTTAGAAGAGTGAGGGGTGACTTGATCAAAGTGTGTAAGGTCTTGAATGGTCTTGAAAAGGTGGACATGAAAATGATGTTTCCTCTTGTGTGTCAGTCCAGATGATGGGGCACTGTTTCAAAGTGAGCAGTCACCTTTCCATGAGAGAGATGAGGAGAATATTTTATTTTGTTTCCGAGAGTTGTGTGAGTTTGGAACTTCCTGTCTCAGGAGGAGGTGAAGGCGGGATCATTGAATATTTTTAAGGCAGAAGTGGTTACATTCTCTTAGGCAAGGGAGGTAAAGAGAGGAATCATCAGTTTACACCATGTGACATATTTTTGGGATATCAAGTTGTAACACAAATGAGGTACATTGACTCTGCCTACATGAAAGTCTCTGCTGGATTTATTTGCAGTTAAACTAGTACAGATAGTATAGAGAAATTTTTAAACATATCCGTGCAAACTGACCAAGGCCTCTGGTCATGTGACAGCATCCAGGTACATGGCTCATCTGCATGCCAAGTTTCTTAAAGGGACATCACTCCTAAAGTGATACCACAACCCTTCCTCCACCCTCACTTGTAAAGCATCATCCAATCACTCACCTCCTCTTTTTCTCCAAAGCCACTGAATATATTATTCCCTTCCAACTTCGTTCCCAGTTTTCCTGGAACTGCATGCCTGAATGTGTCTGGTCAAATGTCTATGCCGGCTACAGTACCAAGATGATTCCGAACAAAAGACTGACTGCATTTTCCTTCGTTATCCTTCTTGAACAGTTCCGAGCCTTTGACACAATTGACAACACCATCTTCCTCCAATGTTTCTCCATCATCGTTCAGCTGGGTAGGGAGGACACTTGGATTTATTCTTTTCTATCTAGTTATCACTAGAGAGTCACTTGCAACAGCTTCCCTTTCTGATCCTGCCCCAAGGATTGGTGATATCATCCAAAAACAGAAAATTGCTCCAACAAAATATTCCTGCCACAAACTCCGTCCCTTAACCACAATCCTGATCACCCTGGCCACTGTCTGAATCTAAAGCAGTTCCTTTCCAGCTTTAGTGTCCCATTTCCCTCTGTGTTTAGCTCCTGCTCGCATATCCATCATTGAGACGGTCTATTTCCATTCCTTTAAGATTGCCTAACCCAACTCCTGCCTCAGCTCATTGCTTCATGTTTATTATTTCAATGCAACCCTAACTATCTTCCAATGTTCTCCCCACCATAAACCTGAGGCTATCCAAAACCGTGCTCCATGCATCTTAATTTGCAGTTCGATGTGAATTTACCTCAAAAAGGGTATATTGCCTGATGCAGCAATACTTACACTATCCCTCATAACAAGAAACTGGATGGGACCATTGTGGTATTGGAAAATCCAACAGACACTGGCTACACTGGACAATCATCCCATCCACAGGCACACCAGTGTCCGGGCCAACACTAATGTTCATCAGTTATAAAAGAGCAGCATGCTCCAGTAGCATGTCATGCTTCAAATGATCCCAGAATAAGATGGAGTCTGAGACATTTATATCCTCAGATAACATGCTCTGATAGCAGGATAATATCCTGAGCAGGTCTGCTGAAGGTATCCTTACATTCTGACCATGATTATCCAACACAATACCATTTACCCATCATCCCTGTCATCACTGACATCCATTAGCTCTGGGTAAATCAATGCCTTGATTTAAAAATTCTCATCCTTACTTTAAAACCTCTCCCTTCCTCATCTCTGTATTCTTCTCCAGTCTTCTGTGATGTCTGCAATGTTCTAATTCTGGTTTCTCGAGCTTCTCTGATTTTATTGACTCCATCAGTGGTGGATGTGCTTTTAGGTTAGATTAGATTCACTGCAGTATGGAAACAGGCCCTTCGGCCCAACAAGTCCACACTGACCCAATCTAGTCTCATTTGCCAGCATTAACTGACCAAGTCTTAGGCTATAGGTTTCCATCTCTATTTCCACAACTCTCTCTCTCTCTCTCTTTCTTTAAGACATTCTTTAAAGTTGACCATTTGACCAAACATTTGCTTTGATATCCCAGTTTTTTTCTGATATAACGCGATAGTTGATTCCCGTGCGATCCGCGTTATAAGAAAATCGTGTAATAGCAGCACCATTTAAACCAATGGCACTGGAATCACGTTACGTCGAGTACAGGTAAGGAAAGTTTGTGTACGACAAATAATGGTCTAAATTCTTCTGTCTGCGTTGCAGCCAATTCGCGTTGAAGAAACATGTGTTAGAGCAGAACTGACTGTATGTGGTTTGGTGTCACATTTTGTTCAGTAACACTTCTATGTAGCATTTTGGAGGATAGTGCTACCACAAAGGCTTTATACAGCAAGCTATATAAATGCAAGTTGTTGTTGGTGTTGCAAGCGGGTGGATTTAGAGCAGGTGGGATATTAAAGATTAGAAGCGACAATTAGGCAAGTGTTATTAGACCCAGTTAGATATTAAAGGGTTTTGAGAATTAGATTGGGTGTGATATTGAAGGATATGGGAATGAGACATCTTTCAGCTAAGTGGATTGATCGCTTTGGAAGTAACGTGCTATAATTTCAGTTCCCTTATTTAGATGCAAAACTGCTGCATCATTAGGGTTGGTTTGTACACTCAGTGTGAGTGATATTTATTAGAACCAGGGCCCTCATTCTCAAACTTCAGTTTTATTTATATTTCCCCAAACTGCCTCCCTCAGTTTTTCCCAGCATCACAGATACTAGCCTTCAGCCAATTTGATTCATTCCACATGATATGAGAAACAGTTGGAGGCACTGGATACTACAAAGGCTATGGGGTCTGACAACATTCTGGCACAGTGCTGAAGGCTTGTGCTCCAGAACTTGCCACAGCATGCAAACTGTTCCAGTACAGTTACAACACTAGCATCTAGAGATTCACTACTTTCTCGCTTTCTACCCTGATCATCTCTAAATCCTACCCTCTCCACCCACTCTCTCTCTGCCGCTCCCTCCCAATCATTCGCACACACTCTCTGTTTCTGATTCTTTCTGCTACTCTGTTTCTTTTTTTTAGATTAGATTCTCTACAGTGTGGAAACAGGCCCTTCGGCCCAACAAGTCCACACCGCCCCTCTGAAGAGAAACCCACCCAAACCCATTCCCCTACCCTATATTTACCCCTGACTAACACACCGAACACTACGGGCAATTTAGCGTGGCCAATTCACCTGGCCAGCACATCTTTGGATTGTGGGAGGAAACCGGAGCACCCGGAGGAAACCCACGCAGACTCAGGGAGGATGTGCAAACTCCACACAGACAGGCGGGAATCGAACCCAGGACTCTGGTGCTGTGAGGCAGCAGTGCTAATCACTGAGCCACCGTGCCGCCCATTTGTCTGTCCTCACTCTGTCTCTCTCTCTCTCTCTCTATCTCACTCTGTCTTTATTTGTGTGTGTCTCTCTCTCTCCTTTTCACTCTCGCTTTCACCACTTCTCTCTCACCCACACTCAGAGTAGACACTGAGAGGATGTTTCCCTTGGTAGGGGAATCTAGAACAAGGGGATGCTGTTTCAGGATCTGAGGCAGTTCATGAAGGACAAAAAATGAGGGGAAGCTTTTTTACTTAAAGGGATGTGAATCTTTGGAATTCTCTACCACAGAGTGTTGTGGGTGGAAATGAAATTTAAAGCAGAAAAAAAGGCAAAGTTGAGGTCTCTTAGAGCATATAGGAAAGTGGAGTTAAAGCCCGAGTTCAGTTGTGGTTGTCTTGAATGAAAGAACAGGCTGGTGGGTTGAATAGCCTGCAGTGATTGTAATGAGGTCAGCCAGGTGGACCTCATACGATATGAGTTCCCTGACTGGGGCTGTTAACCTGGTCCAATCAGGGAACCCTGGCTGATGGATAAGAACAGGAGTGTCAGAGGTTCTGTTCACTCTGAGAGTTGGCTCTGAGGGAGCTGGGTCAGTATCGAGGACTCTCCACGTGTATATAAAGGGTGACTTGGTTACAGGATACACGCCTCTGTGGAGTTATTTCAGCCTACTGCTGTACTTGCTTTGTATTTTACAGAAGTAGGAATGAGGTCTTGGTCAGTACCTCATTTCAGGTGAATTTTGGAGGGAATAAGACAACAGCAAATTGAGAGACTGCTTTGATGGTTCCATGTTATTGATGGTGATCAAACGGCACTGAGCTTGATCCCATGCGTTTAAAAACTGAGATGGGATTAATCTCCAGGAATACAGCGTGTGGGCTATTTGGAAGAGGACAGCTTCTGGGAGGAAAGGGGAAAGGATTTGTTTTAAGTTAGCGCCTTCAATGTACTTTCCTGCCAACAAAGTGGATTCTGAAGTATTATATCTGTCGTAACATCAGAGTCTGAGACAAAACTTGATGAGTCTTCTGCCACTCTGTTTAAATGGTTTCCACTGAATGACACAGCTCCTGTACCAACACAACCACCATCGCTAACAGTTCTTTGAACTTTTCATAGCTCGGAGAAACAAAAGAAAAAACCTCTCAGCACAAGGTTCATACAAAGGGCAGCCTCATTTTAGGAGTTTGTTTTTAACTCACTGTTCACACCAGAAGGGCTAATGAGGAACTGTGTAAACTGCTCACCAGCTGCACTTAATTTCTCTACATCTGGTGTCACGGGGGTCAATGTTCCCTTGCTGTTAGTCTCCCAGTGGTCCCATTGAAATTGGCAGCTTTGTACGGTTCAGAGCCGAACCAGGCTCACACCCTCGGTGGTGTATATTACCCTGCTCCTATCTCGGTTCCCACCCTCGGTGGTGTATATTACCCTGCTCTTATCCCAGTTCCCACCCTCGGTGGTGTATATTACCCTGCTCCTATCCCAGTTCCCACCCTCGGTGGTGTGTATGACCCAGCTCCTATCTCGGTTCCCACCCTCGGTGGTGTATATTACCCTGCTCCTATCCCAGTTCCCACCCTCGGTGGTGTGTATGACCCAGCTCCTATCTCGGTTCCCACCCTCGGTGGTGTATATTACCCTGCTCCTATCCCAGTTCCCACCCTCGGTGGTGTATATTACCCAGCTCCTATCTCGGTTCCCACCTTCGGTCGTGTATATTACCCAGCTCCTAGCCCGGCTCCTCCCACCCTCGGTCGTGTATATTACCCAGCTCCTATCTCGGTTCCCACCTTCGATCGTATATATTACCCAGCTCCTAGCCCGGCTCCTCCCACCCTCGGTCGTGTATATTACCCAGCTCCTATCCCGGTTCCCACTCTGCAATGGTATCTATTATCCAGCTCCTAGCTTGGTTCCTACAAGTAATTGCCACATAAATGGCAGGCAATCATCATTTCCAACCTAACCAGCGCCCCTTCACATTTAATGGTGTTACTATCACTGAATCTCCCACTATGACGTCCTGGGGGTTATTATTGAACAAAAACTCAACTGGACTCACCACATAAACGCAGAGGCTACAAGAGCAGGTCAGAGGCTAGGGTTGTGACTCCCCAAGACACAAGTCAGGAGAGTGATGGAATATTCGTTGTTCTGCTATAATACAGTTCGCTAACACAAATTCACTGTTATATGATTGACAAATTGGGGACACTGTTTCTAAACTGCAAAGTTTTAAAGCATACATTAGTTATAACGTGATTCCAGCCCCATTAGTTTAAATGATGCTGCTATTACGTGATTTTCTTATAACACGGGATTGCACGAGAACAGAACTACTGCATTATAGGAGAACTGACTGTACTCTTCACTTGCCTGGATGGGTGCAGCTCCAACAACACTAAAGAAGCTCAACACCATCCAAAACAAAGCAGCCTGCTTGATTGGCATCACATCTACAAACATCCACTCCTTTCACCCCTGACGCTCAGCAACAGTCGTGTGTACTATCTACAAGATGCACTGTAGAAATTCACCAAAGATCCTCAGACAGCACCTTGCAAACACACAACCACTTCCATCTAGAAGGACAAGGGCAGCAGATACATGGGAACATCACCCCCCGCAAGTTCCTCTCCAAGCCACTCACCATCCTGACTTAAAAATATATTGCTGTTCCTTCACTGTCGCTGGGTGAAAATCCTGTAATTCCCTCTCCAAGAGCATTGTGGGTCTACCGTTAGCAGACAAACTGCGGCGATTCAAGAAGGCAGCTCACCACCACCCAGCTCACAATGGCAGCTAGAGACAGGCAATAAATGATGGCCCAGCCAGTGATGGTCACATCCCACAAGTGAATGAAAAAAAATATTAAAAATCACAGGATGTACAACACATCATTTGGCCCTGTCAGGCATTCATGTTCCACTTGAAACTCTGTACATCCTTCAGCAATAGTGGGCGAGTACATTGTCCCTTATTCCCTTCTCCCTGTTGCCTGGTCTAACCTTCTCTCGAACGCACTGATGTTCACTGGACCCTGTGGCAGGGAGTACCACATTCTCAGCCACATTTGGTTGAATTCCCTGTTGGATTTCTTGCTGATACTCTTATACTGATGGCCTGGGCCGTACTCCACAAGAGGAAACACTCTCTCCACACTCACTCTACAGGATTTTAGAAATGGTGACACTGCTGCCTCACAGTGCCAGAGACCTGGGTCGATTCCACCCTCGGGCAGCCGTCTGTGTGGAGTTTGCAAAGTCTCGTGTGTGTGTGTGTGTGTGCGGATTTTCTCTGGATGCCCTGGTATCCTCGCACAGTCCAAAGATGTGGATTGGTCATGCTATAAATTGTGTGTCCAGGGTTATATGGGTTAGCCATTGGAAATGCAGGGTTACAGGGATAGGGTAAAGGAATTAGGTCTGGGCAGGATGCTCTTCAGAGGGTGAGTGTGGACTTGATGGGTCGAATGGCCTGCTTCCACGCTTTAGGGTTTCTGTGATGAAAGCTCAATTAATTAGGTCACCCCTCAGCTTTCCATGGCCAAGGGTAAGAGTGACCTGGCCTCTTAATCCAGTCTCTTAGTGGCATCCTTGCAAAATACTTTTTGCACTGTCTACAGAGGAGAAACGCACTGGTGTGAGGTTTATTTCACCTACAGAGTGGGAGTGAAGAAGCGGAAAGAGATTTGACAGGAATTAACACCCAGAACGGTGAGCCTCTCAGTCCTGAGCGCAACTCGCTGAGCTGCTGTTTTATCTTTCACACCTCTCACAGAAACAGTGCAGGCACTGGTGTCAACTGCTGCCTATCGGGCAGGGCATCTCAAACAGGATGGGTGGGCCCAGAGATACTTTCAGATAGAGCACAGTTTCACACACTGACAGTTTACACAGACTCAAGATGACTGATACAAGGTCAGGGCTCAAATAACTTCACGCTGCTGCGATGACCTGATCTTTCTTAGGAAGCTGTTTCTCATTTTGGAATAACACACCCACGGGCTGTCTCATTGGCCCTCCCCTGCTGTCTCACCCTCGTCTGTGCAGCGGTTCTTTCGGGTAAAATTAACAGGCATCCCACCCTCAGGATTACTCCAAAATGCACAGAAGCAGACGGACCCAAAATGAGCATCAACTTGGCACTCATCAAATTGTCAATCACCAGGAGCTCAAGGTATGAGGATATTTTCAAAATAGCCCCCTCGCTGGTAATGTCAAATCTCCATCATAGTTCCCTCTTCTGCTGAAATCTGGGAGTACGGCACATTCCCTTAATTCGGAATTTCAAGCCTGGGGAGTGGATCCCACCGCTGGGCAACCCACTGTTGGCATCCGAAATCAGAAGCTGGTCAGCTGGATCTACCTGCCAGTGATCTACATCCCGGGGTGTTCAAGGATGTGTACAATAGGTGGATTAGCCATAGGGAATGCACAGTTACAGGGATGCTTTCTGCAGAGTCGGTGTGGAATTGTTGGGCTGAATGGCTTTGCTTCCACACTGCAGAGATTATATGAAAGAAAAGCACTGAGGAGGGAGAATCAAAAAATAACCTTCAGAATCTCTGGCCGTTTCCCAGAGACGAATCAATTCCAAAACCAGAGACTCAACACCATCCAAAATAGAGAGAGAGGGGGGGGGGGGGGGTGGAAAAAAAACAACAACAAACTGATGTTGCAATGAATCTCGTGAATATTTTGTGAGGAAGCGTGATTAAGTGTTAACTCCTTAAAACAAAAACAAAACTACTGGCAAATCCTGTCGAAACAGGCCAAGTGCAGCAAGGGACAACTGACCAAGTGACAAAAAGTCAGTCATCCAGGGTCTGTTGTGGAATTGACAGTCAGTTTGGGGAGGGGGGCGAGGTTGAGGGGTGGGGGATCTCTGGATTGCTGACAGACACTGCCTGCTCTCTCAGTCTCTCCATGTGACCACGTTTCCGCTTGTTATGTTCCGGAGCGGTGAGTGAGCTCTCCGGGCCGATGGGCTGGCTCAGTGGTGATACTGCAGCCGGGCAGCCCGGCTCAGACAGCCCCGCTCCCTCACCGCTCTGAAAGCCGGGGGCGGGGAGCGCTCGGTAAGTGTCACCTCGGGGACGGGCTGGGCGCTACTCGGTGTCTGTCGTCGGCCCGCAGACGCGTCCGGAAAATAAAAGAGGCAGCGGCAGCAGACTTGGGGGGGGGGGGAGGGGGAGCCTGCATTTGCATAGCTGCCTCCAAGCGCCTTTCATTTGACTCCCGAAAGACATGCAATTTGCATTTAGCAAACCCCACAGCGATTCGATGGTGGGGGTTAAGAAAAACTAAACCTTTCAGAGGCGTGTAATAGAGTCTCTGGAGAGGATAAATAAAGGGACCAGAGTAAACTGTTGATTGAGGGATAAACATTGGCTGAGGGCACCAAGGATAATTGGGTAGATCCTTGGCATCATTCCCATATTACTCTGATAGTGCAGCTCCCCCACCCCACTGCAGTCGGTGTGGATTTGTATGGACTGCAACTCCGAACCTATGTCAGAGGTGAAAGTGCTGACGGCTGATAGAGAATTTGCAACCTCTCACCTTGTCTGCATGGGTTTCCTCCCACAGTCCAAAAGATGCGCAGACTAGGTGGATTGGCCACGCTAAACTGCCCGGGGTGTTCAAGGATGTGTACAATAGGTGGATTAGCCATAGGGAATGCACAGTTACAGGGATGCTTTCTGCAGAGTCGGTGCGGAATTGTTGGGCTGAATGGCTTTGCTTCCACACTGCAGAGATTATATGAAAGAAAAGCACTGAGGAGGGAGAATCAAAAAATAACCTTCAGAAATGACGCACACCTGGGGATAGGGGGCAGCACAACTCCTCAGAGCGATGAAGCTACGACAACCCAGTGCCTGCATCTTACTAGGGTCTAAAGGGGCGGGGGGGGGGGGGGGCACAGGCATCATACCTTAAAGTGACAGTGTGTCTTTACGTTTTCAGCATTGTTCTCACAGTTTCACATCTGACGAACCACAGTTGTTGTCCTGCAGGATGACAGTGGGTCATTGCACAGCAAGATCCCATCAACAGCTTTGAGATAAACGAAAGATTTTATGACTTTGTCAGCATTAAATGAAAGTGGTGTGTTAGCCAAGAGAGCTTTTCTACGAAAAATACTCTGGGGATTTTCATGTGATTCTATGGGTGCTTAATCTTGGTCAAAAGCGACAGTGCGAACAGTCCTGGAATATCACACTGTAGGGTCATCCTGGATTCTATTCAGTTGTGGAGTTTTTTTTAACATATGATAATCCCTGACAGGGTCTGGGGTGTGGTTTTAAAAATAAATACAGACCATAGCTAAGGTGAGCTGAGATTTAGAGTGAGGTAGAGTTATGACAACTGCCTGTATAACAGCCCCATTGTGGCGCGAGTGGGCAGTGTTGTTAAAGCTTCCACAGTGCGTAACATTTACCAATCTGCTCAAGGATGGGAAAAATGTACTCAGCTGGATTGTGACAGGCCACTGAATGCCAGGCAGCCAGAAAAGTAGGGTGCATGATCCCTGTGCGAAACCAGTCCGATGGATTGAGATGGGAGACAGTGGGGAAAAGCAGTGAATGAAAGCACATTGATGCAGAATATTGCAACAATTATACATTTTGCCCATAGGCCACCAAAGTCCAAGAAAGTCCATCATCCCCAACGGTTGTCCCAGGATAGGGATGAAGGGCTTTTGGCCGAAACATCGACTTTCCTGCTCCTCGGCTGCTGCCTGACATGCTGTGCATTTCCAGCGCCACTCTAATCTAGACTCTGGTTTTCAGCATCTGCAGCCCTTGTTTTTAGCAAGATAGGGCACATCAACCCAGGGCCTTATCTTAACACACCCCTCTGGGATTTCATTTGGTTGGGCTGTGGTGAGAGGGTGGGGCTAGTGGCAGTAACCATGGTTTCAGGTGGACCATTGGAAGATCTCACAACAACCAAATCTCAGTGAGTGTGGGCTCCAAGAGAAAGTTCTCTTCTGTGTGGTGGTCGATATTCAGCATCAACCATGCTAACCACAATGGGATCACATATTCCCACTGTGAAACCTCAGCATGGTTGCTGTGGAAATGTACCCTAGAATGGTCTCGCTGTCTCTCTCTCTCTCTCTCTCTCTCTCTGTCTCAGTGTGTTGATGTTGGTGATACAATGACGCAGTCCTTGTGATGTGGTTGTTGTGGTACTTGCAATGTCATGGTGTGGTAAAGCTCTCCATGAGACAGGAGCAACGTTGCCATTCAGTTCGAGTCTCTTTTAGCAGTCACTGATGTAGGGGTAATGTTACATCTCAGCAATATTGGTGTACAGATTCTCGCATTGGCAGTATCACTGCAGCAGACAATATACAGCTTCCTCAGTTCTGGCCACTAAGTACAGGCCCTTGAGCATGTTCTGAAAATGTGTTGCTGGAAAAGCGCAGCAGGTCAGGCAGCATCCAAGGAACAGGAGAATCGACGTTTCGGGCATAAGTCCTTCTTCAGGAAGGGCTTATGCCCGAAATGTCGATTCTCCTGTTCCTTGGGTGCTGCCTGACCTGCTGCGCTTTTCCAGCAACACATTTTCAGCTCTGATCTCCAGCATCTGTAGCCCTCATTTTCTCCTTGAGCATGTTCTGCCACTTATTGAGATCATGATCTGTGGACTAACTCCATTTGCCTACCTTTGACTCATAACGAAAACCTATCTCAGATTTAAATTTAAAAACTGACCCACCACCTACTGCCATTTGTGAAACACCCTCTGTGTGTACAAGTGCTTTCTAACATCTCTCCTGAACAGTCTGGCCCTAATTCTGTGCCGCCTGGTTCGAGAAATAGTTTATCATTATCTACCCTGTTGTTTCCTGTTAACGTCTTGAAGACTTCGATAGCGTAAAGACTTTGCCCCTTAAATTCCGAAATTCTAGAGAAAACAGACCTCATTTGTGTAATCAGTCCTCATAACGTAACCCCTGAAATCCAGGTGTCATTCTTGAAACTGTATTGTCCCCTCCAAGGCCAATATAGCGTTCCTAAGGTGTGGATCCCAGACCAACTTGTCGTCCTGTTCCCCCCTCAGTCGAAGCAAAATGTTCAGAGACACAGTATAGTTTTACCTCCTTCATCTTTATTCTGGGCCCTGAAGGGGGAAGAGAACAGTTGCCCCTGTGCACAGGGTCATGAGTTCTTATTCTTCTCAGGAACAGCAGTTTCTCAATGAATTATATAGTCATTTTACAGGAAGGAACATCCAGATAAGGCAATATACATATTGATTGGATGACTGTTACAATCAATGAGTATCAATAGCAGACACCAAGTCCTTTACTGTTGTACAATTAATGTTCTTAACCATGTTAACTGGATTCCTACAATGGATACTTCTCCCCTTGTTAGTTGACCTTACATACTGAATGCTTCCAATAATGTTAAATGGCTCTTCAAAATGACTGCTTTTCCACCTTGTTAACCCATTACCCTTGCCTCCAGCACCCCATTGTTAACTGTAAGTTCTTATCTGATCGGAGTCATGCTCAGCTGAACCTTATGTTTCGCAAAACTCAGAACTTAACTCTTTTCCTGCCTGCTAATACCCTATACACATTCTCAAGCCTACAGTACTCCAACTGGGATCTAACCAGGGAGTTTTTTCAAGCAGCAGTATAATGTCAGCATCCCAGTGTCTAGCTTGAAAGATCAGCATTCCAGGAGCCTCTTCACTATTTTCTGCAATTGTTTGCTGCATTTTAAGGATTGATATGACAGTGCAGCGCTCCCCTAGTGCTGACCCTTGGATAGTGCGATGCTCCCCCGGCACTGACCCTTAGATAGCGCGGCACTAACCCGGTGCTGACCCTCGGTCAGTGCGGCGCCAACACTAGGACAGCACGGCGTTAACATTTGGACAGCACGGCGCTAATCCGGCACCAACACTTGGACAGCGCGGCGCTAACCTGGCACTAACACTCAGACAGCGCGGTACAAACCTGGAGCTGACCCTCGGACAGTGCGGTGCTCCCCCGGCGTTAACCCACGGACAGTGCGGTGCTCCCCCAGTGCTAACCTCGGACAGTGCTGTGCACCCCCGGTGCTAACCGTCGGACAGTGCGGTGCTCCCCCAGCACTAACCCTCGGACAGTGCGGTGCCCCCCCCAGCACCAACCCTCGGACAGCGCGGTGCTCCCCCAGCACCAACCCTCGGACAGCGCGGTGCTCCCCCAGCACCAACCCTCGGACAGCGCGGTGCTCCCCCAGCACCAACCCTCGGACAGCGTGGTGCCCCCCCAGCACTAACCCTCGGACTGCGCGGTGCTCCCCCAGCGGTAACGCTCGGACAGTGCGGTGCTCCCCCAGCACTAACCCTTGGAATGCGCGGTGCTCCCCCAGCGGTAACGCTCCGACAGCGCGGTGCTCCCCCAGCACTAACCCTCAGACAGCGCGGTGCATCCCCGGCGCTAACCCTCGGACAGTGCTGTGCATCCCCGGCGCTAACCCTCGGACAGTGCAGTGCATCCCCGGCGCTAACCCTCGGACAGTGCAGTGCCCCCCCAGCACTAACCCTCGGACAGTGCGGTGCTCCCTCGGCGCTAACTCTCGGACAGCGCGGTGCCCCCCCGGCACCAACCCTCGGTCTCCGCGGTGCTCCCCCGGTGCTAACTCTGTGACAGCACAGTGCTCCCCTGGCACTAACCCTTGGATAGCGCAGTGCTCCCCCGGTGCTAACTCTGGGACAGCGCAGTGCTCCCTCGGAGAGCGCGGTGCTCCCCCGACGCTAACCCTCGGACAGTGCGGTGCTCCCCCGGTGCTAACCCTCGTACAGTGCGGTGCTCCCCAGACGTTAACCCTCGGACAGTGTGGTGCTCCCCCGGTGCTAACCCTCGGACAGTGCGGTGCCCCCCAGCGCTAACCTTCGCACAGCGCGGTGCTCCCCCGACGCTAACACTCGGAATGCGCGGTGCTCCCCCAGCGGTAACGCTCCGACAGCGCGGTGCTCCCCCAACACTAACCCTCAGACAGCGCGGTGCTGCCCCAGCGGTAACGCTCGGACAGTGCGGTGCTCCTCCAGCACTAACCCTCGGAATGCGCGGTGCTCCCCCAGCGGTAATGCTCGGACAGTGCGGTGCTCCCCCAGCACCAACCCTCAGACAGCGCGGTGCTCCCTCAGCGGTAACGCTCGGACAGTGCGGTGCTCCCCTGGCACTACCCCTCGGACAGTGCGGTGCTCCCCCAGTGCTAACCCTCGGACAGTGCTGTGCATCCCCGGCGCTAACCCTCGGAAAGTGCAGTGCATCCCCGGCGCTAACCCTCGGACAGTGCGGTGCCCCCCCAGCGCTAACCCTCGGACAGTGCAGTGGCCCCCCAGCACTAACCCTCGGACAGTGCGGTGCTCCCTCGGCGCTAACTCTCGGACAGCGCAGTGCCCCCCCGGCACCAACCCTCGGTCTCCGCGGTGCTCCCCCGGTGCTAACTCTGTGACAGCACAGTGCTCCCCTGGCACTAACCCTTGGATAGCGCAGTGCTCCCCCGGTGCTAACTCTGGGACAGCGCAGTGCTCCCTCGGAGAGCGCGGCGCTCCCCAGACGCTAACCCTCGGACAGTGTGGTGCTCCCCCGGTGCTAACCCTCGGACAGTGCGGTGCCCCCCCAGCGCTAACCTTCGGACAGCGCGGTGCTCCCCCGACGCTAACCCTCGGACAGTGCGGTGCCCCCCCAGCACTAACCCACGGGCAGTGCGGTGCCCCCCAGCACTAATCCTCGGACAGCGCGGTGCTCTCCCGGTGCTAACCCTCGGACAGTGCGGTGCCCCCCCAGTACTAACCCACGGGCAGTGTGGTGCCCCCCCAGCACTAATCCTCGGACGGCACGGTGCCTCCCCCAGCGCTAACCCTCAGACAGTGCGGTGCCCCACCAGCACTAACCCTCGGACAGCGCGGTGCCCCCCCGGCACCAACCCTCGTACAGTGCGGTGCCCCCCCAGCACTAATTCTCGGACAGTGCGGTGCCCCCCCGGCACCAACCCTCGGACAGTGCAGTGCCCCCCGGCACCAACTCTCGGACAGCGCGGTGCCCCCCCGGTGCTAACCCTCGGACAGTGCGGTGCCCCCGCAGCACTAACCCTCGGACAGTGCGGTGCCCCCCAGCACTAACACTCGGACAGTGCGTTGCCCCCCCAGCACTAATCCTCGGACCGTGCGGTGCCCCCCCAGCACTAATCCTCGGTCAGCGTGGTGCCCCCCCAGCACTAACCCACGGGCAGTGCGTTGCCCCCCAGCACTAATCCTCGGACAGCGAGGTGCCCCCCGGCACCAACCCTCGGACAGTGCGTTGCCCCCCCAGCACTAATCCTCGGACAGCACGGTGCTCCCCCGGCGCTAACCCTTGGACCGTGCGGTGCCCACCCAGCACTAATCCTCGGACAGCGCGGTGCCCCCCAGCACTAACCCACGGGCAGTGCGGTGCCCCCCAGCACTAATCATCGGACAGCGCGGTGCTCCCCCGGCGCTAACCCTCGGAAAGTGCGTTGCCCCCCTAGCACTAATCCTCGGACAGTGCGGTGCCCCCCAGCACTAACCCTCGGACAGTGCGGTGCTCCCCCAGTGCTAAACCTCGGACAGTGCTGTGCATCCCCGGCGCTAACCCTCGGAAAGTGCAGTGCATCCCCGGCGCTAACCCTCGGACAGTGCGGTGCCCCCCCAGCGCTAACCCTCGGACAGTGCAGTGCCCCCCCAGCACTAACCCTCGGACAGTGCGGTGCTCCCTCGGCGCTAACTCTCGGACAGCGCGGTGCCCCCCCGGCACCAACCCTCGGTCTCCACGGTGCTCCCCCGATGCTAACTCTGTGACAGCACAGTGCTCCCCTGGCACTAACCCTTGGATAGCGCAGTGCTCCCCCGGTGCTAACTCTGGGACAGCGCAGTGCTCCCTCGGAGAGCGCGGTGCTCCCCCGACGCTAACCCTCGGACAGTGCGGTGCTCCCCCGGTGCTAACCCTCGGACAGTGCGGTGCTCCCCAGACGCTAACCCTCGGACAGTGTGGTGCTCCCCCGGTGCTAATCCTCGGACAGTGCGGTGCCCCCCCAGCGCTAACCTTCGGACAGCGCGGTGCTCCCCCGGCGCTAAGCCTCGGACAGTGCGGTGCCCCCCCAGCGCTAACCTTCGGACAGCGCGGTGCTCCCCCGGCGCTAAGCCTCGGACAGTGCAGTGCCCCCCCAGCACTAACCCTCGGACAATGCGGTGCCCCCCCAGCACTAACCCACGGGCAGTGCGGTGCCCCCCAGCACTAATCCTCGGACAGCGTGGTGCTCTCCCGGTGCTAACCCTCGGACAGTGCGGTGCCCCCCCAGTACTAACCCACGGGCAGTGCGGTGCCCCCCAGCACTAACCCTCGGACCGTGCGGTGCCCCCCCAGCACTAATCCTCGGTCAGCGTGGTGCCCCCCCAGCATCAACCCACGGGCATTGCGTTGCCCCCCAGCACTAATCCTCGGACAGCGTGGTGCCCCCCGGCACCAACCCTCGGACAGTGCGTTGCCCCCCCAGCACTAACCCTTGGACCGTGCGGTGCCCCCCCCCGCACTAATCCTCGGACAGCGCGGTGCCCCCAGCACTAACCCACGGGCTGTGCGGTGCCCCCCCAGCACTAATCCTCGGACAGCGCGGTGCTCCCCCGGCGCTAACCCTCGGACAGCGTGGTGCTCCCTCGGCGCTGTTCCTCAGACAGCGTGGTGCTCCCTTGGCGCTGACCCTCAGACAGCGTGGTGCTCCCTCGGCGCTGACCCTCAGACAGCGCGGTGCTACCCCAGCGGTAACGCTCGAACAGTGCGGTGCTCCCCTGGCACTACCCCTCGGACAGTGCGGTGCTCCCCCAGTGCTAACCCTCGGACAGTGCTGTGCATCCCCGGCGCTAACCCTCGGACAGTGCAGTGCCCCCTCAGCACTAACCCACGGACAGTGCGGTGCTCCCTTGGCGCTAACTCTCGGACAGCGTGGTGCCCCCCCGGCACCAACCCTCGGTCTCCGCGGTATCCCCCGGTGCTAACTCTGGGACAGCACAGTGCTCCCCTGGCACTAACCCTTGGATAGCGCAGTGCTCCCCCGGTGCTAACTCTGGGACAGCGCAGTGCTCCCTCGGAGAGCGCGGTGCTCCCCTGGTGCTAACCCTCGGACAGTGCGGTGCTCTCCCGGTGCTAACCTTTGCTCAGTGCGGTGCTCTCCCGGTGCTAACTCTCGGACAGTGCGGTGCCCCCCCAACGCTAACCTTCGGACAGCACGGTGCTCCCCCGACGCTAACCCTCAGACAGTGCGGTGCCCCCCCAGCACTAATCCTCGGACAGCGCGGTGCCCCCCCGGCACCAACCCTCGGACAGTGCGGTGCCCCCCCAGCACTAATCCTCAGACAGTGCGGCTCCCCCCCAGCGCTAACCCTCGGACAGTGCGGTGCCCCCCCAGCACTAATCCTCGGTCAGCGTGTTGCCCCCCCGGCACCAACCCTCGGACAGCGCGGTGCCCCCCCGGTAGCAACCCTCAGACAGTGCGGTGCTCTCCCGGTGCTAACGCTCGGACAGTGCGGTGCCCCCCCAGCACTAACCCACGGACAGTGCGGTGCCCCCCCAGCACTAACCCACGGGCAGTGCGGTGCCCCCCCAGCACTAACCCACGGGCAGTGCGTTGCCCCCCAGCACTAATCCTCGGACAGCGAGGTGCCCCCCGGCACCAACCCTCGGACAGTGCGTTGCCCCCCCAGCACTAATCCTCGGACAGCACGGTGCTCCCCCGGCGCTAACCCTTGGACCGTGCGGTGCCCACCCAGCACTAATCCTCGGACAGCGCGGTGCCCCCCAGCACTAACCCACGGGCAGTGCGGTGCCCCCCAGCACTAATCATCGGACAGCGCGGTGCTCCCCCGGCGCTAACCCTCGGAAAGTGCGTTGCCCCCCTAGCACTAATCCTCGGACAGTGCGGTGCCCCCCAGCACTAACCCTCGGACAGTGCGGTGCTCCCCCAGTGCTAAACCTCGGACAGTGCTGTGCATCCCCGGCGCTAACCCTCGGAAAGTGCAGTGCATCCCCGGCGCTAACCCTCGGACAGTGCGGTGCCCCCCCAGCGCTAACCCTCGGACAGTGCAGTGCCCCCCCAGCACTAACCCTCGGACAGTGCGGTGCTCCCTCGGCGCTAACTCTCGGACAGCGCGGTGCCCCCCCGGCACCAACCCTCGGTCTCCACGGTGCTCCCCCGATGCTAACTCTGTGACAGCACAGTGCTCCCCTGGCACTAACCCTTGGATAGCGCAGTGCTCCCCCGGTGCTAACTCTGGGACAGCGCAGTGCTCCCTCGGAGAGCGCGGTGCTCCCCCGACGCTAACCCTCGGACAGTGCGGTGCTCCCCCGGTGCTAACCCTCGGACAGTGCGGTGCTCCCCAGACGCTAACCCTCGGACAGTGTGGTGCTCCCCCGGTGCTAATCCTCGGACAGTGCGGTGCCCCCCCAGCGCTAACCTTCGGACAGCGCGGTGCTCCCCCGGCGCTAAGCCTCGGACAGTGCGGTGCCCCCCCAGCGCTAACCTTCGGACAGCGCGGTGCTCCCCCGGCGCTAAGCCTCGGACAGTGCAGTGCCCCCCCAGCACTAACCCTCGGACAATGCGGTGCCCCCCCAGCACTAACCCACGGGCAGTGCGGTGCCCCCCAGCACTAATCCTCGGACAGCGTGGTGCTCTCCCGGTGCTAACCCTCGGACAGTGCGGTGCCCCCCCAGTACTAACCCACGGGCAGTGCGGTGCCCCCCAGCACTAACCCTCGGACCGTGCGGTGCCCCCCCAGCACTAATCCTCGGTCAGCGTGGTGCCCCCCCAGCATCAACCCACGGGCATTGCGTTGCCCCCCAGCACTAATCCTCGGACAGCGTGGTGCCCCCCGGCACCAACCCTCGGACAGTGCGTTGCCCCCCCAGCACTAACCCTTGGACCGTGCGGTGCCCCCCCCCGCACTAATCCTCGGACAGCGCGGTGCCCCCAGCACTAACCCACGGGCTGTGCGGTGCCCCCCCAGCACTAATCCTCGGACAGCGCGGTGCTCCCCCGGCGCTAACCCTCGGACAGCGTGGTGCTCCCTCGGCGCTGTTCCTCAGACAGCGTGGTGCTCCCTTGGCGCTGACCCTCAGACAGCGTGGTGCTCCCTCGGCGCTGACCCTCAGACAGCGCGGTGCTACCCCAGCGGTAACGCTCGAACAGTGCGGTGCTCCCCTGGCACTACCCCTCGGACAGTGCGGTGCTCCCCCAGTGCTAACCCTCGGACAGTGCTGTGCATCCCCGGCGCTAACCCTCGGACAGTGCAGTGCCCCCTCAGCACTAACCCACGGACAGTGCGGTGCTCCCTTGGCGCTAACTCTCGGACAGCGTGGTGCCCCCCCGGCACCAACCCTCGGTCTCCGCGGTATCCCCCGGTGCTAACTCTGGGACAGCACAGTGCTCCCCTGGCACTAACCCTTGGATAGCGCAGTGCTCCCCCGGTGCTAACTCTGGGACAGCGCAGTGCTCCCTCGGAGAGCGCGGTGCTCCCCTGGTGCTAACCCTCGGACAGTGCGGTGCTCTCCCGGTGCTAACCTTTGCTCAGTGCGGTGCTCTCCCGGTGCTAACTCTCGGACAGTGCGGTGCCCCCCCAACGCTAACCTTCGGACAGCACGGTGCTCCCCCGACGCTAACCCTCAGACAGTGCGGTGCCCCCCCAGCACTAATCCTCGGACAGCGCGGTGCCCCCCCGGCACCAACCCTCGGACAGTGCGGTGCCCCCCCAGCACTAATCCTCAGACAGTGCGGCTCCCCCCCAGCGCTAACCCTCGGACAGTGCGGTGCCCCCCCAGCACTAATCCTCGGTCAGCGTGTTGCCCCCCCGGCACCAACCCTCGGACAGCGCGGTGCCCCCCCGGTAGCAACCCTCAGACAGTGCGGTGCTCTCCCGGTGCTAACGCTCGGACAGTGCGGTGCCCCCCCAGCACTAACCCACGGACAGTGCGGTGCCCCCCCAGCACTAATCCTCGGACAGCACGGTGCTCTCCCGCTGCTAACCCTCGGACAGCGTTGTGCTCCCCGCTCCCTTGGCGCTGACCCGCAGACAGCGTGGTGCTCCCTTGGCGCTGACCCTCAGACAGCGTGGTGCTCCCTCGGCCCTGACCCTCAGACAGCGTGGTGCTCCCTCGGCGCTGACCCTCAGACAGCGTGGTGCTCCTTCGGCGCTGACCCTCAGACAGCGTGGTGCTCCCTCGGCGCTGACCCTCAGACAGCGTGGTGCTCCCTCGGCGCTGACCCTCAGACAGCGTGGTGCTCCCTCGGCGCTGACCCTCAGACAGTGCGGTGCTCCCTCAGCGCTGACCCTCAGACCGTGCGGTGCTCCCTCGGCGCTGACCCTCAGACAGCGCGGTGCTCCCTCGGCGCTGACCCTCAGACAGTGCGGTGCTCCCTCGGCGCTGACCCTCAGACAGGGTGGTGCTCCCTCGGCGCTGACCCTCAGACCTAACCTACGGGCAGTGCGGTGCCCCCCCCAGCACTAATCCTCGGACAGCGCGGTGCCCCCCCAGCGCTAACTCTTGGACCGTGCGGTGCCCCCCCAGCACTAATCCTCAGACAGCGCGGTGCTCCCCCAGCACTAATCCTCGGACAGCACGGTGCTCTCCCGGTGCTAACCCTCGGACAGCGTTGTGCTCCCCGCTCCCTTGGCGCTGACCCTCAGACAGCGTGGTGCTCCCTCGGCGCTGACCCTCAGACAGCGCGGTGCTCCCCCAGCGCTGACCCGCAGACAGTGCGTTGCTCCCTCAGCGCTGACCCTCAGACAGCGTGGTGCTCCCTCGGCCCTGACCCTCAGACAGCGTGGTGCTCCCTCGGCGCTGACCCTCAGACAGCGTGGTGCTCCCTCGGCGCTGACCCTCAGACAGTGCGGTGCCCCCCCAGCGCTAACTCTTGGACCGTGCGGTGCCCCCCCAGCACTAATCCTCGGACAGCGCGGTGCTCCCCCGGTGCTAACCCTCGGACAGTGTTATGCTCCCCGCTCCCTTGGCGCTGACCCTCAGACAGCGCGGTGCTCCCTCGGCGCTGACCCTCAGACAGTGCGGTGCTCCCTCGGCGCTGACCCTCAGATAGCGTGGTGCTCCCTCGGCCCTGACCCGCAGACAGTGCGGTGCTCCCTCGGCGCTGACCCTCAGACAGCGTGGTGCTCCCTCGGCGCTGACCCTCAGACAGCGTGGTGCTCCCTCGGCGCTGACCCTCAGACTACGCGGTGCTCCCCCGGCGCTGACCCTCGGACAGTGTGGTGCTCCCTCGGCGCTGACCCTCAGACAGCGCGGTGCTCCCTCGGCGCTGACCCTCAGACAGCGCGGTGCTCCCTCGGCGCTGACCCTCAGACACCGTGGTGCTCCCTCGGCGCTAAACGTTGGACAGCATAGCGCTCCATCGGCACTGACCCTTCGAAAGCATGGTACTGCCCAGGCGCTGACTCTCAGATGGCGCGGCACTCTCCCAGCACTTACCCTCAGAAAACTTTGGCACTCCCCCAGCGCTGACCCTCGGACAGGGCAACACTCCCCCAGCGCTGACCCTCGGAAAGGGCAACACTCCCCAGCGCTGACCCTCGGACAGGGCAACACTCCCCCAGCGCTGACCCTCGGACAGGACGGCACTCCCCCAGCGCTGACCCTCAGACAGGGCGGCACTCCTCCGGCACTGACCCTCAGACAGGGCGGCACTCCCCCAGCGCTGACCCTCAGACAGGGTGGCACTCCCCCAGCGCTGACCCTCAGACAGGGCAGCACTCCCCCAGCGCTGACCCTCAGACAGGGTGGCACTCCCACAGCGCTGACCCTCAGACAGGGCGGCACTCCCCCAGCGCTGACCCTCAGACAGGGAGGCACTCCCCCGGCGCTGACCCTCAGACAGGGCGGCACTCCCCTGGTGCTGACCCTCGGACAGGGCAGCATTCCCCAGCGCTGACCCTCAGACAGGGTGGCATTCCCCCAGCGCTGACCCTCAGACAGGGTGGCACTCCCACAGCGCTGACCCTCAGACAGGGCGGCACTCCACCAGCACTGACCTTCAGACAGGGCAGTACTCCACTGGTGCTGACCCACGGACAGGGCGGCACTCCCCTGGTGCTGACCCTCAGACAGGGCGGCACTCCCCTGGTGCTGACCCTCAGACAGGGCGGCACTCCACTGGTGCTGACCCTCAGACAGGGCGGCACTCCCCCAGCGCTGACCCTCGGACAGGGCGGCACTCCCCCAGCACTGACCCTCAGACAGGGTGGCACTCCCCCAGCGCTGACCCTCAGACAGGGCAGCACTCCCCCAGCGCTGACCCTCAGACAGGGCGGCACTACCCCAGCGCTGACCCTCAGACAGGGCTGCACTCCCCCAGCGCTGTCCCTCAGACAGGGCGGCACGCCCCTGGCGCTGACCCTCAGACTGGGCGGCACTCCCCCAGCGCTGACCCTCGGACAGGGTGGTGCTCCCTCGGCGCTGACCCTCAGACAGTGCGGTGCTCTCCCGGTGCTAACGCTCGGACAGTGCGGTGCCCCCCCAGCACTAACCCACGGGCAGTGCGGTGCCCCCCCAGCACTAACCCACGGGCAGTGCGGTGCCCCCCCAGCACTAACCCACGGGCAGTGCGGTGCCCCCCCAGCGCTAACCTACGGGCAGTGCGGTGCCCCCCCCAGCACTAATCCTCGGACAGCGCGGTGCCCCCCCAGCGCTAACTCTTGGACCGTGCGGTGCCCCCCCAGCACTAATCCTCAGACAGCGCGGTGCTCCCCCAGCACTAATCCTCGGACAGCACGTTGCTCTCCCGGTGCTAACCCTCGGACAGCGTTGTGCTCCCCGCTCCCTTGGCGCTGACCCTCAGACAGCGCGGTGCTCCCTCAGCGCTGACCCTCAGACAGCGTGGTGCTCCCTCGGCGCTGACCCTCAGACAGCGTGGTGCTCCCTCGGCGCTGACCCTCAGACAGCGTGGTGCTCCCTCGGCCCTGACCCTCAGACAGCGTGGTGCTCCCTCGGCCCTGACCCTCAGACAGCGTGGTGCTCCCTCGGCGCTGACCCTCAGACAGCGTGGTGCTCCCTCGGCGCTGACCCTCAGACAGCGTGGTGCTCCTTCGGCGCTGACCCTCAGACAGCGTGGTGCTCCCTCGGCGCTGACCCTCAGACAGCGTGGTGCTCCCTCGGCGCTGACCCTCAGACAGCGTGGTGCTCCCTCGGTGCTGACCCTCAGACAGTGCGGTGCTCCCTCGGCGCTGACCCTCAGACCGTGCGGTGCTCCCTCGGCGCTGACCCTCAGACAGTGCGGTGCTCCCTCGGCGCTGACCCTCAGACCGTGCGGTGCTCCCTCGGCGCTGACCCTCAGACAGCGCGGTGCTCCCTCGGCGCTGACCCTCAGACAGGGTGGTGCTCCCTCGGCGCTGACCCTCAGACCTAACCTACGGGCAGTGCGGTGCCCCCCCCAGCACTAATCCTCGGACAGCGCGGTGCCCCCCCAGCGCTAACTCTTGGACCGTGCGGTGCCCCCCCAGCACTAATCCTCAGACAGCGCGGTGCTCCCCCAGCACTAATCCTCGGACAGCACGGTGCTCTCCCGGTGCTAACCCTCGGACAGCGTTGTGCTCCCCGCTCCCTTGGCGCTGACCCTCAGACAGCGTGGTGCTCCCTCGGCGCTGACCCTCAGACAGCGCGGTGCTCCCCCAGCGCTGACCCGCAGACAGTGCGTTGCTCCCTCAGCGCTGACCCTCAGACAGCGTGGTGCTCCCTCGGCCCTGACCCTCAGACAGCGTGGTGCTCCCTCGGCGCTGACCCTCAGACAGCGTGGTGCTCCCTCGGCGCTGACCCTCAGACAGTGCGGTGCCCCCCCAGCGCTAACTCTTGGACCGTGCGGTGCCCCCCCAGCACTAATCCTCGGACAGCGCGGTGCTCCCCCGGTGCTAACCCTCGGACAGTGTTATGCTCCCCGCTCCCTTGGCGCTGACCCTCAGACAGCGCGGTGCTCCCTCGGCGCTGACCCTCAGACAGTGCGGTGCTCCCTCGGCGCTGACCCTCAGATAGCGTGGTGCTCCCTCGGCCCTGACCCGCAGACAGTGCGGTGCTCCCTCGGCGCTGACCCTCAGACAGCGTGGTGCTCCCTCGGCGCTGACCCTCAGACAGCGTGGTGCTCCCTCGGCGCTGACCCTCAGACTGCGCGGTGCTCCCCCGGCGCTGACCCTCGGACAGTGTGGTGCTCCCTCGGCGCTGACCCTCAGACAGCGCGGTGCTCCCTCGGCGCTGACCCTCAGACAGCGCGGTGCTCCCTCGGCGCTGACCCTCAGACACCGTGGTGCTCCCTCGGCGCTAAACGTTGGACAGCATAGCGCTCCATCGGCACTGACCCTTCGAAAGCATGGTACTGCCCAGGCGCTGACTCTCAGATGGCGCGGCACTCTCCCAGCACTTACCCTCAGAAAACTTTGGCACTCCCCCAGCGCTGACCCTCGGACAGGGCAACACTCCCCCAGCGCTGACCCTCGGAAAGGGCAACACTCCCCAGCGCTGACCCTCGGACAGGGCAACACTCCCCCAGCGCTGACCCTCGGACAGGACGGCACTCCCCCAGCGCTGACCCTCAGACAGGGCGGCACTCCTCCGGCACTGACCCTCAGACAGGGCGGCACTCCCCCAGCGCTGACCCTCAGACAGGGTGGCACTCCCCCAGCGCTGACCCTCAGACAGGGCAGCACTCCCCCAGCGCTGACCCTCAGACAGGGTGGCACTCCCACAGCGCTGACCCTCAGACAGGGCGGCACTCCCCCAGCGCTGACCCTCAGACAGGGAGGCACTCCCCCGGCGCTGACCCTCAGACAGGGCGGCACTCCCCTGGTGCTGACCCTCGGACAGGGCAGCATTCCCCAGCGCTGACCCTCAGACAGGGTGGCATTCCCCCAGCGCTGACCCTCAGACAGGGTGGCACTCCCACAGCGCTGACCCTCAGACAGGGCGGCACTCCACCAGCACTGACCTTCAGACAGGGCAGTACTCCACTGGTGCTGACCCACGGACAGGGCGGCACTCCCCTGGTGCTGACCCTCAGACAGGGCGGCACTCCCCTGGTGCTGACCCTCAGACAGGGCGGCACTCCACTGGTGCTGACCCTCAGACAGGGCGGCACTCCCCCAGCGCTGACCCTCGGACAGGGCGGCACTCCCCCAGCACTGACCCTCAGACAGGGTGGCACTCCCCCAGCGCTGACCCTCAGACAGGGCAGCACTCCCCCAGCGCTGACCCTCAGACAGGGCGGCACTACCCCAGCGCTGACCCTCAGACAGGGCTGCACTCCCCCAGCGCTGTCCCTCAGACAGGGCGGCACGCCCCTGGCGCTGACCCTCAGACTGGGCGGCACTCCCCCAGCGCTGACCCTCGGACAGGGTGGTGCTCCCTCGGCGCTGACCCTCAGACAGTGCGGTGCTCTCCCGGTGCTAACGCTCGGACAGTGCGGTGCCCCCCCAGCACTAACCCACGGGCAGTGCGGTGCCCCCCCAGCACTAACCCACGGGCAGTGCGGTGCCCCCCCAGCACTAACCCACGGGCAGTGCGGTGCCCCCCCAGCGCTAACCTACGGGCAGTGCGGTGCCCCCCCCAGCACTAATCCTCGGACAGCGCGGTGCCCCCCCAGCGCTAACTCTTGGACCGTGCGGTGCCCCCCCAGCACTAATCCTCAGACAGCGCGGTGCTCCCCCAGCACTAATCCTCGGACAGCACGTTGCTCTCCCGGTGCTAACCCTCGGACAGCGTTGTGCTCCCCGCTCCCTTGGCGCTGACCCTCAGACAGCGCGGTGCTCCCCCAGCGCTGACCCGCAGACAGTGCGTTGCTCCCTCAGCGCTGACCCTCAGACAGCGTGGTGCTCCCTCGGCCCTGACCCTCAGACAGCGTGGTGCTCCCTCGGCGCTGACCCTCAGACAGCGTGGTGCTCCCTCGGCGCTGACCCTCAGACAGCGTGGTGCTCCCTCGGCCCTGACCCTCAGACAGCGTGGTGCTCCCTCGGCCCTGACCCTCAGACAGCGTGGTGCTCCCTCGGCGCTGACCCTCAGACAGTGCGGTGCCCCCCCAGCGCTAACTCTTGGACCGTGCGGTGCCCCCCCAGCACTAATCCTCGGACAGTGCGGTGCTCCCCCGGTGCTAACCCTCGGACAGCGTTATGCTCCCCGCTCCCTTGGCGCTGACCCTCAGACAGCGTGGTGCTCCCTCGGCGCTGACCCTCAGACTGCGCGGTGCTCCCTCGGCGCTGACCCTCGGACAGTGTGGTGCTCCCTCGGCGCTGACCCTCAGACAGCGCGGTGCTCCCTCGGCGCTGACCCTCAGACAGCGCGGTGCCCCCCCAGCGCTAACTCTTGGACCGTGCGGTGCCCCCCCAGCACTAGCTCCCCCGGTGCTAACCCTCGGACAGCGTTATGCTCCCCGCTCCCTTGGCGCTGACCCTCAGACAGCGCGGTGCTCCCCCAGCGCTGACCCTCAGACAGCGTGGTGCTCCCTTGGCGCTGACCCTCAGACAGTGCGGTGCTCCCTCGGCGCTGACCCTCAGACAGTGCGGTGCTCCCTCGGCGCTGACCCTCAGACAGCGTGGTGCTCCCTCGGCGCTGACCCTCAGACTGCGCGGTGCTCCCTCGGCGCTGACCCTCGGACAGTGTGGTGCTCCCTCGGCGCTGACCCTCAGACAGCGCGGTGCTCCCTTGGCGCTGACCCTCAGACAGGGTGGTGCTCCCTCGGCGCTAAACGTTGGACAGCATAGCGCTCCATCGGCACTGACCCTTCGAAAGCATGGTACTCCCCAGGCGCTGACTCTCAGATGGCGCGGCACTCTCCCAGCACTTACCCTCAGAAAACTTTGGCACTCCCCCAGCGCTGACCCTCGGACAGGGCAACACTCCCCCAGCGCTGACCCTCGGAAAGGGCAACACTCCCCAGCGCTGACCCTCGGACAGGGCAACACTCCCCCAGCGCTGACCCTCGGACAGGACGGCACTCCCCCAGCGCTGACCCTCAGACAGGGCGGCACTCCTCCGGCACTGACCCTCAGACAGGACGGCACTCCCCCAGCGCTGACCCTCAGACAGGGCGGCACTCCTCCGGCACTGACCCTCAGACAGGGCGGCACTCCCCCAGCGCTGACCCTCAGACAGGGTGGCACTCCCCCAGCGCTGACCCTCAGACAGGGCGGCACTCCCCCAGCGCTGACCCTCAGACAGGGTGGCACTCCCACAGCGCTGACCCTCAGACAGGGCGGCACTCCCCCACCGCTGACCCTCAGACAGGGTGGCACTCCCCCGGCGCTGACCCTCAGACAGGGCGGCACTCCCCTGGTGCTGACCCTCGGACAGGGTGGCATTCCCCCAGCGCTGACCCTCAGACAGGGTGGCATTCCCCCAGCGCTGACCCTCAGACAGGGCGGCACTCCACCAGCACTGACCTTCAGACAGGGCAGCACTCCACTGGTGCTGACCCTCAGCGCGGCACTCCCCCAGCGCTGACTCTCAGACAGGGCGGAACTCCCCCGGTGCTGACCCTCAGACAGGGCGGCACTCCCCCGGTGCTGACCCTCAGACAGGGCAGCACTCCCCTGGCACTGACCCTCAGCGCGGCATTTCCCCTGGTGCTGATCCTCGGACAGGGCGGCACTCCCCCGGCGCTGACCCTCGGACAACGTGGCGCTCCCCGGCGCTGACCCTCCAAAAACGTGCTACCTCAGAACAGTTATTCTGACAATGCACGTTAATATTGTTTCAGTGGTACAGATATTTGTTTGATAAATGGCTTGTGTTGTCGTTTGTGTCCTAACATTTAGTCTTCTTGTAGGTGTGAAAATGGGGCTCAGAATCTGTTCGATGTCACTCACCCTCACAGCTCTCATGATGCTTGCTGGAGCGAGTTTGGTGAGGTGTCTGGGGAACTGCACCATGGTAAGTTCCAAGGCCTTGGTGGAGCAGGGAGTTTGTGTTTCGTGCATTGTTACAGATCTCTGGTATGAGGTTTTAGCTTTGACACAATGGGCTTGATTTAAACCCCACCACTCACCCACACTGAGCCAGGGTATTCAGGGCTCTTTCTGGTCAATGTGTATATGGTTATGTCCCGGATATTAATTGGACGCCTGACTCAATTGTTTCTTGTTCATAATTTTTTTTTGTGTTTAACTGTTCCCTGCGGATTTACTACGGAGTGTGTGTGTGTGTGTGTGTGTGTGTGTGTATAGAGAGAGAATTTCATTTGAGAACATGAATGAGCTAACCTGTGAAGCCATCCAGAGTTGAATAGCCTGTCATTGCACAACTGTCACCCCAACTTCCCGTGTTATAGTGGTGACTGTGCGTTGAAAGCATTCCATTGGCTTGTGAAATGCTGTCTGATTACTGAGGTCGTGAAAGACGCTACAGAAATGAGACGCTTTTCTCTAAACACCTTTGGAGATGACGGGTGAACGACCTGACACTTTTCAGGGAAGTCACAAAGCCCCTGACCAGCCATCCTTGTTTCAAACATGACAATCAACTTGCACCATTTTGAGAGGGGGATTACTGAAATGAGCTTTTTGCTGCAGAGTTGATTGAATGTTAAACTAAATATAAATGTGTGTGTGTGTGTGAAAAACCTCACAGTCCTTCAGGCGGGGAGGTTTGTTCACAACCTGTGAGCTCCAAGCCTTGAGGTGTTAAATGTTCACTCTGCAATACACAGTGCATGGCCTTTGTTAGTTTGCTCCTGATCTTGATGAGTGCTGCACTAAAACCCACTGAGCATCCTGTTTGACACACCCAACCATACTCCAACCTCCCTGCGGTTATCGTCTTTTTAAAACAAAACATTTTTCTACTGTAGACCTAGTGCTGTCAACACTGAAGTGAAGCAGTAGTTACTTGAGGAGGATGCTATCTCTGTGTTTGTGAGTGTGTGAATGAGTGTGTCTGTGGATGTGTGTGTGTACGAGTGAGAATATGTGTCTGTGTGTCTGTATGTGTGTGTCTGTGCATGTGTGTGTGTGTATACAAGTGAGAATGTGTGTATGTGTCTATGTATGTATGTGAGTGTGTTTCTGTGTGTGTGTGAATGAGTCTGTAAGTTTGTGTGTGTGTGCATGTGAATGTGTGTATGCACGAGTGAGAGCGTGTGTGTGTGTGTCTGTCTTGTGTGTTTGTACGTCTGTGTATGTGGAGTGCTGAGGGTGAACCTCTCCTCATCACTAGACCCTAGTCCTCCTGCTGCTTTAAGCCAGGGCTCCGCTAAAACCAAGACAAATCCAGTATAGCATTCTGAGGAACTTTTTTAGTTTTGTTTTGAAATAGTAGGAATTCTCATGCGTTCCAGTTTGCAAATCATCCCAATAAGTGAGACCGTGCGCCCTGGGTACCAAGCCCTGTATCCGGGTCACTGCAACCAAAGGCCCATGATTAGCCTCCTTTACTTCTGTCCTCTCTTGAGGATTGATTCCTGGAGTTGATTCCACTTCTGTGTGGATTCCAAAATGAGTAAAGGAATCAAGGACCTGACGAACATCGGGCCACAGGCCACCTGCCAATATACCACCCCCTCACCTCCATCCAGGACCCCAAACACTCCTTCCAGGTGAGACAGAGGTTCACCTGCCTCTCTCCCAACCTGCATCAGGCACTCCCGATGTGGTCTTCTCTACACTGGGGAGACCAAACATAAACTTAGGAAACAGTTTGCCGAGCATCTCAGCCGTGCCTGCAGCGGTGGACCGGAATTCCAAGTCACTGCCCATTTGAATTCCCATTCCCACTCCCTTTCTGACATGACCATGCTTGGCCTCCTCCATTGCCACAATGAACCAAACTGCAAATTGGAGGCAACAGCCCACAGGACTCAACATTGAGTTCTCCAATTTCCCTTCCCATCCCTGATTCCCTTCCCAGCCCCTACCCCTCCTTTCCACCCCTCCTAGAACCGGATCCATTCCTCCCATTGACCAACCAGGTCGAACCCTCTACCTGTCTTCACCTATCCCCACTTCACCACCCTCCTCCCACCACCCCCTTTATCTGCAGCTCCCCCCTACACCAACCTGACAAGTTGATTTCTCCACCTCCTGAGGCTTGCTGTGTTCTTCCAGCCTCCTGCCTGTCTACCCTGAACATAACATAGCCAATAAGTACCATACATACTGCAACGCAGTGCAAGAAAGCAGCTCACCAACACCTTCTGAATGGCAACAAGGAATGGGCAATAAATGCTGGCCCAGCCAGAAACACACACATCCCATGATACAATAAAAAAAGACAAGGTGGTGAAGAAAGCATCCAGTCACTTGCCTGGATTAACTGAGGCCTAGGATATAAAAGCAGCGAAGGAACCCTGGGATTCTCTAAAATATGAATGAAGCTTTAGCTGGGGTAATTGATGCTGTCCCTAGTCACCACTTTATAGGAATATTGAGCTTGTATGATAGAGGATACAGGAGAGATCTTCTAGAAAATTGCAGGGAATAAAGTACTGGAGAAGCTCAGAAATTGGAATGTTTTCTTTAGAGCGAAGGAGGCCGAGGGCAGATTTAATCGAGGTGCATAACATTGTGAGGGGCTCGGAGACGAAGGGTCTATTTCCCATCACCGAGTAACCTGGGGAAATGTCGATTTAATTGGTAAAAAAGGTTAGGAAGATTTTTGAGAGAAGTGTTTTCTCTGAAAAGCATTGATTCTCAAACCCTTCGCGACCATGACCCCATATCAAGGCTTGAAAATGTCACAGCCCCTCAGAGTGGAGTGTGAGAGTGGGGAGGGGTGAGGGCGCTTGCGAAGGCAGGCCTGTTAGATTGGGGAGGACAGCTCTTATCACTCAGTCAGCCAGAGAGCTTCAGACCAGGAATTACTGCCTCAGTGGTCAGGACCCCAAAACTTCAGCTCTGCGATCCTACTTGGGGTACCTAAAAACAGCGGTGGAAACTGAAACCCTCTTTGTATTTTGGATGTACAATTTGAATGGATGCAAACTCCAGTGGTGGGGCTAGGAGCTGGAAAGTGGCATTTACAAACACTTGGGTCTTTAGGATTCACAGTATCATCCCACAGAGCAAGAAGCCACCCAATAATGTTACCTTCCTCCAAAAGGCCTACTTAATTTTACAAGCCTTAGCGACACTATAAGCATCCCAGATACTTGAAAGAGTCTGGGATTTCTCGCTTCAAAACATAGACCTCCCCACTTCAGAATAATGTTTGTTTCAGTTACTCTGTTACAACTCAAATGAGAATGTATTAACGTTACAATTTCAATTGAAATTAAGCAATATATTTCAAGTAAATTGCTGTATCAAAAACTATCAAGAGGTTTAATTTAAATCTACAAGAATCTATTATCTTGGTGTTATTTGTAACTTGTCAGAATCATTGGCGACCTTTGAGCGGCAATTGGATAGGTACATGGATGGGTGCTTAAGCTAGGACAAATGTTCGGCACAACATCGTGGGCTGAAGGGCCTGTTCTGTGCTGTATTGTTCTATGTTCTATGTTCTATTTAACTGGATGGGCTGGCAGAGAGATGATGGATTGAATAGCCTCCTTCCGTGTTAGAAATTTTCGCTGAACCAGAAACTGTTTCATTTCTGGGGTGATGTATGACCCAGTTTGATACTGTATTCAAGTACTGAGTATACTTCCTCCAGGGATTGAGCCCGCATCGGGGTATCCCAGAATTCATCCCAATGGTCTGTCAGTAGGTGACTGTATGACATCACAGGAAGTGACTATCAAGTCATGTGACACACAGCACTCCGAAAGTTGAGGTAGTTATGGTCTGTATGTGATGCACATAGGTCAATAAACAGGCCTCGTTACAATTGGTCCATGACCACACTTAGATCCTGGGACTTCTTAGAAAAAAATTCATTCGCAGGATAAGGGCATCATTGGCTAGGCAGCATTTATTGTCCTTTAAATACCCAGACGACAGTTAAGGATCATCCACACTGCTGTGGGTCTGAAGTCACATGTAGGCCAGACCAGGTAAGGATGGCAGATTTCCTTCCCTGAAGGACATTAGTGAACCAGTTGGTTTTGCTGCCAATCAACAAAGAATCTGTGGTCATGCTTAATTCCAGATATTTTGTGAATTCAAATCCCACCAGTGCCCTTAGTAACCGCACTCTTAAAAACTTGTTGAAAAGAAGAATTATCTGCCCCCATCTACTCTGTCCATGCCAACCTTATTATGGTGAGGTATTGATGCCAATTGACCCTTAATTATTTGTTTAAATGTAGCAGACAGCCAACATTGTTGGTTCTCTCTCATCTGGGATTGGAAAAATAATCAATTTTGCTTCCAATTTCTACCCTGGTCCATCTCTGACTCTTGACGTCCTTTTCTTGACATTTTTGTTTCCATTTCTGAAGATACGCTGGCCGCCAATATCCACTATAAACCCACTGACTTCCACAGTTACCTAGATTATGCATCCTCACACTCTGCTTCCTGTAAAGACTCTATTCCATTCTTTCAGCTTTTCCATCTCTGTCACATATATCCTGATGATTCGGAGATGCCGGTATTGGACTGGGGTGTACAAAGTTAAAAATCACACAACACCAGGTTATGGTCCAACAGGTTTAATTGGAAGCACTAGCTTTTGGAACGCTGCTCCTTCATCAGAGTCTAGATAAGAGTGCTGCTTGAAAAGCACAGCAGGCCAAGCAGCATCCGAGAAGCAGGAAAATCGACGTTTCAGGCAAAAGTCAGGAATGTTGGACTGTAACCTGGTGTTGTGTGATTTTTAACTTTGTATATCCTGACAAAGCCACCTTTCTACAGGAATTCCTCAGAAATGTCCACTGTTTTCCTCCTGAGTATTCCCCACTCTTACCTCTCTTATTCAGCATTCCTTCTGTCCTAGCCTGCTCACCATAATCTCCTTGTTTAGCTACCCCTTTCATCTCTCTCTCTCTCTCTTTCTCTGGATTCCTAGCTGCTAACATTTCAGGTGAAGAATCACCAAACTTGAAACGTTAACTCTGCTTTCTCTCTCCACAGATGCCACCAGACCTGCAGGGTTTGTCCAGCAATTTCTGCTTTTGGCTTTGCATCTTGTCTTCTTGCACAGTGTCCACTTGTCTGAGGAGCTCAGTGTGTCTGTTCCTTTACCCTCGAACTGTTTACACCCAGTAGGATGCAGTCTGTGCAATGTGTCCTTAGTTTGCTGAGATAACGGATAAATTGTTTCACACCTTACAGGCTCACGAAATGACAAAAGCAAAACACCTCTCATTTGCATTCCTTAACAACCTGATAGCTCGCACCTTTTTTTCCAAATCACTTACACCGCTACACACTTAAGTGGCTACGTTGTATTTTAAAAGCCAATGCCAAATTAACGGTTTCTCTGTGGGGAAAATGTGTGAACACATTGGTGAAAAATGCCTTTTTTGGTATAAAGCTCAGCTGCAGCGTGTAGCGCTGTGAAGGGAGTTTTTTTTGTTGTGTTCATTTATGTTCAGGAGTTTGACTTTGTGGTTTCCCACCCCTCCCCTGACCCCTCCAAAGTATGAAGACTGGTTGGGTGGTATTGTGCTGGAATTGATCGAGAAGATCAGCAATGATTGCATTGAATGATGGGATAGAATCAAAAAGCCGAATAGCCTATCCAGAGTCTATTTCTTATTCTCAAACGGCCATCAATGGCTACCCTCCTTCGCCCTTTTCATTTATTTTTTTAAAAATTCTCTCTCAAAGCCGGTTACATAATAAATGGTGAATTGCAAAGCCATATTTGTACAGAGGCATGAGTCAGCGAGGTATTTGGGTGGGGCACCTTGAATGGTGGAACAGGAAGGGATTGGCTCAAAGCGGCAGGAGTGACCGGCTCAGAGCCGAGAGTGCGTGCTGGAAAAGTACAGCAGGTCAGGCAGCATCCGAGGATCAGGAGAATTGACATTTCGGGCAAAAGCCTTTCATCAGGAAACTGCCTCAGAGCCTTGTTGGCGATGTAGATTGGCTATCTCGGTCTGGTTGGTCACTGGTCACCTGGGCACCATTTTACACCAGTCCTCATGACACAACTCACCCTCACGCGTCGTCAGCCCAAGCTGAGCCCAGAGGTTGGGTTGCTGGGAGTGCCCGCTACACAGAAACGACTCGAGTCCCCTGTTGTGACCACCCATTCCTTGCCCAGTCCAAGGATGATTGCCACTAAGGCCTACCCACTCCTGCCCTCCGTTACCCTCCTGTACGGGAGAGCTGCTGTCACTGTGGGAGGCACACCACACCAGCCTCTTAGAACAGACTGGGCCTGCTTTTGAAGCTGTTCACCAGTCAGCTGTTTCAGATACTGCCCAGAGCTAGTGGACCCCAATCTAACCCAACATCTTGTCAGACGGAAGGTCACACAGGGCTGATGGTTGGCTGCAAAACAGCAGTTTACAAGAATTCACCATCAAATCCACGAGCCATCTAAGATGACCCAAGACCACAGAATGGAGATTTTTGTTTTGTTTATTCTTTCATGGCGTGTGGGCACCATTGGCATTTGTTGCCCATTCCTAGTTGCGCTTGAACCAATTGGCTGTCCATGCCAATTTTAGAGAGCAGTTAAGAGTCAATCACATTGTTGTAGGTCAGGAGTCATATGTAGGCCAGACCAGGGAAGGACGGCAAATTTCAGCTCTAAAAGTTCTTTGATGACAATCAACAGTGATAATACAGGCAATGGCAGGCTCGCTTTTAATTCCAGATTTTTATTCAACTTAATCTGCTGTGGTAGGATTCAAACTTTTGTTCCTACAGCAACGATCCAATTCTCTCAGGACTGTAATTGAGAAAAGTATCAAACAATAATGAAATTTGTTTGTCCTAGCGATCTGTAATCTGGAATGCACTTGCTCAAAGGTGGAAGCTGACTCAATAGTAACTTTTAAAAGGGAATTTTAAAAAAAGGGAAGATACTTTTTTTTTTAAAAAGCAGAACATGTAGGGCTCTGGGGAGATTATCTGATCCAAATTGTACTATTTCAAAAGAAGTGGACGGCAGTGGGATGGGGAGGTGTGATTCTTGGAAATGACAGGGCAAGTTATTAAAACTGTTCAGAAAATGTATGAGATACTTCGTTTTGTAATTACGGAATTTGAATAATAATAAAATAAGGAAATTTAGCTGAACTTTTAAAATCCCTGTTTGGCCCTCAGCTGACAATACAGTGTAGATTTCCACATGTGAGGCAAGATATTCAGCCCAGTGAGAAAGCACAGAGGGCTTTTAACCAGAATGGTATCAGGAGTGATCAGGTATTAGGAGTCCTGATGAAGGGCCTTTGCCTGAAGCATTGATTTTCCTACTCGGAAGCTGCCTGACCTGCTGTGCTTTTTTAGCACCACTCTAATCTAGATCAGGAGTGATCAGTTCTATACAGAGAGATAGACTGAAGAAATGAGGTTGGTTCCATATGGAGTGGAGAAGATTATGGTTGGAATGAACGGAAGTTGTCCACTTTAGAATCATAGAATGTGGAAGCAAGTCATTTGGCCCACCAAGCCGACAAAGAGCATCCAATCCAGACCCTATCCCTGTAACCCTGCATTTCCCATGGCTAACCCACCCAGCCTCTACATCCCTGGACACTACTGGCAATTTAGTATGACCAATCCACCTAATCTGCACATTTTGAGACTGTAGAGGAAATGGGAGCAAACCCACGCAGACCCAGGGAGAATGTAGAGACTCCAGGCAGGGAAGTCAAACCTGGCTCCCTGGTGCTGGGATGCAGCTTTGCTAAGCACTGAGCCCGATGACGGGGGGCAGGTTTCCATTGAGGAGAAAGTGAGGTCTGCAGATGCTGGAGATCAGAGCTGAAAATGTGTTGCTGGAGCAGCGCAGCAGGTCAGGCAGCATCCAGGGAACAGGAGAATCGACGTTTCGGGCATGAGCCCTTCTTCAGGAATCGAAGAAGGGCTTATGCCCAAAACGTCGATTCTCCTGTTCCCTGGATGCTGCCTGACCTGTTCCCTGGATGCTGCCTGACCTGCTGCGCTGTTCCAGCAACACATTTTCAGGGCAGGTTTCCATTGGCAAGTGAGCAAGAAACCAGAGATCATAGATTTAAAGTGATTGACAACATTAAACAGAAGGGGCAATGAGAAGAGACATTGCAGTGCAGAAGCTTGTTACAGTCTATAATGGAATACCTGATTGGAGCTGGAATCAGATTTCAATGAAATTAGAGGCAATTGGAGAGGTGATCGAATTAATTTGGACAGTTACAGGGACAAACAAAAATGGGGTGGGATAAATTGGTCAGCACTTTCTAAGAGCAGGCACAGGAGAGGGACCCACTCTGTTGTAAGTGTTTCGGTTTTTGAAACAGCCTCCCTCTGAGTTGTTTTATTACATGGTTTTGAAAGTAACTGAGCAGCATGAGTGATTTTTAATTCACCATTTCTGTTGCAGGTTGACATGATGGCATTTTGTGTGGCACGCAGGTTGAATTGTGTGCCAGTAGATCTGCCCTTAACAACTGAAGCGCTCTTTCTCAATGGAAATGAAATTAAAGCAATCCAAAACCAGTCACTGTCTACGTACAGGTGGCTGCACACACTGGACCTGAGCGGGAATCAACTTGAACTCATTGAACCTGCAGCCTTTTCCCACAACAAGAACCTGCAAGATTTGAACCTAATGAACAACAGGATTGATTTAAACTACACAAGAACCCGACTGGCACTAAGATCCCTCTCAGCGTTAACGAGACTGGATTTATCTGGGAATAGACTCAGTGAAGTCATAGTGAGCTACATTGTACAAAATCTGACCACACTGGAATATCTATCTCTGGCCAGGAATTTCATCATGAGATTGGAACCTAGCACGTTAGAGGGGCTTGCCCAGCTTCAAGAATTAAATTTGGAGAACAATTATATCTATGAAATTGAAAGTGGGACATTTGAGGGTTTGAAAAGGCTAACCAGGTTGAACCTTGCCCACAATCACATCCCGTGCGTTGTAGATTTCAGCTTGTACCGAGTGCAAACATTAAATGTCAGTCACAATGTCGTGGAACTGTTTTTAGCCAGAGAGACCGAGACTGAATTCCAGCTGGAAACTCTGGACCTTTCCAATAACAAACTGCTGTTTTTCCCGCTCTTACCCAAACGCAACAAGCTCAAATTGCTGTTGCTGGCAGACAATGAGATGAATTTTTACAATGACCTGATGAACGACTCAGCTTCTGAGGTCCAATTTGTACAAATTGTTGGAAATGTGACCAACGTTACTTCCGTAAATCTATGGGATGAGGTGATTTCCGTAAATTTGCCTGAACTGCAGTTGCTGGATATGAGCCGGAATTCATTTCGGCACCTCCCTCCTGGATTCCTCCGGGGGATAACGTCGCTGTCAGCTCTGCTCCTCGACCAGAACTGTTTAAAGACCTTCTCGCTGACAGAGCAGGACTCTCTCCTTTTTCTTCAGGCGATCGATCTCAGTCACAACCAATTGTCCCATTTGAATTTCAACATTAGCAGGCTGGAGAACCTGAACTATTTCAATCTTAGCTTCAATCATTTAGAATCGGTGCCTTCAGATCTTTTTACGAAGATGCCTCGGATTACAACAATAGACCTCAGTCACAACAGGGTCTCTGTTTGTGACGATCCTTTAGGAAATAGGAGGAGGGCTTTGAGCAGAGGTTGTGTTGCCCTGGCGCAGATCAAATCGTTGCGACAACTTTATCTCTCCAACTGTGACTTGGTCACACTACCTCCCAATGCTTTTGTGGCTTCGCCCTTAACCCATCTGGATTTATCATCCAATTCGGGAATCCGACTGGAAGCGAGCATGTTTCAAGCCGTGGCCAAGTCATTGCAATCCTTATCTCTTAGGAACAATGGGTTAGATTCTGGCCAGATCGGTTCTGGGTTGCAAGGGACTTTTGGCAACCTAAAGACTTTGGACTTGTCTGAGAATTCCATGACAAGCCTACATCCTGTCCTCAAAAACCTTCGCCTGAGATCGCTGGACTTACGGAAGAACAGGTTGTCTGCGCTTCAGCCAGACGTGCTGCACAGCCTGTTGCAAAGTCTTCGAACTTTGTCCCTGGGCGGCAATGCCTTTGACTGCTGCGGGTTGGAATGGTGGAGCTTCCTCGTCAACGCCGAGTCACTGACCATTCGCGATAGATCTGTGATCACTTGCAACACGTCTTCCAAACTGGAGCCCATCGACAGGATTTCCCAGTCGACCAAAGCTAACTGCAAATTTGACAACACTGTTTTAAAATACTTCTTGCTGTTGCTGCCGACAGTTCTGTGCATCCTCAGTGTTTGTGTGATGGTTCTATTCTCTTTGAGTTCCAAGTTGTTGCCCAAGTATGTCAAAGCCAAATGCAGGTCGGGGGCTCAGTATTAGCCTGTTGCCAGCTCCAGTTGCCCATTGCCGACACTGGGAACGCGCTGTGAGACTACGGGCATGCGGCTAAACGTGGGGAGAGGTGCCAACTGCCTCCCCAGGTGCAGCCATGCCAAAATGGGCACCTCCTACAGATTTGACAATGGTCATGCCATGGTGTGTGAATACTGGGCACAAATGGAGGCACTAAAAAAATTGGAAAGGGTGGGTGTAGGGGCACAGGGGTCCTATGTCACACCCATTGGCCAGATTTCCTGACCACAAAAGGGGTAGGAGCTGACTGTGAACACTGCGTTTTACCACTGATGAAATTGTGTCTTGAACTTGCACAAAAAAACCTTCCATAATATTTATGGTGTAATTATTAAGCTACATGTACAGGATAAGTAGGTGCCCAGGTGTGTGGGCCCTAAGTATTGTTGGAGAAGGAAAATGGAACCCAATGTGCATTAAACTTTGAAACTTTTTTATGTAAATGCTGTGTGATTTCTGTTTTGCCTGAGAAGGTGGTTTTAACTCTGATACTTTGCTCACATTGCACTGATTTGAGCCCCTGCATTTGAACAGAATGCTGTGTAATGATGAGTAAGCCCCTCACTCCAGTGTCACATTAAGACCATAAGACATAGGAGCGGAAGTAAGGCCATTCGGCCCATCGAGTCCACTCCACCATTCAATCATGGCTGATGAGCATTTCAACTCCACTTACCCGCATTCTCCCCGTAGCCCTTAATTCCTTGTGACATCAAGAATTTATCAATTTCTGCCTTGAAGACATTTAGCGTCCCAGCCTCCACTGCACTCTGTGGCAATGAATTCCACAGGTCCACCACTCCCTGGCTGAAGAAATGTCTCCGCATTTCTGTTCTGAATTTACCCCCTCTAATTCTAAGGCTGTGTCCACGGGTCCTAGTCTCCTCGCCTAACAGAAACAATTTCCTAGCGTCCACCCTCTCCAAGCCATGTATTATCTTGTAAGTTTCTATTAGATCTCGCCTTAATCTTCTAAACTCAAATGAATACAATCCCAGGATCCTAAGCCGTTCCTCATATGTTAGGCCTACCATTCCAGAGATCATCCATGTGAATCTCCGCTGGACACGCTCCAGTGCCAGTATGTCCTTCCTGAGGTGTGGGGACCAAAACTGGACACAGTACTCCAAATGGGGCCTAACCAGAGCTTTATAAAGTCTCAGTAGCACAACGGTGCTTTTATATTCCAACCCTCTTGAGATAATTGACAACATTGCATTTGCTTTCTTAATCACGGACTCAACCTGCATGTTTACCTTTAGAGAGTCCTCAACTAGCACTCCCAGATCCCTCTATTCTTTGGTTTTACGAATTTTCTCACTGTTTAGAAAGTAGTCCATGTTTCTATTCTTTTTTCCAAAGTGCAAGACCTTGCATTTGCTCACATTGAATTCCATCAGCCATTTCCTGGACCACTCTCCCAAACTGTCTAGATCCTTCTGCAGCCTCCCCACCTCCTCAGTACTACCTGCCTGTCCACCTAACTTTGTATCATCAGTAAACTTCGCTAGAATGCCCCCAGTCCCTTCATCCAGATCATTAATATATAATGTGAACAGCTGCGGCCCCAACACTGAACCCTGCGGGACACCGCTTGTCACTGGCTGCCATTCCGAAAAAGAACCTTTTATCCCAACTCTCTGCCTTCCGTCAGACAGCCAATCCTCAATCCATACTAGTAGCTCACCTCAAACACCATGGGCCCTCACCTTGCTCAGCAGCCTCCCGTGTGGCACCTTATCAAAGGCCTTTTGGAAGTCTAGGTAGACCACATCCACTGGGTTTCCCCAGTCTAACCTACTTGTTACCTCTTCAAAGAACTCCAACAGGTTTGTCAGGCACAACCTCCCCTTACTAAATCCATGTTGACTTGTTCTAATCCGACCCTGCTCTTCCAAGAATTTAGAAACCTCATCCTTAATGATGGATTCTAGAATTTTATCAACAACCGAGGTTAGGCTAATTGGCCTATAATTTTCCATCTTTTGTCTTGATCCTTTCTTGAACAAGGGGGTTACAACAGCGATCTTCCAATCATCCAGGACTTTCCCTGACTCCAGTGACTTTTGAAAGATCTCAACCAACGCCTCCGCTATTTCCTCAGCCACCTCCTTCAGAACTCTAGGATGGAACCCATCAGGGCCAGGAGATTTATCAATTTTAAGGCCTTTTAGCTTTTCTAGCACTTTCTCTTTTGTAATGGCAACCATACTCAACTCAGCCCTCGACTCCCTTTAATTGTTGGGATATTACTCATGTCTTCCACTGTGAAGACTGACGCAAAGTACTTATTAAGTTCTCCTGCTATTTCCTTATCTCCCATCACTAGGCTTCCAGCATCAGTTTGAAGTGGCCCAATGTCTACTTTTGCCTGTCGTTTGTTTCTTATGTATTGAAGGAAACTTTTACTATCATTTCTAATATTACTGGCTAGTCTACCTTCATATTTGATCCTCTCCTTCCTTATTTCTCTTTTTGTTATCCTCTGTTTGTTTTTGTAGCCTTCCCAATCTTCTGATTTCCCAGTGCTCTTGACCACTTTATAGGCTCTCTCTTTTTCTTTCATAGATTTCCTGACTTCCTTTGTCAGCCATGGCTGTCTAATCCCTCCCTGGATAATCTTTCTCTTCTTGGGGATGAACCTCTGTACAGTGTCCTCAATTAACTCCTGCCATTTTTGCTCTACTGTCTTCACTGCTGGGCTCTGCTTCCAGTCTATTTTCGTCAGTTCCTCTCTCATGCCCTCATAATTACCTTTATTTAACTGTAACACCATTACATCCGATTTTGCCTTCTCTCTTTCAAACTGCATACTGAACTCTACCATATTATGGTCGCTGCTTCCTAAGTGTTCCCTTACTTTAAGATTTTTTATAAAGTCTGGTTCATTACATAGCACTAGGTCCAGAATAGCCTGCTCCCTTGTGGGCTCCATGACAAGCTGTTCCAAAAAGCCATCCTGTAAGCATTCCATTAAGCAGCGTGGACAGGCAAAGAGTCTGACTCACATCCCTTCATCCCAAACCTCAGAATAACATGACTTACTGCCTCAGTGTGGAAGTATAGGGCGCACACGGCATCTTACTGGAGTCCCATGCTTGGTTTGAGCTTTGGCCCCTAATATTACATGGGACCCTTGGAGTCAGTAGATGGTAGAAGCTTTGCCCTGTTCATTTGGGACTGGCTTTTGACTCAGATACCAGACAGAGATGCAACCCGTCTCCTCCTAGACTGTGCACCAGTTCTTATGATAGAGACTGGTTTCTAAAAGCTCATGTTCATAGAATCCCTACAGTGCAGATCAAGGCCATTTGGCCCATTGAGTTCACACCGACTCTCCAAAGAGCATCGCACCCAGACCCACCCCCTTATCATCATAAGCCCACGTTTCCCATGGCTAACCCATGTAGCCAGTTGTGCGGCAATTTCCCATGGCTAATTCACCCAACTGCACATATTTGTGCCGTGGGAGGACACAGGAGCACCAGGAGGGGACCTAGACACGGGGAGAATGTGCAAACTCTACATAGGCAGCAGCCTGCAGCTGGACGCAAATCTGTGAGGCAGCAGTGCTAACCACTGAGACACTGAGGGGTGCTAGTTAGCTCAATTGGCTAGACAGTTGGTTTGCTATGCAGAATAATGTCATCAGCGTGGGTTGAATTCCCACATCAGCTGAAGGACTCTACTTCTCAACCTCATCCCCACACCTGAGGTCTTGTGACCCTCAGATTAAACTACCACCGGTCTCTCTCTTTCTCTATCTGTATATAGAAAGCAGCCCCATTATCCAGATAGAATACAGTGATTTTATGTTTTGTTGTTGAGGGATTGATTGTTTTAGTGCATTAGATACTTTCACCATGTAGCTAGGGAATCAGGGACTACCTGATGGTAAAGTTGGTCAATTGCTGGATTGGCTCCTTCAGGGGTGAGATAGAAGGCCTTGTTAGGTCCTGCTCTGTCAGAGCTGTTCACCATTCCAGGTGCCTCCTGGAATAGAAAGATAACCTCCAGCTTTAATTCTCTAAGGATAACTTATCTCCCTGACCCCTCTGACCTGTCCACTCTGCCAAACCCAGACCATTTCTTGCGAGAACACAAGTGCTGACAGTTGCAAACACTTCATGATAATACGAAGCTAAATAAGTAACTGATAACAAATAAATAAATGAAGTAATGGGTAATTCCAATTGCACTGAGAATTACTCCAGCAACACTTGCCTTCATTGCCCAGTTCTTTGAGTATAGGAGTTGAGACATTATGTTGAGATTGTAGAGAAGATTGGTGAGGTCTCTTCTGGAATATTATGACCAGCTCTGGTCGCCCAGTTATCAGAAGGATATTATTAAGCTGGAGAGGGTTCAGAAGAGATCTATAAGGATGTCGCTGGGCATGGAAGGTTTTTGAGTTATAACAGACTGGAACGTTTTTCATTGGAGCCTCGGAGGCTGAGAGGTTGTCTGATAAAAGTTTATAAAATGTTGAGAGGTATAGTTAGAGTTGATGGTAGTTGTCTTTTCCCTAAGTTGGAGAATTTCAAGACTAGGGGACACATTTTTAAGGTGAGAGGACAGAGATTTAAAAAAGACATAAGAGACAAACTTTTTTACACAGAGGAATGAACTTCCTGAGGAGGTGGTGGATGTGGGTACAATTACAGTGATTAAAAGATACATAATAGGAAAGGTTAGGGCAGGTGGGACTAGTCTAGTTTGGCATGGTCGAACCGAAGGACCTGTTTCCGTGCCGTATAACTCTATAACCAATTGAAGATTATCAGTTGGTTCACAGTGTGGCTAACCTATGTCTGCTGGTCAGTTACATACATTCACAGACAGGACCCTGTCCTTTCCAAGCAGAAAGAATATGTCCTAAGGTTGCACTTTTGTGAAAAACACTAAAGGTCACTGACAGTCATTCCTGGTGTGTTCCCTTTGAATGCCTTGACCAATCAGAGTTGACCCAGCTTTGAATTTAAACAAAAGCTTGCAGGGGGTTAACTGCTTCCTAGAAAATTCTCCATAGCAACTATTAGAGGTCACTTGTCAACCATTCTCTGCCCTCTTCTGATGTTGTTCCCTTTGTGATTTAGTATTGTTGCAATTATGTCCTGATGAGTGCAAGGCAAAAGCTTTGAGAGCAAGTTTACTTTTCATAAATACTCAGGTTCTGTCCTGCCAAATAACCATTACCTTCCAATAATTCATGGACAATCCTTCCTAGTTAGCTTCAAAATCTATTAATGGACTAACAAAATTCTCAAAATTTGATTAAAAATTTAGATTGGACTGTTTGTTACACCAAACAGTTCAATATCGTCTGAAATGAAGCTCAATGTGGACAATCCAGAGTGAGACTGCCATATATAAGAGATTATCCCCCAGCTTTAAGACCATGTATTGTTTAGACACAGTAACCCCAGGTCACAAATCACATAACACAAAGCAACTTCACTGAGTGGGGCTGCTCTCACCTGGTTCTATATTTATCTATCTAGTGGTGGCCAGAGGGTCCCCATGAATGGCTTCTTTTAGACCATAAGATGGAGGGTCAGTCCTTTGAGTTTGCCCTGCCATTCAATGAGATCATGGCTGATCTGCTAATCCTCAACTCCAATTTCCTGCCATTTTCCCATAACCCTCAATTCACTTACTGATTAAAGATCTGTCTACCTCAGTCTTGAATATACTTAATGACCCAGCCTCAACAGCCCTCTGAGATAATGAATTCCACAGACTCACAACATTCTGAGACAAGACATTCTTCTTCTTTTCTGTCTTAATGGGCAACACCTTATTTTGACATTATACCCTCTGGTCCGACACATGGGGAACTAACCTCTCCATATCTACCTTGTAAAGTCCCTTAAAAATCTTATATATTTCAATAAGTTAATCTCTCATTCTTCTAAACTCCATTGAGAACGGGCCCAACCTACTCAAACTCTCCTCATACAATCATAGACTTATAGATTCATACAGCATGGAAACAGACTCATCGGTCCAACTCATCCAAGCCAACCAGGTTTCCCAAGCTGAACCAGTCATAGAGATGTACAGCACAGAAACACACCCTTCAGTCCAACTCGTCCATGCTGACCAGATATCCCAACTCAATCTAGTCCCACCTGCCAGCACCCGGCCCATATCCCTCCAAACCCTTCCTATTCATACACCCATCCAGATGCCTTTTAAATATTGCAATTGTACTAGCCTCCACCACTTCCTCTGGCAGCTCATTCCATATACTTACTACCCTCTGAGTGAAAAAGTTGCCTCTTCGGTCTCTTTTATATCTTTCCCCTCTCACCCTAAACCTATGCCCTCTTGTTTTGGACTCCCCCACCTCAGGGAAAAGACTTTATCTATTTACCCTATCCATGCCCCTCATGATTTTATAAACCTCTGTAAGGTCACCCCTCAGCCTCCAATGCTCCAGGGGAAGCAGCCCCAGCCTGTTCAGCCTCTCCCTCTAGCTCAAATCCTCCAACCCAGGCAACATCCTTGTAAATCTTTTCTGAACCCTTTCAAGTTTCACAACATCTTTCCAATAGGGAGGAGACCAGAATTGCAGGCAATATTCCAAAAGTGGCCTAACCAATGTCCCGTACAACCGCAACATGACCTCCAAACTCCTGTACTCAATACTCTGACTAATAAAGGAAAGCATACCAAACGCCTTCTTCACTCTTCTATTAACCTGCTACTCTATTTTCAAGGAGCTATGAACCTAAACTCCAAAGTCTCTTTGTTCAGCAACACTCCCTAGGACCTTACCATTAAGTGTATAAGTCCTGCTAAGATTTGATTTCCCAAAATGCAGCACCTCGCATTTATCTGAATTAAACTCCATCGGCCACTCCTCAACTCATTGGCCCATCTGATCAAGATCCAGTTGTAATCTGAGCTAACCTTCTTCGCTGTCCACGACACCTCCAATTTTGGTGTCATCTGCAAACTTACTAACTATATCTGTTATGCTTCCAGCCAAATCATTTTTATAAATCATGAAAAGTAGTGGACCCAGCACTGATCCTTGTGGCACTCCACTGGTCACAGGCCTCCAGTCTGAAAAGCAACCCTCCAACACCACTCTCTCTGTATTCCATGAGCTCTAACCTTGCTAACCAGTCTACCATGGGAAACCTTGTTGAACGCCTTACTGAAGTCCATATAGATCACACCTACCACTCTGCCCTCTACCAATCCTCTTTGCTACTTCTTCAAAAAACTCAATTGTGAGAGATGATTTCCCATGCACAAAGCCATGTTGACTATCCCTAATCAGTCCTTGCCTTTCAAAATACATGTACATCCTGTCCCTCAGGATTCCCTCCAACAACTTGCTCACCACCGACATCAGGCTCACTGGTCTATAGTTCCCTGGCTTGTCCTTACCACCTTTCTTAAATAGTGGCACCACATTAGCCAACCTCCAGTCTTTCAGCATCTCGCCTGTGACTATCGATGATACAAATATCTCAGCAAGCGGCCCAGCAATCACTTGCCTAGCTTCCCACAGAGTTCTAGGGTACACCTGATCAGGTCATGGGGATTTATCCACTTTTATGTGTTTCAAGACTTCCAGCATGTCCTCCTCTGTAATATGGACATTTTTCAAGATGTTACCATCTATTTCCCTACATTCTGTATCTTCCATGTCCTTTTCCACTGTAAACACTGATGCAAAATCCTTGTTTAGTATCTCCCCCATCTCCTGCAGCTCCACACAAATGCCACCTTGCTGATCTTTGAGGAGCCCTATTCTCTCCCTAGTTACCCTTTTGTCCTTAATGTAGTTGTAAAATTCCTTTGGATTGTCCTTAACTCTATTTGCCTAAGATATCTCATGTCCCCTTTTTGCCCTCCTGCTTTCCATCATAAGTATACTCTTACTGCCTTGATACTCTTCTAAGGATTCACTTGATCTAACCTAACATATGCTTCCTTCTTTTTCTTAACCAAACCCTCAATTTCTTTAGTCATCCAGCATTCCCTATACCTCCCAGCCTTTCCTTTCACCCTGACAGGAATATACTTTCTCTGGATTCTCGTTATCTCATTTCTGAAGGCTTCCCAATTTCCAGCCGTCCCTTTACCTGCAAACATCTATCCCCAATCAGCTTTTGAAAGTTCTTGCCTAATACCGTCAAAATTGGCCTTTCTCCAATTTAGAACTTCAACTTTTATATCTGGTCTATCCTTTTCCATCATTATTTTAAAACTAATAGAATTATGATCGCTGGCCCCAAAGTGCTCCCAGACTGACACCTCAGTCACCTGCCCTGTCTTATTTCCCAAGAACACACTTAACAAATTTCTCTCCATCTCAACCCTTAATACTATAGCAGACCCAGTCTATGTTTGGAAGGTTAAAATCCCCAACCATAACCACCCTATTATTCTTACAGATAATTGAGATCTTCTTACAAATTTGTTTCTCAATTTCCCTCTGACTATTAGGGGGTCTATAATACAATCCCAATAAGGTGATCATCCCTTTCTTATTTCTTGGTTCCATCCAAATAACTTCTCTGGATGTACTTCGGGGAATATCCTCCCTCAGTTTAGCTGTAATCCTCAGGCAGCTAAACATCCCAGGATATCGATGCTTCAGACGGGATAGAGAGGGAGGTAAAAGGGGTGGAGGAGTTGCATTACTGGACAGGGAGGATATCACAGCTGTGCTGAAGGAGGGGACTGTGGAAGACTCGAGCAGTGAGGCAACATGGGCAGAGCTCAGAAATCAAAAGGGTGCGGTAACAATGTTGGGGCTGTACTACAGGCCTCCCAACAGCGAGCGTGAGATAGAGGTACAAATATGTAGAGAGATCATGGAAGGATGTCAGAGCAACAGAATGGTGGTGACAGGAGATTTTAATTTTCCCAACATTGACCGGGATTGACTTAGTGTTAGAGATCTAGATGGAGCAGAATTTGTAAGGAGCATTCAGGAGGGTTTTCTAGAGCGGTATGTAAATAGTTCAACTTGGGAAGGGGCCATACTGGATCTGGTGTTGGGAAATGAGCCCAGCCAGGTGGTTGATGTTTCATTCGGGGATTACTTTGGAAATAGTGATCACAATTCCATTAGTTTTAGAATGCTCATGGAGTGGTGCTAAAGGAAGAGTGCTAAATTGGGGGAAGGCCAACCATAGCAAAATTCGGCAGGAACTGGGGAATGTAGATTGGGAGCAGATGTTTGAGGGTAAATCCACATTTGATATGTGGGAGGCTTTTAAAAAGAGATTGATTAGAGTGCAGGACAGACATGTCCCTGTGAAAATGAGGGATCAAAATGGCAAGGTTAGGGAACCATGGATGACAGGTGAAATTGTGAGATTAGCTAAGAGGAAAAAGGATGCATACTATGGGCGGCACGGTGGCACAGTGGTGAGCACTGCTGCCTCACAGCGCCAGAGACCTGGGTTCAATTCCCGCCTCAGGCGACTGACTGTGTGGAGTTTGCACATTCTCCCTGTGTCTGCGTGGGTTTCCTCCGGGTGCTCCGGTTTCCTCCCACAGTCCAAAGATGTGCAGGTCAGGTAAATTGGCCATGCTAAATTGCCCGTAGTGTTAGGTAAGGGGTAAATGCAGGGGTATGGGTGGGTTGCGCTTCGGCGGGGCGGTGTGGACTTGTTGGGCCGAAGAGCCTGTTTCCACACTGTAAGTAATTTAATCTAATCTAATAAAGTTGAGGCTACTGAAGACAGACAAAGCTTTGGTAGAATATTGGGAATGTGGAACCATTCTGAAACGAGGAATTAAGAGGGCTGAAAGGGGTCATGAGATATCTTTAGCAAACAGGGTTAAGGAAAATCCCAAAGACTGTTTTTCTTAAATAAGGAGCAAGAGGGTAACTAGAGAAAGGGTTGGCCCACTCAAGGACAAGGGAGGAAAGATATGCGTGGAGCCAGATAAAATGGGTGAGATTCTTAATGAGTACTTTGCATCGGTATTCACCGAGGAGAGGGACATGGCGCATGTTTAGGTTAGGGATAGATCTTTGAGTACTCTAGGTAAAGTCAGCATGAGGAGGGAGAAAGGTTTGGGTACTCTAAAAGGTGGACAAGTCTGGATGGGATCTACCCCAGGTTACCGAGGGAAGTGAGAGAGGAAATAACTGGGGCCTTAACAGATATCTTTGCAGCATCTTTGAACACAGGTGAGGTCCTGGAGGACTGGAGAATTGCTAATGTTGTCCCCTTGTTTAAGAAGGGTAGCAGGGATAATCCAGGTAATTATAGACTGATGAGCCTAATGTCAGTGGTAGAGAAGCTGCTGGAGAAGATACTGACGGAGAGGATCTATTCCCATTTGGAAGAAAAAGGGCTTATCAGTGATAGGCAGCATAGTTTTGTGCGGGGAAGGTCATGTTTTACACACCTAATAGAATTCTTTGAGGAGGTGACAAAGTTGATTGATGGGGGAAGGGTTGTAGATGTCATATACATGGACTTTAGTAAGACGTCTGATAAGGTTACCCATCATAGGCTGATGGAGAAGGTGAAGTAGCAGAGTCTGTTCTAGCTAGATGGATAGACAACTGGCTGGGCAGCAGAGACAGAAAGTAGTAGTGGAAGGGTGTTTCTCAAAGTGGAGACCTGTGACCAGTGGTGTTCCACAGGGATCCGCGCTGGGACCACTGTTGTTGGTGATATATATATAAATGATTTGGAGGAAGGTATCAGTTGCCTGATTAACAAGTTTGCAGATGGCACCAAGATTGGTGGAGTAGCAGATAGTGAAGGGGACTGTCAGAGAATATAACAGAATATAGATAGATTGGAGAGATGGGCAGAGAAATGGCAGATAGAATTCAATCTGGGAAAATATGAGCTGATGTATTTTTTTAAAATATAGTTTTTAATATTACAAGTACAAAACAATATAATTCAAAACAGTACAAAAAACACAAATAATAAAAAAAATCCCCAACCCACCCTCATGTACAAATAAATAAACATATATAGAAAAATATAGAATTTTAAAGTAAATAAATGAATAACCAACAACAAACAAATAAATAGTAATAACTCAGCCCAGCCAAACAAAACGCTCATAGATTCACAGTTCCTCTTCCCTGGATATTGGACTCATGAAACACAATTGTTACGGCTATATAAAAGCTCTTGTTAGTGTGGCAGATAAATCTGTGTCCAGGTATTCCAAAAAGGGCTGCCATGTCTTATAAAAATTCTCAGTTTTGTGGTGTACCATATTTGTGAGAAAATCCAGGGGAATATGCTCCATAACAATCTTTCGCCAACCCGACAGGCCTGGGGGGAGTTTTTGGATACCCAACCGAGCAAGATATTCTTCCTTGCACAGAACGTGAGAATGCTGAAAAGTTTTTTCTTGTGCACGTCAGCAGGAAAAACAGTGGGCAGGCCCAAAAGGAGAGAGATAGGGTCCTTCTCCACCCTTACACCCAAAATCCTCTCTATTGCACCCGCCACAGCGCTCCAATATGTTTGAAGCCTGTTACAAGACCAAAAACAATGGGTAAGAATGCCCGTGCAGACCTTGCACTTGGGACATGCTGAAGATACCCCTGGTTTAAATTTTGACAAACGGTCTGAAGCCAAGTGGAATCTTCAACTGTAAAGAATGGGTCCTATTGCAAATTGATATCTTCCTTGCATTCTCCCGAATATCCTCCCATGCCTCTGAGGAAACTTTAACACCCAGCTCTCTTTCCCACATCTTGCAGAGTCGATCAAACTCATCTGAGGTGGCACTCCCCAATTGATGATATAAAGTACTGACAGAGAGTGTACTCTTAGCCCTTAGCACTTCCCTCTCTTTGTCAGATTTGCAGGGGTCAGTCAAAATGTGCTCTTTTTTTTGAATAAAATCCCTAACTTGAAAAAAAACGAAAGAGGTCTCTATTAGGTAACTCGTACTTCCGTACTAACTGATCATTACGTCTCCCTCAAATAAATCGCCCATGCAAGACACACCCCTAGCTGCCCAATGTTTGAATCCTGAATCTATCATCCCCGGTTGAAAACCCACATACCCACTAAAGGTGTAAATAAAGATGTTTTGTCAATATTGCCTTCCCTCTGCTGAATTGCCCTCCATGCTTTAACAGTATTGATAACTATTGGGTTATGGCAATATTCCCTAACTGTCCTCATTTTGTCTAGTGAGGGAGCACCCTGCATGGGAGGCTTTGATATCTAGCCATATTGAAAGAGGATCTCCCCAAACCCAGTCACTTACGTAGGACAAAAGCGAGCTTAATTGGTAATTTTTAATGTCTAGAAGGTCCACTCCCCCCAATCTGTGAGGCAACTGCAGTTTGGCTAATTTAATGAGGGGTCGCTTGCGATGCCAAGTAAAGGAGCTGAACCAGACATTCAGCCTCTGGAGTGTTTGCTTATTGAAAATCAGGGGGGAGCATCCGTATAGGGTATAGCAAACGGGGAGAATATTCATCTTCATAAGCGCTATCCGACCCAACCACGAGACTGGAGGTGCCTCCCATCTTTGAAGATCCTGTTTAATTTTTCCAAATAATTAACTAAAATTGGCTTTGAACAGCCGATCCAGAACTGGAGTCATGAATCTGCCTAGATACACAAAACCCCCCTGTGACCACCTAAATGGGAATCTATATTCTCCCTCAAGAGCTAGCTCCTGCATAAGACCACCCATAGGCATAGCCTCTGATTTAGTAAAATTAATCTTGTACCCCGAAAAAGTACCAAACGCGCAGATGCATTGGAATAGGTGAGGCACTAGAACTGCTGGATTTGACAAAAAAATTAGGATATCGTCTGCATACAACGAGATCTTATGTAATTTTGACCCCACTTCTGGAGCTGATATATTAGGATCCTCACGAATGGCCTCTGTCAATGGTTCAGGCACCAGTGTAAAACACAATGGTGAAAGGGAACAGTCCTGCCGGCTGCCACAAAAATTATTAAAATTGCTTGATCATACCCCATTGGTAATGACCACTGCGAGAGGTACACCGTAGAGAACCTTTACCCATCTTATGAAGACTGCACCCAAACCAAACTGCTCCAGAGTATAGAAAAGGTACAGCCACTCAACTCAAATGCCTTCTCTGTATCTAGAGAAATCACCAATACCTCTACTGACTGTTGTTGGCATGTTTGAGTTACATTAAGCAGCCTCCTAACATTATTGGAGGATCTGTGACCCTTTATAAAGCCTGTCTGATCCTCTTTAATAATAGAGGGTAACACAGTCTCCAGCCTTAACGCGGGAGCCTTAGAGAGGATCTTAAAGTTCACATTTAAGAGCGAGATGGGCCTGTATGAAGCACAGTCTTCCGGATCCTTCCCTTTTTTAAGGATAAGTGAAATATTGGCTTCTCTCAGAGACGGCGGGAGACAATCGTGACTGTATGAATCATTAAACATATAGAGCATCGGGCCTGACAGTATACTTATATATTCCTTATAGAATTCACTGGGAAGTCCATCAGGACCGGGCGCCTTTCCACTCTGAAGCTGCTTCACAGTTTCCTGCACTTCTTGCTCTGATAACGGGGCATTGAGAAAGGACTGTTGTTCGGGAGTCACACCCGGGAGCTTCAGATCTCTGAAAAAGGATTCCATTTTGGCCTGCCCCTCCTCACAATCCTCAGATTGATATAACGTAGAGTAAAATCTCTAGAATGCCACATTAATCTTTTTAGAATCACATGTTAGGTTCCCAGACCCTTCCCTAAACGCCATAATGGCTTATGGGGCACTCTGCTTTTAGGCGCGATACGCTCAGTATTTGCCTGGCTTGTCACCATGCTTATATAACCTTTGCTTTGCAAACGCCAGCTCCTTCTTTGCCATCTGTGTGAGCATGGAATTTAGTGCAGACCCCAGCGCTGTAATCTTCTGTAGTTTGACCAACGAGGGTCTGTCAAAGTAGGCCTTCTCGGCTGCCTTCAACCATGCTTCAAGGAGACGTTGCTGCTCATCCTTCTGCCTCTTCATACTGATGGGATATGAAATAAGTAACCCCCTAGCATAAGCTTTGGCAGTTTCCCAGAGAACAGATGAGCTATCAACTGAGCCTATGTTGATGTCTAGGAACACCCAAACTTCCCTGAGAAATACTCCACAATCTTATTATCCATGGGGATAAAGGGATCCATTCGCCTGTAACTCAACCCCACTGTAACATCCTTAATCTTAACCATAAGGTACACTGGACCATGATCAGAGATGGTAATATGACTAATCATACAAGATGCCACCAGATCCAGGGTTACTGCAGGGGTCAGAAAAAAATCAATCTCTGCGGATTGGAGAGAAACGTAAAATCCCTACCTGTAGGATGGAGACGCCTCCAGGTGTCCACCGACCCTAATTCCCCACACAGACCCACTAAGTGTTTAGTTTGTACAGAGGGTATCCAGGGATCTTTGGGCAACCTGTCTACTATGGGGACCATGAGACAGTTAAAATCTCCCCCTGTAATTATGTGCCAGGACTCGAGACTTATCAGTTTAGAAAAGAATCTACCAAAACTTTAAGGGGATGAGCTGGAGGGCAATAAACATTTAAAACACCATATTCTTCCCCATTTATCAAGGCTTTAAGAATTACAAACCTCCCATGTGTGTCTTTAACACACTCCAACAATTTAAATGGGAGATTTTTCCTAATCAATATAGCCACTCCCCTACTTCTGGTATTAAATGATGAAAAATAAACTTGGTCAAAGCCATTCTGCTGTAATTTCAGATGCTCCTTGTCATCCAAGTATGTCTCCTGTAACAAAGCAATATCCATCTTTTCCTTTCTAAGACTCAAGAGTACCTGCTTCCTCTTAATTGGTGAGTGACTTCCCTTGATATTCCAAGTACACTATTTAATCAAATCATTAACCATAATCTTCTGCAATAACATTTAAATTCCAGAGCGGAGGAACCCGGACCACAAACTGCTGAGCCTTAGTGTCACATGATCCACCAAATACAAAAACGATATAAACTAAAGCCACTACATTTAACAAACCTACAAAACTATTGAGAATAAGAAACAACAAAAACCAAAAAGCAAACCAACATATGAAGCGTCAACAGCGCTGAGTAGGGGAACTCACCCCCTGCCTAGAAGGGGGCGACTACCCATCCCAAACTGTCCATAAGTAGGTATTTAACCATCCCAACCACCTTCACTTCTCCCAGCTAGAGCTGCACCGCAAACACAAGCGGAAAAGAATAAACACCCCATAGAATTCCAATATGAACAAAAAATCATTTTCTTAAAAAAAAGGGGTATTAAATACCCTACCCATCCTTTGGTATATCCTAACTTAGAAATTGAAAATCTGCTCTCTCCTCTTATTCCTGCCCACATCTCAACCACTCCCAGACATAGTTTAAACCAAATTATTATCAATAGAGGAAAAGAAATAAAGCTCCAACCGGATTTCCTCCGTTTCTTTTGCAGAATGACAAACACGTACCCAAACAACACTATTCATACATACTACAATTGTCCACAAAGTCTCTTGCCTTCTCCGACGTGTCATAGAGATGGGTGGATCCATCTAAGGGATCTGGATATCTCAGGGAGTACTTAATCCCAAGCTCCCTCAGTCTTCTCTTGACACCGTCATAAGATTTTCATTTCTGGATCACCGCCGCTGAGAAGTCCTGAAAAAACATGATCTTAGACCCATTGTAAATTAGGGCCTTCGGATCTTTCGCCTGGACTCTGGAAGCCTCCAAAACTCTCTCCTTATCCCGGTAATGATGGAACTGCACCAGGAGAGAGCGAGGATGTTGACCCAGATCCGATCTCCATGCTGCCACCCAATGAGTCCTCTCTATCTTCAATCCTCTCATGCCAACCTCCAAGTCAAGGAATTTTGGCAGGCAATCCTCAACAAATCCCGTAGGCCGCTCACCTTCCTTACCCTCAGACAGACCGATGATCCGAATGTTTTTTCTACTACCCCTGTTCTCAAGATCATCCACTTGGTCATGCAAATTTTGGACCTGCATTTCCAGGGCTTGGGTCCTTATCCTTGGATGAACTGGCATCAGCTTCCACCACTGTGACCCTGTACTCCACCTCATCCATCTTCTTCTCCAGGTGCTGCTCATGAGAGAGACTGGAGCCAGTTTCTCTTCAATCTGTTTCCCCAGCATCTCACGAGTCTTCAAGAGCTGGTTCACCAGGGCCTGGAGAGTAATCGGCTCTGAGGCTGCTGCAGGCTGAGCTGCAGACTCGGACTTGGATGCTCCTCCTCCATTTTTCGGCATCTCTGGATGGCTGGAAACACAGGTAAGTTAATTTTTAGAGGTTTCTTGGGACTCCGCGATCTTTCTGGAGTCCCAAGATATCACAATGGCCTGGGTTGGGCGGGTTAAAGGATCGTCCTCCTTGTGCTGTGATACAAAGCTCTGCAGTGCAATCCTCTCAGATTGCCGCCATCTTAGATCCCCTTCTTTCGATGATGCATTTTGGAAGATCCAATTCAAGATCGAACTATATGATGAATGGAAAAAACCTGGGGAAAATTGATATACAGTGAAATCTGGGTGTTCAGGTCCATCGTTCTCAGAAGGTGGCATACAGCATGCTTTCCTTCATTGGATGGGGTATTGAGTACAAGAGTTAGCAGGTCATGTTACAGTTGTATAGGACTTTGGTTCAACCACATTTGGAATACTGTGTACAGCTCTTGTCACCACATTACCAAAAGGATGCGGATGCTTTGGAGAGGGTGCAGAGGAGGTTCACCAGGATGTTGCTTGATATGGAGGGTGCTAGCTATGAAGGGAGGTTGAGTAGATTAATATTATTTTCATTAGAAAGACAGAGGTTGAGGGGGCACCTGATTGTGGTTTACAAAATCATGAGAGGTATACACAGGGTGGATAGCAAGGAGCTTTTTCCAAGAGTGGGGAACTCAATTACGAGGGGTCACAAGTTCAAAGTGAGGGGGAAAGGTTTAGGGGAGATGCGCAGAGGATGGTGGGTGCCTGGAACTCGTTGCCAATGGAGGTGGTAGAGGCGGGAATGATAATGTCATTTAAGATGTATCTAGACAGATCCATGAATGTGCAGGGATACAGATCTTTCGAAAATAGGCAGCAGGTTTAGATGGAGGATCTGGATTGACGGAGGCTTGGAGGGCCGAAGGGCCTGCTGCTGTGCTGTAATTTTCTTTGTTCTTTATAACACTATCCCTTATCAAAAATGCCACCTTCCCCTCCTCTCTTGCCTCCCTTTCTATCCTTCCTGTAGCATTTGTATCCTGGAACATTAAGCTGCCAGTCCTGACCATCCCTGAGCCATGTTTCTATTATTGCTATGATATCCCAGTCCCATATTCCTAACCATGCCCTGAGTTCATCTTCTTTCCTTGTTAGGCCCTTACATTGAAATAAATGTAGTTTAATTTATCAGTCCTACCTTGTTCTCTGCTTTGTCCCTGCCTGCCCTCCCGGACTGTTTTGACTGACTTGCATCTTTTCCCAACCATACCAGTTTCAGATTGATCTCTTTTCTCACTATCTCCCTGGGTTCCCCCCACTCCTCCACCCCACCTCACTAGTTTAAATCCTCCTGAGCAGCTCTAGCAAATCTCCCTGCCAGTATATTGTCCCGTTTCAATTTAGGTGCAATCTGTCCTTCTTGTACAGGTCACTTCTACCCCAGAAGAGCTTCCAATGATCCAAAAATGTGAATCCTTCTCCTATACATCAGCTCCTCAGTCATGCATTCATTTGCTCTCTCCTCCTATTCCTGCCCTCACTAGCTCGTAGCACTGGGAGTAATCCAGGTATTACTACTCTCGAGGACCTCCTTTTTAAATTCCTACCTAACTCTCTATATTTTCCCTTCAGAATCTCACCCTTTTCCCTTGCTATGTTGTTGGTTCAAATGTGTACAATGACCACTTGCTGGTCCCTCTCCCCCTTGAGAACATTCTGCACCCTCTGTAAGACATCCTTGATCCTGGCACAGGGAGGCAACACACCATTCTGCTTTTTCACTGATAGCCGCAGAAATGTCTGTCTGTGCCTCAGACGAGAGAATCCCCTAACACAACCGATCTTTTGGAACCCGACATACCCCTCATTGCATTAGAGCCAGTCTCGATACCAGAAACTTAGCTATTTGTGCTACATTCCTCTGAGAATCCAAAACAACATACTTGTTGGAAATGGGGATAGCCACAGAAAACTCCTGCACTAACTGCCTACCTGTCTTGCCTTTCCTGGAGTTAACCCACCTATGTGTGACTATATCCGTGACTTTTCTCCCTTCCTATAACTGCCATCCATCACACCCCCTTGCTCTTGTAAATTTCTTATTGCCTCTAACTATTGCTCTAATCAATCCATTTGATCTGATAGTATTTGGAACCAATGGCATTTATTACAAATATTGTCCTCAGTAACCCTTAAACTCTCCCTAAACTCCCACATCCAACAAGAAGAGCATATCACTCTACTGAAGGCCATTTTTGATTCTTCCAATCTGCAGACCCAGAAAATTGCACTTCATATTCCTCTACAAAACACTGGTCCAGGCTAACTTAATACTTATGGCTTACATTTTGATGTTAATCAAGAGATATGTCTCAATAAAACATATAATCAAGAAAGAACCCACTCTACTCACTACTGCAGACTTACAGCAAGGCCACGCTGAAAGCTATTCACTTATCTCCCACTTGCCTGGGTTTGGCCCATATCTCTCTAAACCTTTCCTATTCATCTATCTGTCCAAATGATTTCTAAATATTGTAACTGTACCTTCATCCACCACTTCCTCTGGCAATTCATTCCACATATGCACTACCATCTGTATGAAAAAGTTGTCCTTCAGGTCCCTTTTAAATCTTTCTCCTTTCACCTGAAATGTACGCTCCCAAGTTTTGAATTCCCCACCCTTAGGAAAAAAATTCACCTTATCTATGCCCCTCATGATTTTATAAACCTCTATAAGGTATAGCCTCTGAACCTCCTATGCTCCAGGGAAAATAGTCCCAACCTATCCAGTCACTCCTTATAACTCAAACCCACATCCCAACTCCTATACTCAAAGGTCTGAGCAATGAAGGCATTATGTTTGTGTCATTCACAAACATGGCAATAGTACATTCATATTCCTCATTCAAGTCATTAATATGTATTATAAATAATTATGTCCCTGGCACTGATCCCTGAGGCACTGTCTAAATACAGGTTGTCATCCTGAAATGCTCTCTTATCCCAACTCTGTCTTTTATCAGTTGGCCTATCCCCTATCTATACTACCTCCAACACCATGGACTCTTATTAAGTAATCTAATGAATAGTATCTTATCAAATGTCTTTGGGAAATCCAAATATTTTAAATCCACCGGTTCCCCTTTATCTATCTCCTATGTTATCTCCTCAAACTAATTCCAGTAATTTCCTGAAGCGAAGCTGATTCTACTTGACCATATAATGTGTTTTTAAATGCTTTGCTTTTCCATCCTTTGTAATAGACTCCACCAATTTCCCAATAACAGATCAAAAACCAACAGGCTTATAGTTACCTATTGTTTGTCTCCTTCCTTTTATAAATAAAGGTGCGACAACAGCAGTTTTCCAACCCTTTGAGATATTTCCTGAATTTAAGGATACCTGAAAGATTACCACCAATGTATCCATTATCTCTGTAGATATGTCCTTTAATTTCATTGATTGATTTATTGAGAAGTGTAATGAAGTGCAGTGAAAACTTTGTATACGAGCATTACAGGCAGATAATAATAAGCAAGGAGGTACTGATCAAAAAGATTTAGACAGAGCCATGCAGGTTACATGGCACGGGGTGTGCACTAGGCGATATCAATGTTAGCAAGATCAGCATTGTTTGAGACCCGAGAGTCCATTAATCAGTCTAATAATAGCTGGGAAGAAGCTGTTCCCGAACCTGCTGGCGTGTGTGTTCAGGCTTCTGTATCTTCTATCTGATGGAAGAGGTTGTAGGAGATCATTATTGGAGTGCTATGGGTCTTTGATGATGTTGGGCAGTGAGTCGTGTAAATAGTGTCCATGGATGGAAGGTTGGCTTCCGTGATGGTCTGGGCTGTGCACATCACCTTCTGTAGTTTCTTGTAGTCCTGGGCAGAGCAGTCGGCACACCAGGCCATTACACACTCGGACAGTATGCTTTCAATAGTGCATCTGGAGAAGTTGGTGAGAGTCCTTACGATATTCCAAACTTCCTGAGCTGCCTGAGGAAGAACAAGCGTTGTTGTGCCTTCTTGACTGTTGCACCAAACAACCCCACCACCCTGTGGCCGACCACTTCAACCCTCCCTCCCACTCCACCAAGAACATGCAAGTCCTGGGCCTCCTTCACTGCCACATTCGAGCCACCAGATGCTGGAGGAAGAACGCCTCATCTTCCACCTTGGGACTCTCAACCACACAGCATCAATGTTCACCAGTTTCCCCATCTCCCCTCCCCCTACCTCATCCTAGATCCAACCCTTCAACTCCCCACAGCCCCCTTGAACTGTCCCACCAGTCCATCTTCCTTCCCACCTATCCACTCCATCCTCCGCTCTGACATTTCATCATCACCCGCCATCAGCATCCACCTATCGCCTTCCCAGATAACTTCCTTCCAGTCCCACCCCACTCCTTTTTATCTCTCAGCCCCCTACCCACCCTGCATTCCTGATGAAGGGCATATGCCTGAAACATTGACTCTCCTGCTCTTTGGATACTGCCTGACATGCTGTGCTTTTCCAGCGCCACACTTTTTGACTCTAATCTCCAACATTGTCAGTCCTCACTTTTTCCTATTACACCTATGTAGGAAGTCCAGGACAGGTTGTTTATTATTGTCCTTCCGAGGAACTTAACGCTCTCCATCCTCTCAATCTCAGTTCCGTTGATGTAGATGGGGATGTGTGCTCCTCTTTTCTTTCTGAAATCACTGGTTAGTCCACTTTCGGACAATTCTGGTCTCCTTCCTATTAGAAGGATATTGTGAAACTTGAAAGAGTTCAGAAAAGATTTTCAAGGATGTTGCCAGGGTTGGAGGATTTGAGCTATAGGGAGAGATTGAATAGACTGGGGCTGTTTTCCCTGGAGTGTTGGAGGCTGAGGGGTGACCTTATAGAGGTTTATAAAATCATGAGGGTCATGGATAGGATAAATAGACAAAGCCTTTTCCCAGGGGTGGGGGATTCCAGAACTAGAGGCATAGGTTTAGGGTGAGAGGGGAAAGATATAAACAGACAAAAGGGGGAACATTTTCACACAGAGGGTGGTGCATCTGTGGAATGGGCTGCCAGAGGAAATGGTGGAGGCTGGTACAATTGCAACATTAAAGAGGCATCTGGATGGGTATGTGAATAGGAAGGGTTTGGACGGATATGGGCTGGGTGCTGGCAGGTGGGACTAGATTGGGTTGGGATATCTGGTCGGCATAGACGGGTTGGACCAAAGGGTCTGTTTCTGTGCTGAACATCTCTATGACTCTATGATCAATTGTTTAAGTTTTGCTGATGTTGAGAGAGAGGTTTTTCTCATTTCACCAGGTCACCGAGCCCTCTATCTCCCTTCTGTACTTTGACTCGTTGTTGTTAGATATCCATCCTATTGCAGTGGTATCGTCAGTGAATTTGTAGATGGCATTTGTTCAGAATTTGGCAACACCGTTGTGGGTATACAGAGAGTAGTAGGGGGCTGTGGACGCATCCTTCAGGGCCTCCAGTGTTTTAGATTAGATTACTTAGATTAGATTAGATTAGATTACTTTACAGTGTGGAAACAGGCCCTTCGGCCCAACAAGTCCACACTGACCCGCCGAAGCGCACCCACCCAGACCCATTCCCCTACATTTACCCCTGCACCAAACACTACAGGCAATTTAGCGTGGCCAATTCACCTAATCTGCACATTTTTGGAGTGTGGGAGGAAACCGGAGCACCCGGAGGAAACCCACGCAGACACGGGGAGAATGTGCAAACTCCACACAGTCAGTCGCCTGAGGCGGGAGTGCTATTGTAGAGGAGGTGCAGTTATCCATCTTCACTGATTGCAGTCTGTGGGTCAGGAAGCTGATGATCCATTTGCAGAGGGCAGAACTGAGACCAAGGTTACAGAATTTTGAGATCAGTCCGGATAGAAAATGGTGTTGAAGGCAGAGCTGTAGTCAGAGTCAGAGTCAGAGAGGTGTACAGCACGGAAACTGACGCTTCGGTTGGGGCATGGATAGGATAAATAGACAAGGTTTTTCCCTGGGGTGGGGGAGTCCAGAACTAGAGGGCATAGGATAAGGGTGAGAGGGGAATGATATAATAGAGACCTAAGGGGCAACTTTTTCACGCAGAGGGTGGTTTGTGTATGGAATGAGCTGCCAGAGGAGGTGGTGGAGGCTGGTACAATTGCAACATTTAAGAGGCATTTGGATGGGTATATGAATAGGAAGGGTTTGGAGGGATATGGGCCAATTGCTGGCAGGTGGGACTGAGCAGCAAATGTATCCCACCAGATTCAGGGAACTTAACAACTTGTAAACATTTTAATGGTCATGGACCATCCCTTACCAACGACTTCAAAATGTATCAATGGACTCAATATTTGAAAAAAAATCGATTGAACCATTGAGGAAATTAAAAATTTTTGTTAAACCAAACAGTTCAATATTCTCTCAAATGAAGTTCAATGTGTGATAGCTATTGTGTTTATTTCATACCCCTCAATAATTTGGAAATGCTCTTTCCAATCTAACGCCGTTAGCTCTGGCATCTCACAAGCATCTCTCTCCTACTGCTCATCTCCTTGCTGTCCCTTAGTGACTTCACATGAACAATGTTAGGTTTTATATACCCCTCAATGGTACCCAAACTTGATCTCATCGCAATTTCTTTCAGCTCCTCATTGTCTAATTCATAGAATCCCTACAGTGTGGAGGCAGGCCATTCAGCCCATCAAGTCCACACTGACCCTCCGAACAACATCCCACCCAGACCCATCATTCCCTGTAGCCCTGCAGTTCCCACGGTTAATACATCTAGAGTGCGCATCCTTGAACACTAAGGAGCAATTTACCACAGCCGATCCAACTAACCTGCACATCTGTGGGAGGAAACCGGACTAACTGAAGGAAACCCATGCAGACACAGGGAGTATGTGCCAGCTCCACACAGGCAGTCAGCTGAGGGTAGAAATGAACCCAGGTCCCTGTGAGACAGCACTGCTAACACTGAGCCACCATGCACCCTACATTGTCAGACCTGTTATTTGACATGAGCAGAGATTTCCACCAATTAGATGTTGGGAAGACTGTCGCCATTGTATTGCTGCAAACACAACTCCCTAGTTACTGACTCCAGCCCTCACCCTAGCTCCTACCATAGGCTGAACCAAAACGGAAATTGCTGGAAAGGCTCAGCATCGGTGGAGAGAAATCAGAGTTCTGAAGAAGGATCACAGGACCCGAAACGTTAACTCTGATTTCTAATACAGATACTATATGGACCTCAGTAAGGCATTCGACAAGGTTCCTCATGTTAGACTGGTTAGATCACATGGAATACAGGGAGAATTAGCCATTTGGATACAGAACTGGCTTGAAGGTAGAAGAAAGAGGGTGGTGGTGGAGGGTTACTTTTCAGACTGGAGGCCTGTCACCAGTGGTGTGTCAGAGTCAAAGAGTGTGGTGCTGGAAAAGCATAGCTGGTCAGGCACCTCCGAGGAGCAGGAGAGTCGACTTTTCAAGCATAAGTCCTTCATTGCTGTGTCCACTGCTTTTCGTCATTTATATAAATGATTTGGATGTGAACATAGGAGGTAGAGTTTGTAAATGTGCAGATGACACCAAAATTGGAGATGTAGTGGATAGCGAAGAAGGTTACCTCAGAGTACAATGGGATCTTAATCAGATGGGCCAATGGGCTGAGTAGTGGCAAATGGAATTTATTTTAGATAAATGTGAGGTATTGCATTTGTAAAAGGCAAACCAGGGCAGAACTTATATGCTTAATGGTAAGGTCCTAGGGAGTGTTGCTGAACAACAGACCTTAGAGTGCAGGTTCATAGTTCCTTGAAAGTGGAGTTACAGGTAGGTATGATAGCGAAGAAGGCATTTGGTATGCTTACCTTTATTGGTCAGAGCATTGAGTGTAGGAGTTGGGAGGTCATGTTGTGGCTGTACAGGACATTGGTTAGACCACTTCTGCAATACTGTTTGCAATTCTGGTCTCCCTCTTATAGGAAGGATGTTGTGAAACTTGGTTAAAAATCACACAACACCAGGTTATAGTCCAACAGGTTTACTTGGAAGTACTAGCTTTTGGAGCACTGCTCCTTTGTCAGGTGGGGCAAGATCATAGGTCACAGAATTTACAGCAAAACATCATTGTGTCATTCAACTGATACGACATATTGAACAAACCTCGATCACTGTTAAGTCTTTCATCTTTTAGAATGGTTTGCAGGTTTCAATTCATTAATATGTAAATCCTAGAACATCTTTCAAGTCACATTCCCAAGATAGTTTAAGATAATATAAAAAAAGATGGCATGTCAGCTCAGATAATGCATTAAAGGTGAAAGGTTAGAGTCGTCTATATTCCAATCTTGAGTCAGACTGGTTCTATTTCCAAAGTCGGAATTTATAAAATGTCACATGGATTGAGTGCCGACAGATTGTGTGCTTTTGAACAAAATAGATTGTATCTGCAAATACAAACTCAATAATCTTTTGTTATATATTCTGTGTCCTATGATCCTGCCTCACTAGCTACCTGACGAAGGAGCGCTGCTCCGAAAGCTAGTACTTCCAAATAAACCTGTTGGACTAGAACTTGATGTTGTGTGATTTTTAACTTTGTCCACCCCAGTCCAACACCAGCACTTCCATGTTGTGAAACTTGAAAGGATTCAAAAAAGACTAAAAAGGATGTTGCCAGGGTTTGAGGATTTGAGCTATTGGGAGAGGCTTATTAGGCTGGGGCTGTTTTCCCTGGAATGTCGGAGGCTGAGGGGTGACCTTATAGAGGTTTATAAAATCATGAGGGGCATGGACAGGGTAAATAGACAAGGTCTTTTCCTTAGTGCGGGGGGAGTCCAGAATTAGAGGGCATAGGTTTAGGGTGAGAGGGGAAGGATATAAAAGTGACCTAAGAAGCAAGCTTTTTATGGATGGAATGAGCTGCCAGAGGAAATGGTGGAGGCTGATGCAATTACAACACTTAAAAGGCATCTGGATGGGTATATGAATAGGAAGGGTTGAGAGGGATATGGGCCAAGTGCTGGCAAATGGGTCTAGATTAATTTAAGATGTCTGATCCCACATGGACGAGTTGGACCAAAAGGTCTGCTTCCATATTGTACATCTCTGAGTCTATGTCTCTATCCTGCCAGACCTGCTGAGTTTTTCCAGTAGGTTCTGTTTTTTGTGTGTGTGAGTTCCAGCATCCATAGTTCTTTTTGTTTTTACTTAGGCTGTTTGGTGTCATATTAGACCCTGTGATGATCTTTTCACCTCTGCTCTCACTGAGACTGTCTGTTATCTACTTCTATAACTGCCTGGCCCTTCCATTGTCTCAGCACATCAACTGAAACCCTCATCAGTGTCTTCATTACTTTCTTAGTTAAAAATCACACAACACCAGCTTATAGTCCAACAAGTTTATTTGGAAGCACTAGGTAACTGATGAAGGAGCAGCGTTCCAAACACGAGTGCTTCCAAATAAACCTGTTGGACTATAACCTGGTGTTGTGCGACTTTTAACTTTGTCCATCCCAATCCAACACCAGCACCTCCGCATCACATCTCCATTACCTTCAGCATTGATTGCTCTAACCCACTCCTGACAACCTATCACCCAAACTTGCACCCTAACTTAGAACAAGTTCCGTAGACCAATTCTGCATGTGCGCACTGCCCCTCCTGGCCAAACAGCATTTTTATTTTTGGATTCTCACTGTTGTTCCTGAATGCCTCCATTATTTGCCCCCTTGTTACCTCTATGCCAGGCCCACATCCCTGTGAGGTCCTTGTGTTTGTCTATCGCACCTGGAGCGATACAGTTTTTCAATCACTCCACATCACTCTAGAATATAGAACAGTACAGTACAGTTCAGGACCTTCAGCCCTCAATGTTATGCTGCCCTTCTATCCCACTCTCTGATCAGGCTAACCTACATATCCTTCATTTTACTATCATCCATGTGCCTATCCAAGAGTCACTTAAATGTCCCTAACGTATCTGACTCTACTACCACTGCTGGCAGTGCATTCCACACACCCACCACTCTCTGTGTACAGAACCTACCTCCAACATCTCCCCTAAACCTTCCTCCCATCACCTTAAAATTATGCCCTCTCATGATAGCCATTTCTGCCTGAGGAAAACATCTCTGGCTATCCACTCTATCTGTGCCTCTCAGCATCTTGTACACCTCTATCAAGTCACCTCTCATCCTTCTTCACTCCAGTAAGCAGAGGCCTGGCTCCCTCACCCTCTCTTCATAAGGCATGCCCTCCAGTCCAGGCAGCATCCTGGTAAATCTCCGCTGCACCTTCCCTAAAATTTCCACATCTTTCTAATAATAAGGTGACCAGACTGAACATTCTAGTCATGCCCTTGTTCTGCCTGGAACCTCTGTTCTGGGATTCCCATCCCCTACAACTCTCCACTTCCCTTTCTCTCTTTTAGAAACTCCTTCAAACCCAGCTCCTGGATTAGTGAGGCTATCAGCAGCAGGTATTTGGAGGAGCTGTAATTGGCTTCACTTCGTGTCAGCCTCAGAGAAGCAAGGGCTGGAGAATGGGGTCTGGGACCTGGTCGGGCAGGGGGGTGGGGGTAGAGGAATGGGGGCCGGGTGGTCTATCAGGGAGGGGCCGAGGTGAGTGTGAATGAGTGGCAAGGCTAGTGTGATGAGTAAATGAATGAGTGGCTGAAGGGTTCTCCTCCCAATCCCACCCTCCTGCACAAACCTATCCACGAAGCTGGTTGGGACAGGAAGCAAATCCAGTCTGAAAGGCCACCCGCTTCCAGTCTCCACTTTCATGTGAATTCCACCAAGGTCAACCTGGGATGCACATCTTCAGAGGCAAATCCAAGTCAGTGTTCAAACCAACTTGTTAGATTGGCCCCAGACCCCATCCTTTAGAATTATAAAATCCCCAACTGTGTGGAAGCAGACCACCGAAGAGCATCCTACCCAGACCCAACCCCCTTACCTATCCCTGTAACCCTGCATTCCTCATGGCTACCCCCCACCCCCCAACCTACACACCCCTAGATGCTACAAGCAATTTCTCATGCAGGTAACCCGCACAACTTAGGACTGTGGGAGGAAACCGGAGCACCCGGAGAAAGCCCACGCAGAGATGGGGAGAAAGTGCAAATTCCACACAATCAGTTACTCAAGATGGGAATCGAACCCGGGTCCCTGGCGCTGTGAGGCAGCAGTGCTAACCATTGAGCCACTGTGCCATTGAGACACTCTCAACTCTATCAAATTCTTTTATAACTTTAAAGAGCTCCTTCAGGTCATCCCTTGATCTCCTCATCACCAGAGGGAAGTGTTCCAGCTTCTCCAGCCTGCCCTGACAGATAGTTTGTACAATCGCATGAACATTGTTTGTATTTTTTACACACTTTTGGTTCTCTGGAGTCTTTATATCCTCTTTTCTTTTAATTTTGAAAACTAGAACTGTGCACAATGCTGTACTTCATTGGTGCGTTTTGAGGGAGGGTGGTTGGAGATGGAATGGCATGGCGAGGTGCTATATAAATGCAACTCAACTCCTCTGCTGCTGTGATGTTCCTGGAACACTGATTGTGCTCAAAACACACTGTTAGATTTGGAGGTAAGGGAGCACTTTGGTGATAGTGACCACAGTTTGGTTATGTTTAGTTTAGCGATGGACAGGGATAGGTATATACCTCAGGCCAAGAGTTATAACTGGGAAAAAGGCTATTATGATGCGATTAGGCAAGATTTAGGATGCATAGGATGGGGAAGGAAACTGCAGGGGATAGGCACACTTGAAATGTGGACCTTATTCAAGGGACAGCTACTGCATGTCCTTGATAAGTATGTATCGGTCAGGCAGGGAGGAAGTGGTTGAGTGAGGGAGCCGTGGTTTACTAAGGAAGTTGAATCTCTTGTCAAGTGGAAGAAGAAGGCTTATGTTAGGATGAGACGTGAAGGCTCAGTTAGGGCGCTTGAGAGTTACAAGCTAGTCAGGAAAGACCTGAAGAGAGAGCTAAGAAGAGCCAGGAGACGACACGAGAAGTCTTTGGTGGATAGAATCAAGGAAAACCCTAAAGCTTTCTATAGGTGCACCAGGAATAAAAGGATGACTCGAGAAAGGTTAGTGCCAATCAAAGATAGTCGTGGGAAGTTGTGTGTGGAGTCAAAGGAGATCGGGAAGCGTTAAATGAATATTTTTCGCCAGTACTCACACTGGAAAAAGACAATGTTGTCGAGGACAATACTGAGATACAGGTGACTAGACTAGACAGGTTTGAGGTTCACTAGGAGGAGGTGTTAGCAATTCTGGAAAGTGTGAAAATATATAAGTCCCCTGGGCCGGATGGGATTTATCCTCGGATTCTCTGGGAAGCCAGCGAGGACATTGCAGAGCCTTTGGCTTTGATCTTTATGCCATCATTGTGTAGAGGAATAGTGCCAGAAGACTGGAGGATAACAAATGTTGTTCCCTAGTTCAAGAAGGAGACAACCCTGGAAATTATAGAGCAGTGAGCCTTACTTCGGTTGTGCATTAAGTGTTGGATAGTCAACGTGGTTTTAGAACATTAGAACATAGAACATTACAGCGCAGTACAAGCGTTTTGGCCCTAGATATTGCGCGGACCTGTGGAAACAAGCTGAAGCCCATCTAACCCACACAATTCCATTTTCGTCCATGTTTATCCACTGACCATATAAATGCCCTTAAAGTTGGCAAGTCTACTACTGTTGCAGGCAGTGCGTTCCACGCCCCTACTAATCTCTGTGTAAAGAAATCACCTCTGACATCTATCCGATATCTATCACCCCTCAATTTAAAGCTATGTCCCCTCCTGTTAGCCATCACAATCCGAGGAATGAGCCTATCACTGTCCACCCTATCTAACCCTCTGATTATTTTATATGTCTCAATTAAGTCACTTCTCAACCTGTTTCTCTCAAAGGAAAACAGCCTCAAGTCCCGTAGCCTTTCCTTGTCAGGCCTTCTCTCCATACCAGACAACATCCGAGTAAATCTCCTCTGCACCCTTTCCAATGCATCCATATCCTTCATATAACATGGTGACCAGGACTGTACGCAATACTTCTGTGAAGGATCGGTCGTGCCTCACAAACCTTATTGAGTTCTTTGAGATGGTGACCAAACAGATGGATGAGGGTGAAGCTATTGATGGGGTGTGTATAGATTTCAGTAAAGTGTTTGATAAGGTTCCCCATGGTAGGCTACTGCACAAAATAGGAGAAAGTGAGGTCTGCAGATGCTGGAGATCAGAGCTGAAAATGTGTTGCTGGAGAAGAAGGGCTTATGCCCGAAACGTCGATTCTCCTGTTCCCTGGATGCTGCCTGACCTGTTTCGCTGTTCCAGCAACACATTTTCAGGTACTGCACAAAATATGGAGGCATGGGATTGAGGGTGATTTAGCAGTTTGGATCAGAAATTGGCTAGCTGAAAGAAGACAGGGGGTGGTGGGTGAAGGGAACAATTCACCCTGGAGTTCAGTTACTAGTGGTGTGCCACAAGGATCTGTTTTGGGTCCACTGCTGTTTGTCATTTTTATAAATGACCTAGATGAGGGCGTAGAAGGATGGGTTAGTAAATTTGTGGATGACACTGAGGTTAGTGGAGTTGCGGATAGTGCTGAAGGATGTTGGAGGTTACAGAGAGACATAGATAAGCTGCAGAGCTGGGCTTAGAGGTGGCAAATGGAAGTTAATGCAGAAAAGTGTGAGGTGATTCACTTTGAAAGGAGTAACAGGAATGAAGAGTACTGGGTTAATAGTAAGATTCTTGATAGTGTAGATGAGCAGAGAGATCTGGGCATTCATGTACATAGATCCCTAAAAGTTGCCACCCAGATTGATAGGGTTTTAAGAAGGCATGCGGTGTGTTAGGTTTTATTGGTAGAGGGATTGAGTTTCGGAGTCACAAGGTCATGCTGCAGCTGTACAAAACTCTGGTGCGACTGCACTAGGAGTATTGCGTACAGTTCTGGTCACCGCATTATAGGAAAGATGTGGAAGCTGTGGAAAGGGTACAAAGGCAATTTACTAGGATGTTGCCTGGTATGGAGGGAAGGTGTTCTGAGGAAAATTTGAGAGACTTGAGGCTTTTTCGTTAGAGTGAAGAAGGTCAAGAGTTGACTTAATTGAGACATATAAGACAATCAGGCCGTCAAATGGAGTGGACAGTGAGAGCCTTTTTCCTCAGATGGTGATGGCTAGCACAAGGGGACATAGCTTTAAATTGATGGGTGATAGATATAGGACAGATGTCAGAGGTGGTTTCTTTACTTAGAGAGTAATAAGGGCATGGAATTTCCTGCTTACAACAGTAGTAGACCACCAACTTTAAGGGCTTTAAATGGTCATTCGATAGGCATATGGACAAAAATGGAATAGTGTAGGATAGATAGGCTTCAGATTGGTTCCACAGGTCGGCATAACATCGAAGGCCGAAGGGCCTGTACTGCGCTGTAATGTCCTCTGTTCAATGTTCTAACATCTGCGGCGATGATCCTGCTCCTCTGTCATCACCTCACCACGGTTTCTACGAGGACAGCCCTCCGCAAGAAGGCAGGGGACAAAACTAAATCAAGGAAACAGCAACATTACCGCAACAAGCAGCCCTCAGAGCTGATAAGGTTCAGCTGAGAACTACACTAACAGAGCTCAATAACTTCAGGTGGGAGTCCACTCTGAAAACAGAAACAGAAACGTCTCTGTTTCCTGCAGGTGTGACAGATACCAAAGCAACAACACAAAAGAAATGCAGCAGCGATGGTCACACAACTGTCCCACGGGAGGAAGAATGTATGACTTACGTTCATCCAGCCTCTTTGCATTGCCTCCGGGCACCTCAAAGCCCTTCACAGAGGTGACAGCCTGACCTGTGTACAGCGAGATCTTACAGCAGCACATTAATGACTGGGCAATGTAGGCTTCATTGAGGTGTGTGTGTGTGTGTGTGTGTGTGTGTGTGTGTGTGTGTGTGTGTGTGTGTGTGTGTGTACACGCACGCAGGCTGGAACACAGAGTGGGATGGAATCTTTTGCATTTGTTCGAACAGACTGGGCTTTGGTTGAATGTCTCTTTTGAAAGACAGCACCTCTGGCAGTGCAGCACTTCCTTGGGACTGCATTGAAATGCCACCTCTTCAAATGAAAGTGGTCATGTTACTCATGAAGCCGGATTCATAGATATTCATAGAATCCCTACAGTGTGGAAACAGGCCATTTGGCCCAACAAGTCCATACAGACCGTCCGAAAAGTATCCTGCCCAGACCCATTCCTCTACCCTATTACTCTACACTTACTCCTGACTAATGCATCTTACCTACGTGTCGCTGAACACTGTGGGCAATTTAGCATGGCCAATTCACCTAACATGCACATCTTTGGACTGTGGGAGGAAACTCACACAGACACGGGGAAGAACGTGCAGATTCCACACAGACAGGCGCCCAAGGTTGGAATCAAACTCGGGTCCCTGGTGCTTTTTTAGATTACATTACAGCGTGGAAACAGGCCCTTCGGCCCAACAAGTCCACACCGACCTGCCAAAGCGCAACCCACCCATACCCCTACATTTACCCCTTACCTAACACTAAGGGCAATTTAGCATGGCCAATTCACCTGACTTGCACATCTTTGGACTGTGGGAGGAAACCGGAGCATTGTGAGACGGCAGTGCTAACCACTGAGCTACCATGGATTATGTGACTGTTGTTCACCTCCAGTCCCCATCTCAGTGACGGCTATAAACCCAGTTCAAAGATTTGCTGTCAGTCCGCTGCATATCAGTCACAGTTATCCTTGGGTCTCTGTGCAGGACAGTGGGATACAATGGTGTGGTGGCAATATCACGGAAATGTAATCCTGAAGCCCAGGCTGAGGGCCATGGGTTCAAACCCCACCCCAGTGCGTATTAAATCTGGAATAAAAACAGGTCTATTGAATCAACTGTCATAAAATCCTGTCCGGTTCATTTTAAGGAAGGAAGTCTGTCCTACACGTGATCCGCAGCAATGTGGTTGACTCTGAAATGGCTGAGCAATTTACTCAGTTGTATCAAACCCGCTAGAAGGTCTAGAGAAAAGGATGTTGCTGGATGGACCACCAGGCATCGATCTGGGTCCTGAAATTACAACAACAACCTAAACCCTCAACAGTATCCATGGAATCATACCTTACATATTATGTTCTGGAAATCACCAGACAAATCCAACTTGACAAATTACCACTTCATCAGTCTCCTCTCGACCATCAGTAAAGTGATGGAAGGTGTCATCAACAGCGCTATCGAGCAGCACCTGCTCAGCACTAACCTGCTCAGTGACGCCCAGTTTGGGTTCTGCCAGGGTCACTCAGCTCCTGACCTCATTACAGCCTTGGTTCAAACATAGACAAAAATATTCAATTCTCGAGGTGAGGTGAGAGTGACAGCCCTTGACATCAAGGCAGAATTCGACTGATTGTGGCATCAAGGCGCCCTACCAAAACTGGGCATCAGGGGGCAAATTCTCCACTGGCTAGAGTCATACCTCATTTAGAGGAAGATGGTTGGTGTTGTTAGGGATCAGTCATTTCAACTCCAGGACATCTCTGCAGGAGTCCCTCAGATTAGTGTCCTAGGCCCAACCATCTTCGACTGCTTTATCAATGACCTTCCCTCCATCATAAGGTCAGAAGTGGGGACATTCGCCGATGATTGCACAATGTTCAGCAACGTCCATTTCTCCTCAGATACTGAATCAGTCCATGTTCAAATGCAACAACGCCTGGACAGCATCCAGTCTTGGGCTGAAAATTGGCAAGTAACATTCAAGCCACACAATTGCCAGACAATGGCCATCCCCTATAAGAGAAAATCTAACCATCAGCAGTTCAATGATATTACCATTGCTGAATCCCCAATATCAACATCCTGCGGGTTATCATTGACCAGAAACTCAATTGGACTTGCAACATAAACACAATAGCTGCGAGAGCAGGTCAGTGGCTATGAATAGGTCAGAGTGTAAGTCAGCTCCTGATTCACCAAAACCAGTCCATCATCTATGAGGTACAAGTCAGGAGTGTGATGGAGTACTCCCCACTAGCCTGGATGGGTGCAGCTGCAACAACACTCACAAAGTTGTCACTAACCAGGACAAAGCAGCCCACTTGATTGGCACCACATTCACCAGCTTCAACATCCATCCCCTCTACCACTAATGCACAGTAGCATTAGGATGCACCATCTATGAGATGTATTGCAGTAATTTATTATAATCAAGTTGGAAGGAGTATACTGGTGTCTCGTCCCACTATTCCACATGTTGCAACATAAACTACCCAGTTTCTAATTTGGTCAATCATACCCTAAAGCTTTGTTAGACTTTAATAAGAAGATCCATCATTCAGATTTCTTTAATAAAACAAAAATAATTGAAACAAAATAATTTCAATGAAAATGCAGGGAGAATGTGAAGACTGCAGACATTGGAGATCAGAGTCGAGAGTGTGGTGCTGGAAAAGCACAGCAGGTCAGGCAGCATCCGAGGAGCAGGAGAGCTTCCTGATGTAGGACTTATACCCACAATGTCGATTCTTCTGCCCCTCAGATGCTGCCTGACCTGCTGTGCTTTTCCAGCAACACATTCTCGTCAATGAAAATGCAAATTGGTTTATACATATGGTTTATAATATAAATATATGAATGTTTACCTCTGTAAATAATCCAAATACACCCAAGTAAAAGGAAACAGAGTTTCTGCAGAGATTCTCTTTGGAAAATAAAACATGCTTGGCCAATAAGCCTTATTTCTTGGAAACAGAGTGGATAAGGTTAGAGGTGTTCAGATGGTGTCGATATGCTATGTGTAGATGGGGGCCATTAGACATAAGCAGGATTCCCTGGGAAGTTTACAAACACAACTTTCCTCAGATTGTTCAGGATGCTGCTCAAGAGGGCAATCAGGTTTCACACTGAACAAGTATTTTCCCAGAAACCGCACAATGAAACTATGTAGTTCTTCATCTTTCAGGAAACCCCTCTCAACTACTCTAAGTAATCTCCAAATCTGCAACACTGTTCAAACAGAACAGCAATAAAACCTCATCATGAAAACAGTCAGGTGTTTTCCTGAATTGAGACCAAACCACCAAGACCAGTGATTATATGGAACCATGTGCTTTTCAATAAGTACCTTAGAGTCATAGAGCCAGAGAGATGTACAGCACAGAATCAGACCCTTCGGTCCAACCAGATATCCCAAACTAATCTAGTCCCATTTGCCAGCACTTCATAAAAATCCCTCTAAACCCATCCAGATGCCTTGTAAATCGTACAAAGCCATGTTGACTATCCCTAATCAGTCCTTGCCTTTCCAAATACGTATAAATCTTGTCCCTCAGGATTCCCTCCAACAACTTGCCCACCGCCAAAGTCAGACTCACTGCCTATAGTTCCCTGGCTTGTCCTTATCACCTTTCTTAAACAGTGGCACCGTGTTAACCAATCTCCAGTCTTCCAGCACCTCACCTGTGACTATCGATGACGCAAATATCTCAGCAAGGGGGCCCAGCAATCACTTCCTTAGCTTCCCACGGAGTTCTAGGGTACACCTGATCAGGTCCTGGGGATTTATCCACCTTTATGCATTTCAAGACATCCAGCACTTTCTCCTCTGTAATATGGGCATTTTGGTTCCTCATGGGAGACTGGTTAGCAAGGTTAGATCTCATGGAATGCAAGGAGAACTAGTCATTTGGATACAGAACTGGCTTTAAGGTAGAAGACAGAGGATGGTGGTGGAGGGTCATTTTTCAGACTAGAGGCCTGTGACCAGTGGAGTGCCGCAAGTACCTTTTTGCGAAAAAGTTCCAAAGTATATTTTCATTAAACTTTAACAAAAAAAATCCAAGTGTCTATGAATCTTCAAATTCAATCTAAAGAACAATGAAGCCACAATAATAAACTCACTGAGTTTATTATTGTGGCTTCTTCCAAACTCATAAGGTGCACCATCGCTTTGTGAGAGGGAGATCATGCCCCACAAATCTGCTATAATTCTTTGATGGAGTGACCAGGAAGGTGGACGAGGGCAGGGCAGTAGGCATAGTCTGTATGGATTTCAGTAAGACCTTTGACAGGGTTTCACATGGTAGGCTGCTCTGGGGGTTAGATCACATGTAGTCCAGGGGAGATGGCAAGTTGGATACACAATTGGCTTGATTCTAAGAAGCAGAGGGTAATAATGGAAGGATGCTTGTTTGGACCGGAGGCCTGTGAGTCACGGAGTGCATCAGGGATTGGTGCTGGGCCCATTTCTGTTTGTTATCTATATCAATGATTTGGATGAGAATGTACAAGGCATGATTAATACATTTGCAGATGACAAGCAAAATAGGCGATACTGTGGACAGTGAGGAAAGTTGTCAGAAATTGCAACAGGACCTTGATCAGCTGGGGAAGTGGGCCGAGAAATGGCAAATGGATCTAATATAGACAAATGTGAGGTTTTGCATTTTGAAAAGTCAAATCAAGGCAGGGGTTTCATGGTGAATGGTAAGGAGTGTAGTGGAACAGAGTGACCTTGGAGTTCAGGTTCACAGTTCTCTGAAAGTGGAGTCACAGGTAGACAGGGCAGTGAAGGTGGCTTTTAGCACACTGGCCTTCATCAGTCAGGGCATCAAGTATTGAAGTTGGGAAATTATGTTGCAGTTGTATAGGACGTTGGTGAGGCCACACTTGGAGTATTGTGTTCAGTTTTGGGTCACCTTGTTATAGGAAGAATGTTATTGAACTCAGAGTGGTAAGGGTGTGGAATACCCTGCCTGCCAATGGAGTTAACGCAGCCACATTAGGGAGATTTAAACAATCCGTGGATAAACATATGGGTGATGATGGGATAGTGTAGGGGGAACGAACTGAGAATAGTTAACAGGTCGGCGCAACATCGAGGGCCGAAGGGCCTGTTCTGCAATGTATTGTTCTATGTTCTATGTTTTAAGGGAAGAAGGAGACTATTAATCAGTGTGTTGATACATCCTGCTGAATCTTGTGATTTTGCACAACTGAAAAATTATTGCATGAAAGATTAGATTCCGCTGTGAAAGCAGGTCTGCTGATAGAGGAGAAACTTACTATCAAGAAAGCTATTGGTATTTGCAGAAGTTATAAGGTTGTCAATCATCAGCTAGGGTCTGTTAATGGGAGAACAGACATTATGCTCTACCACATGTATTATGCAGAGAGACATTTCAGACTGAATAAAAGTTCGTTCCCCCTACACTATCCCATCATCACCCATATGTTTATCCACGGATTGTTTAAATCTCCCTAATGTGGCTGCGTTAACTACATTGGCAGGCAGGGCATTCTACACCCTTACCACTCTGAGTAAAGAACCTGCCTCTGACATCTGTCTTAAATCTATCACCCCTCAATTTGGGAAATTGAGAAACAAACTTGTAAGGAGATCTCAGTTATCTGTAAGAATAATAGGGTAGTTATGGTAGGGGACTTTCCAAACATAGACTGGGACTGCCATAGTGTTAAGGGTTTAGGTGGAGAGGAATTTGTTAAGTGTGTACAAGACAATTTTCTGATTCAGTATGTGGATGTACCTACTAGAGAAGGTATAAAACTTGACCTACTGTTGGGAAATAAGGCAGGGCAGGTGACTGAGGTGTGAGTGGGGGAGCACTTTGGGGCCAGCGACTATAATTCTATTAGATTCAAAATAATGATGGAAAATGATAGACCAGGTCTGAAAGTTAAAGTTCGAAATTAGAGAAAAGCCAATTTTGACAGTATTTCACAAGAATTTTCGAAAGCTGATTGGGGGCAGATGTTCGCAGGTAATGGGACGGTTGGAAAATGGGAAGCCTTCAGAAATGATATAATGAGAGTCCAGAGAAAGTATATTCCTGTCAGGGTGAAAGGGAAGTCTGGTAGGTATAGGGAATGCTGGATGACTAAAGAAATTGAGGGTTTGGTTAAGAAAATGAAGGAAGCATATGTAAGGCATAGACAGGATAGATCGAGTGAATCCTTAGAAGAGTATAAAGAAAATAGGAATATACTTAAGAGTGAAATCAGGAGGGTAAAAAGGGGACATGAGATAGCTGTGGCAAATAGAATTAAGGAGAATCCAAAGGGTTTTTACAATTACATAAAGGACAAAAGGGTAACTAGGGAGAGAATAGGGCCCCTCAAAGATCAGCAAGGCGGCCTTTGTGTGGAGCCACAGAAAATGGGGGAGATACTAAATTAATATTTTGCATCAGTATTTACTGTGCAAAAGGACATGGAAGATATATACTGTAGGGAAATAGATGGTGACATCTTGCAAAATGTCTATATTACAGAGGAGGAAGTGCTGGATGTCTTGAAACGGTTAAAGGTGGATAAATCCCCAGGACCTGATCAGGTGTACCCTAGAACTCTGTGGGAAGCTAGAGAAGTGATTGCTGGGCCTCTTGCTGAGATATTTTTATCATCGATAGTCACAAGTGAGGTATCGGAAGACTGGAGGTTGGCTAACGTGGTGCCACTGTTTAAGAAGCGTGGTAAGGACAAGCCAGGGAACTATAGACAGTGAGCCTGACATCGGTGGTGGGCAAGTTGTTGGAGGGAATCCTGGGGTACAGGATGTACATGTATTTGGAAAGGCAATGACTGATGAGGGATGGTCAACATGGCTTTGTGTGTGGGAAACTGATTGAGTGTTTTGAGGAAGTAACAAAGAGGATTGATGAGGGCAGAGCAGTAGATGTGATCTATATGACTTCAGTAAGGCGTTCGACAAGGTTCCCCATGGGAGACTGATTAGCAAGGTTAGATCTCATGGGTAGGTGAGGTAGGTGAGCTTGCAGCATGGATAGGTACATAGACTTTGATGTTGTGGCCATTTCGGAGACATAGATAGAACAGGGTGAGGAATGAAAGTTGCAGGTTTCAGGGTTTAGATCTTTCATTAAGAACATGCAAGGTGGTAAAAGAGGGGGAGATGTGGCCTTGTTAGTCAAGCATAGTATAACGGTGACTGAAAGAACTTTTGACGAGGACTTGTCTACTGAGGTAGTGTGGGCTGAGGTTAGAAACAGGAGAGGAGAGGTCACACAGCTTGGAGTTTTTAATAGGCCTCCACAGAGTTCCAGGGAGGTGGAAGAGAGGATTAGAAAAATTATTCTGGGTAGGAGTGAAAGGAACAGGGTGGCCATTGTGAGAGACTTTAACTTCCCCAACATTGACTGGAAATGCTAGTACATCAGATGGATCAGTTTTTGTCCAGTGTGTACAGGAGTGTTTCCTGACACAGTATGTCGAAGGGCCGACAAGAGGGGAGACCCCACTGGATCTGGTGCTTGGTAATGAACCAGGCCAGGTGTTTGATTTAATTGTAGTGGGCACTTTGGAGAGTGACCATAATACGGTTACGTTTAGTTTAACGATGGAAAGGGATAGGAACATGCCACAGGTCAAGAGTTATCAATGGGGCAAGGGCAATCATAGCATGATTAGCCAAGAAGTGGGATGCATAGAATGGGGTAGAAAAATGCAGGGGATACAGACAATGGAAATGTGGAACTGGTTTAAGGAACAGATATTGCATGTCCTTGATAGTTATGTCCTTGTCAGGCAGGGAGGAAGTGATAAGGTAAGGGAACCATGGTTTACTACAGAAATTGTTAAATAGAAGAAGGAGGCTTATGTGTTGATGTGGCAAGATGGTTCAGATGAGGCAATGGAGAGTGACAGATCAGCTCGGGAGGATTTAAAGAGAGAGTTAAAAAGAGCAAAAAGAGGACAAAAGCAGTCTTTAGCAAATAGAATAAAGGAGAACCTTAAAGCTTTCTATAGGTATGTGAGGAATAAAAGGATGACTAGGGTAGGAATCGGACCAGTCAAAGACAGAAGTGGGAAGTTGAGTGTGGACCCTGTGAAGATTAGATAGGTGTTAAATGAACATTTCTCCTCAGTTTTCACTCAGGAAAAGGAGAATATTGCAGAGGAGAAGAATGAGGTACAAAATATTAGACTAGAAAGGATCAAGGTTAGTTATGAACAGCTGTTATCAATTCTAGAAGGAGTGAAAGTAGACAAGTCCCATGGGCTGGATGGGATTTATCCGAGGATTCTCGAGGAAGCTAGGGAGGAGATAGCAGAGTTTTTGGCTTTGATATTTGAGATGTCATTGTCTACAGGTTTAGTACCAGAGGACTGGAGGATTGCAAATGTTGTGCCCTTGTTCGAGAAGGACAATAGAGATGACCCAGGTAATTAAAGACCAGTAAGCCTTACTTCTGTTGTAGGAAAGGTTTTAGAAAGGATTATAAGAGATAAGATTTATAATGATCTAGCAAGCAACAATTTGTTTTAAGATAGTCAACATGGTTTTGTCAAGGACAGGTCGTGGCTCACAAACCTCATTGAGTTTTTTGGGAAGGTGACCAAGCATGTAGATGAGGGTAGGACAGTGATATGGTATACATGGACTTCAGTAAAGCCTTTGATAAGGTTCCACATGGTAGGCTGTTGGAGAAAATGCAGAGGCATGGGATTGAGGGTGATTTAGCCGTTTGGATTAGAAACTGGCTTTCTGAAAGGAGGCAGTGAGGGGTGGTTGATGGAAAATATTCAACCTGGAGTCCGGTTACTAGTGGTGTGTCACAAGGATCTGTTTTGGGACCACTGCTGTTTGTCATTTTTATAAATGACTTAGATGCAGGCATAGGTGGATGGGTTAGTAAATTTGCAGATGACACTAAAGTTGGTGGAGTAGTGGACAGTTTGGAAAAATGTTATAGGTTGCAAGGGGACTTGGATAAACTGCAGAATTGAGCTGAGAGGTGGCAAATGGAGTTCAATGCAGCTAAATGTGAGGTGATGCACTTTAGCAAGAATAATAGAAAGGTAGAGTATGGGTCAGTGGAAAGATTCTTGATAGAGTGGATGTGCAGAGGGATTTTGGAGTCCATGTACATAAGATCCCTGAAAGTTGCCACCCAGATTGATAGTGATGGCATATAGTGTGTTAGGTTTCATTGATAGAGGGATTGAGTTCCGGAGCCACAATATCATCTGCAACTATACAAAATGCTACTGCAGCCACACTTGGAATAGTTCTGGTTGCCATATTTCGGGAAAGATGTGGAAGCACTGGAAAAGGTGCAGAGGAGATTTACCAGGAAGTTGCCTGGTCTGGAGGGAAGGTCTTATGAGGAAAGGCTGAGAGACTTGGGTCTGTTCTCATTGGAAAGAAGAAGGCTAAGAGGGGATTTGATAGAGACATACAAGATGATCAGAGGATTAGATAGGGTAGACAGTGAGAGTCTTTTTCCTAAGATTATGACATCAGCTTTTGCGAGGGGGCATAACTACAAGAGTCATAGAGTCATTGAGATGTACAGCATGGAAACAGACCCTTCAGTCCAACCCGTCCATGCCGACCAGATATCCCAACCCAATCTAGTCCCACCTGCCAGCACCCGGCCCATAGCCCTCCAAACCCTTCCTATTCATATACCCATCCAAATGCCTCTTAAATGTTGCAATTATACTAGCCTCCACCATATCCTCTGGCAGCTCATTCCATACATGTACCACTCTCTGCGTGAAAAAGTTGCCCCTCAGGTCTCTTTTATATCTTTCCCCTCTCACCCTAAACCTATGCCCTCTCGTTCTGGAATTTCCGACCCCAGGGAAAAGACTTTGTCTAGTTATCCTACCTGCCCCTCATAATTTTGTAAACCTATATAAGGTCACCCCTCAGCCTCCAACGCTCCAGGGAAAACAGCCCCAGCTTGTTCAGCCTCTCCCTGTAGCTCAGATCCTCCAACCCTAGCAACATCCTTGTAAATCTTTTCTGAACCCTTTCAAGTTTCACAACATCTTTCCGATAGGAAGGAGACCAGAATTACATGCAATATTCCAACAGTGGCCTAACCAATGTCCTGTACAGCCGCAACATGACCTCCCAACTCCTGTACTGAAAAATGTGTTGCTGGAAAAGCGCAGCAGGTCAGGCAGCATCCAAGGAGCAGGAGAATCGACGTTTCGGGCATAAGCCCTTCTTCAGCATCCTTGGATGCTGCCTGACCTGCTGCGCTTTTCCAGCAACACATTTTTCAGCTCTGATCTCCAGCATCTGCAGTCCTCACTCACTCCCTCCCAACTCCTGTACTCAATACTCTGACCAATAAAGGAAAGCATACCAAACACCTTCTTCACTATTCCTCACCTCGCTATCACGTGGCATGGGTAACAAACCAGAGATAACAACTTTGTTTGTTCTAGCTCTCAGCTTCCACCCTAGCTCCCTGAAATCCTGCCTTACATCCCTATCCCTCTCTCTCTACCTATGTCGTTGGTACCTACATGGACCACGACTTGAGGCTGGTCACCCTCTCCCTTCAGGACCCCAAAGACATGATTCAAGACATAGAACATAGAACATTACAGTGCAGTACAGGCCATTTGGCCCTCGATGTTGCGCTGACCTGTCATATCAATCTGAAGCCCATCTAACCTACACTATTCCATGTATGTCCATATGCTTGTCCAATGATGACTTAAATGTACTTGAAGTGGGCGAATCTACTACCGTTGCAGGCAAAGCATTCCATACCCTTACTACTCTCACGGACCCTGGTACCTGGGAGGCAACACACCAACTGTGAGTCTCGTTTGTTCCCAACAAGCCTTCTATCTGGGCCTCTAACTATTGAGTCTCCAATGACTAACACTGCCCACCTTTCTCTCCTTCCCTTCTGTTCAACAGGGACAGGCTCTGTGTCAGAGACCTGGGCCGCACTGCATATCCCAGGTAAGTCGTCCCCCTCAACAGTATCCAAAACGGTATACATGTTTTTCAGGGGAACAACCACAGGGGATCCCTCCACTGACCGTTTTCTCCCCCTTCGAATAGTCACCCAGCTTTCTTCGTGCCAAGGAGTAACTACTTCCCTGTAAGTCTTATCTATCACAGCCTCTGCCTTGTGCTTTGATTTTTGAACAAAAAGATTTGTAATTAACATTGGAATGTGCTTCAAAGTATGTTGGAGAAGCCGTCAAAATCTCAATAGTCTGCCTTTTCTGCCTCTCAGTGAGATTTAGACTGTAATGCACTTTGTGGTATTCTTTCCCCAACACTGACGGTAGGGACACAACTCTTAGGTGTTCGGGTTTTCTGATTAATCCTGTGGCTATTTCACAGTTTTGACACTGAGAGTGGGGGAGAAAGATCAAATTTTGTCTCACGTTTACTTACAGTTCCCCACCAGCAGGAAGTGGCGAAATGCAGAGCCGTTCTGAATCACCAGTAATTCAAACCTCTGTTTGGTTTTACTTCTTTCTTTCAATGGCCTAGTGGTATTATCACGAGACAATTAATCTATAGGCTTAAGTCATGTTCTGGGGACCTAGGTTCGATTCTGACCACAGTTGGTGGAATTTGAATGCAACAAAAACAAAATCTGGAATTAAGTGTCTAATGGTGGCCACAAATCCATTGTCAATTGTCAGAAAAGTGCATCTGGTTCACTAATGTCCTTTAGGGAGGGAAAATACCATCCTTACCTGGTCTGGACTTTGTGTGACTCCAGACCCACAACAATGTGGTTGCCTTTTAATTGCTCTCTGGGCAATTAGGAATGGGCAATAAATGCTGGCCAGGCCAGTGATGCCTTCATGCTGAGAATGAGTAATAAAAGCAATCCACTAACCACGTCCTGGTAGGCTTGTATGCTGGCTCCTCTGCCTTGTTCAACTCCTGTATAGTGGCCTAAACTAATTGCTGCTCAATTTCCCTTCCCTGTAAAATCCCATTAATGCCACCACATCAGAAAAGTCGCGCAATTCTTCTTTGACTTGCTGAGTCCTGCAGCGAGAGCTAAACTCGAACAAGCTGTTCGTTAGGACTCACATCTCCTTTTTCACTCACATCTGCTTTTCTGGCAAAGTGGTAAAAATCAAGCTCATGGCTTTTAAAATAGCAAATGTGGTTTTGGGGGTGGGGGTGGGGAGGTTTGGGCAGGCGTATAGCTGTGGTTTGTTTCAGTGTTCGGTGAGTTTTTGACCTGACTCTTTTGACACCCAATATTGCTGAGAAATGTCACAGCAGAGAAATTAACAATTACGTCCCTCCCTTGAAAATCTGCAAAAGAAGTAAAATGTTGAAGCAACAGGTTTTTCTTAAAGTTCTTTGCACAGAAAGCTTTTGAAAATCTCCTTCCTCAGATCCAATGTGATCATTATAGCCCATGATTCAAATCAAAAGAGGAAGTTTCAAAACACTGACCATGTCAGGAAAGAGACCGTGTCCTTCTCAAAGAGTGCCTCAGTTTCCTGTATCTGACAGGGCCAGTGTTCATCTAGCCCATCACCCTCGCACTAAGCAGCCCTCAGCAGCAATGTCACCAGTGACTGTCACTGTCGCTGTTGGAAATGTTGTGACAGAAGGAGAAGAGGAATGTGCGGTTTCAGTGGGTTGGGGCCGGTGTGGAGACTGGTCATTTGTGAAAGTGTGAACCCTTATTGGCTTTCCCTCAGACTCTAACCAGGATCCCATTATATACTCAGCCCAAGAATATACAAATGCACGATCCACTGGTGGCTTTCTTGGTCCTGGTTAGGTCTGAGGCCAAATCAACCAGACTTGGGGGATAATTTTAGTCAAACCTGGTCAGCCGGAAACCTGATGGAACTGGATTGACTGCATGTTTTGAACCGCCCACCATTCAGATCTCACCGTTGTGGTCAGGTGGCCAGCAACAGAAGTGGCTAAGAGACTGGTTAAATGCTGCAATGAAGCATTTGGTCAATTTGGTCAAGCTAGTTTATACTCTGACCTCAGTTAAAACTGCAGCCAGGACATGTTGTGACCTGTCCTGTAAATGGGGGAGGCAATGACCTAACAGTATTATTGCTGGACGGTTAATACAGAGACCCAGTTAATGTTCTGTGGGACCTGGGTTCAAATCCTGCCACGGCAGATGGTGGAACTTGGATTCAATAAAGTATCTGGAATTAAGAGTCTAATGATGAGCATGAAGCCATTGCCATTTGTTGGGAAAAACTCACCTGGCTTACTAATGTCCTTTAAGGAAAGAAACTGCTGTCCTTACCTGGTTTGGTCTATGTGTGACTCCAGACCCGCAACAACATGGTTGACGTAACTCCCCTCTGAGCAAATATGGATGGGTAAAATGCTGTGACCTGCATTTTCCTGGGTTGAGGGAGGTTTTATGGGAGCTTGTGAGACAGACTGGCACTATATTACTTTATACAGAGCATGGAATGTGACTGTTTATGAGTTGGAGTTGTTTACCAGTAAACTCCATTGGCTAGGATCAAACATGGTGTTCAGGTTTAGCCAAATCACTGGCTGAGTGCCAGAGAAGTTTCTGGAAAGGAGCACGTTTTGTGATAGAAGTTAGCAGAACATTGCAATTTGTGGGAGAGAGCCTTCGAGACCAACATTTGGGAAGGACGTGCCTGAAGTTATCTTCAGAGAAGACAAAGAACCGCAAGGCTAGACCTGCACCGAGATCAAAATTGGCTACTTCACTCGAATTGGACTAGTATTTGTTTCAAGCCAAACTTATAGAATTAAAGTTAGAATTAAATATGGATTTAATGTGGTAAAGTGAAGTTAAATGAAGTGAGTTAAAATTGAAGTTAATTTAGTGAAAAGTAAATGTTCCATGAATATATGGCTTATACTGAATATTAGTCCTGAAAGGGTTAAAATAAAGAAGGATTTGTTTAAGTAAGGTCTAAGTCAAACTCCTGACCTTTGTCTGTCACACAAGTGAAGAATACCTAGGACCAATGTTCAGTACTCCTTTCGGGTAACACTGTCTATTGACTACAGTGGGTTTCTTCATGTCGTTTGTACTTACTTTATTTATGAACTCCCTTGATCAGAATTGAAAGACAGTAAATCCTAGACTTCCAGCAAAAGATGTATCGGTCCACTTTGTTTTATTACCCTTCACCTTCCAGCATTCCAAAGACAGACTACATTGTTCCCTTGGTTTAACATTTGTGGTCCTCCAACACTTCCTCCTTGTAGTTGGTGTGATATTTGCCGGTGCCCAGGGTGAGTTTCTTACATGATCATGCATTTCTCAGCTCACTCTCTCGGCAGGCGAGATGCTGCACAAAGTTACTCGCTGAATTCGTGGTGAGCAAGCCCATGGTTCTTGCCACTGGCGGGACTTCCATGATCAGAGACTTTGGTGCTTTATTTATAGTTGCAAAGTGAGGCGCTGGAAAATGACAGTAGGTCAGGCAGCATCCGAGGAGCAGGAGAATTGAAGTTTCGGGCAAAAGCCTTTCATTTGCTGTCCTCACTTTCTCCCTGCCTTATGTAAAGTTTAGCTGGGCACCACTTCACTTGCTACAAGCCAGAAGTATCTCCTCAGCTTGAGCTGGTCACCCCATACAGCACAATTGGCTTCTGGATCTACTGGAAACGCCCTCCAGATCTTCTAGGGCAGGATGAACCAGAGAAAGTCTCTCCTCTTCCCAGCTGACCACACATTCAGGTCATCACAGATGATTCATCTGACCTAGGCAGAGAGCGCTGCAAGGGTCAATGCAATTGATGCTCAACAATGTGATGGTAAATAGTGCTGCAAGAAAGTCAATGATTTGCTTCATTCCACAGCAGTAAATTGTACCATAATCCTCTCTGCTGGGCATAGAGTCAAAGAGCATATATCACGCAAAAAGACCCTTTGGTCTAATGCCGAACTAGTCCTATTTTCCTGTGTTTGGCCCATATCCCTCTATTTCCTATCCATGCACCTGTCCAAATGTCTTTTAAATGTTGTAATTGTACCAGCCTCCAACACTTCCTCATTCCATATGTGCATCACCCTCTATGTGAAAATGTTGTCCCTTAGGTCCCTGTTATATCTTTCTCCTCTCACCTTAAACCTATGCCCTCTAGTTCTGGACTCCCCAACCCTTGAAAATTACCTTGTTCTATTTATCCTATTCATGTCCCTCATGATTTTATAAACCTCTATAAGGTCACCCCCTCAGCCTCCGAGGCTCCAGTGAAAAAAGCCCTAGCCCATTCAGCCTGTCCATTTAACTAAGACTCTCCAGTCCCTGCAACACCTTAGTAAATATTTTTTGTACCCTTTCTAATTTAACAACATCTTTCATATAACAGGGAGACCAGAATGATCTGGGGTATTGTAAAAGCGGCCCCACCAATGTCCTGTACAGTCACAACATGATGTCCCAACTCCTACAGTCAAAGCTCTGACCAATAAAGGCAACCATGCCAAACATCTTCACCACTCTGTCTTCTTGTGATGCCACTTTCAAAGAAGTATGAAACCCTTGGTCCCTTTTTCAACAACACTCCCCGGGACCCTACCACTAATTATACAAGTTCTGCCCTGGTTTGCATGACCAAAATGCAACACCTTCGTTTATCCAAATTAAACTCCATCTGGCACTTCTCATCCCATTGTCCCATCTGATTAAGATCGCATTGTACTCATAGATAACATTCTTCACATTCCACTACACCACCAATTTTGGTGTCACCCACAAACTACTAACAATGCCTCCTATATTCACAACCAAATCGTTGATATCAATGGTGAACAATAGTGAACACCACTGCAGCACACTGCTGGTCATAGGCCTCCAGTCTGAACAACAACCCTCTACCACCACCCTCTGTCTTCTACCATCAAGCTAATTTTGCATCCAATTGGCTAGCTATCTTTGGATCCCATGTAACCTAACCATTCAATGCGGGACCTTGTCAAAGGCTTTGCTAAAGTTCATGTAGACAATGTCTGCCTTCATCTGTTTTCTTAGCAACCCCTTCAAAAAACTCAAATCAATTTTGTGAGACACCATTTCCCACACACAAAGCCATGCTGACTGTCCCTAATCAGCCCTTGCCTTTCCAAATGGATGTAAATCTCTCAGAATTCCCTCCAACAACTTACCCACCACTGACATCAGATTCATTGGCCTATAGTTCCTGGCTTTTCTTTATAGACTTTCTTAAACAATGGCACAACATTGACCACCTCCAGTCTTCTGGCACCACACCCCCCGCTATGGCTGTCAATGATACAAACATTTCTGCAAGGGGCCCTGCAATCTCTTCCCTAGCTTCCCACAAAGCTAGTTATCTCAAACTCACAGGGCCAACCACTCTGTCTTTCACTGCCACTGCAAATACCTCTCACCAAGGGTTTTTAAAGTATGAATCATAATATCACATGCAGCAGGCCCATTTAAAGACTCTCACCCAACTAATCCTCTCAAACTATTGAGCCTTCCAGCCAATTCCAGTTCCCACTCACTCACTGAGGATGCCTGGCTTGTGTAGATGGGTGCCACCAAACGTAGGTAATTATCTCTGGGACCTTAGCAGATACAGCTTGCTCAGGATAAACAGCATTATGAAGTCTTCCAGCCACACTTCCAGAGGACAATCAGGTCTTAGTGAGTTTTGAGAAAATTTGTAGACATTTTGTCACCCTACTTGGGTGCCACAAACCCAAACAAGCAAACAAAACTTGTCAGGTGAATTGGCCATGCTAAATTGCCCGTAGTGTTAGGTGAAGGGGTAATGTAGGGGTATGAGTGGGTTGCGCTTCGGCGGGTCGGTGTGGACTTTTGGGCCGAAGGGCCGAAGGGCCTGTTTCCACACTGTAAGTAATGTAATCAAATCTAAAACACTTTCAGAAATCCTAGCCACTCTCCCCTACATCAAATACATCTCGGCAATGACTGCCAGACAACTCAGACTCTAGATTAGAGTGGTGCTGGAAAAGCACAGCAGTTCAGGCAGCATCTGAGGAGCAGTAAAATTGACGTTTTGGGCAAAAGCCCTTCATCAAGAATAGAGGCAGAGAGTCTGCAGGGTGGGGAGATAAATGAGAGGAGGGTGGGGGTGGGGAGAATGTAGCATAGAGTACAATAAGTGAATGGGGTGGGGATGGAGGTGATAGGTCAGGGAGGAGGGTGGGGGGAAGTAGCGAAGAGTACAATAGGTGAATGGGGGTGGAGATGAAGGCGATAGGTCAGAGAGGAGGGCAGAATGGATAGGTGGAAAAGAAGATAGGCTGGTAGGACGTCATGGGGACAGTGCTGAGCTGGAAGTTTGGAACTGGGGTGAGGTGGGGGAAGGGGAAATGAGGAAACTGGTGAAATCCACACTGATGCCCTGCGGTTGAAGTGTTCTGAGGCAGAAGATGAGGCATTCTTCCTCCAGGCGGCGGGTGGTGAGGCAGTGGTGGTGAAGGAGGCCCAGGACCTCCATGTCCTTGGCTGAGTGGGAGGGGGAGTTGAAATGTTGGGCCACAGGGTGGTGTGTTTGATTGGTGCGGGTGTCCCAGAGATGTTCTCTAAAGTGCTCTGCTAGGAGGCGTCCAGTCTCCCCAGTGTAGAGGAGACCGCATCGGGAGCAACGGATACAATAAATGATATTGGTGGATGTGCAGGTAAAACTTTGATGGATGTGGAAGGCTCCTTTGGGGCCTTGGATGGAAGTGAGGGAGGAGGTGTGGAGGACAACTCAGACCCTTTGGCATCATGGTAGCCCACAAACCCACCAACACACTAAAACAGCAGCTAATGAACTTGAAAGACCCTATACAGACAACACGCAAAACTAATGTCATTTACAAAATATGTGTAACAAACACTACATTGGACAAACAGGTAGAAAACTAGCCACCAGCATACATGAACATCAACTAGTCACAAAAAGACATGACCTGTCTCACTAGTACCCTTACATATGGATGAGGAAGGACACCACTTCGACTGGGACAACACATCCATCCTAGGACAAGCCAAACAAATACATGCATGAGAATTCCTAGTAGCATGGCATTCCAACTGGAAATCTATCAACAAACACATCGAGTTAGACCCCATCTACCACCGCCTGAGAAAAGGAATAGGAAGTGACTTCACCACAGGTAATAACTTCACCACAGAAAATGACGTCACCACCCCAAAGAAACCCAAACATATAAATAGAAAGTAGGAATTTTCAGCAGTGCTTCACCTGAGGCCCAGTGAAGATGTTACCCAGTAGGGTAACGAAACATCTGGAAATGAACCTTCAAGCTCAGCGAGCAAACCTACATCCAGAACAATCAGGTTTCACACTGCTGTCACTACCTGGTGCTCCAGAAATGAGAGACTTGATTGAGCAGTTTGTCCTTTGCTGGTTTTCTCCAACCAATAATCCAAACAAATGTTTCAAGCCTTCAAAACACTATTTGCAAAAACAAAGTTTGAACAGACATAAAAATGTTTACCTGAAGTGAGTTCAAGCAACTAGAACCAGCTATTATCTCAAAACACATAGTTCCCAAGACATTCCTTGTTAAAATAAGAAATTCCAAATTAAAAGTGTCTTCATTTTCTTAAAACAAAAACAAGTCAGGTATCCATAACCCTTCGTGCTCAAACCTACAAATTTATTCAACATGAAGCCATCTTGTCAGTGGCAAGACTGGCAGAGGGTGTGGGCATTGGATTAGGAGGGCATTAGGCTCCTCAACCCCTTTAAGGAAAGGCCCATCGAGATGGAAAGTGAGGACCTAGGGCAGTTCCTGTGGTGATGGGGAAACACCAAGGGGCCAGCTGCCCAGTTGTCAACATTTTGCTCCTCTCTGATGAGCACCAATGCCTGAATATTGCTCTGTGTAAGCCCTGCCCATGTTCAGCAACTAAACCTTTCTCTTCTATTTCACAGCTACTTGTGGCCCTCAGAGATCATCAGTGAGGAACAGAACACAAAGTGAGAATAGGAGTAGACAATTCAGCCCCTCCATCCTATTCTGCTGAGCTCATCTAAGCCCTAAGTCCACTTTGCTGCCCACTCTCCATAATGTTTGAACCCATAACTATGTAAAAATCTGTCTATCCCCTCCTTAAAATTATTCAGTGTCCCATCATCCACCGCACTCTGGGATAGGGAATTTCAAAGATTCACGACCCTCTGAGAATTTCTCCTCATCTTTGTTTTAAATCTGCCACAAATAAACCTAAAACTATCACCTCTTCCTCTAGATTACCCCACAAGGAAAAACATCCTCTCTATGTCTACTTTGTCAATCACCTCTAGCAACTTCCAGAACTTAATTAGATATCTCCTTGTTTTCCTGAACTCCAAGGATTACCATAGTATTATTACAGTATGGAAATAGGCCATTTGGCCCAACAAGTCCACACCAACCCTCCAAATAGTATCCCACCCAGACCCATTCCCCTACTCTACATTTCCCTGACTAATGCACCTAACCTACACATCCCTGAACGCTATGGGTAATTTAGCATGGCCAATTCACCTAACCTGCACATCTTTGAACTGTGACAGGAAACCCACGCAGACACGGGGAGAATGTGCAAGCTCTACACAGACAGTCACCTAAGGCTGGAATAGAACCTAGGTCCCTGGCACTGTGAGACAGCATTGCTAACCACTGAGCCATCGTGCCACCCAATTATAGGTTTAACCTTCTCAATCTCCCTTTAGAAGACAAGCCCCTTATCTCTGGAATGAATCGAGTGAACCTTCTTTGAATTGCCTCCAAAATAAATACAACCATTACATCCAATTACCCATGACATAGTTCACAGCCTCAGCCCTTAACTACAACTCCAACTCGCTGGCACTGTTCACTAGCTCCGAGACATTCACCTCAGTGGTATCTGTATCTGGATTAGACCCGGGAGCATCATTTGGTGAGGACACCACCAACAGGTCTTTGAAGCTGATTGAGGAAGAATCATGGACATTTTGCAGAGAAAGGCAAAGGGACATCAGGGAGCGGTCATTGAAGGTTCTTGAGAGATTGGAATGAAAGATGACAGCGTGGTGCCAATGGGTACCCACAGGGAACGGGAATGACATGTCAGCAGCTTTTTCTCAGGATACACAGACTTTATTAAAGGATTTGACAAGGTCCCTCATTGTAGGCTAGTCCAGAAGATTAAATCACTTGGAATCCATGGTGAGTTGGTAAGGTGGATACAAAATCAGCTTAGCAACAGAGACAGAGGATAGTTGTGGAGGGGTGTTTTTCTGACTAGAGATCTGTGATCAGTCATGTTCTGCAAGGATCAGTACTGGGACTCTGTTGTTTGCAATATAAATAAGTGCTTTGGATGAAAATGTAGCTGGCCTGATTAGTAAGTTTTCAGACATCATGAAAATTTGTAGAGTTGTGGATAATGAGGAAGGTTATCAAAGGATACAGCAGGATACAACTTGTACAGATAAATGGCAGACACAGGTGATTCTGTTGTAATGTGCATTTCATCAACGTGAATTCACTGTAAAGTGATTGACAAATTGAGGGTGCTGTTTCTACAGCATGAACGTTTAAAACATGTACCTGTATTGGCTGTAATGCAATTATAGCATCAATGTTTAAGCGCTGTTTCTGAACTGCAACAATTCTATAACGTGGGGTTGCAACCATCACGTTACAGAAGAACTGACTGTTGAGTTTGATCTGAGCAAGTGTGAGATACATTTGATTAGATTAGATTAGATTACTTACAGTGTGGAAACAGGCCCTTCGGCCCAACAAGTCCATACCGACCCGCCGAAGCGTAACCCACCCATACCCCTACATTTACCCCTTTACCTAACACTACGGGCAATTTAGCATGGCCAATTCACCTGACTTGCACATCTTTTGAGTGTGGGAGGAAACCGGAGCACCCGGAGGAAACCCACGCAGACACGGGGAGAACGTGCAAACTCCACACAGTCAGTCGCCTGAGGCGGGAAATGAACCCGGGTCTCTGGCGCTGCGAGGCAGCAGTGCTAACCACTGTGCCACCGTGCCACCGTGCCGCCCTCCTCTTGCAGTTGATTTGGGAAATCAACTGCAAGAGGAGAGTATACAGTTAATGACAAGACCCTTAGGGACATTGATGTACAGAGGGATCTTGGGTTGCAAGTCCATAGCTCCCTCTAGTTCTGGACGCCCCACCCCAGGGAAAACAGTTTGTCTATTTATCCTATCCATACCCCTCATGATTTTATAAACCTCGATAAGGTCACTCCTCAGCCTCCAATGCTCCAGGGAAAACAGCCCTAGCCTATCCAACCTCTTCCTGGGGCTCAAACCCTCCAACCTTGGCAACATCCTTGTAAATCTTTTCTAAACCCTTTCAAGTTTCACAACATCCAACAGTGGCCTAATGAATGTCCTGTACAGCTGCAACATGACCTCCCAACTCCTGTACTCAATACTCTGACCAATAAAGGAAAGAATACCAAATGCCTTCTTCACTATCCCATCTACCTGCGACTCCACTTTCAAGGAGCTATGAACCTGCACTCCAAGGACTCTTTATTCGGCAACACTCCCTAGGACCTTACCATTAAGTGTGTAAGTCCTGCTAAGATTTGCTTTCCCAAAATGCAGCACTTCACATTTATCTGAATTAAACTCCATCGGCCACTTCTCAGCCCATTGGCACATCTGATCAAGATCCCATTGTAATCTGAGATAACCTTCTTCGCTGTCCCCTACACCTCCAATTTTGGTGTCATCTGCAAACTTACTAACTATACCTCTTATGCTCACATACAAATCATATATATAAATGATGAAAAGTAGTGGACCCAGCACCGATCCTTGTGGCACTCCACTGGTCACAGGCCTCCAGTCTGAAAAAGAACCCTCCACCACCACCATCCGTCTTCTACCGTTGAGCCAGTTCTGTATCCAAACGGCTAGTTCTCCCTGTATTCCATGAGATTTAACCTTGTTAACCAGTCTCCCATGGGGAACTTTGTCAAATGCCTTACTGACATCTTATTCACACTCAGTATGAGTAGCGCCTGCCCCTGTGCTGTAATGCTCTAGGTACTCCAGAGGTTTACTCCACTCCCATCTCCCCCTGTCTGTGACCCCATTACTTCCTGTGGTTCAAGCCAAGGAGGGTGAGCCCACACTGGGCAGGGCACTCTCAGCTGACTGGAGCTGCCCGGGTTAAAGGCACTGGGGGTGATGGCCCAAATCTTCAAATCAACAGAGTGTACCTGCAGCAGGCTCTGTCCATCCCAGCCACAGGGGTCAGGCCAGCAGCTAGACCTGGTGGGAAGGGGAGGAAGGGCAGTCCATTCTGAGGGCACGTTGATGGCATGGATGTTCAATCATTGTAGACATCCTACTTTGGTGAATACTTGTATATATTCTCCTCTGTTATTACAATGTCTATTGTAGTCTGTTGTCCCAAATGGGCTGGTGAAATGGACTGTAGTTAAGAGATGTGGAGTATCTTCAACCTGCAAAAAGAACATGCAACAACTGCGTCTTCCAATCGTTTGTTCCTCTCTCATACTTAACAAAGCTGGTGACCATAGATAGCCTCTGCTGTCGTCAGATCCCCATTTGAAAGAAGAACTGAATATTTGATTGAACAGCATAATGAACATTCAAAATAAGCAAACCTCCCATCAATGTGGAACTGCTCAAAGGAAATTAGAATTTACAACGTGAAAGTCCCCAGCTGGTTCAGTCTTTCTGGGAGCTAGCTCTCCCCAGCCTCTTGGGTTCTCCAGATCATTCCCCTATCTTCCTTCCGTTGACGTTCCTCCTGGTGCAGTTCAAAAGCCTCACCCTCATTTTGCTCCTCAGAGGATCCCTCTAGCTCCTGTATTGCACACTCCTTCAACAGAGCCCCCCCCCTTTGGCAAATCAGATGGTGGAGAGCATGGCACCCTCATTGTCATGTGGATCACTCTGTCTGGGACATAGCACATGGCACTGCCTCACAGTCCAGGCAGAGGGATCTCACCTTCAGGAGGCCTATGGACTGTACTGAAACATCTCTGTTTGATAGAATCCCTACAGTGCAGTAAAGAGGCCCTTCGGCCCAATCTTCTAAAGTCCATCCCATCCAGTGCCATACCCTACCTCCATAACCTCAGATTAATCATGACCAATCTGCCTAACCTGCACACCTTTGGGTTGTGGGAGGAAAGCGGAGCACCTGACCAGTCACTCAAGGCTGGAATCAAACCCAGGGCCCTGTTGCTGTGATGCAACAGTGCTAGCCATGGAGCCACCGTGCCATCCAAGTGCAGGTGCTATTGTACATTTCCTTCTGCATACTCTGAGCTTTTCTTCAAGTATCAATATCCATGTCAGGAGGAGTGTCTCTCCTGCCCAGCCACCATGGCTGTGTGCACTGAGAACCTCGGCTGTCATCTGGGAGTGCTTTAGGATGTTTGAGATGTGACAGTTTCCTGGATATCCAGTGACTGTGACCACAAATGAGCTGAACGATACGGGAGTGGGACCGATTACTATTCATAAGCACTGCCAGTGGTGGTGAGGTGCTCTCAAATGTATGGAAGGTCCAAATCAATTGTGCCCTGTGGGAAACCAGCTGACGATCCTTAGGACATTGAGCCAAGTCATGTGGGAAAGAAATGTAAATGGTTGTTTCCAGAATATGTTGCATCAGTGACATCCCAGATACACCAATGAGCAGAGGACTGTCAAATCCCACAGAAGTCCCTGGTTACTCCCCCAAACAAATTGCTTGCTAAAACTTGCTGAGTCTGGAGTCACATGTAGGCCAGACAGGATAAAGTCTGCAGATTCCCTTCTCGAAAGGACATCATTGAACCAGGAAGGGCGTTACAACAATAAACAACGGGTACAACGAGGCTACCTTTTTATTCAAGATTTGAATCCTGCCACAGCAGGATTTGAACACAAGTCTCCAAAACACTGTCCTGCATTGTGGATTAGGAGCTCAGCTTTATAGCCATTATAGCACAGCTTCCCTGAAAGGGTGCGGGAATTAGACAACACTTCCATTACTGGGGTATCATGCCAGAAGGTGAACCAAATGGACCTTGGTCTTTTCTTGTTGAGGGTCCGATGGTTGTATGTAATCACACAGTGTCAAATTGGAGTCACTTGGTGGTCAGATCATGCTCTGCTTCCAAGAGTGTTTCACTGACAAAATGCTCCTTCTTTCTGGTTGCAACACATAATCAAGAAGGTGGATGATATACTGCATTTTATTACAAGAGGAATTGAATATAAAAATAAGGATGTCCAGCTTCAGTTATATGGGGCACCGATGAGACCACATTTCCAATACTGTGTGGAGTTTTGGTCTCCATTTTGAGGAAGAATATAAATGGACTGGAGATGGTTCAGTGGAGGTTTATGGAATTAATAACTGGACCATTAACTGTCCAGTTCCACTTGGAGTATATTGGCAGTCCTACTGTGCTGTAGTTCTCCATCCCATTGGCCGTCCTACTCCACTTGGAGCACATTGGCCATCCTGCTCCACTTGGAGCACATTAGTCATCCTGCTCCACTTGGAGGACATTGGCTATCCTGCTCCACTTGGAGCACATTAGCCGTCCTACTCCACTTGGAGCACATTAGCTGTCCTACTCCACTTAGAGCACATTAGCCGTCCTACTCCACTTGGAGCACATTGGTTGTCCTGCTCCACTTGGAGCACATTGGCCATCCTGCTCCACTTGGAGCACATTAGCCGTCCTACTCCATTTGGAGCACATTAGCCATCCTGCTCCACTTGGAGCACATTGGCTGTCCTACTCCACTTGGAGAACATTGGTCATCCTGCTCCACTTGGAGCACTTTGGCCATCCTGCTCCACTTGGAGCACATTAGCTGTCCTACTCTCCTATAACCTCTAGCCCATTGACCATCCTGCTCCACTCGGGACACATTGGCTGTCCTGCTCTGCTGTAGCCTCCAGCCCATTGGCCATCCTACTCCACTTGGAGCACATTGGCCATCTTGCTTTGCTGTAGCCTCCAGCCCATTGGCCATCCTACTCCACTCGGAGCACATTGGCCATCTTGCTTTGCTGTAGCCTCCAGCCCATTGGCCATCCTATTCCATTTGGAGCACATTGGCCGTCCTGCTCTGCTGTAAGTCTCTAGCCCTTTGGCCATCCTGTTCTACTTGGAGCCCATTGGCCTTCCTGCTCCTCTGGGGCCTCCAGCCTGCTCTCCTCCGGCCTCAGCCACTCAGATAATGTCACCGCCACTCAAGAGAAGAAGAATGAGAAAAGAAAAAACACAGACAGAATGGATGTGACTCAGGCTGAGGAGCCCAGACGCTGCCAACTCCATCACCACTGTCTTGAATCTTAAGCTGACACAATATTAGGTCAGGTGTGTGTTCATTAGCATTACACTAGACATATGTTTAATAATATTAGACCAGGTGTGTATTTATTAATTAATATTAGACCAAGAATGTGTTCAATTAATAAATACACACTTGGTCTAATATTAATAAACACACACCCAATGTGTTATTAATAAACACACCTGGTCTAATGTTAGTAATTGCTATTAGCTAGTTGCTATTAATTTAGACCGGGAATGTGTTCAATTAATAAATATTATTAATTGTCTCATATTAATAAATACACACCCAATCTGATATTAATAAACATATTAACATTAGACCAGGTGTGTTTATGCATACTGTCTAATATTAATAAACACATTTGGTTAAATGTTAATAAAATACTCACCCTAATAAAATACTCACCCCTTGGTCTAATATTAATAAACACACACCTGATCTGATATTAATGAACACACTCCTGGTCTACTATTAATAAATACACACCCAATCTACTATTAATAATAATCTAATAACAATCTAATATTAATTAATATTAGACTGGGAATTTATTCAATTATTCAATTTATTCAATTAAAAAATACACGCCTGATCTACTATTAATAAATACACACCCATTCTAATATTAATTTACACACACCTGGTCTAATATTACTAAACACACATTCAGTCTAATATTGAAAAACACACACCCGGTTAAATATTAATTAACGGACACCTGGACTAAAACTGTTAAACACAGCCAGTTTAATATTAACAAATATACACCTGATCTAATATTAATAAACACACACCAGGTCTAATACTAATACATATGTATTCAGTCTAATATTATTTACCACACACTTGGTCTAATATTAATGAACATGCATTTGGTCTAAGATTAATAAACTTACACCCAGTCCAATATTAATAAATAAACACCTGATCTAATAATAATAACATAAACATGCACCTAGTCTAACATGACTAAACATACAACTGGTCAAATATTAAGAAATATACTCTTAGAATTGCTACAGTGTAGAAGCAGGCCATTCAGCACATTGTGTCCACACTAACCTTCTGAAAAGCATTCCACTCAGACCACCCCCTACCTGTAACCCCACATTTACCATGACTAATCCACCTTAGCACAGCCAGTCCACCTAATCTGCACATAGAGTCCTATTGCACGGAGACAGCCCCTTTTGACCTAAATTGGTCCATGCCAACTAAAATGTCCATCCATCCTAACCCCATTTCCCTGAACTTAGCCCACATCTTTCTAACCTTTCCTATCCATATATTGTCTAAATGCATTTTAAGTGTTGTTAATGTACCCAACTCAACCACTTCCACTGGCAGTTCATTCCATATGCATACCACCTTTTGTGTAAACAAGTTGCCCATCAGGTTCCCATTTATTCTTTCCCCTCTAACTTTCACCTGATATCCTCTGGCCCTCGACTTCCCAACCATGGGAAAAAGATTGAGTGCATTCACCCTATTCATGCCTCTCATGATCTTGTAAATGTCTATAACATCCCCTCTCAGTCTTCTGTGCTCCAAAGAAAAATGTCCTAGCTTGTCCAACCTCTCCCGATCATTCAGACTGTTGAGTCCTGGCAACATCCTTATAATTTTCTCCTGCACTCTTTTCCAGTTTAATAACATCATTCCTATAGCAAGGTGACCAAAACTGAACACATCTTTGGACTGTGGGAGGAAACAGAGCATCTGGAGGATACCCACACAGACTCAGGGAGAATATGCAAATTCCACACTAACCCTGAGGATGGAATCGAACCCAGGTCAGTGGTACTGTGAGGTAACAGTGCTAACCACTCAGTCACTGTGCTGCCCAAATTTGAGTGTGTGTTCCGTAATATTAGACCAGGTGTGTTTACTAATAACAAACTGAATGTATGTTTATTAATAGTCGACCAGTTGTATGTTTATTCATATCAGACCAGGTGTGTGTCTAATAATATTAGATCGGGTAAGTGCTTCTCAACGAAAAACAGTTGCTTTTGTATTAACAGGTGTATGTTTATTAATATTTGACCAAGGGTAACAGTGGCTTTGTGGTTAGCACTGCTGCCTCACAGCACCAGGGACATAGCTTTGACTTTACCCTCAGGTGACTGTCTGGGTGGAGTTTACACATTTCCCCTGTGCCTGCATGGGTTTCCTCCCACAGTCCAAAGATATGGAAGTTAGGTGGATTGCTAACTGCCAAAGTCTGCAGGCATGTGAAGGTTAGGTGGATTGGACACTGGAAATTTGTCCATAGTTTCCAGGAATGGGCAGGCTGCTTGTACTAGCCAATGAGAATGCAGGTTACAGGGATACGGTAGGGGTGTGAGTCTGGGTGGGATATCCTTCAGAAGGTTGGCGTGGTCTCGATGGGCCAAATGGCCTGTTTCCAGACTGTAGGAATTCTATGATTTTAAGTGTATATTTCTTTATATTACACCAGGTTTGAGTTAACTAATATTAGACTGGGTGTATGTTTATTAATATCTGGCCAGGTGTACATTTATTAATATTAGACCAGGTGTGTGTTTATTAATAGAGTCATTGAGTTGTGCAGCAGGGAGACAGACCCTTCAGTCCAATCAGTCCTTGCCAACCACGTTCCCAATTTAAACTAGTTCCACCTGCCTACATTTGGCTTATATCACTCCAAATATTTCTTATCTACGAACTTATCCAAATGCTATTTAAGCATTGTAACCGTACCCACATCCACCACTTCCTCTGGAGGTTCCTTCCACACACAAACCACTCACAAACAACTCAAAAAGTTGGCCCCTCATGTCTCTTTTAAATCTTTCACCTTAAAAATATGCTCACCAATCTTGAAATCCCCAACCCTATAGAAAAGACACCTGCCATTCACCTTGTCTATACCCCTCATGATTTTATAAACTTCTATAAGGTCACCCCTAAACTTCCTACGCTCAAGTGAAAAAAGTCCCAGCCTACCCAGCCTCTCCATTTCCAGCAACATCCTAGCAAATGTTTTGAACCCTGTCCATCTTAATAATATCCTTCCTATAAAAGGGCGGCCAGGACTGAACACAATATTCCAGAAGAGGCCTCACAAACATCCTTTACAACCTCAACATGACTTCCCAACTCCTGTGCACAAAAGACTGAATAATGAAGACAAGTGTGCTTAGGACCTTTTAATCATCCTGTCTACATGTGACAAAGACTTCAAAGAATTATGAACCTGAACCCCTGGTCCCTCGTTCTACAGCACTACCTAAGGCCCTACTTTGAATTGTATAAATCCTGCCCTGGTTTGCTTTTTTTACAATATCTCTCATTTATCCCAATTCAACTGCATCCTCCACTCTTCAGCTAATTTACCCTAATCTGAGGTAACCTTCTGCTCTGTTCACAATACCACCAAATTGGTGTCATCTGCAAATTTATTAACCAGCTGTTTATTAATATTACACTGGGTGAGTGTTTCTTAATATTAGACCAGGTATGAGTTCATTAATTTTAAACAAGGTGCCTGTTTATTAATATTAGACCTACTGTGTGCCTTAATTCATATTAAACCAGCTGCATGTCTGTTAATATTCGACAAAGTGTGTGTTTATTAATATTAGACCGGGTGTGTTTATTAATATTAGATCAGGTGTGTTTATTAATATTAGAGCAGGTGTATTTATTAATATTAGCGTGGTTGTGTGCTTATTAATATGAGACCAGTTATGCATTTATTAATATTAGACTGGGTGTGTGCTTATTAATATTAGACTGGGTGTGTGCTTATTAATATTAGGCTGGGTGCATGTTTATTCATATTAGGCTGAGTGTATGTTTATTAATATTAGACTGGGTGTGTGTTGCTGAACATTAGACCAAGTGTGTTTTTATTAATATTAGGCCGGGTGCATGTTTATTAATATTACACCAAGTGTATGTTCATTAATATTAGACCAAGTATGTGTTTATTAATATTAGATTAGATGTGTGTTTATTTTAGAGTTAACCTGATGGAAGTCTTGCAAATTTATAAAAGTAGATTTTAAGATTTAGGAATGATACTTTGACCTGTAGGGAAAATCCAAAAGTAATGCAGTATATTAATTAACGAATAAAATAAGAAGTTTAGGGAAGTTTCCTTACTCAGAGTGGCAGTTGAAATGTATAATGTTGATGTATTTAGAGAAAAGTAGATAAACATACAAGGTACAAAAGAAGGCCACATTGATGAGTTGAGATGAAGCATGTTGGCAGGAGGTTTATGGAACATGAATACTGGCAAAGGCTAGGTGTGAGTTTAAATTTAGTACTTATTACTGATGACTCTATTAATTTTTAATATTGGACCAGGTATGAGTTTATTAATAGTGGATCATAAGAAGATTAAAAAATAGGAGCAAGATTAGGTTATTAGGTTATTCAGTCTCCCAAGTCTGTCCCACATTGAACAATACCTGGCTGTTCTGACCCAGCTCTGAACTATTTTATGCATTTTCCTCATAATTTCATCTCATTGATATTTCAAAAATCTCTCTATCATGGCTAATTTAGCCTCAACTCTCCGGGATACAGAATTCCAGACGTTCACTACCTTCTGACAGAAGAATTCCTGGATTGTCAGGAGGGAGTTGCTCTGGGAGTCCTCAACATTGACTCTGGAATGCATGAAGTCTCATGGCTTAAATTTAAATATGGGCAAGGAAATCTGCTTCTGATTACCACATACTGTCCTCCCTCGGCTGATGAATCATTGCTCCTCCATGTTGAACAACACTTGGAGGAAGCACTGAGGGTGGCAAAAGCACAAAATGTACTCCGGGTGGGGGATCTCAATGTCTACGACCAAGAGTGGTTCAGCAGCAGTGACTATTGATCGAGTCTTAAAGAACATCGCTGCTAGACTGGGTCTGCGGCAGGTGGTGAGGGAACCAAGAGGGAAAAACATACTTAACCTCATCCTTACCAATCTGCCAGCTGCAGATACATCTGCCGATGACAGTATCGACAAGACTGACTATCGCACAGCTCTTGGGGAGACAAAGTCCAGTATTCACAGCTCACCACATTTTCCTGAGGGGTAATGAAATGTTGGCCATCCAGGGATGCCCACATCCCATGAGTGAATAAAAAACAGAAGAATAAAGGCCTAATCTGTTTAGTTGTTCTTGGTAAGTCAGCCCCTCCATTTGGGGAATCAGCCCAGTGGATCTTTTTTGAATAGCTTCCAATGATAGTATATAATGACAGTACATTGGTGCAGTGGTTAGCATTGCTGCCCCATCGAGCCAGGGACTTGTGTCTGATTGCACCTTCAGGCAACTGCCTGTGTAGAGTTTGCACCTTCTCTCCCTAGTGTGGATTTGATGGGCTGAATGACCTTCTTCCAAATGTAGGGATTCTATGATTCACTCCAGGCATAGTGAGGCCAACACCCTGTACCATTGTGACATAACTTCCTTATTTTTAAACTCCAAACCCTTAACCCTAAAAGCATCATAGAATCCCTACAGCAGGCCATTTGACCCATCGAGTCCATACTGACCCTCTGAAAAGCATCCCAACGAAACCCATCCCCCTACCTTATCCCCGTAAGCCTGCATTTCTCATGGCTAACCAACTAGCCTGCACATCCCTGGATACTATGGGCAGTTCAGCATAGACAATTCACATAATCTGCACAGCTTCAGTCTGTGGGAGGAAACCCGAGCATCCAGAGGAAACCCATATTGAAATGAGGAGAATGTGCAAACCCCATACAGATAGTCACCCAATGGTAGAAGTGAACCCAGGTCCCTGGCACAGCGAGGCAGCAGTGCTAACCACTGAACCACTGCGCTGCCCCATTCCATTTCGCCTTTTCAATTACTTGCTGAATCTGCATTTTTTCTTGTGTTTTATGTACAAGAATACCCAGATCCTTCTGCACTCCACAGTTTTGAAATCTCTCTCCATTTAAATCCACAGTCTGCTTTTTGATTCTTTACATCAGGATGCATGGCCTCACAGTTTGCTGCATTAAACTCTGCCAAGTCTTGGCCCAATCACTTAACCTTTTTGTTGCCTGCCCATGCTCCATTCATACATAGCTCCATGGCTTCTGCAACTAGGCTTTCCCTCACTGCCAGATACCTAGCTGTGTAAACAACACTAACAATGAGTGCCATGTAACTTGATTGTAAAAAGTGAATCAATCTTCAATAATCGTTGGCTCTTAAAACTCTTTTCCCATTTCAGTTTTAAATCAAATGTACAGAAAAATAAAAGAAAAGAAACTGTCTGAGGACACTGACTCTTGGATAATTCCTTCCTTCTCCTCAGTCAGAGTACTGGAGTTCTGTGACCCACACCTTCTGACCCCAACCATTCTGCATGCGGACAGATGAAACACAAAGGCCTCATTTGTTGTGTTTGGAGATGCTTTCTTCACAGCTTCTGCTCAGCTCTAAGGCTTTTCTGTTTGCTAGCTGGTCGTAAAGCTGGAACGATGATGTTATTAAAGAATGAGATTTGAATTTTTGTCTTCTCTACATGATCTCAGATTTATTTCTTGATCTTCGCTGCCGTCACACTGAGTTTTACAGACTGGTCTCTGAGTCCAGCCCAGGGGTCTTCGATTCCAGTCCAGATTGTAGGGGTCTCTGAATCTGGTCGAAGTAAGTTCAATTATGGTCCAGTGCAGATACAAATAAGAGAGATGAAGCTTCATATGAAGGGGGAAAGGAATAGACAGAGCTGTTGATGGTTTTAATGTGGAGGGAAGCGAGCGGATTCAGGTAGAATGTTAACACTGCTATAGAATCCACTGATCTTTGACTTCAGAAAGAAAAAAGGAGGACACACCCCTACCAAATGAATGGAGCTGAGGCGGAGAGGGTCGGGAATGTTAAGTTCCAAGGAGTGATGATAATCAACAAGCTGTCCTTGTCCTCCCACATAGATGCAATGGTCAAGAAGGTACAACAGCTCTTCCTCTTCCTCAGGAGGCTGAGGAAATTCAGCATGTTCATAAGGACCCTCGCCAACTTTTACTGATGCACCACAGCATGCACTAAGATGTGTGCACTTCCCAGGCCATCACACAAGCCAACCTCCCATCCATGGACTCCATCTACACTTCTCATTGCCACAGAAGGGCTGCCAACATCATCAGTTGGCTCCCACCCCAGTAATACTTTCTTCCAATCTCTTCCAACAAGCAGAAGATATAAAAGCTTAAACACACGCAGTAACAGGTTCAAGAACAACTTCTTCCCTGCTGTTATCAGTCCGCTGAATGGACCTCTCTAATTACAAATACAATGCTGATCTTGCTTTTGTGCATCTTCTGTGCAGCCGTAACCCTTTATGCCTCACTCTGTCTAAACACCCTCTGATATGTATGTTCTTGTATATTATGATTTGCCTGAACTGCACACAAAACAAAATTTCACTGTACTTAGGTACGTGTGACAACAATAAATTAAATCAAATCAACACCATAAACACACACACATGCACACATGCATAGTGAAAGCATCTGGAGAAAGAAGACTGAACAGCAATGTTCTGACCACCAAAAGGATCATCTCAGCAACACACAAATAGGAATCATTTTCCACCTTTCTCCACTCATAACCTATTTATACCTGGCTGTCTGTCTATGTGTAAGGGTAGTTTATAAAGGGATTAGATTTCAGTTTGTTTTCTTACATACCTCCAGTTAATCGCTACTTGCTTGTAGCTACAGTCTAATTACTTGTAATAAATGATCATTTTTGCAAATACAGAAACTTATGCTTCCTATTAACTTTGGTCTTGAAACCAGTGTCTTGTTCAGGATTTGGCTGTTTCAACATTCTCTAAGGCTGTAAGTAACAAAGACATTGAGGGTTGTCGAATGCACTTCAGTACCTTTCAAGACCGTACATTTTCCCAGTCAATTAATTTGCTAATATTGAAAATGACAGGCCTCATCAGCACATTGTTTTCATTGCTATTCACCACGTCATAGTAATGATGACACTCTAATAATCAAGGGCTTGTCCCTAGAGGATTAACTCCTTGTGTTAATTTCTTTAAAACAGTAAAACACAGAATAAATTATGAAGCAGATATTGCAGCAAATCTGTTGATTTCTCTGTAAGTGTCACTCACAACAGCTTTTACGACTCACTGCCAGGCAAAGTCACAGCATCATATACACATGACACATGGAGTCCTTAAACATGAAATCTCTTCTAGATATCGTACACACCAACCCCAATGCCGTAAACACAATACACACGCAATTTTACCTCAAACACACAACATGCCACAAATTCACACACAATGAACATATACACTCACCACAACATACACAATACTCACCCACAACCAGACCTCAAACACTCACAACAGCATACACCACAAACACACCTTCCACGCAACAAACACACATACACATATTAAAGACACATTTTGCCACACACTCACATTAAAGACACACTTTTGCCACACACTCACACATATGTACTGTACATTTCCCTCAGTTAAAAAAAACTGTTCTGTTAATCTCCTTCCATAATTGTTAAACTACAATGAGTTTCAAGTCCACTCTCAGAATCCCAGGGGATTATATTACAGTTGGCAGAGCACAGAAAAGGGAAACAGGTTGCTTAAGTTAGCATCTTAATTGCAAAACATTATTTGTACATCTGTGCTGTGGAAAAGAAGAAATGAATCAGCATCTCCAACTTATCAGACGGAACTATCAGCTTCCTGATAGAGTTCTACTTTTAAACTCTGGGCTGGGGGAAGGGACACTCTCATTGCCATGTGAGTATGAGTAATTGCCAGCTGCTTGGTTCACTTCCAGAGTGGAGTTGGGTCCGACAAATATCTGTCTTACATTACTGTTCACAACTAAACCAGGAAGCCTTAAATAAATCCTGCCATGTGTAATAGAGATAAATATTTTAATATTTGTAAGGAGGCAGAACATAGAAACATGAACTCACTCTAAAGGCCACTACAGTTTACAGATAAACATAGGAAATAGGAGTTGAAACAGGGCCATTGAGCCCTTAAGCCGGGTCTGACTTTCATTAAGATGATAGCTGATCTGATTGTGATTTGACTCCTACTTTCCTATCAACTGCCAATAATCTTGGTTTCTCCAGTAAACAAGGTTCAAACCATTTGTTTGTTGAAAATAATCATTGAATTCTCTTCTATAGCTTGCAATTGTTCCAAAGTTGTACCAACTATCAGAAAGAAAACCATCATCTGTACCAAATACATGAAGCAGAGTCGGTCTGACACTGTCGTACTGTACTGAGGGAGCAGTGTTAGCCGAACACTCCCCTATAGTGCAAAGGGAGCAGTGTTAGCCTGACAGTCACCTGTACGGCAAAGGCAGCAGTGTTAGCTTACACTCCCCTGTAGTGCAAAGGGAGCAGTGTTAGCTTACACTCCGCTGTAGTGCAAAGGGAGCAGTGTTAGCTTACATTCCCCTGTAGTGCAAAGGGAGCAGTGTTAGTTTACACTCTGCTGTAGTGCAAAGGGATCACTGTAAACCTGACACTCACTTGTAGTGCAAAGGGAGCAGTGTTAGCCTGACACTCCCCTGTAGTGCAAAGGGAGCAGTGTTAGCCTACATTCCCCTGTAGTGCAAAGGGAGCACAATTAGCCTACACTCCCCTGTAGTGCAAAGGGAGCACAGTTAGCCGACATTCCCCTGAAGTGCAAAGGGAGCACAGTTAGCCTACTCTCCCCTGTAGTGCAAAGGGCGCAGTGTTAGCCTACATTCCCCTGTAGTGTAAAGGGAGCACAATTAGCCGACACTCCCCTGTAGTGTAAAGGGAGCACAGTTAGCCTATTCTCCCCTGTTGTGCAAAGGGCGCAGTGTTAGCCTACATTCCCCTGTAGTGTAAAGGGAGCACAATTAGCCTACATTCCCCTGTAGTGCAAAGGGAGCACAATTAGCCTACACTCCCCTGCAGTGCAAAGGGAGTACAGTTAGCCGACATTCCCCTGTAGTGCAAAGGGAGCACAGTTAGCCTACTCTCCCCTGTAGTGCAAAGGGCGCAGTGTTAGCCTACACTCCCCTGTAGTGCAAAGGGAGCAGTGTTAGCCTGACACTGCCCTGTAGGGCAAAGGGAGCAGTGTTAGCCTGACACTCCCCTGTAGTGCAAAGGGAGCAGTGTTAGCCTGACGCTGCCCTGTAGTGCAAAGGGAGCAGTGTTAGCCTGACACTCCCCTGTAGTGTAAAGGGAGCAGTGTTAGCCTGACGCTGACCTGTAGTGCAAAGGGAGCAGTGTTAGCCTACACTCCCCTGTAGTGCAAAGGGTGCAGTGTTAGCCTGACACTGCCCTGTAGTGCAAAGGGAGCAGTGTTAGCCTGACACTCCCCTGTAGTTTAAAGGGAGCAGTGTTAGCCTGACGCTGCCCTGTAGTGCAAAGGGTGCAGTGTTAGCCTGACACTGCCCTGTAGTGCAAAGGGAGCAGTGTTAGCCTGACACTCCCCTGTAGTGCAAAGGGTGCAGTGTTAGCCTGACACTCCCCTGTAGTGCAAAGGGCGCAGTGTTAGCCTGACACTCCCCTGTGGTGCAAAGGGAGCAGTGTTAGCATACACTCCCCTGTAGTGTAAATGGAGCAGTGTTCGCCTGATGCTCCCGTGTTGTGCAAAGGGAGCAGTGTGAGGCTGACACACCTCTGTCGTGCAAAGGGAGCACAGTTAGCCTACACTCCCCTTAGTGTAAAGGGAGCAGTGTTCGCCTGACACTCCCCTATAGTGCAAAGGGAGCAGTGTAAGCCTACACTCCCCTATAGTGCAAAGGGAGCAGTGTTAGCCTACACTCCCCTGTAGTGTAAAGGGAGCAGTGTTAGCCTGACACTCCCCTATAGTGCAAAGGGAGCAGTGTTAGCCTACACTCCCCTGTAGTGTAAAGGGAGCAGTATTAGCCTACACTCCCCTGGAGTGCAAAGGTAGCAGTCTTAGCCTACACTCCCCTGTAGTGCAAAGGGAGCAGTGTTAGCCTACACTCCCCTGTAGTGTAAAGGGAGCACAGTTAGCCTACACTCCCCAGTAGTGCAAAGGGAGCAGTATTAGCCTACACACCCCTGTAGTGCAAAGGGAGCAGTGTTAGCCTGACGCTCCCCTGTAGTGCAAAGGGAGCAATGTTAGGCTGACACTCACTTGTAGTGTAAAGGGAGCAGTGTTAACCTACACTCCCCTGTAGTGTAAAGGGAGCAGTGTTAGCCTGACACTCCCCTGTAGTACAAAGGGAGCAGTGTGAGGCTGCCACTCCCCTGTAGTGCAAAGGGAGCAGTGTTAGCCTACACTCCCCTGTAGTGCAAAGGGAGCAGTGTTAGCCTGACGCTGCCCTGTAGTGCAAAGGGAGCAGTGTTAGCCTACACTCCCCTGTAGTGCAAAGGAAGCAGTGTTAGCATACACTCCCCTGTAGTGTAAATGGAGCAGTGTTCGCCTGACGCTCCCGTGTTGTGCAAAGGGAGCAGTGTGAGGCTGACACACCTCTGTCGTGCAAAGGGAGCACAGTTAGCCTACACTCCCCTTAGTGTAAAGGGAGCAGTGTTCGCCTGACACTCCCTTGTAGTGCAAACGGAGCACAGTTAGCCTACATTCCCCTGTAGTGTTACAGGAGCAGTGTTAGCCGACACTCCCCTGTAGTGTAAAGGGCGCAGTGTTCGCCTGACACTCCCCTGTAGTGTAAAGGGAGCACTGTTAGCCTACACTCCCCTGTAGTGTTACGGGAGCAGTGTTAGCCTACACTCCCCTGTAGTGTAAATGGAGCAGTGTTCGCCTGACACTCCCCTGTAGTGTAAAGGGAGCACAGTTAGCCTACACTCCCCTGTAGTGCAAAGGGAGCAGTGTTAGCCTACACTCCCCTGTAGTGCAAAGGGAGCAGTGTTAGCCTGACACTCCCCTGTAGTGCAAAGGGAGCAGTTTTAGCCTACTGTCCCCTGTAGTGCAAAGGGAGCAGTGTTGGCCTACACTCCCCTGTAGTGTAAAGGGAGCAGTTTTAGCCTACTGTCCCCTGTAGTGCAAAGGGAGTTGTGTTAGCCTACACTCCCCTGTAGTGTAAAGGGAGCAGTATTAGCCTACACTCCCCTGTAGTGCAAAGTGAGCAGTGTTAGCCTGACGCTCCCCTGTAGTGCAAAGGGAGCAGTGTTAGCCTGACACTCACCTATAGTGTAAAGGGAGCAGTGTTAGCCTACACTCCCCTGTAGTGCAAAGGGAGCAGTGTTAGCCTGCCGCTCCCCTGTAGTGCAAAGGGAGCAGTGCGAGGCTGCCACTCCCCTGTAGTGCAAAGGGAGCAGTGTTAGCCTACACTCCCCTGTAGTGCAAAGGGAGCAGTGTTAGGCTGACACTCCCCTGTAGTGCAAAGGGAGCAGTCTGAGGCTGACACTCCCCTGTAGTGCAAAGGGAGCAGTGTTAACCTGACATATCCCTGTAGTGCAAAGGAAGCAGTGTTAGCCTACACTCCCCTGTAGTGCAAAGGGAGCAGTATTAGCCTACACTCCCCTGTAGTGCAAAGGGAGCAGTTTTAGCCTACTGTCCCATGTAGTGCAAAGGGAGTTGTGTTAGCCTACACTCCCCTATAGTGCAAAGTGAGCAGTGTTAGCCTGACGCTCCCCTGTAGTGCAAAGGGAGCAGTGTGAGGCTGCCACTCCCCTGTAGTGCAAAGGGAGCAGTGTTAGCCTGACACTCCCCTGTAGTGCAATGGGAGCAGTGTTAGCCTGACACTCCCCTCTAGTGCAATGGGAGCAGTGTTAGCCTGACACTCCCCTGTAGTGCAAAGGGAGCAGTGTTAGCCTGACACTCCCCTGTAGTGTAAAGGGAGCAGTGTTAGCCTGACATTCCCCTATAGTGTAAAGGGAGCAGTGTTAGCCTGACACTCCCCTGTAGTGCAAAGGGAGCAGTGTTAGCCTGACACTCCCCTGTAGTGTAAAGGGAGCAGTCTGAGGCTGACACTCCCCTGTAGTGCAAAGGGAGCAGTGTTAGCTTACACTCCGCTGTAGTGCAAAGGGAGCAGTGTTAGCTTACATTCCCCTGTAGTGCAAAGGGAGCAGTGTTAGTTTACACTCTGCTGTAGTGCAAAGGGATCACTGTAAACCTGACACTCACTTGTAGTGCAAAGGGAGCAGTGTTAGCCTGACACTCCCCTGTAGTGCAAAGGGAGCAGTGTTAGCCTACATTCCCCTGTAGTGCAAAGGGAGCACAATTAGCCTACACTCCCCTGTAGTGCAAAGGGAGCACAGTTAGCCGACATTCCCCTGAAGTGCAAAGGGAGCACAGTTAGCCTACTCTCCCCTGTAGTGCAAAGGGCGCAGTGTTAGCCTACATTCCCCTGTAGTGTAAAGGGAGCACAATTAGCCGACACTCCCCTGTAGTGTAAAGGGAGCACAGTTAGCCTATTCTCCCCTGTTGTGCAAAAGGCGCAGTGTTAGCCTACATTCCCCTGTAGTGTAAAGGGAGCACAATTAGCCTACATTCCCCTGTAGTGCAAAGGGAGCACAATTAGCCTACACTCCCCTGCAGTGCAAAGGGAGTACAGTTAGCCGACATTCCCCTGTAGTGCAAAGGGAGCACAGTTAGCCTACTCTCCCCTGTAGTGCAAAGGGCGCAGTGTTAGCCTACACTCCCCTGTAGTGCAAAGGGAGCAGTGTTAGCCTGACACTGCCCTGTAGGGCAAAGGGAGCAGTGTTAGCCTGACACTCCCCTGTAGTGCAAAGGGAGCAGTGTTAGCCTGACGCTGCCCTGTAGTGCAAAGGGAGCAGTGTTAGCCTGACACTCCCCTGTAGTGTAAAGGGAGCAGTGTTAGCCTGACGCTGACCTGTAGTGCAAAGGGAGCAGTGTTAGCCTACACTCCCCTGTAGTGCAAAGGGTGCAGTGTTAGCCTGACACTGCCCTGTAGTGCAAAGGGAGCAGTGTTAGCCTGACACTCCCCTGTAGTTTAAAGGGAGCAGTGTTAGCCTGACGCTGCCCTGTAGTGCAAAGGGTGCAGTGTTAGCCTGACACTGCCCTGTAGTGCAAAGGGAGCAGTGTTAGCCTGACACTCCCCTGTAGTGCAAAGGGTGCAGTGTTAGCCTGACACTCCCCTGTAGTGCAAAGGGCGCAGTGTTAGCCTGACACTCCCCTGTGGTGCAAAGGGAGCAGTGTTAGCATACACTCCCCTGTAGGTAAATGGAGCAGTGTTCGCCTGATGCTCCCGTGTTGTGCAAAGGGAGCAGTGTGAGGCTGACACACCTCTGTCGTGCAAAGGGAGCACAGTTAGCCTACACTCCCCTTAGTGTAAAGGGAGCAGTGTTCGCCTGACACTCCCCTATAGTGCAAAGGGAGCAGTGTAAGCCTACACTCCCCTATAGTGCAAAGGGAGCAGTGTTAGCCTACACTCCCCTGTAGTGTAAAGGGAGCAGTGTTAGCCTGACACTCCCCTATAGTGCAAAGGGAGCAGTGTTAGCCTACACTCCCCTGTAGTGTAAAGGGAGCAGTATTAGCCTACACTCCCCTGGAGTGCAAAGGTAGCAGTCTTAGCCTACACTCCCCTGTAGTGCAAAGGGAGCAGTGTTAGCCTACACTCCCCTGTAGTGTAAAGGGAGCACAGTTAGCCTACACTCCCCAGTAGTGCAAAGGGAGCAGTATTAGCCTACACACCCCTGTAGTGCAAAGGGAGCAGTGTTAGCCTGACGCTCCCCTGTAGTGCAAAGGGAGCAATGTTAGGCTGACACTCACTTGTAGTGTAAAGGGAGCAGTGTTAGCCTGACACTCCCCTGTAGTACAAAGGGAGCAGTGTGAGGCTGCCACTCCCCTGTAGTGCAAAGGGAGCAGTGTTAGCCTACACTCCCCTGTAGTGCAAAGGGAGCAGTGTTAGCCTGACGCTGCCCTGTAGTGCAAAGGGAGCAGTGTTAGCCTACACTCCCCTGTAGTGCAAAGGAAGCAGTGTTAGCATACACTCCCCTGTAGTGTAAATGGAGCAGTGTTCGCCTGACGCTCCCGTGTTGTGCAAAGGGAGCAGTGTGAGGCTGACACACCTCTGTCGTGCAAAGGGAGCACAGTTAGCCTACACTCCCCTTAGTGTAAAGGGAGCAGTGTTCGCCTGACACTCCCTTGTAGTGCAAACGGAGCACAGTTAGCCTACATTCCCCTGTAGTGTTACAGGAGCAGTGTTAGCCGACACTCCCCTGTAGTGTAAAGGGCGCAGTGTTCGCCTGACACTCCCCTGTAGTGTAAAGGGAGCACTGTTAGCCTACACTCCCCTGTAGTGTTACGGGAGCAGTGTTAGCCTACACTCCCCTGTAGTGTAAATGGAGCAGTGTTCGCCTGACACTCCCCTGTAGTGTAAAGGGAGCACAGTTAGCCTACATTCCCCTGTAGTGTAAAGGGAGCAGTGTTCGCCTGACACTCCCCTGTAGTGTAAAGGGAGCACAGTTAGCCTACACTCCCCTGTAGTGCAAAGGGAGCAGTGTTAGCCTACACTCCCCTGTAGTGCAAAGGGAGCAGTGTTAGCCTGACACTCCCCTGTAGTGCAAAGGGAGCAGTTTTAGCCTACTGTCCCCTGTAGTGCAAAGGGAGCAGTGTTGGCCTACACTCCCCTGTAGTGTAAAGGGAGCAGTTTTAGCCTACTGTCCCCTGTAGTGCAAAGGGAGTTGTGTTAGCCTACACTCCCCTGTAGTGTAAAGGGAGCAGTATTAGCCTACACTCCCCTGTAGTGCAAAGTGAGCAGTGTTAGCCTGACGCTCCCCTGTAGTGCAAAGGGAGCAGTGTTAGCCTGACACTCACCTATAGTGTAAAGGGAGCAGTGTTAGCCTACACTCCCCTGTAGTGCAAAGGGAGCAGTGTTAGCCTGCCGCTCCCCTGTAGTGCAAAGGGAGCAGTGCGAGGCTGCCACTCCCCTGTAGTGCAAAGGGAGCAGTGTTAGCCTACACTCCCCTGTAGTGCAAAGGGAGCAGTGTTAGGCTGACACTCCCCTGTAGTGCAAAGGGAGCAGTCTGAGGCTGACACTCCCCTGTAGTGCAAAGGGAGCAGTGTTAACCTGACATATCCCTGTAGTGCAAAGGGAGCAGTGTTAGCCTACACTCCCCTGTAGTGTAAAGGGAGCAGTATTAGCCTACACTCCCCTGTAGTGCAAAGGGAGCAGTTTTAGCCTACTGTCCCATGTAGTGCAAAGGGAGTTGTGTTAGCCTACACTCCCCTATAGTGCAAAGTGAGCAGTGTTAGCCTGACGCTCCCCTGTAGTGCAAAGGGAGCAGTGTGAGGCTGCCACTCCCCTGTAGTGCAAAGGGAGCAGTGTTAGCCTGACACTCCCCTGTAGTGCAATGGGAGCAGTGTTAGCCTGACACTCCCCTCTAGTGCAATGGGAGCAGTGTTAGCCTGACACTCCCCTGTAGTGCAAAGGGAGCAGTGTTAGCCTGACACTCCCCTGTAGTGTAAAGGGAGCAGTGTTAGCCTGACATTCCCCTGTAGTGTAAAGGGAGCAGTGTTAGCCTGACACTCCCCTGTAGTGCAAAGGGAGCAGTGTTAGCCTGACACTCCCCTGTAGTGTAAAGGGAGCAGTCTGAGGCTGACACTCCCCTGTAGTGCAAAGGGAGCAGTGTTAGTTTACACTCCGCTGTAGTGCAAAGGGAGCAGTGTTAGCCTGACACTCCCCTGTAGTGCAAAGGGAGCAGTGTTAGCCTGACACTCTCCTGTAGTGCAAAGGGATCACTGTAAACCTGACACTCACTTGTAGTGCAAAGGGAGCAGTGTTAGCCTGACACTCCCCTGTAGTGCAAAGGGAGCAGTGTTAGCCTACATTCCCCTGTAGTGCAAAGGGAGCACAATTAGCCTACACTCCCCTGTAGTGCAAAGGGAGCACAGTTAGCCGACATTCCCCTGAAGTGCAAAGGGAGCACAGTTAGCCTACTCTCCCCTGTAGTGCAAAGGGCGCAGTGTTAGCCTACATTCCCCTGTAGTGTAAAGGGAGCACAATTAGCCGACACTCCCCTGTAGTGTAAAGGGAGCACAGTTAGCCTATTCTCCCCTGTAGTGCAAAGGGCGCAGTGTTAGCCTACATTCCCCTGTAGTGTAAAGGGAGCACAATTAGCCTACATTCCCCTGTAGTGCAAAGGGAGCACAATTAGCCTACACTCCCCTGCAGTGCAAAGGGAGTACAGTTAGCCGACATTCACCTGTAGTGCAAAGGGAGCACAGTTAGCCTACTCTCCCCTGTAGTGCAAAGGGCGCAGTGTTAGCCTACACTCCCCTGTAGTGCAAAGGGAGCAGTGTTAGCCTGACACTGCCCTGTAGGGCAAAGGGAGCAGTGTTAGCCTGACACTCCCCTGTAGTGCAAAGGGAGCAGTGTTAGCCTGACGCTGCCCTGTAGTGCAAAGGGAGCAGTGTTAGCCTGACACTCCCCTGTAGTGTAAAGGGAGCAGTGTTAGCCTGACGCTGACCTGTAGTGCAAAGGGAGCAGTGTTAGCCTACACTCCCCTGTAGTGCAAAGGGTGCAGTGTTAGCCTGACACTGCCCTGTAGTGCAAAGGGAGCAGTGTTAGCCTGACACTCCCCTGTAGTTTAAAGGGAGCAGTGTTAGCCTGACGCTGCCCTGTAGTGCAAAGGGTGCAGTGTTAGCCTGACACTGCCCTGTAGTGCAAAGGGAGCAGTGTTAGCCTGACACTCCCCTGTAGTGCAAAGGGTGCAGTGTTAGCCTGACACTCCCCTGTAGTGCAAAGGGCGCAGTGTTAGCCTGACACTCCCCTGTGGTGCAAAGGGAGCAGTGTTAGCATACACTCCCCTGTAGTGTAAATGGAGCAGTGTTCGCCTGATGCTCCCGTGTTGTGCAAAGGGAGCAGTGTGAGGCTGACACACCTCTGTCGTGCAAAGGGAGCACAGTTAGCCTACAATCCCCTTAGTGTAAAGGGAGCAGTGTTCGCCTGACACTCCCCTATAGTGCAAAGGGAGCAGTGTAAGCCTACACTCCCCTATAGTGCAAAGGGAGCAGTGTTAGCCTACACTCCCCTGTAGTGTAAAGGGAGCAGTGTTAGCCTGACACTCCCCTATAGTGCAAAGGGAGCAGTGTTAGCCTACACTCCCCTGTAGTGTAAAGGGAGCAGTATTAGCCTACACTCCCCTGGAGTGCAAAGGTAGCAGTCTTAGCCTACACTCCCCTGTAGTGCAAAGGGAGCAGTGTTAGCCTACACTCCCCTGTAGTGTAAAGGGAGCACAGTTAGCCTACACTCCCCAGTAGTGCAAAGGGAGCAGTATTAGCCTACACACCCCTGTAGTGCAAAGGGAGCAGTGTTAGCCTGACGCTCCCCTGTAGTGCAAAGGGAGCAATGTTAGGCTGACACTCACTTGTAGTGTAAAGGGAGCAGTGTTAACCTACACTCCCCTGTAGTGTAAAGGGAGCAGTGTTAGCCTGACACTCCCCTGTAGTACAAAGGGAGCAGTGTGAGGCTGCCACTCCCCTGTAGTGCAAAGGGAGCAGTGTTAGCCTACACTCCCCTGTAGTGCAAAGGGAGCAGTCTGAGGCTGACACTCCCCTGTAGTGCAAAGGGAGCAGTGTTAGCCTACACTCCCCTGTAGTGCAAAGGAAGCAGTGTTAGCATACACTCCCCTGTAGTGTAAATGGAGCAGTGTTCGCCTGACGCTCCCGTGTTGTGCAAAGGGAGCAGTGTGAGGCTGACACACCTCTGTCGTGCAAAGGGAGCACAGTTAGCCTACACTCCCCTTAGTGTAAAGGGAGCAGTGTTCGCCTGACACTCCCTTGTAGTGCAAACGGAGCACAGTTAGCCTACATTCCCCTGTAGTGTTACAGGAGCAGTGTTAGCCGACACTCCCCTGTAGTGTAAAGGGCGCAGTGTTCGCCTGACACTCCCCTGTAGTGTAAAGGGAGCACTGTTAGCCTACACTCCCCTGTAGTGTTACGGGAGCAGTGTTAGCCTACACTCCCCTGTAGTGTAAATGGAGCAGTGTTCGCCTGACACTCCCCTGTAGTGTAAAGGGAGCACAGTTAGCCTACATTCCCCTGTAGTGTAAAGGGAGCAGTGTTCGCCTGACACTCCCCTGTAGTGTAAAGGGAGCACAGTTAGCCTACACTCCCCTGTAGTGCAAAGGGAGCAGTGTTAGCCTACACTCCCCTGTAGTGCAAAGGGAGCAGTGTTAGCCTGACACTCCCCTGTAGTGCAAAGGGAGCAGTTTTAGCCTACTGTCCCCTGTAGTGCAAAGGGAGCAGTGTTGGCCTACACTCCCCTGTAGTGTAAAGGGAGCAGTTTTAGCCTACTGTCCCCTGTAGTGCAAAGGGAGTTGTGTTAGCCTACACTCCCCTGTAGTGTAAAGGGAGCAGTATTAGCCTACACTCCCCTGTAGTGCAAAGTGAGCAGTGTTAGCCTGACGCTCCCCTGTAGTGCAAAGGGAGCAGTGTTAGCCTGACACTCACCTATAGTGTAAAGGGAGCAGTGTTAGCCTACACTCCCCTGTAGTGCAAAGGGAGCAGTGTTAGCCTGCCGCTCCCCTGTAGTGCAAAGGGAGCAGTGCGAGGCTGCCACTCCCCTGTAGTGCAAAGGGAGCAGTGTTAGCCTACACTCCCCTGTAGTGCAAAGGGAGCAGTGTTAGGCTGACACTCCCCTGTAGTGCAAAGGGAGCAGTCTGAGGCTGACACTCCCCTGTAGTGCAAAGGGAGCAGTGTTAACCTGACATATCCCTGTAGTGCAAAGGGAGCAGTGTTAGCCTACACTCCCCTGTAGTGTAAAGGGAGCAGTATTAGCCTACACTCCCCTGTAGTGCAAAGGGAGCAGTTTTAGCCTACTGTCCCATGTAGTGCAAAGGGAGTTGTGTTAGCCTACACTCCCCTATAGTGCAAAGTGAGCAGTGTTAGCCTGACGCTCCCCTGTAGTGCAAAGGGAGCAGTGTGAGGCTGCCACTCCCCTGTAGTGCAAAGGGAGCAGTGTTAGCCTGACACTCCCCTGTAGTGCAATGGGAGCAGTGTTAGCCTGACACTCCCCTCTAGTGCAATGGGAGCAGTGTTAGCCTGACACTCCCCTGTAGTGCAAAGGGAGCAGTGTTAGCCTGACACTCCCCTGTAGTGTAAAGGGAGCAGTGTTAGCCTGACATTCCCCTGTAGTGTAAAGGGAGCAGTGTTAGCCTGACACTCCCCTGTAGTGCAAAGGGAGCAGTGTTAGCCTGACACTCCCCTGTAGTGTAAAGGGAGCAGTCTGAGGCTGACACTCCCCTGTAGTGCAAAGGGAGCAGTGTTAGCCTACACTCCCCTGTAGTGCAAAGGGAGCAGTGTTAGCCTGACACTCCCCTGTAGTGCAAAGGGAGCAGTGTTAGCCTGACACTCTCCTGTAGTGCAAAGGGAGCAGTGTTAGCCTACACTCCCCTGTAGTGCAAAGGGAGCAGTGTTAGCCTGACAATCCCCTGTAGTGCAAAGGGAGCACAGTTAGCCTACACTCCCCTGTAGTGTTACGGGAGCAGTGTTAGCCTACACTCCCCTGTAGTGTAAAGGGAGTACAGTTAGCCTACATTCCCCTGTAGTGTAAATGGAGCAGTGTTCGCCTGACACTCCCCTGTAGTGTAAAGGGAGCACAGTTAGCCTACATTCCCCTGTAGTGTAAAGGGAGCAGTGTTCGCCTGACACTCCCCTGTAGTGTAAAGGGAGCACAGTTAGCCTACACTCCCCTGTAGTGCAAAGAGAGCAGTGTTAGCCTACACTCCCCTGTAGTGCAAAGGGAGCAGTGTTAGCCTGACACTCCCCTGTAGTGCAAAGGGAGCAGTTTTAGCCTACTGTCCCCTGTAGTGCAAAGGGAGCAGTGTTAGCCTACACTCCCCTGTAGTGTAAAGGGAGCAGTTTTAGCCTACTGTCCCCTGTAGTGCAAAGGGAGTTGTGTTAGCCTACACTCCCCTGTAGTGTAAAGGGAGCAGTGTTAGCCTACACTCCCCTGTAGTGCAAAGTGAGCAGTGTTAGCCTGACGCTCCCCTGTAGTGCAAAGGGAGCAGTGTTAGCCTGACACTCACCTATAGTGTAAAGGGAGCAGTGTTAGCCTACACTCCCCTGTAGTGCAAAGGGAGCAGTGTTAGCCTGCCGCTCCCCTGTAGTGCAAAGGGAGCAGTGCGAGGCTGCCACTCCCCTGTAGTGCAAAGGGAGCAGTGTTAGCCTACACTCCCCTGTAGTGCAAAGGGAGCAGTGCGAGGCTGACACTCCCCTGTAGTGCAAAGGGAGCAGTGTTAGCCTACACTCCCCTGTAGTGCAAAGGGAGCAGTGTTAGGCTGACATATCCCTGTAGTGCAAAGGGAGCAGTCTGAGGCTGACACTCCCCTGTAGTGCAAAGGGAGCAGTGTTAACCTGACACATCCGTGTAGTGCAAAGGGAGCAGTGTTAGCCTACACTCCCCTGTAGTGTAAAGGGAGCAGTATTAGCCTACACTCCCCTGTAGTGCAAAGGGAGCAGTTTTAGCCTACTGTCCCCTGTAGTGCAAAGGGAGTTGTGTTAGCCTACACTCCCCTATAGTGCAAAGTGAGCAGTGTTAGCCTGACGCTCCCCTGTAGTGCAAAGGGAGCAGTGTGAGGCTGCCACTCCCCTGTAGTGCAAAGGGAGCAGTGTTAGCCTGACACTCCCCTGTAGTGCAATGGGAGCAGTGTTAGCCTGACACTCCCCTGTAGTGCAATGGGAGCAGTGTTAGCCTGACACTCCCCTGTAGTGCAAAGGGAGCAGTGTTAGCCTGACACTCCCCTGTAGTGCAATGGGAGCAGTGTTAGCCTGACACTCCCCTGTAGTGCAAAGGGAGCAGTGTTAACCTGACACTCCCCTGTAGTGTAAAGGGAGCAGTGTTAGCCTGACACTCCCCTGTAGTGCAAAGGGAGCAGTGTTAGCCTACACTCCCCTGTAATGCAAAGGGAGCAGTGTTAGCCTGACACTCCCCTGTAGTGCAATGGGGAGCAGTCTGAGGCTGACACTCCCCTGTAGTGTAAATGGAGCAGTGTTAGCCTGACACTCACCTGTAGGTAAAAACAATGACTGCAGATGCTGGAAACCAGATTCTGGATCAGTGGTGCTGGAAGAGCACAGCAGTTCAGGCAGCATCCCATGAGCAGCAAAATCGATGTTTCGGGCAAAAGCCCTTCATCAGGAATAAAGGCAGAGAGCCTGAAGCGTGGAGAAATAAGCTAGAGGAGGGTGGGGGTGGGGAGAAAGTAGCATAGAGTACAATAGGTGAGTTGGGGAGGAGATGAAGTTGATAGATCAGGGAGGAGAGGGTGGAGTGGATAGGTGGAAAAGGAGTTGCAGTGGGAGAGGGACTCCCTGAGATTCTTGTAGAGAGACGAGGAAAACTTCTTCAAGGCAGGCATCCTTGCAAGAGGATTCGCAGTAGGGTTAAAATCAACGAGGTAAAAACAATGACTGCACCTGTAGTGTAAAGGGAGCAGTGTTAGCTTACACACCCCTGTAGTGCAAAGGGAGCAGTGTAAGCCTACACACCCCTGTAGTGCAAAGGGAGCAGTGTAAGCCTGACACTCCCCTGTAGTGCAAAAGGAGCAGTGTAAGCCTGCCACTCCCCTGTAGTGCACAGTGAGCAGTGTAAGCCTACACTCCCCTGTAGTGCAAAGGGAGCAGTGTTAGCCTGACACTCCCCTGTAGTGCAAAGGGAGCAGTGTTAGCCTGACACTCCCCTGTAGTGCAAAGGGAGCAGTGTAAGCCTACACTCCCCTGTAGTGCAAAGGGAGCAGTGTTAGCCTGACACTCCCCTGTAGTGCAAAGGGAGCAGTGTAAGCCTACACACCCCTGTAGTGCAAAGGGAGCAGTGTTAACCTGACACTCCCCTGTAGTGCAAAGGGAGCAGTGTTAGCCTGACACTCCCCTGTAGTGCAAAGGGAGCAGTGTTAGCCTGACACTCCCCTGTAGTGCAAAGGGAGCAGTGTAAGCCTACACACCCCTGTAGTGCAAAGGGAGCAGTGTAAGCCTACACACCCCTGTAGTGCAAAGGGAGCAGTGTTAGCCTACACACCCCTGTAGTGCAAAGGGAGCAGTGTTAGCCTGACACTCCCCTGTAGGGCAAAGGGAGCAGTGTTAGCCTACACTCCCCTGTAGTGCAAAGGGAGCAGTGTTAACCTGACACTCCCCTGTAGTGCAAAGGGAGCAGTGTGAGGCTGACACTCCCCTGTAGTGCAAAGGGAGCAGTGTGAGGCTGACACTCCCCTGTAGTGCAAAGGGAGCAGTGTTAGCCTGACACTCCCCTTCCACCATTGTACTGCTCATTCTCGGTCTGTGATTGTAAAATCACAAGGCTAAGAGCTCCTGCTGCAGTTACAGGCCCTTGTCTGCCTTACCTGGAAGGAGGAGAGCAGTTGTGAGCATTTTGAAAAAAGAGATCAAGTCCAACTGTGGTAACTATAGGGGAAACTACACGCTATCATACCGGTGGAAAAGTCATCGCCAAGGTCCTCCGTAACCATGCCCTCCCTATGGCTGAGGAACTCATCCCAGAGTCGCAGTGTGGCTTTTGGCCACAGAGGGGCAGACTGGACATGGTTTTCACTGTGTGACAGCTGCAAGAGAAATTCAGAGAAAAGAACCTACCCTTGTACATGGCCTATTTCAACCTTACAAAGGCCTTTGACACTATTAACCGGGAAGCATTATGATGTGTCCTTTTCCACTTTGGTTGCACCACGAAGTTTTTCACCGTCCTTCGCCTGCTCCACGATGATATGGAAGTCATTGCAATAACAAATAGCCCCACCACCGACCCATTCCCCATTCAGACCAGTATAAAGCAGGACAGCGTCATCACCCCAATACTGTTCTCGATCTAACTCACTACAATTCTTCACTTCAACGTTGACAAAGCTCCCTGCTGGAGTGGAGCTAACTTACAGAACCAGCATGAAATTATTCACCCTCTGCCACCTTCAAGCTAAAACCATAGTCACCCCAACCAGTGTCATCAAGCTCCAGTATGCAGATGATGCTTGTCCATGCGCAAACTCAGAGGATGAACTCCAGACCACGGTCAGCACCTTTACAGAGGCATAGGAGAGCGTGGGTCTCACCTGAACGTCCGCAAGTGGAGGATCCACTATCAACCAAGCCTGGCATTGTGGAGCAAACCCCTGATCATCAAGGTCCACTGGGAGGCCTTAGACAACATGGACCACTTTCAATACCTCGGGAGTCTCCTGTCGGCCAAAGCAGACATTGACGAAGAGATCTAGCACTGTCTCCAGTGTGCTGGCATAGCCTTGGACCACCTGGGGAATAGGATGTTCAAGAACAATATCAGACCTATGGTTCCTGTCCTCCTATATGGCTCTGAGACGTGGGCTGTCTACAGCAGGCACCTCGAGTCACTGGAGCAGTACCACTGACGCTGCCTGTGCAAGATCCTGTGAATCTGCTGGGAAAAAAGACATCCCAACACCAGCATCCTCAACCAGACCAACATCCGTCATCTCGAGGCTCTGATCACCCGTGATGGGCTGGCCATGGCATCCCCATGACTGACACAAGACTCCCCAAGCAGGTACTCTACTCCCAGCCCCTGAAACGGCAGGCGAGCCCCAGGTGGACAGAGGAAGTGCTTCAGGGCCTCCCTGGAGAAATGTGGCATTCCCACAGACACCTGGGAATCACTGGCCCCGAGACAGTCCAAAGTGAAGGAGGAGCATTTGGGAAGATGTCAAGCACCTCGAGATTTGCCATCGAGAAAAAGCAGAGGCCAAATTGAAGCAGTGAAAGGAGCACCCCAATCTGTAACTGGATCCTTGATTTTCTGACCCACAGACCGCAATCAGTAAGAATAGTTGACAATACCTCCTCCATGATAATCCTCAATGCCGAGGCCCTGCAAGGCTGTGTACTCAATCCCTTACTATACCCCTTGTACACTCACAACTGTGTCACCACATTTTGCACCAACTCCATTTACAAGTTTGCTGACGACACCACTGTTGTAGAGTGGATCTCAAACAAAGATAAGACAGGATACAGGAAAACATTTGTGTGCTTAGTGGCATGGTGTAAAGACAACAATCTCTCTATCAACGTCAGCAAAATGAAGGAGCTGGTCATTGACTTCAGGAAGTGAAGTGGAGGACACGCCCCTGTCTGCATCAATGGTGCTGAGCTGGAGATAGTTCAGTGCGTCAAGTTCCTGGGAGTGATGATTAGCAACAAATCTGTCCGGGTCTACCCGTGTTAACACAATGGTCAATAAAGCCTGACAACATCTCAGGAAGCTGAGGAAATTTGGCACATCCACAAGGACTCTTACCAATTTTTATATATGCACCATGGAAAGCATCTTTGCAGGCACATCACAGCTTGGTATGACAACTGCTCTGCCCAAGACGGCAAGAAACTACAGAGAGACATGAACCTAGCCCAGTGCAAACCAGCTTTCCATCCATTGACTCAAATATACTTCCTGCTGCCTCGGGAAAGCAGCCATCCTAATCAAAGACCCCTCCCACTCTGTTACACTCTCTTTGACCCTCTTCTGTTGGGTAGAAGATATAAAAGTTTGTATAGGTGTACAAGCAGATTGAAGAACAGCTTCTTCCCCGCTGTTATCAGATTTCTCAATGGACCTCTCAAATTTTAAATGTAATGTTGATCTCGCTGTCTGTGTACCTTCTTGTAGCTGTAACATTGTATTCTTCACTCTGTACGATTACCCTAATGCACTTTGTATGGTATGATCTGCTTGTACTGCACAGAAAACAAACCTTTCACTGTGCTCTTTGGAAGTGGAGTCGCGAGTAGAAAAGGTGGCGAAGAAGGATTTCAGCATGCTTGCTTTCATTGGTCAGAGCACTGAGTATAGGACTTGGGATGTTTAGTTGCACCTGTACAAGACATTGGCAAGGCCATATTTGGATTGCTGCGTGCAGTTCTGGTCACCCTACTATAAAACAGATACTATTTAAACTAGAAAGATTGCAGATCTTGGAATTCTCGATAGTTACTGGAGAGGTCCCATGGGTTGGAGACTAATTAATGTTCTTCCTCTGTTCAAGAAGGGAAATAGGGATAATCCAGGAAACAATAGACTGATGAGCTATTAGAGAGATATGTTAGGGATAGGATTTATGCATATTTGGAAAAGCCCAGCCTCATTTGGGACAGTCAGCATGGCTTTGTGCAGGGTAGGTCATGCCTTACTAACTTGATTGAATCTTTCGAGGAGGCATCAAAGGTGATCGATGAGGGTAGAGCAGTGGATGTTGTTTACATGGATTTTAAGAAAGCTTTCAACAAGGTCCTGCATGGTGGGCTCATTCAGAAGATTAAAGTGCATGGGATCCACGGTGACTTGGCCACTTGGATTGCACAGAGAAGGAAAAGGGTAGTAGTGAAAGGTGTTTTTCTGGCAGGAAGTACATGACCAGTGGGTGTTCCACAGGGATCCATACTGGGACCTCTGCTGTTTGTGATATATATATAAATGACTTGGGTGAAAACGTAGGGTAGGTTAGTAAGTTTGCAGATGACGCAAAGATTGGTGGATATTGTGGAAGGCTGTCAAAGAAAACTGCGGGATACAGATCAGTTGCAGATATGGGCGGAGAAATGGCAGATGGAGTTTAATCTGGCAAAGTGTGAGGCACTGCACTTTGGGAGATCAAATGTTAAGGCAACGTGTACAGTTAATGGCAGGACCTTGAACAGCATTAATATACAGAGGGATCTTGGAGTACATCCACTGACCTTATGATGAAGGGAGGTCATTGATGAAGCAGCTGAAGATGGTTATGCCTAGGAGACTACCCTGAGGAACTCTTGCAGGGATGTCCTGGAGATGAGATAACTGACCTCCAACAACCACAACCATCTTCCCAAGTGCCAGGTCTGACTCTAATCCACTGAGAGGTTGCCCCTGATTCCCATTGGCTCCAATTTTGCTTGGGCTCCTTGATGCCATACTTGTTCGACTGTGGCCTTGACATCAAGGGCTGTCATTTCAAGGGCTGGAATTCAGGTCTTTTGAACCAAGGCTGTAATGAGGTCAGGAGCTGAGTGGCCCTGGTGGAACCCAAACTGGGCGTCACTGAGCAGGTTATTGCTGAGCAGGTGCTGCTCAATAGCGCTGTTGGTGACACCTTCCATCACTCTACTGATGGTCAAGGGTAGACTGATTGTGGAGGGGGGGGGGCTAGTTGGCCGGATTGGTATTGTTCTGCTTTTTGTGTGCAGGACATACCTGGGCAATTTTCCACATTGTTGGGTAGATGCCAGTTTTGTAACTGTACTGGAGCAGCTTAGATAGGGGACTGACAAGTTCTGGAGGACAGGTCTTCAGTACAATTGCCAAAATGTTCTCAGGGCACGTAGCCTTTGCAGTATCTACTGTCTCTAACCGTTGCTTAATATCATGTGGATTGAATTGAATTGGCTGAAGACTGGTATCTCTGATGCTGGTGACCTCTGGGCAGCTCTCTCAATTTTGGCACGAATCCCCAGATGATACCAAGGAGGATGTTGCAGGGTCGACAAAGCTGAACTTGTCATTGTTTCTGGTACTTAAGTTGCTGCCAGTCATCCACCTGGTTTCATTTCATCTTAGCATTGAGATCTAACTGAGTGGCTTGCTGGGCCATTTGAGAGACCAGTTAAGAGATAACCCCATTGCTATGGCACTTGTGTCACATGTTGGCCAGACTAGGTAATGAATGCAAACCTTTCCTCCTAAAGGGCATTAGTGAGCCAGATGGGTTTTTATGATAACTGACAATTGTCATCACTAGACTCTTAGCCCATGGGGAGCTCCTCTGAATTGCCCTTTACCCCACTCCACATTGGGTGGACAGACGTGAGAGGAGCGGTGGGGCGGGTGGGAAATGGTGCCACAGGCCTGGTTGAAAAGAGGCAGTGACCCCACACAATTGACAGAGATGTGAAACACCAACTCCTTAAGGTTGCTGAACTGACGGGCAGCCCGGGAATCTGTGAATCCATTTTGTTGCAAGGGACCTCCATGTGCACCACTCTCCACCACCCAATGAAAACTATCTTTTGATTTGATTTATTGTTGTCATATTTACCGGGTTACAGTGAAAAGTATTGTTTTGCATGCGATCCAGGTAAATTACACCTTACATAAGTTCAAAAAGGTAATGGAACAGAATGGAGAATATAGTGTTACAACTACAGAGAAGGTGCAGGGAAAATTCAACTCTTAATATATAAGAAGTCTGTTTAAACATTTGACAACATTGGGGGGAAAAGCTGATCTTGAATCTGTTGGTGTGTGTTTTCCAGCTTTACGATCTTCTGAACGCTGTGCAGATTGTTTTCTTTATGGATCAGCCTGTACAGCAATGTTACGAAACACCAAGGAGCATGTGGGCCTTGAACCTCTAGCTCAGAGGTAGGGACCCTTCCATTGCACCACAAGCAGCCTCATGCTGTTTATAGATAACTATCGAATCAGAGGCCACAGATCAGCCATGATCTCACTGAATGACAGAACAGGTTTGAGAGCCTGAATGGTTTTTATCTTATGGTTTAAGCGCCCTCCTGTAGATCTTTAACCTTTGTTTGTACAATTAACATTCCCTGGTCCTATCTGGGGTTGGGGTGTGTTAGGAAAAAAATAAATTCATGGCTATGGCAAAGAATAAGTATGTTCAGGACCTGGAGTACGGTTGCGAAGTCTGGTTGGGCATCATCCCGGAAATCTCATCACCTCATTCCTCAATTCCACGACCCCACTCCCATCCTCCTGCCATGTCAATCACTGCAGTACCCCCCACCTTCCTACACCCAGTCGGAGAGTGAACAGAATTCCAAATTGCGGATGGATGGTTCTGGACTCTCACACAGACAGCCCTTTCTTCCGCCCCAATACTGCATTAGTGCAATTTATTCACTTGAGCAGGTGTTGGTGAGCTGCCTTCTTGAACCGCTGCAGTCCATGTGCTGTGGGCTGACCCACAATGCCCTTAGGCAGAGCATTCCAGGATTTTGACCCATTGGCAGTGGAGGAACAGCAATATATTTCCAAGTCAGGATGCTGAGTTGCCTGGACGGGAACTTGCAGGTGGTGGTGTTTCCATGTATCTGCTGCCCTTGTCCTTCTAGATGGAAGTGGTTGTGGATCTGGAAGGTGCCATCTAAGGATCTTTGATGAAGTCCTGCAGTGCATCTTGTAGATAGTACAGAACGTCGATGGTGGAGGGGAGTTAATGTGGTTCCATTCAAGTGGGCTGCTTTGTTCTGGATGGTGTCAAGCTTCTTGAATGTTGTTGGAGCTGCACTCATGCAGGGAAGTAGGGAGTAATCCACCACACTGTGCCTCGTAGATGGTAGATATATTTTGGGGAGTCAGAAAGTGGGTCACTTGCCGCAGGATTCCTAGCGTCTGACTTTCTCATGCTCATGTGGCCAATCCCACTGAGTTGCTGGTCAACTGTAACCCCGAGGATGTTGAAATCATAGAATCCCTACAGTGTGGAAGTGGACCATCTGCCCATCCAGTCCACACTGACCCTCCGAAGAGCATATCACCCAGACTGATACCCCTACTCTAGCCCTGTAACCGTGCATTTCCCAGTGCCAATTCATTTAACCTGCTCATGTTTGGGCTGTGGGAGGAAATCGGAGCACCCAGAGGAATAGGGAGAATGTGCAAACTCCACACTGTCGTTCAAGGGTGGAATCAAACCTGGGTCCTTGGCACTGTGAAGCAGCAGTGCTAACCACTGAGCCACTATTCTGCCTCAATGTGGGAGCCAGTGATGGTAACACCATTAAATATTAGCAGTTAGGTTGTCTCTTAGTGGAAGTGGTCATTGCCTGGTATTTGTGGGGAGCAATTGTTGTTTGCCACTTGTCAGCCCAGTAACCAGCGATGTTTGTTGAAATGTCCCTATGATTCCCCTCCTGGGTTGTTCACAGCAGTGTTCAGGAGATTGGCACACAGTCTGAGGAGAATCCTGGATAATCTCAGACATTTGGCAACCCTTTGGAGCTCCGGCATCCCTCACAAGCCCCGTCCATTTTGATTCTTAGATCCCAGTGTTTTCCTGCACATGAATATACAGGACAATTTGCCCTTTGAGTGTGTACAGTAATTGCTAGATTCACATCATAGTAATCATAGAGTACCAAGAGTGAACAAGTACCCAACCCTGCTCCCGATATTGACACAATTCCCTACAGAGGTTAAAACAGAGTCTAATAGCCAACTAGGTAAGAGGAAGATTGGTTACAATATTCCGAAATTCCCTGAACACAGGAAAGGTTCCAGTGGATTGGAAAATGGCAAATATAACACCCTAATTCAGAAAAGGTTGGGGAGGTCAAAATGTGGGAAATTACAGACTAGTTAGTTTTACATCTGTTGTTGGGAAAGTGCTAGAATTAACTAACAAGGAAGCAATATCAGGATATTTGGAAAGTCAAAATACTACCCATCAGAGTCAGCATGGTTTTAGGAAGGGCAAATCATGTTTGACTAACTTGCTAGAGTTCTTCGAAGAAGTAACAAGTAAAGTGGATAATGGGGATGACATAGATGTAATTTATCTGGACTTCTGGGAGGCATTTGATAAGGTACCACACGAAAGGTTAATTCACAATGTTACATCATATCGGATTAGGACTAATTAATTAGCCTGGATAGATGACTGGCTGATGGATAGAAGACAAAGAGTCGGGATAAATAGATGTTTCCTGGATGGCAAGATGTGACTTGTGGGATGCCACAGGGTCTGCTCCTTGGACCCCAGCTATTTATAGTCTGCATTAACGACTTGGATACAGGGATAGAAGCCAAATTTGTGGATGACACAAAAATAGGCAGGACAGTAAATTGCAATAAGTAAATAAGAACCTTACAAATAGATAAAGATAGGTTAGGAGAGTGGGCTAAAATGTGGCAGATGAACTTTAATGTGAAGTCATGCACTTGGGTCAAACAAATGGGAAGGCAACCTATTATCTTATTGGGGATAGACTTCGGGGTGCTCCAGTGCAGAGGGATCTAGGTGTACTTGTTCATGAATCACAGAAAGTGATAATAAACAGCAGATAATAAACAAAGCAAATGGAATGTTGGCTTTTATAGCTGAAGGAATAGAATATAAAGGTAAGGGAATTTTGTTGCAGCTGTACAAGGCATTGGTGAGACCGCACCTGGAGCATCATGCACAGTTTTGGTCCCCTTATTTGAGGAAAGATGTAGTTGTATAGGAGGCAGTTCCGAATAGGTTCACTAGATTGCTCCCAGAGATGAGGGTTTGTTGTATGAAGACAGATTGAACAGTTTAAGCCTATACTCCCTGGAATTCAGAAGAATGAGTGGAGATTAATTTGAGGTATTCAAGATGATAAAAGGTGTGGATAAAATAGACATTGAACTTTCTCTTGTGGGACATTCTAGGACAAGAGGTCATAGTCTTAGGATAAGGGGGAGCAAATTTAAAACAGGTTTGAGGAGAAACTATTTCTCCCAAAGGATTGTGAATCTGTGGAATTCCCTACCCCAGAGTACAGTGGATGCTGGGACAGTGAGTAAATTTAAGGAGGTTAGACAGATTTTTAATTGGTAATGGGTTGAAGGGTTATGGGAAGAATGGGGGAGAGATAGAGAGAGACAGACAGTAGCTTTTATTTATCATTTCGACCATATACAACTGATATAGTAAAAACGAGACAGTGTTCCCCCAGCACCAAGGTGCTACATGGACAGCACAAATTACTCGATCAAACACAGGGCAGCATAAAGTGCAAAACTTGCAAATTAGAGTGTAATAAGAGAATGATAATTACTAGACAGTGTTCTAGCAGCAATTCGGAGTCGTACAAAGAATTTCAGATGGGAAAGAGTCCGATTATACTGTGTTAAGGAGCCTGATGGCTTGGGGGAAGAAACTGTTGCACAGTCTGGCCGTGAGAGACTGGATGCTCCGGTATCTTCTGCCAGATGGCAGGAGGGAGAAGAGTTTGAGTGAGGGGTGTGTGGGGTCTTCCACAATGCTCTTAGCCTTGTGGATGCAGCATGTGGTGTAAATGTCTGCAATGGAGGGGAGAGAGACCCCGGTGATCTTCTCAGCTGTCCTCACTATCCGTTGTAGGGTCTTCCGATCTGAGACAGTGCAACTCCTAAGCCAGGCAGTGATGCAGCAGCTCAGGGTACTGTCAAAGAACGCTCTGTAGAATGTGGTGAGGATGAGTGGTGGGAGGTGGATTTTCCCCAGCCTCCACAGAAAGTAGAGACGCTGCTGGGCTTTCTTGACTATGGAGCTGGTGTTGAGGGACCAGGTGAGATTCTCCACCAGGTGGATGCCAAAACATTTGGTGCTCTTTGCGATCTCCTCGGGGGAGCCGTCAATGTCCAGCGGAGAGTGGTCTCGCCATGCCCTCCTGAAGTCAACTAGCATCTCTTTCGTCTTGTGCACATTCAGAGACAAGTTGCTGGGAACCTATTCGGAACTGCCTCCTATACAACTGCCCCAGTCCGTTAGCCTCTGCACCTCTTCTCTGCATGCTGGCTCGTTGTTCCTGCTGATGAGACCCACTACAGTCGAGGAGCATATCAGGCGGAACAGACTCAATGGGCTGAACGGCCTAATTGTGCTCTTAAATCATATGAACTCATGAACTTATGAAGATTGATAACTGCATAAATGTGAGGTTATTTGTTCAATATCTTGGCTCAGGTATTAAAAACTTCAAATGATACTGAATCGGACCAGTTTAACCTTGGTTGGAGGAGAATCGAGCTCAAGTTTGATGTACCATCCTGCATTATTTGTGACAGTTCATTTTCTGAGGCAGCCCAAAGTTTTTAGAGAGAAAGGTCACTTACTGAATTATATATACATTTCCATGGATATTGGAGCTGGCCTTGACATAACTGTCTCCTGATTTGCTACAATATAGTGCCCTCTACTGTAAAAGATTGTGTAGAACTGGAGAAACATACCCATAACATATAGGCTGACAGTGCAGTGCAGCTGCAGTGTTGCCTATCCTTAATGGCCTTTGAAGTGATTATCTTACTAGAGCCATTTCAGAGGGCAGTTAAGAATCAATACAATTCTATAGGTCTGCAGTCACTTGTAGGTGGGAAGGCAAGTGGTTAGGATGCCACAAAGAACCTGCAACTGATTGAGGTTTGGAATGTGATGGCTCACAGTGTTGTGGAGACAGGTACAATTGAGTGTTTCAAGAGGGAATGGGATCATCATCTGAGAAGGGACGTTGTGCAGGGTTACAGGGAGACGGATGGGTGAGTGGACCAGGTCCATCATTCATGTGATGCTAGGCACAATGGATGGAATGACTCTCTCTCTGTCCTGTAATCATTCTGTAATCTTCATCCTCTGAGGTGACAGAGCAATTAAGCTCAGCATGGGATGAGCAGTTCACAAGAAGTTGCACCTCCTGTCACATCAGATAAAAATCAGATAATAAAATCAGTGTTGTGTCAGAAATTAGTATCCAAATTTTATCTGCTGCCCTTGTCATTCTAGATGGAAGTGGTCGTGTATTTGGAAGGTGCTGTCTGAAAATCTTTGGTGAATTTCCGCAGTGCATCTTCCAGATAGTACACGCTGTTGGGGCGGCATTTATCCTGGCAACTGGGGAGTATTCTATCACATTGTATGACTGCACCAAGACCTAATAACCTATCATTCCTGTGGCGAACACTGGTTCCCAATTGAACAACTATTTAAGTTTAAAATTTGCCTCCTTGTTTGCAAATTGTTTTGTGGCCTTGGTCCTCGGTCTGTATGATCACCTCCAGCTCCTTGTCTCTCTGAGGTAGGGAAAAATGTGCAGCCTTCGTAATTCAATTTGACTTCAATCATTTCAAGTGAGGAAATACTGGAATAAATGATAAACAGTCAATGGAGACTTCAAGTATAGACACAAAAGGGTCTTATGACGAGGAAAGTATTACTAAAAAGGCAGATGTGTTGTGGAAGCTTTTCCTCACCAGCACAAACACAAAAATGTCAACTTTCAAACTAGATCAACAACTTATACTACAGGAGTAAACAGGTTGAATGGTTAGTAATTCGAGTCTGATTGACTGACAAATTGCCATACAGCAAATGAGCTTGAACTACAAACTCCTCAGGCTCCTGGATAAATCAAGGAGGGTGCGAATCTTGAATATTTCTTCAAAAAATCAGCATAAAATGCTGAAGAAACTCAGCAGGTCTGGCAGCCACTGTGGGGAGAAAACCGAGTTAACATTTTGAGTCCAAAATGACTCTGCTTTCTCTCCACAGATGCTGCCAGACCTGCTGAGTTTCTCCAGTAATTTCCGTGTTCCAGCATCTGCCATTCTTTGTCTTATTTGAACATTTTCCTTTTGTTTGCAGTGAACAGATTTGTAAGTGTGAAATTTAGTTCCAACGTGTCTAAATGAGCCAAAATTCAAAGTCATAGAACACCTGGTTATCGTCCAACAGGTTTAATTGGAAGCACTAGCTTTTGGAACGCTGCTTCTTCATCTGGTGGTTGTGGAGTATACAATTGTAAGACAGTCACAACCCCCCACCCCAGACACACAAACACACACAACCCACATACGCACATACACATATACGTTTGTGGGACGAATTTGTACTTGCAGAGTTACATTGTACTTTGCTCAAAAACTGCATGAATCCATGTAAGACTCTGTTAACTCATTTGTTTAGATTAGAATCAGTCTAAACATTATGGCACAGACAACAGCACACAGGGGGCCAACACCTTCAATATATTATCTGGCTGACACCAATTGTTAAAGTTAACCTGAGAATGTAACTTTTAAAAAAAGTTTTGTGATTTACATATGAAAGAAGTGAAACTAATATGGCCATTTTAACAGATGAGAGACTTAACAAACAATCAAGGTATTTTTCAATGTATAATTTCAGTTACATCACACTGTAAACTTTTGCTATAAATTCTGTGTCTTACAATTGTGTACTCCACAACCACCTGATGAAGGAGCAGCGCTCCGAAAGCTAGTGCTTCCAATTAAACCTGTTGGACTATAACTTAGTGTTGTGTGATTTTTAATTTTGTACGCCCCAATCCAACGCCGACATCTCCAAATCATAAATGAGCCAAGTTCGAGCCTCGACTGATTGTCTCTAATTGGTTGTCAGATGGCTATTAGCATACTTAGGGTTGCTCAGCAAGTGTCACCCATTCACAGAATCACATCCAAAAGTAGATGTTATACTCTGGGTTTTGCAACTGGGGTTGAATATGGTCTGTGCTTGTCAATGGATTAACATCCCATTTCTCCTGTCATATTAATTTTGTGCACAAGTGAAATGTAATGTTTTTCCTGCTAACTTAGAGCAATAAAGCTTCAACAACATCTCTTTGCTTTCAGCAAGATTCAGTGTTCTGTATTACCAAATGACAGACTGTAGGAAAAGTTGTAAGTAGGCTTCTTGATTGTGACTGAGTGCTATTGGATTGTATAATTGCCTGAATCAGATAAGCAGGCGGCATAGGTAATGAAGTTTTAAATAAGGGATTTTAACTTAAAAGATTGAGATCTTTAAAGCAGCACAAATCAGAAAGAGAAATTCTTGACTGTATCTGTGATAGTTTTCTGCAACACTTTGTCCTAGAACAAAGGGCAAATTCCATTTGATGTAGTATTTAACATTGAGTCAGTTTATGTTTACAGAGTAACAATATGTGAGAATTTATGAAACAGTGGTCATAATATGACTGAATTTAGAATAATAATTGAAAGGGAGCAACTTGAAACAGGTACATGGTTCTCGATGTAGATGGGACTGACTTCGATACAGCGTCCATATCAATCCTGGTAAAACAACAGAAGATCATTCACAAGTATACAGAAAACAATCTAATATGATTTAAAATCAGTTTATACCTCTAAAGGACAAATATTCTACTGTCCAAAAATAAAATAAAGCTATGGACAATTAAATAAACACAAGAAAGAGGAGCAGGATTTGAGCTTTGGAGCTTTGAGCTTTGAATCTGCTCCCCCACACCTGAATACAACTGAACTTCAGCCTTAACACCGCATATCTATCAACATCCCACATCTCTTGACTCTTTCATGCATTCAATGATGATCCATCTACAACCCTCTGGGGGTAGAATTACAAAGTTTCACAATGACCAATGAAATTTCTCCCGATCTCAGTCCTAAACCGTGAAGGTGTGGCCCCTTGCACAAGTCGGTGTGGACTTGTTGGGCCGATGGTCTGTTTCCACACTGTAGGGATTCTAAAAACAAACCTAGTATGTTTCAATGAAATTACATCTCAATTGTAAACTCCAAAATATAGGAGAAAGGAGAAAGTGAAGACTGCAGGTTTTGGAGATCAGAGTTGAGAGTGTGGTGCTGGAACAGCACAGCCAGTCAGGTAGCATGTGAGAAGCAGGAGAGTTGACATCTTGTGCATGAACTCTTCATCATGAATGCTCATGCTCGAAATGACGACTCTCTTGCTCCTCGGATGCTGCCTGACTGGCTGTGCTCTCCAGTGCCGCACTTTTTGACTCCAAAAATGTAGACCCATTTTACTCAGCCTCTTGTTCCTGAGCTCATGAACCTACAGTGTAGCACCTCCAGAGCAAAGGGGTCAGGGAGTGCCACAGGCTAAAAGGGGTCAGGAAAGCAGGCAAAAGGAAAAGGGTCAGGCAAATAGGAAAGACATAGAGGAGCAAAGGTTTTAGTAAAAGCAGATGGCAAAAAGGAACTTGCATAAAACGTATCAAAATCAACACCTAAAACTTTATTGTGCTGAAGATGTGATGCAATTATTATGTACTTAAAAATTGATTTGTGGGCCAATATGCATCTGTCTTGATTGAAGGCAACAGCAGCTGTAAAGCCTTTAAAACTGAAAATTATAGCGAGTTTTGAGAAGATTTGTAGCTCAGGTTGAGAGTCTGGATGTAGGTTTGCTCGCTGAGCTGGAAGGTTCATTTTCAAACGTTTCGTCACCGTACTAGGTAACATTATCAGTAACTGGAAGGGTAGCCTGGTTTCTATTTATATGTTTGGGTTTCCTTGGGTTGGTGATGCCATTTCCTGTGGTGATGCCATTTCCTGTGGTGATGTCATTTTCTGTTCTTTTTATCGGGGTGGTAAATCCAATTCAATGTGTTTGGTGATAGACTTCCAGTTGGAATGCCATTCTTCTAGGAATTCTTGTGCATGTCTCTGTTTGGCTTGTCGACTGGGACAGCACATTCATCCTAGGACAAGCCAATCAGAGACACACACAAGAATTCCTAGAAGCATGGCATTCCAACCGGAACTCTATCAACAAACACATAGACTTGGATCCCATTTACCACCCCCTGAGAAAAAGAACAGGAAATGACATCACCATAGGAAATGACATCACCACAGGAAATGACAACACCAACCCAAGGAAACCCAAACATATAACTAGAAACCAGGCTACACTTCCAGTGCTTCATCCGGAGGCTCACTGAAAATGTTACTTATTATTACGATGAAACATCTGAAAACGTACCTTCCAACTCAGCTAGCAAACTCACATCCAGAACTTGGAATTATGTCAATTGTCAATGAAATTAAAGAAACAGTATGCAGTCTGAATAGTTACTTTGACTCAGTATTTACAGAATAGAAAGAGGTTAGCATTCCAGACACCCCCCAGGAAAATATTATTGATTCAGGCACAGGAATTTAAGAAAATAAACATGAGTAAGATGACAATAGCTGACAGGGAAAAAGTGAGGACTGCAAATGCTGGAGATCAGAGCTGAAAAATGTGTTGCTGGAAAAGCGCAGCAGGTCAGGCAGCATCCAAGGAGCAGGAGAATCAAGGGCTTATGCCCGAAACGTCGATTCTCCTGCTCCTTGGATGCTGCCTGACCTGCTGCACTTTTCCAGCAACACATTTTTCAGTGACAATAGCTGACAGATTATTAACACTAAAGAGTGATAAAACCCTATGATTAGATGATTGGAAGGTCACAAGTTAAAGGAATTTAAGTGCAAAAATTGTAGATAATCAAAATACCTTTCATAGCTCTCTTGATTCAGGATGTGTTCCATTAGATTAAAAAATAGCATGCACCAACTCTGCCATTTACGAAAGGTGAAGGAGGGAAACCACTGAATTATAGGCCAGTTATCTGTTATCCAGAAATGAGTAAAGGTAACATGGTACTAAGTACAGGTAATTTAACACCATAAAAATGTTCAGTTGAATTGAGAGATCCCAGTGTGGATGTGGAAGGGTTGGGTCATACCAGATGAATCTAACTAAATATGTTGAAAAGGTGATTAGTGGAGAGAGGAATATCTATGAATGCTCACAGAATCCCTACAGTGTGGAAGCAGGCCATTCAGCCCACACCAACCCTCTAAGGTGCATTCCACCCAGACCCATCCCCTTACCCTGTATTTCCCATGGCGAATCCACGTAGCCTGTACATCTCTGGACACTAAGTGCAATTTAGTGCACTAAGTGTACTAAGTGCCAATCCCCCTAACCTACACATCTTCGCATTGTGGGGGGAAACTGGAGTACACAGACACAGGGAAAATGTGCAAATTCCACACAGACAGTCACCCGAGAGTGGAATTGAACCCAAGTCCCTGTTGCTGTGAGACAGCTGTGCTAACCACTAAGTCGCCATGCCTGCCCTAGTATTCATACTGGATTTCCAGTAGGTGCTGAGTCTCTCATAAGAGACTGTTAGATAAGGTTGATGCTCATGAAATTGAAGGCAAGTAATAAACCTCATTTGGAAATTGCATGAGATACAGCAGTCAGAGGGTAGGGAGAAAGGGTTGGCACTCCAATTGGCAGGATGCGGTGATTAGATTAGATTAGATTCCCTACAAGTGCGGAAGCAGGCTCTTTAGCCCAACAAGTCCACACCGACCCTCTGAAGAGTAATCCACCCAGACTCATTTCCTTACATTTACCTCTGACTAATGCACCTAACACTATGGGCAATTTTGCATGGCCAGTTCACCTGACTTGCACGTCTTCTCGTGGGAGAAAACCGGAGCACCTGGAGGAAACCCACGCAGACACGGGGACAATGTGTAAACTCCACACAGTCACCCAAGGCTGGAATCAAACCGAGGTCCCTGACGCTGTGATGCAGTAGTGCTAACCACTGCAACTATTCACTTCACTCAACAAGGACTTAGATGATGAGAAAGTCACAAATCCAAAATTGCAAAAGATTAATAACACTGGAAGCATTATAGAGCTATTGATAGATCAAGTAAATGGGAAAATTATGGCAATTGGATTTCAGTAGAGGCAAATATGAGGTTGTGCACTTTGAATCTAAAACAAAAGAACTTTGGATTTTCTAAATAGTGAACAGGCAGAAACAGTGAAGGTTCAAAGAGACTTGATGGTCCAGGTTCAGGTGATTAAAAATTGTAGACAGGTATAGCAAATCGTAAAAAAGCCCATGAAGATTCAATTTTCTGAGTTTCACTCACACTCACACACACACACACACATACACACACACACACACACACAAGATGTTTGAAACTCTGGTCTGCAGTTTGCAATTGACGTCAGATCATTGCTGGTAATTTTAAATCTGAGATTGACCATCGCTTGTTAACTAAAGGTAATAAGTGATCAAAACAAAAACAGAAACTGCTTGAAAGCTCAGCAGGTCTGGCAGCTTCTGTGAAGAGGAATCAAGATTCACACTTTGGTTCTGGAGGTTTGTTCTGGGGAAGAGTCATCAGACCCAGAACATTAACTTTGATTTCTCTTCACAGATGGGAGAAAGTGAGGACTGCAGATGCTGGAGGTAAGAGTCGAGAGTGTGGTGCTGGGAAAACACAGCAGGTCAGGGAGCATCCGAGGAGCAGAAGAATCGACGGTTTGGCATAAGTCTGATGAGGGGCTTATGCCCGAAACATTGATTTTCTTTCTCTTCACAGATGCTGCCAGACTTGCTGAACTTTTCCAGTTGAAAACTTCTGTTTTCATTTCTGATTTACAGCACCTGCAGTTCTTTCAGTTTTTATTTAGTAATACGTGATCCAGACAGGTATATAGAGTTGTGTCACAAATCAGCCATGATCTCATTGAATAGTGTACTCGGCTTGAGGGGCTCGAGTCGTAGAGTCATAGAGATGTACAGCACAGAAACAGACCCTTTGGTCCGACCCGTCCATGCTGACCAGATATCCCAACCCAATCTAGTCCCACCTACCAGCACCCGCCCATATCCCTCCAAACCCTTCCTGTTCATATACCCATCCAAATGCCTCTTAAATGTTGCAATTGTACCAGCCTCCATCACTTCCTCTGGCAGCTCATTCCATACACGTACCACCCTCTGAGTGAAAACGTTGTCCCTTAGGTCTCTTTTATATCTTTCCCCTCTCACCCTAAACATATGCCCTCTAGTTCTGGACTCCCCGACCCCAGAGAAAAGACTTTGTCTATTTATCCTATCCATGCCCCTCATGATTTTATAAACCTCTATAAGGTCACCCCTCAGCCTCCGACACTCCAGGGAAAACAGCCCCAGCCTGTTCAGCCTCTCCTTATAGCTCAAATCCTCCAAACCTGGCAACATCCTTGTAAATCTTTTCTGAACCCTTTCAAGTTTCACAACATCTTTCTGATAGGAAGGAGACCAGAATTGCACTCACTTTTTGTTAATTTGCTGAAAATCAAACTCGAGTTTGCTGGTTATAGTGTATTAAACCCTCACTGGAGAGCAACTTGTTTACTTCACTCAGTGCAACAACAATCATAAGTAGGTGTGAATTGCACTTTCTAAAACAGCCTAATAGTTTTTTTTAGAAGAAATCAGCCTGTTGAGAAATATTATTGCATATCACTGGAGCAGGTGGGACTTGAACCAAGGCCTCCACAGCCCAGAAGTAGGGACACTACCACTGTGCCACAAGAACCCTTTGAAAGTGCCTGAGTTTTGTTTTTCTTATTTAACCTATTTTTCAAACCAACCTGTTCAGAGAGATTATTACACATTTCTGGAGCAGATGGGACTTGAACCTGGGCCTCTTGTTCTCAGGTTAGGGACACTACCACTCTGCCACACAAGGACCTTCTGAAACTGTCTTATATAATGAATGTAATACTGTTATCAGCTGCTGTCCCTCAATTTGATGATGCCACCTATTCACTTTCACGGGTTTTGGCCAGGGATGGTGGGGGGGGGGGGGGGGGGGGGGGGGGGGGAGGGGGTCTTCATGTGATTGAATAGATGTACCGTCATCCACAGGTCTCTGGGCACATGATCTGCCTGGGTATTGGATCTAGTGGAGGAGGGATGGGGAATATGTAATGTTTGAGTCCACGAGACTGTGTGTGTGTGTGTGTGTCAGGTCATGATCTGGGGAAGTTTAACTATTCTAGGGGAGGTGTACTTTGTGAGATAAGTACAGAATCAGTTGAATGGTTACTCAGGAATTAACACTTTAACTTCTCCAAAGTAACTATTTTATTTAATTTCATCGGACCTTCCAGAGTCTATAATTTAAATAGAGACCTTCGAGGGGTCTCTTGGTGTAAATTCAGTTTCTTCTGGAATATTCTATGGCAGGGATTCTTCAGAGTCTTCACATGAAAATGTGTTGGAATAACGACCATTAGAAACTTCAGGGCTCTGATTTACTTCATCAACCTGACCAGTGTTTGACTTGGTAAATCGCGAGATTCTATGGATTGTTCTCCGAATGTATGGACGTGTGAGAATCTTCATCGTAATCCTGCGACTGCTTCATGGTGATGTGTCTGTAACTGGCACCAGTGAAAGATCTGAAACAGAGACCTTTACACTCTGAAGTGGTCTCAATCAAGGCTATTTGCTAGCTCCCAGGCTGTTCATCAACATGACTGCGGTTTTCACCTGAAGGTTAGATTAGACTACTTAGTGTGGAAACAGGCCCTTCGGCCCAACAAGTCCACACCGACCCGTCGAAGCACAACCCACCCAAACCCATTCCCCTACATTTACCCCTTCACCCAACACTACAGGCAATTTAGCATGGCCAATTCGCCTAACCTGCACATTTTTTTGGATTGCGGGAGGAAACCGGAGCACCCGGAGGAAACCCACGCAGACATGGGGAGAATGTGCAAACTCCACACAGAGAGTTGCCTAAGGTGGGAATTGAACCCGGATCTCTGGCTCTGTGAGGCAGCAGTGCTAACCACTGTGCCACCATGCCACCCATTAAGGGTTAACTAAAAACAACACTAGACTTCTTAAAGGGTACTTTCAAAGCACTGACTGTTACACATGGCCATCATGCAGGGAATGCATTCACACAAGGAAGTTTCCTGTAAATGCTCATTCCCTGGACAGTGGTCCTGATTTCCAGGTGTAATCATTTACTGCAAGTCTTTTGCCCAGCAGGAAATGGCAGTATGCAACAACAGCACTTGGGTCAATAGGGTAAAACAAGGAACTGCAATGCTGGAGATCTGAAACAAAACCAGAAATTGCTGGAGAAACTCAGCATGTCTGGCAGCATCTGTGGAGATAGAAACTGAGTTAATGTTTTGAATCCAGTGACCCTTTTCCAGCAATTTCTGTTTTTGTTAACTCGTCACAGACTGCAGCACAAAATCAGATGATATCATTTCTGTCATTAGAAAAATCATCGACATCAGCAACATACACTACATATCCATTTCTCACTTAGTGCTTTTCATTGTGTTCTACGATTACAGTTTAAAGGATTTCATTGTCTTCACAGCTCTCCCACCATCCAGTAAAGGAAGATCGCTAAGCTCCAAGTATAAGGCTTATAACCCTGCAATCTGGTCAGATGGGAATCAGCTCACCAGCTATTGTGGAGGCGGCTTTATCAAGGGAATTAATACCTAGGTGCTTGCTGGGTGGAAGCAGAACTGTTGATTAATTAAATCATGTCTTTGAAGTTAGTGTCTGGATCCTACTCCTCCTCTAACCACCAACTAAGTGTGGGCTGCAGTTTATGAGTGAATTGAGACACGAGTGTGGTAAAGAGATGTGGGGAGTGTTGCCTGGCTTTGGGGGACAGGAACCTTTGGCCGTAAAACTCACTAAAGCTTTTCACAGAATCTCAGAAGGAGATTTCAGAAGGAGGCCAGTGGCTCATGGTGCCTGGACTGACTTTGTGGGCATTTTAATGTAGTGCCAACCTCCTCCACCTTTTTCCTGTAATCCTGAATGTTATTTCTAATAAAATAACTATCCAACATCCTCCTGAATGCTTCACTTGAACCTGCCTCCACCATAGGGTGGGCATGGTGGTTAGCACTGCTGCCCCACAGCGCCAGGGATCAGTGGTTGATTCCAGCCTCAGGCGCCTGTCTATGTGGACGTTCTCCTTGCGTCTGCATGGGTTAGCTCCGGTTCCCTCCCACAGTCTAAAGATGTGCAGGTTAGGTGAATTGCCATGCTAAATTGCCCACTGAGTTCAAGGACGTGCAAGTTGGGTGCATTAGCTAGGAGTAAACGTAGAGGAATGGATCTGGGTGGGTTACTCTTCGGAGAGTTGGTGTAGACTTGTTTGGCCAAATGGTCTGTTTCCACACTGGTCAGATTCCTGAAGAAGGGCTTATGTCCGAAACGTCGATTCTCCTGTTCCTTGGATGCTGCCTGACCTGCTGCGCTTTTCCAGCAACACCTTTTCAGCAAATGGTCTGTTTCCACACTGTAGGTTTGTAAACTTCTTTCCTCTTGGCTTTCTCTCCAGGGAAAATGTTCCCAACTTCCCCAACCATTCCTGAAGTATCTCATCCCTAGAACTGTTCTTGGAAATCAGAGAGAGGGGAAGCAAGGAGATCGGAAGCTGCTGCGGGTTGATAAGAAAATACATTGACCAAATGCTGCAAAGTGCCCTTTACTAATGTGACACAGCATCACACCCGAATTGCATACTGAATGTTCACATCTGGTCAGTGTATAGAAAGAAGAGATATGGGAAAATAGAAATAGCAGGCTATTCAATTCCTAAAGCCAGCTCAGGCACAGACATAGATCCCAACCAATCTGTACCGCAACTCCATTTCATTTCGCAATCTCAGGTTTGGACTTCAGTCTCAATGGCCTTCTGGGGGAAGTAAGCTCCAGGTTTCCCACTTGCCTCAGTTTTTGCATTTAGATAGCAACTTTGTTCTTCCACACAACCAGATGTTTCAAAGCCTATGTAGCTAATGGAGTTATCGAGTCATACATCACAGAAACAGACCCTTCAGTTAAAACTCGTCCAGCTATCCCATTCTCACCTAGACCCTTTTGCCAGCATTTGTCCCATATCTCTCTAAACCTTTGCTATTCATGTACCCATCCAGATGCCCTTAAAATGCTGTGACTGTAACAGCCTCCATCAGCACCTCTGGCAGCTCACTCCATACACACACCATCCTCTGTGTGAAAAGGTTGCATTTTAAGTCCTTTTTAAATCTTTCTCCTCTCACCTTAAATCTATGCCCTCTAGTTTTGGACACCCCCACCCCGGGGAAAAAAACCTTGGCTATTCACTCTGTCCATGCCCGTCATGATTTTATAAACCTCTATATGGTCATCCCTCAGTCTCCAGCATTCCAGGGAAGAAAGCCCAGTTGATTTAGCCTCTCCCTGCAACCCCTCAACTGAACCACAATAAAATCAGTCCCTGCAAGGTGGCTTTCAATTTACACATGATCCTGACTTGGAAACATCTCACTGTCACTGGGTTGACATCCAGAACCCAGGTTCAAACAGCATGATCAGTGTAACTATTTTTCCTTCACTGTAGCTGCGTCAAAATCTTGGAATCCCCTCCCTAATGGCATTGTGGGTCAAAGTCAAAAGTCGTACAACACTGGGTTATATTAAACAAGTTTATTTGAAACTGCACGCTTTCGGAGCCCCCATTCCTTTCTCAGTTGGAGAAAGGTAGCTATGGAGAGAGAATACATCAGACACAGAGTTTATACGTAACAGATCAAAGGGTCATACAACTTATGCAAATGTATTGAACAAACCTAAAAGGCTGTCAAGTCTTTTATCAGTTAGATGTTGATCAATTTGTAAATCCATGATTTCTTTCAAGTCACTGCGCCAAAATAACTTAAGGTTTTATCAGAAAAATGGTGACACCTTAAGTCAGACAATGCATTTTATGTGTAAGGCCCTGTTTCAAGTCTGTTTGTATCTCATCCTGGGGCTGGACTGGTTTTATTTCCAAAGTAGAAATTTATAAAATGCCGCATGGAGACTGACTGTCAACAGATTGTGTACTCAAAGTTTGTGCGAAGATTTGTAGCTCGGGTGCTCGTTGTTGTGGTTCTGTTCGCCGAGCTGGAAGTTTTTGTTGCAAACGTTTCGTCCCCTGGCTAGGCGACATCATCAGTGCTTGGGAGTCTCCTGCGAAGCGCTTCTTTGATGTTTCCTCTGGTGTTTATAGTGGTCTGTCCCTGCCGCTTCCGGTTGTCAGTTTCAGCTGTCCGCTGTAGTGGTTGGTATATTGGGTCCAGGTCGATGTGTTTGTTGATTGAGTTTGTGGATGAATGCCATGCCTCTAGGAATTCCCTGGCTGTTCTCTGTCTGGCTTGCCCTATGATAGTAGTGTTGTCCCAGTCGAATTCATGTTGCTTGTTGTCTGCCTGTGTGGCTACTAAGGATAGCTGGTCGTGTCGTTTCGTGGCTAGTTGATGTTCATGTATGCAGATTGTTAGCTGTCTTCCTGTTTGTCCTATATAGTGTTTAGTGCAGTCCTTGCATGGTATTTTGTACACTACATTCGTCTTGTTCATGTTGGGTATCAGGTCCTTCGTTCTGGTGAGTTGTTGTCTGAGCGTGGCTGTTGGTTTGTGAGCCGTTATGAGTCCTAGGGGTCGCAGTAGTCTGGCTGTCAGTTCTGAGATGCTCCTGATGTATGGTAGTGTGGCTAGTCCTTTGGGTTGTGGTATGTCCTCGTTCCGTGGTCTTTCTCTTAGGCATCTGTTGATGAAGTTGCGCGGGTATCCATTTTTGGTTAGAACAAACAGTCCTACCACAAATTCAACCCAAACTCTGGGTCAGATATGTCGATGACACGTTTGTAATCATTAAAAACATGGAAATAAAAAAAACACACCGGATCATCAACGCCACACTCACAGGAATCCGATTCACGAGAGAAGAAGAAAAGGATAGCCAACTCCCATTCCTAGACGTGATGGTACAGAGAACACCGAACGGAGAATTCACCACAAAGGTACACAGGAAAGTCACACACACAGACCAGGTCCTGAACTATGAAAGTAACCACCCCAACACACACAAACGAAGCTGCATCAGGACACTATTCAAAAGGGCCACAACACACTGCAGTACACCAGGGCTGCAAAAAGAAGAGGAGGAACACCTGTACAAGGTATTCGCCAAAAACGGATACCCGCGCAACTTCATCAACAGGTGCCTAAGAGAAAGACCACGGAACGAGGACATACCACAACCAAAAGGACTAGCCACACTACCATACATCAGGAGCATCTCGGAACTGACTGCCAGACTACTGCGACCACTAGGACTTATAACAGCACACAAACCAACAACCACTCTCAGACAACAACTCACCAGAACGAAGGACCCGATACCCAACATGAGCAAACTAATGTAGTGTACAAAATACCATGCAAGGACTGCACAAAACACTATATAGGACAAACAGGAAGACAGCTAACAATCCGCATACATGAACATCAACTAGCTACGAAACGACACGACCAGCTATCCTGAGTAGCCACACACACAGACAACAAACAATATGAATTCGACTGGGACAACACTACTATCATAGGGCAAGCCAGACAGAGAACAGCCAGGGAATTCCTAGAGGCATGGCATTCATCCACAAACTCCATCAACAAACACATTGACCTGGACCCAATATACCAACCACTACAGCGGACAGCTGAAACTGACAACCGGAAGCGGCAGGGATAGACCACTATAAACACCGGAGGAAACATCAAAGAAGCGCTTCGCAGGAGGCTCCCAAGCACTGATGATGTCGCCTAGCCAGGGGACGAAACGTTTGCAACAAAAACTTCCAGCTCGGCGAACAGAACCACAACAACAGATTGTGTACTTTTTGAACAAAACAGAATGTATCTGCAACTTCAAATCTGCAAATGCAAATTTCACCCCATAGATTGATATGTGTCTCTGTGTATGTGTGAGAGAGAGCGAGTGCTTGTGTGTGCGCATGTGTGAAGGAAAGAGAGGGAGAGTGTGGGTGTGCAGGTGTGTGTGTGCACACAATCTGGACAGAGAGTGTGGTGTGTGTGAGTGTGAGTGTGAGGGAGTATATGTGTGTGAGAGCGTGCATGTGAGTGTGTGCGAGAGTGTGTGTGCTTGAGTGTCCGTGAGTGTGAGGGAGTAAATACCAGTGAGAGAGTGTGAGTGCGGGAGTGTGTATATATGAGAGAGGGTCTGTGTGAGTGTGTGTGTATTTGTGTGAAAGAGTTTGTTTGTATGTGTCTGTGTGCATAAGTGTGTGTGTGAGAGAATGTACAGTGTGATGGGGTCACCTGTAGTATGACATGAACCCAATACACCAGTTGAGGCTGTCCTCATGGGTACAGAACATGGCTATCAGTCAATGTGGCGTTTTATAAATTCCTACTTTGGAAATAAAATCAGTCTGGCTCCAGGTTGAGATACAAACAGACTTGAAACAGGGCCTCACACCTAAACTGCACCTGGAGTTATCTTGGGGCAGTGACTTGAAAGAAATTCTAGGATTTACATATTAATCAATTGAAACCTGCCCCTCCATTCTAATGGATTAAAACTTGAAGACCTAGCCATCCAGGTTTGTTCAATACATTTGCATAAGTTGCATGACCCTTTGATCCTTTATTTATAATTTCTGTGTCCAATGTATTCTCTCTCACTAGCGGCCTGAGGAAGGAGCAGGGGGGGCACCTCCACATCATTGTGGGTCAACCCATAGCAGGTGGACTGCAGCGGTTCGAGAAGGCAGCTGACCACCACCTTCTCAAGGGCAACTAGGGACGGGGCGGATAAATGCTGGCCCACTCACATTCCATAAACGAATAAATATTAAAAAACTATGGACTGCAATGGCTCAAGAAGGCATCTCTCCGCCACCTTGTCTTTTTCAGTTAGGGATGAGCAAATAAGTGCAACCCTTGTCTGTGATGTGCAGAACTGTAAGTCCTTTTGAAATGATCAACGTTGTTGTCATGTAGGAAATGCAGTGGCCAATTTACTCACAGCCAGCTCTCATTGATAATGACCAGATAATGAGCGTGAATCTGTGGCACTTACTGAGTGAGAAGAGTACGCCAGAACACTGGGACGAACTCAATTGCCCTTCTTCAAATAAGAGTCTTGGCATTGCTGTTATCCACCAGAACACCTCAACACATGTGGGCGGCACGGTGGCGCAGTGGTTAGCACTGCTGCCTCGCAGCGCCAGAGACCCGGGTTCAATTCCCGACTCAGGCGACTGACTGTGTGGAGTTTGCACGTTCTCCCCGTGTCTGCGTGGGTTTCCTCCGGGGGCTCCGGTTTCCTCCCACAGTCACAAAGATGTGCAAGTCAGGTGAATTGGCCACGCTAAATTGCCCGTAGTGTTAGGTAAAGGGGTAAATGTAGCGGTATGGGTGGGTTACACTTTGGCGGGTCGGTGTGGACTTGTTGGGCCGAAGGGCCTGTTTCCACACTGTAAGTAATCTAATCTAAAAAAAACAGACGGGGCATGGTAAACCTTTTAATTGAAAGACAGTGGACACAATTTTTATCTGCTCTCGTGGTAGCGTGGAGGTGGGGAAGGCATCTAATTGGGATGGACAGTAAGATTTGAAATACACACAGCCTTCTTTCCCCTTCCAGGTTAAGTTTGAGTTGGAAAGATCTTGGTCAGACTGGATACCTAACCTTGAGTTGAGGTGCCTCAGTGGGCAATACACGATGGCCAAAGGGCCTAATCCTTCTGTCACACTAGTGTTAACCCCGGGATGGATGAGTCAGTCACTATTCCGGGAGCATATCCAAGCTGTTTGTGCTGTCTTTGGTCTCAGGTGGGGAGGGGTTCATTCGATTTATGATTCAGGGACAGGGCATTGGAGGGTGGGAGACTCACTGAGGGCCACCTCCTGCCCTCACTACACACCCTCCTTCCCCATGTCCCTCCCACTCTGTGGAGCACTGGGCAGGGTCTCTCTGCATACCCAGGGCTTCCAGTGGCTGTGGTTCAGGCAGCAGTCACACTGCAGGCCTATGATCCCCACCCTGGAGATCCCCGATCCTAGGAGAGGCCTGTCTTGGCATTGTAAATGGTTTGTAAACTAGAGAGGGCTATCTGATGATGGAGACGCAATTTTCCCACAGCCATTTCACGTGAGAAAGGATACATTGACCCCAGATGTAGCTCAGTGCAAATTTTCCAGAGTGCTCGATTTAAATAGTAAATGCTGGAAATACTTTGGTGGCGTAGGTAGACAGGACAATGCAGAATTTGTTTGGCATCAGTCAGAGTATTGAGTACAGGAGTCGAGACATCATGTTCTGGCTGGACAAGACATTGGTAAGGCCACATTTGTTATATTGCGTACAATTCTGGTCGCCCTGCTATGGGAAGGATGCTATTAAACTGGAAAGGGTGCAAAGAAGATTTACAACAATGTTACCAAGACTGGAGGGTTTGAGTTATAAAAAAAACTGAATAGGCTGGGGCTTTTTTCCATGGAACGTAGGAGGCTGAGAGGTGACCTTAGACAGGTTTATAAAATCATGAGGGGCTTGGATAGGGTAAATAGCCAAGTTCATTTCCCCAGTATGAGGGAGTCCAAAACTAGAGGGTATAAGTTTAAGGTGAGAGGGATAAGATTTAAAAGGGACCTGACGGGTAACATTTTCACACAGAGGGCGGTGTGTATGGAGCGAGCTGCCAGAGGTAGTGGTAGAGGCAGGTACAATTACAACATTCAAAAGACATTTGGACAGGTACATGAATAGGAAGGGTTTAGAAAGGTATGGGCCAAAGATAGGCAAATGGGATGAGTTCAATTTAGGAAACTGGTCAGTATGGATGGGTTAGGTCAAGGGGTCTGTTTCCCTGCTTTATGACTCTGTGACTCTTTTACCCAATGGGTCAGTGGCATCTGTGGAGAGTGACACAGGATTAGCATTCTGGTCAGTGAGCTTATGCAAGAACTGCATTAAAGTTAGAGCTGCATTAAACACACGTAAAAGGCTAGAAAAAAAAGGTGAGCGGGAGGCCAGGACAATGTGGTGAGGGGACTGGAAGGCAGGGTAACGATGAAAGGGGTAGCAGGTTCGGCAGCATCTGTGGAGAGAGAGAAATAGTGTTAATGCTTTGAATGCACTTCTTGAGAAATTCCTCAGTTCTGCAGAAGGGTTATCAGATACGAAACGTTAACTCTGTTTCTCTCTCTCCGCCAATGCTGCCAGACATGCCGAGTTTCTGCAGCATTCTCTGTTTTTGTTTCAGATTTCCAATGTCTGCAGTATTTTTTGCTTTCTGATTAAAGGAGATGGGATTGGTACAATTAAAGAGTAAAGGAGATTCTTCTGGAACTTTTCTGCTATTTCTTCCACATGTTTGATAGGTTATCCACCGAAATTTACATTCACACCCTCACCTCTGCTTCAGGCTTCTCTGATGCCAACCAGAGTGATGAGGAGACACCTATTGGGGCGGGGTGAGTCCGTATTCGAGGTCCCCCATGGTCTGGTAAGAAGAACAACTGTAGCCAATGCATCCAACTATAGGCTAGTAGATGGAATTCCACGGCAGGGAACAGGCCAGTCAGCAACAATGTTGCCCAGGAGCCAACTCCAATCTTCTCCAATTCATCTAATTGCTGCTCTTTCCACCAGCTTTTACCTAGCTCCACTCCCCCCTCACTAGGCTAGAGTGGGTGGGATAGACTCAGGAGACATCAGGGTTGGGATATCCCTATATAGCCTCTGTACTGCTGTCTCTTACATTCATTTGTAGTGTGGAAGTCCATTTGAAAACTGTCCATTTCACCGCAACATAAGGGAGATTGGTACAGTGCAATGATTTCAGGTTATCATAGAACTTTATCACTGCACTTAATAGAAATTGTTGACAACAGGGTCTCTGCAATCACAAAAAGCATAAATCTGCCCTTTGCTGCTGAAATGTCAGCAGTCATATCCGATTAACAGTGATATTTATCGGAGCTATTCATGGTGACACTGTGGCTGCCTGCTAATGTGTTTCAAGATTGGAGTGGTGCTGGAAAAGCACAGCAGGTCAGGTAGCATCCGAGGAGCAGGAAAATCAAAGTTTCGGGCAAAAGCTCTTCATCAGGAATGGAGGCAGGGAGTCTCCAGGGTGGAGAGATAAATGGGAGGGGGTGGGGCTGGGGAGAAGGTAGCAAAGAGTACAATGGGTGAATGGGGGTGGGGATGGAGGTGATAGGTCAGAAAGGAGGGTGGGGGAAGGTAGCTAAGAGTGCAATAGGTGAATGGGGGTGGAGATGAAGGTGATAGGTCAGAGGGGAGGGTGGAGTGGATAGGTGGGAAGGGAGATCGGCTGGTAGGGGAGGTCATGGGGACTGTGCTGAGCTGGAAATTAGGAACTGGGGTAAGGTGGGGGGAGGGGAAATGAGGAAACTGGTGGTCGACATTGATGTCCTGGGGTTGAAGTGTTCCGAGGCGGAAGATGAGGCGTTCTTCCTTCAGGCGTCAGGTGGTGAGGGAGCGGCGATGGAAGAGGCCCAGGACCTCCATGTCCTCGGCAGAATGGGAGGGGCATTTGAAATGTTGGGCCACGTGGCGGTGTGGTTGATTGGTGCGGGTGTCCCAGAGATGTTCCCTAAAGCACTCCATGAGAAGGCGTCCGGTCTCCCCAGTGTAGAGGAGACCGCATCGGGAGCAACGGATACAATAAATGATATTAGTAGATGTGCAGGTAAAACTTTGATGGATGTGGAAGGCTCCTTTAGGGCCTTGGGTGGAGGTGAGGGAGGAGGTGTGGGCGCAGGTTTTGCAATTCCTGCGGTGTCAGGGGAAGGTGCCAGGATGGGAGGGTGGGTTGTGGTAGTCATGGAGGGAATGGTCTTTGCGGAAAGCGGAAAGGGGTGGGGAGGGAAATATATCCCTGGTGGTGGGGTCCATTTAGAGATGGCGGAAATGTCGGCGGATGATGCGGTTTATGCGAAGGTAGGTAGGGTGGCTGGCTGGGAGCAAGTGTGTTCAAGGACAACAACATCACATCCAACAACAACATCATGATTTATAGAGCTGTGGTGGTCCCTGCCCTCCTCTGTGGCTCTGAGACAAGGACTGTCTACAAGGCACTGGAGCAGTACCACCTATGCTGCCTGTGCAAGATCCTGTGAATCCGCTGGGAAGAAAGATGCACCAACACCAGTGTCCTTGACCAGGCCAACACTCCCAGCATAGAGGCTCTGACCACCCTTGATTGGCAACAATGGGCTGGGCACATCCTCCTCATGACCAACCTGAGACTCCCCAGTAAGGTGCTGTGCTCCTAGCTTTGAAAAGCTGGCGAGTCCCGGTGGACAGAGGAAGCGCTTCAGTGAAAACCTCAAGGCCTCACTGGCGAGGGGCAGCATTCCTACAGACACGTGGGAATCACTGGCCCCAGACCTTCTGAAGTGGAGGAGGAGCATCTGGGAAGGCTTGGAGCACCAAGACTTGCCGTCAGGAATAAATGGAAGCCAGGCAGAAACAACGAAAGGAGCGCCCTGTCATACCAACGCTCCACCCACCCCTTACCCATGACCACCACCTGCCCCCAGTGTAACAGAGCCTGCGGCAGTCGCATCAGTCTGTACAGCCACCTATGGACTCATCCTGACAGTGGAAGAAAGTCATCCTCATCTACAAGAGTAACAAATCAAATGCTAATGTGGATAGAATCTCACCTCTCTTTTCTCCATTAACCACATCTCATCACTTTAAACAGTATTTTATCATCATTGCACTCCTAGATTTAAAGACTTAGAGACATAGGCACAATTGTTGGAACATTGTAATATCCATAACATGTTGGGTATAAAGTGGTTTTAAAATTATGTGTTAAGTACTTGCTGCAGGGCTGTTTGGAATGATATTTATAATCACCAACCTTTTATCTTGATAGGGAGATGTTTCCTTTGGTTAACCTTGCAAAGAGGCAAGTCTGTTTTTGTGAAAATCTTAGAATAGTTTGTGTGTATGTGTTTAGACATTTCCCATTGTAGTGTTTTGAAGATGCTGCCTGAAAGAGTATGCAGGACTGCATTTAATTCACAACTCCTTAGGACAAACCATCTATTACTAGTGATTCATTTTGCATTTCCTTTGCCCATGGTTCCTGAGTTGTGGTCTAACTTGTGTTTTTGCAACAGAATGTTTTACAAAAGCATTTCGAACAGTGATGGGGACAGGAATTAAAGATACTAGGAAGTGCAAGTGTTGATGAAATGCTGGAAGCAGGTGAAAGGCTCAGTGTGAATGGGAATGAAGCTGAAAAGTGAGAAATTTTGCAAAGCCAGTTATCAAGAAACATTAAATGGAGTTTTATATTTGTAGGTCACATGGCCCACCAAACACAAAGTGGGGGCCGACACACTGCAGGATTTCGATTGCATAAGTATTGACCTGTAATTAATGGGTGCAAGTGTGTTATTTGCCTCCAGCAGACATTGGAATCTAATAGAAGTCTGAGCCGTGTGGGGGCATGGTGTAATTTGTGGCAGAATTGGATGGGATGTTCAGTGGGGCTCCCATTGCTCCACAAGACACCATACCGCGCCACAAGAGGGCGCCATTGCTCTTTTTAAAAAAAAAAATTTCTTCTCATACAGTACAGAGTGTAAGGAGGCAAAGAGAAGAACTTCTTGGTCTAAGTAGAACACTCTTGGAGTTAACAAGCTATAGCATTTTTTTTATTTAACCTGTCTTTCTAATCAATCTTTCAAAGATGTTATTACATATGTCTGAAGCAGGTGGGACCTGAACCAGGCCTTCTGGTCCAGGTGCAGGGACACTCTCAGTGCCCCACAAGAGAGCCCCTTTGTTCCATTAGTAATACTTTTCACAAGTGGCATGATGAGGACAATGACAGACAGCATCGAATTGCCAACGAAAGGGGATTATAGCTGGTTAAGCGTCTAATGAGGGTCCCTGACTCACGTCACTGATTAGATTTCTTACAGTATGAAAACAGGCCCTTCGGCCCAACAAGTCCACACTGACCCTCTGAAGAGTAACCCACCCAGACCCATTCCCCCTGACTAATGCATCTAACACTATGGGCAATTTAGCATGGCCAATCCACCTGACCTGCACATCTTTGTATTGTGGGAGGAAACCGGAACACCCAGAGGAAACCCACACAGACACGGGGAGAATGTGCAAATTCTACACAGACAGTCACCCGAGGTGGGAATTGAACCCCGGTCCCTGGCACTGTGAGGCAGCAGTGCTAACCACTGAGCCACCGTGCCACCCTAATGTTCAGCTGATTATCATACCAAGCAACATCAATGCTGAGAAAACTCGATGTGGAAACCCGAGCAGGTAGCCACCTGGTAACGATATTTTCCAACCTCTCCCCCATGACAATCATGACACCTCTCTGAAATCTCTGGCAGGCTGCTCCGGCAGCAGTGTAGAACACACTTGTGTTGAAAGGCTGCACAGGGACAGCGGCCCACCTCACAGAGCTGCTCAATTGCTCTCCGTATCACCTGTCCTTTGTGGAGAAATTCGCCAAAATAAACACCTTTGATGACAAATCCATCAAGAAGTGGTTAGCACGAGACCCTGAGGGAAAAGGACAGGGTGGATCCTGTCACATGGTTCCCTGAGCAGACTGTCAAAGGCATTTGGCAGAATGCCTCATTGCTAGAACTTTCCAACAAGTGCCAAGGCATCGCTTGTCCAGTGGTGAGATCCTTCATATTCATCTGATTGGTTTGCGCCACCACATGCTACTCTCAAAGTCGGGCAGGTTGTGGCGGGGGCGCGGGGGGGGGATGTCACACATCTCCTGCTGGAATTTGCCTTTGCAAAGGAAGTCTGAAGAAAGATGCAATGGTTTTTGTCATGGTTTGTACCGAGCAGCTGCATGACACAGGTCTCTGTGGTCTACTGTCTGTTTTCCAGGACACACACTGAGACAAACATTGTTGTGCCTGCAGAACCATCAACTCGATTAAAGATGGAAGATTTGGTCTGTCCGAAACTTGTTCTTTCAGAACAAGGAATGGATCTCGACTGAGTGTTGCAGACTGGCACATTCCAAGATCCAGGACTGTGCTGAGGGACACACCAAAACTTGGGGTACCAAGGTACATTGGGAAAAGACCACTGTTTGAGGTTCCTGCTGACATTAATTGGCAGCCCAATCAGTTATTAGATCCTCCTAGTTCCTCAATGAATGTAAATATAATCTTGTATGTGTAAAGAGGTGTCTTTGGTTTTTGGATAGAGTCACATTCCAATGTTTGTTTACTTGATATACTTCAGTGCAGAACCGAAATCCATTTGTGACAATGTATGTGTACAGAGATTATTTTTTGTGAGTAAAGTATATTTTTGAAATTAAAAAAAACTTAGTGCCAAATTGGTGCCCCATCTCATTGCTGAATGCAGACTACACAATCCTAACATCATCGCCAAACGCGTCAGGTCTGCTTTAGGATTGATGATTCATCTCACCCTAACCTGTGCTGTATCAGGCAGGACGATCACGGAGAGCCTCGCACTCCTCAGGGATATGATCACCAATGTGCAGGACAGGGGTGTGGACTCCTGCCTCATCAGCCTGGACCAGGAGAAGGCCTTTGACAGGATATTGGACACCTACATGCTGGACGTGGTCTCCAAAATGGGCTTTGGGGAGAGAATCCACAATTGGATTTGACTGCTCGACACCAACATGGACAGTGCAGTCTCAATCAATGGATGGGAATCAGAAAGTTTCCTGATCGGATCTGGAGGCAGGCAGGGCTGCTCACTCTCTCCTGCCTTTTGCTGAGCCCATCAGGAAAGTTGTGAGCCTGCGAGGGGTGACTATTTAGGGCAGCAGAGGCCTGCAGGTCAAAGTCTCCCTGTACACACACAATGTCACTGTTTCTGTTCAGATCTGCTGGCAGTGCGCAGATTCATGAGCAACGGTGACCAGGTCAAACTGGCCTTGGGAGCCAAGGTAACTTGAGGCAAGAGTGAGGCCATATTCTTTGGGATCTTGATCCCCTTCATCACCAAGACAGATTACCTGAAGGTGATGGGACTATGGTTCATATGGCCCAGGGCATGTGCAAAATCTTGGGAGGAACACATCGCCAAGGTGAGACAGAAACTGGGCTATTGGGAGCACCACTCCCTCTCCATTGCAGGTAAAAACCTGGTGTGAGGCACTCTCTCTGTTGTTGTACATGGCGCAGGTCTGGCCCATTCCTGGGACCTGCACCATTGCAGTCACCCAAGCCATCTAGCACTTCATCTGGAGGTCTACGATGGATTATGTCTACAGGGACACCATGTACATAACCTGGATAAGGTGGGGGGGTGGGGTGTTGGGGAAGAATGTACCCAACATTTCCCTCATTCTGAAGACGACCATTGCGTGCAGCTGCGGTGTTGCAAACTGGTACATTCCAAGATCCAGGACTAGGTGCTGAGGGACACACTAAAGTTTGGGGCAGCTGTCGCCAAGGTGCAGATGTGAAAGATCACTGTCTGAGGCCTTTCTGCCAAAATACTTTAGGTGTTCATTCAGTTTTTGAACCCTCCCCAATGCCTAATGTGCCAGTAAGTAACATGTTGCATGAGTAAGAAATGCCTTTGAATTGTTGGAACTGTTGAGAAAGTCAAACTCCAATGTTTGTTTTCTCTCCATTTTTAAAGTCTGTACAGAACCAAATTGCTTTAGTGACTCTGTATGTATATGAAGTGTACATTCCTGAAAATAAAAAAAACACTTAGTGACTACCTACACACTTGCAGCGTCACTCCTGTCTTGCCTTGCCAATCCGCATAATTACACAATCAGTCAATTTCCCTTCAGCTTACACAGCAAACACAGGTTAAATGGCACCACAGTTGTGCTTCTATGACTCTTCACACAGTATTGTGTAGCAAGCAGGCAGCCAGGGCTCAGACTCTGAGGGACTGCATCCACACTAATGTCCATGGAAGCACCCTTCAGGGGCTCCCGGCTCAGTGAGTCAAGGGCAGCCTCTGAGACTAGTCCAGGGGATTTTCCACAGTGAGGTGCCTGGTCAAGGGATGCATGCCTCTGCAGACCGGGGAGTGGGTCACGGCCACTTGTGTGGATCTATAGTGGACTGTCCAGGGGCTAGGAGAAGGTGAGGACTGCAGATGCTGGAGATCAGAGTCAAAAAGGGTGGTGCTGGAAAAACACAGCAGTTCAGGGAGGGAGGGAGGAGAGTTGACATTTTGGGAATAGGCCCTTCATCAGGAATGTTGGGGGGAGGGTGGGGGGGGTGACTAAGCGATAAATAGGAGGGCGGTGTGGGGGTGGGGTTGGGGGAAGGTAGCTGGGAAGGCGATATGTGGATGCAGGTGGGGGTGATGGTGATAGGTCAGAGTGGATAGGTGGGAAGGTTGGAGAAGTTCAAGAGGGCAGTGCCAAAATGGAGGGTTGGATCTGTGATAAGGAGGGGGGAGGCGAGATGAGGAAGCTGGTGAAATTGACATTGATGCCATGTGGTTGAATAGTCCCAAGGTGGAAGATGAGGTGTTCTTCTTCCAGTCGTCGGGTGGCTAGGATTTAGCAATGGAGGAGGCCCAGGATTTGCAAATCCTTGGTGGAAAGGAAGGGGGAGTTGAAGTATTTGGCCATAGGATGGTGGAGTTGTTTGGTGCGTGTGTCCCTGAGATTTTCTCCGAAACATTCCGCAAGTTGGTGTCCTGTCTCCCCAATGTGGAGAAGACCACATTGAGAGCAACGGACACAGCAGATGAGGTATTTGGATGTTGCAGGAAAATTTCTGCCTGATGTGGAAAAATCCTCTGATGTCTTGGATGGAGGTGAGGGCGGACGTGAGGTCTGTAGGTGGCAGAAATGGTGGAGGATGATGCATTGTATCCAAAGATCGATGGGGTGGAAGGTGAGGATAAGTGGGGTGAGTTCTAGCTGAAAAGCACAGCAGGTCAGGCAGTAACCAAGGAACAGGAGAATCGAGGTTCTTCAGGAATGAGACATGTGTGTCCAGCAGGCTAAGATAAAAGGTAGGGAGGAGGGACTTGGGGGAGGGGTGTTGGAAATGCGATAGGTGGAAGGAGGTCAAGGTGAGGGTGATAGGTCGCAGTGTGGTGGGGGCGGAGAGGTCAGGAAGAAGATTGCAGGTTAGGAAGGCGGTGCTGAGTTCGAGGGATTTGACTGAGACAAGGTGGGGGGAGGGGAAATGAGGAAACTGGAGAAATCAGAGTTCATCCCTTGTGGTTGGAGGGTTCCTAGGCGGAAGATGAGGCGCTCTTCCTCCAACCGTCCAAGTGGGGGTTCTATCCTTGTTATGGTTGGAGGAGTGAGGTTCAAGGGCGAAAGTGCGGGAAGTGGAGGCAATGCACCTGTCCAAGGGCTAGGGCCAACTCAGTTGGTGGTGTGGGCACATCTTAACCAGGGCTGTCTGTTTAAGTCACAGAAGCCATTATGTCAACACACCCACCAGCCTTGGCATTCTTTCCACCAACTTGAGGACAGGAAACTCTGTCCACTAAAAGCTCAAGAGTCAGTTCCTGAGAACCATGAGTCCCCACCCCCTTCCTCTCCCTCCCTCCTTTCTTTCTCCTCTCCCCTCTTCCCTTTGTCCCCTCCCCTTCCCCGTCCCCTCCTCCATCTCCTCCTCCCATACCCCTTCCCCTCTTCTACTGTCACCCCCCCCCCCCACCTTTTCACCCTCCCCTCTTTTCCCTTCCCCCTGCTACCTCTCCTCTTCCTCCCCTCCGCCTTACACTCCTCCATCCCTCCATCATTCCCCTTTCTCCCTCTCCCCCATCTCACTCCTCCCTAAACTCCTTCCCTCCCTGTAGCCGCCCCATTGTCTCTCCCACCACCAGCACACAACCCCTGCCTCACTGTCGACCAATAGGGTGCGCCGACCTGCAGCCCTGACCAATCACCGCCCCCTTCTGCCTCCCAGCCAATTGTTTCCAGGAGCGGGGTTTCCGTCCGGCCAATGGGAATCCTGACCGCGCATCGTAGGGCGGCCATTGGGCGGCCCGGCGGGGCAGGCTCAGCCAATCAGGGGGCGGTGCGGGAGTGAGGGGGAAGATGGCGGCGCTGGAGGACGGTTGGCTGCAGCGGCGCTGAGAGCGGAGGTGAGGGAGAGAAAGAACAGCAAGAGCGAGGGAAAGAACAGCAAGAAAGAAAGAAAGAAAGAAAGAAAAAGAAAGAGAGAAGAAAAGAAAGAGAGGGGTTAGGACAGAAAGAGAGGAGAAGCGGGGAGAAGGGAGGGGGAGTAAGTGAAGGGGGGGGGATGAATACTTTGAGATTTAAGAAGATTGTGAAAATAGATTAATGGGAACAAAGAACAGATGTGGTTAAGTGTTGCTTGTCTTTCTCGGAGTGCTAATTGCCCTAACACCCTGCTGGATCCAGACCAGGAGGTGTGGGCAGGGTTGTGGCTGGTGCTGTGGTATGATGTGGTGCTAGGCGTTGTTTCGGTAGAGTTAAAAGGGAGAAATCGCACGGAGTGTTGTTTTGACACCCTTTCGTGAGTGTGAGGTGTAACTGCAAAACTCCAGGCTCCTATTGCAGCCCAGTCCTTGTGAAATACTGAACTTAAAGTTACTATGTTTTAGATGGAACACCAATCGGAGGCTGAATTGATTTGGAAGATATGCTGACACGGTTGTTGACCTTTCTTTAAGTTTCCATTCTGCAATGTAACCTCCAGAATTAACCAGGAGCATGGTGACAAGCGCTTTCCATAAGTTACTTCTGAACCTTATGAGCAAACATTCTGAAAAGTCAACTTGGGAAATTAAAATTTGCTGTAAATTAACCAGTGGTGGTGAGACTGTAACTCTAGTATTTGTGTAAAGCTACTTTGCTCATTTTCATACATGAGTTTATATTGACAAAAGCTCTAAGTAGTGCTTAAAATGATTGAAGGCTGAGTAAAGTAGTGATCTATAGTTATGTTTCAGAATGGATTTGGGAATTATAAATTAGCAGAAAGGTTTTGGGGTTGAACATTTTGGTGAGAGTAGATACCGAAAGTTTGGATGATGACAGATCACCTGTTAAGTGGATGGGTCCAGGCTTGTTTTTCAAATAATGAACGTATTGGGTATTGCTCAGGCCAAAGGGTTGTTGTAACAGTACCTTGAGTACCTTTGGATTGAGTTCTGAAGAAGGTTGCTGACCTGAAACATTGACTCTGCTTTCTCTCCACAGAGTTGAAAATGTATTGCTGGAAAAGCACAGCAGGTCAGGCAGCATCCGAGGAGCAGGAAACTTGGTGTTTTGGGCGGAGCCCTCCACAGATGCTGCTGGTCCTGCTGAGTTTCTCCAGCACTTTGTTTTTGCTTTGGCTTTCTAGCATCCGCATTTCTTTTTTTTTCCCCCCTTGTGTGGTTTTTGATTTTAACACCTTCACTGCTTTCCCAGCAGTGATTAGGTAAGTCAACACAGATCCTGAAACCTCCTAGTTGGTTATGTTATCTGTTGGTAGTTAGTGCATTTTGTCATTTCAAACCTTAATTTGGCGAATTGACTTTAGATGAGAAAAGAAGTATGGCTAGCTTGTACAGGCTTGCAATCTTCATCAAATATATGGTATTTGCAGGACCTTTAAGAACATGCTAATCACTAATTTTTGATTTGAATGCTTTTGAAGTTAGTGTTCAGGGATATGCTAGTCCATTTTGAAAGTCGGTTTCTTTGTTTCAGATGGGTGGCACTGTGGCTAGCACTTCTGCCTCACAGCGCCAGGGACCCAGGTTCAATTCCCGCCTCTGGTGACTGACTGTGTGGAGTTTGCACATCCTCCCTGTGTCTGGGTGGGTTTCCTCCGGGTGCTCTGGTTTCCTCCCACAGTCCAAAGATGTGCAGGTCAGGTGAATAGGTTATGCTAAATTGCCCATAGTCAGTGGTAAATATAGGGAAGGGGAATGGGTCTGGGTAGGTTACTCTTCGGAGAGTCGATGTGGATTTGTTGGGCCGAAGGGCCTATTTCCATACTGTAGGGAATCTAATCTTGAGTCTGTACATCTGTGACTACCATCCTTTCTGCAAAACCCACAGAGAGTTCTTCACTAGAAGATACTTTTGTATTTCACAGCACAGTTTGAAGAAAAATTATTGATTTGTGGAAACTGAAAGAACGGCAGAAGCTGTAAAATCAGAACCAAAAACAGGAATTGCTGGAGAACCTCCAGGTCTGGGAGCATTTGTGCAAAGAAATCTCAGTTAACATTTCTGGTCGAGTGCCCTTCCTCCGAACTCAGATGGTGACTTGTGAAGGTCTTTAGGGTCATCCTGAGAAAATGAAAGATGTTATGTAAATGTATTTGTGTCTGTCTTTCCTCTGTCTACTACAAGATTCTGTTGTATCTCTCACTTATATCTGTTCCAGTATTTTTGAGTGACTTGGCTTTCCACAGCTCCAAGCAAAGTAGTACAATCTGTATGTGCTGAGACTGAGAGAGACATGGTCAGAAATAGACAGATGTGAATGCACTTTATTAAGCTGAGCGATCAGTTTGTAAATAGTTCCTTTGTCAAAAGTGTAAGCAGAGAAGAGAGTGTATTAGAATAGTTTATGATGCTGGCCTGTTACAATCTTTAATGCTTCAATGGTTTGCACTTTTGTCCATCTCCCTGACTTCAGCTGTAATGTGATATTGGCATATATTATGTTTTATAAAAAATTATGTCTTGCACCAAAGTAGCTTGTGTGTAGTTTGGAAAAGCGCAGCAGGTCAGGCAGTATCCAGGGAACAGGAGAATCGACGTTTCGGGCATAAGCCCTTCTTCAGGAATCTGGATGCTACCTGACCTGCTGCGCTTTTCCAGCAACACATTTTCAGCTCTGATCTCCAGCATCTGCAGACCTCACTTTCTCCTGTGTGTAGTTTGGCCATGACCTGGCAAATGTTTCTGTTTGATAGTGTTTTTTTTTGCTAGGCAACATCTGCTGCCTGTTGGTGAGCTATGGATGAGATGGAAGGAACGTATCGTGTGCTGCAGACTCCAGGGGCTCGACTCGGAACACAGACAAATGCAGCAATCAGTACGTTGGAGCCAGGGCAAAGCCTCTCTCTGGCATCATCTCAGAAAGCCCGGGGCAAAGGAATCCAACTTACAGTCCTGTTGCTGGATGATGTACAGGAGCAAGTTGAAGTTGAGGTGAGAATTTTATTTTCAAAGTAGAAGTTGAGTAGTTTTGCTAATTTATGCTTTTTCTTTTGGAATGAATAATGGCAACCATTGCTTATAAAGGTATCCTTTATCTGCTGTTAGGAATTACAAGCTACAACAAAAGTAAGGTCCAACTGATTGTGCCAGGCTGATGATGGGACTATGATAACGGGTATGATATCTTAATGTGCAGAGATTTGTGATCCATAGTTGCCTGTTCTACCCCAGCATGCATACTTGTCATGGATCTTCAATTCACTCCTTTGTTAAAGTGTCCCATTCAATCACTTGATTATATCATCTTTGATTGGATTATCTGTTAAGGTTTGCATGGCATACTACATTACCCCAAGGACCATTGCAAATGTTTTTGATACTTGAATTTTTGCAGCGATTGGTTAGCTGGTGCTTTGGAACTAATTCGTGAATGTGAGCCAACCCCATAATGAAAGTAGGGGAGCAAGTTGGATAAATACCTGTTATCAAATAGATCACAGCAGTCGTGGTATTTAAGATGGTGTCACAGTATAGTATTGTTTTGTCACAGTAGAGTATTTATGTTGCTAGCTTTAGAACTTGATCTGAGAACTAAATTTGCTAATTTGCATCCCCACTGTTTCTCAAGAGTGAATTAATTTTGTTGTCCTAAAAGTGGTATGTCCAGTGGTAAATTCTTTACCTATTGTTACTTAAAATTTGAAGTGCGCTTAAAGTGTGAAGCAAATTTCTATGGAACCTGAATGTATGTAGAACTCAGTGTTGACTTACAGTTATGGATTGTACATCAATAGTTAAATATCAAGCAGAAAGGTGCTAGATTGTGATGGTCAATTACTAATTCACCAGATGGGCAAAGAACAAAATTTAATTGAATTGTCACATCAGTCGAGGTGTGTTGTGATATGCTTGACTGAGCATACAGTTGTTTGTCTAGGTAGCACATTTAAATTTGAGTTTGGTCTCCTGTATGCTGTCATTGGCAAATTTCACTTACACATACCAATGTGTTCTCCTCCTCCCACCCCTGACATACTGGTAAATAGGTAATTCCTCAGAAGGACTTGCTCCTATCTTGCAAAAGCCTAATTAACTTCACGTCACATATAAATTACTTTTATATTAAAAGGCTTCTAATAATGCACAGTTGAGTCAGATCCTTTGTAGTCACTGCTTCTTGAGCATTTTTAAATTCTAGCCATGAATAGATGCACAGCGGAGTTTCAGGGTCCAAGTAATAGTGTTGAATAATTGAATTAGGAGGGTAGTCAGGTGACTGACCTCTTCAACTTGGAAAAGGGTAAGATTGTTAGAATTCGACACAATATGAAATGGCAGTCATCTTTTTCTGTAGGACTATACTCAAACTAGGGGCTGTGAAAGGAAAGGTTGGAATAACTATTGTGAAGAATGACATCACAACACTGAGCAGTACTTAGTGGTGTTTTGGGTCGATCAATGCATATAAAAACCTTTGAAGACATTCAGTGTCTAGTTACTTGATGTGATGGCCCATGTTATGCTGTACTCTGGATGCTGTAAATCTGAAACAAAAACAGAAATTGTTGGAAAAGCTCAGCTTCTGTGAAGAGAAATCAGAGTTAATGTTTTGAGTCTGGTGGTCCTTACTTTGAACTCTCGAAGGCCTCCCTTATCCATGTCCTGTTTTGGCAAATACATTTTATAGTCCTGAGGAATGTTTGGTTGGGTAAATAATTCCTGACCTTTCAACATCAGTTATCTTGGAATTCCCATTACAGGAGATTTGCCACTAGGATTAATACTGATATATTTAATCAGTATTGATAAGTTAATATTTAAGCAAGTTATAGAGGAAATATGACCAGCTGAGCAGCTTCAGACAGGGAAGAAAGCAAAACTTAAAGTGGGAGGCAGAAAATTCAGAGAGAGTTTTGTAAATCGGAGCAAAAGATGTTTGACACTGGAAAATAAAAGAAAGCCTAAATGTGATTCATTGGACTTGAATAACAGTCATATTTGACTGATAAGCGCAACTGATTTCTCCTCCAAACACTGCTAGACCTGCTGAATATTCCCAGGATTTCCTGTTTCCTTTCAGATTTGTGACATCTGCAATATTTTGTTTTTAAGAGGAGTTTGGTTTCACTTAATGATATTTACATAAATCAAGGAGTCTAGTGAATAAAATAGATGAGTTGAGGATGCAGACTGACATATGGAAGTATGATTTGTTTTTAGTGATTATGAGCCACTCTTAAATATGACTAATGTTTTCAGGTAAGATAGAAAGGCTTAATGAAGGAACGTTTGAGGACTCGGGGACTACTCTCAATGGAGTTTAGAAGGATGGGGGGGGTGAAATCTGCTGCAAGATTCAGAGTGGACACTGGGAAGATGTTTCCATTGGCAGGAGAGATGAGGATCCGAGGGCACAGCTTTAGAGTAAAGAAAAGACTCTTTAGAATGGAGTTAAGGAGAAACTTCTCTAGCTGGAGAGTGGTGAGTCTGTTGAATTCATTGCCACAGAAGGATATGGAGGTCTGGTCATTGAATATATTTAAACCAGGGATAGATAAGTTCTTGATTGCCAAGGGGTTCAAAGGTTATGGGGCGAAAGTGGGAAAATGGTGTTGAAAAACCTATCACCCGTGATTGAATGGCAGAGCAGACTTGATGGGCTGAATGGCTTAATTTCTGCTCCTATGTCTTATAGCCTTATCGTCTAAAGACTGATTTTAAAAAACAAAACTCTAATATTAATGAAAGAAACCATTCCAGCCAAGGTAGGGACAGTCAAACTGCTGGGAGTGTATTCTGTAAACATGTGAACAATCATGGGGATATGAAAGAGTAAATTTGGAGGCATATTTCTGACAAATGCAAATCAATAAGGCAATAACAAGGGCATACTTTTATCTAGTCCCTTTCATAGAATGTAATGTCCCAAGATGCTTCACAGGACCATTATGAAAAAAAAAAGTCTGGTACAAAGTCATCTAATGAGGTGTTAGGTCAGATGACTAATTGCTTGGTGTAAGGCAGGTTTTGGACAGTCTTAAGGGAAGAAAGGGAGATGGAAAGCTATAAGGAGGATATTCCAGAATTTGAAACATAGATGGTTAAAGGGAATGCCACTGGCTAAATTGAAAGCTGATTTAGGCAAATGTGGACAATCTTAGATTGAGGTTTGTGAGCTGGAAGAGGTTACGGAGGTGGGGAAAGACAAGATGATGGAGGTAATTGAAAAATGGGATGAGAATTTTAAATTGAAAATGTTGCTTGAATGGGAGCCAAAGTAGGCCAGCAAAAATTGGTGAGATGGGACCAGCTCAAGGCAGGTACTGCAAATGCTGGAAATCTGGTTCAAATATAGAATGCTGCAGAAACCCTTTGGCAGCATCTGAGGACAGAGGAATAAAGTTCATGTTTTCAATACAGTATGATTGTTGTTCGGAAACTATTCTTTCTGCACAGATACTGCCAGATTTGCTGAGTTTCTTCAGCATTCTTTGTTCTATGGTGGGGAGCTGGGACTAGCTGAGTTAAGATGTTTGAATCATCACAGAGGGGAGTATGAAGAGGTTGACTGGAATACATTTGAAGTGTGGAGACTAAAGGTGACAAATGGATATTTTTACAGGTGAGGGGGTGGAAATGTGATATTATATTATAGAGCCGCAGACAGACCATCTTGGTTGTGTAAATATGAAGTCTGATCTCATAAGGGTTGTGAACAGATCCAAAGAAGAATCACACTGGATTCAAAGTGTTAAGTCTTAACACAATCCAAAGATGTGCGGGTCAGGTAAATTGGCCAAGCAAAAATTGCCCATAGTGTGAGGTGCATTAATCAGGGGTAAATATTGGGCAGAGGATTGGGTCTGGGCGCGTTACTCTTCAGACTTGTCGGGTTGAAGGGCTTGTTTCCATACTGTAGGGAATCTAATCTTTCTTTCCCCACAGATGCATCCAGACCTACTGAGTTTCTCTAGCACTGTTTTTATCACTTACTTGTTGACAAGGAAAGGGAAAGTGTGGAGCTAGAGAATGGAGTTTGGAGTAAAAGTGTGGAGTTTTGTTTACCTTGATGTTAATACAGACACAGTCTGTAAAAACTACAACGGACAGAGAATTCCTAAATTACATTCAGAATCTTTTTTGGTCAGTGTATGGCAAACCCCATGAAGGGTCACTTTTCTGAATTTAATCTTGGGGAATGAGGCTGGGTTGGTGAAAGAGCTTCATTAGGAGAGCTTTTGATGGTATTGATCATAATTCAGTTGGTTAGCATAGTCGTGAAAAAGGATAAAGACAAAATTGGGAGAATACACATTTCACTATGCTGAGGAGTGATTTGGCAAAAGTAGATTGGAGCAGCTACTTGGTAGGGTAAATTGGTGTCAGAACAATGGGAGGCATTCGAGATTTGAGGGTTTCGAGTGAACATCTTTACGCAAAGAATGAGGGTGGGACAGCCAAATCTGTTTCCTAGATGACGAACTGCATGCAGAGTTAGATGAAGCTAAAAAGGAAAGCCTGTGTGATCTTAATATTGCAGAAAGCCTGTAGAAGCGGTTGTGGTAATGAAAGTAGAAGCAATAAAGGGAACGTGGAAAAATACTGGTAAATAAAAGTGAGGAATTCCTAACAATGTTTTATAAGTAAATAAAGAGTAAGAGGATATCCCAGAAGAGGATGGGGGTTATTAAGGACCAGGAACATGAACTGTATATAAAGGTGGATTATGAGTGACTTTCTTGATTCTTGGCAGCTGTTTTCATAAAAGAGGGGACTTATGATCATGTGGTTAAGGAGGAAGAATGTGAAATATTGTTACAATGAGCACGGTAAGTGAGAAAATCTAAAATGGTTTGACAACTTTGGAAGTGGCTAAATTGCCTGAGGCGCAGGCTGTTACAAGAATCTGAAGCTCTGACCACAATATTTCAGTCCTCCCTGGTCACAGGAATGCTGCCAGAGGATTGGAGGACTGACATAATTACACTTGTTTAAAAGGAGAAAGTGATAATCTGAGTAATTACAGGCTATTTAGTTAACTTGTGTTTTGGCCCTGGAACCAGCCTATCTAACCAAACTATTCCTCCAGTCTACACTCCAGTCATTCTTCAAAAGCCCTGTTGACCAAAGCAACTGACCAAATTCACATTGAAAGCTTTAATTTTCACAGGCTTGCCCCTTGATTTGAAGGGTATGTAACAAAGTACAGCTGACTCAAAACTAACTGCTACAGCAACGTAGAGACGATTCACTCAGCATAAACTCATATGCAGCATGTTAAAATATCTGATAGCACTGTAAGCTGAACAGTGTATTTTTAAAAAAAATTTTAGGTTGTCCGAGCAGTTCAAACTCTGATAATGCTGTTTTTTTCCATCCGCCCTCAGTTTGTCTTGCTTCACCACCCATGTTTCTTAAAGTAGTTGAAAGAATTAATACTCATAGAATCCTTACAATGTGAAAACAGGCCCTTTGGCCCAACAAGTCCACACCTACACTCATTCCCCTACCTTATTATCCTATATTTACCCGTTACTAATGCACCTACACATCTCTGAACACCATGGGCAATTTAGCATCGCCAGGCCACATAAGTCTGCATGTTTTTGGATTGTGGGAAGAAACGGGAGCACCCAGCGGAAACCCACGCAGGCATGGGGAGGGAGAATGTGCAAACTCCACACAGATAGTCGCCCGAGGCTGGAATCGAACCAGGGTCCTGGTGCTGTAAAGCAGCAGTGCCAGCCGTTGAACCACCATGCCGCCCCCAAACAATCCCTACAGTGTGGGAGCAGGCCAATTGGCCCATCAAGTGACACACTGACCCTCCGAAGAGCATCCTACCCAGACTCACCCCATAACTCCCATGGTTAATCCCTGCACACTGGGGCAATTTAACATGGCCAATCCACCCTAACCTCACATCTTTGTGACCATGAGAGGAAACCAAAGCACCAGGAGGAAACCCACACAGACACTGTGTGGGGAGGAATGTGCAGACTCTACACAGACATTCGCCTGAGGGTGGAATCAAGCCCTGGTCCCCGGTGCTGTGAGGCAGTAGTGCTACCCACTGAACCACCGTGCTGCATACAATTAGCAAGAACTTTAGGACAAATCTCAGGGCACAATCCCTGGCTTAGGAGGCTAGTGCTTTGTCCATTAGACCACTAGGCTGCAGTGTCATCAGAAACCTCCTGATCACTAGTTGGATGGGGAAAAACTGCTTGGTATGGCACTCAACCACCAGACCAGAAAGAATCATAGAATCCATGCATTGCTGAAAGAAGCCATTCGGTCCATTGACTTGTCTCTGACCCTCCCAGAGCATCCCACCCAGAATCAGCCGATCCTCCCTATCCTCCACTTACCATAGCTAACCCACCTACACTGCACATCCCTAGACAATCTAGCTAACCGGAACATCTTTGGAATGTGGGAAGAAATGGGTGCACCTGGAGGAAACCCACACAAGCTTCACACAGTCACCTGAGGATGGGATTTAACCCGTGTCCCTGGTGCAGCACTGCTAGCCATTATGCCACCCTAAAATCCTATGTTTAATCCCTGATTAATCTTCTCAAGGAATCTGAGTGGCACAGTGGCTGATTTGGTAGTGAACAGGTTGTGCATTGACTGCAGGCAGGTTAATAATTGTTGATGATCTTCCCTCAGAAATGATGAGGGTGGGAAATAGAAATGATTCTTTAAACTCATAAGTTGTATATTAAAGTAATATTTTGGGTAGTATGTGCATTTGATCACTTTGTTGGTAGAAATCCCTTGTGCCCAAGACTAACGCTTTGTGCAACAGTAGAGGTACACCACTGAGTAGCCTACTTTTAATATTTTTAGATCAGGTGTTTGAGTGCAGTGTGAAAGTCTGATAGTACAACTTCACAAGTAATATTGCTGACTTGTAGTAGCAGTGTCCTGCAAAGAGTGAGGTGAAGAATTTGTTAAATTGTTGCTTGGTATAATTAGATTTGTTGACATGCCTCTGAGAACATAGGTCAGTGTGATAGTGGATGCTGCGTTCTGCATGGTATTGTTCTAGGCAGTGGATTTATAATAGACTTTTGACCTTGATGGGCAGCTTGAAGCTGTAAACAGCAGGCTGAAGAGAATGTTGAACTATGGGCTAAATGATACTGGTTTTGGGACGAAAGCTGGCAGGACACTGGGAAAACTCCCTTATCCTCCAAGTGATGTGGGATCTTTTAATGTACCCTTAAAACCAGCTGCACCTCCCTGATTAGCATTTCCAAAGGATGACAGCCTTAGAGCTGCACTGTAATGCAAAGCTATCCTTAGATAATTAATTAAATCTCTAATTCTAGACCATGAGCTCTTACTTTTCTGCAATACATCAACTGTTCTACTTGCATAATGGAGATTAGACTTTTGTGTGTATGCTTCTGAAAACTAATTCAGGATTTTCAGGGTGGCACGTAGCATTGCAGCCTCAGCGACAGGGACCTGGACTCGATCCCATCCTTAGGTGACTGTGTTGAATTTCTTCCGATGCTCAGGTTTCCTTCCATAGTCCAAAGATGTGCAGGCTAGGTGGATTGGCCATGGGAAATTGTCTGTAGTGTCCAGGGATGTGTAGGCTTGATAGATTAGCCATGTTAAAAATGTGGGGTTATGGGGATCGAGGAGGGGAGGGGTAGCATGGTCTGAATGGGATGCTCTTTGGAGGGTCAGTGCAGAGTCAGTGGTCTCTTTCTGCACTGTGGGGATTCTATATCTTGGCAAATTAGCTGCCATATTTCTTGCTTAATTCTGTGTTTGTATTGCTGTCAGTGTGTGTTTTTAGTGATACTGTTATAACCAGAGCAGCTGTCTTCACTCCATGAACCTGTTCTGTAAACAATTAGATTTGAGGAATGTCTTTGAACTAAAAATTGCTACTGAAAAATATTTGCTTAATGATTGAGCAGTCTCTATGCATGAAAGGAGTATAGTAACATTACAATTCCCAAACTCTGCTTCATTTGTTCTTTTCAGTATTTTCTGTAATTTTTTTTGTTCATGATATCTTATTGACCAATGGACCTGAACCCCAAGTGTAATTGGGCGTGCATTTTCTAGCTTTTACTGTGTAAAGATACTTTGTTCCATCTTTTACTGGTTCAAAATGGATAACATAGCATTACTTACTTTAACATGTATTTGCTGAGTTTCGCTCATTCGTGTAATCCAGCGATAATCTCCAGTAATGTTGCACTTTCGTTCTCCGGTGCTTAAGATGCTGCTTAATGTTGCAATGTCAGGTAAACTTGAATATGTGGCTTTCTTTCAATCAATCACCCAGTTTGTTAGTGAAAACGGTGGACTGTTATGGCTTCACAATAGAATCTTGCGAGATACCCTGTCTCACATCCTGCAAATTCGAGAGTGCTTGTCCACTATCTCTACTCTTGTATCCTGAAGTTCAGTTCGTTTCCAAACTAAGTGAGTAAGTTGCTTTAAATTCTATGAATTCTGATCAGTTAGCAGACTGTATGGGAGATGCCTTTGGAAGTTTATATAAATAAAATACAGAGGCTATAATCACCTCTTCAAAAATATTCAGTTGGACTTTCTGGGCATTTGCAGCTCCGTACTGATTATTTATTTTTTCCAACACTCCTTGATTAGTCGAGAGTTTCTCTTCAGCATTTTTTTGTACACTTATGCTATGCTTCATTCTAGATCTTAACCACTTCCTGCCAATACGTTGGGCCTAAAATTCCTGGTTTTCCTTCTCTGAGCTTTCTTTAAAAAAAGCGAGATTTCCAAATCTAAATAAACACTTCTCAGTCAAGAGAATTTTGGAGAATAAAGTGGACGATGATAAAAAAGCCATTAAAAAAAGAACTCTGTCTCATGATGACTTTAACAGCTTTAAAGAGAGGGTAGAAAATGTGGGAACGATTGCTTGGAGTCTTCCCAGCTTCATCTAACTGAAGAATATTTAAATATCTGAATTGGCGTTCTGTTTCCAGTATTGTGAAATATGATCTTCGTACGGGGAATGTGATAATGGAAATCTGTGTGTGGTTTCATTGAACTCTTGTTGTTGCACACTCTGGCAGTATATGGAGTTCAACAGGAAGTATTGCATTTTTAAAAATAAAGACTCCATTCAGTGGTCCAATGCTTTTTGAAAAAGTGATTTGAGTTTTACACTGTAGTGTGGTTGGCGTTTGTTTGAAATACATTTGTGCTTTTTGTCATATCACTATAGAGAGCTCTTTGCTCATTGCTCCTCGAGTCAGAGAGATCTGCAGCATGGAAACAGACCTTTTGGTCCAACCCGTCCATGCCGACCAGATATCCCAATCTAGGTCCACCTGTCCCATATCCCTCCAAACCCTTCCTATTCATATACCCATCCAGATGCCTTTTAAATGTTGCAATTGTACTAGCCTGCACCACTTCCCCTGGCAGCTCATTCCATACACGTACCACCCTCAGTGTGAAAAAGGTGCCCCTTGGGTTTCTTTCCCCTCTCAGCCTAAACCTATGCCTTCAAGTTCTGAACGACCCCACACCAGGGAAGAGACTTTGTCTATTTATCTTATCCATGCCCCTAATGATTTTATAAACCTCTATAAGGCCACCCCTCAGTCTCCAATGCCCCAGGGAAAACAGCCCCAGCCTGTTCAGCCTCTGCCTACAGCTCAAATCCTCCAACCCCGGCAACATCCTTGTAAATCCTTTCTGAACCCTTTCAAATTTTACAACATCTTTCCAATAGGAAGGAGACCAGAGTTGCACGCAATATTCCAAACGTGGCCTAACCAATGTCCTATACAGCCGCAACATGACCTCCAACTCCTGTACTCAATACTCTGACCAATAAAGAAATGCATATCAAATGCTGCCTTCACTATCCTATTTACCTGCGACTCTACTTACAAGGAATTATGAACCTGCACTCCAAGGTCTCTTTGTTCAGCAGCACTTCATAGGACTGTACTATGCAGTGTATAAGTCCTGCTAAAATTTGCTTTCCCTGTTGTTAACTGTCTGTTGGAAATTGGGTTCAGTTGGTGCTTTCATTCGTCTCATTTTTGGAAAGATTAAAACTTGTGCTTGGCATTTGAATCTGTATTGCTGCTGGAAATGAATTCCACGTGCTTTTCCAGAGGTAGCTATTTGTAAATTATCTGTTTAAAGTGGCAATGGTCTCATGTATTAAAGCTATTTATTTGTCTGGGAGTGGTTTTCGATATTTTCTATCTGCAGTGGCTAGTAGGCTATCTCAGCCTCTGTGGCACTTACGTCTGTGCTCAAGGTTAAGTGGAGCTTGCTATCGCTGCAGTCTACTTGACATGTATCTGGCACAGAAGAATGGAACTTGTGTGGGTGTAGTTATTTTCTGGACTGGTTGAACCTGACTCTGATTCCCTGGTGTGTATTGTATTAGCCGTAGTATGCTTTTAATTAATCCTGCTTTCCATGTAAAGGCCTGATGGCGGTAATCATTTTTCAGAGGGAGTGCAATTCTCTATATTTCATTTTAGGCCTTTGGGAATGAGGTTTGCTTATTTTTGCAACGTGAGATAACATTGTGTTTCCCATATTTGGATGCCTCTACACATGCTATATGATTCCATTACTGATCAAGTTAGTGTACACCAGACTGGGGTGGCATGGTGGCTCAGTGGTTAGGGCTACTGCCTTACAGCACCAGGGTCCCAGTTCAATTCCAGCCTGAGGCAACTGTGTGTGTGTGTGTGTGTGTGGAGTTTGCACATTCTCCCCGTGTCTGCGTGGGTTTCCTCCAGGTGCTCCGGTTTCCTCCCACAGTCCAAAGATGTGTAGGTCAGGTGAAGTGGCCATGCTAAATTGCCCGTAGTGTTAGGTGCATTAGTCAGAGGGAAATGGGTCTAGGTGGGTTACTCTTCGGAGGGTCGGGTGTGGACAGGTTGAGCCAAAGGGCCTGTTTCCACACTGTAGGGAATCTAATCTTAAAAAAAAACCTTCTAGCAAAGCATCTCTGGCAAATTGCTAGGTAGCAAATGGCTGACCCTTGTTATCACCTCCTACCTTTGGATGGCTGAGATTGAAAATTGTGGGTGTTGTCAAGGGTATGGTTGGCCGGTGTTAATCTGACTGTTATATCCATATTGCTACAAGAAAGTTAGATTGTTGTTCTCTAACTGTTGGGTTGGGTAGCCAGCCTAGATGATCAGAATGTTTCCAGATCGATGCATAGAAATTGCTTTTTAAAAAAAAGCATTTTTTCTCTTAGCATCCAAATTGTATTTTACAACAGTGCAGTTTGAAGCAAAACAGACTACAAAAAGAAATCAGATTTCTCCATAAAAATTAATGTATAAACTGGATTCCCTACAGTATGGAAGCAGACCCTTTGGCCCAACAAGTCCACACCGACCCTCCAAAGAGTAACCCACCCAGACCCATTCCCCTCCTCTATATTTACCCCTGACTAATGCACCGAAAACCTATGGGCAATTTAGCATGGCCAATTCACCTGACCTGCACATGTTTGGATTGTGGGAAGAAACCCACGCAGACACGGGGTGAATGTGCAAACTCCACACAGGCAGCTGCCTGAGGTGGGAATCGAACCCGGGTCCCTGATGCTAACTGCTGAGCTACTGTGCTGCTCACCAGCTCCCAGGGAGTCTTTATGCCCCTGAACTGCAGAATCTGTGTCCCCAGTCCCTGGATGTCGATGCAGTGAATAAATAGAACTGAGGCCCTTTGCAGTGAGCCAGCAAGCAGAATAGGGGCCAGGGGAGTGGTAGGGCTGACATGTTGCTTGAATTTGTAGACAAATCTCTCAATAGCACTGGTCCATTCTCTTGATGATGACAAAGTGCAACTCTCCCGCCAACAATATCAAGAACAAAAATGGAGATGCACATTGCAGAGGCAGGCCCTAAACACTAAACAACTTAAAAATGAAGCAACCACAAGATTTAAAGCAAGGCCTATACAATTAAAAAAAGACAGTGGAGTTTTGGTCTTGTTGAATGCAAAGCGGTGCAAGTTTATTTGGCCTTGCATAAAGCTCTGGCCAGACCCCATTTAGAGCACTGCGTTCAGTCCTGGACATTTATACCTCAGGAACAATGTATCAGGCTTATATGGAAGTGGAGTACAGATTCACCAAAATAACTGTGGCCTTGGAGACTTAAACTATAAGGACAGGTTGCATAAACTAGACTAGTGTTCCCTCGAGTATAGCAGATTAAGAGTTATCTAATCAAGGTATTTAGGATGATTAAAAGATTTAGTAGAGCAGCGAGAATTTCCTCTGGTGCCGAAGCCCTTACAAGGGAAATGGTTGTACAGTGTTCAAGGTGGAGCTAGACTGTTAAGTGATGATGTCTAGAATTACTTCTTTGCATAAAAGGTGGTGTAAATCTGGAACTCTACCCTTCCCTTCCAGGAGACATTTGATATTTATTGAATAAGATGTAGAAGGTCGCAGGGTGATGGTGAGGTAGATGGAGCTAAGTTCCAGCTCAGTCATTATCCAATTGTGTTGTGGGACAAATTCCAGGGATTGGGTGATCTGTTCCTCTTACTACTTTCACCTCCTTCAGTGTGATTTTTGACATTGCCGGCCTGTAGAGAGAGGCTTTGTGGCTCACAAGGGAGGTCATAAAGCCAGCAAATCATGGTCGGATATAATGGTTATAATACCGTTGTGGAGTCAGCCAGCACAGGCTGAGGCCACCCCCGGCCCCCCCCTTCCCCCATTGTAGCCTACACCCTACAGAGTCCCACTTCTTGCTTGATTTCTGTAGTTTTACAAATTGATTTCCATAACTTTAGATATGGGGGAGGTGTGGTATGGGTCATTGTTTGTGTGTGCTCAAAATGTTTTTGATTTTTGAGAGCTGTCTCATTGTACTTTAAAAGAAAAGCTTCTGTTCTATTCTTTGTTTGATTTCAATCTGACACCATAGTGCAGTCCTGCAGGAGTGCTGCGCTGTTAGATATACGTTATCCTTTGGGTGAGATGAACCAAGAACTTCCTGTCTTGTAAAGTGGACTTGAAAGATCCCTGATGTTGTTTTGAAGAGCAGGGGAGTTCTGGTGTCTTATTTAATGTTACCCATTAGCTAGTATCACTATCATATTGCTCTTTGTGGATGTTTGCTGTGTGTGAATTGGCTGCTACATTATCACACTATAATGGTGACTACACTATAAAGATATTTCACTGGTTTTAAAGTACTTTGGCATGACTGGTGGGCATGAACCTCTCTTGGCACTTTATTTGTAACTTATCATCTTGAGGGACATTGGAAGAGGTGAACAGAAATGCAAAGCTCAGATGAATGGAAAGAGCCTAGAGCAAACAAGAGACCAGTCAGTTGTATGCCTTTGCACCTTACTGAACCACATCAAGTGATATTTAATGTTGAGTTGACCACCATGACGCAAACCATTATTTGACCAGACAGGAGGCTGCCACTGAGTTTTTATTCAGTGTACTTGCTTTATTCCCTGTATATTTTATCATTTTTAAAGGCAATAGAAGTCTTGTAATAGCGTGGAATGGTTTTGAGAACAGTTGGGGAAAGGGCCATGTAGCTTTAAGTGAGAGCACGCTTCAGAGTTCCGTGAGCGATCAGAACCTCAATCTGCTGACAATTGCTTCTGGATTGCTTCCTGCCACACTTTACAATCAAAGAGCTCTTCCTGGACTCTGCAGTAATGCGATCTTGATACTGTCATAATGACTCTGGACATGCGCGGGGGCGCAAGGGGTGGGAATGGGCCTCTTTCTAGTAAAAATCAGATGAGTAATAACAGACAGGGTCTTTCTATAAATGCAAGCTAATAAGAATGATATAAGAACTACAAGACATCTGGAGCTCTGTGAACAATGAGGCCGATAGTACATCTTTAAGATTTAAGGAGCAAGAAAGAAACAGTATTACTTGAATTTAGTCACTCAAATTCACTCAATGCCTTTTTGTAAAGAATAGAAATAAGTAGTTGACGGAGAGTGTAAAAGGAGCATGGAAAGAAGAAAATGTCAGAGTTTCTTATTCAGACACAGATTAGAATTTTCTAAGAAAGCTTCCCCTCTGATGTTCATTCTAAATAAATGGTTTATTTTATAATGGATCATCCATTACGCAATGAACAGAAATTTCCTCCAGTTAAAAATTTTGATGATTGAAGCCCCTGTCTTCTTTGTTCAAAAATCTATTCCCTAGCCACTGACTCCATCCCTGTCTCCGGGAACTGATTGCAACTAAACCAGGCAATCTTCTGTCCAAGATAAGCTGTCAACTCTAACTGTGCCATCATGAATTTCCACTGACATAATGTCTCTTCACTTGTTGTGCTCGTTTTTCCAATGAAACCCAAATCTTGTGTGTTTATTTACTTCAACTGTATGGTTCAACCCACTCTTGACTGGTCCCTACCATTTAATCCTCCATAAATTTCAGGTCATCCAAAAGTTTCTGCCCATACTTTTACTTGCACCAGATCCTTTCAACTTGTTATCCTGGTACTTGATAACCTACATTGGTTTCTGGTCAAGCAACAGCCTTAATGTAAAAATCGAATCCTTTTTTTCAAATTCCTCTGTGGCCTTGCCCCTCCCTATAATCTGTGTTCTGCTCTGACTCCATACCTCTTTTTTTTTTAAATAATTGCATCTTTCCTAACCGTGGTCTCATGAGCATCTCCAATTTTTATTTTTCCATCGATATTTGCCAAGTCTGTATGTCTTGGAATTCCTTCTTTTACCTCTCCTGTCTCTTTGCTTTTCTCTCTGAGATTTTTCTTAACTGACTTATTTGATCAAGCATTTGACCTTCAACCCTGTTGTCTATGAATGTGACTCAGCTCCTTCTTGTTTTATAACATTTTTATGGAGCCTTGTGGTACTTTTACAATACGGTGTATGCATACGATATTGCTTGGTTTGTTACATTCCAGATATCTCCAAATGATGAAGCTGTCATTGAATCGGCACACGTTCTTCATCTCTATTTCCCTCTAATATGTGAAGTTAAACTCAATCCTGTACTTGAATTAAACTTTCTATTCCTATGGAGATCTTTAAACCTACCTGAGAATGGGTTGCAATCAAAAGCTTGGCATCTCTTCACAGACGAGACAAAGAGTTCTTGGTTAATAATTTTCCCCTGATCAACATCATCTGAAACAGATTACCTGCTCACTTATCTTATTACAGTTTGCTTTAAACAAATCGGCTGCCAGGTTTCAAAGTTATAGCAATGATTATATTCCAAAAACTAGTTTTATGTGTACAGTCCTCTCATTTAGTGGTACTTGATTGGATATATATTAACAGAAGTGCTGCTGTGGGTGCTTTTTTTTAAGTCTCTTACTACTTTTTCTGAAACTTCCTGATGTTCTAAGCAAAAAAAATTCTTGATTTTTTTTATTTCTCAAGTTTACCTTGGTTTTTTTGGAGATCAATTCCTGACCTTTTAATAACAATAGAACCGTTTTTAAAAAAAAAATGCTGGAATCTTAAATCGGTAGCAGAAAATGACTGCTGTGTTCTATAAACCACAGATTGTGATTTGGGCATTTGTGGTCCTTTGATGCCTTTATTGATAATAGCCCAAAGCCTTTTGGATTAATGTTTTCATTGTATGTTCTTTAGCAGCTAAACTGCTGGAGTTTGTGAGAAAGCAGTGGGAGGTTAGCTTTTGCGATTGTTCATTCAAGCATCTGGTTCAGAACTATTATAAAAAACTCTTTGAATTGAATCATTTGCATGAAATTTTCTGAATTTTTTGCATTGTTGAGGTTAACTCTTAACTTTTCTTGGTATATGTCTTCATTCATTCCAATAAATAAATTTCCTTTTTACACGGCACTTTTGACACAGTAAAACGTCCCAAGGAATTTCACAGGGACCATTTGATATCTTGCCCTTTCAGGAAACATTAAGACAAGTGACTAAAAGCTTAGTTGAAGAGGTTTTGCAAAGAATCTTAAAGGAAGAGAGACATATATGGAAAGGATCAGGGAGAAGGACTTGGGTCTTGGATAGTTATAGGGTCAGCCACCAATAGTGGAGTGGAAGGATGTTGGGACAGATTTCTTTTGTGTTTGAGGATTAGTGAATGGTACTGAGCAGGGGTTTTACCTCTTGTATCGAAATGGTTGAGACCCTGCTTTATAATGCTTTTATTCTTGCATGGGATATGTGCAGATTTCTGTTTTTTTGTGCAGGAAAAGCTTTGTAAATGCTTCATGCTGCTGTAGGACATATTGAATCGGTTGGGTGTTGGCTCTCTTTATTGGAGAATAGGGAATAAGGACCTTTGGGATTCCTTGGGTATGTGGAGACATGGTATTTATGGTTAGGCCAGCTCTTCAGCAAAAAAATCCCCATAATTGTATTCAACTGATTCAGAATAGCGTGGCTGGAATCGTTGCTGCTTACATGGCATAATGTTTTGTAGTAACTTTACCAGCATTGGTGGGGCTTGCAGCTGTTCATATCTTCAGTTTGGAAATCCTGTAAACAAATAGTGGCAGCAGGCTTTGGCAAACTTACACGCTTCATTAAAGGGTAACAGACCATTGATTATATGTTCACAAACCTAAAGCTGATAGATTGCTGGTGTGAGATAAATACCAGGACTGAGATCCAGCTGAATGTGGTATATACACACCCTGCACACTGCAGACTTTGTGAGACGTGTCTATTTGTATTGTGCATAATGGTACATGACTAAAGACCATGTGTTTTCACACTGTAGTCTGTGTTCCATTCAGCTGTTGAGATGTGTTGAGTTTGAGAGGTTCTTTGTGCAACCTACCCTGACAATTATACCTGTCCTGAGCACAATTTTCTTTGTATTAACGAGGACAGTGTGTTGCTGTGTGTACACGTGCGCTTACAAGCTGTTTGGATTTTGTATGCGCAAATGTGTAGTTGTGCTGTAATTGTCATATTGCAGAAAGAGTTGGGTTATCTTGTTTTTTGCTTCCCGATTAATAAAATTCTTGAATGTTCAGTTTTTTTAAATTTTAATTTCATACTGCAGTATCTGATGAGGTCAATTTCAAAAGTTATGTATGATTTAAATTTGTGTTTAACAGTAAAACTGTGCTTTGCAGGGATATATAGGGAATGTTGATCAAAGCTGTTTAACCTTGCTACTCGAGCAATAATCGTAAGTAGCTGAGTGCTTCATGTATGATGATCAGCTTGAGATACTTTCGCAAGATGCGTTCCCTTTTTCTCTTCTCCCCCGCACCCCCATGATGATTTAGCTGTACTAAGAAGCTGGTTGGTCCAATTTCCTAAAGTGTATTTTCTTCAACTTGTGTATCTTGAAAAGTGATCATCAAGTAATATTCCTCCAACATCTACAGTTTATTTATTTTCATAACTTGTGCAGGTTTTTTGTTTCCATTTTCAAAGAAGCTGTGAGAAAGTTGTATGTAAAGGGATTATTTTGAGTAAAACACAACAGTACAGATGTTCCCAACACTGGGCTTGATTAAAAAATAGTTGTAGTTTGCAGTGTCCACCGTCTCAATTGTTTTTTAACCCAGCCCCCTTGGGTATGTGTTCCAGCTGTTGTGAGCAAAATTTCAAATGCACAACAGCACACATGCTCTGACTTCCAGAATGTCATGTCATGTGTGGGGGTGGAAGGATTAGTGTGACTTGGATGAAAGGTTGTGCTTGTGTCTGAGTTTATGTATGAGGCTGCCTTGAGAGGTTATGATGTAATTTTAACTTTCTACCCTAACGTTTTAACCTGTTAAGACTGAAATCACTATCTGAGTTTATCGCACACTTCTTGACTTGATGCCCTTGACAGTAAATTCTGTACCAGCTACCTCTAATTCATTATAGTTGAAGTATGAATTGCAATGCTGTTATTTCTTAGTACTTCACCCAACATATTGATCTATTTTTCTAGACTAGAGTGCTCTTACGAGTCCTGTGGGTTGGAAACCCTGGCTGCTTATATCCTCATTCTTCTTCTGAGGAATAATAATAAGGACCTTCTGTCGGGTTGATTAACTCTGTCTCACCTAGAGCGATGTAGGAACTCTGGCACATTCGTTTCTGTTGCACACAAACGTATGAATTGGAGCTAGCATAGGCCACTCAATCCTGTCAGCCTCCTCCAGTGGCTGAATTGATTACCCACATTCCAGCCTGCTCCCAATAACTTTGATTATCAAGAACCTAACCACATCTGCTTTAAATATTTCTGCTGCCTTTTACAGGCATTTTCAGCCCTCTTTGCGAAAATAAATAATTAACTTGTCTTCAGTAGGCAACCTTGTATTTTTTAAAAAGTGACTCTACCTAGAGGATAGATTCTTTTCTACCTTCACGTGCAAAAACCCTTCAGAGTCACTACTTATTCTTCTGGAATCCAGTGGATGCAAACTTAGCTAGTCCAGTCTTTTCTCTCAAAGCAATCCATCCACTCCAGGTATTGGCCTGATATAGCTTCACTGAATTGCTGCCAATGCATTGATCATAGAATTGTGGTATCATAGAATCTCTGTGACAGCAAACAATTCAGCCCATTGAGTCCACACTGACTCTCAGTACAGCATCCCACCCAGACCCACCTCCCTACCTTATCCCTGCATTTTACTTGGCTAGCCCACCTAACCTGCACATCTTTGGACTGTGGAAGGAAACCGGTGCACCTGGAGGAAACCCACACAGACTCTGGGAGAATGTGCAAAGTCTGAGGGTTGCCCAAGGGTGAAATCAAACCTGGGACCTTGTGCTGTGAGGCAGAAGTGCTAACCATTAAGCTAGCGTACTGCTCTATACTTTAAAAAAGTGGTGGAGTGCACAGAGCCTGTGGAATTCTCTGCCAGAAAGTGGTTGAGGCCAAATTGAATGTTTTCAAGAAGGAGTTGGATATAGTTCTTCAGCTAAAATGATCAGAGGATACAAGGAGAAAGCTGGAACAGGGGACTGATTTGAATGATTAGTCATGTTGTATGCTGGAGCAAACTCAAAGGGCTGAAGTAAAGGGGGTAGTCCTGGAAAAGCGCAGCAGGCCAGGCTCCATCCAAGGAGCAGGAGCTCTTCATCAGGAATGAGGCGTGAGCTGAGGGGGTGGTGAGATAAATGGTAGGGCTGTGGGGCTGGGAGGAACGTAGTTGAGAGTGCAATAGATGGATGGAGGTGGGGATAAAAGTGATAGGTTGGAGGGGAGGATAGTGCAGATAGGTGGGAAGGTGGGGTGTGGGGTGGGTGTTAGTTGGTTGGTGTCCCGGAGATGTTCTCTGAAGCACTGTGCGAGTAGGCATCCTGTCTCCCCAATGTAGAGGAGATCGTATCGGGAGCAACTGATACAGTAAATCATGTGTAGAAGTGCAGGTGAAACTTTGCTGGATGTGGACCCTCCTTTGGGGCCTTGGATGGAGGTGAGGAGGGAGGTGTGGGCACAGGTTTTGCAATTCCTGCGGTGGTAGGGGAGGGTGGGTTATTGGGGAGGGGGCGTGGATCTGACTAGATAGTTGAGGGAATGGTTTTTACGGAAAGTGTATAAGGGTGGGGAGGGAAATATGTCTCTGGTGGTGGGGTCCATTTGTAAGTTGTGGAAATGGCGGAGGGTGATGCAATGTGTGCGGAACTTGGTGGGGTGGAAGGTGAGGACCAGGGTGGTTCTGTCCTTGTTGCGATTGGAGGGGTGGGGTTCGAGGGCGGAGGTATGGGAAGTGGATATGATGCACTGGAGGGCATCACTGACCACATGGGAGGGGAAATTGTGGTCTTTAAAGAAAAAGGCCATCTGGTGTATTCTGTGGTGGAACTGGTCCTCCTGGGACTGAATGCAGCAGAGGCAGAGGGATTGGGAATAAGGGATAGTAATTTTGCAGGAGGCAGGTTGGGAGGAGGTGTAATCCAGGTAGCTGTCGGAGTTGGTGGGTTTGTAGAAAATGTCAATGTTGAGTCGGTCACCGTTGATGGAGATGGAGAGGTCCAGGAAGGGGAGGGAGGTGTCCGAGATAGTCCAGGTGAATTTGAGGTCCGCGTGGAATGTGTTGAAGTTGATGAACTGTTCAACCAACTTTTGGGAGCACGAGGTGGCGTCAATGCAGTCATCAATGTAGCGGAGGAGAAGGTGGACAGTGGTGCTGGTGTAACTGTGGAAAATAGAGATCGTGGTTGAGGGAGCAGTAGGAGGAGATGTCTTCAAGTTGGCACCTGGCTTCAGTGGTGTAGAGGTCAGTGCGCCAAATTACCACTGCACCCCCCCCTCCCTCCCATTGTCCACTGGTTTGATGGTGAATTTGGGGTTGAAGCAGAGGGAATGGAGGGCTGCGCATTGGGAGTGAGAGTTTGGAGTGGGTGAGGGGGTGGATAAGTTGAGGCAGTCAATGTCTCGGCGTCAGTTGGGCATATAGAGGTCAAGGGCGGGTAACAGACAGGCATGGGGTGTGTTGGAGTCAGGCAAAAGGGTCTTTGGAAGGTGGGCAGGAGTCTTGATTGAAAAAGTAAGCTCAGAGGCGGAGGTTGTGGAAGAAGTGTTCGATGTCAAAATTCGTGTTGAATTCATTCATCCATGAATGGAGAGGGATGGAGGTAAGGCCTTTGCTGAGGACTGATTGCTTGTTCCAGGTGGATGTGCTGAAGGCCTACTTCTCCTATTTTCTGTTTCTGTAACCAATACTGTACACATACTGTAGATGCAGTCTCACCAATGCCCTGTAAAACTGAAACATAACCTAAGAATTATAACATTCGGCACGGATGAGTTGGATCAAGCTCGGTTTCCATGCTGTATGACTGTATAATAAATTGGCTTTCCTAACCTGCATTGTAGTCTTCCATGATTCATGCATGAGGGCACCCAGGTTCCACCTTCCTGCCCATATTTGAGCTCTAAAGTCTCTCACCATTGAGATAATATGCTTTTTTATTCTTCCAATTTTCCCACATTATACACCATTTATATATAGAACAGTACAGTGCAGAACAGGCCCTTCGGCCCTCAATGTTGTGCCGACCTGTGAACTAACCTAAGCCCATCCCCTTACACTATCTCATCATCCATGTGCTTATCCAAGGATTGTTTAAATCTCCCTAATGTGGCTGAGTTAACTACACTGGCATGCTGGGCATTCCATGCCCTTACTGCTTTGCCAGCTCTTTGCCTACTCACTTCACCTAATTATATAATACCATAAGACACAGGAGCAGAAACTAGGCCATTCAGCCCATCGAGTCTGCTCAACCATTCAATCATGGTTGAAAAGTTTGTCAACCCCATTCTCCCACTTTCTGCCCATAACCCTTGATCCCTGTGACAATTAAGAACCTATCTATCTTGGTCTTAAATTACTCAATGACCCACCGTCCACAGCCTTCTGTGGCAGTGAATTCCAGAGATTTGCCACTGTTTGGCTGAAGTTATTCCTTATCTCCATTCTAAAAGATCTTTCCTTTACTCTAAGGCTGTGCCCTCGGATCCTAGTCTCTCCTACCAATGGAAAGATCTTCCCAACATCTATGTTCAGGTCATTCAGTATTCTGTAAGTTTTAGTTAGATTCCCCACTTACTCTTCTTAATTCCATTGACTATAAACCCAGAGTTTATATGTTATATAAGGAACATGTTATGGTTTCCATTATATGTTATGGTTTCCATTCCTGGAACCATTCTCGTGAACTTCCTCTGAACCCACTCCAGGGCCAGTCCATCCATCCTGAGATATAGGGTACAAAACTGCGCATAATACTCCAAATGTGGTCTGACCAGAGCCTTGTAGAGCCTCAGAAGTACATCCCTGCTTTTATATTCAAGTCCTCTGAAAATAAATGCCACCATTGCCCTTGTCTTCCTACTGACTCAACCTGCAAATTTATCCTGAGAGAATTCTGGATAGACCTTCCAAGTCTCTTTGTAACTTCAGACTTCTGAATTTTCTCCTCACTTAGAAAATAGTCCATTCTTCAACTGTTCTTATCAAAGTGCATCGCTAACATGACACCTGTTATTTCCCACATTGTACTCCATCTGCCACTGCTTTGCCCACTCTCCTAAACTGTCTAAATCCTTCTGCAGCCTCCCTGCCTCCTCAACACTACCTGTCCCTCTACCTATCTTTGTACTATCTGCAAAGTTAGCCAGAATGCCCTCCGTTCCTTCATCCAGATCCGTTAATGTATAAATTGAAAAGTTGTGGTCCCAACACTGACCCTTGCAGAACACCACTTGTCACCATCCTGAGACAGAACTTTTTATCCCCAATCTCTGCTTTCTGATTGACAGCCAAGCTTCTATCCATGCTAGCACCTTAACTCTAACACCATGGGCCCTTTATCTTGCTCAGCAGCCTCCTGTGCAGCACCTTGTCAACACCTTATTGAAGTCCAGATAGATAACAGCCATTGGCTCTCCTTGGTCTAACCTGCTCGTTACTTCCTCAAAGAATTCTAGCAGATTTGTCAGGAATGACCTCCCCTTGATGAAACCATGCTGACTTTGCCCTATTTCACCATACATTTTCATGTATTCAGTCATCTCATTCTTCACAATGGACTCCAGATCTTACCTACACCTGAGGTTAGGCTAATCGGCCTATAATTTTCCATCTTTTGCCTTACTCCTTTTTTAAACGGGCGTCATGTTAGCGATTTTCCAGTCCTCTGGGACCCTCCCTGATTCTAGCGATTCCTAAAAGATCACCACGAATGCTTCCACTATCTCTTCAACCATCTTCTTTAGAACACTGAGGTGTAGTCCATCTGGTTGATATTTATCCACCTTCAGGCTATTCAGTTTGTCTAGCACCTTCTCCTTGGTGACAGCCACCATACTCAGCTCTGCCCCGACTCGCTTGAAGTTTTGGAATATTACTAGTGTCTTCCAAACTGATGCAAAGTGATTATTCAGTTCCTCAATCTCCTTATGTTTTCTTCACAGATTATTTCCCTATCCATCTTTGAGCCATCAACAAAGTTAACTACCATTCTTCTGTCATTTCATCCAAGTCATTTGAATGAACATTTGAGGTCTCAGCACCAGTCTCTGTGGCACACTGCTTGTTACATTTTGCCAACATGAAGAAGACTCATTTAGTACTACTGTCTGGCTGATTAACAGGCAATCTTCTATCCATTCCTGATGAAGGGCTTTTGCCTGAAACATAGATTTTCCTGCTCCTTGGATGCTGCCTGACCTGCTGTGCTTTTTCAGCACTGCTCTAATCTTGAATCTTCTATCCATGCCAATATGTTAACTCCACACTGCTTTTATTTTCCACTAAACTTTTTCCATTGTAATGTTTACTTTTTTTGTATTCTGTCCAATCTTCTGACCTGTCACACATCTTTGTGTGATTAATGCTCTTTCTTCAAGTTTGATTTCATCTTTAACTTTTCTGGATAACTACACATGCTTGGTCCATCGTTTGGAATGTTTGTTATAGTTGGAATGTGTCTGTATATTCTGAAATATCCTCTTAAATGCTTGCCACTGCATCTCTATATTGTCCTATTCCTTTTACCTTATTTGGCAATTCATTTTAGCAAGCTCAGCTTTCATGTGGATGTATTTGTTGTAATTTAAGCTTTTCAAGAAAAATATAGTTTTGGAGCCAATTTCTCTTCTCCCTCTCACCACCACCACCACCACCACCCCACACACACACACACACACACACGTCTAGTATATGTGCTCTCTGGTTGGCTTCAGATACTCCTGTTCTAAGAAGCTACCTCAAAAACATTCCATCAACTGCTATCTTTGCCCATTTGATTATTTTTTGGTCTATATGTGGATTAAAATCTTTCATGATTAGCTATGCCTGTCTTACAAGCTCCCATTATTTCTTCAATGTGGTTGCTATTGGGGCTGCCTGAACACCTTTCTCTCAAGTAGTTCTTGTCTTTGTCATTTCTCATCTTTACCTAAACAGTTTCCACATCCTAGTTTCTTAAACTTGGGTCACCCTGCTTGTAAGGGACAACACAGTTTTCTTTTTGGATTATAAATCAGAATGGAATGCTGTATAGCTAAGATTCAAGGAGAGTTGATATTGTAAGACAATGTGCTGGTGAAGTACTAACATTGATACTTACCTTCTGGTGCCACTACCTCAATATTATCGAGTCAGACATCATGGAAGTGAACTCTTTGCCCAACTCATACATGCTGACCAGGTTTCCTAAACTGACCTAATCCCATTTGCCTGCATTTGACCCATATCACTCCAAATATTTCTTATCCATGTACCTCCCCAAATATCTTTTTTAAATGTTCTAATTGTACTTGCCTCTACCACTTTCTCTGGCAGCTTGTTCCATACGCGCACCACACTGTGGGGGGGGGGGGGAAAAAACTATACTTAAGGTCCTTTTTCCTCCCTCACGTTAAACCTCTAGGTTTGGACTCCCCTACCCTGGGGAAAATACCTTGGCTATTCGCCTTAGCTGTGCCCCTCATGATTTTACAAACCTCTTAAGTTTTTCAGTTAAGGAATAACTAATTCTCGTCCCATTCCCACCTCAGTTGAAGCAAAACACTCAGACACCTCCTTCATCTTTATTCCGGGCTCTGGAGGGAGAGAGAACGATTGCCCATGTGCGTACGGACATGCGTTCTCGGTCTTCTCTCTGGAACAGCAGATTCTTAATTAATTATTTAGTCATTTTACAGGTAAAAGAATCCAGATAAGGCAACATACATATTGATTGGGTGACTGTTACAATCGGCGACTGTCAATAGTAAAGATTAAGCCATCTGCTGTTTCACAATGAATGTTCTTAACCTGAACTGGCTTCACATAATGAATACTTTTCACCTTGTTTAACTGTCTTTGCATGCTGAATGCTTCCAATATTGTTAAATGGCTGTACGTAATGAATGCTTTTCCTTCTTGTTAACCCTTCACCCTTGCCTCCATCAGCCCATTAACTGCACAATCTTATCTGATCTGAGTCATGCTCAGCTGAACCTCTTGTTTCACAAAACTCAGAGCTTAACACTTTCCCTACCTGCTCATACCCCATACACATGACAACTGTCCTTGGGTTGATCCAGCTGCAGTTTGTTACAGATCTATAAACACAATGCACCCAGAGGCTTCAGAGTGGGCAAACTGGAAACATTTATCTTTCTCCCTTTCCCAGTGTGTGTAAAATAGAAGAACTAAGAAATGTGAGAGAATGCTAATACAGGTAGACAATCCTTTATCCGAAATCCGAAGTTTTTTTTCCTCATTAACTGTTTGCACACCAAACAACCTTGTTAATGCAACTCCACACCCACTCGACCCATGTCACTCAGATGGAATGTAGCAGCGTGGCCCATCACCGGCAGGCATCATTTCTGTCTCCATGCTCGTAGTAATCGCAGGTGGGTCTGCCGTTCGTTTTTTAAAATTATTTTACTATGAAAATGTCATTTAATTCTTTATCCAAAAACTTCTGAAACCTGAAAGACAGCTGGTCCTGAGGGTTTCGGGTAAAGGGTTGTCTATCTGTATAAGGAAAGGACTAAGTCAACTAGTCAAATATCAAATAATAACCACCACTTTTTATAGACCACACCATGTCATCATTGTTAACATCAAAAAGAATGGAGAGAGATGATTTAGATTTAGATCAGATCTGGGCTTTTCTTCCTCAAAATCTTAGTTACCTCTGCCTATACTTTTCTACCAAGGGGCTCTGGTTTCCTTCTACAATCCAAGATGTACAGGTTGGCTAGATTGGCCATAGTGTCCATGAATGTGCAGGCTTGGTGGATGAGCTGTGGGAATGCAAAGTTACAGGAATAGGGTAGTAGGGCCTGGGTCTGTGTGGGACCCTCTTTGCAGAGCTGAATGGCATGCTTCCACACTCAGGATTCTGATTTTATAATATTTGTGCCAATCCATTTGAAAATCTTTAATGTGCGCATGTGTCTTTGGTGTCTTTTAAGTAACATAGTGGATTAGAAATCTTTTCGTTTATCTACCTTTTGTTAAAATTGTGTGTTGACAATAAAGTTACTTTCTCTAAATTACAAAGCCTGGCGTGAATTAATTTTAACCTCTGCAATAGGTGAATTGAACATTTGTGACACCCTGTGAAACAGTGGGGCTCGCTTATTGGTATACTCTTCCCAGTTAAATTGTCACACATTCTTTATTGTGCTTTTACCATAATTAACTAGCAGAATCGCCCCTCACCTTTTCCTCACCATATGCCCTTCCTAAATATCCTATACCCTACAATATTCAGATTCCACTCCGTTATTCTGCAGCCATGGCTTTGTAATGGCAACCAGATTGCATTTATTTATTTTGATTTAACTGAGAGTATAATCTGTTTACTTTCAAATGTTGTGTACTCAACTAGTATCCTTAGTTTTGTCCTTATTTATTGATGACAAAAGACACATTTTGTCCAAGCTTTTTGTCCTGTGCTCATCAAGACAATTTGCAAGAATACCAATTCAAGGGGAAAACAAGTATTTATACTGCGTGAGAGGAGAGTGCTGATTGGCATTTAGTAGAGGCATTGCTATGGCGAATTCACCAATTAATGATAATTAATAGCCTGTCTTTGTTTAAATTTGAAATCAAAACAGGTTGACTTTGTTTAGGGCAAATGCGTGTTACCAGTTTTCTTGATGAAGCAGACTCAGTGCATCTACATTTATTTTTGTTTGTCTGTAAAGAACAGGGTCTTGTATATTGGTATGTGTTGATTCTCTCATGCATGCAAATGCACCATACTGCAAGCCTGCCTGATAAGCTGCAATCGATGTCAGTATAATTTTGTTGCATATTCTGGATTGTCTAGCAACTGTTTGTCCAGTTGTTGAATTGCAGCTCATTTTGGACAGTGTTGAGAGATTTATGAGGGCAGGCTGGCTGGGGAGAGATATTCCCTTGCTTGTTGTGAACATCCAAAGGAATATACAGTTTGATATGACACATGAGTCTTTGGAATGTACAGTCTACATGCCTGATATCACACCAGATCTGAACTTCATATACTATTTGTGTGATATGCAGAATATTATTTTGGCTTGATGACAGTATCTTGCTCGTGATGAGCACCACTCGTATTCCTGCTGCATATTAGCAGTGTGAAAGAGTGAGCTGTTGCTTAAACGTCTGAGATACCTTACCCTTCCAGGGTAATCTAAGGTAGACGAGATAATTTACAGTACCAATAGTGATCACCTTGGGGCCTTTTCATGAGTTTGAGCAGGCTATGGAGAGAAATGATCTGACCAGAGTAGTCAATACTCCATAGGCTTGGCTTTGTATCCTAGTTCAGCATTAGATTTGCATGGTAAACATATGGCTCAGATCCTAAGTACAAGGTTGTGATAAGGCCAGTCTTCTAGTTCATAGAACTGTCTGACCTGAATGAGCAGACTGACCAGTGAAGGTAGGTTTGAAGTAGTAGACAGTTGCGGAGAACTCCTTGGTTGATGTCTCAACTAGGACATTGAGGGAATGGAGCTAATTTGACATTTCCATTTCAAAACTTTGAGCACACAATAGATCTTATTAAGAAATGTAAGAGAGGTTTTGCATGTTGCTGTATGTTCAAATATAGCAATCATCGTTTATATAATGGAAATATGCAAGGGGTAGGAGACTAGATGTCATTTCATCAGAGATGCGTTTGTCATGGAATCCAACAAATACATGTTTGCAGATGCAGGGCCAATGAGATCCCACAGCAGAAATATCTATTTGGCATTTCATGGTGTTCCTGAAATTGATTTTCGATACATGAGTTGCTGAGTTCATAAGCTCAATGAATACTGATGCACACCATGCTAGTGGGTCTAGATTACCATGATGTCATGCTGCAGTGCAGATTCTCTGGCTTCCTTCAGGGGTACGTTGGTGAATTGACTAATATGGTGAAATGAGTACATGGACACTGCAGGACTGTTAGAATACTTGTCCTGCATGGTTTTCATAGATATGAAAGAATCCTTCACGGTTTTTTTTGAGTATAAAAATTGATCAGGACTGGTTGTAGCAATTCACCCAATCATTTGTCCAGGTCATGGTGAAAATAAAGATTGAAGAGACATGAGGTTTGTGTGTCTTGGGCAACCACGTATGTGTGGATGCAGTGAACAATGGTGCTGAACGTAATTGTATTTATCACCAGGCTGTTATTGCTCTTGCACAAGTCGAGCAAAACTTCTTTACCTTGTTTTTGAGCACAGCTGGCTGTGGCAGGTTCAGTTGGTAGAAATTTGGATCTGGGTCAATAAAAATTTCCCTCGAATTGATCTCTTAAATTGATGAGTAAAAGATGAAAAATGTCACACAATGTCTTTTTGTTTCAGCAATATTCAAATTCTGTTCTACCAAAGAATTATTTTTTATCTTTTTTTATTGTTTCTGCAACATCTCTTCTTTAAATTTATATGGTCTGTCCCTTTCTGTCACAGACTGTTTATCAATTTCAATTTTAATACCTTTTTTTCCTCTTTTGCCTTGTCTCTTTATACCATATTTAAAGATATTTGACTCCTTGCTGCAGCAAAGGGAAGGTAGTGTCGTCATAGGATCCCAGGCTAATATTCTGGGACATCAAGTTGAATCCCACCGGAATTTGAATTCAGTTAAATCTGGAATTAAAAGCTTCGCTAATGGTGACCATGTAGCCACTGTCAATTTTCATAAATGCTTGTCTGGTTTGCCAATGACCATTTTAGGGCAGCACATCTATTATTCTTACCTGGTTTGGCCTTCATGTAATTCCAGAACTATAGCTTTAGACCCAGTGATTGTCTCTTAACTGTCCTTTCAAGCGTTCGAGCAAGACATTTTCTATTTAAGGGCAAGTAGGAATGGGCAACAATTGCTGGCTTTGTCCACATCCCATGTGAGAATTATGAACTACTTTGTTTGAAATCTTCTAATTATACGGCTTGCAAGAATATCAGCCACAACATGGTTCAGATATAGACCAATTCAATGATACAGATTCCACTTTCCCCAGTAGTTGTGCAAGTGGCCATGAACCCACATTCCCAAACCAAAAACAATCACCTCATTATTCTAATCCAGCATTTGGCCCATAACCTTGTATGCCTTAGTGTTGCAAGTTTACACCAAAACACTACTAAAATGTTTGAAGATTTCTGCCTCTACCACCCTAACAGGTAGTGAGTTCCAGATTCCCACCAACCTCTAGGTAAAAAAAACTGTTTTCTCTCATCCTCTGTAAACTACCTGCTCCTTACCTCACAATGGCCCTCATAATGCTGTACATCTTAATCCCGTCCTCCTCAATCTTCTCTGCTCTAAGGAAAACAACCCCAGTCCCAGGGCAGCATCCTGGTAAATCTGCTCTGCACTCTTTCCAGTGCAATCACAGCCCTTCTAAAATCTGGATTCCTGAAATGCATGCATTGCTCTGGACTTGGCCTAACCAACATTTTATACAATTTCCTCCCATGTGCCTTGGCTAACAAAAGAAAGTATCCCATATGAAGCTTTAACTACTTTTTCTGCCTGTCCTGATATCTTAAGGTGTGCATATAAAAGTCCTGCTGATCCTCTGCTTCCCAGTGCCTTGTTTTTCCCAGTCAAGTGCATCACCTTAAACTTATTCAGATTGATTTCCATTTGCCACTGACTGGCTCTATATTTTCCTGTAGCCTAAGACTATCTTGTTTGCCACTCTACCAATTTTTGTATCATCCATAAACTTAATGTCAACTCTTCTAATTAAGATATAAATTGTTCATATGTACTACAATACCCAGGGCTCTAATGCTGGTCTCTTGAAGTCCATGGGGCACAGACTTCCAGTCACAAAATGCTCCTTGACCATGACTGTCTACTTGTTGCCACTCAGCCAACTCTGGATCCAATTTGCCACATTTCCTTGGATCCCATGGACTGTTATTGTGATCAGTCTCCCATGTGAGATCTCATGACAAACCTTGAAGTCAAAGTAGATTGTCATTTATGAACTTGGTGACATCTTTGAAAAATTCAATCAAATTGGTCAGACATGACTTCCCCTTAATGAAACCATGCTGACTGTCCTTGATTTAATCCCTGCCTTTCCAATAACAGATTAATTCTATCCCTCAGAATTGCTTCCAAGAGTTTCTCCATCACTGAGACTAACGGCTTGTAGTTTCCTGAGTTTGTCCTTTGCTCAATTCTTGAATATTGGTCCTTTATTGGCTGACCACCAGTCCCCATAACACTTCTCCTGTGGCCAGAGAGAAATTGAAAATTATTGCCAGTGCCCCTGCTGTTTCCTCCCTTGCTTTATTGACACTGCTTCTCAATTTCTTGCCTTGCCTGAGGTATGGTGATCCACCCCCTTCAGTTAGACCACCACCAGTCATCTCTGTCTTATGGTCTTGTGGGACATGGCAACTATATAATCACGTCATAGAGTAGAGAGATATACAGCATGGAAACAGACCCTTCGGTCCAAACCGTCCATGTCGACCAGATATCCAACCCAATCTAGTCTCACCTGCCAGCACCCGGCCCATATCCCTCCAAACCCTCCTATTCATATACCCATTCAAATGCCTCTTCAATGTTGCAATTGTACCAGTCTCCACCACATCCTCTGGCAGCTCATTCCATACACCTACCACCCTTTGCATGAAAAAGTTGCCCCGTAGGTCTCTTTTATACCCTTTCCCCCCTCACCATAAACCTTATGCCCTCTAGTTCTGGACGCCCCCACCCCAGGGAAAAGACTTTGCCTATTTACCTATCCATGCCCCTCATAATTTTGTAAACCTATATAAGATTCCCCCTTAGCCTCCAACGCTCCAGGGAAAACAGCCCTAGCCTGTTCAGCCTCTCCCTATAGCTCAAACCCTCCAACCCTGGCAACATCCTTGGTAAATCTTTTCTGAACCCTTTCAAGTTTCGCAACATCTTTCCGATAGGTAGGAGACCAGAATTGCGCGCAATATTCCAACAGTGGCCTAACAAACGTCCTGTACAGCCGCAACATGACCTTCCAACTCCTGTACTCCATACTCTGACCAATAAAGGAAAGCATACCAAACGCCGCCTTCACTATCCTATCTACCTGCGACTCCACTTTCAAGGAGGTATGAATATGCACTCCAAGGTCTTTGTTCAGCAACACTCCCTAGGACCTTACCATTAAGTGTATAAGTCCTGCTTAGATTAACTTTCCCAAAATGCAGCACCTCGCATTTATTTGAATTAAACTCCATCTGCCACTTCTCAACCCATTGGCCCATCTGGTCCAGATCCTGTTGTAATCTGAGGTAACCCTCTTCACTGTCCACTACACCTCCAACTTTGATGTCATTCGCAAACTTACTAACTGTACCTCTTATGCTCGCATCCAAATCAATTATGTAAATGACAAAAGGTAGAGGACCCAGCACTGATCCTTGTGGCACTCTACTGGTCACAGGCCTCCAGTCTGAAAAACAACCCTCCACCACCACCCTCTGTCTTCTACCTTTGAGCCAGTTCTGTATCCAAATGGCTAGTTCTCCCTGTCTTCCATGTGATCTAACGTTGCTAATCAGTCTCCCATGGGGAACCTTGTCGAATGCCTTACTGAAGTCCGTATAGATCACATCTACCGCTCTGCCCTCATCAATCTTCTTTGTTACTCCCTATAATATCTATGAGGCATCCATTTAGTAGCAAACCATTCAGCATCTTTTAAAATCAGAAAAATGGTATTGAACAGGATTGAAACTTGCACTGACCCCAGATGTTTGAGACACTCTCAAATAAAGACAGTTAAGTATCTAACTCACCTCTCAACTACCTATCTGAGAGCTGTTTATTCATTCACAGGATGAGGGCAGTGCTGGCTAGGTCAGCCTTTATCGCTTATCCCAGTTGAGGGTCAACCACATTGCTGAGAGTCTAGAGTCAATGTCTTTAAGGGCATGGTCATCAATAAACTGTTCATTCCAGATTTTGCATTTGAACCTGGGTCCCTCGAACATTACCTGGCTCTCAGCTGTGCAGTATTTTCTTAGGGGTAAATTCTGGGTTGCCATTAAATTTGAAAAGTAATCTTATACTTCAAAAGAATTGCAACTCCTGACTTTAAGATTTCTGTAAAATGCTAACTCCAAACAAAATTAGATTTTTATAAAAGGTTCACGCTCTTACCTATTCAGGTCCAGCAGTAGTAATACTATTCTGGGAGAAAGCAGGAAATGTAACAGCTGGTCAGACAGACTGGATTGTCTTTCATTTTCTGTTATCTAGGTCAGTATCTACTCCTTTACACATGTCACAGCATTATTCAAACTTCTAATTGCTGCAGTTTGATAATTGATTAATTTTCAACCTGGAAGTCAAGGTGACCATGGAGTGAAAAATCTGGTGGACTCTAAGGCTGATTTCTAAAAAAAAGTTTCATACTCTTGGTATTTGAACTGGGGTGATGTTTTTCAGCGCATTGCTGAGGGTATGCAGAACTGCTCGTAGTGTTATTTGGAAGAAATGTTAACTAGGACCCTGGTCTGTTTTTGATCATAGAAGATGTTATGGTCTATTTGAAGAGGAACTGAACTAGCTGCTTAATATCAAAATACTGTAGATGGTAGAACTCTGAATACCAGTAGAAAGTGCTGACATAGCAAGTCAGACAGTATCTGTGGGGAGGAAGTAAGTTCATGCTGAATATTCTTGAAAGAACATTGACCCTATTACCTCTTTTTTTTTTGTGGGATATTGCAGTGTTAATAGCTGCTATTTACCTGCACGACATAAGTGATTACAGTGAAAAATACTGAATTTTGTATGTTCAATTGTTCTTCCTTGCTATTCTTCATTTTCTCTTGCGTCATATAAAATTCCTTAAAATTAATACTGTGTCACTACTCGTGCATGCATGGAATACAGCTTTACAGTCAAATCCTTGAGGGTTGAGTCACAGAAATGAATAGACTTTGGTGTGCTGACATTGCTGCCATCTGTGCAGTGCACGTGTTGGTTATCTTACAATTGGCTGTACATTCCATAAGGGTAAATCATGACGGACAAGGCCATGATAAGTGCAGATTGCTGATGGATTATGAAAGCAGAAAGCTAGATGGGCAAAAATAATGGGCCAATTAATTTGTTGATTTAATTCAACTTGCTTGGATTGAAATAATGTGCTTTAATGTTTGCATTAATTTCCGTTTAGTTCTCTTCACTAATATCCCTATAATTGAATGCTTCATTCTGTAGAATGATTCAACACCAATATCCTCACCCAAACTAATGTCCTATTTGATTTGTATTTTATAGGCCCACAACTGTTGTACTTTGATATTTGCTATCCATCCTCATGCGCACGTTTCCTACATATTTTATCTTTCCACTCCTTATTATCTTGCCTCATTTTTGGTGCTCTCTGTAATCATTCCAAATCTCATTCCTGTTTTTTAAAACCCATTTACTGGCATCTCTTATTCTGTTTTTTCTATCCCGATGGAGTCATGTATTGGTTTGTGATCTGGGATCTACTATGGGTTATGCACTTGTGTGAACCTGGTCTTGCTCCTTTGCTATCTAAGTAAAATTGCTACCCAAGGTATGTATAGAAGCTGACTGTGTTCTGGTGAAGTGTGGGTTCTTGTGTAGTTTGTAGCTGGTACAGAATCCCTTTCCTCTTCACAGTCTGCTTTTGTGCTGTGCAACCTCAATATGAGACTGTAAATCCAGTTCTTGGGAATTCGCAATACTTTTCGTTTCTTGGCCTTCTGCCTGTGCAGCACCAAATGTTTTTTCCCTCTGGCTTGGTGTCCTCTTGTGTGAAAGCTGCTTAATGTAAATGCTACTGAACAGAATGTTTAAATGATCTGTGTGTGCAGGAAGCAATTCCCAGTATAAATGGGCCATTAAGGCCATCTGGAGAATGTATTTGTGTCTAGCTGGGGAAGAGAACATTGCAACCCATCAAAAGTACACGTGTTTTGTGATTTTAAAAAAAGAACACTTTTAACTTCATTATTCTGTTTCTAAAAAAAAAATCTCTATAATGGGAACAAATGAACATAACCCTCTTGCCAAATACCACTAATTAAAAGGCAGTAAATTCTTCTAACTTTTAACTGGTAAGCCTGGTTTTTAAAAGCATCAAAGATGAATGCAATGGTTCCTGTTCTTGGGGAGCTGCTGCTGCTGCTGGTCACTTTTCACATGAATGTGGAAGTTAATCAAAGACTTTGGGGGAGGTGTGGAGTGGTTTGATCCCACAACTAGTGGGTTGATTGGATTACTAGTAATTTGTGTGGCCGTTTTCTGGAGTGGGTAGGCCTTTAATTAAATGGGGTGGCTCTCTTTCTAAGAACACAGTGCAGTTTTATATTTAGAAATCTTTTCTCATGAATTTTATCCAGTTGGACAATGGCATAATTTTAGTAATAAAAACAGAAATGGCTGAAGAAATTGAAGTCTGGCATCATCTGCAGAAAGAAACTGAGTTAATGTTTTGAATGTGATATTTATGTTATTCAGAACTTCCTTGCATGCAGGGTCAGGGATGGAAATCACAGGTCCCAGTGCTGCTGCTAGCCGTTATGTACTCCACTGTCCCAGACCCTGCGTCCATGCGCATGCAAAATTCTAGCAACCCACTAGGCTCCATTTTGTCAGTCTTTGGTGGACATGGTGGGCATCAGTTAATGAGAGTCAAAAAGTGTGGTGCTGGAAAAGCACAGCCGGTCAGGCAGCATCCAAGGAGCAGGAGAGTGTTTCGACCATAAGCTCTTCATTCCTTTCTCCTAGCAGTCCAAGGTGTAATTACAAAAACACTGTTTTTTTTGTACAATATAGATTACTGACAAATAACTTCTCATCTAAGCTGAATCCTAATCTTGTTACAAAAAGTTGAGTCCCAATTATCAATGAACCTGATAACTGTTGGTTTCATGTAAGTATATGTCCTGACTGAGGAGCTTGCTTTATTTTTGAAGATCTGCTTTGAATTTCAGCCTTTTTGTTTTTTAAACTGGCTTTAAGAGAAATCCCAGAGTGACTGGTGGAGTGCTCTCCGATTAAATTTATGAACCAAATCTGTCTGCTTGTATTCCATTTTTGGCAGTGTTAACATTCAAATAATGTGAACTGTTTAAAGTTACTACAGCCGTGCTACGGCAAGAGCAGCAACATAAATATCAAAGTGAAAGAGTGATGGGCAAAAGTTCTAGTTCGAATTTGCTGTTACAGTTTCAGGTTTATAGAATCAACTTCTCAGAACAATCTGATTCCTTGCTTGTCAGGAGCTGCACCATATTCTGAGGATTGGCTTTACTAATGCATTCTTCAATTTAGATTTAATTGAACTGCATGCTAAACTATTAACTTTTTTGAAATGTAGCCAGTCGATGCAAATTGTCTTCAGACTAAAACCTTCTTCAAAGACCGCAATTTCCCCTCAGACGTGGTTGACGATGCTCTCCACTGCAACTCCTCCACTTCCTGCTCCTCTGCCCTTGAACCCCGCCCCTCCAATCGCCACAAGGACAGAACCCCACTAGTCCTCACCTACCACCCCACCAACCTCCAGATACATTGAATCATCCTTTGTCATTTCCGCCTCCTCCAAACGGACCCCACCACCAAGGATATATTTCCCTCCCCACCCCAATCAGCGTTCCGGAAAGACCACTCCCTCCGCGACTCCCTTGTCAGATCCACACCCCCCACCAACTCGACCTCCACTCCTGGCACCTTCCCCTGCAACCGCAAAAATGCAAAACTTGCACCCACACCTCCCCCTTCACTTCCCTCCAAGGCCCCAAAGGATCCTTTAATATCCATCAGAAATTCACCTGCACCTCCACACACATCATTTACTGCATCCGCTGCACCCGATGTGGCCTCCTATACATTGGGGAGACAGGCCGCCTACTTGCGGAATGTTTCAGAGAACACCTCTGGGACACCTGCACCAACCAACCCAACCGCCCCGTGGCTGAACACTTTAATTCCCCCTCCCACTCCGCCAAGGACATGCAGGTCCTTGGACTCCTCCATCACCAGACCATGGCAGCACGACGCCTGGAGGAAGCGCGCCTCATCTTCCGCCTAGTAACCTTCCAACCACAAGGGATGAATACAGATTTGTCCAACTTCCTCATTTCCCCTCCCCCCACCTTTTCTCAGTCCCAACCCTCAGACTCAGCACCACCTTCTTGACCTGCAATCTTCTTCCCGACCGCTCCGCCCCCACCCCCTCTCCGGCCTATCACCCTCACCTTAACCTTCTTCCACCATTCCCAATGCCCCCTCCCAAGTCCCTCCTCCCTACCTTTTATCTTAGCCTGCTTGGCACACCCTCCTCATGCCCGAAATGTTGATTCTCCTTCTCTTTTGATGCTGCCTGACCTGCTGCGCTTTTCCAGCAACACATTTTTAAGCTCTGATCCCCAGCATCTGCAGTCCTCACTTTCTCCTTCAGACTAAAAAAGCCAATGTAGTTCCTTGTGTTTGAGTAGTGTTTTTATATCCTTAGGTTGGATTGAATAGTTATGTAAGAGTGCCCCATGTTTGCATGTACTTTGATTCACTGTTACATTTTAAGCCTCAACTGTAACATAAATAGAGGGGAGCCATTTGTAGATATACTGAGTATCCATTGAAGTGTCCTAACCCAGAACATCAAATTAAATATTGAACCATGTATAAGGAGGAATAGATGTTATACAACATTCCTTAGAAATCTTCCCATCTCATTGTAATTCTAACTGCACAATTCTGGAGACTTAGTCCCTGGAGGTAGCCATTCCATGTGGTTAAGTTCAACAACATCAAAGGAACAACTGCTGAAAGCTGATCACCACCAACAAGGGAAAAAATATTGTGGGCATCAGATGAGAAGCTATGATCCAGTTTTGATCCTTTGGTTGTTGAATTTCCTCTGATGTTTAAGCGTCTGATATGATGTCTGTGTAATTATATATGTATGTTGTAAAGAAGGCTAATTTGACTTTATAAAATGGACATCACTTTTGATAAATTGTTGGTGTTAAAGAACTTGAAACAGTGCCGTAACAGAGTAGATGTTAAAGCTTTTTGTCTTGCACTCATTAGATCAGGATGCAGGAAACCGACTTGAAACAAGACACCATTTTATACTGAATGAGAAGAGATGCTAATTTATTACATCTTAATTGGCAGGAGCTACAGCAAGAGCAGTTAACTGCCAATCAGAATTTTTAGATCAGAAAGGTTGATTTTGATTGCTCAGGGCATTGCCATGAGGATATTTGGAGTTTGGCTAGATCCGTGAACCCTTTCTTTATACATGCATTGTACCTTTTTCAAGTTTCATTTGCCTTCATTAAACAAGGTCTTAAGTATTTGTGTGTAGTGGCTAACACTCGAATGCATCACCTCTGCCCGATGATCTTTAGTTGGTTTCTGGTGTAGCTATTAGCACAATCTGGATTATTTAGTAAATAGTTTCCAATAGCATAATCACACCTGATGATGGGTATACTTTTCTGAGGCTTGTTGCCTATAAGTAGTCTGCCAGCTGTCCTCCAGCCATTAGACTACAGACCTGGACTCTCACTAGCACGAATGCCTATATCACATTATTCATGGGTGTGGTTGGCTAAACGGTCTCTTTGGCTTAGTGGCAGCATCTTGTTAGGGGGGAAGCCATGTGGGGATTTTCTCCTGTTATCATGCAGAATACTTTGGTTATGCCCTACCTCTGTGTCAAGCATACTCTGTGATTGGATGGCTAGGTTCCTATTCACAAGGAAATCATTTATTAAATAAATGGGACTGTACTAAGAATTACATTAAAAACTGATTTAAGATCATTAACTGGGCTCACAATATGTTGCACTCTGCATATTAGAAGCTATGTACGTAAGTATTCAACCATGCTTTATGTGAGCAAAAAGAACTTTTATATACATTGCATCTCTTTTGAAGATCGGCTTCTTGATCCAGCCAAACTCTGCATCCTCTGTAATGCTGTGACCAGTCAAAATCTATCTGCTTAGTCTGAGAATTAAGATTGACATTAACTATTCTTGCTGCACATTCATACCAAATATAGCCCAATGCGTCAGCATCCTCTTAGACCATAAAACAGTGGAGCCGAGGTAGGCCATTCAGCCCATCGTGTCTGCTGCACCATACAGTGGGATCATGGCTGATCTGATCATCTTCACCTCTACTTTTTTCCCATAAACTCTTGATTCCCTTTAAAAATCTGTCTATCTCAGCCTTAAATAGACTTAATGACCCAGCCTTGACGACCTTCTGTGGTAAAGTATTCCACAGATTCACTACCCTCTGAGAGAAGAAATTTCTTCTCATCTCTGTCTTAAATGTGTGACCCTTCAGTCCCTCCAGGAATATGATCTGCTTACTCCAATGGTGGAGGCAACCTCCAACTATTCAACTGCAGACGCCATCACACCTGAATTCTAACATCAAGTTTTCAACTCCCTTGCCTTAGAAAAAAATTCTCTATGGCAATGATAAACTAATCTTAATTCATTCTTCCAAAGTATATTTTATGTACATTTATGTTTAATGTTTAAGTATTTTTAACTAAGACCTTCATTGCTTTGTACTTAGTAACTTTCAGCAATAGTTGTGTAATAAATTAACCTTTATCTTGCTTAAAACTATAGCTTTGCTGCCGGTTATTTTTAAATTGGAACAGTTGAAAGACTAAAAAGGAGCAGAGTGAACTATTCATATTCACAGTTCATGGAGCACACTGATCACGCTGGTGTCGTTGTGACGCTAGGCTTCTGTATCATGGCTTAAGTGAGGTTCTGGAAGGCTTATGCCTGTGGGACTTTTACTCCGATATCAGAGAAAGGGAGATGCCAGGAAGAATATGTGATTCAACATTACATCGTGGGATCAAGAGCCAAACCAAAGAATTATAGCAACTGCTTATCCGGTGGAGGCTGCAGTGCTGTATTTTTAAAGTGATTTCTGAGTGGCATTTAGTAGCTGATGAGACATAGTATCCATCTCACTGAGTATTCTTGTAAAAGTTATAATGTTGAAGGACAGTATTCTTCGGGAGGAATTGCAAATGTGGTAATCTGTCATGGTAACTGACCTATTTTGAGACAGGGTCGTATAGGGGTTGCTGAAAATGTGTTGCTGGAAAAGCGCAGCAGGTCAGGCAGCATCCAGGGAACAGGAGAATCGACGTTTCGGGCATAAGCCCTTCTTCAGGAAGGGCTTATGCCCGAAATGTCGATTCTCCTGTTCCCTGGATGCTCCCTGACCTGCTGCGCTTTTCCAGCAACACATTTTCAGCTCTGATCTCCAGCATCTGCAGACCTCACTTTCTCCTCGTATAGGGGTATTGAGTATTTGTGCTAACCTGCTAGAAATTGCACTAACAGTTCAGAACTGAGAAATATGCTGAAGTGTTTACTCTTAGCACTATCAATCATGATCAAGAGTATTGTGTGTTGGGGCCTGGAAATGGAAACTGTTGGGCAACAGATTCCTTTGATATAGACAACAGACTGTCCTTCAGCAAAAGTACGTTCATCCTTAAAACCTGACAGCGAAAGCTGATGTGTTAGATTGTGGCTCAGCAAGAAGGAGGAGAAGTTGTTGAAAGTTATAGATGATTAGAAGAGTCAGACATCAGTCACTTGAGGATCATGTCCTGTGGCCAGTCCTTCAGCAAGAACGCATTCAACGTGAAAGAGGAGCGGAAGATGATGGACAATGTTCAGAAATTGGCCAAACGTTGCCTGTCAGCTTTCTAAGGAAAAGGAACACCTGACCTTGGTCATGAGTTAGTAAACTACATAATGTGTATGTATCTACATACTGGAGAACTGTAAGAATACCTATAGGTATTGAACCATTGCCCCTGAAAGTACCTGACATTCCTGCAAATGTCAATCATGCATGATTAAAGCGAAACTCAGCTAACATAACCCTTCAAAACTGTCCTCGTGTGTTAACAGGCTACTCATAATATTGTTAGAATATACTATTTATTATAGTTATGTACATTGCTCTTGTGCCAGCTCTCATCCTTGGAATGTTTCACTGATCCCCCTTCTCAATTTTCATTTAAAATCTTTTGTATTATCTCCCCGCTTGAGTGCCCTGCCAAATTTCGTAATCAGCTATCTTCATTGCTTTTCTTCCTTGACCTCTGCACTGAGCGACATCTTAACTTTGTGATTTCAGCATGCACCTCAATTCTCTCCTCTTGTCTTCATTGCCTCCTTCTTATCCTCCTTTAAGCTGCCCCAGTATGTAAACTCTCCTGTAGCATTCTGTCTTCAACTTTCCATCTCTAGTTTCCACCATACTTGTGTCAATCACTGATACTTTTATCATTCTCTTGAAGGAATTATTAATTCTGCTGCACATCCCCTTCTTTCTCCCAACTATACAATCTATGACCCTGGAAAAGCCTCTTGCTTTTTCCCATCCCTGTGCATCTCAAGTCATCTAGTTCCTTGCCCACTTCTGACTCTCTTTCTGCAGATATTGTTTCCCTCAGTTATACTGTCACCTCCACCATTGCCCTATTCTTCCTTAAAACTATTCCGCTCATTCTTGTTCCCCATTGTGCCTTTGTCTCAGCACATTTAAGTCAGCGATGCAGATTTAAGTGATGGTGGACAGCTGGTGTATCTGTAAGATCTGCTTCCTTCTGTATCTTCTCTTCCTTTCTTTTCCTATAGTATGTTGGATGAACTTGCTGTAAGGTGGCTTTTGCCTTTAGCTCTCATCTTTGACTCATGTCCACTTTGAAGTCACCTTCTCCATACGCTGCATCTCCTGGCCCACATGATAACTATGTTAATGTTTTCTTGTCAGTTATTGGCTCCCATTCTGTCATTGCCATTACTCTCCTCAAAATCATACTCTCTGTTCCTCATCTCCATCCTTTCTTCCCTGAGCAAAGGTCTCAAATGTGTTGTGGCCTTGCAGAGCTATACCCAGCTTGGCTATGTTGTAACTATGATTCCTTCCATGAATCTTTGAATCGGGCTAATCCCCTGTTGTAGTGCCGAAATGGCTCTTGTCAAATTTGCAAACGGCATTGCGAGTGAAAATAACCTAATAAATTATTGCTTTTCTGCATTCTTGACCCAATTTTCTCTTTATTACAATAAACCCCTCAATCTTCATCCAGTACCTTGATTCAGGAGCTGAGCTGGATAGAACTACACTAATCTGATTTCACTCTTATCAAACCAGTCAAAGAAACACCTACCATTTCTTCCTCTTGCTCCTATTCTGTTACTGTTGTAGATTCCCATAGATCTATCCTTGTCACCCTCCTTCTCCTTTGCACGCTGTCTCATGGTAATGTAATCTGGATACACAACATGGCATTTCTCATGTATGCTGATGACACCAGCTTTACTTCACGACCAGTACCTTCAATGTTTCCATTGTCTCTAGTTTGTCACAGTGCTTGTCTGGCTCCCAGTATTAGATGAGTAGAAATGCCCTCCAGCCAAGAATTGGGAAGACAGAAGCCATTATTTTTGGTCCCTGTCATAATCTGTGATCCCTAAGTACTGACCCTATCCCTGACTCTGGCAACTGTCTATAGCTGAGACATTGATCACCATTTTGGTACCATCTTTGACTCTGATCAGAATTTGGAGTCAGTATCCTCTCCAGGACCACCTGCTTCTATCTTTGTAATATTGCTTGGCTCTACCTCTGTGTCAATTCATCTGCAGCTGAAGTCCTAACTCATATTTAAGTTTCATCTACACTTGACTGAAGGTCCCTTCTGTCTTCCAATCATACAGTTATAGAGATGCACAGCACAGAAATAGACCTTTCAGTTCAACTCACCCATGCCGACCAAATATCCTAACCTAATCTAGTCCCATTTGCCAGCACTTAGTCCATATCCCTCTGAACTCTTCCTATTCATATACCCATGCATATGCCTTTCAAATGTTAGTTGTACCTAGCTCCACCATTTCCTCTGGCAGCTCATTCCATATATGCACCACCCTCTGCGTGAAAAGGTTGCCACTTAAGTCCCTTTTAACCTTTTCCCCTCTCGCCCTAAACCTATGCCGTCTAGTTCTGGACTCCCCCACCCCAGGGAAAACATGTCTGTTTACCCTATCCATGCTCCTCATGATTTTATAAACCTCTATAAGGTCACCCCTCAGCCTCCAACGCTCCAAGGAAAACAGCTCCAGCCTATTCAGCTTCTACATCTGGCTCAAATCAGCCAACCTTGGCAATATCCTTGTAAGTCTTTTCTGAACCCTTTTCAAGTTTCACAAAATCCTTCTGGTAGGAGAGAGACCAGAATTGCATGCAATATTTCAAAAGTGGCCTAACCAATGTCCTGTACAGCCGCAATATCACCTCCCAATTCCTGTATTATCAAGGCTCTGTCCAATAAAGGAAAGCATACTAAATGCCGCCTTCACTGTCTTATCTACCTGCGTCTCCACTTTCAACGAGCTATGAACCTGCACTCCAAAGTCTCTTTGTTCAGCAGCACTCCTCAGGACCTTACCATTAAGTGTATAAGTACTGCTCTGAATTGCCTTTCCAAAATGTAGCACCTTATCTAAACTAAACTTCTTGGCCCTTTAGCCCATCTGGTGAATATCCCATTATACTCTGAGGTAACCTCCTTCGCTGTCCACTACACCTCCCAATTTTGGTGTCATCTGCAAACTTACTAACTATACCTCTTATGTTCACATCCAAATTATTTTTATAATTATCAAAAAGCAGTGAACCCATCTCCGATCCTTGTGGTACACCATTGGTCACAGGCCTCCAGTCTGAAAAGCAACCCTCCACCACCACTACCCCTCTGTCTTCTACCTTCGAACCTGTTCTGAATCTAAATAGTTCTCCCGGTATTCCATGAGAACTAACCTTGCTAACCAGTCTACCATGAGGAACCTTGTTGAACGCTCTACTGAAGTCCATATAGATCACATCCAGAGCTCTACCCTCATCAATCTCTTCATTATTTCTTCAAAAAAACTCAATCAAGTTAGTGAGAAATGATTTCCCATGCACACAGCCATGTTGACTATCCCTAACCTGTCCTTGCCTTTCCAAATAAATGTAAATCCTGTCCCTCAGGATCCCCTCCAACATCTTGCCCATGACTGACGTCAGGCTCACTGATCTATAGTTCCCTGGCCTTTCCTTACGACCTTTCATAAATAGTAGCACCACGTTAGCCACCTTCCAGTCTTCTGCCACCTCACCTGTGACTATTGATGACGCAAATATCTCAGCAAGGGGGCCAGCAATCACTTCTCTAGCTTCCCACAGAGTCCGAGGGTACACCTGATCAGGTTCTGGGGATTTATACACCTTTGTTTCAAGACATCCAGCACCACTACCTTTTGTAATATGGATGTTTTTGAAGATGTCACCATCTATTTCCCCACATTCTCTATATTTCGTGTCCTTCTCCACAGTAAACATTGATGCACAATACTCATTTAATATCTCCTGTGGTTCCACATATAGGCTGCCTTGCTGATCTTTGAGAGGCCTTGTTCTCTCCCTAGTTGCCTTTTTATCCTTAGTATATTTCTAAAATCCCTTTTGGATTTTCCTTATTCCGATTTGCCAAAGCTAGCTCACGTCCCCTTTTTTCCCTCCTGATTTCCTTCTTAAAGATACTCCTACTGCCATTTTACTCTTCTTAGGATTGACTCAATCTCTGCTGTCTATACTTGACATATGCTTCCTTCTTCATCTTAACCAAAACCTCAATTTCTCTAGTCATCCAGCATTCCTTACATGTACCAGCCTTTCCTTTCACCCTAGCAGGAACATACTGTCTCTGGACTCTCGTTATCTCATTTCTGAAGGCTTCCTGTTTTCCAGCTGTCACTTCACCTGTGAGCATCTACCCTCAAATCAACTTTTGAAAGTCCTTGCCTAATACCGTCAAAATTGGCCTACTTCCAATTTAGCACTTCAACTTCTTGATCTGGTCTATCCTTGTCCATTTCTATTTTAAAACTAATAGAATTATGGTCACTGGCTCCAAAGTATGCTCCCACTGACACCTCAGTCACCTGCCCTGCCTTATTTCCCAAGAATAGGTAATGTTTTGCACCTTCTCTAGTAGGTATATCCGCATACTGAATCAGAAAATCATCTTGTATACACTTAACAAATTCCTCTCCATCTAAACCATTAACACTATGGCAGTCCCAGTCGATGTATGGAAAGTTAAAATCCCCTACCATTACTGCCCTATTATTCTCACAGATAACTGAGATCTCCTTAGAAATTTGTTTCTCAATTTCCTGCTGACTATTGGGGAGGGGTCTATAATACAATCCCAATAAGGTAATTATCCCTTTCTTATTTCTCAGTTCCACCTAAATAACCTCCCTGGAATATCCTACCTAAGTACAACCGTAATGCCATCCCTTTCCCTCTCCTCTCTTGCCCCCCCCTTTCTATCCTTCCTGTAGCATTTGTATCCTGGAACATTAAGCTGCCAGTCCTGTCCATCCCTGAGCATGTCTCTGTAATTGCTATGATCTCCCAGTCCCGTGTTCCTAAACTTGCCCTGAGTTCATCTGCCTTCCCTGCAGGCCTCTTACATTGAAGTAAATGCAGTTTAATTTGTCAGTCTTACCTTGTACTCTGCTTTGTTCCTGCCTGTCCTGACTGTTTGACTCATTCCTTTTCCCTGCTGTACCAGTTTCAGATTAATCTCTTTCCTCACTATTTCTGAGCCCCAGTCACCCACCATACTAATTTAAACCCTGCCAAGTGGCTCTTGCAAATCTCCCTGCCAGTATTTTAGTCCTTTTCCAATTCAGGTGCAATCCATCCTCCTTGTACAGATCACTTCTACCCCAGAAGAGATACGAATGATCCAAAAATGTGAACGCTTCTCCTCTGCACCAGCTCCTCAGCCACGCATTCATCTGCTCTGTCCTCCTATTCTTACCCTCACTAGCTTGTAGCACTGGGAGGAGTCCAGGAATTACTACTCTCTGATCTCCTTTGAGTTCCTGCCAACTTTCTATATTGTCCCTTCAGAATCTCATCCTTCCTATGTCATTAGCTCCAAGGTGTATAACGTCCTCCTGCTTGTCCCTCTCCCCTTTGAAAACAATCTGCACCCTCTCCAAGATACCCTTGACCCTGGCACTAGGGAGGCAGCACACCATTCTGATTTTTTGCTGCTGGCTGCAGAAATGTCTGTCTGTGCCTCAGACTAGAGACCCCAATCACAATCGATTGCTTCGAACCAGACGTACCCCTCATTACATTAGAGCCAGTCTCAATACCAGAAACTTGGCAGTTGGTGCTACTTTCCCCTGAAAGTTCACCACCCCCCATATTTTCCAAAACAACATACTTGTTTGAGATTGGGATAGCCACAGGAGACTCCAGCACTATCTGCCTATCCCTCCTACCTTTCTTGGAGTTAACAGATCTGTCTGACTGTGTATCTGTGGTTTTTCCTCCCTTCTATAACTGCCATCCATCACACCTCTTACTCATGTAAATTCCTTATTGCATCTAACTGCCAATCCATGCCATCTGATCAGATTTGCAACAAAAGACACTTCCTGCAGACATAATCATCGGTTACGTGGAAACTCTTCGTCAACTCCCACATCCAATGCTGTACTAAAAGCCATCTTTGCTCTTTCACAATCTACTGACCAGAAAATAGCACCGTCCATTGCTCTAAACAGAACACTGCTCCAGGCTAATTTAATATTTATTACTTATATTTTTAAAATTTAATCAAGGGACAGATCTCAATAAAATGTAACCCAGAAAGAACCCACTCTACTCACTATTGTATATTTACAACAAGGCTACACTTAAAAACTATGCACTTATCTGTTCCTGTGCTGAGTTCTCCCACACAGGTTCCTCCAAGGTCAGCTGTGAATTTTGGTGTTTGTTAATTTTTCCTAGATGCACTCTGATGTCCAGAGATACTTGAACTGAAACTGCAAAGGCAGTAACTGTGCAGATTTACTGCTGTGTCTGCTAGCAGTATGGGTTTCTTTCACTGACCATGTGGTCACTGCCTTTGTCTGCCTTCCTCCTTTTTAAAGTGCTGTTGTTTTGATATTTTATCCTCAAGTTCCAAAACAATGCAACAGTATACAGGTATAAAACAGTAACTGCTGCTACTGGAATTCGATGAAATCACTTCCAACACCTAAAATACCTGAGCTTATCTGGGACTGTGCTGTATGTATCAAATCATATTCACTCACCACCCCTGTGCTAGCGGTTTCCAGGTCCAGTGACACTTTTGGAAACCTCATCTGTTTTTCCCTTATTCTCCTTGCCTTTTTGTCCCTGTGTCTCTAACCTGCAGCTCTATTGGAGTTCAGTGTCGAATATTGTTGGAAACCATTCTGTTGAAATGCCTGAGTATGTTTCACTGTGTTTTTAAAAATGCTGTCAAAGTGCAAATTGATGTGATGGTTCTTACTTTTGTTATGTCTGTAATTCTCCTCCTACAGCAAAAAGCTTATGGCCAGGGTCTGATGGATGAAATCTGCCACCGTCTCAATCTTGTCGAGAGTGATTATTTTGGGCTGGAATTTCGCAACAGTCGGGGAAATGAGGTATGTAGTCTGGACAATTCTGTGCTTTGATGACAGCAGTCTAAATCTCAAAGCAGCAAATGTGTTGTCACTGCAGCTGTGCATAAATGGGAAAATTATTTAGCCAATGGGGGTTACACTGATTGTGAGCAAGACTCCTTTCCCCAAATAAATGATCTGTGACTAATCAGTAACGTCTGAGTGCATGGACCTGTATGTAGAACATCATCACCAGAGTACGCAGTATTTGTGTTGGTGCGCTGGGCATTTTGCCTGATTGTTGGCCTTGAGTTTGGTTGTAAATACAGATCATTGCAACAATGTGCTTGCCAAACACTCCTCTCCTTGTCTTTTTCTGTTTTGTCTCTCCTCGCCTCTTTAATCCCTTTCCCTTCTAATAGACACTAAAGAATCACTGAGCAGTTTCGAATCCTTTTCTTACAGTGAAGCTGGGCATGGTAATGACGTTCAGTCTAAGTAGTGGTTTATTGTTTATTTAAATATTTCCAATTGATTTCTTGGTTGAAAATGATCTTTGATCAGGTTTAGTGGTTTTCACCCTACCCCTGAAGCCGTGCTTTACTGAAGGAAAGATAGGGGACAAGTTGAGTTCACATTTAAAATGAAATCTACAGCCTTTCCTTTCAATCATGTCTTTAGAATAGAAACCTGAGACTGGGATCAAATGCATTTTATGCCAAGCTCTCTAAGGAGGAAGTGGTTAGATAAACAATAGAGCTTTACTCTGGAAGGAGAGGGGTCAATTATTTAGGGAGGGAATTCCTTTTGTGAAGCCTAAGTAGCTGCACATTACTGTGTGTTGAAGTTTTAGATTGGGTCATTCATCACCTAGAAACTTTTGGATTTTTTTCAATTGTTATCTTTTTCTCCCCTTTCCCAGGAGATTTTGTGATCGCATGCAATGGACTGATGTGTGTGGAAGTTACACCATGTCAATGGACCAACATCAGTTCTTTTCATATGTCAAGGCAAAACTTTGACTAAATAATCAACCAGATGAAAAAAAATAATGCTCCTCTTAGAATAGTCCAAACTCACCCAGATCTATAAAGAGCAAGTTATTTCTGAGAAATTGTAATAGTTCTTTGAGGAAAGAGTTGTTGATGAAGGATATCAATTGAATGTTCTGTGCCCTGCTTTTGTAAAGGTGTTTGAGTTGTGACCCACAAGAAGATTTGCTTAAAATTAAGAAACCCATTGTTGAAAGGAATGTGGCAGCTTGGATAGAGAATTGGCTTAAAAAAAAGGATAGAGCATTTTGGCTGTTGGATGCATTTTTGAGCTGGAGGAATGTGATAAATGGGTTTCCCTCAGTTAATATTGCTCTCATCATACATAAATCATGACTTCTGCATAAGAGGCATAATGTAAAAACGTGCCCGCGTTTCAAGACTGGGATGAGTGTTTCATCTGAAAGAGTTGGAATTGTTGAATGTAAGTTTTCGGCAGCGAAGTGCTTGCTTAAATATGAAATGACATGTTTTTGGGAGGAAGAAAATTAAATGTAAGCTATGTGATTAAACTTCAAAGTAAGTAGGGAAGCAGAGAGACTTGAAGGTTCAAATATATAAAATTTCAAGCAGGAGGGCAAGTTAACAAGACTAAAACTAAAAAAAAAATGCCTGTCCTAACTTTTTAAAATAGGGTCCAGAGTTGGAAAGGACAGATATGATGCATAATACGATTAAATCATTGACTTGGACCATAGTTGAAATATTCTGTCCATATTTATGGGGATGGTAGTGGGGAAGGTGGCTTGGGGAAGATGGCCTTTCTCTAGGAACGTTGTCAAATCTTTGGAATAAATGTAGAATTCTGTCATGGTTCCAGAGATGAGGCTTTCCTAGTGAAAGGAGAGTGAAGCAATCTGGACTGTCTTCAGTACGATAAAGAGAGGTAGATGATTGAAAGCTGGAAGTGTCATGCTGTTTGGTGTGCCGCTAACTTGGGGATAAATTTATGATCATAAGAAGCGGGGAAGAAATTGTTTTCTTTTTATAAAGTGTGTTGTTAGGCTATGGCACTGTCCTAGCAGAAAATGGTCAAAGTTTAATCTGCAGTAACTTGTAAAGAGAATGGAATACGTCTTCAGAGAAAACAAACGTTTAAAGTGTGTGGAGGAGCCCTGGTTGCTTTGTTCTTGGTCTTTTAGGGAGCCAGTCCAGGAGTGATATCCCAAATTGAGAGAAACCAGGGGAACATGTCTAAAGCAGAAATGCAATAGGTGACAAGCATTTTATGCGATATGTAGCCTTCTCCCCCACTGCAAAGAATGTAGCTTATTTCAGAATTCTGCGTGCAACATGCAAGATTTCCCCTCTTCCTGACTTTACATTCTCAGTGGTAGCCCCCACCTAATCTATCAAATGTCAACAAATGAAAGTAGACAGTAAAGTATACTACCAGTCCTGGAAAATGGACAATGCTGTGAGGTAATTTTGTAGCATATTTCCAATATTATGTTTAATGTTCCAATTTATTCCCTTTTTGAATTATGTGTAGATATTTATTTAACTGGTCGAAGAGTTAACATGAATAAATTAACTACTTTCATTATGAAGTGCCATGATTCAGAGATGATGTTTTTAAGATGACAAAGAAATGCCATCAGGCTGTTTGTGTTCACACATGTGGAAAATGACATGCCCATTGTCATTCCCTGTTCCAGTGGGTGTAGTGTCAATGTGAACTAATTAAACAAGCTAGAGGGATAAAAGCAGACTCATGATTGAGGAACTTTCTGGGTATTTCTCAATTTAAGATTGGAAATTAGTGCCTGCAGCAAACTGTGTTCAGCTAATGATGCTGGGCAGTATTTAGGCTACAAATCTGCTGGTGTTTTAAACTGCTGCTGCAGTCAGTGATAGGAATGTGCTGACCTGAGATCACCTTGTTCTGCACCCCTCCTGAAGTTTTACACATGTGGGAAAAGTACACTCCTGCTGTTTTGGACTTTTAAAAAAATATTTTCTAGTTAACTCAAACCTCTGTAGAGTAAATAGTTGGAGAGTGCGAATCTTTGTTCCCTGTTCCAGTGGATCTGCTCCTTAACATCTCTTTATGAAATGTCAAACATCCCTCAAGGTGCAACCAGGATAAATGACTTTCCATACTTCACTATAGTATTGCAACAACTAGAAGATTGTAGCGTAAGCGATCCATTTAAAGGATCATGCTGGACAGTTGACATTACCCTGGGCAATGAGCATTGTCTGATGAGAACAGACTCAAAATGAGAAGTTTCATGTCACGTTCCAAAGGCCTTCTAATTTTATTTGACTAGGCTGATGCTAGAACAGGTGCAGTGTTCATGGAGTGGCCCTTCCACTGGCCAGCTTATTTACAATTGGTTAATAACTGAAGAGCACCTTTATTTAACACTCCTATTGCATTACTGTGTGTGTTCTGTCAGTGGTACAGTTGTTTAACTTTTTACCTTTACAAGCAATCCTTGTCTTTTAATACCAATTATCACTTAAATAAGTGTTAAGTTTTCATGTGTTTCAGTGGTGCTTTGTCATTGGTAATACAGAACTTGAGTATTGCTTAAAAAAAAAAGACCATTCTGTCAAAGCTTTTCATCTTGCACTTACAAAGGCAATTCACAAGGGCCAACAACCTTTCCATGGCTTCTAAGAAGTGAGAGCTGATTGGTTGGCAAGTAGACATGAATGATGGGGGTAGACATGAATGCCCCACTTAGATTGTGCTGGTCAGATAACTGTCAAGTTTTGTTTAACTTAAACCAAGCATGTATACTGGTTGACACATCGGCCAAAAAATGAGAGAGTGGCTTTCATTTGTTTTGACCTGGAGTAAGTGCAACACATCTATGGGACTTTATTAACTGATGTGATGTCCAGCCAGTGCAGTGGCACCACACTGAGCCCAAATGACTGTTTTAGTTGATTGTCAACATAGCTCTTAGCACGGACAGGGATATTTAGCAAATGTTGTCCAATCACATAATTATTTCTAATTTTGGACACAGCTTTGGACTTTCCAATCATGGGCTGGTTGGCAATGGTCAGTACCTGCTTTGAACAGTGGAAAGGATATGATGTTTGATATGATCTGCTAGTCCTTGGGATGTAGACCCTATACACCTAGCATCTGCAATCCTTTAGTTCAAAGTCTCAAATAACCCGTGTTTTCAAGGATTTATATGTCCACAAGATATAGCATGGAAATTTCATACCCACAAATATGCTTCAGTGTAGTCCTTCTGTTATCGTGGTTAAGCTGTAAACGTGTTTGACTCATAATTGCTGTTGTAAACTATTTTGCTAAACATGCACATTTCCTCTCCTAAACATCCGTTTATAGTGAGAGCATAGTTTGTTTACAGATATTACAGATCTTGAGATATTAACTGTGCTGGTTTGCAATTTCTTTGGTACAGAATAATTTTGAGCAGGACAGATGTGGTCACAAGGAGAAGGGCTTAAAACTTATAGTTTAGCTGTTTATTTCCAATTTTTGTTTGCACTCAAAAACATTAGGTAGAGCTACTACACCTTTGATGGGAAATAATTAAATTTTATTATCAATATTTTATTATCAAGTGTCAAGACTTACCAAAGAACTCCAGATGCTGGAGATCTGAAATAACCAAAAAACAGAAATGGTTGGAGAAACTCTGCAGGTCTGGCAGCATCTGTAGAGAAATCAGGGTTAATGTTTTTTAATCCCATGACCCTTTGAAGAAAGGTAACTGGACTCGAAATGTTTACGCTCTATTCATCTTCACCGATGCTGCCCGGATCTGTTGAATTTCTCCAGTGATTTCTGTTCGAGATGGAGATATTCATGATCAGAGTTTGCTCCCAACAGGACAGATAGGCACTGTCTTTTTCATCTTGCTAATTTGGCTAATGGTCTCCTCTTGGGGTACTAACCTCACACCATATGGTCTTGAGCTTTAAATGATGTGAAATCCTGAAGGGTACAGGTTATTTAAGATGTTCAGGATCTTTATTAAAGATAGGGTTGGCTTCAATCATTTATATTAGCATTATATAGAAAGATGTTCTTGATTTAGCCATGTATTATGCCAAATTGACAATCCCTACCTTTAGGATTATAAAAGTTTAATTAAATATGACTTGTGTCAATAAATGTAGTTATCAAGAATGGACTGACAGCAGGCACTTGGGTAAAAGGTCTAATCTTTTTGTACAAATCTAATTTTGGTTGTAAATTGCATTTAGCTGAAATCTACAATTTAAATTCTAAGATTCCTAGCCTTTAACAAGATCTCCAGTGTAGGACAGTTGGACTTGCTTAAAAAACTAGCTGAAACTGATTCCTCTGACTGGGTTAGAGGAGGGGTGAGGGGAGCAAGGGGAGGTGGGGAGTGTATAAATCTAAGAGTCATTCAGCATATAATGGTAAAGGTTGCAAAAAGAATAAAAACAACTTCAAAGACCTTATCTGAATGCATGCAGCATTTGAGACAAAACAGAAGATCGAGTGCAAATAGAAATGTGCAAGTATGATCTGGAAGCCATTGCTGGCAGGGTGATATGGAATATTGAAGGGTAGAGGACAATTAAGATGTTCAGAACGTTTATTAAAGGTGGGGGTAGCTTCAATCATTCATACGAGCATTATGGAGAGAGAGAGAGGTTCTCAGTTTAGTGACAGGATGTAGGGATGGCTTGTGTAGAGATGAGAAATGATAAGGGCAAGGAATCACTTGTGGGCATGGTATACAGGGTGAATCATAAAGATAATAATAATGGGACTCTGTGAGAAAGGCATAGTGGTGACCATTAGAGATCTTGATCTGTGTATAGACTGGAAAATTTATATGGATCAGCCTCTATCAGTTACTTCAAACCACATGTTCTGGAGCCAAAGGGCTATGCAAGATTTAGTTTTGTGCAGTGGGATGGGATTAATTAAGGACTTTGAAGTTATGGCACTCTGGAGCAACAGCAATGATAATGTGATGGAATATTCCTTCAGTTTGAAGGAGAGAGGTGTGGGTCTGAAACTCTTTAAAACTAAACTAAGGGAAATTATAAATGCATGAAAGCAGAGCTAACTAAAGTGGCAAATTACGGTAAAGGATAGGTCAATAGAGTTGAAGCAGCAGACATTTACGGAGATAATCTCAGAATAGATGCATTCTATCAAATGAGAGAAGGTACAAGAATGGACTTGCCCTCTGTTTAAACAATTATTCGGACTGAGTATGGAAAGAATCAGGAATCTAATTTCAGGTTCAGCAGATAAACTGACAACTGTGAGAAGGGGGGACAATCAACAAAGGACTGAGGGTGTGTGCATTATACAAAACAAGGTAAATGAATTTGTTGCGTAGATTGAAATAGATGATGATGTGGCTGCAAGGGGATCAGAGTTGCGAACCAAATATCCAATGATACACGTTGCATTGAAAGGACAGGCAAATGGGCATGGTGGTAGAATTGCCTTGTTAATGAAATTAAATCAATAATAAGTGATCCAGAGTTGAAAGGCATAGTCTGTGTGGGTAGAGTTAAGGAACCACAAAGGAGAAGTGATACTGACTAAATTGCTGGAGTTGCAGGCTGACAAGTCCCTGGATCCTGATGAATTTCATTCTTGGGCCTTGAAAGAAGTGGCAATTGAGATATTTGCATATATTTTCAATTGGTAAAACTCCCTGGATTCAGGGACAGGCTTAACAGTTTGGAAGACAGCAACTCTAACTGTTTTCATCTGGAAGGGAGTGTGACAGAAGGCAGGTAACTACAGGCCAGTTAGCTTAACATGTGTCTTAGGGCAAATGTTAGCTGCTAATATAGAAGTTATAGCAGAGCACTTGGATAAATTCAAGGTAATCAGGCAGTCAGTGTGGGTTTGTGGAGGGAAAGTCTTGTGACCAATCTATTGGAGTTCTTTTGAGAAAGTCCCACACATTGTGAATAAAAGGAAGCATCAAGTGTTATTGTAGAAAATAAAAGTTCATGTAGAGTGTAGGATGTGGAAATGGATGGAAGATTGGCTGCTTAACGGAAAGCAGACAGAAGGCATATTTGGATGGTTTTCAGGTTAGCAGGAAGTAATAAGTGTTATCCCATGGGGATCGGTACTAGGGCTTTCACTGTTCACAATTTATACAAATTATGTAATTGATGGGTCAGAAGGTATGGTTGCAGCATTTGTTGGTGACACAAATAGCAAGTTGTGAAGCGAAGGTAAGAAGGCTACCAAAAAAGAGGTTAAGTGAAAGGCTAAAGTTCTGGCAGATGAGGTAAAATGTAAAATTGTACATTTTTAGATTAGATTCCCTACAGTGTGGAAACAGGCCCTTCAGCCCAACAAGTCCACACTGACCCTCCGAAGAACAACCCACACAGACCCATTCCCCAGCATTTGCCCTGACTAGTGCACCTAACAGTGGGCAATTTAGCGTGGCCAATTCACCTAACCTGCACATCTTTGGACTGTGGGGGGGGATACTGGAGCACCCGGAGGGAACCCACGCAGACACTGGGAGAATGTGCAAACACCACACAGACAGTTGCCCAAGGTGGGAATTGAACCCGGGTCCCTGGCGCTGTGAGGTGGCAATGCTGACCTCTGAGCCACCATGCCGCCCGCTTTTTATAGAGATGGATGTTGACCAGAACAGAGGAGGACTCTCCCTCTGTTCTTCAAATGCCCAGAGATTTTTTTTATATATCCACCCAAGCGGGCAAACAACACCTCACATCTTATTTGCAAGGTTAAAAATCACACAACACCAGGTTTAATTGGAAGCACACTAGCTTTCGGAGCAACGCTCCTTCATCAGGTGATTGTGGAGGGCTCGATCGTAACACAGAATTTATAGCAAAAATTTGCAGTGTGATGTAACTGAAATTATACATTGAAGAATTGATTGTCTGTTAAGCCTTTCCTCTGTTAGAATACAGTGTAACAGAATACAGTGATAGTTTCACTTCTTTCATGTGTAAATCACAAAACCCTTTTTTTTAAAAGTTACATTCTCGGATTAGCTGTTAACAATGGTGATAGCTAGACAATATGTTGAAGGTGTTAGCCCCCTGTGTTCTCTGTCTATGACCTGATGTTTAGATTGATTCTAATCTAAAAAGTGAGATAACAGAGTTTTACATAAATTCATGCAGTTTTTGAGCTCAGAGTTCGACATGAATCTATGTGGTTTTTGAGCAAAGTGCAATGTAACTCTGCAAGTACAAATTCACCACACAAAATATATGTGTGCATGTGGGTCTTTGTCTGTCTGTGTGTGTCTGTCTGGGGTGGGGGTTGAGTGCGAGAAAGTGTGTGTGTTTGTGTGTGTGTTTGTGTGTGTGTTTGTGTGTGTGTTTGTGTGTGTGTTTGTGTGTGTGTTTGTGTGTGTGTTTGTGTGTGTTAAGTCTGTGAGGGGGTGCATGTGTGTGTGTGTGTGTGTGTGTGTGTGTGTGTGTGTGTGTGTGTGTGTGTGTGTGTGTGTGTGGTGCAATGGTGATCACCTGTAATGTGACATGAACCCAAGGTCCTGGTTGAGGCCCTCCCTATGGGTACCGAACGTAGCTATCAGCCTCTGCTCGGCCACTTCCCTCTGCTGCCTGTCCCGAAGTCCACCTTGGAGGATGGTCACCTGAAGGTCCGAGGCTGAATGTCCTGGACCACTGAAGTGTTCCCCAACTGGGAGGGAGGCCTCCTGTCTGTTGATTGTTGTGCGGTGCCCATTCATCCATTGTCATAGCCTTTCTAAAAAAAAGGGTTTTGTGATTTACCCATGAAAGAAGTGAAACTATCACTTTATTCTAACAGATGAAAGTCTTAACAGACAATCAATTCTTCAATGTATAATTTCAATTACATCACACTGCAAATTTTTGCTATAAATTGTGTTACGATCGAGCCCTCCACAATCACCTGATGAAGGAGCGTCGCTCCGAAAGCTAGTGCTTCCAATTAAACCTGTTGGACTATAACCCGGTGTTGTGTGATTTTTAACTTTGTACACCCCAGTCCAACACCGGCATCTCCGAATCATTTTTGCAAGGGAGCATTCTCTTGTGCTTAACTCCCTTAAAATAGTAAGATGGCAACCCACAGTCTTGGACCGAGAACGAAGGCTGCAGGATAGCCGGAGCTGAGACAAATGCTGCAGATAAGATACAGCTTGTTTTTCAAATTCTGCCTGAATGCTTTCACGTTATTACAATCTCTTATCTTAAAGTTGCAATTTATATTGTATTGTTGTTTTGTTGTAATAGTTTTACAAATATTAATAAAAATTCCCACTCACTGGCCATTCTGATTGGCTAGTAAATGCAATTGGCGTGGTACGTGTGGGTAAACTGGATGAAGATAGCACAGCAGTCGGTTGGACGCTAGTGATGCCAATCCCCAGGAATAGACCCAGGGTCCCTCTTAATTCTCTCCTCCAGTCTGCGGCCTGTTCACTAAGTGTCAACATTTGCATACGACGTCAGAGTGCAGGCTGAGTGAAAGAATGGGGTTTGTACAAACCTTACACAGTGAAATGTTCATGAATGCTCAGATCAGCCTGATTCTGCAGTGGGGCTACCCAGGAAGGGAATAGAGGAGAATTGTTGAGAGAGGCCTGTGTAATCTGTGTGGAGTTGTTTTTCTGCTGCTCAGTGTGTGGCATTCCCGTCCGGATGGACTTGCTGAAAACGAGGCAAGGTGTGATTATCTGGGAGGTGCAGGCTGTCTGAGAATTCTTGCTGGTTGGGAAACCATTGAGAGTGAGAGGGTGGTTCTCTCTGAGGAGAGCTGCTGCAGGGAAGTCTAATGTTGTCCAGCTCCTTTCAAAATGTAAGTGTGTTTTAAAAATGGGGCCCAGTCTTCTTTGACATCGATGTTGTTTGGAATTTTTTAAAATTAGTAAACACTCGCTTCACTCTGGGGAAACTGACAATCACTTGATTAGATTCCCTACAGTGTGGAAACAGGCCCTTCAGCCCGATCAGTCCACACCAACCCTCCGAAAAGTAACCCAGCCAGACCCATTTCCCTCTGACTAATGCACCTAGCACTACGGGCAATTTAGAGAGAGTTGTACAGCATGGAAACAGACCCTTCGGTCCAACTCGCCCATGATGACCAGATATCCTAACCTAATCTAGTCCTGTTTGCCAGCACTTGGCCCATATCCCTCTAAACCCTTCCTATTGATATACCCATCTACATGCCTTTTTACTGCTGTAATTGTACCAGCCTCCACCACTTCCTCTGGAGCTCATTCCATACACACACCACCCTTGTTTGAAAAGGTTGCCCCTTAGGTCCCTTTTAAACTTTTTCCCTCTCACCCTAAACGTATGCTGTCTAGTTAGCGTGGCCAATTCACCCAACCTGCTCATCTTTGGACTGTTGGCAGAAAGAATTTTAAAAAGTGCATTATCTAAATGGTGAGAGCATGAAGAGCTCTGAGATAAAGCGGGTCCAGGCGTCCTAGTTGATGAAACGTAAAAAAAACTAGTGTGCTGATACAACCATTAATTAGGGAAGCTAATAGAATGTTCAGCTTCAGCTTTGCGGGCACTGCTGAGATCCCATCTGGAGTACTATGTATAATATTGACCACCTCATTTAAAGAAGGATGTAAATGGTTTGTGAGCGGCTTAGACTTATATCCCAAATCATTTCAGATACTTTGCAAGGAAAGGTTAGGCTAGGCTTATATCTGCTGGAGTCTTTATGTAACTTCATTGAAACATATAAAATGTTGAGGGATCTTTACAGGATGTGTGTGGAGTAGATGTTTCATCTGGTGGGAGATTGTAGAAGTAGGGATCACTGTTAAGGGGTTTCCCATTTAGAACATGAGAATTTTTTTAATTCTCTCAGATGGTTAGAGTCTTTGGAGTTCTCTTCCTGAAAAACTGGTAGAAAGGTTTTGAGCTGTTTGTATGGGAAGGTGGGGAAAGCAAAGGGATGAAAAACTATTCGAGGTGGGCAGAATTTGGTTTTGAGGTCACAATTGATTAACCATTTACTGAATGCGTGATGTGTGAAAAGGTAAGTTTGATATACGCTTGTTTTAAAAAAAAAGTGACAATTTTTGAACATGCTTGAAGAGGAGTGCCTTCCAGTAATGGAATTAGCTCTCAGGAAGGGCATATATGGAATGAATTGCCGGAGGAAGTAGTAGATGCAGTACAATTACAACATTTTAAAAGAAATTGGGACAGACTTTGTGAATAGGAAAGGTTTCGAGGGATATCAGCTCAATGTAGGTGACTGGGACCAGTTTAGTTTGGGAAATCTGGTCAGCATGGACGAGTTGGACCGAACGGTCTGCTTCTGCGCTGTATGACGATAATCGTGATCTCGTTAAATGGCAGAGCAGGCTTGAAGGGCCAAGTGGCCTTCTCCTGTACCTAAATTATATATAGGTATGATTGGAATGCTACTCACTCCAGACAGATGGGGAGGAGAGACTGGGGAGAGGGGGGGACCTTTTTCGCACAGGGCGTGGGCTGCCGGGGGAGGTGATGGGGCTCGTGCGGTTGCAGCATTTGGAGGGCATCGAGATGGGTGTATGAGTGGGAGGAATATGGGCCAAATGCTGGTAAATGGGACTAGATTAGGTTGGGATATCTGGTTGGCATGGGCGAGTTGGTCCAAAGAGTCTGTCTCGATGCTGTGCGTCTCTGACTGTACTGATCAACAGAAACTAAACTTATAACATTTGTGCTGTTGGAGTTCCACTGAAAACAATTCCTATGAAGAATTGACTTGCTTTAATTGCAGATGTTAGTTGTTTTTCAAATAATGTAGCTTTTTGAAACCAAACTGACTTGTTTTTTTATGTAACTTGCTGGGAAGTGAGGACAAGGTCTCTGCCTCATCACATTCCACCCTCCAACTTTAGATGACCTACACAGCATGCCCCTTTTCCAACTTCCCTACACCTTTGTGCTTCTCACTGTTCTGTGGGCCCATTCTCTGGCTGAGTCCATCTTTGAGCTCATTGCTCTTGTGCTCCTACTAGCCTCTCAAACTACGTTGAATTTCATGGCCCATCTAATTGTAATATCTCAGCTGTTCCCTCATCTCCCGTGCTGTCACCTGCTCGTTGTTCCCACACTGCATCTTTTATCGATGTATGTTACCTTGCAGGAGCAGCCTGGGAAATATCTATATGTTGCACACTCAGGACTCTTTTCATTGGTGGGCTCAAATTCATTTCATGCATCATTGGTCTGGATGTGCTGCTGATTTTTGAAGGGGGTGCTCAGTCCAGACAAAGTGAAAAGGTGTCCACCATGTTGGATCAGCTTCTGCTGGAGCGCGAATTGGTAATCTGCTTCAGAGACTCCAGAGAATGCACTGGTTCATCAAGTTGTTAGTTTTGATATCAAATTTGTCAAAAGTTGTTGGGGAAGTGTTCTGACTACTGTTTTGCAATGAATTTTTGCATTTTAAGTGCAGGAAATTGAATTATTCTACCCAGAGCAGCTCGTCAAAATGGGATGCAGTGAGATTTTCATAGTGTTCGATGCCCAGGATTAACATTTGGGTGTTTCCATACAAACAGATTTGACTAGTGCTAAATGCAGCTCCGTAAAAAGAAAACTGCCTCTCCTGGAAAAATAGGCTAGAGCTAAAAACTGCCTGTTTTTAAAAAAAAAAATTCAGACTATGGAAAAAGTGACTGCTGGAAGCCAAGAAGGGGGAAGGGTGAGGGGTTTCTTGGGATTGCTTGATTATTTTCACAGCTGTATGCTGAGAAGGGGTTGTGGTGACCAAGGAAGGGATCTTAACGTCTTTAGTTAATTATAGAAAAACGTACTGAACACATTTTTGAGGTTCATTTCCAATAGTGTGCATTAAGTCATTTTGCTTGGAATATAAACAAACAACAAAAATGCTGATTGCAACTCTACCAATTTTTGTATTCACAATTGACTGAATCTACAAATCCTAAACCCGTGAATGTAGTGCACATTTTTAAGTATTATACTGGATCTCTAGTGTAATCTTTCAAGGAAACAGAGGGGATTGAAGGTTAAGTAGACTGGACCTATATTCCCTGAAGTTTACAAGAATGAGTGTTGATTGCATTCAAACATACAACATTCTTAGAGGAAACAACAGGAGCGATGCAGGAAGGATGTTTCTCCTGATTGGGGGTTGAGAAGCAGGGTTGTAGGGGTGAAACAAAGCCTTGGAATAAGGGGCATGCTGTTGAGCACTGTGGTGAGGGCAGATTTCTCTGCTGTGGGCGATGGATCTTTGGAATTTTAAATAAAGACATTAAGGAGCGGAAGCAGGCAATTTGGCCCTTTGCATCTATCCCACCGTTCAATGAGGCCATACCTGATTTGATAATCCTCCACTCCAATTTCTTGCCTTTTCCCAATAACCCTTGATTTCTTCTTCTTCAGAATTCTGATTTGAATAAATGTGACCCAGTTTTACAACCTTCTGTGGTAAAGAATTCCACAGGTTGACTATAGTCTGAGAGAAGAAATTCCTACTCATCTGTCTTACCGAGGTGACCCTTATTCTGAAGTGATCCCACTGGTCCAAGACACTTCTACAATGGGAAACAACCTCTCCACATCTAACCCCTAAGAATCTTGTATGTTTCAATAAGGGTCTGCCTCAAATCTACTAATCTGCATGGAGTGCAAGTTCAAACTACATGATCCCTCCTCATAAGATAGTCCTCCCACACCCAGGGTCAACCCAGTGAACCAGCTCTGGGCTACTTCCATTGCCAGTATATCATTCCTTAGATAAGCGAACCAAAGCTGTTCACCACATTCCAGTTATGGTCTGCCTTGTATGGTTTTAGCAAAACCTCCCTATTTTTGTACTCCATTCCCTTTGAAGCAAAGGCTAACATTACATTTGTCTTGCCTGTTAACCTCTGAGCTTGGATGCTAGCATTCTGTAATTTACGCACAACGACTCATCGGTACAGATGTTAGTCTCTCGAACCTGTTCTGCCATTTAGTGAGATAATTGCTGATCTGTGGCCGAACTAACTCCATCTAATACTTTTGTGAAACAAAAAAAATTGTCAGATGCTTAAATTGCCATTTGTGGAAGAGTGTTCAAGACCTCTACTAACCTTTGTGTGTAGAAGTTCTTGCTAAATTTTTCTTGAATGGTGTAGCCCTCAGTTTTAGATTATACTACTTTGTTCTAGAATCCCAAACCAATGAAAATAGTTTATCTACCTTATCTTTTTCTGTTAATATCTTGAAAGTTTTGATCAAATTGCCCCTTAGCCTACTAAATTCCAGAGAAAACTGGCCTAATTTGTATAATTTGTCCTACTAACTTAGTCATAGAGATGTACAGCATGGAAACAGACCCTTTGGTCCAACCCGTCCATGCTGACCAGATATCCCAACCCAATCTAGTCCCACCTGCCAGCACTAGGCCCATATCCCTCCAAACCCTCCTTATTCATGTACCCATCCAAATGCCTCTTAAATGTTGCAATTGTACCAGCCTCCACCACATCCTCTGGCAGCTCATTCCATACATGTACACCCTATGTGTGAAACAGCTGCCCCTTAGATCTCTTTTATATCTTTCCCCTCTCACCCTAAACCTATGCCCTCTAGTTCTGAACTCCCTGACCCCAGGGAAAAGACTTTGTCTATTTGTCCTATACATGCCCCTCATAATTTTGTAAACCTCTAAGGTTACCCCTCAGCCTCTGATGCTCCAGGGAAAACAGCCCCAGCCTGTTCAGCCTCTCCCTATAGCTCACATCCTCCAACCCTGGCAACATGCTTGTCAATCTTTTCTGAACTCTGTCAAGTTTCACAACATCTTTCCGATAGGAAGGAGACCAGAATTGCATGCAATATTCCAACAGTGGCCTAACTAATGTCCTGTACAGCTGCAACATGACCTCCCAACTCCTGTGCTCAATACTCTGACCAATAAAGGAAAGCATACCAAATGTCGACTTCACTATCCTATCTACCTGCGACTCCACTTTCAAGGAGCTATGAACCTGCACTCCAAGGTCTCTTTGTTCAGCAACACTCCCTAGGACCTTACCATTAAATGTATAAGTCCTGCTAAGATTTGCTTTCCCAAAATGCAGCACCTCTCATTTATCTGAATTAAACTCCATCTGTCACTTCTCAGCCCATTGGCCCATCCAGGCCAGATCCTGTTGTAATCTGAGGCAACCCTCTTCGCTGTCCACTACACCTTCAATTTTGGTATCATCTGCAAACTTACTAATTGTACCTTTTATGCTCGCATCCAAATCATTTATGCAAATGACAGAAAGTAGAGGACCCAGCACCGATCCTTGTAGCACTCCACTGGTCACAGGCCTCCAGTCTGAAAAATAACCCTCCACCACCAGCTTCAGTCTTCTACCTTTTGAGCCAGTTCTGTATCCAGATGGCTAGTTCTCCCTGTATTCCATGAGATCTAACCTTGCTAATCAGTCTCCCATGGGGAACCTTGTCGAATGCCTTACTGAAGTCATATAGATCACATCTACTGCTCGGCCCTCATCAATTTTCTTTGTTACTTCTTCATAAAACTCAATCAAGTTTGTGAGACGTGATTTCCCATGCACAAAGCCATGTTGACTATTCCAAATCATTCCTTGCCTTTCCAAATACATGTACATCCTGTCCCTCAGGATTCCCTCCAATAACTTGCCCACCACCCAGGTCAGGTTCACTGGTCTATAGCTCCCTGGCTTGTCTTTACTGCCATTTTTAAACAGTGGCACCACGTTTGCCAACCTCCAGTCTTCCAGCATGTTACCTGTGACTATCGATGATATAAATATCTCAGCAAGAGACCCAGCAATCACTTCTCTAGCTTCCCGCAGAGTTCTTGGGTACACCTAATCAGTTCCTGGGGATTTATCCACTTTTAACCGTTTCAAGACATTCAGCACTTCCTCCTCTGTAATCTGGACGTTTTGCAAGATGTCACCATCTATTTCCCTACAGTCTATATCTTCCATATCCTTTTTCACAGTAAATACTGATGCAAAATATTAATTTAGTATCTTCCCCATTTTCTGTGGCTCCACACAAAGGCTGCCTTGCTGATCTTTGAGGGGCCCTATTCTCTCCCTAGTTACCCTTTTGTCCTTAATATATTTGGAAAAACCCTTTGGATTCTCCTTAATTCTATTTGCCAAAGCTATCTCATGTCCCCTTTTTGCCCTCCTGATTTCCCTCTTAAGTATATTCCTACTTTCTTTATACTCTTCTAAGGATTCACTTGATCTATCCTGTCTATACCTGACATATGCTTCCTTCTTTTTCTTAACCAAACCCTCAATTTCTTTAGTCATCTAGCATTCTTTATACCTACCAGCCTTCCCTTTCACCCTGACAGGAATACACTTTCTCTGGATTCTTGTTATCTGATTTCTGAAGGCTTCCCACTTTCCAGCCGTCCCTTTACCTGCGAATATCTGTCTCCAATCAGCTTTTGAAAGTTCTTGCCTAATACCGTCATAATTGGCCTTCTCCAAATTAGAATTTCAACTTTTAGATCTGGTCTATCCTTTTCCGTCATGATTTTAAAACAAATAGAATTATGGTCGCTGGCCCCAAAGTGCTCCCCTACTGACACCTCAGTAACCTGCCCTGCCTTATTTCCCAAGAGTAGGTCAAGTTTTGCACCTCCTCCAGTAGGTACATCCACATACTGAATCAGAAAATTGTCTTGTAGACACTTAAGAAATTCCACTCCATCTAAATCTTTAACACTATGGCAGTCCCAGTCGATGTTTAGAAAGTTAAAATCCTCTACCATAACTACCCTATTATTCTTACAGATAGCTGAGATCTCCTTACAAGTTTGTTTCTCAATTTCCCTCTGACTATTACGGGGTCCATAATACAATCCCAATAAGGTGATCATCCCTTTCTTATTTCTCAGTTCCACCCTGGATGTATTTCCGGGAATATCCTCCCTCAGCATAGCTGTAATGCTATCCCTTATCAAAAATGCCACTCCCCCTCCTCTTTTGCCTCCCTTTCTATCTATCCTGTAGCATTTGTATCCTGGAACACTCAGCTGCCAGTCCTCCCCCTCCCTGAGCCATGTTTCCGTAATTGCTATGATATCCCAGTCCCATGTTCCTAACCATGCCCTGAGTTCATCTGCCTTCCCTGTTAGGCCCCTTGCATTGAAATAAAATCAGTTTAATTTATTAGTCCTACCTTGTCCCTGACTGCCCTGACTGTTTGACTCACTTCTGTTCTCAGCTGTACCCATCTCAGATTGATCTCTTTCCTCGCTATCTCCCTGGGTCCCACTCCCCCACCCTACTAGTTTAAATCCTCCCAAGCAGTTCTAGCAAATTTCCCTGCCAGTATATTAGTCCCCTTCCAATTTAGGTGCAATCTGTCCTTCTTGTACAGGTCTCTTCTACCCCAAAAGAGATTCCAATGATCCAAAAACGTGAATCCTTCTCCCATACACCAGCTCCTCAGCCATGCATTCATTTGCTCTATCCTCCTATTCCTGCCCTCACTAGCTCGTAGCACTGGGAGTAATCCAGATATTACTATACTTGAGGACCTCCTTTTTAAATTTCTGCCTAACTCTCTGTAATCTCCCTTCTGAGTCTTAAACTTTTCCCTTCCAATGTTGTTGGTTCCAGTGTGGACAATGACCTCCTGCTGGCCCCTCTCCCCCCGTGAGAACATTCTGCACCCTCTCTGAGACATCCTTGATCCTGTCACCAGGGAAACAGCACACTATTGTGCTTTTTCTCTGCTGGCCACAGAAACATCTGTCTGTACCTCTGACTACAGAATCCCCTAACACAGTTGATCTCTTAGAAGCCGACGTACCCCTCAATGCATTAGAGCCAGTCTCAATACCAGAAACTTGGCTGTTAGTGCTATGTTCCCCTGATAATCCATCACCCCCTACGTTTTCCAAAACCGCATACCTGTTGGAAATGGGTATATCCACAAAAGGCTCCTGACCTAGGTGCCGTCCTCTCTCAACCTTCCTGGAGTTAACCCATCTATGTGACTGTATCTGAGACTTTCCCCCCTTCCTATAACTGCCACCCATCACATACTGTTGCTGTTGCAAATTCTTCATCACTTCTATCTGTCTCTCCAACCGATCCACTCGATCTGATAAGATTCGCATCCAACAGCAATCCGCAGTAACCCTTAAACTCCCACATCTGGCAAGAAGTACATATCACTGCAAAGGCCGTTTTTGCTCCTTCACAATCTACAGATCCAGAAAATAACACCGTCTTATTCCTCTACAAACACTGCCCCAGGTTAAATTAATAGCTATAGCTTATATTTTAAGTTTAATCAAGAGACTTATCTCCAAGAGCATATAATCAAGAAAGAATCCACTATACTCACTACTGCAGCCTTTCTCTTGGACAGACTTAAAACAACAATCAACTAATCTGATTCTGTGCTGTGAACTTCACCCAACAGTTCCTCCAAGATTAGTTGTGAATTTCACTGTTTGTTAATTTTCCCAGATGCACTCTGATGTCCAGCGATACACGAATTCAAACAGCAAAGGCAGTAACTGCAGGTTTTCTCTCTCTCTCTCTCTCTCTCTCTCTCTCTCCCCCCTGCCCTGTCCTCACCATGTGCTTCCTTTGTCTGCTCTTCTCCCTTTTAAACTGCTGTTGTTTTGACTTTTTTTTTCCCAAAGTTCCAAAACAATGCAACAGCATATAAAACAGTAATTGCAGCTCCTGGAATTTGAGGAAATCACCTCCAACACCTAAAATACCTCAAAAAAAAAGGAGCAGCTCTTACAGCCAGAAAGTTTTCCTGTCCTCCATCTTGGATTACTTGTAAACCTGCTTTGTATTCTGTCCCAGGCTAATATGTCCTTCCTAAGGTGGTGCCCAGATATGTACTCCAGTACTCCCAGTGTGGTCTGACCAGAGTTTTGAATAACTGCAGCATAACTTCAGCATCCTTATACACCAGTCCTCAAGATATTCCTCAGCATTCCTTCAGCTGACTTGATTATTTTCTGCCTGAATGTGGCATTTTAAAGAACTGGGCACCTGAAACCCCACGTTTCTTTGGACATCCGTTGTATGTAATTTTATGGCATCTAGAAAGTCCCCTGATCTATCCTTTTGGTCCAAGATGGATAACCTCGCACTTGCTTATATTGAATTCCACCTGCCATTCCTTTGCCCATTAATCTGCTTTATAAATATCCCTTTGTAATTTTATACCATCATCTACGTTGTCTACAATACCAGCTTACTTTCCAATCCCTCTGCAGCTTTCCTCTTTCTCCATTCAAATAATATTCAGCTCCTTGATTTTTTTTTTCCTGCTGAAGTGCATAAGCTTCATATTTTTCTATTATATTCCATCTGCCAAATTTTTGCTCACTCATTCAATCTGTCTGTATCTGTGACTACAGGTTGTGTTTTCATCAACATTTGCCTTCCTCACCAGTTTTGTGTAAAGCACAAAATTGGTGATTAGTACATTCACTTCTGTCAGTGAAGTTATTAATATATATTGTGGACTCAGCATGATCCTTGTGGCACTTCCCTAATCTCAGTTTACCTGCCTGAAAATGCCCCTTTATTCCAACTCTATCTTCTATCAGTTAGCTAGTCATCTTTATGCGAAAATATAACCTCCAACATCATGGGGTTCTTATCTTTGTAAGTAGTCTTATGAGAGATACCTTACCTTACCAAACACCTTTTAGAATTCACATTCACTGGCTCCTATTTATCTGTTCTGTTTTGTACCACCTCAAAGAATTTTAATTCTTTCTCACTGGGGTATATCTTTGTATGAGCTATGATCTATTTTCTCTAACATCTACCTCTTCCCTCAATCTGCCTTTGCTATTAAACCCTTTTCCCAGTCAACTCCATTCAGCCAAGCCCTCCTTCCTGTGTAACTACTCTGACTGAAGTTTAGCACATTTGCTCATGACCCAAGTTTTTCCCCCTCCAAACTGAATACCAAATTCTACCATACTATTGTCACTGTTTCCAAAGGGATATTTTACCCTGAGACCATTTATTAATCCTGCCTCATTACACATTATGTTCTGTGGGTCACACATTTGCTGTTGGATCTACAATATATTGTTTGTAGAAACTGTCCTGAATAAATGCTGAGAATTTTTCCTCTTGCCTACCTCGGCTGATTTTGATTTATTAGTCACGTACCAAGGTACACTAAAAAATATTGCGTTGTGTAAAGTCACCCATGATTGATTTTCTGCCTTTTTTTAAACATACCTTTGTTACCTCCTAATTTATTCTGCTGTACTGTATAGCTACTGCTAGGAGGGCCTATAGACTAAACCTACAAGTGTCATCTTCCTCTTGTTATTTCTTACCTCCACCCGTATGGATTCTACTTCATCTGAACGAAGATCGTCTCTTCCTGTTGTCCTTATTCCATCATGTACTAACAAGATTGGCCCATCACTCTTTTTCCTTCCTGTCCTTTGGAAAACCACCCTGAATGTCTGTGAAAGCTCAATGGGCTAGTGCAGGAAAATGATGTTGAAGTAGAGAACCAATACAGCCTCATTGATGGAGGAGAATGAAAGGACTGAATAGCTTACACCTTTTTCTTATGCTCTTGTGAAGGCAGGGCAATATATTTCTCAGCCAGGATGGAGTAAGAAGGAACTTGAAGTTTGTCCGAACATTGTCCTTGTAGGTGATAGAGGTTGCACTTTGTGAAGATTTTGGAGTTACATGAGATCACAGCAGCCTCCAGATCTGTGCAAGAAAGAGCTTATGAATGTTGCTGAATTGTCATTTCATTTTCATTATTCTTTTTTATTTTTAATTCATTTTTGGTTTGTTCCATGTTTTCTTTTCATTTAGATTTGGCTTGAACCTGCAAAACTTATTGTGAAACAAGTGCGAAGTAAGTGTTACTGTCTTTGATTTTGTTTTGCATCTTCCCTCACCCCTTCTCCCCAAAACTGTTGCCCTGTGCATTTTGACGTTGCTCATGCATTCTATATTCTGACTTGAATGGCAGTGCTGATGAGGAAAATATATTTCAGCTAATGAAGGTGAAATCACCCAACTTTGAACCTAGTGACTAGTCACTGTCCAGCCTGCAGTGCACACATCCCTGCTTCTTGTTTCTGAACGCCACCAGTTCAGTTTCTCCCAACATTGTGTGGTCTGTCTTCCTAGGAAAGGGAGAAACGCAGACAGTGCATCTGTAAAAGGGTCAAGAGTGAAATACTGTGGGATTCACACAACTGTGTTGTGTTTCGAATCTGCTTTATTCAGTGCAATTGTTTGGAACCTGACCACCTAATTGGTCAAAGAAGTAGCCAGGATCAGTCCTGTGGTGGTCTCTCGAATCCCTGCATTCAGGGATTTAGTATTTTGTATGCTGACTGAAGGACATGTTGAAGAGTGGGACCTTGTGACCTGTTTGCTAACTCACTTGCAGCTTCAGGATGCATGAGGGTTGAAGAAAAAAAGCAAAAGATCTCCTAAAAGAAATTGAAGCATTCAGACTTTCCTTCTGGTGACATCTGAGCAATGATTGAGCAAACTGTACAAAATTTCAATCTATAGCAACAAGGAATTAATCACCCCTGAAAAATAGAAATACACTCTAACCTATTGAATTGAAAAGGTGGTTACAGATATATTTGGTGTGTATTGCTATATAAATCTGTTAGAGTGATTGTTCCAGTTCATCACCTCAACGTGGTTTCTCCATTACCAGTTTCAACAGTGAATCTGAAATCACTAGTTTCTTCTGCATTTTATAATGATACTACTGGATTCTGATATTGTGGGCATTTCTCAGCACCTGTCAGCAATAATTTTACTGAGCTGCTAGAAAGTGTATTCAAGTTTTGCTATTTTTGCACCAGATTGGAAACAGTTGCTTTCTAATGGGTCAGTACACTGACTGTAGCTCATTAGTCCTTGTAATTGGGCTTAAAATTATTTGCAGTCCACATTCTCTTCACTTACACCTTTCAACAGGCTTGTATCGCTGGATCCCCAGTGACCTTTCTGGCTGTACTGGTGGGAGAGAAATCACTGATCCTTTTACGACCGACCACTTTTTGTGCAGCTAGTGAAAATGCCCAGTGTTCGAATGAGAGTGACGTTTGTTCAGCCGGGTCCTACATAAAGAAGCTTTAAGCAGTTCCTCATGGCCTTGATTGACGGCAATAATTTGTCAAATGGTGGTGATCAATTAGGAACAATGTGATTGAAACCTCGAGCTGGTGCATGTGGGTAATGGAGGAAATCTCTCGCTGGACTAATTTGAAGTGTTCTGACATTACGGTTGAGGCATATTGAGGGAAAGTAGAAGGGACCTGCATTCTGCTCGTCACCTGATGCTTGATACTGATTGTGAATGCCCAAATTAGGCAGAGTTTTATTCTCCAGCACAAAAATATCTTAGTGTGTGCAGAAATATGCAAATACGCAAAATAATTCTGCTTAGTGTGTTCAGTGACATGGGATCTGTTCAAAAGTGCTCCCAGTGACCTGACTCCCCTGATCAGCTCTTGCAGTGTGGGAGATAGTATGTCCATTCGTTCCATTCTAGCGTTTTGAAGAGCCTCTTTTGAATCCAAGTGTGGGTACTGCCCCAGCTGCAGTTCAAGAACGTTCCCTGATTCTTACCTCTGAATTCAAGGTACCAGATGGATTCTGTTTAAAAATTGCTTGAGTTTTGAGCTATCCCATGTTAGATCAGAGAGCATAAATGTGTTCTTCCATTTTGTTTCTAGGTAGTTGATTATTCTTGTGTGAAATTAAATGAGACACAGGGATGTTTTGTCCCTTTCTTTTTTGTTATGGATACTTTTTTATTCTGGATTATTTTGGCGTTCAAATCTGAATCATGTATCTGAGTGAAACTAAACTGGCCTTGTCCTGCGATCTGGGAAAACAAGCAATGGATTCTGATAATCCCCTAAAGATAATTTATCAATCTAATATTTAAAGTTCCATTTTTAATCTTGAAAAGAACAGGGTCCAGGCAAATCCAACCAAGTTGTCTCTGAAGAATGGTTAAAATCTTTTGGTACCATCAGTTTAATCTGAGATATTTGTTACAAGTAAGTCCACTGTCTCATTGAAGTTTCCTTTTATCAAATATGGTCTGAGACGTTAATAACGCAGCAGGTTGTTTAACATTGTAGGGCTTCACTATTAAATCTAATCCTTCCTACATCTTACATAGGCACCCTTTTCTTAGATACAAATGTAACCAATTATTGTGCGGGGGTGTGTGCGCGTGTATACATGTGTGTGAAAGCTTTCATGAAACCGCCAACTTGTCTTTACCAAGGATATAAACAATCATTACAACATTAATGTTGGGGTAAACTGGGACTAAATGCTCTTTACAGTGTAGTTGAGATTTAAAGTGATAAATTAGCAACATGTTAGATGGAAATAGATTTGTATTTCATGTAATCATGGGCATTTAATGCAGTCAACTTGAACTGAATGTAGGTTCTCGTTATGGCCCTGCCTTTATCAAAAAGAGTGCCTTCATTTGAAGGGAAACTTAAACCTCTGTTTTTGACTGTCTGATTCTTTGCAGGACCAAAGAACACAGTGTTCAGGCTTTCAGTCAAATTTTTCCCCCCTGATCCTGGCCAACTGCAGGAGGAGTACACAAGGTAATGAGTAGCACCTGACCTATTCAAATTGGTGATTTCTACAGTACTTTGTGATGCAGGTACCTGCTTGTCTTATTTTCAGGGTGCAAGTAAAGTTGTATGTTCTCATTATAGTTTTTTCTTCAAAATCCCCCCTACTGTCTTCGCAGTATTGATGTGGAGGTGCTGGTGTTGGGCTGGGTTGGCCAAAGTCAAAAATCACACGACACCAGAGTATAGTCCAATGGGTTTATTTGAACACACTAGTTTTTGGAGCGCTTCTCCTTCATCAGGTGTTAGTGAGAGAGAAAGACCTTAGACACAAAATTTATAAGGAAAAGATCAAAGGGTCATACAACTCATGCAAACGAATTAAGTTATCTCAGGTTGTCTCAGGGCAGAGACTTGAAAGAAATTCTGGAATTTGCATATTAATCAAGCGAAACCTGCACCTCTTCTCTAACCGATTAAAGATTTAAGAGCCATCTTATCTCTATTCAATTTGTTTGCATGAGTTGTGTGACCCTTTGATCTTTTCTTATAAGTTCTGTGTCTAAGGTCTTCCTCTCTCACTAACACCTGATGAAGGGGCAGCGCTCTGAAAGGTAGTGTTTTCAAATAAACCCGCTGGACTAAGACCTGGTGTCTTGTGATTTTTGACCATCTCCAGTAATATCATCGAAGGCCGGCAGTGATGAGCATTTAAATCAGATTGCTTTGCTCATTCTTTTATTTATTTGCAATCTAGTTACAAAAGCAGACACCCAGGTTTGATTTTTGTTCAGCTTGACTTAGTGCAGCTGGTGAGATAATCAAAATAGACAAATCCCACTCCGATTAATGTTGCTTTTAGTATGTAGCTTTTTATTGAATCCACATTTATCTCTTTATACACTGGCAGCTGGTCTTGTTCCATTCATGCATGCACACCTGCAATTTACTGCTCCTTGGGACTCTTCGAGGGAAGTCTGTGGTATTAAGGGGAAACTGATGTCATGTCTACGGAATTCAGTTTCAGAACAGAGAGGTGGTGGATAAATGCTTTTCAGACCTGGAAGGTGGTTTGTATTGGAGGTTCCCAAAGCTCAGTTGTGGGTTTATTGCTCTTTTTGATTTTCTTTTTGAGTGCCCCAAAATCTAGGGTAAGGAGAAGCTTTTTAAATGATATGCAGCTTGGCAAGTTCGAAGATTGTGATGATAGTTTAGATTTCAGGATGGTGAAATGGGCAAGGTAAGTCAGATGGAGTTCCAATCAGAGAAGTATCAGATGATGCATTTAAGTGGACTAAAATGAGAAGATTGTAAACTGTAGACTTTTAAAATGTATCAGTGCAAAGATAGGATAAATTGATACAGTTGTCTTAAAAAAAACCTGACCGATAAAGAAATGTACACCCTTCTAGGACTTTATTAGTGAAAGACCAGCTATCCAGTTAAATTCATCAACGTTCTCCGTCTCCTCCACAACAAGATGTCAGTGGTGGTCCTCCCCAATGATGATATGACACAGAGCTTGGAGGTCAAGCAGGGATGTGTATCACCCCCCTTTTCCTCCAATTTCATAGTCACCGTTCTTCTTGTTGTCAAAGACAAGCTTCTTGGTGATCTGGACATTGTCCACAGGATGGACAGAAAACATTTTAACTTCATTTGGTTGAAATCCCAGAAGAAAATAAACACTGACCTTGCTTATGGAACTTCAGTATGTGGATGACAATGTAATTACTGCTCTCTCATGAGAATCTTCAAGCCTTGCTTAATGCCTTCGCGGAAGCATACCGAAGAATTAGTCTCAACCTCAGGAAGTTAGATCAGAGTGGTGCTGGAAAAGCACAGCAGGTCAGGCAGTGTCCGAGGAGCAGGGAAGTTGATGTTTCAGGCAAAAGCCCTTCATCAGGAATAGAGACGGGGCGGGGGGTGGGGGGGGGGGGGGGGGGGGGGGGGGGGCTGTGGAGAAGGTAGCAAAGAGTACAGTAGGTGAATAGGGGTGGTGATGGAGGTGATTGGTCAGAGAGGAGGGAGTGGAGGAAATTTGATTATGAAAGTACAATTCTTTGAGAATGCCCGTTAGCAAGAGGCAGTACAGAAAAGGAACTAGGGAAAAGAATGCTAACGATCTCAAAGCCAAGGATTAATTCCCTCTCCTGGTAATACCTGCCAAATGTGTGCTCGAAAGTGCAGCTCCGGGATTGGGCTTATCAACCAAACAAGGATCCACGTAACCCATGATGGGTGTCACAGAATTTCTGACGTGGACAATCCTGCTCGTTACTGAGTATTTGCTGATGCTGACAGTTATAGGACTTTAGAAGTCACTGGTTAGGTTGTACCTGGAGTGATGCGGATAGTTCTGGACATGATCCTTCAGGAAGGATATTGAACGGGTTTACCTGGATGTTAACAGGGATGAGAGATTCCAGTTGTGAAAAGAGGTTGGATAAGTTAAAACAGTGCTCCTTAAAGCAGACAAGATCAAGAGTTGACCGAATAGAGTTTCTAGGATAGATTTTGATAAAGTGAATGGATTCAAGGTATCTTCTGTGGTGAGTGGGTGGATAGCTAGGGGTTATAGATAAATGTCATTGGTAAAAGATCAGGAGGGCAGAGAACACTATTGTGCAACAAGTCCCTCTGAAGAGCAACACACTCAGACCCAGTTCCCTACCCTATATTTATCCCTGACTAATGCGCCCAACACTATTGTGTTCTCTGGGACACTACCTGAAAACTGGAGGTAATTTTATTCCATTATCTGAAAAAGGCAGGTTCTTGAGGATCACTAAGTTGTAGAGTTATGAAATGAAAAAAAAAGCTTTCAGACAGAACTTTTTCAAATACCTAGCATTTGCATGATGTGCTGTTAATTTAAATGATAACCTCCCAATCGATTGATCCCAAGTTGATTCTAAAGATCATTAGTAGCTATCTATGAGAAGTGACATAGCCCTATTTTCAGCTTCTCTGCATTGTCCTTACTGTGGTGTTGCAGAAATCATATTGGTGAAGTAGCTCCTACTACCCTATCTGGCTATTTATGTAAAAGAATCATGGCCGATGTAGTAGCTTACTGTAACTGGTGCAGAATCTTGGTGTTGTGGTAACGGAGGTTAACTTGAAATGTGTGCCATTTTAAAAGAGATAGTAAGGTTAGACTAGATTAGTCTATCTACAGTATGGAAACAGACCCTTTGGCCCAACAAGTCCACACCGACCCTCTGAAGAGCAACACACTCAGACCCAGTTCCCTACCCTATATTTATCCCTGACTAATGCACCCAACACTATGGGCAATTTAGCTTGGCCAATTCACCCGACCTGCACATCTTTGGATTGTGGGAGGAAACCCACACAGACACGGGGAGAATGTGCAAACTCCACACAGACAGTTTCCCAAAGTAGGAATCTAACCTGGGACCCTGGTGTAGTGAGGCAACAGTGCTAACCACCAGAGACTCTGGTTTAATAAGCAAGTGGGCTGCATTTGCAAAGGAAACCGACCTATTGTTCATGCAAGGATTGCAATGATTTAGTGTCTGCTCACTATCTCCAGGGCAATTAGGTGCAGGCAGTAAAGGGATGGACCTATTGAGCATCTGCTATATTTCATGAACTTCTTTTTAAAAATGCCTGTTTTGTGGTGAATTCCAGTTGCATGAGAAGCCATTGATATATCCACCTCCTGCAGTGCAGTGACACTGTCCCTACATCTAGGCAAGAAGTACTGCATTGGAGTTCCATCTGCTCCAACAGTTTGTCACAACACAACTGAAGAGGTTGATTTAGAAATATCTGTAATGTGTTCATTTTTCTTTTCTAGGTACCTGTTTGCACTGCAGATTAAGAGGGACCTGACAGAAAACAAAATCATGTGTAGTGAGAATACATCTGCTCTCCTCGTCTCTCACCTTTTGCAGTGTGAGTGTTGAAGCTAAACAAGACACTGCCACCTAGAGCATATCAGTGAAATATATATGCGATAGAAGCACATTAATGCAAGGGAGGTGTGCTCCCTGCTGACATTGCTATTGTCTTCTGTGCAAATTGGAAATGATTAGTATCTAAACCCCACATTGATTGTATCTAATGAGCCCTTTGAACCTCATTCTAAAGTATCATTTTGTAATAGCACACCGCAGCAATCTTGTCAATTTACTGCTTGTTTGTGAATTAGTGAGTGTTTTCAGTAAGGAAAATTTTGTTGACATCAGTAGAGAAGCCAATAGATCACCAAGGGAGAATTTTTGAATGTTAAATGCAAGTTTGAAACTCTGGGAAAGCTCTCCAGAGTTGCTGTCAATTTTTTACAGAAGATAGGAGATAAAATTTGGTAGAATGGCATGTTAGTGCTTTGAAAGGGCCAAAAGAAGGAAATGCTAAAAATCGTAAAAACATAATTGCATTGATATTGAGATATTAAAGATCAGAGGCTAGGAATTCTTTATAACTCATCTCCTGACTCCCCACAGCCTGCCCACCATTCACAAGGCAAAAGTCAGGAGTGTGATGGAATACTCTCCATTTGCCTGACTGTGTGGAGCTTGACAATATTCAGGTCAAAGCAACCCACTTGATTGTCACCACATCCCCAAACATGTGCCCTCTTCCCCCACCAAAACTCCGCAGCAGTTACCATCTGCAGGATGCACTGCAGAAATTTGCCAAGACTCCTTAGACCGCACCTTCCAAAACCATGATTATGTACACGTGTGTATGGCATGAGCTGCCAGAGGAAGTGGTGAAGACTGGTACAATCACAACATTTGGTTATATGAATAGAAAGGGTTTAGAGGGGTATCAAACCAAATGCTAGCAAATGGGGCTAGATTGATTTAGGATATCTGGTCTACATCATAGGTTCTGTTTCCATACTGTGCAATTCTATGACTCTCTATGGTGCCTGAAACGTCAGTGCACAGGAGCTATACATTACTAGGTCTTTGACAGTCAGGTCAATGAACAAGGAATGGTTGTGGTAGATAGTGGGAGAATGACTCCAGTAATAACTCCTCCGGTAATCAAACCAATTCTGCCATTGCTTATTCCTACTTATTTCAATACTGAATACTTTTGTGAGTTGCACATAATGGGACCTTCAGCAAATAAGGTCAAAAATAGTATGGTGTTGGTATTTTTCATTTCTCCATTTAAATTTCATAAATTGCGTTAAGTTTATAATCACAATATTGTAGTGTTGAGTAGATATATCCCTCTCACGTCGTCATCCTTATCCTGTACTCCTTTAGTGTACAGCACTAGTAGCTTATTGAATAACAGCATAACACTTCTTTAAGCAAACTTTGTTGTCTGTAATTTTGATTAAAAACAGAACTCACTTTCCACTACACAAGCATTCGCATTCAGAGAATTAAAAACCACCATTTCTGCACTTCCAGCAGGACACCATCATCAGACATGCATTCCCTGCCCTTCCTTGTCAGCCTTCCTCAGGGACTGTTCCCACTGAGACACCTTGGTCCATTCCGACTCCACTCTCAGCACTTCCCATGTCTTTGTATAGACCACCTTTTTCCTAGCTACTGATAATTTTAAAGAACAGTTGCCAGACTCTCTCAATTTTAAGATTAGATTCCTTGCAGCATGGAAACAGGCCCAACTAGTCCACACCAGCCCTCCGAAGAGAAACCCACCCAGACTCATTTCCCTACATTTACCTCTGACTAATGCACCTAACACTATGGGCAATTTAGCTTGGCCAATTCGCCTGACCTGCACATCTTTGGATTGGGGGAGGGAACTGGAGCAACCAATGGAAACCCACGCAGACCCGGGGAAAATGTGCAAACTCCACACAGTCAGTCACCAAAGGCCGGAATTGAATCTGGGTCCCTGGTGCTGTGAGGCAGCAGTGCTAACCACTGAGCCACCGTGCCGCCTAAAGTTAACATTGCTTTCTCTCCACTGATGCTGCCAGACCTGCTAAGTTCCTTCTGCGGTTTGTTTTTTGTTTCAGATTTCCAGCATCAACAGTTGTTTGTTTTATTATAGATCTGATCATTTGCTACATCACTAAAACATGTCTTTCTCCTTTTGCTTTTTAGCTGAAATTGGAGATTATGATGAAACTCAGGATCTGGAATACCTCAAGAGTAACACGCTGTTGCCAAACCAGAAAATATTGCAGGAAAAGATTATGGAATTCCACCGGCAAAACATGTAAGTATTGTTTATTTGAACCAGCTGCTGGATCTTGGGTTTTGTTTGCAATAAAATAAAATCTGATATTGTGATCCTTTTCAGTCCAGCATTCTGTTGTGTGTTTTAGTGCAGCAGTTTTGCCTCTGTTTGGTGAAGATGGGTTTCTTTCGATGATGCACTGTTACTTTTCCATTTGTCCTCAAATATGTGACACAACTGTTATATGTTGCTTCCTTCTCAAAGTTTTGTTTTAAGATTGGCAGGAGACGTGAAACATACACCTCTGGGTCAAAGTTCAAATGTTTTGAGGTCTCTTCACATGCATAGGCATATTGATTCCTTATTAATGTGGCAGTAAAAAGTTTGTGTTTGTCAGTGGCCTGTTGTTCCATCAGTGACTTGTAGCAGGTTGCTTTTAATTGATGGAGGGAAAGCTTTTCAATAACGGATCCAAGTATTAGCTTGTCTGTAACATTTTTTGAACCTGTAAGGGCAGGTCTTTTTTCAGGTTAAAAACAATGACTGCAGATGCTGGAAACCAGATTTTAGATTAGAGTGGTGCTGGAAAAGCACAACAGTTCAGGCAGCATTCGAAGAGCAGGAAAATCGACGTTTCGGGCAAAAGCCCTTCATCAGGAATACAGGCACTCTGCCTGTATTCCTGATGAAGGGCTTTTATCCGAAACGTTGATTTTCCTGCTCCTCGGATGCTGCCTGAACTGCTGTGCTTTTCCAGCAGGTCTTTTTACAGTCACACTGGTATAGGTATATTTTGGGAAAATAAAATACTAGAACTTTATAATGCATAAAGATATGATTGCAGGCTATAAGGTTTAATAAGGATGATGGATTATATGCAGAGAGGAAAGTATAACTTCAGAAGCTGTGGTTGATGCAGGGGTACATCTGCAGCCTTTGAATTCCTTTCATTCTCCACCACCCCTCTCTCTCCTGAAGTGTATACAGCTCCAACTCATCGCTGAGTGGGTCATTTGAGAAAGTATTTATTCAATGCTCAGTTGGTTGTTTGAAAAGTAGGCTGGGCAAGACAGTGAAACACCAGACTTGACATCTACACATGTGCATTCCAATAAAAGTATTAGAACATAGAATATTACAGCGCAGAACAGGTCCTTTGGCCCTTGATGCTGCGCCGACCTGTGGAACCAGTCTGAAGCCCATCTAACCTACACTACATTGTTGTCCGTATGCCTATCCAATGACCATTCAAATGCCCTTAAAGTTGGCACATGTACAACTGTTGTATGGAAGTGCATTCCACGCCCCTACTACTGTGTAAAGAAACTACCTCTGACATCTGTCCTATATTTATCACCCCCTCAACTTCAGCTATGCCTCACTGTGCTAACCATCACAATCCTTGGAAAAAGGCTCTCACTGTCCATCTAACCATCCCTCTGATTATCTTGTATGTCTCAATTAAATGACCCCTCAACCTCCTTCTCTCTAACGAAAACAGCCTCAAGTCCCTCAACCTTTCCTCGTAAGACTTTCTCTCCATACCAGGCAACATCCTGGTAAATCTCCTCTGCACCCTTTCCAATGCCTACACGTCCTTCGTATAATGCGGTGACCAGAACTGCACGCAATACTCCAAATGTGGCTGCTCCAGAGTTTTGTACAGCTGCAACATGGCCTCATGGTTCTGAAAGTCAATCTCTCTACTAATAAAAGCTAACACACCACATGCCTTCTTAACAGTCCTATCAACCTGAGTAGCAAATTTGAGGAATGGTATGTAAATGGATCCAGAGGTCTCTCTGCTCATCTATAGTACAGGTGCATAATCCTTTTACCGAAATGTTCAGGACCAGCTGGTTTTCGGAATTCAGAATTTTTCGAATTTTGGAATAACTGACAGTTTCATGGTGAAATTTTAAAAATCCTTCCGAACAGCAGGCTCACTGTGAGTAAAATGGGCCTTGAAACAGAATTGAGGCATGCCTGTGCTGGGCCATGCCCTCCCTGTTGCATTTGGATATCATGCATCGAGTGGGTGTCGACTTGGGTTAACTGTTTGCACACCAAACAACCTTGTTAATGAGAAAATATTTCACAAAAATGCCTTCAGGCATTGGAGCTTTTCAGATTTCGGATAAAGGTTGTCTACCTGTACCAAAAATCTTACCATTCGCCCAGTACTCAGCATTCCTGTTACTCCTTCCAAAGTGAATCACCTCAACTTTTCTGCATTGAACTCCATTTTCTACCTCTCCATCCAGCCCTGCAGTTTATCTATGTTCCTGTGTATCCTACAACATCCTTCAGCGCTATCCACAACTGTACCGACCTTAGTGTCTTCCGCAAATTTACTGCCCATCTTTCTGCGCCCTCATCGAGATCCTTACGACAAACTACAGTGAACCCGAAACAGATCCTTGCAGTACACCACTAGTAACTGAACTCCAGGATGAACATTTCCCATCAATCGCTACCTGTTGTCTTTCAGCTAGCCAATTTCTGATCCAAACTGCTAACTCACCCTCAATCCTATGCCTCCGTATTTTGTGCAATAGCCTACCATAGAGAACCTTATCAAACACCTTACTGAAATCCATATACACCACATCAACAGCTTTATCCTCACCCACCTGTTTAGTCACCTTCTCAAAAAACTCAATACGGTTTGTGAAGCAAGACCTACCCTTCATGAAACCATGTTGACTATCCCCAATTAACTTATTCCTCTAGATGATTATAAATCCCAACTCTTATAACCTTTTCCAATACTTTACCCACAACCGAAGTAAGTAAGGCTCACTGGTCTATAATTACCAGGATTGTCTATACTTCCATTCTTGAAGAAGGGAACAATATTTGCTATCCTCCAGTTTTCTGGTACAATTCCTGTAGACAATGATGACATAGAGATCAAAGCCAAAGGCTCGACAATATAGTCCTTGGCTTCCCAGAGAATCGTAGGATAAATCCCATCCAGCCCAGGGGATTTATCTATTTTCACATTTTCCAGAATTGTTAATACTACCTTCTTATGAATGTCAATCCCATGTAGTCTAGTAGACTGTATCTCATTATCCTAAAGACAATATTGTCAAGGAGAATAGTGATCAGGAAGCTGTCAGTCGTAGCATCTCTTCATTTATTTATCTTGAGGTTTGCTAGTTCAGTATCGATCAAGTTTTGGACCTTGGAATTTAATGTGACTGGGATCCCATTATTTAGTGATGGTGCTCAGGGGCATTAATGTGTTATACCATGGCAATTGACTTGAAAGTAGAAAATTTAGGTCTGCTGCTTGAGGAGATTTCTGAACTAAACTAGGCACCTCACCGCAGAAGGCCAGAATTTCGTACAGAAATTTCAGAACTGTAAAAAATGCTTGCAAAGTGGAACCTTGGATTCGTTTAACAGATCCAAGGTTCGTTTAACAGATTGTTGACAGAATATCCAGTAAAGAGATTTACTGTCCTACCGTTATGCTGTCATTTTGGGAATCACCACTTTTATGAAAAGAGAAACATTAATTGGAGAAAACAAATTGATGTAAGTTAGTCTGTCAAGTTGTTATGTCTAATCAGTTGCGAATTTGTGCATTAGAAGGATTGCTTGTCATAATGCAAATGTTTGGACCTGGCCAACATTGTACGTATTGTTCATGAGAAGCAGAACTTCTGAAAGGGATGCAATCTGCTGTGGATAGTGTCTGGCCCCACTCAACACCTTGCCATAATGTGAAGGCTGAGGTAGGTAATGTAAATGGTATTAAATCTGCATCGACCTGATGTGACATTTTGTAAGAAAAATGTCAAGTTTAAAAACTGACTCATTTGTAAAGCTTATGAAACAGATGAGTTACTTAATTATTGAGTCTTTGGGATAGTTGGTTTCCTGATCATATTCTGATGTCCTTAGGTCTGCATAATTTACCTTTGCAATGTCTCTTGTGTATGAGACTTCCTTCTGATTTTCCAGGTCACCAGTTGCAACAGCCAGAGAGTTCACAAGCTGCTGTATATACACTAGAGCAAATTACTCTGTGATGTATTTTTTTAACCGTGTTCTGTCTGTTTTCCAGAGGCCAGACTCCAGCTGAATCAGATTTCCAAGTATTAGAGATAGCACGGAAACTTGAGATGTATGGAATTCGGTTTCATCCGGCCTCTGACAGGGAAGGGACTAAAATCAATCTGGCTGTCGCCCACATGGGAGTTTTGGTGTTTCAGGTAGAGCTTTAAATTAACATACAGCTCATTGAGACATGTAGGAGTGCACACTCTGAGGAGACTATGTTTATTACACCTGCAATCTTGCTATAAAGTAAACAAAAAGTACTAACTGCGGATCAGACTGATTCCCAGGATGGCAGGACTAACATATGAGGAAAGACTGGATCGCCTGGGCTTGTACTCACTGGAATTTAGAAGAATGAGAGGGAATCTCATACAAACGTGCAAAATCCTGATGGCATAGCCATTCAGGACTACAATGAGGAACTTCACTGAGTTGTGAACCTGTGGAATCCTCTGTCACAGAAAGCTGTTGGGGCCAGTTCATTAGATTTTCTCAAGAGGGAACTGGACGTGACTCTTGAGGCTAAAAGGATCAAGGGGCACAGAGAGAAAGCAGGAGTGAGATACTGAAATTACATGATCAGTGATGATCATATGGAATAGTGGTGCAGGCTCAGGGCCGAATGGCCAACACCTGCATCTATTTTCTATGTTTCTAAGCCTTTTGCTGCCTTCCTTTAAATGATCTTTTAAATCTTCTTTCATTAGGTTTTCTAATCTACTGTATCACTTTTACTGTGAATTTTTTCTAACGCTGGCTCTGAGCATTCTTGTACATTGCTCTAGAAATACCTTTTCACCATCTAAGAATTAGATTAGATTAGATTACTTTACAGTGTGGAAACAGGCCCTTCGGCCCAACAAGTCCACACCGACCCGCCGAAGCGCAACCCTTCCATATCCCCCTACATTTACCCCTTACCTAACACTACGGACAATTTAGCATGGCCAATTCACCTAACCTGCACATCTTTGGACTGTGGGAGGAAACCGGAGCACCCGGAAGAAACCCACGCAGGCACGGGGAGAATGTGCAAACACCACACAGTCAGTCGCCTGAGGCGGGAATTGAACCCGGGTCTCTGGCGCTGTGAGGCAGCAGTGCTAGCCACTGTGCCACCGTGCTGCCCACAATATGTTTGAGTTTTGCAGTTTCTTGCAGAGATTCCACTATTGGTATGCAGTGATATCAGTTAGCACTTTTCCCTAGTTGATTTGTTTCAGTAGGAACAGGGGAGTCATCGAGAGTGATGTTGATGATGTTTGCCCTTTGTCAGGCAGCTGGGATCTGACATTGGAAAGCATGTATAACGATGATATTTTGATTCTTGGGCAACTGCCTCTGAAAGCTACACCATTAAATCTGTACAGTCTTAAAGATTTAAATTCATAGCATTTTATTCTCTGTCTTCCTCCTTTACAGGGCAATACAAAAATTAACACCTTCAACTGGGCAAAGATCCGGAAACTTAGTTTCAAGAGAAAAAGGTTCCTCATCAAGCTTCATCCAGAAGTCCATGTAAGTTTTGAGGCTTTGGGAAAAGTGTATTGTTTAGTGCATCTTTAAGATGAAAAGCTCCTGTGTTCATTGGTGAAAGTAATAGGAAATTTGAGAGGTGAACAAAAGCTTAAAAAGATAGATTTTGAAAGGTTTTTCTAAGTTGCAGAGAGAAGTAAGGAGGGTGGTGAGAGAGAGTTTGAAAATTGAGGTTGCTGCAGACCATGAGCAAATGCCAGCCTCCTGCAGTGCACATGCTCACAAGTACTTTTTAGGTAATTCACACTTCAGATACCTGCCGTTGCAGTTGTTCAGCTTCAGGTTATTACATCTTTAAAATGCAGGTATCCCATGTATAAAGTGCATTCTATTACTGCATTCTGGTTTTCACAGACTCATAGAATCCCTACAGTGTGGAAGCAGGCCATTCAATCCATCGCGTCCAAACCGACCCCCAAAGAACATCCCACCTTGACCCAGACCCAACCCCACTCTATCCCTGTAACCCTATAACCCTGCATTTCTCTTGGCTAATCCGTGGAGCCTGCACATTCCTGGATACTGTCAGCAATTTAGCATGGCCACTTAACTTGCACATCTTTGGACTAATGGAAGAAGCTATAGCATTCAGAGGAAACCCGCGCAGATACAGAGCATTTGCAAACTCTACGTAATTGCCCTAGGGTGGAATAGACCTGGATTCCTGATGCTGTGATGCAGCAGTGCTAACCACTAAGCTACCATGCTGTCAAGGTCATATTTAATGCAGATCATATTTTAACAGAACAGAACTTGTATGAATTGTGCTGATTCCATTTTCATTTTAGTGCAGTTAATGTGCATGTGCCAAGCAAAGCAAAGTGACTGCTGATTCTCAGTCTGTTTTTGTTTTTTAAATGCTGAACTGCCGTGGTTACTATTCTATCCTAACCGCTGCCCCTGCTCACTCACCCACCCCCACTCTCCACAAATGAGCATTCAGGAGAGGGGTAGGAGAGGGTGGCAAGTGGGAAGAAATCGGGGGTTTTGGGAAAGTGCAGCAAAGATTTGGAATGGAAGTTAAGCAGAAAGAGTGGTAAGTTAGAAAGGAAAGTAATTTAAGACTGATGGGTGATCTTATTAAGGTATTCAAAATTTATGAGCAATTTTAAAGAGAGATATTGTTTCCACTAGTATATCAGTGTCTAGGCATCACAATGTCAAGCTTCCTAGCAAGAGGGAAAGGAGTGAGATGAGGAGAAACGTCTGTACTCCGAATTGTTAGGATTTGGAATGTGCTGCTTGGGAGAGTGGTGGAGGTGGACTCAGTAAGAGGTTTCAAAAGACAGCTGGATGTATATTTGAAAGGGATGAATTTTAAGCGCTATAGAGTTAGGGCTGGAGAATGGCACTATCTGGGTAGCTCTTTCATGAGCCATTTTAAACGCGATTTGTGATTCTGTGATTGCAGGATTCATACCAGGATACTTTGGAGTTCCTGCTGGCTGATCGTGACCTGTGTAAGATCTTTTGGAAGAACTGTGTTGAGTACCACAGCTTTTTCAGACTCATGGACCAACCCAAACCAAAGACCAAGCCAGTTCTATTCAGCAGGGGCTCCTCCTTCAGATACAGGTAGATGTTAATTACATTTAATTGGCAAATAGAAATGACAGTTTGCTGGGTTGCAGCTGAACTATTCATTTAACTGTTTAAAAGTGAAAGCTATTAGTCAATGTGCTGCTAACATATAATGGTATCAGGCAGGTTCTGCCACAATTCATATTTGTTCACATTGAATCCTAAAATGTATGAAAAACCAGGGGCAATCATTTTATGTAGCCCAGTGGTACAGTGGGATTGATGTAACTCTTACTTCAGAACTTGATTCTAACACATAATGGCAACGTATAGACAGATCCAGATGGTTGATTTGGAGATCAGTGCATTTTGTTTATATTTTGAGTCAAGCACCGGAAAAAATGGCAACTCTTCATATTTTTGAGGCCATCAGTCTCTTCAAAATTACTCAAGACCAGTTCAGTTCTTTTGACATACCAAAATGGAAAAATTCTCTTAGTCCCTATCTCTGCAATACGGAAACGGGCCACTCAGCCCATCGAATTAATACTGACCCTCCGAAGGCCATCCCACTCACACCCACACCATACCCTATCCCTGTAACCCTGCATTACCCATGGCCAATCCATCTAGTCTGTACTTCCCTGGACACCAATGATAACTTAGCATGGCCAATCCACCTAACCTGCACATCTTCGGATTATGGAAGGAAAATGGAGCATCTGAAGGAAACCCAAATAGACATGGGGCGAACGTATAAACTCCACACAGATAGTGGCCCGAGAGTAGAATCGAACCAAGGATCCTGGTGCTGAGAGGCAGCAATGCTAACCACTGTGCCACCGTGCTGCCCCTATGTGCACAATAAGACTCCATAAGTAGCAATGTGTTTAATTGCTGGGTAATAGTGATATTGGTTACAGGGGAGATATTGGCCTGAAAACAGGGAATGCCTTTTCTGAATAGAGTTAGATGATTTTATCCCACCCATCTGAGAAGACAGATGAGTTGGTGTAAGTTTAACAGCTTATACAAGATAAGCTATCTCTGCATCATGCAACATTCCATGAATATTGACAACGACAAACATTTAAGTGCATTAGCCAGATTAATTAGGACATTGTCGAGGTGACATTGGCCCAGCATAAAATAGTTGGCACTCAAATAGCAATTTTTTAGACCACACAAAGATACACTCCTGCAGTTAGAGTTACAGAATCAAAATAGTGTAACTTTATTCTACACCTAATATATAACCTTGGAATTTGAGTACCATGCTTGAAGCAGAAAGTGTTACCAAATCATGTCATCAGAACTATTAAATTTAAATTATAAAGCACAAAATACTGGCAATACTGAGTAGGTCAAGTAGCATCAGATGAAAGAGAAGCAGAATTGACCTTTCATCAGAACAACCCTGCAAATGTTTGCTTTTCAAGCATGCATTTAATTCCCTTTTAAAGGTTAATGTTGAATTTGCTGTCACCCACCCTTTCAGTTAGAAAACTGCAAGTCACATTCATTCACAGCATAAAAATAGTTTCTCATCCTCTTCCCATCTCCTTACTTTTTGATAAATGTCTTAATCCTGACTGATCTTCCTAATTTCTCCCCATCTACTGTCCACATCAAAAGAAGGCCTCTTTTAAATAATTATTCAACAAGAAAGGAAGGGTCATTGATGCAGAACGTTTTCACTTGTTTTTCAAGAAAATTGATCCAATGGAACCAAAAAATGAGAAATTACATCTAAATATTGTATGCGGATTTCACAGGAACTTTTATTGCTTTAGTCTACAATGACATTTTCTGTGTCAGGGTCATGAGTACAGAACCTGGATTCTCATAAGTCAGAGACTGTAAGAATTCTCACATTTGCCTTCAAATTTCCAAAACTATATGCTTACATGGCATGTGTCTCACTCTGGATGTGATCTCTCCTAGCTGACAGTGCGAAGCTTCTCGATTGCCTGCTATCAGCAAGCCCTTTTTCTGAATAGAAGTGTATGCATGATCACTGCTTTGTCACTCAAGTCACGTCCTGGCCATTCATGGCAGTGTTTTCAACTGTCAGGAGGTATGGTTAGTAAGTTTGAGGATGATCCCAAAATTGGAGGTGTAGTGGACAGTGACGATAGTTACCTGAGAGTGCAGTGGGATCTTGATCAGATGGGCCAGTGGGCCTAGGAGTGGCAGATGGAGTTTAATTTAGATAAATGTGAGGTGCAGCAATTTGGAAAGACAAATCAGGACATGACTTATGCACTTAATGGTAATGTCCTAGGCAGTGTTGCTGAACAAAGAGACCTTGGAGTGTAGGTTCATAGTTCCTTGAAGCGGAGTGGCGGATAGATAGGATAGTGAAAAAGGCGTTTAGTATGCTTTCCTTTATTGGACAGAGTATTGAGTACAGGAGTTGAGAGGTCATGTGTGGCTCTGCAGGACATTCGTTAAGCTACTTTTGGAATATCGAATACAATTCAGGTCTCCTTCCTATCGGAAAGATGTTGTGAAACTTGAAAGGGTTCAGAAAAGATTTATAAGGATGTTGCCAGGGTTGGAGAGTTTGAGTTATAGGGAAAGGCTGAATAGGATGGGCCTGTCTTCTCTGGAGCTATGGAGGCTGTAGGATGGACTTATCCTATCCATGCCCCTCATGATTTTATAAATAGACCAGGCCTTCTCCCGAATGGAGACTGGTACAATTACATAAGACCATAAGACATAGGAGTGGAAGTAAGGCCATTCGGCCCATCGAGTCCACTCTGCCATTCAATCATGGCTGATGCGCATTTCAGCTCTACTTACCAGCGTTCTCCCCGTAGCCCTTAATTCCTCTAGACAACAAGAATCTATCAATCTCGGCCTTGAAGACATTTAGCGTCCCGGCTTCCACTGCACTCCGTGGCAATGAATTCCACAGGCCCACCACTCTCTGGCTGAAGAAATGTCTCCGCATTTCTGTTCTGAAATGACCCCCTCTAATTCTAAGGCTGTGTCCACGGGTCCTAGTCTCCTTGTCTAACGGAAACAATTTCCTAGCATCCACCTTTTCCAAGCCATGTATTATTTTGTACGTCTCTATTAAGTCTCCCCTTAATCTTCTAAACTCCAACGAATACAATCCCAGTATCCTCAGCCATTCCTCATATGTTAGACCTGTCATTCCAGGGATCATCCGTGTGAATCTCTGCTGGATACGTTCCAGTGCCAGTATGTCCTTCCTGAGGTGTGGGGACCAAAACTGGACACAGTACTCCAAATGGGGCCTAACCAGAGCTTTATAAAGTCTTAGTAGTACATCTCTGCTTTTATATTCCAACCCTCTTGAGATAAGAGACAACATTGCATTCGCTTTCTTAATCACGGACTCAACCTGCATGTTTACCTTTAGAGAATCCTCGACTAGCACTCCCAGATCCCTTTGTGCTTTGGCTTTATTAATTTTCTCACCATTTAGAAAGTAGTCTATGCTTTTATTCTTTTTGCCAAAGTGCAAGACCTCGCACTTGCTCACGTTAAATTCCATCAGCCATTTCCTGGACCACTCTCCCAACCTGTCAAGATCCTTCTGTAGCCTCCCCACTTCCTCAGTACTACCTGCCTGTCCACCTAACTTCGTATCATCGGCAAACTTCGCTAGAATGCCCCCGGTTCCCTCATCCAAATCGTTAATATATAATGCGAACAGCTGTGGCCCCAGCACCGAACCCTGCGGGACACCGCTCGTCACCGGCTGCCATTCTGAAAAAGAACCTTTTATCCCAACTCTAGGCCTTCTGTTAGACAGCCAATCCTCAATCCATCCCAGCAGCTCACCTCGAACACCGTGAGCCCTCACCTTGCTCAGCAGCCTCCCGTGTGGCACCTTATCAAAGGCCTTTTGAAAGTCTAGATAGACCACATCCACTGGGTTTCCCTGGTCTAACCTACTTGTTACCTCTTCAAAAAATTCCAACAGGTTTGTCAGGCATGACCTCCCTTTACTAAATCCATGTTGACTTGTTCTAATCAGACTCTGCTCTTCCAAGAATTTAGAAACCTCATCCTTAATGATGGATTCTAGAATTTTACCAACAACCGAGGTTAAGCTGATTGGCCTATAATTTTCCATCTTTTGCCTTGATCCTTTCTTGAACAAGGGAGTTACAACAGCCATCTTCCAATCATCCGGGACCTTTCCTGACTCCAGTGACTCTTGAAAGATCTCAACCAATGCCTCTGCTATTTCCTCAGCCACCTCTCTCAGACCTCTAGGGTGTATCCCATCGGGGTCAGGAGATTTATCAATTTTAAGACTTTCTAACTTTTCTAGCACTATCTCTTTCGTAATGGCAACCATACTCAACTCAGCCCCGTGACACCCTTTAATTTTTGGGATATTACTCATGTCTTCCACTATGAAAACTGACGCAAAGTACTTGTTAAGTTCTCCTGCTATTTCCTTATCTCCCATCACTAGGCTTCCTGCATCAGTTTGAAGTGGCCCAATGTCTACTTTTGCCTGTCGTTTGTTTCTTATGTACTGAAAGAAACTTTTACTATTATTTCTAATATTACTGGCTAGCCTACTTTCATATTTGATCCTCTCATTTCTTATTACACTCTTTGTTATCCTCTGTTTGCTTTTGTATCCTTCCCAATCTTCTGATTTCCCACTGTTCTTAGCCACTTTATAGGATCTTTCTTTTTCTTTAATACATTTCCTGACTTCCTTTGTCAACCAAGGTTGTCTAAAGCCTCCCCGGTTAATCTTTCTTTTCTTGGGAATGAACCTCTGAATATATATTTGAAAGCTTTACATTGATTTATTACTTGTCAGTCTCCCATGTAATCTCTGAGATAAGTCTGTTAATGCCAAGTTACACTTTATATGTTTACTTAGTTATTTGTTAAGAATGAACAGCACTTGAAAATCGTCTGGATGCGTACATGAATAAGAAGAGTTTAGGTGGATCTGGGCAAATGGGACTAGATTAATGTAGAGTTGGATGAGTTGGACTGAAGGGTCTATTTCTGTGCTGTACGTCTGAGAGTCTATGACTATCTGTGTGCTGAGCCAGTATTCTCGTGAAATGCGTGGTGTTGAATGTATCATAGTTAATATTGTGTGTTTTCCTCCACAGTGGAAGGACACAGAAGCAACTTGTTGACTACATGCGAGAGAGTATGATTAAGACTACTCCTTATCAAAGGTATTTTGAATATATATTTGAAAGCTTTACATTGATTTATTACTTGTCAGTCTCCCATGTAATCTCTGAGATAAGTCTGTTAATGCCAAGTTACACTTTATATGTTTACTTAGTTATTTGTTAAGAATGTGGTAAAGATGTGCATAGACATTAGTATTAATAGTACTTGGGTTGATGTTAGTGCAAATTGTATGTCGAAAGCCGTTCTCGTTCAGAGTGCCCCTCCCACAATTTGTCTTATAACCTCAGCCAATTTTCTGTATTGATTACAGCCCTTGTAGATTCCTTCAATTTTCTTGCTTTCCCACTGATTAGGTCCCCTTTGTGATGAGGGATGATCTTGCCTTCTCCGGAGCATAGGCAACAAAGCTGCTCACACGCTGTGAAAGATTGGGAAAAATTACTTCCCAGTCATTCTGCCTGTCTTTTTTTGTTTTGGTATGTTCTGTGATGGTGATCTGCCATGATCTAGTTTGTTGCAATCAGGGTAGTTGGACAGCTTTGCTTTTCCTCCACATCCAAGTAATATTTGTGCACTGCAAACAAGAGGTGTCACCAGTGATCACCAAGACAGGGCGCATCCACTTGTCGTCATCTCTTCAACAGCATATTTAATCAGATTTGTAGCTCAGGTTGAGGTTCTGGATGTAAGTTTGTTTGCTGAACTGGAAGGTTTGTTTTCAGACATTTTGTCACCATACTGGGTAACATCATTAGTGAGCCCCCGGTGAAGCACTGGTGTTAGTGACCCACTTTCTATTTGTGTTTAGGTTTCCTTGAGTCATCACCCACCCAAGGAAACCTAAACACATAAATAAAAAGTGGGTCACTAACACCAGTGCTTCACTGGAGGCTCACTAATGAAGTTACCCAGTATGGTGACAAAATGTCTGAAAACTAACCTTCCAGTTCAGCAAACAAACTTACATCCAGCATACTTAATCCATGTACTGAAACACACACAGTCCATGTTAGATTTCAGCTGCCCCCATCATGTCCATCTAAGGTCTAAACACTAGGGCAACGTGGTGGCTCAGTGGTTAGCACTGCTGCCTCAGAGCGCCAGGGACACAGGTTCAATTCCTGCCTCGGGCGACTGTCTCTGTGGAGTTTGCACATTATCCCCATGTCTATGTGGGTTTCCTCCAGGTGCTCCGGTTTTCTCCCACATCCAAAAGATCTGCAAGTCCGGTGAATTGGCTATGCTAAATTTGCCTATAGTCACAGGTGCATTAGTCAGAGGTAAATGTCGGGAAATGGGTCTGGGTGGAGGGGTTGGTGTGGGGTGTTGGGCCAAAGGACCTGTTTCCACACTGTAGGGAATCTAATCTAATCCACTGACACTTGATTAAGACTTTAGGTCAAACTTTTAACTTTGGCTTAACTGTTTTCATCAGGCCTCTTCTTTCACAAAGATCACGAGACAGTATAGTCTGCAGTGAAGGAAGACTGTGCTTACTAGGTTCCATGTCTAGTTATTATATTTACTTCCCACCATCTGTCTATTCCTTACTTTTCAAACAGTTCTTAACTCCTATTTTGGAAGCTGGGCTATTCCTTCTTAGCAATCTACAGTTACTTTGCAAAGGTGCTGTATCATAAACCTTGTTTAGGAGTAAGTCCCTGTACGTTACTTGCTTAGAGAGGGCTTTTTATTGTTTTCTAATACTGCTGTCAGCTTTTAAATTTTGTACTTTCAGCTTCTTGTTCAATGCTCTTATTGTAGTCATTTTCTTCCATCAACATTATCTATAAACTTTTATTACATTAAAAATGTCTATCCCTTCTTTTCTCCAGTGTTTGAGTGAATTTGCTTACACAGTTTACGTTATTTGAAGCAAGAATGATAGGGAGTTTACAGTTTTGAGCATATATACTCATTATTCTTTTTAGCTTGGAGTGCAACTGATGCCAATGAAGGAGGGCGGTTATGCTTAAGAACTGATGTAGGGTTAGTATTAAACAGCATGAACAGTTTGCATTAATTGTCCTATTTCAAATGCGCTTTTACTAGTCTTGTTGTGAATTTCCAATATTTATAACAGTACTTTGATTTTGTCGATCTTTCCATATAGGGTAATGAACTAAAGGTGCATCTCCAATTGTATATCTGTTAACCATGACTGTAAATTTGAATATTTGACACTAAGTGAAGTATGACAATTATTTACATTTCCTGGCTCATATTAAAATTATTTTTCTCATTTGTTCAGTCTGACAACATTCACAAGAGTGCTGGTGGTCGACCTTTTCCTTCACACTGTGTGCCAGTAATAAGCTGGCTGCTGAGTGGTAGAATAGAAAAGCTTATTCCTTGAAATGAAGCTCTGCAGTTGTTTCTCACCAGTTAGTTGAAATTGCAGATATCACATGCTGGATTCTCATGTTCATAATATTCTTGTCTCATTCATGGCCCCAGTATGAACTCTGGGTTCTTTGCTTCAGAGCTTTAAAATGGAATTTGCAGGCAGCATCTCAATCCAGTTAGGCTTTTCCCTCAACATTAAAATAGTACAAGGTTGCAAATCTAGATTTACTTTGAGAAAAACATTGAATTCTTCATTAGCTGTTTGCTTGCATTGAGATGCGTTCCATGATGACATTTTGTTTGCTTGATCAATGTTCCAGCAAATTATAAAGATCTGGTCTCATAAAATCTGTATGAGAAACTGTACATACATAGACATGCATGCAGACGCGGGGAAAGAGAAAGGGGAGAACCACACAGGCGAACAGAGAGAGATGGACAAATGCACAAAGTGAAAGACCTGTCTCTGCCAGTTCTACATCAGGTCATGTATCTTCCAAGTAAACATCGAGCTTGCTTGGTTTGGATTGTCCTGCAGTAAACTCTGAGAAGCCTAAGGGAAAGCTTTATTACAGTCGTAGTTGATCCCTGATTCAAATCAAAGATTTTCCTACTCTGTTTCTTGACCATGCTGATTCCAGGATGGGGTGGAGTATTCACAGTAGGGGCCTGACAATCGTAGAATCCCTGCAGTGTGGAAAGAGGCCATTTGGCTTATTGAGTGCACAAACTCTCCGAAGAGCATAACACCCAAACTTAGCCTCTATCCTTTCCCCATATCCCCATATTTACCATGGCTAACCATCTAGCCTGCACATCTCTGGACATTGGGGCAATTTAGTTGGCCAATCTACCTAACTTGCACATCTTTGGAAGCCGGAACACCCAGAGGAAACCCTTGTTGACATGTGGCGAATGTGCAAACTGTACGCAGGCAGTCTCTCGAGGCTGGAGTTGAACCTCGGCCCCTAGCACTGTGTGAAAATAGTGCTAACCACTGAGCCACTGTACTGCTCCAAGCTCTTGAGATACTGATGACACTGGCAAGGCCAACTTGTTCATCATTGGTTGCCTTTGAAAAGGTGTTTAGCCTTCAACTCGAGCTGTTGCAGACCTGATGCTATTGTTCCAACCTTGATATTTGATAATTGCAGAATATTGACCCATGAAGGGTGGTCTTTTTAGCAATTAGACCAGCAAGAAACAAATTTGAGCTATTTTTAATAAGAATGAAATTGATATTTCTTGCATATTGTGACAGTTACATAAAATGCGCAGATTAAAAATGTTGACATTCTGGAATGAATGATTTGATAAACAGTTTGAAGTTAGGACTTTGAAATGGGAGGAAATAGTACAATATGGTCTGCCCCCTCACCTGAGCCTGTTCTTGCTTTTCTCATATACTTTGCAACAGTATTTTTATTAAGATCGCATTTCTGTAGATTCTCACCTCTTGCCGGGGTACAGTCCAATTTTCTAATGTCGCCAGGAACAGAAATGTTTTCGATAGACCTCCAGCTTGTAAGAATTTCCTTTCACATACAGCATGGGTACCAGACCAGGCCATTTAACCCTTTGAGACTATACAAGAGATGGTGCCATTGACATTTTGATGGAATCTTCCCTTAACATAATTCCAACAAATACAACCTTATTTCGTATAATCTCACCTGATTTGAATCTTGTGTTCCGGGCATTATTATGATAAATGTATGCTGTACTGCATCCAAGGCCAGTATATCTTCTCCCCAGTATGTGCTTACAATGTAACATTGTTACAGGTGTGGACTAACTAAAGCTATGTATTGCCATAATGTAATTTCAATCCCCTCTTCTAGTCCTAAAGAGAGAAAGGCTAGCATTCCACTAGCCACTTTAATAACTTTCCCTACTTGTCTGAAACATTTGAATGATTCACATCTCCATAAGCCTCTTTGGACTATTTCTGGCTTTTCATCATTTAGACAGGACTGTATTCTATCCTTTCTAGCCCACACTGGGTGACCTCATAATCTGTCACTAATTGAAGTCTCTTTGCTTAAATTTTCACAATTGTCAGTCTATTAACATTAGGAATGTTATGCCATCTAGCTTTGTGACAGCAACAAAATTGGATATAAGGCTGTCCACACCACCATTTAAGTCATCAATAAGTGTGGCGAATAGTTGAGGTTTCAACACAATCTTACTAATTAGAATACATGCTTATTATCCTTCTGGTTAACCTAGTTAATTTCCAACAATGTTAATTTGCTTTCAGTTCCATGGGCTTCTGTTTTAGCTGACTATCTTTTATGATGGATTTTATCAAATATCTTCCACAAGTCATCCATTTTCTCCTGTCTTCCACTTGCATCAAAGAATTACTGGAATACTTAAGCAAGACCTGTCTTTAACAAATCCATTCTAACTGTCTGATCAATTGGAAATTTTTGAAGTGCCTTATTTTTATTTTGAATCAGACACCTGTAATTTGGAAACTGTGGTCATAATTTCATCCCATGTTAAATAGGACAGTGATGTACACTTTTCCAATTTAAAGGAACAGCTTCTGAATTGAGCACCTTGGGAGATTATAGTTGGGACTTCTGTGATGTTTTGCCTGATTTCCTTAACACACTCAGATTGAAACTATCTGGTCTTTGAAATTTGTAACCAATAGATGTCATTATTTTTCTGACGTTAATTTTGAGGTCTTGATCTTGATTCACAATTGTTTTCCCTGGAATTCCTTGTATATACTGTATTCCTATTGTAAATACTGAGGCAAAATATGTATGCCAACCATTTCCTTCCTTTCATTTGCCACTGCACTTATCAGTTTTCAGGGAGCCTGTTGTTCCTGATCTTTTCCTAACAAGGTCAAGTAACTTACTTTTGAACTCTTTCAAGTTTTTCCATATACCAGGTGGAGACATCTGGTCTATAAAGAACATTGTTCAACAGATAGTAAGATTGATATTTGCACAAGTGTAGATCGTGTTGGTATTAATTTGTACCTATGTTCTGAGTATTGTGTTGTTCACTGTCAAACAAGAGAGTGTACATGTGAGTGTTGACATGTTTAGGAGTGTTTCAAATGCTGGCTAAGTTAGTGATACCCACATCCTGTGAATGAGTTAAGAAGAATTACTACTTTAATTACTGCATGTCACTAGTGCAGCAGGAGGAGGGCTAGTGAAATGCATTTTCTGTCTGATTTACAAATCAAATATTTAAAAAGCTCAATTGCTGCAGTGGGTTAATATCATTGTTCAGAATCTTTGTTTTTGAATTACAATCCTGTACATTAAAGTTCTGCTTTTCTGTTTTACTTTATGGCTTGCAGCTCCTTTTCTGTACAGTTTCTAGCATTATAAAATGTGTTATTTAAGATTTGTTAGCTAAGAGCAATTTTGTTTTGACTCCTGCTTTTGCTTCTGCCACTGGCTGGAAGGCATGTTTGAGAATGTCTTTACTTCTTGTTTTACAAGTTCAGTATTTTGATTGGCTGGGTTTGAGTATTTGGAGGAAAGTTGCCAACTTGGTGAATGAAATGATCTGTAACTCTGAGCTGGGCAATTGCTTAAGGTCTCCTTTCCTATACAAGGCTAAGACCATGACCTGTGAGAGACCATAGCACTACTTTCTGAATTGGATGCCAGTTTTTCTCACCATGTTTCTTTTCCCTCTGCCAGTCCAAGTTAATTGCTGTCGTAATCTAACTATCACCATTGGTCCACGTTTCCTCGGGATTTTTGCAATTGCACCAAAGATAATGATCACACAGAAGAAGTTTAGGTGTCTGTGTTAGAAATGCAGGTCCCTTTAAGGCTCAAACAGAATCTATTTCCTAATTAACCTGTTTAGTGATGGTATTGCACACCTCTGGAGCAGATCGAACTTGAACCTAGGCCTTTAGATCCAGGGGCAGAGACCTACCACTGCAGCAGCATTACGCCAAGGCTGAAGCAGAAGAACTCCAGAGTTGAATAAAGGCAGATGATGTTTATTGGACTTTGTATTGGTAGTGAACCAGGAAGCTTAGGTTTCAGTCTCACTTGCTCCAGAGGTGTGCACTAACCTTTCTGAACTGGTCGATGAAAAAAAAATTAAAAAGACTGAGTTCTTCAAACGTTTGACTTGTTGATGAATCACTATAAAAAGAGCTGGATTCTTGTGCTCTCCCTTGTTTTCCCACCTTTGCTTTTCCTTGTTATTGTTCCACTGCCCTGGTGACAGGCACTTATTATTAATTGATGCAGTTAAAAGGGTGATTTAGTGATCAGCTATTTAAAAATAAACTGAGTTCTTACAATGCTTTTGTAGTGCAACGGTAGTGTCTCTACTGCTGGACCAGGTTCAAACCCCACCTGCCCTGAATGTGTGTTCTAACATGTTTGATCAGGTTGATTAAAATAACTAAGCCCCTCACTGAAACACAGGCAGGAGGGGGATGCTGGAACTCCTGGTATAATTGTGTGTCATGACAGTACCTATTGCCCTTCCAGATCAGCACATACATGTGCAATGATGGCAGATTTCATCTTTTTAAAAACTGAGTTGTATTTTTGAGACGCACTCTAATATTGATATTGTGCCTCTCTCTGGCTCAGGTTCAAGCCATACATGTCCAGAAATGTTCAAACAGGGTTATTGTAAAATTCCTGAAAGTCTTTCTGTGGCCTCGCTGTCTACGTGAAGCAATGCTGCCACCTAGCAGCAACTGTTGGACCTGGCAATGAGGGCGTGAAGTTCCATAAGAAACAGAATCTAGAATTAAACATTCCTTTAGACCAGTAGATCCCAGTTCAAGTTCCACCTACTTCAGATGTGTCATAATCACGGTTTTGTCTAAGCTGTGCATGTGTGCAGCCCTTCAGATATTCTGCGACTGTTGACGTTGACCTCCGATTACACAAGTTGCTGCTACACACAGGTCCTGGAAGCCCATGTACCTGCTAAGAAAATTAGAGGGAATAATAAATGTGAATAGGTTAATTATGTAAAGAGCTGAGGTTTGAATGAGAGTTTAACTTGACAGTAGTAGGGAGAGTAGTAGCAAATGAAGTGTCTAAATCAAGTGTGAATTTCAATGAATACTCATCCACGTTCCTGCATTCTATCTGTGAGACAGAATGTCACCCCACCCACTTCTAGAATGTTCAGCTTTGCATTCTAACTCTTTAATATCACATTAATGTCCAGAGAGATATTCCCATTTGATCTTTTAACATTACAACTGCTTTATTTTTGACTTTTCAGACTTGGGTGATCTGATATAGTTTCCATTCTGAGTCACCCACATGTCTCTTGTTTTATTGTTTGATGTTTTATCCTGTTAACTTCAAGACAGTGCTTTATTTGTCACGCACAGTACTAGTTAGTAGCAGTCTTCCCTTGTGCCTACTTTCACAATTAGGGTTTATAATTGGCTCTTGATATTGTAAAGCTCTTGGACAGGGTGACTAAATAGTTAACACAAATTTTGTAGATTGTTTACAAAAACCATGTGTTATAGAGTCATAGAGATGTACAGCACGGAAAGAGACCCTTCAGTCCAGCTTGTCCATTTCAACCAGATATCCTATGTTAATCTAATTCCATTTGCCAGTACTTGGCCCATATCCTCTAAAACCTTCCTATTCATGTACCCATCCAGATACCTTTTAAATATTGTAATTGCACCAGCCTTCACCACTTCCTGTGGCAGCTCATTCCATACACGCATCACCCTTTGTGTGAACAAGTTGACCCTAAAGTCCCTTTTAAATCTTTATCCTTTCACCTTAAACCTATCTCCTCTAGTTCTGGACTCCCCCAACTCAGGGAAAAGACCTTGTCTATTTACCCTATCCTTGCCCTTCACAATTTTATAAACCTGTAAGAGGTCACCCTTCAGTCTCTGACGCTCCAGGGATAACAGTGCCAGCCTATTCAACCTCTCCCTATAACTCAAACGTTCCAACCCTGGCAACATCCTTGTAAATCTTTTCTTAACCCTTTCAAGTTTCACAACATTCTTCCTATAGGATGGAGACCAGAATTGCACACAGTATTCCAAAAGTGGCCTAACCAATATCCTGTACAAGTGCAACATGACCTCCCAATTCTTATACTCAATGCTCTGAACAATAAAGGAAAGCATACCAAAGGTGCCTTCAGTATCCGATCCACCTATGACTGTACTTTCAAGGAACTATGAACCTGCACTCCAAGGTCTCTTTGTTCAGCAACTCTCCCAGGGCATTTTCCATTTCGTGTATAAGTCCTGCCCTGATTTGCCTTTCCAAAATGCAGCACCTCCCATTTATCTAAATTAAACTCCATCTGCCACTCCTCAGCCCGTTGGCCCATCTGATCAAGATCCTGTTGCAGTCTGAGGTGACCTCCTTCACTGTCCATGATACCTTCAATTTGGGGTCATCTGCAAACTAACTTGCTATACTTCCTATGTTCACATCCAAATCATTGAAAAAATGACAAAAAGTAGTGGACCCAACACTGATCCTTGTAGCACACCACTCGTCAGAGACCTCCAGTCTGAAAAGCAATCCTCCACTATTACTTTATCTTTTACTTTGGAGCCAATTTTGTGTCTAAATGGCTAGTTCTCCTTGTATTCCATGTGATCTAACCTTGCTAACCAGCTTACCATGAGGAACCTTGTAAAGTGCCTTACTGCAGTCCATATTGATTACATCCACCTCTCTGCCCTCATCAATCTTCATTACTACTTCAAAAAACTCAAATTTCTGAGACATGATTTCCCATGCAAAATGCCATGTTGACTATCCCTAATCAGCCCTTCATAATACATGTAAAACCTGTTCCTCAGGGTTCTCTCCCACCAACTTGCCCATCACCAATGTCAGGCTCACTGGTCTATAGTTCCCTGGCTTTTCTTACCACCTTTCTTAAATAGTGTCACCACATTAGCCAACCTCCAGTCTTCCGGCACCTCACCTGTGACTATCGATGATACAAATATCTCAGCAAGCGGCCCATCAATCACTTCCCTAGCTTCCCTAGTGGGCGGCACGGTGGCACAGTGGTTAGCACTGTTGCCTCACAGCACCGGAGACCCGAGTTCAATTCCCGCCTCAGGCGACTGTGTGGAGTTTGCACGTTCTCCCCGTGTCTGCGTGGGGTTCCTCCGGGTGCTCCGGTTTCCTCCCACAGTCTAAAGATGTGCCGGTCAGGTGAATTGGCCATGCTAAATTGCCCGTAGTGTTAGGTAAGGGGTAAATGTAGGGGTATGGGTGGGTTGCGCTTCGGCGGGTCGGTGTGGACTTGTTGGGCCGAAGGGCCTGTTTCCACACTGTAATCTAATCTAATCTAATCTTCCCACGGAGTTCGAGGGTACATCTGATCAGGTCCTGGGGATATACCTGCATCCACCTTTTATGCATTTTAGAACATCCAGCACCACTACCTCTGTAATGCAGACATTTTTCAAGATATTACCATCTATGTCCCAACATTGTGTATCTTCCATGTCCTCCTCCATAGTAAACACTGATGCAAAATACTCGTTTAGTATCTCCCTCATCTCCTGTGGTTCCATACATGCTTGCTGATCTTGGAGGAGCCCTATTCTCTCCCCAGTTACCCTTACGTCCTTAATGTATTTATAAAATCCCTTTGGATTCTCCCTAACCCAATTTGCCAAAGCTAACTCATACCCCCTTTTTACCCTTCTGAGGTCTCTCTCAAGTATACTCCTACTGCCTTTATATTCTTCTAGTGATTCACTCGATCTCTGCTCTCTACACCTGACATGTGCTTGCTTCTGTTTTTTTTTACGGGGAGAAAGTGAGGTCTGCAGATGCTGGAGATCAAAGTTGAAACTTTATTGCTGGAACAGCACAGCAGGTCAGGCAGCATCCAGGGAACAGGAGATTCGACGTTTCGGGCACAGGCCCTTCTTCAGGAATGAGCAGAGAGTGTTCAGCAGGAGAAGATAAAAGGTAGGGAGGAGGGACTTGGAGGAGGGGCGTTGGAAATGTGATAGGTGGAAAGAGGTCAAGGTGAGGGTGATAGGTCGGAGTAGGATGGAGGCGGAGAGGTCAAGAAGACGACTGCAGGTCAGGAAGGCGGTGCCGGGCTGGAGGGATTCGGCTGAGACAAGGTGGGGGGAGGGGGGGATGAAGAAACTGGTGAAGTCCAAGTTCATCCCCTGTGGTTGGAGGGTTCCCAGTCGGAAGATAAGACGCTCCTCCTCTGACCGTCGCGTTGTGGTGGTTTGGCGGTGGATGAGTCCAATGACCTGCATATCCTCGGTGGAGTGGGAGGGGGAGTTGAAATGCTGTGCTACAGGGTGGTTGGGTTGGTTCGTCCGGGTGGCCCAGAGGTGCTCTCTGAATCGCTCCGCAAGTAGGCGGCCTGTCTCCCCAATATAGAGGAGGCCACACCGGCTGCAGCGGATGCAGTAGATGATGTGGGTGGAGGTGCAGGTGAATCTGTGGCGGATATGGAAGTTTCCTTTGGGGCCTTGGAGAGAAGTGAGGGGGGAGGTGTGGGCGCAAGTGTTGCACCTCCTGCGGTTGCAATGGAAGGTGCCGGGAGTGGAGGTTGGGTCGGTGGGGGGTGTGGATCTGACAAGGGAGTCGCGGAGGGAGTGGTCTCTACGGAAAGCTGATAGGGGAGGGGAGGGAAATATATCCTTGGTGCTGGGGTCTGTTTGGAGGTGGCGGAAGTGACGGCGGATGATGCGCTGTACATGGAGATTGGTGGGGTGGTAGGTGAGGACCAGTGGGGTTCTGTCCTGGTGGCGGTTGGAGGGGCGGGGCTCAAGGGCTGAGGAGCGGGAAGTGGAGGAGATGCGGTGGAGGGCACCGTCGACCACGTCGGGGGGGAAATTGCGGTCCTTGAAGAAGGAGGCCATCTGTGTTGTACGTATTTTGAACTGGTCCTCCTGGGAGCAGATGCGGCGGAGACGAAGGAATTGGGAGAATGGGATGGCGTTTTTACAGGGGGCAGGATGGGAGGAGGTGTAGTCCAGGTAGCTGTGGGAGTCGGTTGGTTTGTAGTAGATGTCCGTGTTGATTCGGTCGCCTGAGATAGAAACAGAAAGGTCTAGGAAGGGGAGGGAGGAGTCCGAGCCTGTCCAGGTGAATTTGAGGTCGGGGTGGAAGGTGTTCGTGTAGTGGATGAACTGTTCAACCTCCTCGTGGGAGCACGAGGTAGCGCCGATACAGTCATCAATGTAGCGAAGGAAAAGATGGGGGGTGGGGCCAGTGTAGTTGCGGAAGATGGATTGTTCCACATACCCTACGAAGAGGCAGGCATAGCTGGGGCCCATGCGGGTGCCCATGGCTACTCCTTTTGTTTGGAGAAAGTGGGAGGATTGGAAAGAAAAGTTGTTCAGGGTGAGGACCAGTTCGGTCAGTCGAAGGAGGGTGTCGGTGGAAGGGTACTGGGTGGTACGGCGGGAAAGGAAGAAGCGGAGTGCTTTGAGTCCTTCGTGATGGGGGATGGAGGTGTACAGGGACTGGATGTCCATGGTGAAGATGAGGCGTTGGGGACCGGGGAAGCGGAAATCCTGGAGGAGGTGGAGGGCGTGGGTGGTGTCACGAACGTAGGTGGGGAGTTCTTGGACTAATGGGGACAGGACCATGTCGAGGTATGCCGAGATGAGTTCGGTTGGGCAGGAGCAGGCTGAGACGATGGGTCGTCCGGGGCAGTCAGGTTTGTGGAATTTGGGCAGGAGGTAGAAACGGGCGGTGCGGGGTTGTGGGACTATGAGGTTGGAGGCGGTGGATGGGAGGTCCCCTGAGGTGATGAGGTTCTGGATGGTCTGAGAGATGATGGTTTGGTGGTGGGGTCATGGTCAAGGGAACGGTAGGAGGAGGTATCTGCGAGCTGGCGTTTGGCCTCAGCGGTGTAAAGGTCAGTGCGCCAGAGGTTTTCTTTTTACTAAAACCTCAATTTCTCTTGTCATCCAGCATTCCCTATACCTACCAGCCTTACCTTTCACCCTAACAGGAAATATTGTCTCTGGCCTCTCATTAGCTCATTTTTGAAGGCTTCCCATTTTCCAGCTGTCCCTTTACCTGCGAACGTCAGCACCCAATCAACTCTTGAAAGTTCTTACCTAATACTGTCAAAATTCGCATTCCTCTAACTTAGAGCTTCAACTTTTAGATCAGGTTTTTTTCTATCATTATTTTAAATCTAATAGAATTATAGTCACTGGCCCTGAAGTGCTCTCCCACTGACACCTCAGTCACTTGCCCTGCCTTATTTCCCAAGAGTAGGTCAAGTTTTGCACCTTCTCTCGTAGGTACATCCACATACTGAATCAGAAAATCATCTTCTATACACTTAACAAATTCTCCTCCATCTAAACCCTTAGCAATATGGCAGTCCCAGTCTATGTTTGGAAAGTTAAAATCCCCTATCATTGCTACCCTTATTTTCCTACAAATTTGTTTTTCAATTTCCCGCTGACTATTGGGGGGTGTCTATAGTACAACCCCAATTTGGAAATCATCCCTTTTCTATGTCTCAGTTCCACCTAAATAACTTGCCCGGCCGTATTCCCAAGGATATGAGCCTTTTTCCTCTGGTAATGGCTAGCATGAGGAGGCGTAGCTTCAAATTGAGGGGTGATAGATATAGGACAAATGTCAGAGGTAGTAGTAGGGGCGTGGAAAGTACTGCCTGCCACAGTTGTAGACGCGCCAACGTTATGGGCATTTAAATGGTCATTGGATAGACATATTGGCGAGAGTGGAGTAATGTAGGTTAGATGGGCTTCAGATTGGTTTCACAGAGCGGTGCAACATTGGAGGCCGAAGGGCCTATACTACGCTGTAATGTTCTGTGTTTTATGAATATCCTCCCTAAGTACATCTGTAATGTTATCCCTTATCAAAAACATCACACCCCCTCCTCTCTTGGCAATTCATTTTTTCTGAGCAGTTGTCTGTCCTTCGGTATTCTTCACATTTGCCTATGTGAGTAATTTCTAGTCTGCTTTAAGGAAACTTGTAGCACTTCCTGAATATGAAAGTTGGACATATCCTCAGTTTAGAAATAACTATCTTGTTTGTAGATGCCAGGTTGAGGGTTTGAAGCTAATTGAAATATGTTGGCCTCTGGTAGCAGATTAGGTATTTAAAACTTGTGTGTGTATTACATTGCATGTAATGTATGCAGGTGTGACTTGTCTTGTGCTTCAAACAACCATTTCGAAAGAGTCACTTGAATTTTATTTGTCTTAGTTGACGACCTCTGTTTGGCGTGTGAGCACTATTACAGATGGATGTGAGTGAGTGCAAATATGGTACTTTCTTTTCTGCTGTCAGTGTTTGTGCTGCAGTATACATCTCTCTGCCTTGCCTACGCTTTCGCCTTGCTTCGCATACTTGCTTCTCGCACTCCATTTGAGTGTTTGTTTTCACAACACAAGCTGTCCGGTGCAGGGTTTTTCTCCTCACGTCCTTATTGAATACTCTCTGTTCTTCAGGCGGCACAGCAGAGCACGAATCTCAGCTCGGACTTCGAGCGCAGACGTGCCTAAACAGGTTAGTTCTGTAGCACTTTAACTGTGTGTGTGTGTGTGTGTGTGTGTGTGTGATTGTATGTGTGTGTGTGTGTGTGAGATTGTATGTGTTTGTGTGCATGTTGGTGTTTTGATAAAGGATTGCTTCCCAAATCTGATTTTTCTAAATTGGTGCCTGATAATCTATATTGGTCTGTTTGCCCTTTCCACCCTTCTGGACCTTGCCATTCAGAAGACACCTACGAATGGCAGTGGCTTGATACATAATTGCTGTAAGTGCTGTTCTGCATCAGCAAGCCAAGTATATGTCCTAAATGAAGAGATGTACCTTTATTTCTTTTTTACCTTCCGTATTATAATCCAACCAGACTTAGTTTTGTAAACTGGGAGGATTCATACCATTGAGACAACGGGGTTCAGTAAGAGTTAATCTAACCTCCTAAACCTTGTTGCAATACATTAGCAGCCAGAATAAATTTACATCTGCGATTCAAGATCTGTTTGAAAGTGATGATATGCTAACGTTCATAAATTGACTACAGTCTTCAAATGTTGTGCTTGGTGTAATTTTGTTTTCTTCTCTGCACTAGAGTCTATCATTCACTGAAGGTGTAGAGGTTCCAGGCTCCCCGTCTTCAGCTGCTATCTCCTTTCAATCCATCCAATCTGTACAGAAGACTCTTGTTGACAGTCAGCCTATTCACCCTGAAAATAGCAACGTTCTCCTTGTCAGCAAGCACTCTGCTCGGAGGGCTCCCTCAGATGTGAAGAGGAGTCCAACGCTGGAAGATTCGTGGAAGACTTCTGATCGGCCCTCTCCAATCTCCTTGCAAGGTTCTGTTGCTGAAGCTGCAGGCAGCTGCAGTCGCTCCTCTTCGGGTTGTGATGAGCGCAGTGCTTTAACTAGACAGGACAGTGTTAGTGACAGGAGGTTCCCTCAGAGAAATGACAATGATGAGGATGACTATACCACAGGTATACCTATCACTGAGAACGAGTACAATGTTAGTCAGATTCGGGGAAGGGCAGTGCCAATTTTCACATTGACAAATGCTCAGTTGCAACTCTCCGAGGAGTTCATTGATGATGACCCCGCTGAGATTTCCTTTTTTGCTGGTGGGTCAGAAGCATTTTCGCCATGTTACCATGGATTAGGAAATGGTACAAGGGGCTCTGCTATTTATTGTCAACAAGACCGTTCACCAGTAATAAACTCCTGTGAGCAAAACCCAGTTAAGTGCATCAATAATAATATGGAGTTGGGTTCAGAAGATGACCCTGAATTTGAGGGTGGGAGTGACCTCAATGGCAATGGCCGACCCATTGACACAGCTGACCTCTTTGAGGTGAAGGCCCAAGCTAGTCGTCTGCATGGGCACTATAGCAAATCAGAGACAAGCTCCCTGTTAAATCACCAGTCAGAGAGCAGCTCGTTGACCAATCTTGGGTTAAATGGCCTTTCTGAGACAGCACTATTCAGAATGGGCCACTCGGGCAATCAATCTGAAGCCAGCTCCATGGTGAATTTTCCCACGTATTCAGTGCGCTCTGAGTCCAGTTCTGCATTCCAGTTTGGCGATATGATTGACCAACTCGAGCAGCTCAGTTACCCCCCTACCACCACAGAAGATTCGACCAGCAGTGAGTCTGGGTCTTGGGATTCGGATAATGGGGTCCCCCTGGACGGTAATTTCTTTTACAGTAACCCATTTGCACAAGTCACGGCCAATAACTTTGCATTCAGTTTTCAGGGTGAAGTTAATGGCTGTGCACATGGAGAGCGGGAGGAAAGGAACAGCCTGGATTAAATTGAATTGCACTCGTGCACATTGGTGCATTGCGGGGTAATAACCTTTGTGCATTAGTGATTTGGAGCCAAACACTTTAGTGACCACTTTACTCTTGCTTTGATTTTTTGGTTTGATGACCTTGTCAAATCAAGAAAGCATTATGCATTACATATACTGCAAAGAGGTATCATTTCCAGAATGCTTTACACTTACCTAATTTTGATTGCGGTAAGTTTTGAGCTGTCAGCCTCAAGCTTTGACCAAAATCTGCCTAGGCGTATTTGTAAGATTTAATCAGTAGTTTGTTCAATGCTGTAGTCAAGTTGCATCTGGAACCTATGGACAGACCCATTTTTTCAAAAACAAACTTATCTTGTATTTGTAAATATATATTTTTAAATTGCCAGCCAACACTAGTCCCACTGTGCAGATCTCTTTATTAAACAATAAGACACTTTAAAAAGAAAACAAAAAACTTTTATAGTTAGTCTCTGTCAGGATGTGCTGTGTTATGAACTTTACAAACAGTGTTGGACTGTTAGATAGAAATCTGAAACTGATTTTTACAAACTAAATTTAGTCTCTAACAAACACTTTATTGTGTAACAGCACAATTGATTCAAACTTAGTCATGGTAACTAACTTTGGTCCAATCTGTCAGTTTTGTGGAGGTTACACAGGTTTAACATATTTTATGACTCGTTGCAGTATTGGGTGCATTTAAAATGAGAACACTAATTAGTGAATCTCTTACAATGGAATTCTGAAGCATTTTGCAATAACTGAAAGTACACTGTGTGCCGTTGTTCTTTGCTGTGACCATCTCTTGTCAATATCGCTTGTTTGATGATGAGGCAAGACTTCCTTCAGTAAATTATTAGGGGGGCTGGGGTGTGAATTGAGAGAAGCAGTTTGTCTTTGCCTCCCCTGTCATTTGTCCATCACACTATTTTCCTTTGATTTGCTACTTGCCATTGCACCCACTTGTCCAGGTGAAGGCCAGTGCTCAGCTGAAAACTTCATATTCCATCTGTCTCTAAGACTGTTTACTTACACGTCCCCGACATGCACAATTATGTTATACCTCATCTCTGGTGCAGGAAGTTTTATCTGTGCTTTCTTATGTCCGTAGAGCGTTTATCCAGTTCCAGTAGAGCGTTGCTCCTGGCTGCTTTCCAATATTTGAACTCCATAAATCTCACCTTATTCAAGGTATTGTGTCCTGATGTATTGGTCCTGCCAAATCTTCCCAGATCCCCTCTATTTTGGCTGCAAGTTATTGCTCCTATGTTTCCCTTCCTTCATCCCACAGTTTGCATAGTTCTTTTGAGTTGTCTCTGTATTTCTGTCCCTCATTCTCTCTGCCTGTATTTCTCCCTGCATTTAAAATCCCCTTAAAACCTGTCTTTTTTTATTTAACTGTGGTTCTCCTGTTCTCAAACCTCCTATCATGGTGTGATGTAGGTTCCTTTCTGTACATTTTCCCCATGTGCTATGAAGGGGCTTGGGATATTTTCCACACCAAGTGTCCTGTGTAAGTGCGAGTCCAGTGTTGCCATAATAGATAGCCAAGTGCATTCCTGCCAAAGATTGCTGTATTGGACACTGCAATGGAACCTTAAAACTCAAGTTGCTCTATGTTTGCAGGTAGCTTCATAAATAGTTCTAACTACCAGATAATATTATTTGTAAACACCAGTATTTGGAGGAAAATAGACATTTTCAGAGAGTTAAGATTTAAAGATTAGGAACTGCAGGGTTTGTTTACCAGTGAAGACAGTTCTGCTCTTCAGCATCACTTATAAGTGACAGGATATAAAGCTTGGAGTTTTAGCACAATTACTTTTACCTTTTATTCACTACACTTTTGTCAAGTTTTTTTAAAATCTTGAAAACCACTTGCAGGATTTCTGCAACCTGAAGTATGGGTTAGAGATTGTGCAAACGATGAAGTTTGGAGCATGTAAGGAGACAGTTTGGCTTATTGTAGTTCTGTACCTATGATTTCCTTTCTAAGCGTCCTGATTTCTGTCATGGTAGTTGCCAGCTGGAGAGTAGCCAAAGAGGGTGTGGAAAGCTATAGAGATCTGTGTAACCTATCATGCCCAGAAAATGGTGGCAAGGTAAAAAAGAGAACACTACTGAAATGTACAAACAGTGTTTATCCAGTGTTGTTCCTGGCTGCTTTCCAATGTTTGAACTCCGTAAATCTCACCTTGTTCAAGGTATTGTGTCCTGATGTATTGGTCCTGCCAAATCTTCCCAGTCCCCTTTATTTTGGCTGCAAGTTACTGCTCCTACGTTCTCCTTCCTTCATCCCACAGTTTGCATAGTTCTTTTGCATTGTCTCTGTATTTCTGCCCCTCATTCTCATATCCTCTTGCTGTGCAGTACCTAAAGGAGACTGGCTCTGCCAGATCCTTGGCCCATTGTTGAGTTTTGTGACCTTGCGCAATGTGTTTCTTGGTCACAGTTTGTCTTGTAGCAGAACAGTTAAAGATGAGGGCCTGGTTTTAGTCTGTTTGATCTGGACTTTGTCCTGCTATTGAATCTCTGGTCTTTTGTCTATGCTACCTTAACTGCTGGATTATTCCATTCAGTTGCCATTATGATAAAGTAATTCTGTTCAATGCTTTAAATTTTATTTCTCTCTCATTTAAATGATCTTTCTGGTATTCCTATTCTGGTTGTCTTTTAATAGTTAAACTTCAAAAGCAATTTCCATAATATCTGTGGTCAGCAATCCCTCATTATAAAGTTCTACCCATCTCTTTGCTTTCTTCATTCCCTGAAGTTTGAGATTAATGTCACTGTTTGCTTATATTTTTCCAACTTACTTGACTAAAGCAGTACTGCAAATGTTGCATTGTTGCATTTTATTCCTTGGGGAAAAGCTCCATTGTGAAGCACTTTAACTCTCAACTGACAATCCTGTGGCTCCATATTGATTGCCTTTAGATCAAATGTTTTTCTATTCCAAACCCTCAAAGCAAATAACACTAAATCTGGGCAAATGATCACTAACGAGCAGCCTTTCATTGAAAACCCATGCTCAATGTGTAGAGGAAACCAAGCAATAAAATTCAGTCATGGAATAGACATGAGGCGGACAGAGTGCTAGCGTCATCTAATGGATGGATGTAAATTGCTAGGAATTATTATTTATGTACAGGGCAGAAGATTAAGCATTTTGATAGTTCAATGTCTGATGCTTTAATCTATAGAACTGCAACATGCAGATTGAAGGTTAATTAGAAAACCTGGAAATAGGTGCCTATACAGCAAACTCAGTTTGTTCCAAAGTACATCTATCAACTTAAAACATTCCTCATAAGATGTATCCTAGAATTGTGATGTAAACCCCCAAACTCTAATCATGGAGGTTGAGCATCAGGAAGAGACTGGAGGTAATTGACTTCCAGCTGAGTATTTTGTTTTAGGAGTGTGAGAGGAATGATTTCAGCTTACTAATTCCAGACCCAATAAGTTGATGGGTAATGAAAATACATATTGGAATAAATTGGAAGGGTCTGCTGAAAACTGACACCAACATCCTAAACTTTAGTCCTGCTGTATGCCTGTTTTACTGGTATTTTAGGAGTTTATTTTCTCTAACTGAGGGTACCGAATGTAACAGTCACAATGGACAATCAGGACTGTTGGCTGATTGGAAACATGTGACTGAGGAGCCCATTTCCCCCTTTGCTTGCTCCTCACCTCCACCCACTTAAACCTTCCCCTCCCAGTTGTGAAATCCAGTGCCTTCAATTTGCCTATATGCAAGACTCTGAAAGCTCCTTAGTAGCTTACTGGTTAGTTGTGGTTTGCAGTCTGGCTGTTTTTGACTTTTAACAGACAAACCAACATGTCTTTTGCTGTGTATATGTTCTTTAAAGTGCCTTGTACCTAGATTGGTGGCTAGACCTGTACAGTTTCTGTGCAGAATACGATGGCAACCTGTTTATTAAATGCCCCTTATTTGTTCTGCCTGTATTTGTGATTTAAGCAAAATTTTCAATGCAATTGCTAGCCCAAGGCTCAAAATGTCATATTTTAATTGGATATATTGAAATGTATGTAATATTTTACTTTTTATAAATCTAGATGGTATCTCATTCTCATTATTGTCATTAGGGTGGGTAAAGAAAAAATATTTATTGATCTTGTTTTTAACCGTAATGTCTTAATTATGACTAATTGATAATATTTGATGCAAGGCTTGAATTAAACTTCAGTTCTCCCCTGCATACAGATTATAACATTTGTTGCTTCCTATTCACCAGATTTAACTTGACTGTCTGCTTTGGATATCATTCCATTGTCTAAAACGAGACAGAAGTCTGAAGTGAAAGATAAAACAATGTATGGAGTTTTATTGCAGCATCTGAAGATGACTGTGCAGAAACAGTGACTGAATGTCAGTGTTCAACATGGAATTCAGGAGGCTGACTTTATAGTAGTAACTGGCAAAATTGGAAACCGTTTCTGCCTGATTAAGTTAAATTCAAGCTCTGTGTTCAATGTCTGTCCATGTTCACTCCACACTTGACGTCTCATCTGTATAAAGGCTGCTGATTACAGTTGGTGTATGAATTATTGCTAATCAAAGTTATAGGCTGGAGGTACTAAGCAAATCTGATCTTGAATAAAAACTTTTTTTTACTTGTATTTGCTTTTTTTTAATTAAAACATACTCCTGGGTTATTTTAATTTGCTCATGACAAGCTTAGAAGTTAGAGGTTGTTGAAGTTCCATCAGCTGTAGAAAGAGCAGGAGAGCTGGTGTTAACTTATCAGTTGGGGTGGGATTACAGAGAAGTTAGGTTGGAGAGAATGCGACTTGCCCAATGCCATGTGGTGGGAGTGAGCAGCCAAACGGGAAAAGCATGGAGAATGGTTCTCCGTAGTTTTCTAAGGGGCGAGGAATGATTGGGTTGATTTTGTGGCTGCTTTGTAAAAGAACAGTGGTGGTAACCTACGCAATTCTTGATTTTCTTGTTCATATTCTTGTTTAATAATGGACACAAAGAAAATTATCATTTTGGACTTCTAATTGCTAATCCTTCTGTTTATCTAGTGTGGTCTTTTCGTCAGCACCTATCTATGGAGTCTTTAGCATATTGTAGGCATTGAGTATTACTGTTTTTTTTTCCCCTTGTCATCGCTATTGGACATAGATCTTGTGTTGCCACTTGTGTTTGGCAACTGGTTTTGGAGGCAGTATTGCTGGAGCCTTTAGCAAATGCTTTCAGTCAACAAGTTGACATGGAGATGTGCCATTACACACACGTAAAGCAAGTGTCTTTGGAACAGAGACGAGCAGGCGAAGATAAGGAGAGTTATCTGTGGTAGTAATTCCAATTAATCAGTTGGTATGGTAGCATAATGAGTAAAAGTGGCACACCTTCTTCAAATGGGGAAAAATGGCTGCCAACTGCTGACTTGAGCTGTACCAGAACATCAGCCATGAGGATCATTGCTGCAGGATGACCAAAACCTGGCACTTTTAATTTTCAAATTCTTTGCATTGCTGGCGAGAACATTAGTCACGGGTAGAGAGAGAATTTCAGTCAGTTTACAAGATCTTTGTGAAAGAGTTCAGAATACATGGGTTGTGAGTGTACCAGATATATGCAATGAAGGGTTGGGTAATTCATGTAATTTTATATAAAAACAAAAAGGACACTAGCAGTTTGCTGCTTTACTGCTTGTGTTTTAATACACATATAAATGGCAAAGTAGATTATATGTTTCTCCCTTGTATCCTTCATTCCTGTTGAATTTCAACAGGAATGAGAATTGTAATCCACAACAGGAAAGACTAGAGGGCCATGAAGTAAGTTTGTTTAGGAATGTTGCATTTCCAAGGTTTATCATTGCAGCAAAGTCTATGCCACAGTTACTTTTTGGTAAATGTCTCAGCTGCCCTTTTCAGATATTCCCATGCCCTTTTTTGTTTGGATTTGTGCTCAGTGGGTTCCCTGATGTGTACTTCCCTTGACTCTAGCACTCATCTCGACTGTCGAGTCTATTGTGAAACAGGCAGAAATTGCTGGAGGAGCTCAGGTCTGGCAGCATCTGTGGAGACAAAACACAGTTAATGAGAAAGAGTCTGGTGATCCTCCTTCAGAACGGATAGCAGCTGGGAAAAGTGGTATTTATGTTGATGGATTTGTGGGGGAAAGGACTTGGGGGAGTAGTTGGGTGACAGAGCCCAGAAAGAAAATGTTAAGACAGATAAAGGGATTGTTGATAATAAGCCAGGGAAGAAGAGAACCTAGGCAAAAGTGAGGACTGATGAAGGGCTTTTGCCAGAAATGTCGATTTTTCTGCTCCTTGGATGCTGCCTGACGTGCTGTGCTTTTCCAGCACCACTGTAACCAAAAAAATAGAAGAGAAGCTAGATAAGTGATAATGGGTACTATGAATATTTGAAACTGGGTTGGCTGTCCTGAAAGCAACCCATATCATGACAGGATCTGGGATGTGGGTAACAGGAAAGGAAGGAGGCGGTAATGTTCTAAAATAGTTAAACTCCATGTTGAGGCCTAAAGGCTGTAAGGTCCCCAAGCAGTTGTTCTTCCAGCTTGTGTTGAACCTTGTGGGAGGTCTAAGACAGAAATGTTGACCAGGGAATACAGTGGTGTGTTGAAGTGGCAGGCAGCTGGAAGCTCAGGCTTGTTTTTACCATCGGAGTGAGGTGTTTGCAAAGCAGTCACCAGTCTGCTTCATCTTCCCAATACAGAGGAGACTGGTATTGTGATTAGCGAATACAGTGGACTAGATTCACATAGAGAGTGTGGCTGGGGCCTTGCATGGTGAGGAGGGAGGACGCAAACCACAGATGCTGCCTGACCTGTTGAGATCTTCTAGCAGTTTCTGTTTTTGTTTGTTTCAGATCTCCATCATCTACAATTTTTTTTGTTTTATTTTAGCCAGTCATAAAGTTACTTTTGTTTGTTCTTGTACAGAAGTGCTAGTTCTTCATGTTTAAAGTGGTTGGTGTAACTGATTGTGTATTGATATCAATAATCCATAATCCTGGTATTCATGTCGGCAGTACCCATTAAATACAGTTTAGAGGTACAGTGATGCCCTTATGCATTTTATGTTTTGCAGTAAACTACTCCTGATGAGTATTGGTATGTTAGGGTTGAGCAGTGCCACTGAGGTCATTACAAGTTGAATCACTTGCATTTTATATAGCTAGATGGCAATTACTTGAGCCACTCTTTTACAAGCTCTGTGTGAAACTTAAACAAACAGCCTGGATATAATGTGTTGGAAGAATAACCAAAGGAGTTTTCCTGATATCCAGACATTGTTTAATCCCTTTTTTTTAAAAAAAAAAGTCTTGTCACATATTTCATCACTTTTTAAATTACCTTGCAACACTGAACTTCAAAACAGCTTAACTGACTGTAAAAAGCAGTTTACAAATACGCACATTTCTCTCGCCGGCATTGTTCAAAGCAAATCACTAAGTTACTTCTTTGGACTGGGGGCAATCTTCAGTCAAATTTATCTGCAGTAAAGAAATTTTTTTAAAAGAGCTGTTTAGTAATTTTCAATTTTCTTTTGCTGTCAAGTGTTGGGGAACAGCAAAGATCGTTGATAATCTTATTTTGGCAATTATACATAGCACTGTTGTATCCCATTGTACAGCCTCAGGCTGAGGGTTTGATTGTGTTGACTCTTTTCAATAAAGGACAAATTTGAATGGCTTCTATGTCAGTTTGTTCTTGATTATGACTTTACAAAAGAATTGCACCAAGGGCAAGAGTCAAGTATACGTTTGAACAAAACCAACAAAAGGCTTCAGTTTCTGCTGTGGTCTTTTGCTTTCATATTTGTCAATGTGAAAATGGCAGTGTCTTGAGGGGAAAGAATATGTATGCTGTGTAGAGTTTAACAAGTGCTTAATTACAGAGGTTTACATTTTCTGGGTCAGAAGCAGGGGATACTGTAAAGTTTAAAAACTATTGTCCCTCTTTTTGTGTTTTCTTGCAGAAGTGCTGGAGGAGAGGTGAAGTGAAATGTTTAGATATTTAGTCCTTGGTCAATCACTAACTGCTCCTAACCTTGCCTCGGTGCCACCTGGCTGTTATTTAGAGTGTTCCTGTTCAGGCATTTAATTGCAATATAAATTTGACTTTTCAGTTATTAACCAATAAATTAGTGTTCAAGTCATTTCGCAATAATTGGCCCCAAATTGGTTTAAATACAGTTCCATGCATGTAGCTAAATTTGATGGAACTCTAAATAGCATTTTTAAAAAAAACTCAATGTCTCTGAGTACCATTTTGGACCATCTCTTTAATCTGGTCGTTTATCCCATTCTATTGATGCTAATCTGCATTTAATATACTATGGAGTTACCACACGTGCACTCATTGCCCCTCTTTCTCATCCTATTTCCAATTTTCTTGGTGTTGTAAGCACCTATTCCATACTTCCACAAGAGTGAACTACTGTGAACCCATTTGAAGTGTATGAACTTGCTCAGTAAGCACCTACACCAGCTGTTTGACTGTGGAGATGCTGAGCTAAAATGGAACACGCATGCATGTTTCCCATCTAGAACCCCAAATTGCCTGGAGTCTGTCCAGCACCTTAAGAGATCAAAGAAAACCTCATGATGTCACTGCACTTACCAAAAATACAGTAAATCCATTGCACCTGCTTTTTGACATCTACTGGTTTGACTCGAATATGAATGTTTCTGAATGGAAATGTTAGACTTTTTTTCAGAACTGGACATGTCCAAAACAATTGTTATTTCTAGGTTACAGAAGTTTGATTCTTTCAGCTTTCTAACTGCTGCATGTTTTGGTTGAGTGCCAATGATAAATGTCCATTCAGTACTTAAGTGGTTGAGCAGACTGCACAGGACAGAGCCTCAGTCCTTTAATGTTGACTGTACTATCAGGGTGAACTGAGACTCCAGATTTAGACTTCATTTGCACTGTAGCTAACATTGGCTTGACATGAAAATGTAGGGTAAAGCATTAAAAGCAGAACCTGAAAATTAACTGATAGAGACTCACTTTATAGTACAGATTGTTTGGATTGTTTAAAAACAGAAGTCGGTGATGCCAAGTTTCAAAACTCGTGTCTAAGAACGTTTCTTTTATTCTTGTAAGGGATGTGGATGCTGTGGGCGAGGCCAGCATTTGTTGCCTACTTCTAATTGTCTTTGAAGGTGGCAGTGAATCCTTTGTACCATTGCAGACCATGTGGTGCGGGCGCACCCACACTGCTGTTAGGAAGGGAGTTCCAGGATTTCAATCCAGAGTACCGATGGTGATTTAGTTCCACGTCAGGATGGTGTGTGACGTGGAGGAGAATTTGTGGCAGTGATGGCAACATTTGTCTGTTGTCCATGCCCCAATATGTGGTACAAGTCATAGGTTTGGAAGTTGCTGTTTAACGAGGTTTGGTGAGTTGCTACAGCTCTTCATGTGTACGATGCACACTGTGCCTCTCTAGTGGCTGTAGTGCTAATCGAGCAGCCTGCTTTGTCCTGGAGGTTTTGAGTGCTGTTGGAGCTGCACCCATTCAGGCAAATGGATGACATTTCATTGCACTTTTGGATGTAGGTTTGCTCGCTGAGCTGGAAGGTTCATTTCGATAAGTTTCGTTACCCTACTAGATAACATCTTCAGTGGGCCTCAGGCAAAGCAATGCTGAAAATTCCTGCTTTCTATCAACAAACCCATCGCATTAGACCCCATCTACCACCCCCGAGAAAAGGAACAGGAAGTGACTTCACCACAGGAAATAACATCACCACAGGAAATGACATCAACCCAAAGAAACCCAAATATATAAATAGAAAGCAGGAATTTTCAGCACTGCTTCGCCTGAGGCCCACTGAAGATGTTACCTAGTAGAGTAACGAAACTTCTGGAAATGAACCTTCCAGCTCAGCGAGCAAACCTACAACCAAAACCTCAACCTGAGCTACAAGTCTTCTCAAACTTCGCTAATTTCATTGCAGTTATGACTTGTGCTTTGTAGACCATGGACAGGCTTTTGATGAGTCAGAAAGTGATTTTATTTTATTTATTATTGTCATGTGGATCAAGCTACAGTGAAAAGTGTTTTGCAGGCAGATCATATCATACAAGTGCATCAGGGTAACAAACCTTAGTGCAGAATACAATGTTACAGCTGCCAAAAAGGTGCAGACAGAGATCAGCATTGAAGAGATGGAAATGTGTTGCTGGAAAAGCGCAGCAGGTCAGGCAGCATCTAGGGAACAGGAGAATCGACGTTTCGGGCATTAGCCCTTCCTGAAGAAGGGCTAATGCCCGAAACGTCGATTCTCCTGTTCCCTAGATGCTGCCTGACCTGCTGCGCTTTTCCAGCAACACATTTCCATCTCTGATCTCCAGCATCTGCAGACCTCACTTTCTCCTCAGCATTGAAGAGGTCCATTCAAAAGTATGATAACAGAGAGGAAGAAGCTGTTCTTGAATTTGTTCATCTGTGTATGCAAACTTTTTAATATCTGCCCATCAGCAGTGCGTGGAAGAGAGTATAATGGGGTGGGAGGGTTCTTTGATTATGTTGACTGCCTTCCTGGGAAGCAAGAAGTATAGCTGAAGTCAATAGAATGAAGGCTGATTTGCATGATGAATTTGGGCTGTGAGTTACTTACTGCAAATTTCCCAGCCTTTGACTTGCTCTTGTAGCCACAGCATTTATGTGGCTGGTCTGGTTAGTGTCTGATCAGTGGTTATACTCGATGCCTGCAAATGGAGTGTGATACTTCAAGCTTCTATTCAGCCGCAGTCCACACCTTTCCTACCTCCTGTCACTGACCATCACAGCTGGGTAACTGGACAATTCCATGTCAATATGAAATAAACATTCCAAACCACATTTATAAACCAACTCCCTACTCACCATTGCACATTCCCTTGATGCCTCTCTGTCCCAGCGCTCCTGAACATGGCGACCCTACTAGCTGCCATTTATCTGGTGGAGGGCTGCAGTTAGCCTTGACTGGTGGCTCTGAGTAGTCCTGACTGTGGTGCCTGATGTTATACTTGACAAACGTGGTAGCCTAGGCTGGATTGCTCTTACCTAGTTCCATTCTTATCTATTTAATCACAGTCAGTGTATCCTCATGCTGCCACATCATTGCCTTTGGTTTTCCTAAGCATCTATTCTTTGTTCCTCCTATTTCTAACTGGTGTGCTGTTCCAGTTCTACCTCACCACAATGTCTCTCCGCTCCCACTTTGTTGCTAAATTTGTCAATATTGTATGGGCCGAGGACTTCACCATTTCAATATTGGACAGCCATGGACTTCACTATAAATCTTCATTCTGTAACTACTGTCACCATCTCTCCCAGGCAACAATTAGCATATGCTGACATTAAAAACTAAACTCCAGATACTGGAAATCTGAAACAAAAACATTAATGTTAAAGAGAGCCATTCAAAAGCCCGATACAGCTGGACAAGCTTGGGTCTCGTAGCTTCTGTAGAAAGAAAAGTGGAGTCAATGTCTCGAGTCCAGTTAAGCAAGATCAATAATTATGAAAGCATAAACGTGTCTCGGCTTTCCCTTATCATGCCGTCACCACGGTTACATGATCCATTGATGCTCTAAACACAGTGACGAGATCAACAATATCTTAACCGTCCAATCTGTGCAGGAGGGTTTCCTGACACAATATGTAGATAGGCCAACAAGAGGTGAGGCCATACTGGATTTGGTTCTGGGTAATGAACCAGGCCAGGTGTTAGAATTAGAGGTAGGTGAGCACTTTGGGGACAGTGACCACAATTCGGTGACTTTTACTCTAGTGATGGAGAGGGATAAGTGTGCACTACAGGGCAAGAGTTATAGCTGGGGGCAGGGAAATTATGATGCGGTGAGGCATGACTTAGGATGTGTGGCTTGGAAAAGTAATCTTCAAGGCAAGGGCGTAATTGATATGTGGAGCTTGTTCAAGGAGCAACTATCGAGTGTCCTTGATAAGTATGTACCCGTCAGGCAGGGAGGAAAGGGTCGTGTGAGGGAGTCGTGGTTTAATAAGGAATTGGAATCCCTTGTTAAATGGACGAGGGCGGCCTATGTAAAGATGAGGCGCGAAGGTTCAATTGGGGCGATTGAGAGTTATAAGGTAGCCAGGAAGGACCTGAAGAGAGCTAAGAGCAGCAAGGAGGGGACATGAAAGGTCCTTAGTTGGTAGGATTAGGGAAAACTCTAAGGCTTTCTATAAGTATGTCAGGACTAAAAGAATGACTAGGGTAGGAATAGGTCCAGTCAAGGATAGTAGTGGGAAGTTGCGTGTGGAGGCTGAAGAGATTGGGGAGACATTGAATGAATACTTTTCGTCAGTATTCAATCAGCAACAGGACATTGTTGTCAATGTGAGTACTGAGTCACAATTAAGTAGAATGGATGGCTTTGAGGTATGTAGAGAAGAGGTGTTGGAAATTCTGGAAAGGGTGAAAATAGATAAGTCCCCTGGGCCTGATGGCATTTATCCTAGGATTCTCTGGGAAGCAAGGGAGGAGATTGCAGAGCCATTGGCCTTGATTTTTATGTCCTCGTTGTCTACAGGAGTAGTGCCAGAAGATTGGAGGCTAGCAAATGTGGTTCCCTTGTTCAAGAAGGGGAGTAGGGATAACCCTAGTAACTATAGGCCGGTGAGTCTCACTTCTCTTGTGGGCAAAATCTTAGAGAGAATTGTAAGGGATAGGATTTATGAACATCTGGATAGGAATAATGTGATCAAGGATAGTCAGCATGGTTTTGTGAAGGGCAGGTCGTGCCTCACAAACCTTATTGAATTCTTTGAGAAGGTGACTAAGGAGGTGGACGAGGGGAAAGCGGTAGATGTGGTGTATATGGATTTTAGTAAGGCGTTTGATAAGGTTCCCCATGGTAGACTACTGCAAAAAATATGGAGGTATAGCATTGAGGGTGAGTTGGAGGTTTGGATTAGGAGTTGGCTGGCTGGAAGAATTCAGAGGGTAGTAGTTGATGGCAAAGGTTCATCTTGGAGTGCCGTCACTAGCGGTGTTCCGCAAGGATCAGTTTTGGGACCATTGCTGTTTGTCATTTTTATAAATGACCTGGGGGAGGGGTTAGAAGGTTGGGTGAGCAAGTTTGCGGATGATACGAAAGTCTGAGGAGTTGTAGACAGTGAGGAAGGATGTGGCAGGTTACAGCGGGATATAGATAAGCTGCAGAACTGGGCAGAAAGGTGGCAAATGGAGTTCAATGTAGGTAAGTGTGAGGTGATTCACTTTGGTAAGAGTAATAAAAAGATGGGGTACTGGGCTAATGGACGGATACTTGGTAGTGTGGATGAGCAGAGGGATCTTGGTGTCCATGTACACAGATCTTTGAAAGTTGCCACCCAGGTAAATAGTGCGGTGAAGAAGGCATATGGCGTACTGGCTTTTATTGGTAGAGGAATTGAGTTCCGGAGTACTGAGGTCATGTTGCAGTTGTAGAAGACTCTGGTGCGGCCGCATCTGGAGTATTGTGTGCAGTTTTGGTCGCCATACTATAGGAAGGATGTGGAGGCACTGGAACGGGTGCAGAGGAGGTTTACTACGATGTTGCCTGGTATGGTAGAAAGATCGTATGAGGAAAGGCTGAGGCACTTGGGGTTGTTTTCATTGGAGAAAAGGTGGTTTAGGGGTGACTTGATAGAGGTGTACAAGATGATTGGGGTTTAGATAGGGTCGACAGTGAGAATCTTTTTCCACTTATGGAGTCAGCTATTACAAGGGGGCATAGCTTTCAATTAAGGGGGGGTAGGTATAGGACAGATGTTAGGGGTAGGTTCTTTACTCAGCGAGTCGTGAATTCATGGAATGCCCTGCCAGTAGCAGTGGTGGACTCTCCCTCATTATGGGCATTTAAGCGGGCATTGGATAGGCATATGGAGGATAGTGGGCTAATGTAGTTTAGGTGGGCTTGGATCGAGGGCCGAAGGCCCTGTACTGCGCTGTATTCTTCTATGTTCTATGTAAGATATGGGTGAATGACCTGCACATATTTCCTCTATTCCTTAATGGTGTTTTAGGCTTGCTTCACAATGCATCTATTCATCAAAGTACTGTTTTAACTCATTCTCTACGAATCCCACAAGCAACTCAACTTTGAAGTGCATAAAGTAAATACTGTAAACCCACATTCTTACAGCTTGGTTGGAGAACAGGAGGAGTTTCAAATTTGCCTGACTTAGATGCTTGCTGGGTTAGTGATATGTGGGAGAGGGTTACAAGCCCAACAAGATGTGGTTGACTGTAGGGTGGGAACAATATGGTTAATATGTGGAGGAACCCTGAAGGGATGGAATAGGTGGATACTAGTATTGGCAGGGTAAGGAGATGTATATCAAGAAAAGCTGGAATGTCTACACTACAGGCTTGGATCTGGGAGCCAAGACCTGGGAATGGACTTGTAAGCTTTGGCCTGAAGAACAGTGGAGGTATGATCCAGAGTTGATAGTGTGGTGCTGGAAAAGCGCAGCATCTAAGGAGCAGAAGAATCAACATTTCGAGCATAAACCCTTCATCATGATCCAGATATTGATAGTCTTAAATGCCAGCAAGAAACTGGAGTGTTGCATAGTAGGTATGAACTATCACCATGTATAAACCACATGATGTTTTCAATGTGACGAGTCCATACAATGCAAATCTGTCTCCGTTATCTGCAAATAGTTGAGAAGGCTTGCCTCATTTGTGGCAGCAAAAGTAGCCTAAAATCATCCAATGCATTGAAAACTTTTCTCTAAATGTTTCCAACATCGCGAGAGGCCAGGAACAGATAAAGCCGATCTGTTCTACCTAATTCCAGCTGAATTCAGATTGGAGTTATTCTACAACTGATGCAGCGCTGGAAAGGATGGAAGAAGACAAGACACAACGTCAGAGATCAGGCTCCAGCACTTTCTGAAGCAATCCCTGAGGCTATGCTTAAGGAGAGCATGACATATAATAGCATGAGGTCATCCAGTCAAACTCTCAAAAGGCGTTAGAAGTGTGATATCTGTGCTGGTCAGCATGAGGAATCAAGGTCTGAGGACCTGAATGATGGGCTTCAAAAGGTTCAATGATCTAATTTGAAGGCTTGGGGTCCGTGAATGGATCTTCAAATCCCATATCCCACCATCTGCACCATTGCAATTGATGCTGCTCCAATAAACCCTCATTAAATAGTGACCAATACTTTCTGACATTTAAACTCCCATCTAATATTAGTAATTTCTGTTCATCTTCCTGCACTCAGCAAAACTGCAAGCATCAGCCATGTTTTTCAACTCTCTCACTAACAGCTTTTCAAGCTTGGTTGCCATATTCTCCAGACAAGTTATATTGCACTTACTGATACTCTTCCCTCTCCCTTAAGGGCCAAGGAGCTGTGCAGCCAGAGAGGGACTGAGAGGGAGGAACATTTCTTAACCCTTGGAAAAGATAGTGATCATTGCCTTGGTCATGCTAAAGCTGATGGCAGGGCTGAAACCATTCAGGATGCTGGACTACTCTTCACTAATCCTTCCCATACTCCATACCACCCAACTGCACAATCTCTACTGATTTGTAAGCTGCAAGTGGTGGAAAATTTCATTTTTTACTTGTTTATTTGCAACCCCATTCTCATCCCAGCACTGTCTTTGTATTAGACCTTTCTCTTTACAGGTATCCAAGTAGAGCACTGAGATCTGACCGTGGAGTAGCAACAGGATGAATAAGTGACATCACTGTGTGACCAATGTGGATGATTAATACTAGGTATACATTAGGGGCTAGATTAGAGTTTGGCTAGACAAGAGTGGGCTGAAGACCAGACACGAACAACAAAGGCGTTAGGTAGAGAGTAAGGTCACGTGTGTTCTACTGCAGGAAGTTTGATGGGACAATCGAGAGAATGCTGTTTGCTATGTATGATCAAGGTTAATATCAAGAAGCCTGTAATGGACTGACATAAATCTGCACAGGGTTTTTAGCAGAGTTTGTGCCCATTATGCTCAGCATTGTGGAGGTAGCCAAGTCCAATAGCTGTATCACGATGTAGCATCCATGTTTCTCAGCTCTGGATGCTCTGACAGAGGCCAGGCAGGTTCAATTTGCCACTTTGTAAATTCAAGTTACTGCCATCAGGGTTACGCGTTGCAGGATTCTGCAGCAACTTACCAACCTATCGTCTGTTGCAGGGGAAAGAGCTTCAGTGATTTGTTGGAGCATGAATCTACCAGTCTACAATTGGACCTCTTTGAGGCCATGGTATAGTCTGCCAGTTGTGTTGCAACCACTAGGTGGAGAACTGAGATAGACGAAGGCACAGGGAAGATTGGTAGCAAGGAAATGTGCAAGAAGATTAAATGAGGTTTGTTGCAATCCGGTATATGGTTTAGAAATTTGTTTTTGAGTGTCTGTTTTATACTCATTGTTTGCACTGATTGTAATTAGGTGGTGTTCTCTCAATGAGTTCCCTGATTGGTCCTGGTTAACAGTCCTAATCAGGGATCCCTGGCTGACAAATATAAACAGGTGTGTCAGAGGTTCTGTTCACTCTTAGAGCTGGATCAGTGTAAGTACTATGCACATGTAAATGGTGACTTGGTGACACAATACCTATCTCAGTGGAATTAGTTCAGTGGTGATAGAAAAAATACCATGCTTCTGAAGAAATTCACTCGCAACAGTTATCTTTGAGTTGGGATAAGTATTTCTGACATCGTTTCTGTTATTAGGGAAGCTTGATTCATTTGATCCTGCCATCGAAGACTGGGCCCAGTATGTGGAAAGAATGTGTTATTTTTTCTGGGCAAATGACATTGGGATAGATGAAAAGCAACTGGTCATCCTCCTGACAACTTGTGGACCAGCAACATTTTTTGGTCATTAGGAGCTTAATATTTCCTGAGGCATCAAGAGACCAAAACTTCCAAGAAACGATGTATTTAGTTCAGGAAAATTATGACCCCGAGCCTGCTCTAGTTCTGAAACGCTATTGTTCTTGCTCTGCAGCTCAAGTCAGGAGAATCAATATTGGGATATTTAATAAGATGACTGACAGAAGCATGTGATTTTAGGTTAACCCTGAATGAGATGCCGAGAGAGCGTTTGGAAAGTAGGATTAATGATTTAACCGTGCTAAAGCACCTATTAGCTGACGTCCAACTGGACCTCAAACAGACACTACAACTGACTTTGTCATTAAAAGTGAGGCAAGTGGAGCTTATGAGTTGTAGGGTATAATGGTGGAAGGGGACACCTTTGCCCGGCTGATGGAGTTTGGGAGACACCACTTGAGTGAAGGAAATTGAATAGCCTCACTCAGGACATACCCTCAGTAGAGAGATTCCAGGTCAATCTGCAGCAAAACTCCAAAACACAGCCAAGCCTTGGCCAAATGGTTAATATTTTCTTCAGGATCTGGGTCAGCAAGCCATTGTATTTGCTACGGTATGCGGATTCGATTCAGCAAAAAAATCCCCCTATCACTAGTTTCTATACATACTGACAAAGCAGGACACCACTTTGACTGGGACAATACACACATCCTAGGGCAGGCAAAACAAAGACACATGAGAATTCTTTTGAGGCATGGTGTTCTAACCAGAACCCCATCAATAAACTCATCGATTTAGATCCTATCTACCTCCCTTTGGAAAAAAAAAACCCGGAAATTACATCACCCACCTGAAGACACCAAGATCTATAAATAGAGAGGTGGGACATCCCACCAGCACTTCACCAGAGACTTTCACTAATGTTACTGAGTCATGGTGATGAAACGTCTGAAAACAAACCTTCCAGCTCAGTGAGCTAACCTACATACTTATCATCAACCTGAGCTGCAAATCTTCTTAAAAATCGCTAAAATCCCACTAAGCCTGCATTGAGTAAGAGAACTCCTAGGTCAGTATCTAGGAAAGTGAGAACTGCAGATGCTAGAGATCAGAGTCAAAAAGTATGGTGCTGGAAAAGCACAGCCAGTCAGTCAGCATCCAAGGAGCAGGAGGATCGACATTTGGGGAATAAGCCTGATGAAGAGCTTATGCTCAAAACGTTGACTCCTGCGTCTTGGGTGCTGACTGACCGGCTGTGCTTTTCCAGCATCACACTTTTTGACAGTACCTAGGATAGTCCCTAGTAAGGCCACCTACACCTCACTTGGAACAGTTAAATTGCTTAACGACATCCAAATCAGAAGCAATCAAACTAAATTTCTGGTTACATGGTCACCCCGTTCTAATGGAGGTCAGTACTGGTGTGGCTGTATCAGTGATTGCAGAGCCAGTCTTTAACAAAATTTGTGCTGGACTTCCTTTCTTAAGTTTATGTAAGGTTTCAAATGGACGAGACTCTATACTGGGGAACCTTTGCAGATTAAGGGTACAATATTGTTTCTAGTCTTGTATGAGAAACAGCTGGTTCATTACTTAATTGAGTAAAAGTCTCGGGCCCAAGCCTGATGGGATGAAATTGGTTGAGAAAGATTCACTTTGGCTGAACATTTTTTGATTAGAGAACATTTTACAAGGTCTATGCCAGGACACCATTTATTTGGATGGCATACAGATAAAAGGGAAGACCGATAATGAACACTTAACTTGGACAGAAACCTTAAATGTATTGCCAAGCTAGGCACGAGCCCTTGGTATGAGCTCTAGATGGGATATATGCATGTTCCAGGTATCTCAAATGAACTACTTGGGCTGCAGAGTCAACAGACCAGATTGCACTCATTGAAAGACAAAGTGAGGGCGATGAACGGTGCCTTAGCTCGCATGTCTGAACCGGACCATAGGTCTTTCCTTGGCTTGGTGAATAATGATGGAAAGTTCACACGTAAGTTGGCCTCCATCCTGGCACCCTATTATTTATTATTGAAAAAGGGTTGGCCTTGGAAATGGTCTCATAGCCAAGACATAGTCTTTAGGGAAGTGAAGAAGCAGCTACCATTGTCTAAGGTGTTGGTACGTTACGATTCCAAGCAAGATTGGGTGCTGACATGCAATGCCTCCCAGTACAGTATCAGGCTTGTGTTGGCTCATAGATGGCCCAATGGAGAGGGAGGCTCAATAGCGCGCTTCCTGAACTTTATCTGGGCATATTTGCTCTCTGCATCAGCCACAGAAGGAATACTTGGTGGTCATCTTTGATGTGGGAATGTTCCACCACTACCTTTACGGATGTAAATTTGTAACAGTAATAGACCATAAGACCCTGCCAGTGCTACTCAAAGTGGACAAGGCCCATAGCTTCAGTTTGAATTCAGCAATAGGCTCTCATTGTAAATGTTTACAATTACAAGTTGGAACACCATCTGGGAGGCGAAGTAGCAAATGTGGATGCCTTAAGCTACCTCTGAAAGAGTCCATTGTGGTTTCAAACTTTCTGGACACCCTCCTGGTCACTGCTGACAGTATCAGACTATGAATGCAAAACGATCTGGTCCTGGCAAAACTAAAATAGCTGGTGGTAATGGGGTGAAACAAAAGGGCCGTCACAAGCAGAATTAAAACCTTTTTAGACACAGATCAATGTAGAGGATGGCATTTTATTATGGGGAGCAAGAGTATTTGGCCCAAGCAATGTTTGTTGCTAGATACTGGCTGAACTCCATAGGAACATCCAGGGGTTTCCAAAATGAAGACCTTGTCAAGATTGGATACAGATATAGCCATGTTGGTGAGGCATTGCCAGAGTGCTAGCAGCTCCCCCACACATTCGTGGGAATGGCTATTAAACCCTGGACTTGGATACACGTCGACTGTGCTGGACTTTTCATGGGCGCAATGTTCTTAGTCATTGTGGACTCCTAAAGTGTCAAATGTGGACGATGATACAAAAGCTGTGCACATCTTTTGCAACGTACGGGATCCCGGAAGTGTTGGTCATCGAAAACAGGCCATCATTTACAAACTGAACTCTATTTTGTAAAGTTGAATGGCATTCAGCATATAAGGACAGCTCTATACCATCCATCATTCAATGGTCTGACAAAAAGAGCAGTCTAAACTTTGGAGGCAGGCTTAAAGAAACAACCTACAGTTTCACTAAATACCAAACAGTCCTGGTTCCTATTTGAAAATCGGACCATGCCTGATGTAACTACAGGGATAGCTCCAGCAGAGTTGCCAATGGGGAGAACATTCTGCACCAGGTTAAATCTGATTTTCCTGGACCTGAGTGGGGAGGGTGAAATGGCATCAGAAATGCCAACGTCTGACACAAGACACCCCTAAGCGAGAGAGATAATTTACTTCAGGGAGGAAGTTTGGTTGCAGAAACCACAGCAGTGACCCTGCATGGGTAAGAGGCATAGTTTGCACAGAGGTCGGGCCGAGTGACATATAAAGTTCAGGTGGGTGAGGCAGTCTTGAACAAGCATGTGGACCACATGAAAGCTGCAAATCGCAAATGGTGCAAAACATACCCTGGCAGTTTGGAACCCGTTGGTTCTCTCTGTCAGAGTCTGAGGTGGACACGGTGAATTTCGCAGCCTCTGTGCCTTTATAGCCTGAAGAAGAGAATGAGTTACATCTGAGAAGCCCTGAGTGTGGGAAATGGGCTACGATCTGGTACGTGTATCCGAGGCTGTGTTGGAGGAACCGGACTTGGTGCGGAAAAACCCGAGGAGAACCTAAAGAAAGAACAGGCCTAAGTTCTGGGACTTGGGGGAGGGATGTAATGATTGTAATAAGGTTAGCCAAGTGGGCCTCATAGAATATGAGTTCCCTGATTGGATCAGGTTAACAGCCTCAATCAGGGAGCCCTGGAAGACAGATATAAACAGGGAGGTCAGAGGGTCTCTTCACTCTGAGAGCTGGCTCTGAGGAAGCCGGACCAGTGTCAAGTGCTATGCAAGTGTACATAAGGGGTGACTTTGTGATGGGATACCAGCCGTTATGGAGTTACTTCAGTCACCAAATCTGATGGTGAGGAGCAGAGGGAAGGTAAGCTGAGAGCCTGTTGATGAATGGGGATTTGCAGTTTGATGAGTGCTTCATGGGCAGCCCTATAGAGGCCATTCCTGATCAAGGGATTATGCCCGAAACGTCACTTCTCCTCCTCGAATGCTGCCTGACCTGCTATGGTTTTCCAGCACCACACTCTCGAATCTGATCTCCAGCATCTGCATACCTCACTTTCTCCGTAGGGGGCTTGGCAAGTTTGTCCCATCTCTTCCATCGCTTCCGGCTTGTCAGCTACTTGGTGTTGAGATAGACCCATCATGATGATACATTGCTGATGACGGGCTAATGCCTGAAATGTCAGTCCTCCTCCTTGCATGCTGTCTGACCTGTTGTACTTTTCCATCGCCACACTTTTCAAATCATGATGAGATGTTGTGCAGGATGTCGCAGGCCACTGAGTCCTGCAGTGAGGCTCGGGTAGTGCATGTGCTATTTCAGCATGTCTGTGGTCTACTCTGTCACCTTTTGTGTAGCTGTGGAGTATTCTGCAATGGTTTGCGAACCTCAGAGTCACCAGTGTATGATCAGTATTTACCCCTAAAGATCATTCCATTCTTTGCTTTGACTTGTCTGGTGACTTAAAATCTAGCTGGCATAACAAACTGGCACAAATGAAGGTTATCATGACTGCTAACAGGGTGTTGCAATGGTGTGAAGTCCTGCCTGTGGGTGTGGTCACAGCAACTGGAGGTTGCGAAATCCCTTTCAGTTGTGATAAAGTGTAGGGTTTATACGTAGCTCCCACACTATGATGCACATGCAGTCAATGATGCCTGACTCTGTTGCAAAACCTGAAATTCTTGCAAAGTGATGTGTTTGCTTTGTCAACTCTCCCCACTTGTGCAAATAAGATCTTATCTCTCTTTGAACACACAGCATCAGTGACCTTCCTTATGCAATGGTACATGGTGAGCAGGGAGATATTACAAATATCTCTGCCCTGCTCCAGGACAGAAGGAGCCAGTCACACAAATAGTTACCACCATTGATAGTGCCGATCTCCTCCTGGGGTCTGTTCTTAGCTGAACCGAGTGGCAGTTTGCAGCAGGGATGTCCTTTCTGATACAAACACATTTTGCACATTATTCCTCACTCAGGTTCAGTTGAATAATTGTTTCCTGATTGCTGTTGTCAGATATGGCCACCTGGGAGATCCCTCTTCTCCAGCACTGCCATTTCCTCCCTCTTCCAGCAGCATGTGCTTCTCCGTGCATTCCAAGGGGGAATCTACTCACGTCTGGAAGCAGCTGGCTTATGACAGAAACCTTGAGCTCGGGTCCATACCTTCAATATGTATCACGTCACTCCCTGTAGATTTTACTGAAGAATGCTGGGAAGCACCAAAGTCAAGAGTGTGGTGCTGGTAAAACACTGCAGGTAAGGCAGTATCCGAGGAGCAGGAGAATCGATGTTTCGGCCATAAGCCCTTCATCAGGATAAGCCACAGGCATAAGCCCTCGTTCCTGAAGAAGGGCTTATGCCCAAAACTTCGATTCTCCTGCTCCTCAGGTGCTGCCTGACCTGCTGTGCTTTTCCAGCACCACATTCTCAACACTGATCTCCAGCATCTGCAGTCCTCACTTTCTCCTCCTGGAAAGCACCAAACACTGATACTCATGACTACACGAGTAGGAGTCAATCAGCAACAAATTTGAAAGTTAGTGATGCCTTTAAACAGTTGTGAGAGAAAGTGAGGGCTACAGATGCTGGAGATTAGATTTGAGAGTGTGTTGCTTTTCCAGTGCCACACTCTCAACTTTAAACAGTGTGGTCAGAGACATTCCAGCTTGTTCAGCTTGATGACCTTATGAGAGGATGATATCTATGTGGCTAATAGTGGTGTCAAATCAGTCTTGCATGGTGAATAGCATCTGTGTTATGAATTTTAAGTGGGGGATGTGGTGATAATCAAGCAGATTGTGTGTTGGATTGTGCCATATTCCTCAAGTTTTGCTGGAGATGCACTCATCCAGATAAATGGAGAGTATTCCACCACACTCTGACTTGTAGATAGCGGACAGGCTTTGGGGAGTCAGGAGGTGAGTTACTCTGACCTGCAATTGTGGTCACAGTATTAATGTAGGTTGGTGCAAATCAGTTTCTGGTCAATAGTAAACCACAGGATGTTGGTAGTGGTGGATTCAGTGATGGTAATGGCAGCGAATGTCAAGGGGGCAGTGGTTAGATGTTCTTTTGTTGTAGATAGTCATTGCCTGCCTCTTTTTGGCAGTCCATATTGCTTATCATTGGTGACTTGAGCCTGGTTGGGCTGCATTTGGGCATGAATTATTTGTGTATTTTGAGTCATAAATGGTACTGAATGTTGTGCAGTCATCAGTGAGCATCCCTACTTTTGACCTAGAATGGAAGGGGTGGTCGTCAATAAAGCAACTGAAGATATCTGGGCCAAGGACACTGGCCTGACATGTAAGGATGTCCTGGAGCTGAGATGACTGATCTCTAACAACCACAACCATTTTCCTCCATGCCAGGTATGACTCCAGTCAAGAGTCTGTTCCCTGATACGCAGTGATTGGAGTTTTGCTAGGTCTTGTTGATACCACACATTGCTAAACATGGCCTTGATGTCAAGCATTGTCATTCTCACCTCACCTTGAGAATTCAGCTCTTTTGTCCATGTTTGAACCAAGGCTGTAGTGAAGTGAGGAGCTGAGAGGCCATGGTAGAACCCAAACTGGGCGTCACTGAACATGTGCTGCTTGATAGCACTGTTGATGACACCTTCCATCACTTTACTGATGGTCAAGAGTAGACTGTTGGGCAGTATTTGGCCAGGTTGGGTTTGTCCTTTTTTTGGATACAGAACATACCTGGGCAAATGTCCACATCATCAGTTAAATGCCAGTCTTTAAAAAATTCATTTCTGGGATCAGGGCATCACTACCTAGGCCAGTATTTATTCCCTGTCCCTAGTTGCCCCGAGGGCAATTGTGAGTCACATTGCTGTGGGTCTGGAGTCACATGTAGGCCAGACCAGGTAAGGATGACAGTTTCCTTCCCTAAAGTACATTAGTGAACCAGATGAGTTGTTCCTGACATTCTGCAATGCTGATGTGGTCGTTAGAATTCTTAATTCCAGATTTTTAGTGAATTCCAATTCCACCATCTGCTGTGGTGGAATTCGAACACGGATTCCCCAGAACATTACCTGGATCTCTGGATTAACAGTTGAGCAATAATATCACTAGGCTATTGCCTCTCCTCTTGCCAATTGTTTCAAAACAACTCCAAAGTATAAAGAGAGAAATAAAACTGGACAGATCATCAGGCATTGACATATGTATTGCTTGCACCAACAACCACCTAGTCCTGTCATACTCACAAAGTACCCCCTTAACAATACTTATGCTAAAAATAGCAGACTGTCTGACAGACTAGATGAGCAGCAGCCTGTAGTAACCTGCAGGAAGTTCCCTTGTCTATTTTTTGATGTGATGCCATGAGAATCTGAGGTGCAGCGTCAATGTTGAAGACTCCCACGGCATACCACTGTGCTGCCACCTCTCCGGGTGGGAGAGGATACAATCAGGGATGGCGGTATCTGGAACATCAATTCCATGAGTAAAAGTGTGTCAGTGTCGTTTGCAGGGCCAGTGGGATTCCATTGCTGTTAGTGTTTCCGGTGCTTAGGTAGATGTGAGGTGGTCTGTCTGGTTTCATTTCTCTTCCTTCAGACCATGCAATAGTTTCGAAACAATTATGTGGCTTACTAAATCATTCGGAAGCAGCTTACAAAGTCAAGTACATTGTTGTGGCACTGGAGGCACATGTAGGCCAGATCAAGTAATGGAGGCAGATTTCCTTCCCTTAAGGACATTAGTTGTCAAGATTGTCTTTTATGACAGTCAGCATTAATTTCTTGGTTGATAGTAGACTGGTTTTAATTCCAGCTTTTTTTGAGTATGAATGTCATCATCTGCCACAGTGATCTTAAAGGTCATGACCCCAGTGTATAGATCTGGAGTTCTAGAATACTCGTCCAGTGACATTAATTCTACACCAGCTTCTCCCAACAGAGTGCTCTCTCTTTGGTTGTTTTTGAAGCTGTTTAAAGAAATGTTGGAGAGCAAATTTAAAACATTTTATTCAAGTATATTTTATCTTTTTTTTAGAAAGTAGAGTAGCTTTGTATGTTTTAAAAGAAACGTGAAATGTACACTGTAGCTTTTACTTTGTAAATGTAAAGCATATTAAGCTGAGAGGGAGTATCTAACATTTATTTTTATCAATTTTGTTTTTATTTGCTTCCAAATTTAACTTTAAAAGTCTCGTCTCTCATTTGTTGACCGAATGTAGACTTGAGGACTGAGTTATTGGACTGAGCCCTTTGAGAGATCCCAACATGAAGACAACAGATTGGTCTGCAATGAGACACTGCATCCTCAACATGTCAGGTCCCACAGAAACTACATGTTTAGAAGTGTTGTGTTCCAAAGACAAATTCCTGAGACAAAAAAAACTCCCTCAAACTCACCTTAAGTTGGAGAGAACGTTGTTTCCCCCCTGCCACAAGGAGACATAGTTTTAAAATATCAGGAACTATTGGTGTCATTTACAGAACGAAGACTCACGGATAGGTGACCTCTCTCCTTCCCTGTGTGGGACTGTGACAGAAACAGCTAAAGTGAAAGCAGATCACAGATCTGCAGATATGGAAGAGTTACAAAGTCAACCACAGAGAAGGGATTGTGCTCCTGGTTTTACAGCCATGGAAGGGAGCAGATACAGTGGCTCTGTTAGTTAAGAGCATTCTCAGATGATCACATCAGCAGACGAAGGGGAGACTAATAGAAATGCGTGACAGATGAATTTAAAATAAATGGAACAATGTATCAGGCAGGGTGGTAGAGGCTAAACATTGCAAGTGATTAAAAAGAATTAGATGGGGATAGGAGAATGGACGCTAGAGTGAGACAAACAGCCTTCACAAAGCAATGACTTTGGAGCTGGAGGTGCCTGAGTCTGTCCTAGTTAGTAGGAGTGATGACCATGAGCTTTCTGGAAGTACAGAGCTAGTTGTTAAATCCCTACATCACTCCCTATGTAACACTGAAGTGAAATCTTAATATAAACAATACGTTTGTCTTCCAGAAAGAATCCTTACCCTCCAAAGTTTGGCATTCTCGATTTTACAGACCAATCAATTTCGCAACCACACCCCTCTCCTGCCCCCTCACCTGTGCCGGCCTATTCAGATTTATTTATATCACAGAGATGTCCCTTGAATTTTATTTCTTGCGTTTGTGTTTTGAATTTGTTTCAGGTAGTTTAATCGACAGCCTGCAGCTGTCTCCTCTCACCACGAGGAGTCCTTTGAATGTGCTACTTCCTGGATCCCAGGTGTCCAACCTGGATTTGCCCAGTCAGTCTCAGTCACCATTGCAGAGTCCGATTCTTAGCGATGCAGGCAGTACGAGGGTGGATGATGAAGACGACGACCGGAGGAAGGTGTGCAATGTAATTATTGTTTGGAGTGTGTTAGAGGTCCATCATTTTATCATTTATTATTGCTTTCCTGAGTCAGAGCGCTGCTTCAGACAAAATTCCAAACTGCTTGAGCAAAGAATTTTAGCTAGCTGCCTCCACTATAGACCCGTCCCGCCCCCAACCCCCCCACCCACCCACCCAAGAGTCAGTGCGAAATTGAGAAACTAATTTGTAAGGAGATCTCAGTTATCTGCAAGAATAATAGGGTGGTTATGGTAGGGGATTTTAACTGTCCAAACATAGACTGGGACTGCCATAGTGTTAAGGGGTTAGATGGAGAGGAATTTGTTAAGTGTTTACAAGAAAACTTTCTGATTCAGTATGTGGATGTACCTACTGGAGAAGGTGCAAAGCTTGACCTGCTCTTGGGAAATAAGGCAGGGCAGGTGACTAAGGTGTCACTTGGGTCAGTGATCATAATTCTATTAGTTTTAAAATAGTGATGGACAAAAATAGACTTGGATCTAAAGGTTAAAGTTCTAAATTGGAAGAAGGCCAATTTTGACAGAATTAGGCAAAAACTTTCAAAAGCTGATTGGGGCCAGATGTTCGCAGGTAAAGGGACGGCTGGAAAATGGGAAGCCTTCAGAAATGAGATAACGAGAATCCAGAGACAGTATGTACCTGTTAGGGTGAAAGGCACGTCTGATAGTTGTAGAGAATGCTGGATGACTGGAGAACGGAGCATATGTCAGGTATAGACAGCAGAGATTGAGTGAATCCTTAGAAGAGTATAAAGACAGTAGGAGTATACTTAAGAGGGAAATCAGGAGGGCAAAAACAGGACATGAGATAACTTTGGAAATAGGGTTAAGGAGAATCCAAAGGGATTTTATAAATACATTAAGGACAAAACGGTAACTATGGAGAGAATAGGGCCCCTCAAAGATCAGCAAGGCAGCTGATGTGTGGAATTACAGCAGATGGACGAGATACTAAACGAGTATTTTACATCAATATTTACTGTGGAGGAGGACATGGAAAGTATAGAATGTAGGGAAATAGATGGTGACAACTTAAAAAATATCCATATTACAGAGGAGGAGGTGTGCTGGATGTCTTAAAAGATATAAAAGTGGATAAATCCCCAGGACCTGATCAGGTGTACCTGAGAGCTCTGTGGAAGCTAGGGAAGTGACTGTTGGGCCTCTTGCTGAGATATTTGTATCATCGATAGTCACAGGTGAGGTGCTGGAAGACTGGAGGTTGGCTAACGTGGTGCCACTATTCAAGAAAGGTGGTACAGACAAGCCAGGGAACTATAGCCCAGTGAGCCTGGGCAAGCTGTTGGACGGAATCCTGAGGAACAAGATCTACATGTATTTGGAAAGGCAAGGACTGATTAGGGACAGTCAACATGGCTCTTGTGCATAAGAAGTCATTTTTCACTAACTTCATTGAGTTTTTTTTGAAGAAATAATGAAATGCATTGATGGAGGCAGAGCAGTAGACATGATCTATATGGACTTCAGTAAGACATTTGACAAGGATCGTCATGGGAGACTGGTTAGCAAGGTTAGATCACGTGGAATACAGGTTGAACTAGCCACTTGGATACAGAACTGGCTCAAAGGTAGAAGACAGAGGGTGGTGGTGGAGGATTGCCTCTCACACTGGAGGCCTGTGACCAGTGGAGTGCCATAAGGATCGGTGCTAGGTCCTCTACTTTTTGTCATTTATATAAATGATTTGGATGTGAACACAGGAGTATAGTTAGTAAGTTTGCAGATGACACCACAATTGGAGGTGTTGTGGACAGCAAAGAAGGTTACTTCAGAGTACAATGGAATCATGATCGGATGGGCCAAAGGGCTGAGGAATAACAGATGGAGTTTAATTTAGATAAATGTGAGGTGCTGCATTTTGGAAAAACAAATCAAGGCAGGACTTATACACTAAATGGTAAGTGTCCTGGGGAATGTTGCTGAATAAAGAGACCTTGGAGTGCAAGTTCATAGTTCCTTGAAAGTGGAGTCGCACGTAAATAGGGTAGGGAAGAAAGCATTTAGTATGCTTTTCATCATTGGTTAGAGCACTGAGTATAAGAGTTTGTAGGTCATGTTGCAGCTGTGCAGGACATTGGTTAGGCCACTGTTGAAAAATTGCATGCAATTCTAGTCTCCTTCCTATGGGAAGGATGTTGTGAAACTTGGAAGGGTTCAAAATAAATTTACAAGGTTGTTGCCAGGGTTGGAGGATTTGAGCTATAGGGAGAGGCTGAACAGGCTGGGGCTGTTTTCCCTGGAGCGTCAGAGGCTGAGGGGTGACCTTACAGAGGTTTATAAAATCATGAGGGGCATGGATAGGGTGAACAACCAAAGTCTTTTCCTGAGGGTAGGGGAGTCCAGAACTAGAGGGCGTAGGCTTATGGTGAGAGGGGCAAGATTTAAAAGGGACACCATTTTCATGCAGAGTATTGTGTGTATGGACCAAGCTGCCAGAGAAAGTAGAGAAAGTTGGTGCAATTACAACATCTAAAACACTTCTGGATGGGTACATGAATAAGATTGATTTAGAGGGGTATGGGCCAAATGCTGGCAAAAGGGACTAGATTAATTTAGGATGTCTGGTCGGCACGGACGCGTTGGACCGAAGGGTCTGTTTCCGTGCTGCACGTTTCTATGACTCTAAGTGTGACAAGGTGCTGAAAAATAAAGTCACAGGCTGCAACCATGTAACTGGTGTGTCAGGTTTGATGCTGTCAGAGGAAGGGAGTCTCCCACTGGTACTGCAATGTTATATCTGAGGTTAATAGACAAAACTCATTGCTTTTTATGTCAGACACTCCTCTCCATCTTGTATTGAGGCATTAAACCAAGCCCCTGCCTGCCCTTGCGTGTGGATCTAAAAGATCCCATGGGACTTAGTTCAAAGAAGAGCAGGGAAATTTTTGTTATTCCCAGAGTGACTAGGCCAACATTTGTCTTGCAATTGACATCTCTAAAGCAGATTGTGTGGCCATTATCAGATTACAGCTTGTGGGATCTTTCTGTGCACAAAATGGCTGTGTCTCCTCCATTACCATAGTAACTACTATTCCAGAAATCTAATTGGTTATGTCGGGTGGCTTGGAGTCATGGAACAGTCTATAGAACTTGGATCTTTCTTTCCATCTTTCCTAACAGCCTTGTGCAAGAGAAAATTGTTATTTTCCCCTTTCTCCTCTTCGCCTCCTTTTCCGGACTCTTGTATATAATTTTTGTCTGTAATGCCTGGTGTCATCTCGGTAAAAGGCCCATTTTCCGCCTGAGAGTGCTGGGTGGCAGCTCCAACAGGCCTCCTCTGATGTCTGCATCTAAGCTTTCTCACAGCAACTGGCTATCGTGTTGTTTTCTCCACTAAGTAGATGCACGATCACTAAGATAAAGTGAGGACTGCAGATGATAGAGATCAGAGTCAAAAGGTGTGGTGTTGGAAAAGCACAGTCAGTCAGGCAGCAACCGAGGACCAGGAGAGTCGACGTTTCGAGCATAAGCTCTTCAACAGGAATGAGAGCTTATTCTCGAAATGTCGACTCTCCTGCTTCTCGGATGCTGCCTGGCCGGTTGTGCTTTTCTAGCACCACACCTTTTGACTCTGATCTCCAGCATCTTCAGTCTTCGCTTTCTCCTGGATGCATGACCACTACCTGGCCATAAGTCACCTAACTCGGCACACATCAGAGATTGAGTCCACGTTCTTTGTGGCTCATCATGATCATCGTACCAGAGAATAATGTTGTTATAATAGGATTTATATAAATTTTCAGATTTGCTAAATGATTTCAAATGATTTATTTCCAATGGAACCTCTTCAGCGTTCTGGTTGATTCTCAAACCATTGTCTCCATTTCCCGTGACCCTGCCCCCATTTTTTACTGTTCTCCATGAACCTGCCTCCATTGCCTAACGTTTCCTGTCTCCCCATCCTTCAATGCACCTAAAGATATCTCTTTGCCACCCCCGGGCTCCCCACCGTCAAGGTCTGGATCCTATTAGACGATTGACTACTTTGATGTGATAATGTGCTTTTGGAAAGAAAGGGCAACTAAGTCGTTCTCTCTGCTCTTGTGGGGGAAAGGCAATTGGTGTAGTTAAAGTCAAGATCATAGTGTACAAGAGGATCATGGGGTGTAGTTCCTAATTCTTTATTGTTATTATTATTAATTTTTGTTCCTTTGTCAACAATGGATATTTCCCCTAATACGATTGAGGAAATGAGTGAATAATCATGGGTCTGAATTTCTGAAGGACTGTTCTGATAAAACAATGAGGGAATAGGACTTGCTGCTGGTTGTTCCAGTATCATTTCTGCTTCCGACAGGGGTTGGGAATGGAGGGAAAAGTTGTACTTTTGTTCACAGCTGGTTCGAGTGTACCCGCGATAATTTGTGGGCAGCCTGAGATAACCTGTGGTTTGAGGACGATTTGCTGCGATGAGATTTTAACATCTGGCAGGTTTGTTTCTAACAGCGTTGCCCAGCTGACAAGGCTTACTTCATTGCAAAAGAAATCCTGACCACAGAGAGGACGTACCTGAAGGATTTGGAAGTCATCACTGTGGTAAGGGGATTCTCTTGGCTTTATCTGTCTCCTTCAGTTTGGAAATATTCTCAAGTGCATTCTTGCTAGCTTTTGGGTGCTTTGTTGCTGCATTGTTGGCTCTAGCTCAACAAGGAATAGTTCCAATCATTGAGTCAGAAGGCAGTGTATTTAGGCCTCACTCCAGAGAATTGAGCCATAATCCAGGATGTCACTGCAAGCAAGTACTGCACTGTTTGGACGTGCTGTCTTTTGAATGAAAGGTTATGCCAGGATCCATTTTATCTTTTCAGGTGGGTGTAAAAGAAGAAAAATAATTTGAGAAGATTAAGAGGTGTCCTTATTGAGGTGTTCAAAATTATTCATAGGGTAAACAGGATATCCTGTTTCCACTAGTTGCTATGTCAGTAACAAGGGGTCACAATTTCAAGATTGTCAACAAGAAAGCTAGGAGTGCAACGAGGAATGCGTCTTTACCCAGAATTGTTAGGATTTAGAATGCGCTGTCTTGGAGAGTGTCATAGAGTCCTAGATAAGTACAGCACGGAAACAGACCTTTTGGTCCAACTCGTCCATGCCAACCAGATATCCCAACCTAGTCTAGTCCCACCTGCCAGCACCCGGCCCATATATCTCCAAACCCTTCCTATTCATATACCCATCCACATGTCGTTTAAATGTTGCAATTGTACCAGCCTCCTCCACTTTCTCTGGCAGCTCATTCTACACACGCTCCACCCTCTGTGTGAAAAAGTTGCCCTTTAGATCTCTTTTATCTCTTTCCCCTCTCACCCTAAACCTATGCCCTCTGGTTCTGGACTCCTCCACCCCAGGGAAAAAACTTTGTATATTTATCCTATCCATGCCCCTCATGATTTTATAAACCTCTAATAAGGTCACCCCTCAGCCTCTGATGCTCCAGGGAAAACAGCCCTAGCCTAGTCAACCTCTCCCCATAGCTCAAATCCTCCAACCCTGGCAACATCCTTGTAAATCTTTTCTGAACCCTTTCAAGTTTCACAACATCTTTCCGATAGGAAGGAGACCAGAATTGTAGGTAATATTCCAACAGTGGCCTAATCAATGTCATGTACAGCCACAACATGACCTCCCAACTTCTGTACTCAATACTCTGACCAATAAAGGAAAGCATACCAAATGCCGCCTTCACGATCCTATCAAAAGGTGCTAGATAAATGCAAGTTGTTATGTTATGGACAAAGAAATCACAGTTCAAATGTGTTCCACTTCAGCACAGTACCCTTGGTTCAGTCCTACCAGTGAAGTTGGTAGGGGCAGGAACTGTAGCACCATTGACGATGTATCTAAACTGATAAATGAATGGGCAGGAAGCAGAGGGATTCAGATCTTTAGAAAATAGGTGATAGGTTTAGATAATGGGTTTAGACCGGCGCTGGCTTGGCAGGCCAAAGTGCCTGTTCCTGTGCTGTAATTTTCTTTGTTCCTTGTTCTTTAAGCTTTGTGTATTATAATTGAATCAGTCTAAAAATGAGGTGCGCCTCTTTTTGGTCAGGCAATTCTTTATGAACGAAAAAGATCCATGTTTCTATAACTTTGTGAAGTTCACTTGAGACAGCCATATCATCACCTCTAGGCTCTGCAAGATAAGAAATTTTGATGTTTTGGACAAAAGCCCTTCATTAGGGCTCTTGCCCAAAACGTCGATTCTCCCGTTGCTCGGATGCTGCCTGACCTGCTGTGCTTTGCCAACACCTCAGTTTTTACTCTGATCTCTAGCATCTGCAGTTCTCACTTTATTCAAGATAAGAAATTTACCAGTCTTTACCACTCTCTCTAATGTCACAACATACCACATGATGAGTGGTGCAGACGGTTTCCAAATGAGGTTTCCAAAGAGAGTTGGAGATATATCTGAAAATGATGCATTTAGAGGGCTAAAAAGATACAATTGGAGAGTGGCACTAGTTGTGTAGCTCTTTTAGGAGCTAATACAGATGTAATGGTCAGATGGCCTCCTCCTTCACTGTAAAATTCTATGATCTCATCGTACTCATGGAGAGTTAGAACAATGGATTCCTGAATTTGTATGTAACCCTCAGCTAACATAATTATAAAAAAAAATCAGGTCATTATCATATTCATACCTCAAGACATCCCAAAATGACAGTTGGTGATTTATTAATACAGATACTTTCCTTTTGCTTTTAGTGGTTCAGAAGTGCTGTTATTAAAGAGAATGCAATGCCAGAAGGACTAATGACCCTGTTGTTTTCCAACATTGACCCTATTTATGAGTTTCATCGTGGATTTTTGAAAGAGGTTGAACAGAGGCTGGCTCTTTGGTGAGTTATTTTTATTGCAGAACATTGTTACTTTGACAGGATTCTTGCTCCTCCAGTCAGATCCCTCAGTGTTTCTGACCTACATGTCAGAGTTGCTTAACAAACTGAGCATCAGAGACAGGTTTATACTATGTGTGATGACTTCAACATTTACCTGTGGAAAATGTTTGAGTGTTTCAGCTTCTAATGTCATGTACTGACTCATTTTGACCTTTTCTGCGTAACACTTATAAAGAATTTCTTTGTTTTTGAATATAGGTCTTTCTTTGTATTGATTTAGAAATTTGTCTTCAGGGTTCGTCTATTAGCTTAACCATTTTACAATGATACAGTTGTAGGAGAAACAACAAGAGCCCATTTCTAGAACATCAGAGAGGTCAGAGTTGCAATCCAGTTGCCAGAAGGCACTGTCACTGCGATTGAGATATGGAGTGCAGTGATGGATAATCCTTGAAAGGGATTACATCCTCTGATTTCCTCCCTTGGCTTTGCTTTTGAATCTCCTTTTGAAGAATGAAGAGCTTTTACTGTCTGTCAGAATCATAGAATCCATGGATTCCCTACAGTGCGGAAAGAGGCCATTCGGCCCGTCAAGCCTGCACCGACCCTCTGAAAAGCATTCTACCCAAGCCCTGCATTTCCCATTACTAATCCACCCAGCGTTCACATCATTGGACTGTGGGAGGAAATTGGAGCAGCTGGAGGAAACCCACACAGACATGGGGAGAATATGCAAACTCCACGTAGATTGAAGCCCGAGAATGGAATCGAACCCGGCACTCTGATGCTGAGAGGTATAAGTCCTAACCACTGAGTCGTCATGCCGCCCCAAGGGGAGCTTTAATTAAGGAATTGAATTGACCTCCAAGGAGAAGATATAACACACACACTTCCTCCAGTCTGCTGGTGAAGTTTATAGACAGGGGCCGATGCTGTTTCTTGACAAATAGTTTTTCATGACCACTAGGTGTCGTCAAGTATTTTACAGCTAATGAAATATCTTTTGAAGTGTGGTCACTGTTGTCGACAATGTGGCAGCTAAATTAGACTCTGCAATCTCCCACAAATAGCAACGTGGTCACATCCAAATATTTTGCTGTTTACTAATGTTGTCTTTAGAACATAGAACATTACAGCACAGTACTGCCCTTTGGCCCTCGATGTTGCGCCAACCTGTGGAACCAATCTGAAGCCTATCTGTCCTACACTATTCCACTTTTATCCATATACCTATCCAATGACCATTTAAATGCCCTTAATGTTGACATGTCTACTACTGTTGCAGGCAGTGTGTTCCATGCTCCTCCTACTCTGAGTAAAGAAACTACCTCTGACGTCTGTCCTTTTTCTATCACCCCTCAATTTATAACTATGTCCCCTCGTGCTAGCCATCACCATCCGAGGAAAAAGGCTCTCACTGTCCACCCTATCTAACCCTCTGATTATCTCACATGTCTCAATTAAGTCACCTCTCAATCTTCTGTCTAACGAAAACAGTCTCAAGTTCCTCACCTTTTCCTCATAAGACCTTCCCTCCATACCAGGCAACATCCTAGTAAATCTCCTCTGAACCCTTTCCAAAGCCTCCACATCCTTCCCATAATTTGGTGATCAGAACTGTACGCAATTCTCCAGGTGTGGCCGGACGTGAGTTTTATACAGCTGCAGCATGACCTTGTGGTTCCAAAACTCAACCCCTCTACCAATCAAGGCTAAAACACTGTATGCCTTCTTAATAACCCTATCAACCTGGGTGGTAACTTTCAGGGAATCTACGTACGTGGACACAGATATCTCTCTGCTCTTCTACTAAGAATCTTACCATTAGCCCAGTAATCTGCATTCCTGTTACTTCTTCCACCTCTCACTTTTCCACATGAAACTCCATTTGCTCCCTCTCAGCCCAGCTCTACAGCTTATCTATGTCCCTCTGTAACCTGCAACATCCTTCAGCACTATCCACACTTCCACCAACCTTAGTGTCATCTGCACATTTACTAACCCATCCTTTTACGCCCTCATCTAGATCATTTCTAAAAATGACAAACAGCGGTGAACCCGAAACAGATCCTTGCAGTACACCACTAGTAACTGAACTCCAGGATGAACATTTCCCATCAATCACCACCCTCTGTCTTCTTTCAGCTAGCCAATTTCTGATCCAAACTGCTAAATTACACTCAATCCCATGTCTCTATATTTTGTACAATAGCCTATCTTGGGGAACCTTATCAAACGCATTACTAAAATCCATATATGCCACATCAACAGCTTTACCCTCATCCACCTGTTGGTCACCATCTCAAAGAACTCAGTAAAGGTTTGTGAGGCACGACCTACCCTTCACAAAACCGTGTTGACTATCCCTAATCAACTTATTACTCTTTAGATGATTATAAATCCCATCTCTTATAACCTTTTCCAACACTTTACCCACAACTGAAGTAAGGCTCACTGGTCTATAATTTCCAGGGTTGTCTCTACTCCCCTTCTTGAACAAGGGAACAACATTTGCTAATCTCCCATCTTCTGGCACTATTCCTGTCGACAATGCCGACATAAAGATCAAAGCCAAGGGCTCTGCAATCTACTCCCTGGCTTTCCAGAAAATCCTAGGATAAATCCCATCCGGTCCAGGGGGCATATCTATTTTCTCACACTCCAGAATTGTTAATACCTCCTCCTTGTGAACCTTCACCCCATTAGTCTAATACCCTGTATCTCAGTATGCTTCTTGACAACGTTGTCTTTTTCCAGTGTGAATACTAAGGAAAAATATTCATTAAGCGCTTCCCCTATCTCCTCTGACTTCACCCACAACTTCCCACGACTATCCTTGATTGGCCCTAATCTTTCTCTAGTCATTCTTTTATTCCTGATATACCTATTGAAAGCTTTTGGATTTTCCTTGATCCTACCTGCCAACGATTTCTCATGTCCACTCCTGGTTTTTCTTAGCTCTCTCTCTAGGTATTTCCGAGCTAACTTGTAACTCTCAAGCCTCCACATCTCATGCGAACATAAGCCATCTTCTTCCTCTTGACAAGAGATTCAACATCTTTAGTAAACTATGACTCCCTCGCTCAACCATTTCCTCCCTGCCTGACAGGTACGGACTTATCAAGGACACTCAATAGCTGTTCTTTGAATAAGCTCCACATTTCAATTGTGCCTATCTCCTGCAGTTGCCTTCCCCATCCTATGCATCCTAAATCTTGCCTAATCGCATCATAATTGCCTTTCTCCCAGTTATAACTCTTGGCCTCCAGTGTAAACCTATCCCTTTCCATCGCTAAAGTAAATATAACCAAATTGTGGTCACTATCACCAAAGTGCACACCTACCTCCAAATCTAACACCTGGCTGGGTTCATTACCCAGTACCAAATCCAATGTGGCCTGTCTACTTATTGTGGAGAAAGTGAGGACTGCAGATGCTGGAGATCAGAGCTGAAAATGTGTTGCTGGAAACGTGCAGCAGGTCAGGCAGCATCCAAGGAGCAGGAGCCCTTCTTCAGGAATGAGGAAAGTGTGTCCACACTTTCCTCATTCCTGAAGAAGGGCTCATGCCCGAAACGTCGATTCTCCTGCTCCTTGGATGCTGCCTGATCTGCTGCGCTTTTCCAGCAACACATTTTCAGCTCTGTCTACTTATTGTGTCTGGAAACCATCTTGCACACATTGGACAAAAACTGACCCATCTAAAGTACTCGAGCTATAGTATTTCCAGTCAATATTTGGAAAGTTAAAGTCCCCCATAACAACTGCCCTGTTACTCTCGCTCCTATCCAGAATCATCTTTGCTGTCCTTTCCTCTACATAGAGTCATAGAGATGTACAGCATGGAAACAGACCCTTCGGTCCAACCCGTCCATGCCCACCAGATATCCCAACCCAATCTAGTCCACCTGCCAGCACCCGGTCCATATCCCTCCAAACCCTTCCTATTCGTATACCCATCCAAACGCCTTTTAAATGCTGCAATTGTACCAGCCTCCACCACTTCCTCTGGCAGCTCATTCCATACATTTAGGTCTCTTTTATATCTTTCCCCTCTCACCCTAAACCTATGCCCTCTAGTTCTGGACTCCTTGACCCCAGGGAAAAGACTATGTTTATTTATCCTGTCCATGACCCTCATAATTTTGTAAACCTCTACAAGGTCACCTCTCAGCCTCCAATGCTCCAGGGAAAACAGCCCCAGACTGTTCAGCCTCTCCCTATAGCTCAAAACCTCCAACCCTAGCAACATCCTTGTAAATCTTTTCTGAACCCTTTCAAGTTTCACAACATCTTTCCGATAGGAAGGAGACCAGAATTGCACGCAATATTCCAACAGTGGCCTAACCAATGTCCTGTACAGCTACAACATGACCTCCCAACAACTGTACTCAATACGCTGACCAATAATTTGGATGGTAGTTTCCTGAGTGAAGGGTCAGTGCAAAAAATCTATGACAATAAGAGGAGGAACGGGAAAGTGTGTATCAACATGGTGACCATTGCTATGTCAGCTCACAAAACCAAATTTTCAGCTTACAACCTCAGTTTGGGGTCCTGACTATCTTAGGGAAATCTTGTACTATAGCTTTACAATTTACTTATCAACATTGTTGCAAGCTAATCATTGAATAATTCATCTAAATGCTGAAAGTATACAAAAGAGGAAGAAAGAAAATTAAGTTGGTTTGTCAGTTAACATTATGACAGTCATCAATGCTGCATACGTCTCTGAACTATTCGGAGGCCTATGCAAAAATCCCAACAGGGTGACCTGTCCTTTCCTGTTTCTAACCTCAGCTGATACTACCTCCGCAGACGAGTCCTCAAACGTCTTTTCTGACACCGTAATACTGTCCTTGACACTCAAAATCACACATCCACTTTTTTACCAGCTTCTCTGTTCTTACTGAAACTTCTAAATCCCAGAACCTGCAACAACAATTCCTGTCCCTACTCTATCCATGTCTCCAAAATGGTCACAACATCGAAATCCCAGGTACCAACCCATGCTGCAAATTCACCCACCTTATTCTGGATGCTTCTGGCATTGAAGTAGACACACTTCAAACCACCTTCCTGCTTGCTAGTGAACTCTTGCGATCTTGAAACCTCATTTCTGTCCTCAGTACTCTTAACCTCCTGGACCCTGAAATTACAATGTAAGTTCCTATCCCCCTGCTGAATTAGTTTAAAGCCTCCCACAGAGCATTAGCAAACTTCACCCCCCTCCCCCCAAGGTTATTGCTGTTTATAGAAGTCCCAACGACACCAGAATGAGCCCCAATTATCCCGAAACCTTCCATCCGGCACTACCGCAGTAGCCACATGTTCAACTCCTCTCTCTCCCTATTCCTAGCATGCGGCACGGGCAACAAACCACAGACAACACTCCATTTGTTCTAGCACTAAGCTTCCATTCTAGCTCTCTGAATTTCTGCCTTTGATCCCGATCCCTTTTCCTACCTATGTCGTCGGTGTCTCTGTTGACCACGACTGAGGGCTGCGCCCCCCTCCCCTTCTAGGATCCTGAAACACGATCCGAGATATCACGAACCTGGGCACCTGGGAGGCAACGCGCCAACTGTGAGTCTCTCTTGTTCCCAAGGAAACAAGGTGGTAAAAGTGGAGACCATCATCACAAGGCCAAGTGTTGGAAAATGGGATGCGAATAGTGAGTCAGCTGTTGTTGACAGTGCAGACTTGTTGGACCGGTGTCTGTTTCTGTGCTCTGAGTCTAGATTACAAATAGGAAACAAATTACTACAGGCTGAATGGCTACCAACTACACTGTCGCTATTCTGTGATGATAACTAATGGAAATCTGATACAAAGACCACAAATGAAGAACTGAAAGATGGTGTGAGCCAGCCAGTATTTACAAGAAGAAATGCAGGGTTAATGTTTTGGATAGAATCATTCTTCCAAAATTTCTGACAAAGTTCAAAGCAACAGGACTTTAAGATAAACCTAAAAATGAATAAGAAACAGGCTGGAAGGCAACATTGTTTCCCTGTCAAGGGAGTGGCACCTGAACTGGGAGAGGACGTACTGCGTCGGGTACCTCTGAGTTTGGCAGCAAGGGTGCTGGCTGGATACTTCAACACCCCCTCACTTACACTCCAATTAAATCGTGGGAAGATGGTGGGTGATCTTCCTGTCCTGCCACCAATTCAGGGACTCAGTGGGCAGTTCATACCTGTTGCTGCTGGTGTTAATGGCCTGTATCTCCCATCACAGGAGCTCGAGAGCAAACCTGGCTGGGATTGCAGGTGAACTCTGGGGAGAGAGGTGCGAGGAACGCCTCACTCGCCGTGCCTGATCGAGGGGAGAGCCATCTCCCTGCCTCTGACCCTTCCCTCCCTGAGAACAGATCACCTTTTTTATTTGGATGAGTTTTTTGGAGGCAAAATAGCTTCCTTCGTCTTTATTCCTCTGGTAATGTTGATGTGCATTTATGCTACAAGTGCAGTGTATCAATCCTAAATTCAAACTCTGTCTTTGCATTGTCTGACCAAGACGGGCGTGACTTCATAATTTGATTTATGTTATAATAGGTACTAAGAGAAACTACTTCAGTTGGAGGAAATGTTCCCTGCAGCCATCCAAATCTTAGTTCACGGAGATATTTTATCCAGGGGTTACTATACTGGACAGTTCAATCCCAAGTTTGTTGGGCCTTCCAAAGCATAAAGATTGAATCCAGAAGTCACTGGACCCTCTCCGGGCAGGATTTCACTGAGAAGGAGTTGCTCAGAGTGTGTGTTTTATCATGTATGTTTAATTTTCAGGGAAGGAAGGTCAAATGCACACGTGAAAGGAGACTACCAGAGAATCGGCGATGTTATGCTTCGGAACATGTGCACTCTCAAGGTACAATATCGACACGTCATCATGTTTGCATAAAGTTAGCAGTAGGAGACAAGCATGCAGCAGACCATCCTTTCCACCAGTCTTTGTGGAATCCTGCTCCCTTCAGTTCTGTCTCCTTCCCATGGCTTTTGCTTAAGTCCCAGCAAGAGGACAAGTCATGTGTGAGCTGTCTCCATCCCTTGTCTGGTCAAGACATTGTATTGCAGTGACTGAACTGCTACCCTACAGTTAAAGGCATCGATCTGCTCTCTTCATTCACGAGATGTGGATGTCACTGGCTAAGCAGCATTTATTGCCCATCCCACATAGCAGTTAAGAGTCAATTAGACTGCAGACTGAGTAGGGATGGCAGTTACCTTCGTGAATCAGATGGGTTTTATTGACAGTTGACAATGGATTCATTGTCATCATTAGACCTTTAATTCCAGATTTTTACTGAATTCAAATTCTACCATATGCCGTGGCAGGATTCGAAACTGGGGATTAATTACGTGGATTAATTGCCCAATGATTACATTACCTCCCCATAGGGCATGGAAAATAGTTTCAGCTCTGTGTAAATGTGTTGCGCTCTTTTTTATAAAACTGAATATTTATGAACCTTATTTATGAACTTTCATCCTTTTAAATGTCAGGAGTTCACCGGTTATCTACAGAAATATGATGAAGTTCTAATGGAATTGGAGAGAGCCACCAAGCAATCCAAGAAATTGGAGGGTGTTTACAAAGAGTTTGAGCTGCAGAAGGTCTGTTACTTACCTCTGAACACATTCCTGCTGAAGCCAATCCAGAGGCTGATGCATTACAAACTCATCTTAGAGCGACTCTGCAAACAGTATCGCCCTGACCATCGAGATTACAGCGACTGCAGGAGTAAGTATCAGCGTGATATATAACACCACAGTGTTGGCTAATCACCAAAGTGCAGTAATCTGTATTGGTGTGATGTGTATTACAAATAGTAAATCACTCAGACTGTCAGACCATGTAGTGACGGCCAACAAAGCATTGGATTATTGCCTTGCAGCCTTGCTTGTTAGCGTATAGATATTAACTGGCTGATGCTGGTCGCATGGCTGGGCAAGGTCTAGGAGCTGGACAAACGCTGGAAGGGCGAATGAAGCAACCAGGAGGCTATTAAGCTAGTGAACTAGGGATACAGAGATTCCCGTGGGCCTTGCAGTTTCAGAGACAGCAGCAAATAATGCCGACAGTCTGTGAGTTAAGACCCACTGGAGAAGTGCATTTTGGGTTACGGTACTAAACCGATCTCAATGAGTCAGCAGACTTAAGTTGAGGTGCCCAGAGAATGAGAGGATTTGGGCGATTTGGTGCAATGCTGCTGCTATATAGGTACAAGCAAACACAATCCTAGCAGTAGTGTGGAGTGTAACATGTGACATTTTGAACTGCGGGAGGAGGAGGCCTCTTGGCCTATGACCATTCAGTAAGATCATGGCTGATCTGATACTTGACATTTCCATATATCCTGATACCCTTCATTCTGGTGTATTCGATGTGCCTGATAAGATTCCTTATACCCTGTTCAGTCACAAGTTGCAATGGTCAGTTATGAATTATTGGTTCCTATAGAAATGTACAAAATAGGAACAAAAGTAGGCCATTCGTTCCTTTGAGTCTGCTACACCGTTCAATATGATCATCCAATTCAGTACCCTGTTCCCATTTTCCCCGCATACCCTTTGCTGCCTTTTAAGAACAGAAGAACTATGGTACATATCAGTGGGTTTAGTAGCTGTTTCACCAATCGTTCTGTTGGTTTCCATTTGCAGATGCGCTGAAGGAGGTCAGGGACATGAGTGCCCAGTTACACAGCAGTTTAATCAGGTTGGAGCATTTCCAGAAACTCACGGAGCTGCAGCGAGATCTTATTGGCATTGAGAATTTGATTCTGCCAGGAAGAGTAAGTACCCCAGGAAATATGTAGCGCTTGATTTTCCCCTGATTCAAGATGTTGATTAAAATGACAGGCTTAATCTGGTCCTGTCACAGGTTCCAGCTTCATTCGAGGTGGTATAAGAGGAGCTTGGAAATTGAGGTTTGTAAAATCATGAGGGGCCTAGTTAGGGTGAATAGCCAAGGTGTAAAAGGGACCTAAGGGGCAACTTTTCCATGCAGAAGGTGGTGCATGTATAGGAGGAGGTGATGGAGGTAGGCACAATTGCAACATTTAAAAAGCATCTGGATGGGTACATGAATAGGAAGGCTTCAGGGAGGTCTGGGTCAAATGCTGGCAAATGGGATACCTGCTCGGCATGGACGAGTTGGACTGAAGGGTCTATTTCCGTATTGTACATCTCTATGACTCTAAGAGGAACGTGGCAGAATATTCTGATGCTTGTCACTATTGTTGACTTGTCTGTGGTCCTAGTGAACTGGTTTCTCTCCCTCCTTCCACTGCAGAGTAAGTAAAAGAAGGAGGCATATGTATTCTGGTGTAGACCTTACAGCCCCTCAAGTCTGCTTTACAATTGAACTCGATCACGTGGCTGATCTGCCTCAACCCAGTTTTGCTGCACTTTACCTGTATCCCTTGGTTTGTTAATATCTATAAATCTCTTGATCTCTGTCTTGAACATACTCAGTGACTGAGCTTCCATAGGCCTCTGGCCAGAGAATTCCACAGATTTATCACCCTTGGAGGGAAGAAATTCCTCCTGACCGCGGTTCTGAAAGACCTGCTCCTTGTTCTCAGACCCTGTCCCCTAGTTCGTGACCCAACCCCCACTTCCTCACTCCAGCCAAGGGGCTAACATTCATCCTGTTTCTATATTGTTGAGCCCTGGAGAATTTATGTATGTGTCAATGAGGCCACCTCCCATTCTTCTGCACACTAGGGAATGCAGACCCAATCTCTCCTCATAAGACAATCCTACCATCTCAGGATTCAGTCTGGTGAACCGTTTAGACAGTTTGTTTCACAACCTCAGGCTTTCCCAAAGGCCTTGTGTAGTGAGATTTGTGCTTTTGTTGGGAAGAAGTGTAACAGAGCCTGCGGAAGCCGTGTCGGTCTGTACTGCCACCTACAGACTCAGTGTGAGAGTGGAAGAAAGTCATCTTTGTCTGCAAGGGACTGCCACTGAGATGAGGCTTTTAGGGGGCTCAAATCTGAAATTTGTTCATAACGGGATCTCTCAAACCTGAGTGTGATAAAGACTAGATGGTGTCTTTTTGCTGGTGTTGATTGAAGGATCCAAATTGGTTTTGGCATCAGGGAGAACCTCCCTGGTCTCCTTTGAATCTGATCTTTTTATGTTCACTTAGGGCAGAGAGGGCCTGAGTTTAATATCATTCTAATGGCGAGAGAATTAGTGATGACACTGTGGGCTTGAGGCTGCAGTAGCAAAGGGGACCTGCTCCTTTTGGATGGATATTATGGTCTAGCGATGATGATGGTCTTCAGAGTCAGTACTCGCATGGAGATTGAATGTTGTGTAAATATAATTTATAAATTCTGTACCTCCTTTCCCTTCAGGACTTCATTCGTGAAGGCTGTCTCTATAAACTTACCAAAAAAGGCCTACAGCAGAGGATGTTTTTCCTGGTAAGTATTGCCTCTATCTAATAGCCTTCTGAATCTAAAAGGTGCTATTTTGTTCCTCCTCAGTGATTTTTTTTCATGCTGGTAAGGGATCAGGCCTCATGAAAGGCCTTAATGCTCACTCTATTTGAAGGTCTCTCCTCTCTCTCTTTCTTCCTCCCCCCCACTTTTACTTTTTATATATTACATCCTTTTGCATTATACCAGTCATTGTTGGTTCATCTGTATGTGTTCACTTAGGTATGGCTAAGGAAATAACTAAGACCTGTAAAAATGGCGCAGCAATTATCACGGGGGATTTTAATCTACGTGTAGATTGGTCGAACCAGCTCGGTCAGGGTGGCCTTGAGGAGGAGTTCATCGAGTGTATCTGTGATAGTTTTCATGAACAGTATGTAATGGAACCGACAAGGGAGCAAGCTATCCAAGATCTGGTCCTGTGTAATGAGACAGGAATAATTGATGACCTCATAGTTAGGGGTCCTCTTGGAAGAAGTGATGACAATATGGTTGAATTTAGAATACACATGGAAAGTGTGAAGAAAGTAAAATCCAGTAGCAGGATCCTATGTTTGAACATGGAGGACGACAATAGAATGAGGGAGGACCTAGCTAAAGTAGACTGGAAACAAAGATTTAATGGTGGGACAGTTGACAAGCAGTGGAGCACTTTCAAAGAAATCTTTCAAAGTGCTCAGCAAATGTATATTCCAGTGAAAAGGAAAGACTGTAAGAAGAGGGGTAATCTGCCATGGGTGTCTAAGGAAATAAGGCAGGCTATCAAATTGAAAGAGAAGGCATACAACGTGGCCAAAAACATCAGGAAACTAGAAGATTGGAAAAACTTTAGAGGTCAACAGAAAGCCACAAAAAGAACTATAAAGAAAAATAAGATAGAGCATGAGAAAAAAACTTACACAGAACATAAAGACGGATAGCAAAAGTTTCCATAAATATATAAAATGAAAAGGAACGGCTAAAGTAAACATTGATCCTTTAGAGGATGAGAAGGGGCATTTTGTTATAGGATGTGATGAAATGGCCGACGTATTGAACAGGTATATTGTATCGGTCTTCACAGCAGAGGACACTAATACATGCCACTAAGTGACAAAGAGATCAAGGTATGTGAGGACCCGGTAATAATCATTATTACGGAAGAGCTAGTGTTGGGCAAGCTAATAAAGCTAAAGATAGATAAGTCTGTTGGCCCTGATGGAATACATTCCAGGGTTCTAAGAGAGATGGCAGAAGAAATAGCAGGGTCGCTGGCAGTAATTTTCCAAAATTCGCTGGACACTGGGGCAGTCCCAGCAGATTGGAAAACAGCACATGTGATGCCACAGTTTAAAAAGAGAAGTAGACAGAAGATGGGGAATTATAGACCAGTTAGCTTAACCTCTGTGATGCAGAAGATGCTTGAGTCTATTATCAAGGAAGAAATAGCAGGGCATCTCAAAAGAAATTGCCCCGTTGGACAGACACAGCATGGTTCATGAAGGGCAAGTCATGCTTGACAAATCTTTTGGAATTCTATGAAGACATTTCAAGCAAAGTGGACAATGGGGACCCAGTGGATCTGGTGTGCCTAGATTTCCAAAAGGCCTTTGACAAGGTGCCACACAAGAGGCTGCTGCATCAGATAAGGATGCATGGCATTAGGGGTAATGCATTAGCATGGATAGAGGATTGGTTGACTAACAGGAAGCAAAGAGTTGGGATAAATGAGTCCTATCCTGACTGGCAATCAGTGACTAGTGATGTGCCTCAGGGATCGGTATTGGGGCAGCAATTATTTACAATTTATATAGATGATTTGGAGTTGGGGAACCACATTTACAGTGTCAAAATTTGTCCATGACACTAAGATGAGTGGCAAGCAAAGTGGGCAGAGGACTGTGAAACTTTGCAGAGGAATATAGATACATTGAGTGAGTGGGCAAAGGTCTGGCAGATGGAATACAATGTTAATAAATGTGAAGTCATACATTTTGGTAGGAGTAACAGTAAAAAGGATTATTACTTGAATGGTAAAAAGTTGCAGCATGCTTATATGCAGAGGGACCTTGGTGTCCTTGTGCATGAATCACAGCAGGTTAATCTACAGGTACAACAAGCAATTAGGAAGGCAAATGGAATTTTGTCCTTCATTGCTAAATGGATTGAGTTTAAAAGCAGAGAGGTTATGTTGCAGCTGTACAAGGTGTTGGTGAGGCCACACCTGAAGCACTGTGTGCTGGTTTGGTCTCCTTACTTGTGAAAGGATGTGCTGGCTCTAGAGGAGGTTCACTAGGTTGATTCTGGAGTGGAGGGGGTTGGCTTATGAGGAGAGACTAGTAGACTGGGATTATATTCATTGGAATTTAGAAGAATGAGGGGGCAGTCTTGAGAAACATATAAAATTATGAAGGGAATGGATAAGTTAGAAGTAGAGAGATGTTCCCACTGGCTGTTGAAGCGAAGATAAGAGGGCATAGCCTCGAAATTGGAGGGAGCTGATTTAGGACTGAATTGAGAGCTAAGGTAGTTTTTTTTTTTGAAAAATAAATGAATTAAGGGATAAGGTGAAAGCATGGGTAAGTGGAACTGAGTCCACGAAAAGATCAGCCATGATCTTATTGAATGGCAAAGCAGGCTTGAAGGGCCAGACGGCCTACTCTTGCTCCTAGTTCTTCTGATCTTTTGTACCTCAGAATTCAGCGAAGTTGTTCATTCAGTCATGGTATATCATGATGGTTTTTTTTCCTATGGACGTGAACTCTCCTTGTCTGTGTACTGTTTCCTCAGCATCATTTATTCTCCCATGTATGAAGGTAGCCATATTTTATTGCATGTTTCTGGTTGAATGGTGTACTTTTAACTTGTTGGGATACTCTACTTTGACATGATCAGGTTTGGTACGGGGGTTGAGCTAGATGCTGTATTTAGATTGCATTGAATATTCCCATTACATATAAGCATTGATTAATACTGTATTGAAGGAGGTTGTTCATCCCATCAGGTTTGGTTCCTCCAGAAAACTATCCAATTATCTTCATTCTCCTTCTCTTTCATGAAACTTGTACATTTCTCAGATTCATTTTTGAAAGCTATGATTCCGCCTCCCCTTCAGACACCACATTCCATGCTGATAATTTACTGTGTAAAAGACATTTCCATCTGTTGCTTTTGACACACCCTAAATCTTTATCCTCTGGCTATTGACTCTGTGTCACTGCACATACAGTAGTTTTTCCTTCGGAATTGTCCAGGAGTTTAACTACCTCCATCGAACACCTGCTGTAAGGAGAAAAATCCCAGTTTTTCCACATAATTCCAGACCCTCGTTCCCGCCATTCTGGGTAATTTCTGTCATACCTTCCCCAAGGCCTTGGCATCCTCCTGGAAATGCGGTGCCTAAAACTGAGGCAAACGTTCCAGCTGAGGCCTTCATTTGATTGGTCCATAACTAGGCTTTAATCAAACACAATTTATTCTTGCAACAAAGTTAAAATATGACCAAAAAGAAGAACTTGCATAACTTTAACTCTATTGAAATACTTAACAAGATAATATGTTCATTAATGCCAATCATCAACTGTTCCAATTTGGCTGAATCACATAAACACGCCCTTTGGTAAAAATGCAATTCAACAAAACAGTCATAGTTCTCACATGCAGTCCCTCTCCAGTCCAGAAGAAAGAAACAATCTGTCCCTTATGATTTTTAAGAGGAAGCCCCACGTCTTAAGACTTCAGTCTAGCAATTGGGAACTTAAGCTGTTAGCTCAGCAGTTAGCAGACGCATTCTCATTATCTGGAAGCAAAACTAAAAACCTTTCTGGGTGTGAGTGAAACCTGACCCTACCTGCACATGATTCCTTTGTCTCATTTTAAAACAAAGAAACAGCCAAGGAGAACTCAGGCTGTTTTCAGCTGCCTGTCTGATGGAGACATCCCAGCGGCACTGTGGCCACACCACTCTGCAAGAAAAACAGGACAAAACACATCTCTCTTAAAGGCACAATACTGTCACAAATGTGTTTAATGACTGCTTGATATTACACTCCCAAGTGCTTTATTCCATTTAACATGACTCAGTTGGATGGAGTTGCATAGTTCGATTTTTATTTTTCTAAATCAGCCAGTTTTTCTAAATCACTACGTTTGTCATCTCTCCTAGTTCTCTGACATGCTGTTGTACACGAGCAAAGGAGTGACGGCCAGCAACCAGTTTAAAGTACATGGGCAGCTTCCTCTATGTGGAATGATAGTAAGTATACAGAGCGAAAGCCTGGCAGTGATTTTATTCGATGGACTGGCTTTGATTAATCTGTGCTGATTATTTTCTTGTTCAGCAGTTTTGTTACAAGGATAATAGAAGTATTTGGGAAACAGTGTACTACCTAGAATGCAAAAGAAACTCTTACAAGAGGAGCTGCTACAAGTTGTGCACAGAACCCGACAATCCTTTTTAACCTGCTTTTTATGTCCATGGGGATTTTAACTGTCTTGCCTTATGTATCGATTGTATTGAGAAATCTAGCTTGGTTACAGTGTTTCACAATGCAAGGCACCATCAATGTTGGCTGAATTAAAATCAGGAAATAAGGATCAGGTGACCCTGAGCATGTCTTTTAATAATCAGCACTTGCAGAGAGGGCAATAGACTAAGTCGACAAAGATCTACAATTGTGCCACCTTGGAAATGCCTTTCAGAGGCGAGACCAAGATGATGGATAATGGAAAGTGTGTCAAACACTCAGTTTTGTTAGTAAGTGGCAAAGTGAAAGGAAACTCACCATAATATTATTGCTAGAGAGAGAGAGACAAGAAAGATTTTAACTGTAGACAAGAGCTTAGAGCCTGGCATGGAAAGGTGACTGGCTTTTTCTGATTGAGAGGGAGGGAGAGAGAGAGAGAGAGGAGGAGTTCTAAATATAGGAGTGACGCATAAGTTCTGGCTGCACGTCTTCCTTGTGGCTGTTTGAGCACTTCAACAAAAATGCCCAAAATGTACTCTTAACATCTCTGTGTACCAAGGTTATTAGTCCTGGTACATTAAGTTGTTCTGTTGTATTCGCATCTTTACATATACTTGACTTCAGCACACGTGCCTTGGTCTATATCGTAAACAGTTCAGAGAATATAACTTTTTTTTCTGCTCAGGTGGGACCTGAACCCAGGTCTCTTGGCTCAGAGGTAAGGACACTACCACTGTGCAACTTCCTGACACCCTGGCCCTTATTTATATGACTGTAGCAATGAGATTTCAGAAATGACCTTTAAATAAGTGATCATTTGACTACAGTTTAGGAACATTTCCAGAAGGGGTAACTGGCAAGCAATTGAAACCAGAGCCCCTGGAATCCAAGGGCGAAGGGTGCCTTGGGCCAGATAGTAATTTGATAATACAAGGGAGGCCAGGCTGAATATTAAAAGTACAAAAAAGAAGTGAAAAGGAGACAATGGCAGGGAAACCACAGGATGAAAGTACATTGGCTGCTAATATAAAAGGGAGTGCAGAGTAGTCTTCTTAGGCAAACGAACAATAAAATAATTGTCAGAAGTGTGGTGGGGCTGGGTGGGACCAGCATGGGATTGGTTGGTAGAGAGAAAATGACAGTGGAGTTACAATGACGAGAGTTTATTGGAACTGCGAGCAATGCATACCCTCACCTTACTGTCCCTTAATGTTATCATAATGCTTCAGAATGTAAAACTAAAGCAATACACAGCAGACGCTGGAGAACTGAACTCGGAAACTGGAGAAACTCAGCAGGTCTGGCAACATTTGCAGAGAGAGAAACAATTAATGTTTCCAACCTGGTAGAACTCTTCTTCAGAACTGTTCTTTATCTTTTGCTCTGTGGCACTGATGATCTGTAATCTCGCTCTCACCTTCTCCTCTCCTTCCCTTCTGTTCTACTTTCTCCTGTCCACCTTGGTCTACACATTAGAACCCGTTGTTTTCTACTTCTGAAGAAGAATCATTCCAGACTAGAAGTGTTATCTCTCCCTTCTCTCCCTCCCTCTACCCCTCTTCCTGCCCTCCTCCCCCCTCCACATCCTCTTCCCCCTCACACTCTCCCCCCATGCGCGCGCACACTCTCTCTCTCTCTCCCTCCCCCCCCCCTCCCCCCCCTCTCTCTCCCTGCGCCCCCCCACCCCCAACATACTGCTATACCCGTTCTGTGGCACCTTCTGTTCATATTTTATGATGTAGCTGTACTCTTGCAGAAAATGAAGGAAGCACATGTCAGGTATATACAGGATAGATTGGGGCGGCACGGTGGCTCAGTGGTTAGCACTGCTGCCTCATAGCACCAGGGCCCCAGGTTCGATTCCAGCCTTGGGTGACTGTGTGGAGTTTGCACATTCTCCCCGTGTCTGCGTGGGTTTCCTCCGGGTGCTCCGATTTCCTCCCACAAGTCCAAAGATATGCAGGTCAGGTGAATTGACCATGTTAAATTGCCCATAGTGTTAGGTGCATTAGCCGGAGGGAAATGGGTCTGGGTGGGTTACTCTTCAGAGGGTCGGTGCGGCCTTGTTGGGCCGAAGGGCCTGTTTCCACACTATGCAATCTAATCTAATCTAAACTCATTCCATACATGCACTGTGTGGAATAAGCTGCTGCTCAGGTCCCTTTGAAATCTTTCCCTCACTTTAAACCTAGACCCTCCAGTTTTGGATTCCCTTACCTTGGGAAAAGACCTGGGTGATGCCCTACATGATTTTACAAAGCTCTGTAAGTTCACTGCTCGACTCCTCCACTCCAAGGAATAAGAGTCCCAGCCTCTCCTGATAACTCCAGCCTTCCAGTTACTGAGAGCAGTGAGTGGAATCAGAATCAAGTGATGGATAATTAGAAAATAGCATCTCACCCTTAGGGAATCAGTTCTAGAGAAGGACACAGTATTAATAAGGATTACACATCGTAGTGATGGGTTAATCAGGGTCAGAAATGTAAAATCTGAAACAGTGTGAGGTTGGAGGCAATGGAGAGACAACTAGTGCAATGGAAGGTAATGGGGTGAGAGGGAAAGATAAGACTAGCAATGATGGAAGGAGAATAATGAAAATGGACTAACGGCAGCTAACCTGTTTTGAGAAAGTTTTGCACTCTTGTTAAGTGGCGAATCACTGCAGAAAGGCTGCAGTGTTATGTTTTCAATAAGCCCCTCAGGAGACCACCGCATGCTGGTTTGTCCATTTATGAATAAAATTCAGGGTAACCGCTGAAGACATTTCCACCCACTGGCAACTTGTGCCACCCAGCTGAAGACTCTATCCCTCTGCTTTTACTGATCATGGTAACTTCCTGTGTACAGTACTTTGTAGCACAGTCAGCAATGTCCAGCTGAAAACCACACCTTGTGGACACTGGGCATCTGAGCCGTGGCCACTGTTTCTTTGATGTCTCGTAAATGGGGCAAGAGCCGGTTTACTCTCTGTCTCCAAGGAAAGATGTGGAGGAGCCGGTATTGGACAGGGGTAGACAAATTAAAAATCACACACCAGGTTATAGTCCAACAGGTTTATTTGGAAGTACAAGCTTTCAGAGCACTGTTCCTTCGTCAGGTAGCTAGTGGGGCAGGATCATAGGACACAGAATTTATAGCAAAAGATCATTGTGTCATGCACTGATGTGATATTGTGATATATTGAACAAACCTAGATTTCTGTTAGGTCTTACATTTTTTAGAATGGGTTGCAGATTTCGATTCATTGATATGTAAATCCCAGAACCCCATTCTAAAAGATGAAAGATTTAATAGGTTTGTTCAATATATCACATCAGTGCATGTTACTATGATCTTTTGCTCTAAGTTCTGTGTCCTATGATCCTACTCAACTAGCACCGCTCCAAAAGCTTGTACTTACAAATAAACCTGTTGGACTATAACCTGGTGTCATGTGATTTTTAACTTTGTCCAAGGAAAGAGTTGGAGGATTGTGTCCAATTCCAGCAGCAATGGTTTTACAGAGGATGTTAAAAGGGGGACAAAGGAGATCTAATACTGACACTTATACAAAAATTCTTCCTGTTTATGTCATGAATAAGCAAATCTTAGCAGGACTTATACACTTAATGGTAAGGTTCTAGGGAGTGTTGCTGAACAAAGAGACCTTGGAGTGCATGTTCACTCCTTGAAAGTGGAGTCACAGGTAGGTAGGATTGTGAAGAAGGTGTTTGGTATGCTTTCCTTTATTGGTCAGAGTATTGAGTACAGGAGTTGGGAGGTCATGTTGTGGCTGTACAGGACATTGGTTAGGCCATGTTTGGAATATTGCATGCAATTCTGGTCTCTTTCCTATCGGAAAAATGTTGTGAAACTTGAAAGGGTTCAGAAAAGATTTACAAGGATGTTGCCAGGGTTGGAGGATTTGAGCTATAGGGAGAGGCTAAACAAGCTGGGGCTGTTTTCCCTGGAGCGTCAGAGGCTGAGGGGTGATCTTATAGAGGTTTACAAAATTATGAGGGGCATGGATAGGATAAATATACAAAGTGTTTTCCCTGGGTTCGGGGAGTCCAGAACTAGAGGGCATAGGTTTAGGGTGAGAGGGCAAAGATATAAAAGAGACCTAAGGGGCAACTTTTTCACGCAGAGGGTGGTACATGTATGGAATGAGCTGCCAGAGGAAGTGGTGGAGGCTGGTACAATTGCAACATTTAAGAGACATTTGGATGGGTATATGAATGGGAAGGATTTGGAGGGATATGGGCCGGGTGCTGGCAGGTGGGACTAGATTAGGTTGGGATATCTGGTTGGCATGGACGGTTTGGACCGACGAGTCTGTTTCCATGCTGTACATCTCTATGACTCTGTGTTTCTCCTGGCTGAATGGCTGATAAAGTGCTTGGAAAGAACCAAATCTAACATCAGGAAAATTATCCTTGTGCCATGAGTAATAGCATTTGATTGCACTGTCCGCTAGATCAGTGGATACAGATTTAATAGTAGGGAAATTATATGAAAGCCAAAGGAGAAAATTTGCAGGGATATGAAGTGTGAGATGTGGGCCTACCCAGGCATTAAGGTCCTGTTCAAAGTTTCCCCTGTGCTGGAAATATGCCACAGCCTGCCTGAATGTGTATTTTTTAATGTAAGAATGGGCAAGTAGGACTAACTCTCAGAATAGTTTTTTTTTAAAAGATTGGCACATGCTCCAGTGGACTAACTGGAGCCCTGGAATATACTTGGTGTAATTCTAGAAACCATATTCAGCAAAACTCACTGCCGTCAGCAGCATACGTGAATGTTTAGCTGACTGAGAATGTCAGCTTTCGTTGGCAGGGCTCCATTGTGCAGTAATCTCCTCATGCTGTCTGTCTGTTTTCTTCCTTTGTATTTGCATCTCTGCAGCTAATCGTGCTGGAACCCCCGGTGAGTATGTTCAGTGAGAATGGGATTCCCCTTCTTAGCACAGCAGCTGTCGGCTTACTGTAAATTTTGTTTGTACTTAGGATTATTGTGCAATTATGGCAGATTTAGAAACTCCTTCAATGTCTTGTGAGAGATATAAGTATATTTTTAGACCTGTCTTTGCTGCAGCTTTCCTGCCATGTTGGTAGTTTTGCTAATTACTCTGTTGTATTGCTCCAAATCTTTCCACTTGGTTTCTCTATTTGCCTCCTTTATTTATGTTTGACCTGTCACTCAACTGAACTGGAATCGAGCAATAAGATGCTCTCAATCTTCTTCACTGGTGTCTGCCATGGCTCAGTGTTGATTTTAGTTTTCTCCGATGCTAGTTTCCTGAGCTAACTAAATTAATACCAGTCTTCTTCATCTTGTCTATAAGCTACTGAATTGATGTTCATTTTGCCAGAGCTTGTAAAATGACTTAAATCAGAAGTAGGAGAAAGTGAGGACTGCAGATGCTGGAGATCAGAGCTGAAAATGTGTTGCTGGAAAAGCGCAGCAGGTCAGGCAGCATCCAAGCAGCAGGAGAATCGACGTTTCGGGCATGAGCCCTTCTTCAGGAATTCCTGAAGAAGGACTCATGCCCGAAACGTCGATTCTCCTGCTGCTTGGATGCTGCCTGACCTGCTGCGCTTTTCCAGCAACACATTTTTCAGCTTAAATCAGAAGTATCATGGCATGATACTTCCAAGAGTTTTCTTGAAGATAATGCAGAGAGTCTGCACCTACTACACCAGCCATTGCTGTATTGCAGAGTCTGAAGGGGAGACTGAATCAGGGTTGTGATTGAGATATGTAAAATTATGGTGCAGATACAAAGGAGGTTTTTCTCCTGGTGGAGGGGCAGGTGACCAGGGGGTGTGGATTCAAGGTGAGGGGGAGGAGATTTAAGGAAGATGAGGAAATTCTTTTCCTCGCCCAGAGTGTGGTGGGAATCTAGAACTCGCCGCCAGTAAGGGTGGAAGAGGCAGAAATTCCCCCTAACATATTTAGATATACATTTGTGATGCCAAGGCATACAAAGCAGTAGGCCAAGTGCTGGAAAATGGGATTGGAATAGTGAAGTGATTGATTCTGTGCTGGTCAAAAATAACGGGCTGAAAGGCCTTTTACTGAACTGTAGAGCTCGAGGATTTCTGGCTCGAAGATGCAGTACCCGAAAGCCAGTCTTATACTAAGTTTGTATGCTTTAAACAAGTGTCCCCAATCTGTTAAATTGGGATAATTTATCAAAGGGCATTCTCTATTCCTTTAATTGTTTTATTATCTTGATCAAGTGATTTCTGTACTGAATAGGCCAAGGCCTCAGAGCCTCTCTCAGTCACTTGAGGACGGTAACGTTCTTATAGTGGTCTTTTGGACCTTTTCCAGAGTCACCATTGCCAGAGGTCAGAGTCTGACTAGCAACCTGGACAGCATCAAAACAGTGTCCTTTGATTTTTACCGAATGATTGTGTTAATACAATCTGACACATATTAGTGTTATTTATCACTTCTCTACATTGGTCATCTTTTGTTGTCTGTGCATTTTAGCACCCCCAAAATAATAATCTCTTTCAAGCCCTTTAGATTTTTTTTTCTCTGAGAATGAGATGTTCTGTGATGACTCTACCAGCATCAAGACTAATATCACAAGTCACAACCTGGCAACTAATGTACACACTGAGCACCCTTATTCTGCCTCCTACTTCCTAACTAATTACCTACCCATACCAGTAGGTTGCTTCCAATTCTGAAAGCTTTTACTAACAGCACTGAATGTGTGAAACTTTATTGAATGCCTTCTGGAGGTCCAAATAAATAACATTGATAGAAACCCTGTTTACCCACCTCATTAATGACCTCAAAATATTCAACTCTATTTGTTGAACATGATGTACCCTTTACTAGATCATGTTGCTTCTCTCAGATGAGGATCTGTTTGTCCAAGTATCCCCTCATTTTACCCGAGTAATCATAGAACGTAACACATTACATTGCAGTACAGGCCCTTCAGCCCTCGATGTTGCACCGATCTGTGAAACCAATCTGGAGCCCATCTAACGTACACTATTTCATTTTCATCCATATGTTTATCCAATGGCCACTTAAATACCCTTAATGTTGGCGAGTCCACTACTGTTGCAGGCAGAGTGTTCCACTCCCTTATTACTCTGAGTAAAGAACCTACCTCAGGCGACTGACTGTGTGGAGTTTGCACGTTCTCCCCGTGTCTGCGTGGGTTTCCTCCGGTTTCCTCCCACAGTCCAAAGATGTGCAGGTCAGGTGAATTGGCCATGCTAAATTGCCCGTAGGGTTAGGTTAGGGGTAAATGTAGGGGTATGGGTGGGTTGCGCTTCGGCGGGTCGGTGTGGACTTGTTGGGCCAAAGGGCCTGTTTCCACACTGTAATGTAATCTAATGTAATCTAATCTAATCTACCTCTAATAATCTATCAGCCCTCAATTTAAAGCTATGTCCCCTCATGCTAGCCATCACCATCTGAGGAAAAAGGCTCTTACTGGGCACCCTATCTAATCCTCTGATCATCTTGTATGCCTCTATTAAGTTACCTCTCAACCTCCTTCTCTCTAACAAAAATAGCCTCAAGTCCCTCAGCCTTTCCTCATAAGACCTTCCACACTACCAAGAATCTTAGCATTAGCCCAGTACTCTGTATTCCTGTTACTCCTTCCAAAGTGAATCACTTCACACTTTTCCACCATTTGCCTCCTCTCAGCCCAGCTCTGCAGCTTATCTATGTCCCTCTGTAACCTGTAACATCCTTCAGCACTATCCACAACTCCACCGACCTTAGTGTCATCCTCAAATTTACTAACCCATTCTTCTACGCCGTCATCCAGGTCATTTATAAAAATGACAAACAGCAGTGGCCTCAAAACAGATCCTTGAGGTACAGTACTAGTAACTGAACTCCAGGATGAATATTTTCCATCCTATCTTTTAAAATCCTTTCCAAACCTTCACCCACAACCGAAGTAAAGCTCACAGGTCTATAATTACCAGGGTTGCCTCTACTCCCCTTCTTGAACAAGGAGACAATATTTGCTATCCTCCAGTCCTCTGGCACTATTCCTGTAGACAATGATGACAAAGATCAAAACCAGAGACTCCGCAATCTCCCAGCTTCCCAGAGAATCCGGAGATAAATTCCATCCGGCCCAGTTCTAATAGCTTCCTGATAACAGACTTTAGATTAATAGGTATCGAATTTCCTATTTATTTCTCAGAAGTATTAAATAATAATAGCGACATTCAAAATTGTCCAATATCAGGAGACCGCTCTGAAAAGAATTTTGGAAAAACATTTTGCATCTGCTTCTCCCTGTAGCTGAGTATTAATAAATTGGAATCTACCAAGCACTGGAGATTTGACTATCTTAAGCCTCATTACTTTCTCCATTACTGTTTCTTTTAAAATGAGATTAAATCTATTAAGTTTCTCACCTTGATTTACTGCTTTCTCATAGCTCAAGTATTTTATTGTCATCTGCTCTATCAAGTTGTTATTTAGTAAATTTGCCATTTCCTTATTTTAGTTACAATCTTTATCTATATCTGTCTTAAGAAGGTCTATATTACTCACAACCATCAGCTTTCAGTTAATGCACTTGTAAATACTTAAACTCTTATCCATGATATCCCTTAATTTTTATTGTTTTCCCTTTTCTGTTGAGCCTACCATTTCCTTTGTATCTTTTTGCTTTTCTTTGTATCCTTCCCAATCAATGCGATCGTTGCATTTTTTGTAAAGACTTACTTTTATTTTTTATTGTCTCTCACATCTTTTATTGACCAAATGTCTTGAAAGCTTTACCTTGTGAATCTTGGATCTGTTCACCTTGAGGTATTTGCATTTTCTGAATATGGTTATGATTGACCATGTTGCTGCATCGTTTATAACTGTTTATTATTGTAGGTCGAGGAGACTGAGAATGAGTGGTCTGTTCCACATTGTTTCACCATATACTCTGCTCCGAAGACAGTTGTTGTCGCAGCCAGGTAGGTTTCTCACTTATGCTTAAAAGTGTGTGGACGTTTTAATCATCCTATTTTCAATGGTTACCTTCAGTTTCTTGTCCTGGTAGAAAGATGTGTCAGGGTACAGCTCATGCGATGCATGAAAACTGCTCAGAGGGAAGTGATTAAGGGATGGACAGCTATCTGTTACTTCCTGAGTCGATGCGTAACCACCCAACTGTCACCTTTTGAGAGGGTTTGAGGGTCCCACAAAGTTGCCTTCCTTAAGTAATAAGGAGAAAGTGAGTGCTGCAGATGCTGGAGATCAGAGCTGAAAATGTGTTGCTGGAAAAGCGCAGCAGGTGAGGCAGCATCCAAGGAACAGGAGAATCGACGTTTCGGGCACAAGCCCTTCTTCAGGAATGAGGAAAGTGTATCCAGCAGGCTAAGATAAAGGTAGGGAGGAGGGACTTGGGGGAGGGGCGTTGGAAATGGGATAGGTGGAGGGAGGTCAAGGTGAGGGTGATGGGCCAGAGTGGGGTGGGGGCGGAGAGGTCAGGAAGAAGATTGCAGGTTAGGAAGGTGGTGCTGAGTTTGAGGGATTTGACTGAGACAAGGTGGGAGGAGGGGAAATGAGGAAACTGGAGAAATCTGAGTTCATCCCTTGTGGTTGGAGGGTTCCCAGGCAGAAGATGAGGTGCTCTTCCTCCAACCGTCATGTTGCCATGGTCTGGCGATGGAGGAGTCCAAGGACCTGCATGTCCTTGGTGGAGTGGGAGTGGGGGGGGGGAGTTAGTGTTGGGCTACGGGGTGGTTGGGTTGGTTGGTGCGGGTGTCCCAGAGGTGTTCTCTGAAACCTTCCGCAAGTAGGTGGCCTGTCTCCCCAATATAGAGGAGACCACATCGGGTGCAGCGGATGCAATTGATGTGTGTGGAGGTGCAGGTGAATTTGTGGCGGATATGGAAGTGTCCCTTGGGGCCTTGGTGGGAAGTAAGGGGGGAGGTGTGGGCGCAAGTTTTGCAGTTCTTGCGGTTGCAGGGGAAGGTGCCGGGAGTGGAGGTTGGGTTGGTGGGGTGTGGACCTGACGAAGGGGTCACGGAGGGAGTGGTCTTTTTGGAACGCTGATAGAGGAGGGGAGGGAAATATATCCCTGGTGGTGGGGTGCGTTTGCAGGTGGCGGAAATGACGGCGGATGATACGTTGTACATGGAGGTTGGTGGGGTGGTAGGTGAGGACCAGTGGGGTTCTGTCCTGGTGGCAGTTGGAGGGGCGGGGCTCAAGGGCGGAAGAGCGGGAAGTGGAAGAGATGCCCTTGAGCCCCCGCCCCTCCAACTGCCACCAGAACAGAACCCCACTGGTCCTCACCTATCACCCCACCAACCTCCATGTACAACGTATCATCCGCCGTCATTTCCGCCACCTCCAAATGGACCCCACCACCAGGGATATATTTCCTCCCCTCCCCTATCAGCGTTCCAAAAAGACCACTCCCTCCGTGACCCCCTCGTCAGGTCCACACCCCCCACCAACCCAACCTCCACTCCCGGCACCTTCCCCTGCAACCGCAAGAAATGCAAAACTTGCGTCCACACCTCCCCCCTTACTTCCCTCCAAGGCCCCAAGGGACACTTCCATATCCGCCACAAATTCACCTGCACCTCCACACACATCATCTATTGCATCCGCTGCACCCGATGTGGCCTCCTCTATATTGGGGAGACAGGCCGCCTACTTGCGGAACATTTCAGAGAACACCTCTGGGACACCCAGACCAACCAACCCAACCACCCCGTAGCCCAACACTTTAACTCCCCCTCCCACTCCACCAAGGACAAGCAGGTCCTTGGACTCCTCCATTGCCAGACCATAGCAACACGACTGTTGGAGGAAGAGCGCCTCACCTTCTGCCTGGGAACCCTCCAACCACAAGGGATGAACTCAGATTTCTCCAGTTTCCTCATTTCCCCTCCCCCCACCTTGTCTCAGTCAAATCCCTCAAACTCAGCACCGCCTTCCTAACCTGCAATCTTCTTCCTGACCTCTCCGTCCCCACCCCACTCCGGCCTATCACCCTCACCTTGACCTCCCTCCACCTATCACATTTCCAACGCCCCTCCCCCAAGTCCCTCCTCCCTACCTTTTATCTTAGCCTGCTGGATACACTTTCCTCCTTCCTGAAACGTCGGTTCTCCTGTTCCTTGGATGCTGCCTGACCTGCTGCGCTTTTCCAGCAACACATTTTCAGCTTCCTTAAGTAATAAACCAAGTATTGGAATGACGTTGGTAGCTTATTTTATTGTTGGCATTCGAGAGAGTAGAGATTTGATGAGACTAACTTGGTAATTATCTGTTGGTGTACACTTGTAAGTCTACATGTATGATAATGTGTACGTGAAAAGATAAGTATACCCAAGTCAGAGTAGGCTTTTCTGTGTGAGTGGTATATGTAGATGTGTGTGTGCATGTGCACAAATGACGTTGGTCTATTCACCTTATCTTTGCCCCTCATTGTTTTATAAATCTCTATATAAGTTCACCCCCTCAACCTTCTAACCTCCAGTGAAAGAATCCCAACCTATCCAGCCCATTTTTAAAACACAAACCGTCTATTCATACCATTCAATCTCTTCTGAATCCTCTCTAGATTAACAATATCCTTCCTATAGCAGGCTGCCTGGAACTGGACATAGTACTGCAGAAGAGGCCTCACTAACATCCTGTACAACGTCAACATGACGTCCCAACTCCTGTACTCAGTGGTTTGAGCAATGAAGGCAGGCATGTTAAATGCCTTCTTAACCACCCAACCCCTCTACGTCTGACGCAGATTTCAAAGAATGAACCCCTGGATTTCTCTGTTTTACAACACTACCCAGGACCCTACCATTAATTGTCCTGTCCTTCTAGAACAAAATCGATCAAAAGTGACTCATTCAGTTGCAAACTGTTTTGATGTGTTTGATTAGTTGAAAAATTAAAGTTTTTCAGTTCAGGAATGTATGCTGCTGATGACAGAGCTTGCTGTTGTTCTACCTGAGGGCCAGTGATATGTTCGCAACAGAGAATAGGTGTTTAAATCTGGCATGATGTATCTATATATATAAAATGGACACTCAACCAATTATAAAAACCATATTGTATTAAATACAATTAAAGCCTGGAAGATAATGCGGCAAGACGAGGGTAATTCACAAAAACCGCTCCTTATACTCCTATAAGTGATTTTCAATGGGGGCACACAGATGCTACATTTAAAACCTGGAGGTCCAGGGGTATTTCTCGCTTAGGGAGGTTATGATTCTTTTGAACAGCTGCTCCAGAAATTTGGACTGCCTAATGGAGACCTTTTTCGATATTTCCAAATTTGAGATTATATACAGAAGACCACCACATTATTGGATAGCTCTTATAAATCGGATAGGGAAAGAAGAGTGCTATGGCCAATGGGTCCACCCTCGGTCAGCACGCTTTATCACTCATTACAGAACGAAGTATCGGAAGACATGGAACAATTGTTTAAAACACAGAATCAGGAATTGGGGTTGGAAATCCCTTCAGAAATGTGGGACAACATCTGGGAAAATGCCAGAAAGATCTCAATTTGTAATAGAACCCAAACTATTCAATTAAAGATACTCCATAGGACTCATATAGCACCAGAACAATTGGCGAAAATTTAGGGCAGGAGCATCTCCAATGTGTCCTAAATGTAAAATAGAAGTGGGCACTCTCACACATTGCTTATGGACATGTCATAAGATCCGCAAATACTGGACCAAAGTAGCAAATGCGCTGACAGAAATCTTGGGAGCAGAAATTGGAGTAGATCCAGTATTTCTTCTCCTGGGCTTCTCGAACCTGCCTTCCCTGGATGTGCACGGGAGGAAATTATTTACCATTCTCTCCTTTTGTGCAAGGAAAAATATCTTGGTAAACTGGGTAGCTGAGGTCCCTCCAGGACTTTCGAATTACCACAGGTTAATCAGGGAATGTATTCTCCTTGACTGACAAATATGGTGCACCAAAAAACTGAATTATTATATAAAATATGACAGCTCTTCCTGAATTACATAGATACAGATATTTCAGCCTGTCTTGTATGTATTTGTTACTGTTACTGCTTTGTGATGACTGCTTCTCTCTTTCCCACCCACCCCTCAGAAACCCAGCAAGTCCCTGCCCCTCCCGCCTTCCGGCCATTCTAAGGGAGCCTGCCCTTACACCCCTTCCGGCTCTTGGTCTGCACCATGCCTCTTCCAGCCACTGAGGACAGCCTGTCCTGTTTCCCCAATCCCACCCCACCCCACCCCACCCCATCCCCGCCCTTTGCACCTTCCAGCCACCTGTAGGACTGCCCGCCTGGTACCTTCCGGGGTGACAACGCTGAGGACAGCCTACACGTCTTCCGGCTCTGTCTACCCCTATGTACCATCTGGCTCTCGTCTACCTTGACATGCCATCCGGCGTGTGGATTGCCCTGACCCACCTTCCGGATACCTCTCAGGCAGCCTGTCCCTCTCACTGGGATGACGGCACACAGGGAAGGCCACAAGCCTTCTGGCTCTCAGCCTGTCCTTACATATCTTCTGGCTCTCGGCCACTCCGATACACCTTCTGGCCACCTCTAGGACAGCCCATCCTGATTATCCCTTCTCAGGATGACAGCGCCCAGAACAGGCTACCCACTTTCGGGGCGGCCTATCTGCCCTCCAGCTCTCGGGGTGACAGCATTCGGGACAACCTATGCGCCTCCTAGCTCATAGTGAGGCTTGCCAGACCCAGGGACACACAAGACAGAATCAATTACCAAAAACAGAGTTCACTCCCAAACTCCAGGACACGGTAAAATGCTCACCTCCCATGACGCACATACGGGTGTTGTCTTTAGAGAGCCTAGTCCACTGACAAGGGCCAGGCCTATCCACAGAAAGAGCTCATCTGGAAAAGTCCATTTTCTCACGGGCTAAGTCCATACACCAAAAAAAAATGAAAACACATACGAAAAATAAAGAAAACCAGAGTGCAAGGGCTAAGACCTGACACACACACACTCAACACAGTCCTTTTCTCAGAGTAAAGGAGAAAAGAGTAACACAGGCTATAACCAACCAGTGAAACAATGAGAATGGAGTTACACCTGAAATACATTGACTATGTAAATCAGGCATTATAGAAATCAGTCATCAAAAAAGAAATACCAGTTAACAAAACTGGCTTTGTAAACTATCCAGTTTAGGAATCAGGTTCTCCCAAAAAAAAAGCAGCAACCAACAGTAGCAGTAACACATTGTGACCCAGTCAGTACAGAGTCAGTCCCCTAAACAGAGGAGATTCTAAATATCCTGTTTTTTTTATTTTATTAAACAATACAGTTTACATTAACAGCTGTATACAGAGACTTCTGGCTCTCGGTTGGCACCTACATACCAGCTGGCTCTCACCCACCCCAACACGCCATCTGGCCTGTGGACTGCCCTGACACACCTTTTGGCCAACTCTAGGACAGCCCTTCCCCTTCCTTGTGCCGACGGCATGCAGGGCAACCCACAAGCACTCCGGATCTCAGCTTGCCCCTACACACCTTCTGGCTCTACGCTGCTCTGACACACCCTTCAACCACCTCTAGGACAGCCTGTCCCGATTACCCCTTCTCAGGAGGACAGCGCTCAGAACGGCCTACCACCATGCAGCTAATGGGGTGACTGGCATCGGGGCCTACCTATCCTCCGGCTTTCGGGGCAACCTACCCACCCTCCGGCTCTTGGGGCGACAGCTTTCAGGATGACCTATGAACCTCTCCGCTCACAGTAAGGCCTGCCAGACCCAGGGGGACACAAGACCGTGCACGTGATAAAACCGACAAGCAACAAGACAGAGTCAGTTATCAACAAACAGACTCCCTTCTAGTACAGAGTTCATTACAATAAACAGTTCTCTTCAAAATGTAGAGTCCATTCCCAGGAACAGAGTGCACTCCAGTATACTAAGTGCGTGTCAGAAATAGAGTCCATTGCTAAAAACAGAGTCCACAACTGAGGGCAGAGTCCACTCCTGAAGGCAGCAAACGCACTCCCCACAGCATACAGGTGTTCATTCTCCAGAGAGTCCTGGCCCATCCATAGACAACCAGGCCCACTCACAGGAACACGGTACATTGTAAAGGTGCAGTTAACTCACAGGGGTTTGGTCCACTCCCGAATGTGAGGTCTACTCCCAAACTCCAGGATGTAGCAAGTGCCCACCTCCCAGCACATGTACAGGTGTTCAGTCTTTACAGAGGCCTAGTCCTAGGACCAGGCCTACCCACAGGAGCAGCTCATCTGGAAGGATGTATTTTCTCACAAGGGCTCATTCCAAACACCAAAAAAGTGAAAGCACATGCCAAACAAAAGAGTGCAAGGGCTGAGCCCTGCCACAAAATCAGCAAGTCCTTTTCTCAAAGTGAAAGAGTAACACACAGGCTGTAACCAATCAGTGAAATAACTGTTCACTAATAAGAACTGAGTTACACCTAAACACACATTGTCTGTATAAATCAGGCAGTTTAGAAATCAGCCCTCAATAAAAAAGGAATACCAGTTAACAAAAACTGGCTAAATAATTCAGCCAGTTCAGGAATCAGGTTTACTCCCCTTCCCCCCCCCCCCCCCCCCCCAGGTTAACAGCCCCAATCAGGGAACTCATTCTCTGAGGACCACTTGGCTGACCTTGTTACAATCACTACAGTTTGCTGACTTGAGTTTGATAATCCAGAGAGAGAGGGTGGGAAAGAATGCAGAAACCAGTTCATTCAGTGAGATGACATCGATAAAAGCTCATAATTGCGGTTCCCAAAAGCAGGGTTGGGTTGATGTCCTGAGGAATTATAGTTAAAGTTTGCAGGAGGTAGATGAATTCTTCAGAAGCTGGAAATTGCAGTTATCACTGAGGAAGACATCCTACAAGGCTGTTGTGACATTAGTTTAGGGGATCAGGTTTAAGTTGTCCAATGAGCTATGTTAGCAGCTTGTTACAAGCTATTGTGAAGTGATATATGAAGAAAATAATATCGATGAACGCACAGAAGTTTGCAGATAGGGAAATTGATTACATTAGTGCAAGTTGAATACTGAGCTTTAGATAGGGATGACCCTTCACTGTGATTTTTATGCCTGTAAAGATAGTGTTGGAAGTTCATGATTTTTTTTCCTTTTGTGTCATGAAGGCTATTGATCTTTTGTTAAATGTACATTGGCAGCCTCCTTTGAATATTTTCAGTGACTGACCTCCATGACAACAAAAAAAAGGTCTATCAAGTCATATCTCACTCTGAGACAAAAACGGCAATTACTGGAGAAACTCAGGAGATCTGGCAGTATCTGTGGAAAAAGAAAGCAGCATTAGTGTTTCAGGTCCAATGATCGTCCTTCAGAACTTTTCACTCGCAATGATCTGATCTGTCCAGTATTGCCATCATCTGCAGTCATAACCTTAGAAATGAAGCGAGCATCCTTGACATGCCAGAACAGCTCAGGGTTTGAGGAATTTTAGCTACAGTGTTACTTTGGAGAAGCTGACTGTGTTCTCATTGGGACAAAGGAGAGTTAGGAAAATTGATAAAGGTATCCAAAATTCTAAAAACCTTACATCAGGGAGACAAACACTGTTCTCGTGGTCCAAGGATGAGGAGATGCTAATTTTAAGAATTTAGGAAGAAACACAATGGAGAAAAGAGGGCTTTTTTTTAAACTCAGTGATCAATAATGAAGTCATATCCCATGAAGTCAAGATATTTAATGATTTCAAGAGAAAATTGAATGGGCATTTGAGGAAAATAAAGTTGCAGGGCACCAGGACTGTTTGGATTGTTTGGTAAAGAATTTGTTTCAATGGGCTGAGTAGCCTCCTCTGTGCTGTATGATTGCCGTGTTTTCAGATTAATACTCAAGATGGGAAGTTGCTAGGTACAGATACTGCACCCCACAGTCAATTGCTCGCTGTTTGTTACAGAGCACAACTCGCTGAAATATGGGCATCTTTTCAGCTGTAGATGTATGATCTAGAGAGTTCAGAGGAAGAAAAGTAAGAGACAAAAATTGGCACTCAGTAACAGGAGTCCCTTGGCACAGCAGTGTATTGGCAGCAACTGCTTACTGGCTTACAGATTTTGAAGTGATTCCAATTGTGTAGGAAGTCCTGTGCTTATATCTCGCCCGTTTGTTATCCTCTTTCTCAGCTCGCGCGTGGAGATGGGGAAATGGATTGAGGACTTGACCATGGCCATTGAGGTGGTGAAGAAATCAAATGAGAAGAGAGACACAATGCTGGAAAGCAACATCTCTGATTGTTCAAACCGTAAGTTAATTAGTAAAAATGATTATGGATTGACTTTATTCTTAATATACCATCAACAGTGGGTACAGGAACGGAGGAACCGGTATTTAATTCTGTTCATAATTCAGTTCTATCCGATATCCAGTATTTACCTGGGAAATGAATCACATCCATCAGTAACATCCATGTAACTTGCTCCATTTTTCTTCATCCCTACTTTACATTTCTGGTTTCATGCCTGGCTATTGCAAAGTGATAGTGAAGCATAATATAATGATTTGCTTTTAGTGAAAGGGAGGAAATATTCTGTAGCTCCGTCTTCAGACATGTTATTGTGGTACCCAGCTAAGTGATTCAACTTCTATGTGTCCTGAAGTATCAAAATCCTTGTGTATGATCAGTGACTGTAAAGGTGTCCAACAAAAGCTGAATTCCCAGTATATTTTCCATTTAGAGATCTAAGCTTTCACTTCTGAGTAATGTTATTGAACTGATGTGATCTGCGACTCCCCGTGAATTCTTCAATAAGGATTAAGAACCCAGTTCTTCAATGGACCTGATTGTGGCAATGGAATGCCTAGTTTGTTGGTTTTTTTTTAAACTAATGATGATGTCAGCTAAAGTCTTTTGTATTGGGAAGTCATTACAATTTCAGACTTGGCAGTGATCATTGTTTCATTTTCATTCTGCTAACCAATGATACCTTGACAGCAATTCCTGTATGGTTTTTTGAAGCCTACTAGTCAGATAGTTATTCTTCTTTATGCATTTATCCTAATATTCCCAGGATCTTCAGACGAAGTGTCACTGGAGCAGGAATCTGAAGACGATACTCACTCCTCCCACAGTTCGTTGGAAAAGCAGACCCACCACCGTGCCAACACCACAATGCACGTGTGCTGGCATCGCAACACGAGTGTCTCCATGTTGGACCACAGTGTTGCAGTGGAGGTACCCAGCAGGGCACTCTTACCACCTCCTACACCTCAGGATAACCCAGAGCCACACACAGTACAAATAAGGCCATGTGTATCCATTCTATCAGCTAAAGTGAAATCAATCTTTAACTTCCTCTGCCAACTATTGCTTGGACTTTGGAAATTAAATTGACAAACCAAAACTATTTTCTTGTTATTGAGAACTGGCAGCGTTTGATTTAGTAATTCCATTGTGAGTGGGAAGTATTGGATAATCTGAGTTGTGAAGTTGTCCTTTGTATTGGTCACAGGATTCCAATTCTGTGACACATTGATTTTTCTTTCAGTTTAATGCACTTTTCAGCTTGAAGGAATGATCTGCAATGAATCTTCCTCAGTCTGGTAGCCTGTTCAGGGTTGACAAGTCATATGTATAGGAGATCTTGAGTCTAAAGTTTTCAAGAGGTTGGAGACCAGATTTGTGATCAGTGGCTGTGCCACTAAAAAGAAAGATGTGCATTACATAATGCCTTAAGTGACAACTAGCTATCTCCAAATCACTGTACAGCCAGTGAAATATATTTAAAGTGTAGTCATTATGTAATTTTAAAAAATGCAACACCAAGTTGCAAACAGTAAGCGCCCAAAATGTGATAAATGATATTTAATTTTTTTTTGTATAATGCTAATTGAAGGATAAATATTGCCCACAACACTGTCATTAACTCCCTGGGTCTTTTTTAGAATAGTGCCATGGGGTCTTTGTCTACTTGGGAAGGCAGAAGAGACGTTGGTTTAATATCTCACCTGAAAGATAAGTGTCTGACAGTGCAGCAGTCCCTCAGCACTGCACTGGAACCTAGGTTTTTGTGCTCATGTTTCTGGAGTCTGAAAGCCAAGTTTTCACCAACTGAACCCCTGTTTCCACCATGACTCCATACCAACAAGACTGAAGAACTGGCCAATGTGAGTAATATGCATTCCAGGAAAATACCCATTTGAAGTTAGTTTGGTTTAATCAGGGAGCATGGCTGGGCTTCAACAATCCTCAGCCTGATGTTTGGGGTCCAGATGGTACGACAGTTTGCACTGTTTGGGGTGAATGCTGTTAGTACACAGTGGGACAGGACAGGATTATAGGAGTTTTAAATATTCCAATTCACATTCGCCAGCTTTTTACTTCAGAATGCATTGTAGTTTTGATCAATCAGATTGAGAAACTTCCTGAAACTTCTACTGGCTAGTGCATTGCACACCCATATTGGATCACGTGTAGTTTACATCCTTGATCCTAGCACTCGGGCCTGGCCCAGAGCAAGAAGCAAAGGTTTTGATTTATTTTGCCATTGTCCCAGATGGTCCTCTACTTCCCTACTTTAGGTTGTTGGAATTTATGTACGCTGACTTATACTTTAAAACTGATTGCACATAATGTGAAGCCTGGGTTATCTCATGGTCTGGAAACACACTACAGTTGCTCTATCACTCATTTCTCATTGCTGTTTAATTCGAACAGGCCCCTTGCAGCACCTTCTTCACAATGCTTCCTTTTCTTTCAGCTCATCCACATTCTAGACTCTCTGAGAGTGACAATCATTTCCTTATTTCTCTCATGCAGCAAGTTCCTGCTTCCTCATCTGTGAAGTGACTGGGTCTTCTTCTCTGTGCATTCTTAAAGACGGCCTGCTAATTTTCATGTGCCAGGGATGTCACAATTTGAGTCAGTTGATGACCCGATAATGAAGGGTTTTAGTAAAACATTGGTCTGAGTGGCATAGAAACCCATCAGCTATTTGGAATGTTTCTGCTGTGGCCTCTCTTAACCCAGTCAGACATACCCAGTGGAAAGGCTCCTGTCAACTGTTTGAATTTATTCTCTGCGTTTCATCCTCTGTCTTCCTACAGTGAATGTAACAACACGGCTAAATAGCTCTTTTGTAATATATTGATAAGGACTTCCCAGCATACTCCCTTGGTCGAAGCAACCGGCTGGCTAAGGAGAAGTGGCCGCACTTAAAGAACTCCTTCATTAGTTTTATTAGGACCATATGAGACCTGTGTGGAAAACAAAGAATCCCTACAGTGTGGAAGAGGGCCATTTGACCCATTGGTTGTGCACCGACCCTCTAAAGAGCATTTCCCCATTCTCCTACCCATTTCCGTTCCCACCTGTAACCCCGCATTTATCACGACTGACCCACCTAACCACATCTTTGGATTGTGGGAGAAAACAGGAGCACTCAGAGGAAACCCAAGCAGGCACAGGGAGAAGATGTGAACTCCACACAGACAATTGCCTGAAGCTGGAATTGAATCCGGGTGCCTGGTGCTATGAGGCAGCAGTGCTAACCACTGAGACACCATGCCACCTGTACCCTTCTGCACTGCATAAGTCTGCAGAGCTTCTGAAGAAATAGTGACCATTTTCTTAAGATAATGTTACAAATAGGCTACTTGACTGCTAGTACTTTGGTCTGTTGGACAGTTTGTTGGCCAGTAGTTCGTGTGAGAAAGATTGGGGAATGGGGATGAGCCCAGTAAAGATATGGGTTGAGTATATACAGGCCTACAATCTTCGTCCATGTCATATCGTAGTGCATTTGTATAGCATGCTCGACCTAACTCATAGACTTATCGTGGGAAAAATGATTTTAGCGAGCCTGATTATTGTGACTGTGGTATATTTAACAGTTTCATTATGACTAAAGTTTAACCTAAGTAGTCAGCACATTCATTTCCGAGAATCTAATCGTTGAGCTCCCTTTAAAAGGTATTGACAAATATTGCTATATTTTTCCTTTGACAAAATTTGGTCCGAGAACCATTCACAAACTCTGCATTAAAGGGGTCACACAGAGTGTGAGAGATCTGGTGCCCACCCAGAGAAGGTTAGCATTGCCTATTAATGTTAATCCAACCTGTCATATGGGAAGGGTGTTGCCAGCAGGAAGGCCCTGGGTGATGCGAGAAAAATGTTTTTCACTCAGCGAATGTTTAGGGAATGGAATGCATTGCCTGGAAGGCAGGTTCAATGGAAGTATTCAAGAGGGCATTGAGTGATTAATTATATAGAAATAGCATGCAGAGATATGAGGGAAACGCAGGGGAGTGGCACGAGGTAATAAAACTGGTGCTAGCACGAAGGGCAAAATGGCCTCCTTCTGTACTTTAATGAATCTATGCTATTCCTGCTTGATGTTGTGCAAATAGTCTTGGGCAGGTGCCACTGTAACTGGTCTTGATCTTGAGTGAGGGACAGATGAAACCAGTCTGGCTCCCTCTTCTTCATTGTTATCCAGGGGTCCAGTGTGCGTAGGCAAAGCAGGGTCAAGCTTAAAGATGGTGACCTCACAGTTGACTGGCTTGATGGAAGTAGAACAGTCACTCTGGCTGGAGGATCATCTGTACCTATGGAGCTATGGCCAAGAGGTTATGGCACCTTCATGAGAGGACAAACAATAAACCAGATAGAAGAAATAAAAAGAGAGTTGGCATTAATAATTAGTTGAAACTGAGAATATTTTGTAAGACTAATTTTGAATGGAATTTTGTCAGAACTGTAAGCTGAGAGTTACTGATGTAGTTTGTTCTTAGAACTGGCCATTTTGTGACATCTCGATTACTAACATGTGTACAATGTATTTCCTAACTGACCTTATTTAACTTACTGCTGTCATGTTTCTGCCTTTCTTACTTGTTGCTCCCATCTCCACACTCGCTTTCTCACGGACGTGCTTAGTTTTCTGTTCCTCTGCCATCTCTCCGGAGCTTCCTCTGCACTACCTTCTGGGCCAGGGCCAGAGGCCTAATACCATCACCCATGTGTGCTGGTACCGGAATCAGAGCCTTTCGCTGACCGATTACCTTCGCATGTTTGAGGTAAACCTGTTCATCAGTTGCCATTGTGAATCTGTGTTTGTAAGTGAGTCAGGGGAGACTGAAGCTTCTTTGCAGTATTATGTTTTGTGAATGACACAAGCTGCACATACAAGGAAATATCAGGTCCAGCTTACATTGAGAGATCTGTCCTTCTGCAAAGCTGTAGTTTGCAATGTGTGCTTAGCCTCAATATTCTGTGCACAGGGACAGGAAGTCTCTGCCTTGCTTGCATTCCCTGATGTCTATCCAGGAGCTGCTCTCAAAAGGTATGGACGTTGGTTATGGATGAGCTTGGATTTGGATGTGATTTTCTCCAGCATCCAATAATGCTTTGACACTGTCTGTGCTGAATACTGAGGTTTTCTTGCAGCTATTCCAACACTAACCTTGATTAGAAAGTATCTTCAGGAAATCAGAGAATGTGGAAGCAAAGTGACATACTGTAAATATCTCTGTGTGAAGCTTGTGTTTTGTCATGAACTTACAGCACAGAAATATTCCATTCAGCACAATTGGTATCTAACGAAAAAGCCTCCTTCTACTTCACATCATTGAACAATGTCAGCATGTCTCTCCTATCTAACTCCCCATTAAGTACATCAATACCAATCACGTTAATCACTAGATGCTGTGGCGAGTTTGACATTCTCGTCTCTCTAAGATTTTTGTTTCTGGATTCTTAATGGGATAATTTCTGGTAACGTAAAGCAAAAGAAATATTAAACAATTCCAGTTACAGGCAGAACCTCTGAAGGTTTCAAACATCAATAGTAGATTTCTTATGACTGAATGTTCATCGCTGGTTGCCAATGGTAGTTGATTGAGTTGTATTTTTCCTGATTTCTAGCCTGTTGGCAAGTTGCTCGTTGTTTATTAGATTGGATTTGCTTTCAGCACAAAGGTGGTCATTCTCAGCTGCTCTGTAAAACAGGAGTCATCTTATTTCACTCTGATAGACCAGAGCTATTGAGCTCTGATACCTGTGGGCTTTGGGGATAAGGGCTACCTTGAGAAAATGACATTGCAGAAGATGGTTAACCATGAGCTGCTCAAGTCGCAGAGAAGACCTCGCCCTGTTCCTATGTTCCTGTGTAACTTCTAAAGCTCCACAAGCTGCATAAGTTATTGGCAGAGCCATGGCACTGTGTCGAAGTGGTTGTTTCCTTTTTATCTCTTTCCTCAGTGGTAGGATGCCCAATTATCTCCTAAGAGAGTGCTCCTTGTTTAGTATGATGGCAACTATGCAGTGCTTGCTGACCACTCCCCTGGAGGCTCTGCAGTTTTATAGACAATAGGTGCAGGAGCAGGCCATTCTGCTTTCGAGCCTGTACCACCATTCAATATGATCATAGCTGATCATCCTCAGTCAGTATCCTGTTCCTCCCTTATCTCCATAACCCTTGATTCCACTATCCTTGAGAGCTCTATCCAACTCTTTCTTAAACGAATCCAGAGACTGGGCCTCCACTGTCCTCTGGGGCAGAGCATTCCACACACCCACCACTCTCTCGGTGAAGAAGTTTCTCCTCATCTCTGTCCTAAATGGCCTACCTCTTATTTTTAAGCTGTGTCCTCTGGTTCGGGACTCACCCATCTTATCTTCACACACATTCTGTTTTTTTACCCTTGGAGCAAAGTGGTGAACTTCTGACATCCATTTGGACCATGCATGAATTCTCCTTCCAAAACCACCAGGTCTCCGGGTGAGTCTTGAACCACAAGACCCCCATGGCTTGGAGTGAGACCCTAACCTGAACACTCTCTCCTCATGGGAAAGATGGAATTAAAATGATTGCAGCTGCCTACTCCTTCGAGCCCTGCTGCTATTGTGCAGTGTCCTGATGGAAATCTCCAAGATTGAACAGGCAAGTGGATCTCCCACAGGAAGACAGTGGGATCCTCCTTGGTCATTGGGTCCTGATCTACAGTGATTGTTTTACTCACCTGGCCAGACTTGGCAGGAGGGAGGTTGTAGACAAGGCGAGGTCCTGTAATTAAAGGTAATTTTACATTCCCTTATGGGCCAGGAGAGAAGGGAGAGTACTTCACGTGAAAGCCTTTATCCACTGTTGACCTAAGCACCCTTATTGGAGCCACGCTAATCCAGACAACAGGAGGATATTCCTGATTTGCGCCTTTTGAACAGACTTTGAGGAGGTGAGTTACTCACTACAGTCTTCCTAGCTTCTCCTCTGCTCTTGTACTCCTTGGTTGGTCCAGTTCAGTTTATGATCTCCAGGATGTTGAATGATAGAGCATTCCACAATGATTCTGGAATCAAGACACATACATATTTATGAGCGTGAGCTGATTGTTTTCCAGATCCTGCTGTGCCTGGGCAGGTTCTTCTTGTCTTTATATTACAGTGATATTCACCACAACATTCTTCCTTTGAGTTAGGCATGTGCTGTTGCTAGTCGAGAGGTTGCCATTGAGATCAATTTTACGAGGCCTGCTTGATTCTGCACTTGATCAAATGCTGCTTTGATTTCTGGAGCAGTCATTCTCATCATCTCTGTGGTGTTTGGCTCTTACGTCCATGTTTGGACCAAGGAGTCTGGAGCTGAGTACTTCAATTAGGAGTCGAACCTTGTGTTGGTGAGCAGGTTATTGGTCAGTAAGTACCAGTTGATGACAAAAGCATTCAACCTCAATAATTTCTATCTGTGAAGATTTTCCACTTGTATATCTTTAATCATCACAGGAATGCATAGGCTGAGGGGAGGTTAAGGACCCTGGCTGGTTTCACAAAGTGGAAAATGCCATACACACATTGTTAGCTATGGCTCAGTCTTCAATTTTCTGAGACTCTCTGTTTCCACTGGCATTCTATACCCATTGTTATATTTTATTGACCACTTTCTGTGTCAAGCATCTAAGCACTGCTCACTGTGTTTAAATGGTTGCCTCTTCTTTCCAGTTCAATTGAAAGCAGCCATAGGACTTAGGTAGCTGAGAGAAGAGAGGTGTAGCACAGAGAGATGAACCGATTTCTGTAATTTAGCATTTTGGGTACACATGATTTTAATAAAACAAGTATTGAACACTCATGCACAAAATATGGTGATGACTACAGTTCCCTGTTGCAGAACCAGCTCTCGGGTTACTTGCTGAGGAAGTTTAAGAACAGCAGTGGGTGGCAAAAACTTTGGGTTGTCTTCACCAACTTCTGCCTCTTCTTCTACAAGACACACCAGGTATGGGTCCTGACTGTGGTAAAGTTGTGATTTAGCTTGGATCATCTTGTATCTTTGGATGTATTATAAGTAATCAGCATTGTCTGTAAGCCTGAAATTATAATGTTGATAGTTACATAATCTTACGCATACTGTTAGAATACGTAGAGGTGTTGAAAGCATTTCTGAGGCGCATCAGTAGATGAGCATTAGTGGGAGACACAGGTAGAAGTACGTGTGCAGTTTAGATAGACAAAGCCTGAGCAGTGACAATAGCAGTGGGCGGCACGGTGGCACAGTGGTTAGCACTGCTGCCGCACAGCGCCAGAGACCCGGGTTCAATTCCCGCCTCAGGCGACTGTCTGTGTGGAGTTTGCACATTCTCCCCGTGTCTGTGTGGGTTTCCTCCGGGTGCTCCGGTTTCCTCCCACAGTTCAAAAATGTGCCGATTAGGTGAATTGGCCATGCTAAATTGCCTGTAGTGTTAGGTGAAGGGGTAAATGTAGGGGAACGGGTCTGGGTGGGTTGCGCTTCGGCGGGTCGGTGTGGACTTGTTGGGCCGAAGGGCCTGTTTCCACACTGTAAGTAAGTAATCTAATACCCAAGATTAAATAGCATACTTCCCCATTTAGGTTGCGTGTAACCACTTGGAGAAGTGTAACTATTGCGCTCTTGGGAAACAAACCAACGTGGGTCATCATTCACCTTCATGATAAGATGGGAAAATGAAGGGCGAGAATGCTTAGTTCTGACATTGACAGTACAAGTTCTAAAATGAAATTGTAGGAGTGAAAGTGTCCTGCTTTCATTGCAGGTAAACATACCTGGATATAGCAGAGGATTAGCCACGTTAGAACTGACTCCCATAAGATTCTCATCAGTGAATATGAAATGTTTCGATTCAAAATCAAATTCAGATAATGAAAAAGGATGAGGCGTAATTATAATATTTAGTTGAAACGTTGCTGGTTATTACATCTGGTGAAAATAGTGGAATAATAGATTGAGGAAACTGAGTTATGGAGAAAAGCAGAAAAATCTTGGAGATCTCAGCTTTTGGAAAAGGCAGCTTGATGACAGAGATAGTCAATAAACTGCATTGTAAAATGAATCCCATACAGTAGTTAAACCTAAAGCGCAGATTCAATTTGCCAAAGTCTATTCTAAGACATTGTGTGTCTTCACATAGAATTTTGAAAAATTGGAACAATTTTCTGTCTTGAATAGTTAAGGCAAAACCCATTCAAAAACAATTTGATATTGTGATGTTCCTTATTGGTGGGTGAACAAATATCAATCCTAACGTCGGTTCAGTTTTGATCTTAAGTGTATCGCTGATATCTTTTTGGTGATGCAGCAAATAAGGTAAACCAGAACAGAAAGTTGCAAAGGTCCTACATTGATAGATTGAGTGGGCTTCATCCCTAATGTGTGATTCTGTGAGGGCTGAGTTCTGAATAAGGAGGAAGAATCTTAACATTAGAACTGGGTGATTCAGGGCACGACTTTGTGCAGAGAGCAGTGGAAATCTGGAACTCCTCTTCTGCAGAACTGCTGAACCATCTGCAGTAGTTACTGATCTTGGTAGAGTTTTGTTAAACGAGGGCATGAAAGCAGGAACCAAAGAGGGGAGATGGAGTTTGACAAACACATCTGCCATGATGTAATTAAATGCTGGAAGAAGCACAAAGGTCTACTTCTGTTCTCTGTCCAATCTGATACTTTTGTAACTGAATAAACAAGATTGATTTACAAGTAATCATTCAAAAACACAAGTAATAATGGTAAGTTGTTTGAGTAGGTCCACATAATGCAATGGTTTTTAACTACTTAATAATAAAAGCATTAACAAGATAAGTGGTCAGTTGAGTTGCTTTTGAAAGGCATAAAGCAAAGTTTGAGCGTTGCCTTCTGATCTACTGATTACATGGTAAAATGATGCATAAAGATATTATTTGTTGTTCCCAGGATGACTACCCCCTTGCTAGTCTTCCTCTGTTAGGCTATGTTGCAAGCATACCCACAGACAATGACCGCATCCACAAAGATTATGTCTTCAAACTGCAGTTCAAATCTCACGTCTACTTCTTCAGAGCGGAGAGCGAATACACATTTGAAAGGTAAGATTCCAAATTCATATCTCTCTGAGTGGAGTAAGACTGAACTCCCACCCTCCGGTATTTCAGTGATTAGTAGAGATTATAATTGACGTATCATGTTCTGACCCCACTCATTTTGTTGCGAACCTATTCTATCCAAATCTAAACATGCTATTTGAGATTTCCAGGTATTTTATAAAAGATGCCCAACCACTTCATGTAAATCAGTGTGTTATATATATTTAGATTTATTGCAGGTATGTTATTGTGGTGTCTGAAACTCTTTCACTGATACCTTGATTCACTGTAATTCACTCCATTAATAAAGTTTCATCCCATTGGTTCGTACCTCTAGTAAATGAGTATTCTTCACATTATAGTTTTTTTTTAATTGAAGCCCTCTCCCCAACTCTATTAGATTTGTCTGGAATGTGACATTTAGAATTGTAGTCCAGTGCAGTATCTGACAGACTAACTCCATTCTCTACTGGTCAAAAGAACTGGACCAACAACTCATGACAGAGCGATGGAATTCAGAGGTTACAAGAAGCCAAAATTAGAGTGGTGGAGAGATTTGTGTGTTGAGAGGCTGGAGGAAGCTACATAGATTGGAAAAGGTGAGATCAGTGAAACGTTTGAATGTGAGAATAATTAACTAAGTTAGAGAGATTGACAGACTGGGAACTGCTGTATAGATAAGCAAGTACAGTTGTGATAGGTGATTGGGATTGGTGAGTTAGGAAATGGGCAGTCTGTTATTACCCACCCTACTCAGAATAACTGAAGTTGTGAAATGGGCCACAGCAGATCTTGCTTTTGAATAAAGATCAACAGACTTTGGGATTCTCCTGAATGGAATTGAGATAGAGCAGTGTGCAAATTCTTTACCTGTGTAGGTGCACGTCACAAGTCGTCCATCGATAAGGCAGCAATGTTAAGAAAAGTTTTGTTGAAAACCGAAATGTTGCTGAAACTTTTTGCTTCACACTGATCAGAGACAAGCACAATGATAAATTTAAATTAATCACAGCAATTTGTATTGCAGGAGAAAAGGGCTGTTCAATTTGGTGAAAAATTGACAGATTGGCTGAGGCTTTGCCATGGAGAAAGCAACAAGGTCTATTCCCAGCCTTCTGGCTCAGTAAATACAAAACCAAATCAGTAAGAATGAAATATAAACATAAGGCAGACTGATTTTTTGACGGCTGGATTGTTGTTGTGTAGGGTTTGGGATGGTGTCAGGGTACATGTGGGTCATAAATAGAGTGCTTCAGTGACTCTCAGCAGTCCAGACATCACCTCCAAACCCTGGAGGTGTTACAGTTCTGCCTCTGTCTCATTGCTACACTCTTCATTTTCCCTTTCAACAGGTGGATGGAAGTTATCAAGAGTGCAACCAGTTCTCCAGGACGGATGGTCCATCTCAGCCAGAAGGATGGTTGGTTGGGCTGAAATATTTGAAGTGCCATCACCTGTAACCTGGAAATCCCTGTGCTGACATTCATATCTGGACATCCTTGGATTGGAGGTCGTTTACAATGCAACACCATCTGGGAAGGAAGTGAACTGACTCATCTCAGCCACTCAGCATTAGGAACAGACCTGGTCACCTTTCAAAGGAATACACCACTCGCATGGTGGTGGAAGAATAGGTTCCCAGGGGGGAGCTAGGTTGGGTCCGGGTTGTTCATTTAATGTCTGCTTTTCAAATGAAACCAATTCCATTCCTGCTATTTAACGGTTTGTTATTGTTTTGTCGAGGGAATTCTCATCCAGCATTTGCAATCTACCAAAGGAGTTTCTTCCTATTTAATAAATAACTTTAGAACCAATGAGGCTGGTTTACAGTGACTTTAGAACCTAATTACAGGGTCCCTAGTTTATGAGCGTCTGACTTACACACGTCATCTCACACAGGAGTGTAATTTTAAACATTTCCTGTACTCTATACTCTCCTGCATTATAGAGACTCCAGAATGAAACCTATTGCAACCTGGACACTGCCTGTTCTTTGGGGATTATTTGATCACTTTAACAGTGCTGTACTGTATAACATGCTGAATTGCAGATGTGGTGTTAAATCAAGGGCCTATCTGCCCCCTCAGATGGGCTTAAAAGATCCCATAACTGATGAAAAGCAGAGAGTGTTCCTTGGTGTCCTGGTCAATTTTGATCCACCACTAAAGATCACCTGAACAGATTATCTGGTCATTAAAGCATTGCTGTGAGTGAGAATTTGCTGGGTGCAATTAGCTGCTGCGTTTTCCATATTATAATAATGATTACCCTTCAAAAAATACCTCATTGGCTCATGGGTGCTTTGGCATGACCTCAGTCGTCATAGTTACTAAGGAAATGCATGGTTATATTCATGGATATATCCTAGCACCAATCCAGCAATCACTACCACTGCAAAAGCCCAGGATTTCTGATGATTGTGAACATTAATCCACTAACTTGGTCTTGAAACCCAGGGATTCCCATTGCAGGAGTGAGTTGTAATATTGCCCCATTTTGTATTGCCAACTTTATGGTCAATTGATGTACAGCAGAGTTTGTTGATTCAAGTGCAGTTATCCCTTCCTGTCAACTTCAGGCATCCTACGTGTCGATCTGTTCAGTTCACCTCTTGGAACTGGTGTGTGTGTGTGTGTGTGTGTGTGTGTGTGTGTGTGTGTGTGTGTGTGTGTGTGTGTGTGTGTGTGTGTGTGTGTGTGTGTGTGTGTGTGTGTGTGTGTGTGTGTTACAGAGGTTCAGCAACAATATAATGTTCTCCCCTGTCTGGATCAGCTGATGGTGCTGTTCTGTCAGACTGGTGCTGTAGCTGCCACCATTGCACAGATCTGGTGAAATAATAGTATCATTCATCACTGATCATTTTTTTGATTTTGCTCAGAACAATGCTTAACTTTCCTAGTTACTTGCTGCACTTGTGTACTAACCTTTTGTGATTCATACATTAACCCACACAGATCCTTCTGCATTGTAGAGCTCTGAAACCTTCTTACCATTGAGATAAAATGCTTATTTTTGTATTTTTTTCTGCCCATAGGAGAAAAAGTACACTTTTTCTCACATTATACTCCATTTTCCAGATCTTTACCAACCATATTTAATCTATCTACATGTTATTTGTGACCCTTTTCCAGCTACTTCACGGCATATTTTCCTACTTATCTGTGTCATCAGCAAATTTAGAAACTATTTCTTCAATCTCTTCATCCAAATAATTTCTATAAGTTGTACACATCTGAGATCTGAGTGCAAGCCATTCATTACAACCTTCCAACCTGCAAGAGATCCATTTATGTCTACTCTGTGCTTGCTGTTAGCCAGGCAATCTTCTGTCCATGCCAATATTCTAACCCCTATTACAATAAGCCTTTATTTTCTGTCATAATCTTTGTTGTGTCTCTTCATCAAATGTCTCCTGGAAATCTCTTCCCCCTTTACCTTTGCTATTTCCTCAAAAAACGTCTGGATGTCACTTGTATCGTCCACAGTGAATCCTGATACCAAACAGCTGTTCAATTCATCTGTCGTATCTTAATTTCTAGACTCACTTTCAATAGGTCCAGTGTTCACTTCTTAACTCTTACATGTATAATTTGTTATAGAAATTCTTACTGTTTATATGTTTCTGGTGAGCTTTCCTTGTTCTGCCCAACTTATTTTGTCATTCTTTGTTATTTTTTATATTATGTCCAATCGTCTGACCTGCCATTGTCCTTGCACATACTATCTGTAATGTCCTATCTTTAAACTTCCTAGTTAACCATAAATGGTGGATCCATCTATTGAAATTTTCATTATTCATTGGAATGTGTTTATTCTGACTATAGTGAAATATCCCCATAACAGATTTATCTGTCAATTATTTATTGATTTGTAACTAACATATTTTCCTAATCAACCTGTTCAAAGATTTTATTGCACGTCTCTGGATCTTGGGTGGGACGTGAATGTGGGCCTCTTGATCCAGGGATAGGGACACTACCATTGCATTACAAAGGAGCCCTTTATTTTATTTCTGTAACTTCTTTTTCTTTCCTCCTAGATTCGCACTTGCATGCTCTTAGATCTTTTTCTCTCTTAGTCTGTTTATTCATTTTTGATTTTAATACCTGCTTGCGCTGTCTCTACTCTTTGATTTACCACACCCAGTACAATTTGATTCCTTGCCCCTCGATTTAGTTTAAAAGCCTCTCGGCATTCTTAGTTATGAGGCTTGTTGGAAAATTAGCCCAAGCATAGTTCAGGTGTAGACTGTCACAATAGTATAACCCCCACCTTTTCCCATCCTGATGATGCACAAGATAAAGGTCTTTGAGTCACACATTCATCTCTCTAATCTCAATCGTATAGTGGTTAGCACTGCAGCCTCACAGTGCCAGAGACCCAGGCAACTGTCTGTGTGGAGTTCACACATTCTCCCTATGTCTGCGTGGGTTTCCTCCGGGTGCTCCGGTTTCCTCCCACAATCCAAAATGTGCTGGTCAGGTGAATTGGCCATGCTAAATTGCCCATAGTGTGAGATGCATTAGTCAGAGGGAAATGGGTCTGGGTGGGGTTACTCTTCGGAGGGTCAGTATGGACTTGTTGGGCCAAAGGGCCTGATTCCACACTGTAGGGAATCTAATCTAATTGTATCAATTTGCATCTGGATTAGTGGTGCTGGAAGAGCACAGCAGTTCGGGCAGCATCCAAGGAGCTTTGAAATCGACGTTTCAGGCAAAAGCCCTTCATCAGGATCAATTTGCATCTGACTCAGGTAATAATCAAGAGATTTGCTTCTTAACTTACTGCCTAACTCCTCATAGTGACTATGAGAACATCTTTCCTTGACCTGCCTGTGTTGTTGGTACATCCGTGGACCACACTGACTGGACCTTCTGCATCACACTATAATTTCCTTTCCTATATTGAACAGATGTCCTGAACCCTGGTACCGGGCCAGCAACATAAAGTTCTGGACAATTACACTTTCCTCAGAGAACAGTGTGGATCTCCTTCTCTACATTGTCTCCTACTGCCACCACTATATTCCTTAGTGCTCCCCACACCTGAATACCTTCCTGTACTGTCCTGTGGTCAGTTAGCTCATCCACTCTGCAGCCTTTCCTCTCAACCAAACAAGCATAAAACATAACATTGCAGTACAGGCCCTCCGGCCCTCGATGCTGCGCCGACCTGTAAACCAATCTGAAGCCCATCTAACCTATGCTATTCCATTTTCGTCCATATGTTTATCCAATGACCAGTTAAATGCCCTTAAAGTTGGCAAGTCTACCACTGTTGTAGGCAGTGTGTTCCACGCTACTACTACTCTGAGTAAAGAAACTACCTCTGACATCTGTTCTATATCTATCAACCCTCAATTTAAAGGTATGTCCCCTCGTGCTAGCCATCGCCATCCAAGGAAAAAGGCTCTCACTGTCCACCCTATCTAACCCTCTGATTATTTTATATGTCTAAATTAAGTCACCTCTTAACCTTCCTCTGTCCAACGAAAACAGCCCCAAGTCCCTAAGCCTTTCCTCCTAAGACCTTCCCTCCGTACCAGGCAACATCCGAGTAAATCTCTTCTGAACCCTTGCCAAAGCTTCCACATCCTTCATATAGCGTGTTGACCAGAACTGTACGCAATATTCCAAATGTGGCTGCACTAGAGTTTTAGATTAGATTAGATTCCCTCCAGTGTGGAAACAGACCCTTCGGCCCAACCAGTCCACACCAACCCTCTGAAGAGTAACCCCGCCCAGACCCATTTCCCTGTGACTAACACACCTAACACTATGGACTATTTAACATGGGCTTTTGCCCAAAACATCGATTTTCCTGCTCCTCGGATGCTGCCTGAACTGCTGTGCTTTTCCAGCACCACTCTACTCCAGAATCTGGTTTCCAGCATCTG